>NW_022681470.1:84970073-86247573 GCF_009764315.1 Trachypithecus francoisi
TTATGACGTTTTGTTTTTTCCCCAAGGTTTCCATAATATTTTTTGGTATTTTTTTGATAACAAAACAACTGTAATAAAGTGACAAACTTGTTGGATCTAAATAGTCATTTAAAAAAATCTGTATAGCCCTCTCCAGAGGCTACCTCTCCAAGAATTTATGTCACACTGATAATTAGCACCACCTGTTACACTTGTGCTAAAATGGGCACAAAGAACGTTGGATTCAGAACATATAAAGAGATTGTTAAACTCCTCAGCTCCAGTTGAAACCAGCACAGCAGGGAGAGTTGCAGAAAAATGTGAGTCAGAGCCCACCCTGGGGCTCGGGGCCCCGCTGGGGCTGGCCCAGGGCCCTCGTGTGCCTCCAGCACGTGAATTTGGGTTGCTGGGTGTCCTCAGCAGCCTGCAGGGACCCATTGTCCTTCTGTGCAGCTTTGTTCGGGAGCCCCAGCACCCTCTCAGTTTTCACACCCTGATTTCCTACCAGGGAGAGGCCCTGGGCAAAAACAAAACAAAATAAAAACACTGAAAGGGCTCTCAAAGCCTAGAAAGGAAGAAAGGACAATGGAACGTGATGTAAGGGTCGCTAAACAGCCAGTGACTCAGCACTTCTGCACTGTCAACACCAGCTGCAGCCTGCAGCGGTGGCAGTGGCAGCTCACAGAACAGACACACACACACAGTGCAAACATTACACTGCCTGGAGAATGGCAAAAATTCTGACTCTTAGACTGTGCTGCAGCCAAGAAGACACAGAATCAAAGACTTCTGGAGCTTCAAGAAAACCTGGCAGAATACATAAGCATGTTGGACCTTAATTCAGTTTGCCATTAACATCTTTTATCAAGATCCCTAAGGAGGGCTGGGCATGGTGGCTCATGCCTGCAATCCCAGCACTTTGGGAGGCCAAGGTGGGAGGATCATTTGATGCCAGGAGTTTGATATCAGCCTGGGCAAAATAGTGAGACCCCATCTCTACAAAAAACTAAAAATTAAAAAAAATCCCTAAGGAGCTGGACTTGTCACTGGGGTCAGATTCTCCAAACTGGACCCACTGTCTGCCTGCAAGCATGGCTATAACTCATTCTAATTCCTTCTGAAGCATCACACGATGAAATGTGGTTAGTGTGGGAGATTCTAGTGTGGGCTTCTGGAGGAGACTTTAGGGGAAAATTCTCACCCTTCATGAGTCATGTGAGGGGCTGGGAGAAGATTCTGCACAAATCACAAATGGGAGTGAGGGCTGGGTATGGTGGCTCACGCCTATAATCTCAGCACTTTGGGAGGCTGAGATGAGCACATCACTTGAGTCCAGGAGTTTGAGACCAGCCTGGACAACATGGCAAAATCCTGTCTCTACAAAAAATACAAAAATTAGCTGAGTGTGGTGGTGCAAGCCTGTAGTCCCAGCTACTTAGGAGGCTGAGGCAAGAGGATCACCTAACCCTGGGGAGGTCAAAGCTACAGTGAGCAGTGATCGTGCCATTGTACTCCAACCTGGGCAACAGATGAGACCCTGTCTCAAAACAAACAAAACGACAACAATGACAACAAAAACCAAGTAGGAGTAGGAATCTGTCCCATAAAGTCTGGACATGGGCAATTACTCTGTCTGCAAATGTATCATCTTATTAAAAGATACATTTTAAAATTCAGCCTTTACCTCAATCCAAGTCTGTTGAAGCACCCCCTCCCACAGAATGAGTTGGGCTTACCCACTCCTCCCAGATGGCTCTGCTCCCACTAGGCCCACAGCAAGGAACCCTGAAGATTAGGTTGGTCTTAGGAGGCCTGACGCTCACCATTAACTACCAAATCTATTTGTTGGACCAGCACTGCTCATGGGACGTGATCAAAAAGCAACTTTATTTTTGTTACCCACTGCTCCTTCAAAATTTATTCCATGAGGAAAGCTCTTTCCTGCCATTAGATAAAAATTATGAGGACTCCAGAATTTTTCTGCTCACTCTAAGGTATTAGATCATTCTATGGGCATTTTAAATCACAAAATACAGTCTCATTAGAGATATTAAGTGTCTGAGTCTGGCATGGTGGAGCACACCTATAATCTCAGCGATTTGGGAGGCTGAGGAGTGAGGATCACTAGAGACCAAGAGTTCAAGACTAGCCTGGGTAACAAAGTGAGACCCCTTTTCTAAAAAAAAAAAAATTTACAAACAGCTGGGCATGGTGGTGCATGGCTGGCTGTAGTCCCAGCTGAGGTGGGAGGATGGCTTGAGCCCGGGAGTTCAAGGTTGTAGTAAGCTATGATCATGCCAGTGCACTCTAGCCTGGGTAACAGAGCGACAGAAAGGAAAGGGAAGTGAAGCGAAGGGGAGGGGATAGGAGGGGAAGGGAGCGGGGAAAGAGAGAGAGGAGAGAGACAGAAAGAAAAAAAAAAAGAAAGGCTTTAGCTGCCATCTTGTGTCCCCGCGTGTGTGCGCCTAATCTCAGCTGGTCCACCCAAGACTTCCTGAGCACCAACCCTAGTTCCCTGCGCAGCCCCTTATCCACTCTGACAAGATGAAAGAAACAATCATGAACCAGGAAAAACTCCAAGGAACAACGATCCAGTTTAACAACTCTGAAGTTCAGGCATCTCTGGCAGTGAACACTTTCACCATTACAGGCCATGCTGAGACAAAGCAGCTGACAGAAACTCTACCCAGCGTCTTAAACCAGCTTGCTGCCGTCAGTCTGACTAGTTTAAGGAGACTGGCTGAAGCTCTGCCCAAACAATCTGTGGATGGAAAAGCACCACTTGGTACTGGAGAGGAGGAGGATGATGATGATGATGAAGTTCCACGTCTTGTGGAGAATTTGGATGAGGCTTCCAAGAATGAGGCAAACTGAATTGAATCAACTTCTGAAGATAAAACTTGAAGAAGTTACTGGGAGATGCTATTTTATATTATGACTGCTTTTAAATAATTTTTTGTTTATGGAACTGATAAAATCTAGATCTCTAATATTTTTAAGCCCGAGCCCCTTGGACACTGAAACTCTTTTCAGTTTTTGCTTATACACAATTCATTCTTTGCAGTTAACTAAGCAGAAGAAGCCTGGGAACAAAGTTTGAAACAAAGGTTAATAAAGTTATTCACCTAGAAGAAAAATAAAGAAAGGAAGGAAGGATCGATTAGGGGCTAGGCGTGGTAGCTCATGCCTGCATTCTCAGCACTTTGGGAGGCTGAGGTGGGAGGATCACTTGAGCCCAGGAGCTTGAGACTAGCCTGGGCAACATGGCGAAACCCTATCTCTACTAAAAATACAAAAATTAGCCAGGCATGGTGGTGAGCACCTGTAGTCCCAGCTACTCAGGAGGCTAAGGTGGGAGAATCACTTGAGCCCAGGAGGTCGAGGCTGCAAATGACCCATGATTGCACCACTGCATGCCAGTCGGGGTGACAGAGCAAGACTGTGTCTCAAAAAAAAAAAAAAAAAAAAAGGAAAATAAAAGAAATTCAATATCTGGGCCAAGAATCCAGAATATTAACACTTTAATATTCATTTAAAGAAGAGGCTTTCCAGCACTTCCCATGCCCATCCTATAGGAAAGCGCAGGGCTCAGGAGACACAGTTCTTACCGGGCTCTCCCTGTTACAATTGTCCCGTCCATCTCAGCTCCCCAGGCTTTGATTGAATTTAGAATGTCTCCCAGCCAGCTATCTCTGCCATGAGGCTTCCATCTGTTGGTCCCAGCTCTCTGGAAGTGTGATTCTTTCCTAAATGCAGCCCTGTTTTCTCCTCCACCTACCTCCTCTGCCAAGACTGCTTTCATAGGAGTTCCCCAAATGCAGATCCAGAGTATTTACACATGGAAATAAGCAAATGCTACAAGTTAGAGTTTTCTCCTCTCCCTTCCCCAGGCAACTCTGGTTACTAACATTTACCAGCATAGCACTGCATGCAGTTATAAATGTAGTAAATCATACTGCTATATATTTCTATATCCAGATCCTTCATACGACATGGCTGGAAGATAAGTTTCCCAGTCAGAGCCACCATAGAAAGAGGGTGGATGGGCGGAGGCTTCGTTTCACCTAGGAATATCCCCAGGGGTAGTCAGCAAAAGTATGCTGAAGGAAAAGACAACAGACTTCCAAGGGCCTGGAGGAAGCACCTGTTTTCTAGGAAAAGAAATTTTCTTTTTTCTTTTTATTTTTTTAAATATAGTTTTAGTAGAGACGGGGTTTCACCATTTTGGCCAAGCTGTTCTCAAACTCCTGAACTCAGGTGATCTGCCCTCTTCGGCTTCCTGAACTGCTGGGATTATAGGTATGAGCCACTGCACCTGGCCTCAGGAGAAGTAATTTTTTTTTTTTTGAGACAGAGTTTTGCTCTTGCTGTCCAGGCTGGAGTGCAGTGGCATGGTCTTGGCTCACTGCAACCTCCGCATCCCAGGTTCAAACAATTCTCCTGCCTCAGCCTCCCGAGTAGCTGGGATTACAGGTGCCCACCACCATGCCTGGCTAATTTTTCTATTTTTAGTAGAGATGGGGTTTCACTTATTGGCCAGGCTGGTCGTGAACTCCTGACCTCAGGAGATCCACCTACCTCGGCCTCCCAAAGTGCTGGGATTATAGGCGTGAGCCACCATGACCGGCCAGTAAAAGTAATTTTCTAACAGGTGAAGGAAATGAGTGGGTCTGTGTTCCTCAGAATGGGGACACAGGCTGGGTGGCTAGAGAGTGGCCCACTGAGGCAGGGCTGCCCCCAATAGGCAGTCTAGGTCTTTGCTCATCTGGCTGGCAACTCTACCTGCAGTAGTGGGGATGTATCCAGACTAGGAGGATTGGTGAGAGCCCCAGACTCGGGATGTGGAGAGTCGGTTTCTGACTGTGACAGTTATGATGGTCCCTGGAGAGGGTAGGGGAAGAGGGAGAAGCCTGTGAGTTAACAGTGAAACATCCTGTAGCAATGGCCCAATGAATGAGGGATTGGCAGTGCCAAGCTCCTAAAGGAGCATTAACTGTGCTGGGGGCAAGGATACAGAGGTCCCACAGAGGTGGAATGAATTGCCCTGGCAAGTCTAGGACCCATGGAGCCCCACTGAGACTCCATCACCATAATTCCAAAAACAGGAAAATGTTTGTAAATCAAATCTGCTCTGTTTTCTCTATTTCTCCAGATTTGTTTTCTTCTTGGACTCATTATCTTTATGGAAACTAGGTCGAGTTGGATTCTTTTCTATCAGCCATGTATAGCCCCATTAGCTTTCTAACACTGTTAGAGAGTCTTTCAGTTATGTTAAATGAAGCCAAATTTGCCATTCTTTAAAACGTTTAAGTTTCCATGCAAGTTCCCTTGACCTGGTTTTCTTTTGTCCCCTTGGGACACAGAATTCCTGTTAATGATACCTTATGACACTGCAGAAGACAGGAAGACATTGATGTCAAAGGGGAGCTGACCCTTGAAACCGACAGGCTGGAGAAGAGCCTTTTTTCCCTTTCCCAGGTCACAAATGATGTGGGAGAGAAGTTGCCAAACACTGGCCTTGCTTGTTTTTTAAACATCAATTTAGGAAAGTATAGACACAAGGAAGAGAAAATTCAACACTAACTCAAAGAAATTTATTTAATTTGAATGTTGGATAAACAGTAGCTATGTCATGAGGTAATAATAATTAATAAAATAAAATAATATTTTTACATCCAAATTTCGAGAGCTTAGCTAGGTGTGAGGATGTGTGCCCATTGTCCCAGCTACTCCTGGGCTGAGGTGGGAGGATGGCTTGAGCCCAGGAGTTTGAGGCTGCAGTGAGCTGTGATCACACCCCTGCACTTCAGCCTGAGTGACAGAGCAAGACCCTGTTGAAAGAAAGAAACAGAGAGAGAGAAGGAGGAGAAAGAAAAGAAAGAAAAGAAAGGAAGAAAGGAAGGAAGGAAGGAAGGAAGGAAGGAAGAAAGAGAAAAGAAAAGAAAAAAGAAAAGAAAGAAAAGAAAGAGGGGAGGGGAGGAGAGAGGAGAAAAAGAGAAGCCAAAAGCTGTGCCAAGGAGTCTCAAAACACCCCCAACCCATCCAAGCATTCTTAGGCTTAAATGATAATTATCCCAGATCTGGTAACAGGGCAACCTGAAACCAGTGCTCCTGTTTATAATATTCACCCACAATCTGACTTGCCACAGAGTCTTAGGACCAAAGTCCGAGGCCCAAATCTATGGTGTTGGGATTGACAAAGACCATCTGATGGTTCTACTAAACCAACTTAGACCTTTCTGTCTTATTTAAAATGCGGTATGAGACCGTGCCTCTACCCCTAAATTGTTATGTCTATTACTGTGCTACCATCTAATGGCGAAGTGTATTAAAACACAAATGAAACCTAGTCCAGGGAACACTGACTACCCTTACATTTTTTTTTTCTATGGCCAATAGTTACATCTCTCTATCTCTCCAGATAAGGCACCAAATGTTCTCCATCATTCGTAAAAAATGCCCCCAGATCTAAGATTTCTGGTAGGGAAAAAGTAATAAAGTCTAATTTAAGCAGAAAAAAATTATGTAACATTAGGGAGGACAGAGGGATTTTTCTAAAACACTCTCAAAGTGTACAACAAAAGACAAAACATTATTTTAAGATAGATATTGTTTAACTTTCTCATATATGAGAAGTTACTAATGGCAGAAATATTAATGCAGTATAGTATGTGCATAATGCATTACCATTTTACAGAGAGGATAATAATGAAGCCATTACCCTCTACAGAGACTATTCACCACCCTAAAAATAAAGTCTCATAGCAAAAATAAAGTTTTACTGTTATGTGATAAAAAAGATAGCAGATTACCAACATTTTTCCCTCTGTTCCCGCTGGCTAAGATTTCAGATCATTACAACTTATTTGGGAATTTTCCTCCCAGGCCTAAATGTTAGAATTGGGGATCATTTTGGGAAATGTATTAGGCAATGAAAACAAAGAATGCTCCTCCCCACCCCTAAGCTCTTCCTTTTCTCTAAAAGGGCACAGAACATATATATTGGGGATTTTCCACTTCCTGAGCAGTTCCATTAATGTCACCAATAACTCAAACTTTAAATCACATCAGGAGACAGCCAGGTCCCCAAGAACTCCTGGGACACAGCCAGCTGGTCCACAGTGCATTGAGGCTTGCTGCAGAGCCCCCAGAGAGCGGTTCTGCATGGGCTGGGAGGGTGTCATGGACAGGTGACAACCAGACACTTAATCAGTTGATAGGGCACAGCTGCCATGGGAACAGCAAGTGAGATGGGTAGGTAGAATTAGGACACCCCAAAACATGGCTTCAAACACGAGTTGTGCTGTGAAATTTTGAGATACATATTAGTAAATTTAAAAAAAAATCTAGAGATGTAAATTTCAAGTTGATTTCCAACCAGGGCGTGGACAGGGTCACTATAAGAGCACAGAATATAGCTTCTGGGTTGGGATACACACTGATGTGCCCCTTCCCAAACAGTGCCTCTCTCTCCCACAGCTATTGGAGCAAGGAGTAATGGAAATCATGTACTGCTAAGTTATAAGCATATGTAAAAACACAAAACTGGGCCAGCCGCGGTGGCTGATGCCTGTAATTTCAGCACTTTGGGAGGCTGAGGTGGGAGGAGTGCTTGAGCCTAAGGGTTTGAGACCAGTCGCTACTCAGGCAGCTGAGGTAGGAGGATCCCTTGAGCCCAGGAATTCTAGGCTGCAGTGAGTTATGATCAAGCCACTGCACTCCAGCCTGGGTGACAGACAGCAAACTTGTCTTCGAAAAAAAAAAAAAAGACAATCACAGAACTGTACAAAATATCACATCTCTTCCTCTCTTGACCTTTATTTTCACCCCTGCCCACAGGTAAGATACAATCACAATCACCAGTCCTATCTCCTAAATCAGTGGTTCTTAAACTGTTGTCCCCAGTCAGCGGCATCAGTGTCCCCTGGAAACTTGTTAGAAATGCAAAGCCTGAGCTGGGCGAGGTGGCTCATGCTTGTAATCCCAGCACTTTGGGATTGTGCATGGATCACCTAAGGTCAGGAGTTCAAGACCAGCCTGACCAATATGGTGAAACCCTGTCTCTACTAAAAATACAAAAATTAGCTGGGCGTGGTGGCACATGCTTGTAATTCCAGCTACTTGGGAGCTAAGGGAGAATTGCTTGAACCTGGAAGGCAGAGGTTGCAGCGAGCAGAGATTGTGCCACTGCACTCCAGCCTGGGCAACAAGAGTGAAACTCCGTCAGAAAGGAAAGGAAAGGGAAAGGGAAAGGGAAGGAAAGGAAAGGAAGAAAGAAAAGAAAGGAAGAAAGGAAGGAAGGAAGGAAGGAAGGAGAGAAAGAAGAAGAAAAGAAGAAGGAGGAAAGGTAGGAAAAGAAAAAAGAAACGCAAAGTCTCAGGCCTCATCCCATTATTACTGAATCAGAAAATATGGGGGTAGGTAGGTTCCACAAATCTGCATTTTAACAAGTTCTCTGGGTGATTCTGATACACACACGAGCTTGAGAACTGCTGTTCCAAATGCAGACGCTGAAAGCGCATACGGGGATGCAGTTTGTTTGCTAAAAGATGGCAAACAAGGGTGTAACTAAGTCTAGATAAAACGTGAAGCTCTGGAATCAACACCTTCCTCCTGTACCTTCAACTCCCTCAAATGTCATATGATGTGGCGTTTTAGTCCAGACCACCCCAGTGGCTTTAGTGGGGTCAGTCCACCTCAAGAGCCTGGTTATTTTCTCTGGGAACTGAAGCAAAGTTGTTAGAATAAAGCTAGTAATCCAAGGTAGAGTTCAATAGAGAGGTCCTTGGGGACCCTATATCTCCTTATTTTGTTTTCTAATCTTTAGGATCAGTGGTTCATTTCCTAATCCAGCAAGAATGGTTGGCAAGTCTGGGCTGTTAGGTGGGAGAAACACCGCCCTGGAACACTGAGATCTCGTACACAAAGGAAACAGCGTGGTCCTGCTAACAGCTTGGGAACTGAGATAGCAACAGAATCACCAACAGAACCCTGTGAAGAGAGGACAAAAAGCCATTTATCGTATGGTTGCTCTTTTCTGATAAATATAAAAGCTACAGAAAAGTCTAAATAATACCGTAACTAAAACCTATATTCCCACCATGTAGATTAATAACTGTTAACACTGTGTCAAGTTAAACAGCAGTTTTGCAAAGCTGTGAAAAGACTGCATCTGGCAGTGAGCTGGGAAACAAAGAGGAAAACAGCTAGAACAGGGAGAAATGAGCTAAGTATTTCTGAAATAATTTTTTAACAAAGAATGTCCCCATTCTTTTATCAGAAAACATTTCAAACATGAAGTTTCCACATAGCTACTAATAATAGTTTGTAAATTTGCATAGCTGGAGGCCAGAGAGTTGAAATTTACAAATAATGAAGAGCAGAAAAATAGCTGGAGAGGAAGCCAGCTCGTTTCCTTGGGAAAAACAGAATATGCTTTCGGACAACTCCCTACCCCCTGAAGCGAGCAGGAAAGAAATCAGGCTGGTTCAACAGAAATCCGGCTGCAGATCAAGAAGTGTGAGGCTTTCCCATCGCTGTTTGTGGAGTTGAGGCCAAACCCTGGAAGATCCAGAAGAAAGCACTGTCACCCAGGGCATTCCCTCGCTGGCTGACCTTGGACTATCTGCTTGGTGTTACCCATCAAAGCAGAGGAGCAGTAAGAACATGCACTGAAGTAAGAATCATGAGCTATTAGTGCTTCTACCCAGGGTGGGGAAAACATGGAAGTGTGGAGTCTGGAGGGCTGCTTCCCAGAGGACAAGGTCACAGGAAGCTGAGCTGGCTAAGGAGCAGGCAGGGAGGGCTGTCATCTTTGCTCTGATCCAACCAGTTTTACAGTCACCATGGCAGCCCCTGTGGCAACATCCACAACTTCTGAAATGATATCTCCTGCAGCCCTGAGGGTGTGCCTTCTGTTCTTCGACAAGTGCATTCTATTGCTAAAGGGGAACAAAATTTAAAATGTTTATCCTTCCCTCTTAACCCTGCTGGAAAACCTCTTCCTTGCTTAGACAAACCCATTTCCCCTGCAGGCAGGACAAACATGGAAAGGGGCAGAGAAGTTTTTGTTTGTTTGTTTGTTGCTGTATAAGAGGGCTAGAGGAGGGGAAGTCTAGACAAGTCATCCCCTGGGTATCTCCTGTTTGTGTACATATTGGTAAATTTAATATATTCATTGGAGAATTTAATAAAGTTAAGCACAGAGTTCAGCGGGGCAGCTTCAGCTAAACTTCCCACATTCCCACGCCCCAGGTGAAAAGCTGTGTTGTCTATCAACCAGCACCTGCCCTTTCAAAGAAATGCTATGTGTCATCACAGTCACAGGCTTTATGAGGACCAAGGGCACCAAGTCCCCAACTGATGTGCTTCCTTCCAGATCCTTCAGAACCTCAATTGATGCAATGAGAATCTGTTTGCCACAGCCAGAGCAAACTGCGGAGGATGCCTGCAGAAACGTTCAGGCCCATTAAAAACCAATAACAAGAAATGGATTTTTCACCTGGCTTCCTATGCAAAAAAAAAAAAAAATTGGGGGAAAAAGAGAATGTAAATTACATGTATGTGTGGCTGTGTATGCATTGCTGTTACCTCTATTAGAAATTCATTCTTTTAGCCAATAAACATTTTTGGCACTTATTATGTACAAAGCTCTGTGCTAGATTCTGTTAACAAACATGAATAAGGCATAGTTCCTGGCTTCCAAGAGCTCATGATGTGGAGGAGAAAATCACACATAAAAACTAAAAAATCGTATTATAAGTTCTATAATAAAGGTTCATTCTTCTGTTCAACAAAGATTTATTGTACACAATGTGCCAGCCTCAAGTATGAACAAATAATTTTGAGAGCACAGAGGCCAAATATAACTATTCTCCTTTCAACCATGAAAGGTGTGATAAAAGAGCTCCCATGGATATACTCTTTAAGGAGAGGGTCCCTATCTTTTTGTACACCGGTCATACCTGGTGTGCGCCTGGCAAATGTTCAATAAATACTGCTCATTAAAGAAAGGATTTTTTTGTTCTGTTATTAATTAAGCATTTTCTTTTTTTTTTTTTTTGAGACGGAGTCTCGCTCTGTCACCCGGGCTGGAGTGCAGTGGCCGGATCTCAGCTCGCTGCAAGCTCCGCCTCCGGGGTTTACGCCATTCTCCTGCCTCAGCCTCCCGAGTAGCTGGGACTACAGGCGCCCGCTACCTCGCCCGGCTAGTTTTTTTTTGTATTTTTTAGTAGAGACGGGGTTTCACCGTGTTAGCCAGGATGGTCTCGATCTCCTGACCTCGTGATCCGCCCGTCTCGGCCTCCCAAAGTGCTGGGATTACAGGCTTGAGCCACCGCGCCCGGCCTAATTAAGCATTTTCAACCTCATCCTTCTTTGCCATCTACTCACTAATTCCATAAGCACTTACTGAACATCTACATATATGCTGGGAGCAAGGGCTATAGAAACAAGAAGCTGTTCAGTGAGGGAAACAGGAGAGAAACTAAACTGAGCCTCAAAGAATGTGTAAGAATAAAACAAATTGTGGCCAGGTGCAGTGGCTCATGCCTGTAATCTCAGTACTCTGGGAGGCCAAGGCGGGAGGATTGCTTGAGCCCAAGAGTTCAAGGCCAGCCCGGACAACACAGGAAGACCCTGTCTCTACAAAAAATTTTGAAAATAAAACAAAACAAGTTGTGTGTGTCTGAGGGATGACATTTCATGGAGGGAGGACGGTTTAAGAAAGACATAGAAGAGAGGTGCAGTGTGGGCACGTGGGGATCTCCAAACAGTTCAGTGTCATGAGCTTTCCACTTTCAAAAACTTGATCTTGTCAGATCTAACCTTGAGCTAACCAAACTTTTGAGGGAAAGTGTATCAACTAGAATGCCGATTCCTCAAGTCATTACTCTGTCTGGTGGGCTAGATGTTCATGTGGGCGTTGGAATATGTATATATCCAAAAGGATGCTTAAGTGAGCATGACACTGGGGCAAATTGCAAAGCTAGTGATCTTGTCATCAACTTAGGATAGCCGGCTGCATCTGTCTTTATCACCATCTTCCCTCTCCCTCTGTCATAAACAAGCTTCCAGGATGCTGCACTGTTTCCTACTTCCTCAGTTCACATACTCCTCACCCCATTGCAATCTGAATTCTACCCCACCTCTCCCCTGAGGTTGCCCCCACCTAGGTCATAAACGCTCTCTCTGTCGCTAAATACAGGATTCCTCTTAGTCCTTCTCATTCTTGATGTGTCAGTAGCTTCTGACCCTAAGATGAGCTCTCCTTCATCCATTTCGGTGCTACCACTCCTTCCTGTTTTCCTTCTGATATCGCAGGCCCTCTTGCACCTTCCTTTTACTCTGCCAACCCTACAACTAGTAGTTTTCCTCTACTGTTCTCGCTTTCTGTGAGATCATGACTTGATTGTCACCTATACAGTCTAAAGATTCCCAAATTAAGACTGGTGGCTCTAATGGCTTTTTCAAGAAATTGTGGTAAAATACACACAACATGAAGTTTACCATCTGCTATGGTTTGAATGTTTGTCCCCTTCAAAATTAATGTCAGAATTTATTCCCCAGTGTGGCAGTATTGAGAGGTGGGGCCTTTAAAAGGTGATTAGGTCATAGGGAGCTAATTCATGGATTAATGGGTTATCACAGGAATGGAACTATGGCTTTATTATTATTATTATTACTTCAAACCATTGTGGAAACGATATACCAGACTACAAGACTGCAAAGCCACCTTCAGTGTTACTTTTCCTCCTTTTACAACCACCAAGACCAGTGTTCAGATCCAATGGGAAAAGGAACCAAAGGATCAGAGATTGGTGGCTTAAAGAGGAGGACGAGAGAGCTGAACTAGCATACTTGGCCCCCTCTACATGCAATGCCCTGCACCACCTCAGGACTCCGCAGAGAGCACCCCCCAGCAAGAAGGCTCTCACTAGATTCATCCCCTCAACCTTGGACTTCCCAGCCTCCAAAACTGTAAGAAATAAATTTCATTTCTTATAAGTTATCCAGTTTGAGGTATTTTGTTATAAGTAATGGAAAATGGACTAAGACACCATCATAACCATTTTTTGGTTTTTAAAAATCATAACCATGTTTAAGTGTACAGTTCAGTGGCATTAAGTACATTCATGTTGTTGTATAACCAGTGCCACCATCCATCTCCAGAACCCTTTTCATATTGCAACACTGAAACTCTATACCCATTGTATTAGTCTGTTCTCATGCTGCTAATAAAGACATACCCAAGACTGGTAATTGACTCACAGTTCAACATGGCTGGGGAGGCCTCACAATCATGGTGGAAGGTGAAGGAGGAGCAAAGCCATGTCTTACATGGCAGCAGGCAAGAGAGAATGAGAGCCAAGTAAAAGGGGAAACCCCTCATAAAACCATCAGATCTCATGAGACTCATTCACTGCCACAGAATACTATGGTATTCATTTATTTCCCACTAGGTCCCTCCCACAACATGTAGGAATTATTGGAGCTACAATTCAAGATGAGTTTTGGGTGGGGACACAGCCAAACCACATCACCCATTAAACAATAACTCCCCATTTTCCCCTTCCCTACCCTTCCCCACAATCACCATTCTACTTTTTGTCCCTATGAGTTAGATTATTCTCTAACTCAAGGACAAAAAGTAGCAGTACCTCATGTAAGTGGACTCATACAGTATGTATCTTTTTGTGACTGGCTTATTTCACTTAGCATAATGTCTTTGAGGTTCATCCATGCTGTAGCGTGTGTCATAATTTCCTTCTTTTCATGACTACATAATATTCCATTGTGTGTGTGTGTGTGTGTGTACATTTTGTTTATCTATTCATCCATTGGTAGACCTCTAGTTGCTTCTACCTTTTGGTTGTTGTGAATAGTGCTTCTATAAACATGGGTGAAAAAAATATCTCGTTGAGACTCTACTTTCAATTCTTTTGGGCATATACCCAGAAGTGAAATTGGTGGACAAAATCATAATTCTATTTTTAATTTTTTTGAGGAACCACCATACTGTTTTCACAGAGGCTGCAACATTTTACCTTTCCACCAATGGTGCACAAGAGTTCCACTTTCAACACATCCTCACCAACACTTGTTATTTTCTGTGTGTTAAAAAAAAAAAATAGTAGCCATCCTAATGGTCATGAAATTCAAATGGCTTTTATGAACTCTAGATTTGCATAGCAAGTTGCCTACTGGGTACCTCATCTAAACATCCCAGAGAACCTCAAACTCAACTTGCCCAAAACAAATATTTTTCCCCAAACCTGATCTCTCCAGTGTTCCCTATTTTGACAAAAATACTACACTTTTTCCAAGTGCCAAAGTTAGAAACCTGTATGGTTTTCTTTTCTGCTCTGGCAATTCTAGCTCCTTGATGTCTCCTGAATCTTCCCACTTCTCCCCACCTAATCCCACCACTATCATCTTATTTCAGGCCAGGGTCATTTCACATATGACCTTCCACAGGAGTCCTTGCCTCCTGCCTTGCTCTCTCTCATTTATTCTGCCCAATGCAAGTTATCATTTAAAATAGATGTGATCCCATCTTCCCCATTTAAAGTCCTTAAGGAGCTTCCTACTGTCTTCAGGATAAAGCCCAAAGTCTTTTGAATGACAAAGTTCATAGCTTGACCCTTTGTCATCTTGTCCCTGCTTATGGGTAAAACTTATCTCTTATCACTTCTTCCTTTTCTATTTAGTTCATGTTGAACCACTTGCAGTTGCCCAGATGTGTTACAATTTCTCTCACCAGGAAGTCTTGGTCTGGAACATTCTCCCCCTCCCTGCTTCCTCCGTTGCCTAGCTCAGCTGATGTGTCACTTCCTCTGGGTCCCTTCCCTACTTCATCTGGGCTGGGAGCCCTTCGTCAGTGTTCCCATGCACCTGTGCATACCTCCATCATAGCACTTACCACACTGCTCTCTCCTCTAGACTGGGAGCACTTCTAGGCTCTGAACTGTGACTTATTTATCTTTGGATCCCCAGTGTCTAGCATAGAGCATGGCACATACTAAGTGCCTATCTGGGTAGTCAGGGAAGGCTTCCTGGTGGTGATGACAACTAACTTGATTCCCAAAAATGAGGAGGAATTGGCTGGATGAAAACAGGTCAAGGAGGCTGGACATGGTGCCTCACGTCTGTAGTCCAGCACTTTGGGAGGCCGAGGTAAGAAGATCACTTGAGGTCAGGAATTCGAGACCAGGCTGGCCAACATGGCAAGACCTTTCCTTACCAAAAATACAAAATATTAGCCAGGCATGGTGACCACGCCTGTGGTCCCAGCTACTTGGGAGGCTAAGGTGAGAGGATTGCTTGAACCTGGGAGGCAGAAGTTGCAGTGAGCCATGGTCACACCACTGCACTCCAGACTGAGTGACAGAATGAGACCCCATCTCAAAAGAAGAAAAAAAGAAAGGAAAGAAAGAAAAGAAAAGAGAAAAGAAAATAGAAGAGAAAAGAAAAGAAAAAAAAGAAAAGATGTCAGCTAGCTACCTAGTGGCAAATTGATTACCACTGAATCACTTCCACTGTGGAAGAGGCAGTGTTCTGTCCTCACTAGAAGAGATATTTACTTTGGATACGGATTTGTTTTCTTTGCATGCAATGCTTTGCCAAAACTACCATCTGTGGACTTACAGAATGCCTCCACCATCATGGTATTCTATAGAGCATTGCTTCTGATCAAGGAACTCAATTTGCAGCAAAAGAAGTGTGACAATGAACCCATGCTCATGGAATTCACTGGTCTTATCACATTCCCCACCATCCTGAAGCAGCTGGATGCTTTTAAAGTCTCAGTTATTACTCCAGCTAGGTGGCAATGCCTTGTGATGCCAGGGCAAGGCCATTCAGGAGGCTATATGTGCTCTGAATCAGCATCCAATATATGGTGCTATTTCTCTGAGGGCCAAGATTCAAGGGTCCAGGAATCAAGGGGTGGAAATAGAAATGGCACCACTTGCCATTACCCTAGTGATCCACTAGCAAAATTTTTGCTTCCTGTTCCTGCAATTTTATGCTCTGCTGGCCTAGAGGTCTTAGTTCTGGAGGGAGGAATGCTTCCATTAAGAGACACAACAATGATTCAATTGAACTTGAAGCTAAGACTGCCACCCAGACTCTTTGGGCTCTTTATGCCTCTGAGTCAATAGGCCAAGAAGGGAGTTACTGTATTGGTTGGGGTGACTGGTCCAGACTTCCAAAGGGGAAATTGGACCTCCACTCCACAATGGAGGTAAGGAAGAGTATGTATGGAATACAGGAGGTCTCTTAGGGTATCTCTTAGTATTACCACACCCTGTGATTAAGGTCGATGGAAAACTACAACAGCGCAATCCAGGCAGGACTATGAATGACCCAGATCCTTCAGGTATGAAGGTTTGTGTCACTCCACCAGGTAACAAACCTCGACCAACTGAAGTGCTTGCTGAAGGCAAATGGAATACAGAATGGGTGGTAGAAGAAGGTAGTGATCAATACCAGCTATGATCACATGACCAGTTATGGAAATGAGGACTGTAACTGACGTATATCCTCCCCATTTTGTTATATGTTCATGTATATGTACACATTTTAAGCAAATACCTTCATTTTCTTTCTTCTCTTACTCCCTTATTATGTAATATAAAATGTATTCACTTTATATCTGTATTTAAGTTAATTTTACGTCATAGTATTTACCTGGAGAACAGTAAACATCACTCAAGAGCTTCATCTCCTCTTCTGGGGAAGGAATTAGTATGAGATAGACGTCATATTAGTCAGAATTAGGATCTTGTTATTGTTTTTATTTGGGGATTAAGTATGGTTTAAGGAGATGCAACCCATATGGATGCCAAATTGACAAGGAGTGAATTTGTGATGGTAGTTTTACGTGTCAATTAGATGTGCAGATAGCTGATAAAACATTACTTCTGGATGTGTCTGCAAGGGTGTTTCCAGAAGAGATTAGCTCATCAGTAGACTGAGTAAAGAAGGTCTGCACTCATCCATGTAGGTGGGCATCATCCCTTGCGGTCCTAAATAGAACAGAAGGGTGGAAGGCAGGCAAATTTGCTCTCTCTATTTGAGCTGTGACATCCATATTCTCCTGCCCTTGGACATTGGCATTCCTGGTTTTCAGGCCTTTGGACTCAGATTGAACTACATCATCAGCTTTCCTGGTTCTCCAGCTTACAAACAGCAGACTGTGAGACTGATTAGCCTCCTCACATGAGGCAATTTCTATAATTAAAAGAAAATACAGGGCTGGGCACAGTGGCTCACACCTGTAATACTGCACTTTGGGAGGCCAGGGTGGGTGGACTGCATAACCCTAGGAGTTCAAGACCAACCTGGACAACGTGATGAAACTCCATCTCCAACAACAACAACAACAACAACAACAAAGGCCGGGCGCATGAGGCCGAGGCAGGTGGATCACGATGTCAGGAGATCGAGACCATCCTGGTTAACACAGTGAAACCCTGTCTCTACTAAAAAATACAAAAAATTAGCCAGGCGTGGTGGTGTGCGCCTATAGTCCCAGCTACTCAGGAGGCTGAAGCAAGAGAATGGCATGAACCTAGGAGGCGGAGCTTGCAGTGAGCTGCGACTGCGCCACTGCACTCCAGCCTGGGAGACAGAGCAAGACTCCATCTCAAAAAAAAAAAAAAAAAAAAAAAGGTAGCTGGGCATGGCGGCACATGCCTGTAGTCCCAGCTACTCAGGAACTCAGGAGGCTTAGGTTGGGGGATCTGTTGAGCCCAAGAGGTAGAGGTTGCAGTGAGTTGAGATCACACCACTGCACCACTGCACTCCAGCCTGGGTGACAGAGCAAGACCTTGTCTCAGTAAATACACACACACATACACACACACACACACACACACACACACACACACTATAAGTTCTGCTTCTTTGGGTAATCCTGACTAATACAACAGGTCAAGAAATACCTCAGCCAATAGAGGCAACAAGCAAAGATGCAGGTGTGTGATACAGAATGATGCATCAGAGAACTGTAGGTTACACAAGGTAGCTGGAGCACTTGAACTACAAGGCAAGGAGTGGTCAAGGACAAGTCCAGGTAATGTGTACCAATAGACTCAGAGGACAGACACTATCAGGCAGTCCTGACCAGGGGACCAAAGTATGGATCTATTACACAAGACCAGTTAGAGGTGACACATGGAAACCAGGGATCAAAATTAAGGAGGAAATGACTGATAACAGGTAAATGTATTATCCTGCCAGAGTATGTGCGATGGAATTAAATGATGAATGGGCCTTTCATAATTTAAGTAGATCCTCATCAGATGTTTGTTGAAAAAAAAATCAAATATGTAATATACACTAAAATATGATCATAAACCTAGATTAATACAGCTATGAAATTAAATTATGGCACTTCAGGTATGAGTCAGGTTGAGGGAGATATACGTGTGGTCAGTGTACTGAAGTTCCTGAAACTGGGAACCACTAGTTCTTCCTACTCTTTAATGAGGGGCCAGAAAGTAGAAGGAGTAGAAGCAGGAGGGGTGAGGAAGAAAAGAGACTGGGCAATTTACAAAAGAAAGAGGATTAATGGACTCACAGTTCCACATGGCTGGGGAGGCTTCATAATCATGGGGGAAGGTGAAAGGCAGGTCTCACATGTTGGCAGACAAGAGAAGAGAGCTTCTGTAGGGAAACTTCCCTTTATAAAACCATCAGATCACTTATTCACTATCATGAGAATAGCACCGGAAAGATCCGCCCCCATGATTCACTTATCTCCCACTAGGTCCCTCCCACAACACGTGGGAATTATGGGAGCTACAATTCATGATGAGATTTGGGTGGGGACACAGTCAAACCATATCACCAACATTAGGTGAGATGGCTCTGGATTCTGATTTCCGCTCCTCATTGGCAATGCGTCCCCATAAGTGCCCTTCAACTTTCTGTGTTCCTCACTCTGTCCTTGTTCTCTATTCTTTCATCTGCCCCCAGACTTTGTTTTGCTCTTTCCTCACTCAGAGAGCCATATTTGTAAATCTCAGTCTTTTTTTATTTTTATTTATTTATTTATTTTTAGACAGAGTCTCACTCTCTCTCATCCAGGCTGGAATGCAGTGGTGCGTTCTCGGCTCGCTGCAACCTGTGCCTCCCGGGTTCAAGCGATTCTCCTGCCTTAGCCTCCCGAGTAGCTGGGATTACAGGCACCTGGCTAATTTCTGTATTTTTAATAGAAAGGAGGTTTTACCATGTTGGCCAGGCTGGTCTCGAACTCCTGACCTCAACTGATCCGCCCACCTTGGCCTCCCAAAGTGTTAGGATTACAGGCGTGAGCCACCGCGCCCAGCTGGTAAATCCCAGTCCTTTACCTACATCCTCCAGGGGTATTTTGAACCTGTTGCCCCTGGCCTTTCAGAACCGGTCTCTCGCTCCCTGGCCATGCCCGACTCTTTTTCGTATTCTAACCCAGCTTTCCCACGTGTAAACCTATTTTTTGACTCCTGGTGAGGCATTCTCTGGGCTCCCCACAATCTCCCCGGGATGTGACTGGGAAGGGCTCCCTTAAGCTCTCTCGCTCTTTGCAGCCACAGAGCAGGGAGAAATGCCCCGGTGGCCCTGTCGGCTCCGCGCCGTGCCCTGCGAAAGGCCGGCCATGCGACATGGAAGCTCTGCAGAACTCTGCAGAAGCTCAACCGAAAAGAAAGAGGCCCTCACTGCAAAAGATTGAGTCAGTTCAGGCCTTGGCCCCCAAGAGAAGTTCCCTGGTCATGTCACGCCCTCCACTCCAGCAGTTCCGAAAGGCTAGGGAAAGAGCTGTTTCCGGGAATTTGGAATGTGGGAAAAATTTCCCCAGGGAGTCGAACTGGCCTGCGGCAGGAAGTGGGTTTCTGGCCACAGGAAAAGTGAACGGCTGGTTTTCCTGCTCTGCCACCTCCCGGGGGATGTGAGACCTGCAGGCCTTCCCCGGGGTGGAGAAAAGCAACTATTTTCACGCACCGAGGATGGATTCATGCACTGTGCACCTAGAACAAAGAGGACTAGACAACGTCCCCAACCATAATGAGGCTACACTCGGGTCATTTGTTGTAAATGCCAAAGAAAGAAGTGTGCAAGTCAGAATCCTGGGAATCCTCCGCCTCCAATCCATTATCAAGTCCTCTCAATTCCAAATCCGGTACGCCCCTTAGATCCATCCACTTCCCTTTCTCCAGGTCGAAACCACTCCTCTGCCTCCTCTCTGAATGCTTTCTCCTCCCTCAATCCATTCTTCACTTAGCAGGCTGCTTAAATCCATTTAGCTTAAATCCCCACCAGTCCCGGCCCCGTCAGGTTCAGCAGGCCCTTCATCCACAGCCCTTCTCCCCGACCCTCTCTCACATCAGCACCCAGGTCTTTCCATACTCCAAACACCACAAGCTCTTCTGGCCTTCGGGACTTTTCTTCTTCACAGCTCCTTCTACCAAGCATACTCTTCCTTATCTCCCCCTCCATTCATTTCATTCTATTGACCCTTGGATAGTGACTCAGCATCACTTCTTCAGGGGAAGCTTCCCTGACCTGCAGATAACAGATCCTCCAGTCATCTGTTCTAAAACTTCTCATGCTCTTCCCTCATAGCAAACATCACAGTTTAATTACATCTGTGTGCATTCTTTTAATTAATGTCTCCTTCCCCCGAAGCTGTAGATGCAATATCACTAGTACATAGCATGGTACCTGGCATATGGTAAATGCTGAATAAGTGTTTATGGAATAAATTTGAAAGGACCTGTGGACTCCTTACAAGCAAGAGAGGAACAATCTGGTTTGCTCAGTGGGTGTAGAAGTAAACTTTCCACCACAGAAGTAAAACAGGACCAGGATTTCCCAGCCACTTTTATGGGATGCTTTAACCACAGTGGCATCTCCTCTTGAGCCTTCCTGGACTGTATCACTGGAAGTCCAACATCTGTCCCATCCTTGGACCCTGGGGGTAAGGGGCTATCACTGCTAGAGGGAGGGGAAGCTAATGGCCCAGTGAGCTGAATGGAGCAGACAATGGGGGAAAGATAGTGGAGGGAGACCATTCAAATTAGAAGGTCACTGGATTGATGACCTCTGAAATCTTGAAGCCCCCAGGTTCTTTCTCCAGGTTCCAGAGCGGATGATGCTGCCTATACAATGGGGAAGATCAGACACCTACTTGAGTGTCATACCCTGAGACTCAGTCTGGTTGGATTCATTCTTTCAGTAACCTTTACAAAGTTCCGGTCCTCTAAAAGGTTATACCTGTTCTTGGCCGGGCGCGGTGGCTCAAGCCTGTAATCCCAGCACTTCGGGAGGCCGAGGCGGGCGGATCACGAGGTCAGGAGATCGAGACCCTCCTGGCTAACACGGTGAAACCCCGTCTCTACTAAAAATACAAAAAACTAGCCGGGCGCGGTGGCGGGCGCCTGTAGTCCCAGCTACTCGGAGGCTGAGGCGGGAGAATGGCTGGAGCCCGGGAGGCGGAGCTTGCAGTGAGCCGAGATTGCGCCACTGCACTCCAGCCTGGGCGACACAGTGAGACTCCGTCTCAAAAAAAAAAAAAAAAAAAAAAAAAAGATTATACCTGCTCTTGACCCCCAGAGGGCACCCTGGAGACTCTTCTAGGCAGCCTGTTAAGCACCATTACTGGTCAGCTTCCAGGGTCGGTGGAACTTGATGTAAAAGCCGCTGGGGTTGTTACCGGTGGTGGGTATCCGAGTTACTGGCGACAAATTCATACAGGTCTGCAGCAATCTCTATTCTTGCCTACTCAGAAGAAAGAATTTGACGGATGGGCAGAAGGCAGAAGGAGAGACTGAAGCAAGTTTTAGAGCGGGAGTGAAAGTTTATTAAAAAGCTCTAGAGCAAAGGCCAGGAGCGGTGGCTCACACCTGTAATCCCAGCGCTTTGGGAGGCCAAGGTGGTGGGTAGATCGCCTGAGGTCAGGGGTTCGAGACCAGCCTGGCCAACATGGTGAAACCCTGTCTCTACTAAAAGTACAAAAATTAGCTGGGCATGGTGGTGGGTGCTTGTAATTTCAGTTACTCGGGAGACTGAAGCAGGAGAATCGCTTGAACCCGGGAGGCAGAGGTTGTAGTGAGCTGAGATCATGCCACTGCACTCCAGCCTGGGAGACAGAGGGAGACTCCAGCTCAAAAAAAAAAAAAAAAAAAATCTCTAAAGCAGAAACAAAAAGAAGGAAAGTACACTTGGAAGAGGGCCAAGTGGGTGATCTGAAAGTCAAGTGTGTGGTTTGACCTTTTGACTTGGGGTTTTATACGTTGGCATGCTTCTGGAGTCTTGTGTCCCTTCTCCACTGATTCCTCCCTTGGGGTGGGCTGTCCGCATGCACAGTGGCCTGCTAGCACTTGGGACGGGAGCATGCGCAGTGTGTTTACTGGAGTTGTATGCATGCTCACTTGAAACATTCTTCCCTTACCAGTGGAATGTCCCCAGGAGAACATATACCAGTTAAACTCTGCCATTTTGCTTTAGTGCACATGCATGAGCTCACTCACACAACTCCTGAGATCTTATCGGGAAGCTGCTTATCACCAGCTTCAGGCGTTTCTATCTATTGGGAAACTGCCTTTCTCTGGCACCAGCTGCTACCAATTATTATTTTAGAGAGACAGTGTGACAACTGCCGGATCATCATCTGGTGGTCACCTGATATTCCTGGTGGGGTCGATGTGGGAGCTCTCGTCTGCCTGGCTCATGCCTGACTAGCTACCTACTGTAACAGGGTCAAAGCCATATGGAGCAGGCCAGGCAGGGGAGTGTGGGAGAGCTTTCCTGTGTGGTCTCTGCAGCGGTGAGGTGAGCTGATGGAACATACAACAACATAGGTACTTATAGTGGCCATTTAAAAAAAAATTGCTCAACCTCCATTTCCCCTTTATTGGATATAGCACCCCAATTTCTGATTGTGGATTTAACCCTCTCTCCTTGTGTGGACTATTTGTAGGATAGTAAATCAAGAGGCTTTTCCTCATAGCCAAGAGGTAGGCACATGACCTAGGCTGGAGCACTCAGACTGTCTCCTGAGACAGGGTCTTGCATCATCAGAAATGAACACTTGGATGACACTTGTTTCCTCAGCAACTCTCAGACAAAATAATTGGCCAGTTTCATTGGTTCCAGTTCTATTTCAAGACTGGCTCTCCAGCCTCCTGTCTCCTCTGTGAGCTACATGATAACCTTTCAACAACTTCTTCTTTTGTTTGATTAGCTGAAGTTGGTTTCAGTTGCTTGCAACCAAGAAACCGTAATAAATTATCATCTGGTTCATAATTTCCATTTGATGAACCTCAGATGGTGAGCAATAGTACAAAGACTTGGATAGTAGCTGCTAAAAGAGGAGGTGGCTGGAAACATCTGAAATGTAGTCCAGAATAGTCCTGGGAGGCTAAACAGGTGAGCACTAGTTGGTGAGGATATGGGAAATAGCTGGAAGAATTAAGTGCACCAACTTGCTGAAATTTGGTCTTACCAGTAGGAATGAGCCAGGGATATATAAGCGAGGAATGTCCAAGGTGAAGCCTAGAAAATTCATACTCCATGGAAATTTGGGACTGAAGGTTGTGCACTGATCCTCAGATTACCCAAGGTGCAGATGTCAGAGGTGATATCACAATGCAAGAAAGCAAGTGAGAAAAATGCCCCTTTCTAAAAGGGCTCTCTGACTTCTACTGCTGCCAGATTCTGAGAGAAATAGGTACCGGGGAGGCCCCTTCCTCTGCTAAAGTCTTCTGTTCTCAACGATGTGAGGCTAGGCTTGGTCAAGATGAGTTGGGATGACTGCAGAGGTGGCGGGTACTTGGTAGTGCTGGAGATAGGAGTCTGAAGTGTGGTGAGAAGTCTGGATGTGGCTTGAGGACATGGCTGCCCCTCCATAAGAAGCCGAGGCAGTGGATGACAATGCTAAGCTCTTGACATGTTCCTCCATGAGCAGCTGGTTCGGGAAGAGCTTGTGAGTCACATCTCTTCTGCAGAGGAAATGTGTTGGCTGTGTCCATCTTCACCTGAGCAGTACTGGATCATGCTGGAGGCTTGCTCTGATAGACGGAGGCTTTCTCCACAGCCTCCCCGTGTTCTGAATCCATAGTGCTTTGATCTAAAGGCAGAACCCTGCCCTTCCTTTCCTCCAACCTGCCCTCAGAGCTCCAGAAGACTGAGGAGCCCTCCACTGTGGCTGCAGCCTGGTGGCTGGGGTCAGGAACTATTTGGCTGGCATTTGGCCCATCCTATCCTCTGCAGTCAGTAGGTGGAGGGGAACTCAGGGCTGTGCAGCAGGGGCCCGGATAAGGCATACTACAGGGATCTTAGTTGTAAGCAACAGAAACTAATTATAGCAATTTAGAATGGAAAACAAGTACACCAGAAAGACACTGGGTAGCTCATAGAATTGCTAGAAGGACTGGAAAAACAAGATCTAGAGGAGACACAAAAGGAAACAAAGACCCAGTCCACTGCAGGAAGGGTTCAGTGCAGACATCATTGCTTATATGCTAACATGACCCATGCCGGACAGCCGTGGGATGTTGCTGTAATCCTTTTACAATCTCACAGGATCCTCTTGTTTATTTGTTTCACTGACTTCCATTTCTGACTTTGATGCAGTGCTTCTGATTGGCTGGGAAAAAGAAAGGAAGGAAAGATGAAGGACTCCCCTCTACCTTCATGTAATCTTACTATTTAACTTGCCTTCTTTTATCATCAGAATTCTCCCCCCCTGTTTTTTAAGAGACAGAGTCATGCTCTGCCACCCAAGCTAGAGTGCAGTGGTACAATCATAGCTCACTGCAGCCTTGCACTCCTGGACTTACATGATCCTCCTGTCTCAGCCTCCCCAGAGGCTAGAAGTACAGGCAAGTCATTAGACCCTGCTAATTTTTTGTAGAGATGAGCATCTTACTACATTGCTGAGGCTGGTCTCGGACTCCTGGCCTCAAGTGATCCTCCCCACTTGGCCTCCCAAAGCACTGGGATTACAGGTGTAAGCCACTGCACCTGGCCTTTACATATTTTATTTATTTTATTTTATATATATATGTTTTGAGATAGGTCTTGCTCTGTCATCCAGGCTGTAGTGCAATGGTGCAATGACAACCCACGGCAGCCTCAACCTTCTGGGCTTAAGCAATCCTCCCACCTCAGCCTCTGCAGTAGCTTGGACTACAGGCATGGGCTACTACACCCAATCCTCCCATCTTAGTCTCTGGAGTAGCTGAGACTACAGGTACGGGCCACTACACCCAGCTAATTTTTGTATTTTTTGTAGAGATAAGTCTCTCTGTATTGCGTAGGCTGGTCTGTAACTCCTGGGCTCAAGTGATCCTCCACTTCAGACTCCCAAAGTGCTGGGATTACAGGTATAAACCACCACACCCAGCCTACCATATGTATTTTTAAAAGAAGAACCCTTGGACGGGCACAGTGGCTCATGCCTGTAATCCCAGCACTTTGGGAGGTCGAGGTGGGAGAACTGATTGGACCCAGGAGTTCAAGATCAGCCTGGTGAACATAGAGAAACCCTGTCTCAACAAAAAAATACCAAAGAATTAGCCAGGTGTGGTGGTGCGCACCTATAGTCCCAGCTACTCAAGAGGCTGAAGTGGGAGGATCGTTTGAATGCAGGAGGTGGAGACTGCCATAAGCCATGATGGCACCACTGCACTTCAGCCTGGGTGACAGAGCAAGACCCTGTCCCCCAAATAATAATAATAGGCCAGCATGGTAGCTGACACCTGTAATCCTAGCACTTTGGGAGGCCAAGGTGGGCGGATCACTTGAGGTCAGGAGTTCAAGACTAGCCAGGCCAACATGGTGAAACCCCACCTATACTAAAAATACAAAAATTAGCCAGATGTGGTGGCATGCACCTGTAACCCCAGCTACTTGGGAGGCTGAGGCAGGAGAATCACTTGAACTCGGGAGGTGGAGGTTGCAGTGAGCTGAGACTGCGCCATTGCACACAAGCCTGGGCAACAGAGAGAGACTCCGTCTCAAAAAATTTATATACATACATATGTGTGTGTGTACATATATGTATATATATAGAACTCTTAGCTACCACCCTGTAGCAGATGCGGAGGTGCCTTGCCCAGATCCCCATCCCAGCTGCTGTGAGTGTGAGCCACCAACACATCACGGCTGCTCTCCTTTTCCTTCGTCTCAGGAGAATTGCCCTTGGCTGAGAAGAGCTGCCCTACTGGGAAGTTATGGAAATTATGAGCCAATTTCCCTCAGGAAGAGGGGGACATCTCCAGCCAATAACTGGCTGATACTGGGGCACAAAAGCTGGCCCCTTGTTTCCAGGCAGGTTGGGGTCCACAGCCCTCCACTGCACTTCCCTTCCTCCCTCACAGGTCTTTCCTGAGAACAGCGCTACAGTGATCACAAGCAGCTGTGCTCCCTGGTCTCGGGCTCTGCTTCTAGACAACCAGGTCTCAGGCACTCCTTTGCTGTCGGGGTCATCATCGTACTCTCTCTGCCTTCTATTCTGAGCCCGATCGTCTAATGTGTCTCATCTTCTGCTTCCTGGGCAGACTGGCAGAGAGAAGCTGAAGCCTTGTGACTAGTGCCAGGGAGACAGGTTTTAACCCAATAATTGTGCAAATGAATGCAGGGGTGTGAGTGTGATCAGCCTTGTGAAGGACAGGTGCATGCTGCTGCGTAAGAGGGTTTGACCTAGTTAGGAGGTCAGGGAAATCTTCCCTGAGAAATCGATATTGAGCTGTTGTTCAGAAAATAAGTAAAAATATAAAGTGGGGAGAGTAGAGCATTCTCGGCAGAGGGACCACATACGGGAGGGAATATGCAGAGGGTAACAGACCAAGCGATGCCAAAGAGAAATCAAAAGGCTAGCAGCACTCATAGGCTGCAGGGCTGGGCAGGGACCAGAACAGGCAGCCTTGGCTTTGTAAGGAATCTGGTCTGTATCCTAAAACAAAAGGAAGCATTGAAAACTTTTATGCCCACGGGAGAAGGGTAAAGTGACAAGTTTGCGTTTTGAGAGATTTCTCTGGCTGCAATGTGGAGAATGGATTTGAAAGGGGCTCATGGGGTAAGCCAGGGAGAAGGCTTTCATAGAACTCAGGGGAAAGAAGAGAAAGAGCTTGACTGGGGTGGCGTGGAGGGGGTGGCAGGGGAGGGAGGGGGCAGATTTGGGAGATCTTTAGGAGGAACATTGACAAGATTTGGTAATGGATTTTATGCGAGGGCTGGGGAAGAGAGGGAGTTGTCAAGGATGACATCTGAATTTTTGGTTCTCCTAACTGCAGGGATTGTTGGAAATGCTGGCAGACACCAGGGCAGGTTCTGCCCCAGAACTCGGCATTCCCCTATAGCCAGGACTGTCTTCTCTAGTGTTACCTACATGTGCTCTCTCAGCATGTGTGGCTGATTGTCCAATATGTTTTGCAACCGACCAGTTGTCTTCGATGACGACAGATTTCCCTCCAAGATTGGTTCTGTCTGTTTGGTTTGAATCAGGGTGAGAAGATGAAAGGGTGAGGAGGGAAGGAGAGGAAAGAGCTGTGGGAGGAAGTGCAGGGGTGTGGCAGATGGGGGCGACATCCTGGGAAGAACAGGATGGCAGTGTCCGTCTTGTATTTGGAACAAGTTCCACCTCTGCCAGTCCTAGTTTATCCTCTTCTTGCTCCCATCTGGCTTACATAAATATTCTGAATCGTGACTCTGAAATACTCAAATGCCATTTGTCATTTGGAGGAAATAATTTCCTTCATGCTAACGAAGTTCTTTATAGAGAGAAAAATGGCCCTGAAAGTCTAGTGATGTAACTACCCTAGTTCAACTATGGCTAGAGAGCACCTGTCTACAGGAATAACAAATATGACCTGCCTCACCAACATGTATGTATCCCTTTTATTTATTTATTTGTTTGTTTGTTTGTTTTTGAGACAGGGTCTCACGCTGTTGCCCAGGCTGGAGTGCAGTGGTGCAATCTTGGCTCACTGTAGCCTCTGCCTCTGGGGTTCAACAATTCTCATGCCTCAGCCTCCTGAGTAGCTGGTACTACAGGCATGCACCACCACGCCTGGCTAATTTTTGTATTTTTTGGTAGACACGGGGTTTCACCATGTTGGCCAGGCTGGTCTCAAACTCCTGACCTCAAGTGATCCACCTGCTTCACCTCCCAAAGTGCTGGGATTACAGGTGTGAGCCGCTGCACGCAGCCCCTTTTATTTTTTGATGAATTTCCTGAGCCCTAACTTTTTATTTCTTTCATTTCAGGCAGTGGTGCAATCATTTCACTGCAGCCTCCAACTCCCGGGATCGAGTGATTCTCCCACTTCAGCCTCCAAAGTAGCTGGGACTACAGGCACGCACCAGCACACCCAGATAATTTTTGTTTATTTTTTGTAGATACTGGGGTTTCGCTATGTTGCCCAGGCTGGACTTAAATTCTTGGCCTTGAGCCGCCCCTCCTAATCCCATCAAGCTTGGTTTTATTAGCAGAAATCCAGTGTTTTCCTCTTTGGGCCATCCCCCTTCAGAATTCCCAAGAACGCTTTATCCAGCTCTTCCACTGCAGCGGCCTCGCCTCTAATGGACCTCAAAGCTCCCATCTTCTCTCTAGTCCCTTCTCTTGGGAACATCCAGAGTGATCCGACCAAGTCATACCCTTGCTTAAAACCTTTCAGGGCTTTCATTGTTCTTAAAATAGAGAGCAAACTCCTAACCACACCTTAGAGGCTTGTGTGAGGTGGCCCCTGCCCATTTTTCCAATCTGTGCTCTCCTCCTTCTTCATCTGTGTTCTATTAAGTGGTCTTCTTTCATCTCCTCAACTACACTAAGCCATTTAAAGCCTCAGGGCCTCTGGCTGGGCACATGCCTGTAATTCCTGCACTTTGGGAGACTGAGGTGGGTGGATCACCTGAGGTGGAGTTCCAGACCAGCCTGGACAATATGATGAAACCCTGTCTCTACCAAAAATACAAAAAATTAGTCGGGGGTGGTAGTGGGCACCTGTAATCCCAGTTACTCAGGAGGCTGAGGCAGGAGAATCTCTTGAATGCAAGAGGTGGAAGTTGCAGTGAGCACGCCATTGTGCTCCAGCCTGGGCAACAACAGTAAAACTCTGAAACTGTCTCAAAAAAAAAAAAAAAAAAAAAAAAAAACCCTAGGGGCCTTATTCCCTCAGTTTTGCATTCTACTGCCCCCGTTCATTGCCTCATCATTTAGATCTCAGTCTCCAGAGAGGACCTCACTGATTACTCCATCCAAAATGTGTCTGCCTCTGCCTGCACACCACCACCTCTGTGACCTTCACTATTCCCAGCACCCAGCCCCATACAAAGGAGACAGGAAACTTACTGTATTTTCTTGTTCCCTCTCTGCCC
This sequence comes from Trachypithecus francoisi, assembly GCF_009764315.1. Lineage (NCBI taxonomy): Eukaryota > Metazoa > Chordata > Mammalia > Primates > Cercopithecidae > Trachypithecus > Trachypithecus francoisi. The sequence continues at coordinate 84,999,414 of NW_022681470.1, forward strand.
ACATTTACAATCAGGTCAACTGACTGGACTCCTCTTTCACTCAGGTGAGTCTCCCTCTGGTATTTTTAGTGTTCTTAAATGCCAGTGGACCTTGGTTGGAATCATCCCAATTCATCAGACAATTCAAAACAGAATAGGGTTGGGGCTGGAGATCTCTGCTTTTCCTCCTTGAGTGTCCCTCCATGCCCTACCTCATGGCAGCAGTGAAGGCAAGGTCTCAAATACAAGTCTGTTCTAATTTACCTACAGAGCTCCTTCTTATTCTTTCTTTTTTTTCAGACAGTGTCTTGCTATGTCACCTAGGTTGGAGTGCAGTGACTATTCACACGCACGATCATAGCTCACTGTAGCTGCAGTCTCCCTGGCTTAAGCAATTCTCCTGCCTCAGCCTCCAGAGTAGCTGTGACCACAGGCGTGAGCCAGCTCTTTATTATTCTCTATTTTTTTTTTTTTTCCGAGATGGAGCCTTGCTCTGTTGCCCAGGCTGGAGTGCAGTAGTGTGATCCTGGCTCACTGCGACCTCCACCTCCTGGGGTCAGTCGCCTGCCTCAGCCTCCCAAGTAGCTGGGATTACAGGTGCACACCATGCCTGGCTATTTTTTTTTTTTTGAGATGGAGTTTCGCTCTTGTTCAAGTGATTCTCCTGCCTCAACCTCCCAAGCAGCTGGGATTACAGGCACCTGCCACCATTGCCAGCTAATTTTCGTATTTTTAGTAGAGATGGGATTTCACCATGTTGACCATGCTAGTCTCAAACTCCTGACCTCATGATCCACCTGCCTTGGCCTCCCAAAGTGCTGAGATTACTGTCATGAGCCAAGGTGCCCAGCCAATTCCTTATTACTCTAAAGTGATTTCTTTCTTTCCTCAGTTTCTAATTATTTCTCTTACCTGAGTGACGTGTAAGAACTTGGTTTTATTTATTTATTTATTTATTTTTTGAGATGGAGTCTTGCTCTGTCGCCCGGGCTGGAGTGCAGTGGCCGGATCTCAGCTCACTGCAAGCTCCGCCTCCCGAGTTTATGCCATTCTCCTGCCTCAGCCTCCGGAGTAGCTGGGACTACAGGCGCCCGCCACCTCGCCCGGCTAGTTTTTTTTTTTTTTTTTTGTATTTTTAGTAGAGACGGGGTTTCACCAGGTTAGCCAGGATGGTCTCGATCTCCTGACCTCGTGATCCGCCCGTCTCGGCCTCCCAAAGTGCTGGGATGACAGGCTTGAGCCACCGCGCCCGGCCAGAACTTGGTTTTAATGTGAGTGATTTTTGCAAGTGACTAAGTGGGGTGGGGTGAAGATTTGGCTGGGATTTCAGCAGGAGATAGTGATGGTGACTTTGATGGTCTTGTACCATCAATATTTTTGAAAATGTTGTCAAAGGAAAATCAAACCCCAGTATCTTCTCTTGATGAAAGGATCTGTAATAAGCTGTATTCTTATCAATAATTCCAAAGACTTGGAATGTGTGTCAATGCATTCGTTTGATTCTCAGCTTATAATTTACATGTAATTTTCATTTCCTCCATAATTGTTAGACAAAAATCTTTGAAGATATATCTGCAGTGTTTTGTACAAGTTATTTCATTATGTTTTTTTCTTTCAGAACTAACATATAAGTTTGCTTACAGCCAATAAGCATTTGTTTGAGGACAAAGATTAGACATTTCCAGCAAGTGTAATAATTTCCATCCTTATTTTAATTACTTTTCCACCAAAACTGGCCTTTACAAATTGCATTGTCATTTATAAAATAATAAATGCAGTTACCACAAAATATTCAAAAGTTACAAAAACTTGGCCAGGCACAGTGGCTTGTGCCTGTAATCCCAGGACTTTGGGAGGCTGAGGTGGATGGATCACCTGAGGTCAGGAGTTCTAGACCAGCCTGGCCAACATAGTGAAACCCCATTTCTACTAAAACTACAAAAATTAGCTGGGCATGGTGGCGGGTGCCTGTAATCCCAGCTACTTGGGAGGCTAAAGCTGGAGAATCGCTTGAATCTGGGAGGCAGAGGTTGTGGTGAGCTGAGATCGCACCACTGCACTCCAGCCTGGGCAACAGAGTGAGATTCCATCTCACACACACACACACACAAAAAAGAAAAGAGTTATGAAAACTTAGAACCCCTGATCTAAAGCGTCCTGGGCTTAGCTAAGGATTTTTGCCAGGTAAAAAGCAACCACCTTAAGGACAGTTAATGCTAGAGGCTGTCACTGTTACTTGGTGTTTGCTCAGACCTTTTTCTGAAAATTAATGTCTGTGGGTAGAACTGGGGAAACTGTAAATGTACAAGTCATCTGAGAAGGATTACAAGACAGATAGCACAAACAGGGAAAGTAGACTGAAGAGGCAAGGACCCAGGATATTGCAGCTTCCACAATGACAAGCTTTTGGAGCTTCTGTCAGTCACAGAGGACAGAGCCCGATGGTGGAGTGTCTGACCCTTAGTGGCATCTCTATTGCACCACATTATGCAGCCCCTGATCCAGTGCATGGCATAAATAGTTAAGTCCTTTTCTTCATGCAGATCTCTCTCCAACTGAATGCTATTTGTTCATTTATTCAACAAGAATGTATTGAGGCTGGGTGCAGGGGCTCACACCTATAGTCCCAGCACTTTGGGAGGCTGAGGCTGGAGGATCCCTCGAGTCCAGGAGTTTAAGACCAGCCTGGCCTGGGCAACATAGCAAGATCCCATCTCTAAAAAAATTTTTTTAAAAAATCAGCCAGATGTGGTGGTATGCCTGTAGTCTCAGCCACTTAGGATCCTGAGGCAGGAGGATTGCTTAAGCCCAGGAGTTTGAGGCTGCAGTGAGTTGTGAGCATGTCTGTTGAATAGCCACTGAACTCCAGCCTGGGTGACATAACAAGACCCTGTCTCTAAAAAAAAAAAAGAAGTTACTGAGCACCAACTATATGCCAGAAAATATGCTAAATGCAAGTAAGGAGCGTGAAAGCATGGAAGTTATAATCTAGTGGGAAGACAGAAATCAACAAGGAATCAGACAAACAATTAAAAAGAAGATAATTACCTGTCTTGTTAAGTGCTATAAAGAAAGAGATGGTAAACTGGGGAAGGTAAACAGGAGTGCTTTAGAAAGAGCCATTAGGGGCCAGGCATGGTGGCTCACACTTGTAATCCCAGCACTTTGGGAGGCCGAAGCAGGTGAATCACTTGAGCCCAGGAGTTCGGGACCAGCCTGGACAACGTGGCAAAACCTCGTCTCTACAAAAACAAATTTAGCCAGGTGGGGTGGCACACACCAGTGGTCCCAGCTACTTGGGAAGCTGAAGTGGGAGGATCGCTTGAGCTTAGAATGTCATGGCTACAGAGAGCCATGATCATGCCACTGCTTTCCAGCCTGGGTGATGGAGTGAGACACTATCTCAAAAAAAGAAAAGAAAAGAAAGAGCCATTTGGCTGACAACCAAGGCTGTCTCTGAGTAGGTGGCATGTGAGTGCTACCTAATGGGGAAGATGAGATCATAGGTAAGAAGGGCCAGTCCTCATTAAACTCCAGGAGGAGAACATCCAGGCAGAGGGAAAAAAAGATTTAATGCTCAGGAGACAGGAAAGGATTTTCTAATAACAAAAATTAGAGTCGTGTAGCTGAAGAACAGTGGTGAGGAGGGGAGTTGTATAAATAAGATTGGTAAATTAGTTGGAGACAGATCACGAAGGCCTTTATATTGATCATGGTTTAGCTGAAAGGGAGAAATACTCCCAGTTATTTTATTTTATTTTAGTTTTTTTGAGACAGGGTCTCACTCTGTGGCCCAGGCTGGAGTACAGTGGTGTGATCAGGGTCTCACTGCAGCTCACCCTCCTGGGTTCAGCCAATCCTCCTGCCTCAGCCTCCTGAGTACCTGGGACTACAGGTGTGCGCTACCACACCTGTCTATTTTTTTCATTTTTTTTGTGTGAAGATGGGGTTTCTCCATGTTGTCCAGCTTGGTCTCAAAATCCTGGGCTCAAGTGATTCGCCTATCTTGGCCTCCCAAAGTACTGGGATTACAGGTTTGAGCCACTGCGCCCAGCCCTTATTGTATTTTTAAAATGTATTTTTAGAGACAGAGTCTCACTCTGTTGCCCAGGCTGGAGTGCAGAGATGCAATCACACAGTTCACTGCAGTCTCAGATTCCTGAGGTCAAGTGATCTTCCCACCCCAGCCTCCCAAGAAGCTGGGACTAGAGATATGTGCCACCATGCCAGGATAATTTTTAAAATTTTTGTAGTGATGAGGGTCTCTCCATGTTGCCCAGGCTAGTCTTGAACTCCTGGCCTCAAACGATCCTCCCACATTGGCCTCCAAAAATGTTGAGATTATAGATGTGAGCCACTGCACCTGGCCACTGGTTAGTTTTAAGTAGGAGTTTCATATGATTAGATTTATCTTTTGAGAATATCACTCCTGCTACTATGTATAACAGAAAGTAGCGAAGGGCAGGGGCAGAATTGAGAAGACCAATCAGGAGGCTCTAGCAGTGACTCAAATGAAACATGATGATGGCTTGAACTAGAGGGCTGGAGATGCACGGGAGTGGCAAGCCTGGAGATGTAGAATTGACAGGGCTTGCCTATAGATTAGCTATGGAGCCTGCAGGAAAGGGAGGAATGAAGGACACACCAGGATTTGTGGGTGAATTGGATGCTAATGTCATTTATGGAGATAGGAAGTCTTGGAAGAGGAATTAAGAGAAAGGAATAAAGAATTCCATTTTGGACCACATTACATTTCAATATGCCCATCAGATAACCTCGGGGAGCTATCACCAGGTAGTTTGATATGAGTTGGATTTCAGAGCTAAGGAAATATCTGGGACCCAGCACTGGAATTACTGAGATTACTAGGAAGATAAAGTTTTTTTTTTTTTTTTTTTTTTTGAGACGGAGTCTCGCTCTGTCGCCCGGACTGGAGTGCAGTGGCCAGATCTCAGCTCACTGCAAGCTCTGCCTCCTGGGTTTACGCCATTCTCCTGCCTCAGCCTCCCGAGTAGCTGGGACTACAGGCGCCAGCCACCTCGCCCGGCTAGTTTTTGTATTTTTAGTAGAGACGGGGTTTCAGCGTATTAGCCAGGATGGTCTCGATCTCCTGACCTCGTGATCCGCCCGTCTCGGCCTCCCAAAATGCTGGGATTACAGGCTTGAGCCACCGCGCCCGGCCGGAAGATAAAGTTTATAAGAGATTCTGGAACCCAGAGCTGATGGCAATATCTACTCCAGGCAGAATACTAGAGGGACCCCCTAGACTTGCTTTGTGGAATATTTTTGTTATAAAACTACAGGTGTTACATAGGCTCTTCCAGTTGCAGATAATAGATGTTCATTCAGATTAATTCAAATAATCAGTGTTTTTTTTTTTTTTTGTCATCACACTCATGAAAATAAAGATGAGAAATTTAGCCCACAGCCTAACCTCATGAGAACCCAGGGACAGCCAAAGAGCTGTATTAGCTTAATGTAGTTTTGAAGAAATTTCGGTGGGTTGACGCTAGCTAAGCTGCAATTGCTTCTTGTAACACTGCTTGGCTTAGGTCATAGAACGTAGTACTAGAGCATAGTTAACTGTGAAGAGACATGACTGTGAGGCCCAGGTATGTGTCAATCTGAGAGTCCGCCTTAATCAAAAGAAGAAAGCTGGGTGCAGTGGTGGGCACCTGCAGTCCCAGCTATGCAGGAAGCTGAGGTGGGAGGATCCCTTGAGCCCAGAAGTTCAAGGCCAGCCTGGGCAACATACTGAGACCCTGTCTGAAAAAATCAAAAAACAATTCTAGATTAAGTAGTGAAATAATTTGACTACATATATTTCAGGTTATTCTGGTAAATATTATTTTTGTAATCAAACTTTTGATATGTAGTCTTAGAGGTTATACTTTCCAAGTAATATCTGAATTGCCTGGCATACAGTTGTTCAGTAAATATTTCTTGAATGAATGAGAGTTATTTTATGTTACTGATTAAGCACATACCTTTGTGCTTTAATTAGAGATAGGCCACTTGACTAAATTCAAGTCCAATGCACAAAGAAGGGCCAAGGGAGTGTTCACAGGCAAAGCACATATTATTTTAGAAAATAGTTCTAAGTCTGTTCAGCGTGGAACAAATGGATGATTAAAGTTCAAATTTCTATGTCATGAGACATGGTAATGATGAATTTTGCTTAGATTTTAAAAATATGAGCATTAACAAATGCTTAAGCAAACACTATAAAGTCTCAGTAGCCATAGAACATCTAAACAAAACCAATTGGCTATATATGTCCAAATGAATTTCTAGATTCTATTCTGTTCCATTGATCTCTCTCTCTCTCTACATATATATATATATAATTTTTTTTTTTTTTTTTTTTTTTGAGACAAGTCTCGCTCTGTTGCCCAGACTGGAGTGCAGTGGCATGATCTCGGCTCACTGCAAGCTCCGCCTTCTGGGTTCCTGCCATTCTCCTGCCTCAGCCTCCCGAGTAGCTGGGACTACAGGCGCCCGCTACCATGCCCGGCTAATTTTTTGTATTTTTAGTAGAGACGGAGTTTCACCGTGTTCGCCAGGATGGTCTCGATCTCCTGATCTCGTGATCTGCCTGCCTCGGCCTCCCACAGTGCTGGGATTACAGGGGTGAGCCACTGCGCCCGGCCGATCTCTATATTTTATACAGGTCTGTATGTCTTTTATGACTTAATCTAGATTTATAGTAAATAATAAAATGTTGTAGTGTATGTCCTCTAACATGTTTATTTTTCAACTTTTGATTATTCTAAAACTTTGCATTTCCACATAAATTTTAGTATCAGCCTGTTTTTTTTTGTTTGTTTGTTTGTTTTTGATGGAGTCTTGCTCTGTCACCCAGATTGGAGTGTAGTGGTGCAACCTCAGCTCACTGCAACCTCCACCTCCCGGTTCAAGTAATTCTCCTGCCTCAGCCTCCTGAGTAGCTGGAATTACAAGTGGCTGCCACCACAAGGCTAATTTTTTTTTTTTTTTAAGTAGAGTCAGGGTTTTACCATGTTGACCGGGCTGGTCTCGAACTCCTGACCTCAAGTGATCTGCCCGACTCAGCCTCCCAAAGTGCTGGGATTACAGGTGTGAGCCACTGTGCCTGACCCTGTCTGTTGGGATTTTAATTAGGATTCCACTGAATCTGTGGAGTAATTTGGGAGGAAACTGACATTTTTAACAATATTGAATCTTCTGATCCATAAATTATATCTCACTAATTATTTAGATCTCCTTTAATTTCTCTCAGCAAAGTTTTATAGGTCAGCTCATATTTTGTTAAATTTATCCAGTGGTGTACTGGTGAACCAGCTCTTTGGGGTGAGGGTGGTTAGCCCTAATTTGTGCTATTTGCCAATTTCTGTGATGTAGATACACTATGATCACTTTCAGGCTATCAACGTAATGTCATGAATGAGTTTAGAAGAGATGACAATAAATTGTTGTATGAGCCAGTTCCAACACACATTGGATATGTTCCCAAATATTTTATGGTTTTGGCTCCTATTTTAAATACCTAGTATTGTAAGTGTTATGTTTTGAGTGATTGGCTTTTACTGTCTTTTCCTTTTTTGAGACAGAGTTTTGCTCTGTTGCCCAGGCTGGAGTACACTGGCACAACCACAGCTCACTGCAGCCTCAACATCCTGGGCTGATCTTCCTGCCTCAGCCTCCTGAGTAGCTGAGACTATAGGCACGTGCCACCATACCAGGCTAATTTTTGATTTTTTTGTTTTTGTAGATATCAGTTCTTACTATGTTGCCCAGGCTGGTACTATCTTCCTTTAAAGAGTATAAAACTTTGTTTTGTTAGGCACTTATATTACTTGCAGAACAAGTTGATCCTCTTGAGTCTCTTTAAAACTTTGTTTTGGACAGGCACGGTGGCTCACACCTTACCTATGGGTAAGACACAGAGTTCTTGCATGTCCCCCAGTGTCAACTCCAAGCAGGACGGGTGCAAGAAGTCAGTGGAACCCTTCTGAGGGTCTGAGATCTACGAATAGGCAGCAGCCAGCAAGGGCCAAGGCTGTGGCAAAGAGGAGCAGATGTACATCATGGGGTAAAACATTGACCTCTTGCCTATCCCCCATTGCCAGCCCCAAGCAGGACAGGTGCAGGAGGTCAGCAGGGCCCTACTGTGGGTCTGAGATCTACGAGCAGGCAGCAGCCAGTGAGGGCTCAGGCAGTAGTGAGGATGAGCAGCAGCACACCATAGGTAACAGGCTGACCCCTTGTGTATCTTATGCCAGCCCCAAGCACGACAAGCACAAGAGGTCGGCAGAGCCCTACCATGGGTCAGATCTACCAGCAGGCAGAAATGAAGAATGGTACAGGTGGCAGTGGAAAGGAACAAAGGCACCCCAAAGGTAACATGCTGACCTCTTCCATGTCCTTCAATGTGAGGCCCAAGCAGTACCAGTGCAGGAGGTGGGCAGAATCCTACTGCGAGGCTGAGACCTAGGAGCAGACAGCAGCAGCAAACATGCAGATGGCAGGAGAAGTGGAGGCACCCTGTGGATCACAGGCTGACTTCTCATGTCCTAGAGTGCCAGCCCCAACCAGGCCCATGCAAGACTTTGGCAGGAACACTACTCTGAGGCTGCATTCTTCAAGCAGCCTGCAGGAGGCATACAAGCAGATGGCAGAGGAGAGGAGTGGAGGCACCCCATGGGTGACAGGTTAACCTCTTGCATGTCCCGGAGTTCCAGCTCCAAGCAATGTCAGTGCAGGAGATCAATGGAATTCTACTGTGGGTTTGAGATCTCCGAGCAGGCTGCAGAGAGCAAACATGCAGATGGTAGAAGAGAGGAACAGAGCTGTTCCGTGGGTAACAGGCTGGCCTCTTGCATGTCCCAAAGTGCCAGCCCTGAGTGGAGTTGGCACAGGAGGTTGGTGGACTACTGCAGATCTAAGATCAAGGAGCAGGCAGCAGCAAGCAAGGGCACAGGCAGCAGCAGAGAGGAGCAAAGATGCCCCATGGGTAACACTTTGATTTCTTGCACGTCCTCCAGTGCCAGCCCCAAACCGGACAGGCACAGGAAGTCAGTGGAGCCCTACTGTGAGTTTCAGATGTACAAGCAGATGGCAGCGAGTGAAGGTGTAGGTGTTGGTGGAGAGAAACAAAGGCACCCCTTGGGTAATGCATTGGCCTCTTGCATGTTCCCTAATACTAGCCACAAGCAGAGCTGGTGCCGGAGGTCAGTGGAACTCTACCTCAGATCTGAGAACTACGAGCAGGCTGTAGTGAGCAAACATGCAGATGGCAGAGGAGAGGGGCAGAAGTGCCTCATGAGTAACACACTGATCACTTCTGTGCCTCACAATGCCAGCCATGAATGGTGCTGGCACATGAGGTCTACTGGGGGTCTGAGATTTGTGAGGAACAGGAGGCAATGATCAAAGGTACGATGGGAGTAGATAGGACTGGAAGCACCCTCTGGGGGAACATGCTGACTTCTTGTATGTCCCTTAATCCCAACCCCAAGTAGGGCTGGCACAGGAGGTTTGTGGAGCCCTCTTGTGGGTCTGAGATCTATAAGCATGCAGCAGTGAGTGAAGGTACAGGCCACAGTGGAGAGAAGTGCAGGTGCCACATGGGTAACATGTTGACCTCTTGCATGTCCCATGCCACCAGCCCCCAACAGGGCTGGTGCAGAAGGCCAGTGGAGCCCTATTGTGAGTTTGAGATCTATGAACATGCAGCATTGAACAAAGGCACAGGCAGTGGTGAAGAGGAGTGGAGGTGCCCCATTGGTAACATGCTGAACTCTTGCATCTTCCCCAATGCCAGCCCTGTGTGGGGCTGCTGCACAGGGCTGGTGGAGCCCGATTGTAGGGCTGAGATCTATGAGCAGGTGGCAGCAAGCAAAAGTGCAGACAGTGGCAGAGAAGAGTGGAAGCTAGTCTGGCAAGGAGATCAGTGGAGCCCTACCACAGGTCTGAGATCTGCAAGCAGGCAACAGTGAGCAAAGGAATATACGGCAGTAGAGAAGAGCAGAAGTGCACCATGGGGACCATGCTGACCTATTGTGTGTTACCCAATGCTAGCACCAAACTGGGTGGGATCAGGGGGGCAGTGGGGTCCTACTTCAGGTCTGAGATCTGTGAGCAGGCAGCAGCAAGCAACGGTGAACATGGTGGTGAAGAGGAGCAGAACCACTCCATGCAAAACATGCTGACTTGTGTGTCCCCCAGTGCCAGCTCCAAGCTGGTCTGCCAAAGGACATCAGTCTGAGCCCTACAATTTATCACTCTATGAGACTTTTTCGAAGCTTTTTTCATATCTTCTTTGCCTTTTCTTAATGAGAACTCAAGTACTCCAACTTCTGAGTACTCGTCCCATTCTCCTTATCTATCCAGATGGTGCCTAAGTGAAGGAGCCAGGTAAGAGTCTGAGTATTCCCTTTCTCTGATGTTTTAAGGTAGCTGATACTTGGGAAAATTTAGACCCAAATGTTTGGAGAGTTCTTGCTTAAATTCAGAATAGAGGTTGGCATATGGAGTTTTTAATAGGTTGTTTTAAGTCACCTCGACAGAAATGGCTTTATTCCTTCCAACTATAATTTGAACATTGAAGGGAAGAAAATTGGAGAGATGCTTAAAATGATTATGAATAGTGTAAAATGTTACTGCCAGGGCTGCAGAATAGTTGGTGGTTTTTTAAACCCAAAGCTTACCCACAGTCTTCTGATTGCTTTAAGATTTCCTCTTTAACCCAAATATATCTTCAGATCTACTCTGGTAACTTACTGACTTCATTTTCCTGCTTGTTCTAAAAGTGGTGGGGGTGGTTCATGGTAAAAACATTTCAAAAGAGATGGAACATAAATTCAGAGTTATATTTGTGATGTAAAGGTTTGGGAGTTTAAAATGCCAGACACTGCCTGTTCAAGTGTTTGTTTACATAGCTCCCTCCTCCTGTCAACAGAATTACGTTCAAAGATGAGTGTGTTGGAGTTCAAACTCCAATCTCTGATAGGGATGGAAACGGGGGAGATGAAAGAAAATGTTTAATATTTTACCATCAGACTTTGAGGAAAAGAATGAATTTAAGTAGAAATAGTTTTGAGTAACAACATGGTTCTTGAATAAAAACCAAGTTCTTTGAAATAGAAAACATTGTATCATAAAGATATTTAAATCTGATTGTTTTATTTGTTTTAATAAATGCCAGATATTTCATTAGTATAGAGGAAATGTCTTATAGCTCTTCTGTTTCAACTTTGGTTGGGCTTTTAATTTCTTTAAAAGTTAGAACACTTAGGCCGAGCATGGAGGCTCACGCTTGTAATCCCTACACTTTGGGAGGCCAAGGCAGGTGGATCAACTTAGGTCAGGAGTTCGAGACCAGCCTGACCAACATGATGAAACCCCATCACTAGTAAAAAAAATACAAAAATTTATCTGGGCATGGTGGTGCACACCTGTAATCCCAGCTACTCAGGAGACTGAGGCAGGAGAATCACTTGAACCTGGGAGGTGGAGGTTGCAGTGAGCCGAGATCACGTGACTGCACTCCAAACTGGGCAACAAGAGCAAAATTCAGTCTCAAAAAAAAAAAATTAGAATAATTAAAGCTCACGATGCATGTGCCTTTATAACTGGGAAGTACTGTATTTAATTTTCAGAATATTCAATAATAATGAAAGAATGAATAGATTGTGTTAATAGCTTATAACTTTATGCACAAAGTATGGAAATACTTGTGAATATTTATGCTCTGTTTGGTGGTGTAAGGTAAGCCTCAGTGATTTTAGACATCAGTTGGTAGATGGGTAGTGTTGGATGAGATCCCAAAATAGGCTCTTCATGTCTTTTTTCAGTATGTACAACACATTTTAACGTACATCTTATTTGGCTCTTCCAAACACAAATAAGGCCTGTGTATATTCTCCCTACATTGATGATGAACAAAGACTTTGAGATCTGAAATGACTATGTAAGACAGCTACTGAACAGAACTAAAGTTCTATAGTAAGTACCCCGAAACTGACGTGGAGATGGTAGTGATGCCTAATTCAGTTCCTAAACTTTAAAACTGTGGAATACATTGTATGTTTTACCCATAAACTTATCTCTTAGAACTTACTCCACCCTTGATTAGTTCAATTAAAAGTTTATTTTATACAACTCAGAGGCAGCATTTACCTGTCCATTTTTTTTCTAAAGGAAAAGGAATCTTACTGTGTTGCCCATATTGGCCTCAGTCTTCTGGCCAGAACTCAAGTGATCCTCCTACCTCAGCCTCCTGAGTAGCTGGAATTACTGATGTATTCCATCTTGCCTGGCTCCATCATATGTCTATACATTAATTTCAACAGATACGGATAAAAGTAGAGATAATAAAATTACCTAAATTACCAATCAAGCAGGTTAATAATTTTTAAAGAGTTTTCTCTTGTCACTGTAAATTGAAACTGAGAATTCCCTGGACAAGAGAAGCTGGAAACAGGAGAGGTAAGGTATCATACATTAAACATAGAGCAATCATAAGAAGTGTTAAATCAGAAAAGTTAAAAAAATAGTTTGTGAGCACAGAATTTACCATTTTATGTTTATTTGCATGACACTTAAATTTTCATTTCAATTTGCCTCTTGAAATTTATTTTTCTGGCACTCAATAAAGTGGTAAGTGAAACCTCAATTTCAGCATTTGCCTACAATTCTTAAGTTTTCATAGAAACGCAGTCAGGACATTAACAGTTTATTGTTAATATCTTTATTTTGGACAATTTTATATCAGTTTATTTGGAAACTGAGAAATTCCTACTTAGATGTAAAACATTTTAGTTTTACTACAATGAAGAATAGAATTATTTTGGTTACTTAGAAAAAAGTCAGATGTAATTAGTGTACTTTGTTCTGAATCATTTCAGAATAATGTTATTTCTCCAAGCCACTGCACAGAGATATTCCTAAGAACCTAGTATAGATTTCAGATAGTCCCACAAACATTTTTCTACTACCTTGCCTTTATTTAAACAGTTACACAGTTTGGCTCTGTGTCCCCAGCCAAATCTCACGTTGGATTGTATAATTCCCAGTGTTGGGGGAGGGATCTGGTGGGAGGTAATTAGATTGTGGGGGCGGATTCCCCCTTTGCTGTTCTCACCATGGTGAGTTCTTATATCTGATGCTTTAAAAGTGTGCAACACTTCCCCCCTTTGTTGTCTGTCTCCTGCTTCACCATTGTAAGACATGCTTGCTTTCCCTTCACCTTCCACCATAATTGTAAGTTTCCTGAGGCTACTGAGCTGTGCTTCCTGTGCAGCCTGTGGAACTGTGAGTCAATTAAACTTCTTTTCTTTATAAATCACCCAGTCTCAGGTAGTTCTTTATAGCAGTGTGAGAAAGAACTAATACAGAACATTGATACCAGAGAAGGGAGGCATTGCTATAAAAATACTTGAAAATGTGGAAGCAGTTTTGAAACTGTGTAACAGAGGTTGGAACAGTTTGGAGGGCTCAGAAGAAAGCAGAAAGATGAGGGAAAGTTTAGAACTTCATAGAGACTTGTTCAATGGCTCTGACCACAATACTGATAGTGATATGGACAGTGAAGTCCAAGCCAAGCTGGTCTCAGATGGAGATGAGGAACTTATTGGGAACTGGAGTAAAGGTCACTCTTACTGTGCTTTAGCAAAAAGACTGGTGGCTTTGTGCCCCTGTTCCAGAGATCTGTGGAACTTTGAACTTGAGAGAGATGATTTAGGGTATCTGGTGGAAGAAATTTCTAAGCAGCAAAACATTCAAGTTATGGCCTGGCTGCTTCTAAAAGCTTACGTTCATTTTCATAAACAAAGAAATGACCTGAAACTAGAACTTACATTTAAAAGGGAAGCAGAGTGGAAAGGTTTGGAAAATATGCAGCTCAACCATGCGGTAGAAAAGAAAATCCCATTTTCTGGGGAGGAATTCAAGGCTGCAGAAATTTGCATAAGTAAAGATTAGCTGAATGTTAATAGCCAAGACAATGGGGAAAATGCCTCCAGGACATTTCAGAGACCTTCGTGGTAGGCCCTCCCATCATGGGCCTGGAGGCCTAGAAGGGAAGAATAATTTCATGGGCCAGGCTCAGGGTCTTGCAGCTCTCTGCAGCCTCAGGACATGGCACCCTCTGTCCATGCTGCTCCAGCTCCAGCCATGGCTAAAAGGGGCCAAAGTCCAGCTCAGGCCATTGCTTCTGAGGGTGCAAGACCAAAGCTTTGGTGTTTTTCATGTAGTGTTGGGCCTGCAGATGTGAAGAAGGCAAGAGCTGAGGTTTTTGAGCCTCTGCCTAGATTTCAGAGTATGTATAGAAATGCCTTGATGTCAAGGCAGAAGTCTGCTGCAGGGATGGAGCCCTTGTGGAGAACCTCTACAAATGCAGTGCAGAGGGGAAATGGGGTGAAGCCCCTGTACGAAGTCCCCACTGGGGCACTGCCTAGTGGAGCTGTGAGAAGAGGGCCACCATTCTTTAGACCCTAGAATAGTAGATCCACTGACGCTTGCACTGTGTACCTGGAAAGCTGCAGGCACTGAATGCCAAACTGTGAAAACAGCTGTGGGGGCTGTACTCTGCAGAGCTATAGGGTCAGAGCTTCTCAAAACCATGGGAGCCCACCCCTTGCATCAATATGGCCTGGATGTGGGCTGTGGAGTCAAAGGAGATTATTTCAGAGCTTTCAGACTTAATGGCTGCTCTGCTGCATTTTGGACTTGCATGGGGCCTTAGCCCCTTCATTTTGGCCAATGTCTCCCATTTGGAATGGGTTTATTCATCCAATGACTCTACTCCTATTATATCTTGTAACTAACTAAATTGTTTATTTGCAGGCTCATAGGTAAAAGGGATTTGCATTGTCACAGATGAGATGTTGGAGCTGGACTTTTGAGTTAATGCTGAAATGAGTTAAAACTTTGGGGGACCACTGGGATGGCCTGACTCTGTTTTGCAATGTTAGAAAAACATGAGATTTGGGAGGGTCCAGGGGTGGGATGATATGGTTTGGCTCTGTTTTGCCACCCAAATCTCATGTCAAATTGTAATTCCTAATGTCGGGGGAGAGATCTGGTAGGAGGTGATTGGATCATGGTGGCATTCCTTCCTTGTTGTTCTCATGATATTGGATGAGTTCTCATGAAATCTAGTTGTTTAAATGTATGCAGCACTTCCCCCTTTACCCTCTCTCTCCTGCTTCACCATGTTAAGATGTGCTTACTTCCCCTTCACCTTCTGCCATGATCGTAAGTTTCCTGAGGCCTCCTAGCCATGATTCCTATATAGCATACAGAACTGTGAATTAATTGAACCTCTTTTCTTCATAACTTACCCAGTCTCAGGTGGTTCTTTATAGTAGTGTGAGAACAGACGAATACAGTTGGGTTTTATTCAACAGCAAGCCTATAGAAAAAGATCAACTGCTTGGGCTGGAGGAAAAGAACACTTAGGTAAATACATGATTTGTTAGCAACCAGCCAGAGTTTAGGAGAGAATGCTTTTGCTGTGCACTTGAATAGAAACCTGTCTATGGGCACTAGATAAGACACAGGCCTTTTCATGAAGCTTCAAGCCATTCAGAAAGTTTAGCATGTGATGGAGGAAAATGGGAGTGGTGCTTCCAGATGTAGAGAGTTAGGTGATGCTGGAGTGAAAGCTGGATCAGAAGAGGAGTTCACTGTAGATGAATTAGTTTCAATGTGCCTGTGAAGTAGCAGAGTGGCAGTGTTCAGTCGTCATGTGGATATACCGGACTGGAACCTGAATCTGAGCTAGAGGTAAGGAATGAGCAGTATGAGTAGCTACTTAAATGTGGAGAAAGTGTGTAGAGTGAAAGTGGACATGCTGGGCATGGTAGCAAATGCCTCTAGTCCCAGCTGCTTGGGAGGCTGAGGTGGGAGGATTGGTTGAGCCCAGGAATTTTTATGTAGCCTGGGCAACATGTGAGACCCCATCTCTTAAAAAAAAAAAAAAAAGAGAGAGAGTGAATAGAAGACAGGCCTTTAAAGACTATCAGGATGTAAGGAACAAGCCCTCAGATGTGTAGATAGAATTGGAGGAGGAAAAACAGGATAGGATACTAAAACGACAACAAATTCAAGATAATAGAGACTGTGATACAGTGCTAATTGCTGCCAAGAAATTGCTCATTCTGTAAACACTGAATGCTGACTCTGCCACTCTTCTAAGTGCTGGGATAGAGAGAAGGACAGGTGGAACACAGTTTTTGCTTTTATGAGCTTTATGAGCTTATGGCCTAGTGAAGAAGACATTTTTTTTTTTTCAAGTAGTGGCAAATAGCAAGAAAAGAAATTGGGATAAAAGGAAACAGAGTGATTGGAGGAGTTCTTAATTTTAGATAGAATGAGAAGGAGCCTCTCTAGCAAAGTAACATTTGAAAAGTGACCTGACAAAAGTGAGGAAGGGAAGGAGCATGGACATTACAGGTAGTGGGGTGAGTGCCAAGACTGGGACAGAAATGTGTTTCATATGTGTCCAGTGAACATATAGCAAGGGGACCAGCATGGTTGGAGTGAGGAATGAGGGAAGTAATGGAGATGAAGTCACACAGGCAGTGCTATAACTCAGAGGGCCTTTTGTCTTGGAGGTCCTGGGAAGAAGTCAAGTTTCTAATCCAGTTTTATGGGTAAGTTTTGTCATATCTTGAGCAGAGTAGTGCAGTGCTCTTAATTTAAGAAGTTATACTGACTGCTTTGCAGGGAGTAGACCATAGTTGGGAGGCAAAGTAGAGGCAAAGTAGAACATTAAGAAGCAACTAGGGGTGGCTGTCAAGATGGCTGAATAGGAACAGCTCCAGTCAGCAGCTCCCAGCGAGACCAACAGAGGAGGTGGGTGATTTCTGCATTTCCAACTGAGGTACTTGGTTCATCTCATTGGGACTTGTTAGACCATGGGTGCAGCCCACAGAGAGCAAGCCAAAGGAGGGTGGAGTGTCACCTCACCTGGGAAGCACAAGGGGTTGGGGAGCTCCCTCCCTTAGCCAAGGGAAGCTATGAGGGACTGTGCCATGAGGAATGGTGCACTCTGGCCTAGATACTATGCTTTTCCCATGGTCTTCACAATCCACAGACTAGGAGATTCTCTTGGGTGCCTACACCACCACAGCCCTGGGTTTCAAGCACAAAACTGGGCAGCCATTTGGGCAGACACCGAGTTAGCTGCAGGAGTTTTTTTCATACCCTAGTGGTGCCTGGAACACCAGCAAGACAGAACCGTTCACCCCCCTGGAAAGGGAGCTGAAGTCAGGGAGCCAAGTGGTCTAGCTCAGCAGATCTCACCCCTACAGAGCCCAACAAGCTAAGATCCACATGCTTGAAATTCTCACTGCCAGCACAGCAGTCTGAAGTTGACCTGGGATGCTCGAGCTTGGTGGGGGGAGTGGCTTCTGCCATTACTGAGGCTTGAGTAGGCAGTTTTCCCCTCACAGTGTAAACAAAGCTGCCAGGAAGTTCGCACTGGGCGGATCCTGCTGCAGCTCCGCAAAGCCACTGTAGACAGACTGCCTCTCTAGATTCCTCCTCTCTGGGCAGGGCATCTGTGAAAGAAAGGCAGCAGCCCCAGCCAGGGGCTTATAGATAAAACTCCCATCTCCCTGGGACAAAGCACCTGGGGGAATGGGCAGCTGTGGGCACAGCTTCAGCAGACTTAAACGTTCCTGCCTGCCAGCTCTAAACAGAGAAGCAGCTCTCCCAGTACAGCACTCGAGCTCTACTAAGGGACAGACTGCCTCCTCAAGTGGGTCCCTGACCCTCGTGCCTCCTGACATCTCATACAGGAGAGCTCTGGCTGGCATCTGGTAGGTGCCCCTCTGTGACAAAACTTCCAGAGGAAGGAACAGGCAGCAATCTTTGCTGTTCTGCAGCCTCTGCTGGTGATACCCAGACAAACAGGGTCTGGAGTAGACCTCCAGCAAACTCCAGCAGACCTGCAGCAGAGGGGCCTGTTAGAAAAAACCTAAGAAATAGAAAGGAATAGCATCAACATCAACAAGAAGGACATCCACACAGAAACCCCATCCAAAAGTCACCAACATCATCAAAGACCAAATGTAGATAAATCCATGAAGATGAGGCAAAACTAGAACAAAAAGGCTGAAAATTCCATACACAAGAATACCTCTTCTCCAAAGGATCACAGCTCCTCACCAGCAAGGGAGCAAAACTGGATGGAGAATGAGTTTGACGAATTGACAGAAGTGGGCTTCAGAAGGTGGTTAATAACAAACTCCTTCAAGCTAAAGGAGCATGTTCTAACCCAAGGCAAGGAAGCTAAGAATCTTGAAAAAAGGTTAGACGAATTGCTAATCAGTTTAGAGAAGAACATAAATGACCCGATGGAACTGAAAAACACAGCAAGAAAACTTCATGAAGCATACACAAGTATCAACAGCTGAATCAGTCAGGCAGAAGAAAGGATATCAGAGGTTGAGGATCAACATAATAAAATAAATTATGAAGACAAGATTAGAGAAAAAAGAATGAAAAGGAATGAACAAAGCCTCCAAGAAATACAGGACTATTTGAAAAGACCATATCCACATTTGATTGGTGTACCTGAAAGTGACAGGAGGAATGGAACCAAGTTGGAGAACATTCTTCAGGATATTATACAGGAAAACTTCCCCAACCTAGAAAGACAGGCCAACATTCAAATTCAGGAAATACAGAGAACACCAGAAAGATACTCCTCAAGAAGAGTAACCCCAAGACACATAATTGTCAGATTAACTCAGGTTGAAATGAAGGAAAAAATGTTAAGGGCAGCCAGAGAGAAAGGTGGAGTTACCTGCAAAGGGAAGCCCATCAGACTAACAGTGGATCTCTCTGCAGAAACCCTACAAGCCAGAAGAGAGTGGGAGCCAATATTCAACATTCTTAAAAAAAAGAACTTTCAACCCAGAATTGCATATCCAGCCAAACTAAGGTTTCATAAGTGAAAAAGAAATAAAACCCTTTACAGACAAGCAAATGCTGAGAGATTTTGTGACCACCAGGCCTGCCTTACAAGAGTTCCTGAAGGAAATATGTATGCACTCAATACAGGAGCACCCAGATTCATAAAGCAAGTTCTTAGAGACTAATAAGAGACTTAAACTCCCACACAATAATAGTGGGGGACTTTAACACCCCACTGTCTATATTAGATCAATGAGTCAGAAAATTAACAAGGATATTCAGGACTTGAACTCAGCGCTGTACCAAGCAGACCCAATAGATATCTACAGAACTCTCCACCCCAAATCAACAGAATATACATTCTTCTCAGCACCTCATCGTACTTATTCTAAGATTGACCACATAATTGGAAGTAAAACACTCCTCGCCAAATGCAAAAGAATGGAAATCATAACAAATAGTCTCTTAGACCACCACAGTGCAATCAAATTAGAACTCAGGATTAAGAAACTCACTCAAAATCACACAACTACATGGAAACTGAACAATCTGCTCCTGAATGACTATTGGATAATGAAATTAAGGCAGAAATAAATAAGTTCTTTGAAACCAATGAGAACAAAGATGCAACATACCAGGATCTCTGGGACAGAGTTAATACAGTGTGTAGAGGGAAAATTATAGCATTAAATGCCCACAGGAGAAAGTGGAAAAGAACTAAAATCGATGTCCTAACATCACAATTAAAAGAACTAGAGAATCAAGAGCAAATAAATTCAAAAGCTAGCAGAAGACAAGAAATAACTAAAATCAGAGCTGAACTGAAGGAGATAGAGACACAAAACACTCTTCAAAAAATCAATGAATCCAGGAGCTGGATTTTGGAAAGATTAACAATATAAATAGACCACTAGCCAGGTTAATAAAGAAGAAAAGAGAGAAGACTCAAATAGACAAAATAAAAAATGATAAAGGGGATATCACTACTGATCATACAGAAATACAAACTACCATCAGACAATAGTATAAACATCTCTATGCAAATAAACTAGAAAATCTAGAAGAAATGGATAAATTCCTGGACACATACTAGTTTTACGTGTTTAGTCCCAAGACTAAACAAGGAAGAAGTTGAATCCCTGAATAGACCAATAACAAGTTCTGAAATTGAGGCAGTAATTAATAGCCTACCAACCAAAGAAAGCCCAGGACCAGGCAGATTCACAGCCAAATTCTACCAGAGGTACAAAGAGGAGCTGGTACCATTCCTTCTGATACTATTCTAAACAATAAAAAGAGAGAGGCTCCTCCCTAACTCATTTTATGAGGCCAGCATCCTCCTGATACCAAAACCCAGCAGAGACACAACAACAACAACAACAACAAAGAAAATTTCAGGTCAATATCCCTGATGAACATCGAGGCAAAAATCCTCAATAAAATACCAGCAAACTGAAACCAGCAGCACGTCAAAAGCTTATTTGCCATGATCAAGTCAGTTTCATCCCTGGGATGCAAGGCTGGTTCCACATACACAAATCAATAAACACAATTCATCACATAAACAGAACTGATGACAAAAACCACGATTATCTCAATAGATGCAGAAAAGGCCTTTGATAAAATTCAACACCACTTTTACTAAAAATTCTGAATAAACTAGGTATTGATGGAAAGTTTCTCAAAAAAATAACTATTTATGACAAACCCACAGCCAATATCATGCTGAATGGGCAAAAGCTGGAAACATTCCCTTTGAAAACTGGCACAAGACAAGGATGCCTTCATATAGTATTGGAAGTTCTGCTGAGGGCAATCAGGCAAGAGAAAGAAATAAAGGGTATTCAAATAGAAAGAGAGGAAGTCAAATTGTCTTTGTTTGCAGATGACATGATTGTGTATTTAGAAAACCCCATCATCTCAGCCCAAAATCTCCTTAAGTTGATAAGCAATTTCAGCAAAGTCTCAGGATACAAAATCAATATGCAAAAATTACAAGCATTCCTATACACAATAGACAAACAGAGAGCCAAATCATGAGTGAACTCCCAATTACAATGGCTACAAAGAGAATAAAATACCTAGGAATCCAACTTACAAGGGATGTGAAGGACCTCTTCAAGGACAACTACAAACCACTGCTCAAGGAAATAAGAGATGACACAAATAGAAAAACATTCCATGCTCATGGATAGGAAGAAAAAATATGAAAATTGCCATACTGCCCCAAGTAATTTATAGATTCAATGTTATCCCTGTCAAGATACTATTGACATTCTTCACAGAGTTAGAAAAAACCACTTTAAGTTTCATATGGAACTGAAAAGAGCCCATATAGCCAAGACAATCCTAGGCAAAAAGATCGAAGCTGGAAGCATCATGCTACCTGACTTCAAACAATAGTACAAGGCTATAGTAACCAAAACAGCATGGTACTGGTACCAAAACAGATATATAGACCAATGGAACAGAACAGAGGTCTCAGAAATGATGCCACACATCTACAACCATCTGATCTTTGAAGAAGCCGACAAAAACCAGCAATGGTGAAAAGATTCCCTGTTTAATAAATAGTATTGGGAAAACTGGCTAGCCATATGCTGAAAACTGAAACTGGATCCCTTCCTTACACCTTATACAGAACTTAACTCAAGGTGGATTAAAGACCTAAATGTAAGTCCTAAAACCATAAAAACCCTAGAAGAAAACCTAGGCATTACCATACAGGACATAGGCATGGGCAAAGACTTCATGATAAAACACCAAAAGCAATGGCAACAAAAGCCAAAATTGACAAATGGGATCTAATTAAACTAAAGAGCTTCTGCACAGCAAAAGAAACTATCAGAGTGAATAGGCAACCTACAGAATGGGAGAAAATTTTTGCAATATATCCATCTGACAAAGGGCTAATATCCAGAATCTACAAAGAACTTAAACAAATTTACAAGAAAAAAAATCAAACGACCCCATCAAAAAGTGGGCAAAGGATATGAACAGACACTTCTCAGAAGAAGACATTTATGCAGCCAACAGACACATGAAAAAAATATCATTATCACTGGTCATCAGAGAAATGCAAATCAAAACCACAATGAGATGCCATCTTATGCCAGTTAGAATGGTGATCATTAAAAAGTCAGGAAACAACAGATGCTGGAGAGGATGTGGAGAAACAGGAAGACTTTTACACTGTTGGTGGGAGTGCAAATTAGTTCAACCATTGTGGAAGACAGTGTGGTGATTCCTCAAGGATCTAGAACCAGAAATATCATTTGAACTCAGCAATCCCATTACTGGGTATATACCCAAAGGATTATAAAGCATTCTACTATAAACATACATGCACATATTGCAGCACTGTTCACAATAGCAAAGAGAACCAACCCAAATGCCCATCAATGATAGACTGGATAAAGATAATATGACACATATATACCATGAAATACTATGCAGCCATAAAAAGGATGATTTAATGTTCTTTGCAGGGACATGGATGGAGCTGGAAACCATCATTCTCAGCAAACTAACACAGGAACAGAAAACCAAACACTGCATGTTCTCACTCATCAGTGGGAGTTGAACAATGAGATCACATGGACACAGGAAGGGGAACATCACACATCAGGGCCTGTCAGGGGGTGGGGGGCTAGGGGAAGGATAGCATTATGAGAAATACCTGATGTAGATGACAAATTGATGGGTGCAGTAAACCACCATGGCATGTGTATACCTATGTAAGAATCCTGCACATTCTGCACATGTATCCGAGAACTTAAAGTATAATAATAAAAAGAAACAACTAGGATCGTATAGGTGAGCAGTGAAAAATGGCAGCTCAGAATAAAAAATAGGCAGCCTACCAGTGAAAGGAGACATAACAGGAGTTGCACACAGATTGGAGCAAGCCAACTCAATGTATGTATCTGGCCCCAGAAGTGAGGAAAATAAAAATGTCCTGTACAAGATTAGGGAAGTTTTGGGGAGTAGAGCATTGGGATGAAGAGCTCTGGTTTGCAGATGTGAAGTCTGGACAGCTTGGCACCAGGATTCTCTGGAGAGTGATGGTGGCAGGGGCCAGGTGGGTTTGGTTAAGGAGAGATGGGAGGTGAGAAGTGGGCACCAGGACATGATGCTGTGAGCAAATGAGGACAGTTCTGGGGAGTTTTGGGGAGTGGGATGAGAATAAAGGAAACACAGTCATACTGGGGAAGATTTTGGGCAGAGGGAAAGTCTTCAAGAAGAAGTGATTGTGGGTTATATTGGGGGGTGCACCCAAGATGGCCGAATAGGAACAGCTCCAGCCTCCAGCTCCCAGCGTGAGTGACACAGAAGATGGGTGATTTCTGCATTTTCAACTGAGGTATCGGGTTCATCTCACTGGGGAGTGCCAGACAATTGGTGCTGGTCAGCTGGTGCAGCCCAACCCGCGAGAGCTGAAGCAGAGCAAGGCATTGCCTCACCTGGGAAGCGTAAGGGGGAAGGGAATCCCTTTTCCTAGCCAAGGGAAACAGACACACAACACCTGGAAAATCGGGTAACTCCCACCCTAATATTGTACTTTACCAAGGGTCTTAGCAAAAGGCACACCAAATTATATCCCACACATGGCCCTGAGGGTCCCACGACCATGGAGGCTCCCTCATTGCTAGCACAGCAGTCGGAGATCTAACTGCAAGGCAGCAGGGAGGCTGGGGGAGGGGCGCCCACAATTGCTGAGGCTAAAGTAGGTAAACAAAGCGGCCAGGAAGCTCGAACTGGGTGGAGCCAATCGCAGCTCAAGGAGGCCTGCCTGCCTCTGTAGACCCTCCTCTAGGGACAGGGCATAGCTAAACAAAAAGCAGCAGAAACCTCAGCAGAGGTAAATGCCCCCATCTCATAGCTTTGAAGAGAGCAATGGATCTCCCAGCACAGAGGTTGAGATCTGAAAATGGACAGACTGCCTGCTCAAGTGGGTCCCTGACCCCTGAGTAGCCTAACTGGGAGACATCCCCCTCTAGGTGCAGACCTACACCTCACACCTCACATGGCAGGCTACACCCCTGAGACAAAGCTTCCAGAGCAAGAATTAGACAGCAACACTCGCTGTTCAGCAATATTCTATCTTCTGCAGCCTCCGCTGCTGATACTCAAACAAACAGGGTCTGGAGTGGACCTCAAGCAAATTCCAACAGAACTACAGCTGAGGGTCTTGACTGTTAGAAGGAAAACTAACAAACAGAAAGGATACCCACACCAAAACCCCATCAGTATATCACCATCATCAAAGACCAAAGGCAGATAAAAACCACAAAGATGGGGAAAAAGCAGTGCAGAAAAGCTGGAAATTCAAAAAATCAGAGCACATCTCCCCCTCCAAAGGAACACAGCTCATTGCCAGCAACGGAACAAAGCTGGATGGAGAATGACTTTGATGAGTTGAGAGAAGAAGGCTTCAGTTGATCAAACTTCTTAGAGCTAAAGGAGGGAACGACGTAACCAGCGCAAAGAAACTAAAAACCTTGAAAAAACAATGGATGAATGGACAACTGGAATAATCAATGCAGAGAAGACCATAAAAGAACTGATAGAGATGAAAACCATAACATGAGAACTACATGACAAATGCACAAGCTTCAGTAACTGACTCGATCAACTGGAAGAAAGAGTATCAGCGATTGAAGGTCAAATGAATGAAATGAAGTGAAAAGAAGAGTGAGGATAAAAAAGAGTAAAAAGAAATGAGCAAAGCCTCCAAGAAATATGGGATTATGTGAAAAGACCAAATCTATGCCTGATCAGTGTGCCTGAAACTGACAGGGAAAATGGAACCAAATTGGAAAACACTCTGCAGGATATCATCCAGGAGAACTTCTCCAACCTAGTAAGGCAGGCCAACATTCAAATTCAGGAAATACAGAGGATGCCACAAAGATACTCCTCGAGAAAAGCAACTCCAAGACACATAATAGTCAGATTCACCAAAGTTGAAATGAAGGAAAAAATGTTAAGGGCAGCCAGAGAGAAAGGTCGGGTTACCCACAAAGGGAAGCCCATCAGACTAACAGCAGATCTCTTGGTGGAAACTCTCCAAGCCAGAAGACAGTGAGGGCCAATGTTCAACATTCTTAAAGAAAAGAATTTTCAACCCAGAATTTCATATCCAGGCAAACTAAGTTTCATAAGTGAAGGAGAAATAAAATCCTTTACAGACAAGCAAATGCTTAGAGATTTTGTCACCACCAGGCCTGCCTTACAAGAGATCCTGAAGGAAGCACTAAATATGGAAAGGAACAACAGGTACCAGCCATTGCAAAAACATGTCAAAATGTAAAGTCCATCGATGCTAGGAAGAAACTGCATCAACTAGTGAGCAAAATAACCAGCTAACATCATAATGACAGGATCAAGTTCACACATAACAATATTAACCTTAAATGTAAATGGACTAAATGATCCAATTAAAAGACACAGACTGGCAAATTGGATAAAGAGTCAAGACCTATCAGTCTGCTATATTCAGGAGACCCATCTCACATGCAGACACACATAGGCTCAAAATAAAGGGAGGGAGGAAGATCTACCAAGCAAATGGAAAACAAAAAAAGCAGGGGTTGCAATCCCAGTCTCTGATAAAACAGATTTAAACCATCAAAGATCAAAAGAGATAAAGAAGGCCATTACATAATGGTAAAGGGATCAATTCATCAGGAAGAGCTAACTATCCTAAATATAGTCAGATTCATAAAGCAAGTCCTTAGAGACTTACAAAGAGACTTAGACTCCCATACAATAGTTATGGGAGATTTTAACACCCCACTGTCAACATTAGATGATCAATGAGACAGAAAGTTAACAAGGATATCCAGGAACTGAACTCAACTCTGCACCAAGTGGACCTAATAGACATATACAGAACTCTCCACCCCAAATCAACAGAATATACATTCTTCTCAGCACCACATCACACTTATTCCAATATTGACCACATAATTGGAAGTAAAGCACTCCTCAGCAAATATAAAATAACAGAAATTCTAACAAACTGTCTCTCAGACCACAGTGCAATTGAACTAGAACTCAGGACTAAGAAACTCAATCAAAACCGCTCAACTACATGGAAACTGAACAACCTGCTCCTGAATGCCTACTGGGTACATAACCAAATGAAGGTAGAAATAAAGATGTTCTTTGAAACCAATGAGAACAAAGATACAACATACCAGAATCTCTGGGACACATTTAAAGCAGTGTGTAGAGGGACATTTATAGCACCAAATGCCCACAAGAGAAAGCAGGAAAGATCTAACATTGACACCCTAACATCATAATTAAAAGAACTAGAGAAGCAAGAGCAAACACATTCAAAAGCTAGCAGAAGGCAAGAAATAACTAAGATCAGAGCAGAACTGAAGGAGATAGAGACACAAAAAACCCTCCAAAACTCAATGAATCCAGGGGCTGGTTTTTTAAAAAGATCAACAAAATTGATAGACCGCTAGCAAGACTAATAAAGAAGAAAAGAGAGAAGAATCAAATAGATGCAATAAAAAATGATAAAGGGGATATCACCACCGACCCCACAGAAATACAAACTACCATCAGAGAATACTATAAACACCTCTATGCAAATCAACTAGAAAATCTAGAAGAAATGGATAATTTCCTGGACACTTACACTCTCCCAAGACTAAACCAGGAAGAAGTTGAATCCCTGAATAGACCAATAGCAGGCTCTGAAAGTGAGGCAATAATTAATAGCCTACCAACCAAAAAACAGTCCAGGATCAGATGGATTCACAGCCGAATTCTACCAGAGGTACAAGGAGGAGTTGGTACCATTCCTTCTGAAATGATTCCAATCAATAGAAAAGGAGGGAATCTTCCCTAACTCATTTTATGAGGCCAACATCATCCTGATACCCAAGCCTGACAGAAATACAACAAAAAAAGAGAATTTGAGACCAATATCCCTGATAAACATCGATGCAAAAATCCTCCATAAAATACTGGCAAATCGAATCCAGCAGCACATCAAAAAGCTTATCCACCATGATCAAGTGGGCTTCATCCCTGGGATGCAAAGCTGGTTCAACATACACAAATCAATAAACGTAATCCAGCATATAAACAGAACCAAAGACAAAAACCACATGATTATCTCAATAGATGCAGAAAAGGCCTTTGACAAAATTCAACAGCCCTTCATGCTAAAAACTCTCAATAAATTAGGTATTGATGGGATGTATCTCAAAACAATAAGAGCTACTTATGACAGACCCACAGCCAATATCATACTAAATGGGAAAAAACTGGAAGCATTCCCTTTGAAAACTGGCACAAGACGGATGCCCTCTCTCTCCACTCCTATTCAACGTAGTGTTGGAAGTTCTGGCTAGGCAATGAGGCACGAGAAAGAAATAACGGGTATTCAGTTAGGAAAAGGAAATGTCAAATTGTCCCTGTTCGCAGATGACATGATTGTATATTTAGAAAACCCCATTGTCCCAGCACAAAATCTCCTTAAGCTGATAAGCAACTTCAGCAAAGTCTCAGGATACAAAATCAATGTGCAAAAATCACAAGCATTCTTATACACCAGTAACAGACAAACAGAGAGCCAAATCATGAATGACCTCCCATTCACAGTAGCTTCAAAGAGAATAAAATACCTAGAAATCCAACTTACAAGAGATGTAAAGGACCTCTTCAAGGAGAACTACAAAATACCGCTCAGTGAAATAAAAGAGGACACAAACAAACAGAAGAACATACCATGCTCATGGATAGAAAGAATCAATATTGTGAAAATGGCCATACTGTCTAAGGTAATTTATAGATTCAATGCCATCCCCATTAAGCTACCAATGACTTTTTCACAGAATTGGAAAAAAACTGCTTTAAAGTTCATATGAAACCAAAAAAGACCCTGTATTGCCAAGACAATCCTAAGCCAAAAGAACAAAGCTGGAGGCATCACACTACCTGACTTCAAACTATACTAAAAGCCTACGGTAACCAAAACAGCATGGTACTGGTACCAAAACAGACATACAGACCAATGGAACAGAACAGAGCCCTCAGAAATACTACCACACATCTACAGCCATCTGATCTTTGACAAACCTGACAAAAACAGGAAATGGGGAAAGGATTCCCTATTTAATAAATGGTGCTGGGAAAATTGGCTAGCCATAAGTAGAAAGCTGAAACTGGATCCTTTCCTTACTCCTTATACGAAAATTAATTCAAGATGGATTAGAGACTTAAATGTTAGACCTAAAACCATAAAAACCATAGAAGAAAACCTAGGTAATACCATTCAGGACATAGGCATGAGCAAGGACTTCATGTCTAAAACACCAAAAGCAACGGCAACAAAAGCCAAAATTGACAAATGGGATCTAATTAAACTAAAGAGCTTCTGCACAGCAAAAGAAACTACCATCAGAGTGAACAGGCAACCTACAGAATGGGAGAAAATTTTTGCAATCTACTCATCTGATAAAGGGCTAATATCCAGAACCTGTAAAGAAGTCAATCAAATTATAAGAAAAAAACAAACAACCTCATCAAAAAGTGGGCAAAGGATATGAACAGACACTTCTCAAAAGAAGACATTCATACAGCCAACAGACACATGAAATAATGCTCATCATCACTCGCCATCAGAGAAATGCAAATCAAAACCACATTGAGATACCATCTCACAACAGTCAGAATGGCAATCATTAAAAAAATAGGAAACAACAGGTGCTGGAGAGGATGTGGAAAAATAGGAACACTTTCACACTGTTGGTGGGACTGTAAACTAGTTCAACCACTGTGGAAGACAGTGTGGTGATTCCTCAAGGATCTAGAACTAGAAATACCATTCAACCCAGCCATCCCATTACTGGGGATATACCCAAAAGATTATAAGTCATGCTGCTATAAAGACACATGCACACGTATGTTTATTGCGGCACTATTCACAATAGCAAAGACTTGGAATCAACCCAAATGTCCATCAGTGACAGACTGGATTAAGAAAATGTGGCACATACACACCATGGAATACTATGCAGCCATAAAAAAGGATGAATTCGTGTCCTTTGTAGGGATATGGATGCGGCTGGAAATCATCATTCTCAGCAAACTATCGCAAGAACAGAAAACCAAATACCACATGTTCTCACTGATAGGTGGGAACTGAACAATGAGATCACTTGGACACAGGAAGGGGAGCATCACACACCAGGTCCTATTGTGGGGAGGGGTAGGTGTAGGGATAGTATTAGGAGATATACCTAATGTAAATGACGAGTTAATGGGTACAGCACACCAACATGGCACATATATACATATGTAACAAACCTGCACGTTGTGCACATGTACCCTAGAACTTAAAGTATTAAAAAAAGAGAAGAAGTGATTGTGGGAACAGTGTTCTGCAGAAGTGGGATGGGATCAACCACACTAATAGAGAACTGGCATAGTGGGAAAAAGGAACTCTCTCTGATTGACTCAGGAAGACAAGTGGGATCAATGAATGTCCACAGGTTACCAGCTTAGCAGTAAAGGCAACACGCAGTTGAGGGCTTGCCAGTGCTGTTTCAATGCTTTCTAATGATATCTATAGAGCATTAACCTTGGGCAGGAGGTTCATTCTTAGGACACTTGAGAGTGTGGAGTTTGAGGGCAAGGGAGAAGAATCTAAGAATACATTGTGTTCGAGAGCCATTTGTTTTTGAAAACACTGTTGAGTTTGGAGAACATTGCCAGATCTGAGCTGCCAACCTAACTTTCAGATAATAAACTTTCATAAAATGGACTGTTTTCCTTTTGTCTTGGTACATAGTTCAAATGACATATAAACCATATGCTTCTGCAGAACACCGTTTGAGGTAACAACACCTCATGGATTACCTCTATAACCTTTACTCAGCTGTTCACTTCACCAAATTTTTTGTAGGTAGATGTTTGATAGATGTAAAATACTTCACGAGATTTTCTCACAAACTGCCTTGCAAGTTAAGAGGAATCCCAAGGATCAGAGACTGACAGGTGTTACTGCCTTTAAGCCAACGGAATTGACAATGTTGCAGATGATGTAAGACAGAAAAGAAGCCCTGTGCAGTGGCTCACGCTTGTAATCCCAGCACTTTGGGAGGCCAAGGTGGGTGGATCACGACGTGAGGAGATCGAGACCATCCTGGCCAACAAGGTGAAACCCCATCTCTACTAAAAACACAAAAATTAGCTGGATGTCGTGGCACGTGCCTGTAATCTCAGCTACTCATGAGGCTGAGGCAGGAGAATCTCTTGAACCTGGGAGGCAGAGGTTGCAGTGAGCCGAGATCGCACCACTGCAGTCCAGCCTGGAGACAGAGCTAGACTCCGTCTAAAAACAAAACAAAACAGAAAATAAATTTTCATGAAGTGATTGTGGAGATAGGAAAAATAGGGCTGTAAGAAGTACCCTTCTCTACTGGGGTATTCCTTATCAAGGCACTGAATATGGAAACATTTTATGGCCCCAAAGACCTGAACCTGTCATGCTGCTCTGCACAGCAGCCACTGGGAGGCTCTTTTGACTAGCAGTTCTTCAAGCTAGTGCCACAAAAGGATTAGTTATTGTGAAAAGGAGAAGATAGCAATGTACTCAGTATCCCTTGGGTTTTATACAATCAAGCATGACATATCTGTACAATTTCTATCAACCTGCAAACCAGGTATAAAAACACATGGCACAAGGTGGGCACTGAAGTGTTCATTTAATAACCTTAATGCACACTGGGCCTGTGTATGTGCTGCCTTTTATGGGTGTGAAGGCAATGACTCCATCTGTCTTCATGATGCCCTTGGCTGAGATGTCCAGTCATTCTTGTGATCAAAATTGGACTGCAAATTTCTAAGGACGGAGTAGATGTAGAGATATCTGACTTACAACTGTGATTTGGTCTCTTGCTTTGGCTGACTAAGCAAAATCTCTGAATATAAAAATAAAAGGCACTTACTGTCTGGTCAAAAACAGAAGAAATCTATCATTCATGCATTCTTATCATAACAGCTAAACTGAACTAAAATCAAATATAAGTGCTCTCTTTTGCAGATTTACCTGGAAACGATCTTATGTTGAAATTGACATTTGTCCATATAACTGGAAAAGGATTTCCTTGGGAGTCACTCTGTTTGCCTCCAAGATTATGAATGATCAAGCTGTACAAAATGTGGACAACTCTCAGATCTTCAAGGATATTCCAGTAAAGGACATGTGAGTTTATAAGGTTTTGTTAAACTTTCTAACCATTTTCAAATACCTCATTTTTCCCCATATAGTTAACACTTTCAAAATATTTTGAAAGGTAACATTGTACAGATAATGAAGATAGGTAAAAAACTACCTATGTTTTTCTATCCAGATTTAGTATAACAATTCATATTTTTCATTATTAATGAATAAGTCTTGATGTGTTACTGTTGTAGTAATCTCTTTGAGAAATTGAAAAGTATTTTCCAGTGTTTTTCTTTTTCTTTTTTTTTTTTGGCAGGCATCTTACAAGTGTATTACCAAAACAACACAGTAAAGGTTTTTATGGCTTTCTACAAGCTGTCAGTTTTAGTCATTTTTTAAGGAGTATATGTCTGGCCTTTGAAATAATTGGCTACTGGAGAAGTTATAACTTAAATGAGTTATACCAAACCTACAGAGTAAAAAAGGATATGAGAGTACCATAAGCAGCTATACACCAAAAAAATTGAATAACCTAAATAAAATGAACAAATTTTTAGAAACAAAAAACCTACTAAGAGAATCAGGAATAGAATAGCTGAATAAACCTATTCAGCAAGGAGATTCAGTATGAACATTGCATCAGTAACTGAAAGCCCAGCAACAAAGAAAAGCCCTAGACCAGATGGCTTCACTGCTGAATTCTACCCAACATCTAAAGCAGAATTAACACCAGTTTTTCTCAAACTCTTTCAAAAATTTGAAGAGGAGGTAACATTTTCTAACTCATTATATGAGGCCAGTATTACCCAGACACCAAACCAAAGACAACACAAGAAAACTACAGACAAACATCATTTACAAATGCTGATGCAAAAATCCTCAACAAAATACTAGCAATTTAAATTTAGCAGTACATTAAAAGGATTATACACCATGAATGAGTATAATTGACTCCTGAAGTAAAAGTATGCTCCAACACATAAAAATCAATGTAATACCACATTAACCTATAGAAGAAAACCAAAGCAGAAAAAGTATTTCTCAAAATTTAACCCACTTTCATGATTAAAAAATACTCAAACTACAAACAGAAAGGAAAGACCTTAATATAATACGTTACACATTTTAAAAAAACAAAGCTAACATAATGGTGAAAGCTTTTATCCTAAGAGCAAAAACAAGGATGCCTGCTTTTACCACTTCTATTTAATGTAGTATGGAAGGTTCTAGTTAGAGCAATAAGGCAAGAAAAAGAATTTTAAAAATTCCAATTAAAAAAGAAAAGGTAAAAGTATCTGTTTGCAGATGATACAATCTTGTATATTGTGAAAGAAACTGTCAGGAGCAATAAATAAAATTCAACAAAGTTGCAGGATACAAAATCAATACATAAAATCATTTGTATTTCTACAATAACTAACAATAAACTACATGAAGAAAAATCAAGACAACAGTATCATTTATGATACTGTCAAAAGAATAAAATACTTAGAAACCAGCTTAACCAAGGTAATGAAAAACCTGTACAGTGAAAACTATAAACATTGCAGAAAGGTATTAAACATGACTCGAATGAAAAGACACCATGTGTTTATGGATTGGAAGACAAAACCTTGTCAAGATGTCATTGTTATCTATAGTCATCTACAGATTCAATGAAATTCCTATAAAAATCCCAACATTTGCAAAAATAGAAAAACCTATTCTAAAATTCAGATGAAATCTCAAAAAAACCCAAGTGTCCCAATCTATACTAAAATAAACAAAGTTAAAGGACTAATGCCTTGTGGTTTCAAACTTACTACAATGCTTCAGTACCCAAAGAATGTTGTACCAGCATAGAGACAGACATGAAGACCAAGGCAATATTGGTCATAATTTTCAACAAGGCAGCCAAAACTATTCAATGAGAAAGGACAGTATTTTTAAATGGTGCTAGAAAAACTGGATATTTACATGGAAAAGAATGATGTTGAACCCTTACTTTACACCATATACAAAACAATTAAAAATTGATCAAACATCTAATTGTGAGAGCTAAAGCTATAAAACCCTTAGAAGAAAACATAGGGAAAAAGTTTCATAACATAGAATCTGGCAATAATTTCTTGGATATGACAGTGAAAGTGCAGGCAACACAACAAAAATACATAAAAATAACATTATTAAAGTTAAAACCTTTTGTGTATCTGAAGATACAATCAATAGATTGTATTCACAGAGGGGGAGAAAATATCCACACATTATGTATCTGATAAGTAATTAATATCCAGGCTATATTAAGACCACAGCAACAACAACAACATCAAATTTAAAAATGAGCAAAGATTTTAAAATAAACATTTCTTTAAAGAAGATACACAAATGATCAGTAAGCACAGTGTGAGGTGCTCAGCATCAATTATCATGAGAACAATGTACATCAAAAGCACAATGCAATGCCAACTGACACACATAAGTATAGCTACCATAAAACAACAACAACAATAAACCAAAACAAACAACAAAAACCCAGAGAACAGCAAATACTGGATGTGGAGAAATCAGAAGTCTTGCATACTACTGGTGGGAAAGTAAAATGGCACAGCCACTGTGGAAAACAGTAATCACCATATGATCTAGCAATTCCACTCCTGGGTATATACCTAAAAGAACTGAAAGCAGGAATTTGCACAGATATTTGCACACCCATGTTTATAGCAGCACTCACAATAGCCAAAGAGTAGAAACCACCAAAATGTCCATCTATAGATGAATGGGTAAGCAAATATAGTCAATACATACAATGATATCTTCAACCTTAAAAATAAAAGAAATTTTGATACACGCTACAACAAAACTTGAGAAGATTTTGCTAAGTAAGTTAGACAAAAAAGCAAATACTGTATGTTTCCACTTATATGAAGCACCTAGAGTAGTCAAATTTATAGACATAGAAAATAAAATAGTGGAGATCAGGGGATGGGAGGAAGGGAAATGGGGAGTAATTTTTCCATAGATAGAATTTCAGTTTGGGATGATAAAATAGTTTTGAAAATGGATAGTGGTGATGGTTGCACAACAATATATTTGTACTTAACGCCACTGAATTATACACCTCAAAGTGGTTACAGTGGTAAACTTTGTTATGCATATTTTACCACAGTAAAAAACTTAGCAAATATTTTTAAATCTACATTTTTCTTTGAACTCTTTATATCTGATATGGTTTGGCTTGGTATCCCCACCCAAATCTCATCTTGAATTGTACTCCCATATTTCCCACATGTTGTGGGAGTGACCTGGTGGGAGATTATTGGATCATGGGGACAGTTTCCCCTCTGCTGTTCTCATAGTAGTGACTAAGTCTCATCAGATCTGATGGTTTGATAAGGGGAAATCCGTTTCATTTGGCTTTTATTCTCTCTCCTGCTGCCGCCATGTGAGACGTGTCTTTCAATTTCCACCATGATTGTGAGGCCTCCTCAGCCACATGAAACTGTAAGTCCACTAAACCTCTTTCTTTTGTAAATTGCTGAGTCTTGGGTATGCCTTTATCAGCAGCATGAAAATGTACTAATACAACATTCTTTGTTCATTTTTCAATTTTTTTGCTGGTCTTTTAATAATTTATGATAGCTTTACATATACATCACCCAAATTAGCTTTTTGTCTGTCATATATGTTGGAGATTTCCCCAGTCCGTTGACTTTTGATTTTGAGGCATTTTTTTCTCATAGAAAGTTTTAATTTTTATGAAGTCAAATTCATCAGTCTTCTATTTGATGACTTCTTCATTTAGGAGTTTAGGAGTTTCAGTTTAGGATAATAATAAAGTTGTAGATATAGATAAAGGAGATGGTTGTACAACAATGTGAGTATACTGAATGCCATTGAACTGTACATTTAAACATGATTAAAATGGTGAGATTTATGTTATATATATTTTACCACCAAAAAAGGGCCAGGCTTAGATGATTATATGTTAGCGGTTTGGAGTAGCTCTGACACCTATTCCCCTCCAGGGCTCTAATTTATAAAGCACCCACACAATAAAAGTAGATAGTGACTTCACATATCTTCATGGCATCTTATAAGCCCCATACCAGGGACTGTCTTGGAAAGCTGTTGTGGAAAAATTGGCATAAACTTGAGGTCAATATGGGACCTCTTGTCTCTTCTCATGCTGCTAATAAAGACATACCTGAAACTGGGTAATTTATAAAGGAAAGAAAGTTTAATGGACTCACAGTTCCACATGGCTAGCGAGGCCTCAAGATCACAATGGAAGGTAAAGAAGGAGCAAAGTCATGTCTTACATTGTGGCAGGCAAGAGGGAAGTGAGAGCCAAGTTAAGTGGGAAGTCCCTTATAAAACCATCAGATCTCATGAGGACTCATTCAATATCATAATGGTATGGGGAAACCACTCCCATGATTCATTTCTCTCCACCTGGTCCCACCCTTGACACATGGGGAATATCACAATTCAAGGTGAGATTTGGGTGGGGACACAGAGCCAAACCATGTTATTCCATCCACAGCCCCTCCCAAATCTCATGTTCTCAAATTTCAAAACCAATTTTGCTTTCCCAATAGTCCCCCAAAGTCTTAACTCATCTAAGCATTAACTCAAAAGTCCACACTCCAAAGTCTCATCTGAGACAAGTACCTTCCACCTATGAGCCTGTAAAGTCAAAAGAAAGTTAGTTACTTCCTAGATACAATGGGGATACAGACATTGGATAAATAAATACACCTGTTCCAAATGTGAGAAGCTAGCCAAAATGAAGGGGCTATAGGCCCCATGCAATTCCAAAATCCAGCAGGGCAGTTAATTCTTTTTTTTTTTTTTTTTTTGAGGCGGAGTCTCGCTCTGTCGCCCGGACTGGAGTGCAGTGGCCGGATCTCAGCTCACTGCAAGCTCCGCCTCCCGGGTTTACGCCATTCTCCTGCCTCAGCCTCCCGAGTAGCTGGGACTACAGGCGCCCGCCACCTCGCCCAGCTAGTTTTTGTATTTTTAGTAGAGACGGGGTTTCACCGTGTTAGCCAGGATGGTCTCGATCTCCTGACCTCGTGATCCGCCCGTCTCGGCCTCCCAAAGTGCTGGGATTACAGGCTTGAGCCACCGCGCCCGGCCAGTTAATTCTTGAAGCTCTGAAATGATCTCCTTTGACTCCATGTCTCACATCCAGGTCTTGCTGATGCAAGGCTGCCCACAGCCTTGGGCAGCTCTGTCCCTGTGGCTTTGCAGGGTACAGCCTTGCCACCTGGCTGCTTTCATGGGCTGGCATTGTGTGTCTGGGGCTTTTTCAGGTGCACAGTACAAGCTGTAGGTGGGTCTACCATTCTGGGATCTGGAAGATAGTGGCCCTCTGCTCACAGCTCCACTAGGCAGTGCCCCAGTGGGGACTCTGTGTGGGGGCTCCAACTCCACCTTTTCCTTCCACACTGCTCTAGCAGAGGTTCTCCAGAAGGGCTGTACCCCTGCAGCAAACTTCTGCCTGGACATCCAGGCATTTCCATACATCCTCTGAAATCTAGGCAGAGGTTTCCAAACCTCAATTCTTGACTTCTACACACCTGCAGGCCCAACACCATGTGTAAGTCACCAAGGCTTGAGGCCTGTACCTCTGAAGCAATGGCCTGAACTGTACCTTGGTCCCTTTTAGTCACGGTTGGAGTGACTGGGATGCAGGGCACCAAATCCCAAGGCTGCACACTGCAGGGGGCCTCTAGACCTGGCCCAGGAAACCATTTTCTCCTCCCAGGCCTTTATTGCCAGATCCTTCATAACATAGAATCTGGCAATAATTTCTTGGATATGACAGTGAAAGTAAAAAAGGATATAAGAGAGTACCATAAGCAGTATGGTAATACTGAGGGCTTGCCAGTGCTGTTTCAATGATTTCTAATGATATCTGTAGAGCATTAACCTTGGGCAGAAGGTTCATTCTTAGGACACTTGTGAATGTGGAGTTTGAGGGCAAGGGAGAAGAATCTAAGAATACGTTGTGTTCGAGGCCTTTAGGCCTGTGATGGGAGGGGCTGCTGTGAAGGTCTCTGACATGCCTTGGAAACATTTTCCCCATTGTCTTGGTGATTAACATTCAGCCCCTTGTTGCTTATGCAAATTTCTGCTGTAGGCTTGAATTTCTCCACAGAAAATGGGTTTTTTCTTTTCTGCTGCATCATCAGGCTGCAAATTTTTCAAGCTTTGATGAAGGGGTGGCCTGCCCCTCCACACCCGTGGGCGTTTCTCGTTAGGTGGAACGAGAGACTCGAGAAAAGAAATGAGATACAGAGACAAAGTATAGAGAAAGAAAAAGTGGGCCCAGGGGACCGGCGCTCAGCATACAGAGGACCCACACCAGCACTGGTCTCTGAGTTCCCTTAGTATTTATTGATAATTATCTTTACCATCTTAAAGAAAAGGAAGTGGCAGGATAATAGGATCATTATAGAGAGAAAGTCAGCAGTAAGACATATGAATAAAGTTCTCTGTGACATGAATAAGTTTAAGGAAAAGTGCTGTGCCTTGATATGCATATGTAAACATCTCCATAAACCTTTTTAGTGCATAAAGAGCAGCATTGCGCTAGCAAGTCCCGACTTTTAACCAGCAACCTGCCTGCAGGCACTTGTTTAAGGAAGCACACCCTGTACAGCCCCAAATCCTTTAAACCTTGAGTCACCACAGCACATGTCTCTTGCAAGGACAAGGTTGGGGGTAGGGTCACAGATTAATAGCATTTCAAATACAGAACAAAATGGAGTCTCTTATATCTAATTCTTTCTATATAGACACAGTAATAGGCTGATCTCTCTCTCTTCTCCCCACACTTTTTTTTTTTGAGACGGAGTCTCGCTCTGTCACCTGGGCTGGAGTGCAGTGGCCGGTTCTCAGCTCACTGCAAGCTCCGCCTCTCGGGTTTATGCCGTTCTCCTGCCTCAGCCTCCAAGTAGCTGGGACTACAGGCGCCCGCCACCTCGCCCGGCTAGTTTTGTATTTTTTAGTAGAGACGGGGTTTCACGGTGTTAGCCAGGATGGTCTCGATCTCCTGACCTTGTGATCCGCCCGTCTCAGCCTCCCAAAGTGCTGGGATTACAGGCTTGAGCCACCGCGCCCGGCCTTCCCCACACTTTTATGCTCTGCTTCCTCTTTATTTTGAGATGGAGTTTCACTCTTGTCCCCCAGAATGGAGTACAATGGCATGATCTCAGCTCACTGCAACCTCCACCTCCTGGGTTTAAGTGATTCTCCTGCCTCAGCCTCCCGAGTAGCTGGGATTACAGGTGCCTGCCACCACGTCTGGCTAATTTTTATATTATTAGTAGAGACAGGGTTTCACCATGTTGGTGAAGCTGGTCTTGAACTCCTGGCCTCAAGTAACCCCCCACCTTGGCCTCCCAAAGTGCTAGGATTACAGGCATGAGCCACTGTGCCTGGCCCCTCTGTGTCCTCTTGAATGTTTTGCTGTTTAGAAATTTCTTCTGCAAGATACCCTAAATCATCTCTCTCAAGTTCAAAGTTCCACAAATCTCTAGGGCAGGGGCAAAGTGCCACCAGTCTCTTTGCATAGCATGAGTGACCTTTACTGTAGTTCCCAACAAGATCCTTATCTCTATCTGAGACCACCTCAGCCTGGACCTTATTGTCCATATCACTATCAGCATTTTGGTCAAAGCCATTCAACAAGTCTCCAGGAAGTTCCAAATCTTCCAACATCTTCCTGTCTTCTAAGCTCTGCAAACTGTTCCAACCTCTGCCTGTTACCCAGGTCCAAAATCACATCCACATTTTGGGGTGTCTTTACACTAGCACCCTATTCCTGGGACCAATTTACTGTACTAGTCTGTCCTCATACTGCTAATAAAGACATTCCTGAGACTGGGTAATAAATAAAGGAAAGGAGATTCAATGGACTCACAGTTCCACATGGCTGAGGAGGCCCCACAATCGTGGCAGAAGGTGAAGGAGGAGCAAAGTCTCGCCTTACATGGCAGCAGGCATGAGAGGAGTGAGAGCCAAGTGAAGGGGGAAGCCCCTTATAAAACCATCAGATCTTGGGAGAACTCAGTCACTATCATGAGAACGGTAGGGGGAAACTGCCCCATGATTTAATTATCTCCACCTGGTCCCATCCTTGACACATGGGCATTATCACAAATTAAGGTAAGATTTGGGTAGGGACAGAGAGCCAAACCATATAACCTCTTATGGAGGTTCCTCCTAGATGGAGGAACATATGCATGCAGGTTCACCTGGAGAGATTAGATGGGGCAAGCAGAACAGTCTTGCCCAAATCATCCCATGAGCCTGGACCTTGAGCCCTCTCACATGCTGTAAGGCATGTATCATACCAAGAAAGGAAGCTAGGAGGGTACTGTATCTACCTGTATACAGGGAGCTATGAAATATCTGAGTTGAGAATGTGACACATGAGAGGACAGAGTCAGCATGACCTTTACACAGTGACCTGGCTCAAATAATTTCAGGCTTGCATTAACCAGGTGAGTTCCTCTTTCTCTCCAAGGTAGGTAAACTAGAGGGGTGAAGTAGGAGTTGGGGATAATTTTGGGTAGTACTTATTGTGTTCTAAATAAGAAAACCATAAATGCCCTCTTTCAGGGTCCAAATATCAGGTGAAAAAAATCCCTTTGTCATCTCAGTCAGGTACTGTGGACTCCAGCCGAGCAGTACACAAATATTCATTTATACTTTCTCTCTGCATAATGTGGGCTTTTCCAGTTTTATGATGTAGCTGACTAAGTTGTCTCATGTTACTAACTGGGGACCAGACTACTGAATGTCATAACAGGTGGCCAGCATGTCTGTGAAGGGCAGAAACTGGGGGAACAGCTGGCAGAAGCCAGCTAGTAAAGACCCAATGCTCACTCCATAGAGGACTCCACACTTACAAGAAAATACTAGGCTGCCTCACTAGTTATGCCCCTAAATAAAAAAACAAAACTCCTCTACAGAATGTGTGTGTATACACCTAAATACATGCACACAGCTACATGCAAAGGGAAAGGGCTTGGAAGAAAACAGATCCGCCTCCGAACACCAGTTACTTCTGGGAAAGGGGCAGATGAAGCCAACTGCCCCACTATCTTTTAAACTGATGAGCCTGTGTTAACTTTGCACTCTTTGGGTTATTACACAAGCCCTGCAGAACTGAACCACCACCAACCACTTGCACTTTTCCTGATACCAAATGATGACTTCCCTCAAAGTTCGGCCCCACCACCTGCTTCCCATGTAGGGGGCTACTGACCTCCTGGGGTGCAGTCCTGGTCCCAGGTAGGGGGCCACTGGCCTCCTGGGGTACAGGGTTCCAGGCTAAATCCACCCCACAGATTCCTAGTGAAACCAGCATGTGTCCAAGGGGCTTTCTCAAGCCTGGACCATGTGCCCACCAGAGAAATATGCCCGTACTCGCTCCCCTAGGACAGACTCCCTTTCCCGTCAGTTGGAATGAGGGGTAGGGAAGATTTCATGGTGTCTGGTAGAGGTTGGGTATGCTGAATCTGATGTGCTGTCAGAAGCTCCCCAGAGTCAGGTGCATTCTCAGCACATGCTGTGCGCTGCCCCTTCAAGCTGTGAGAGTCCCAGAAGGCAGGTGCTACTGCAACCCCCATTTATAGATAAGCAGAGGTCAGGTGATCTGCAGCAAGCCAAGAAGCTAAGAGGCCAACAGGCTGGATCTGCATTTTGCTTGCAGAGGCCCCATCTGGCTGCCTGAGGCTGCTCTTGAGACTCCTCCTGCCGCCTGCTCCTCCTCTTCCCTCTGCAGCTATGCCAGCTTCTACCCACAGCTGTGCTCCAGGTGGGGAACATCTATGGGTGCACCATGGCACAGCTGCTCAAAAACCACAGCGTGTAGTAGAGCCCCCACTTCATGCTGTCTCCCATGTCCAAGTTCATCTAGGGCTTTAATGAGACCAAGCTCCACTGAATTCCCGGATAGTTGATAATCCCTACAATCCCCTCTACATGGGTAAGCCACCAGACCTTGGCTCTGCTCCCTCTTGGCCCCACCATTCTGCCTCAATTGCTTATATGCTACCCTGTCTGTACTGTTTTGAAGCCCCTACAAGAACGTTGAGATTCTGAGCTGACTCCCACTGAAGGAAGAAAACCATCAGCAGTCACTAGGTTCTGCTTTCTGGAAGCTTCATGCCCCCTCCCACCATGGCCCATGCTTGCCGGGCTAGAAGGGGGACTCCTGAGACTTGAGAAACACAGACCTGCAGCTGGCATATAAAAAAAAAAAGGCCCCTAAGAGGACCACTCCCATCCATGAAGTCCCAGGTGGAACCAGGTAATTGGGAAATACACAGGAGCCAAGCCTGGGCCCCACTCAGAACCAGGTGGGAACTGTGGCAGTGACTTGCCCCCTCTGCCAGTACCACTGCAGGAGGGAGGAACATCTGACACCACTCACGAGTGGGGACACTAGGTGTGGGCAGCTTCCAGTTGTTGCTGCAGCTGAACCTTCCCCACCAGCTCCATGTAAGGCCATCTCAGGTCGGTGCAGGCCTGGGCTGTGCTGGGCAAGGACACCCCTCAGAGGGTGAGAGCCACTGAGGAGGGCTGTCACAGAGGCCCCTTTTCCTGCTCTGAGAACAGGTTGGGGCATTAAAGGGGAACTTCTCTCACCTCCCAGCTGTGTCCCTACCCAGGGACATATTTTCCAAAGATGAAACACTCCTCTGCTTGCCTGTGAGGCAATTGCCAGCATTTAGGGAAAAGGAGATGAGCCTCACCTGCCTTCCCTGATGCATCTGAGGCAGGTGGGCAGGACTAGGGGAAGGCCAAGGGGATCTGGGGTAGGACCTGAACATCTGCCCAACCCCAGGCTATGCTGGCTTCATCTTCCT
This sequence comes from Trachypithecus francoisi, assembly GCF_009764315.1. NCBI lineage: Eukaryota > Metazoa > Chordata > Mammalia > Primates > Cercopithecidae > Trachypithecus > Trachypithecus francoisi. Next base: position 85,041,360 of record NW_022681470.1, read on the forward strand.
GATCCACCTGTGTGATGGGGTGAATTACCAACAGGGTATCATACAGGCTATGGCTGAGTTCTACAAGAGCCAGGTAGAAGAGCACTGTCCTGGGTGTGCTCCCGAGCACCCAGCTCACACACATCTTATTGACAGCTTCCTGGAGGCAGGCCTCGAAGTCCAGGCTTCCTGAGAAAGAGGCTCTGCCTGGCTTAAGGGCCTGACCCCAAAGGTGCCACTTCCACCTCTCTCATCCTGATAGCCTTGTATTCTCCCCCTGCTTTGAAGCGGGGGATAGGTGAGACAAGAGGCAGTGTACATTAGCTGCTTTTTCAGAGAGTGCCATCCCTCGAGCCTGGGGCACAACAGACCCCCGAGTAGGCATTTTCATCACTGGTTGCCAGATTCCCAGTTCCTGTTCAGAAACTGCACCCATGCCCTGGAGAGACACACACAGGCCCAGTGACCACATGTACAGCCCCCAGGGCCTAATTCCCTTCTACATGCATGTGAGTACATAGTGGGCTTGATTCCTGCCAACTAGTCTCTGCCCCTGCCACATATTCGTGTGCCCACATGATTGGGGAAGAGGTCACACTGACACACCCACGCTATCATGGGGAAGGGGTAGCTGGCCCCCTATTTGACCACCCTTTATTGCTGGTTCAGGACCAGCAGTGCTACTACACTGTCTCCAAGGTGCCACCTTGGGGTAGAATTGCCCAACCCTTTTGGAAGTAGGGTGGGGGTGGGCAGCACTGGCCACTTTTAAGTTACAGAGACCAGCTGGTCCTGTGGAGGAGAAGCCAGGGTTGCCTTCAGGAAGCAGGTTCCCTACTGAGCAGATGACCAAGGCCCAGGGCAGGTTCAAGCTCCTGTGAAGCATGCCTGCCATGTCCATAGCCCGTACTAACCCCGCCAGGAACCACTGGAATGCTTGTTCCTGGGCATAGAAGCCCAAGTCAGCTGTAACCTTGCAGCACAATTACATCTGCCAGCAGTACTCAGAAGGCCTATAGAAAGTGCAGGTGAAAGCAGATGCTAAGAGAACGCCCTATTAGGCAAAACTGCATACTATGAAAATGCTTTAAAATGCAAGAAGAGGAGATGTGAAGACACAAACAATAAGTGCGTAGTGACACATGGCTATCAGAACACACTAGAGAATCCACACCGCTTTCCTTCTTTACCCAGAAAAGGCAGGCTCTAGACCACCTCCTTCCTCCTTGGCCATGGCATCCTGGTACTGCTTACTCAGACAGCAGGTCGTTCATGTTGCTCTCGGCCTTGGTGAACTCTATCACATCCATGCCCTCACCCGTGTGCCACTGCAGGAAGGCCTGGAACACACTTGAACAGCTCCAGGATGGCGGTGTTTTTGCCGATGCAGGTGGCTGACATTTTTAGCCCCTTGGGTGCAATGGCACAGATGGCCGTTTTCACATTGTCAGAGCCAGTCAGCAAAGTAGCTGCTGTTCTTGTTTTAAATATTGAACATTTGCTCATCCACCTCCCTCATGGACACACAACCTCTGAAAATGGCAGCCACCATTAGGTAGTGGCCATGGCGGGGCTACACAGGCAACCATCATATTCTTAGCATCAAATATCTGCTGGGTGAGCTCAGCCACAGTCAGGGCCCGGTACTGTTGGCTGCCCCGGTTGGTTGGTGGGGCGAAGTCAGGCATGAAGAAGTGCACAGCCGGGGAAATGGGATCATGTTCATGGCCAGCCTTTGCAGGTCAGTATTCAGCTGGCCTGGGAAGCGCAGGCACATGATGACCCCACTCATGGTAGCAGACACCAGGTGATTCAGGTCACCGTAGGTGGGTGTGGGCAGTTTTAGGGTTCTGGAACAGACGTCATGCAGAACTACAGAGCTTCGCTATCAATGCAAAAGGTCTCATTTGCAATTTCTATGAGCTGGTGGACTGAGAGGGTGGCACTGTAGGACTCCACCATGGTGTCTGACACCTTGGGCAAAGGCAGAACACTGTTTATGATCCTGTCTGGGTACCCCTCCCAGATCTTACTGATGAGAAGGGTACCCATCCCAGATCCAGTCCCTCCACCCAGGGAGCGGGTAAGCTGGAAACCCTGCAGGCAGTCACAGCTCTGATTCTTTTTTCACAACATCCATCACTGATGCCTTCAGCTCTGCACCTTCTGTGTAGTGCCCCTTGGCCCAGTTGTTCCTGGCCCCACACTGACCTGTAAGACAGTACAGCAAGTCACTGTATGGCCAGATATACAGTCATCAGGGGCCACCACAATGCAAAAAAGGGCCAAGTATCACGTGTGAGGTGAAAGCACCATTCACCCTGCAGGTGGAGCAGGTGGACCCCCTCCCCCAAAGCTAAAGGATAGCAGCCTCCCCTGTTAGAAATTAAGTCAGGAGCCGCACCTGAGACAGCCTAACAACAGACCTTCTGCAGGTGGCTCCTGCCCATCCCCAAGGAAAGCAGCAGCTTCTGCCCCCAGCTCAGCTCCCTGCAGAAAGATTGCATCAGCAGCTCATCTCAGGTAGACAGCTGGGCCTTCCTGCCAAAGCCCGTTTAGGAGAAAGAGATTGAGTAACTCAGGATAGGAAGGTGTTCAGGGGCCCTAGCTCCACAGTTCCCACAGCGATGACCTTGGGGCACTCTGTGAATCTGAGCTGCCCTGGCTAAGGAGCCCCACCCCAGTCCTCACCCACAGCTCACCGAAGACGTCGTCCGGCCTGAAGACCCACCCGAAGGGCCCCGAGCGCACAGAGTCCACGGTGCCCGGCTCCGGATCCACGAGCACAGCGCGGGTCAGGTACCGGCCACCTGAGGGGAGCGGGAGGGCATCAGCGAGCGGAGGGCCGCCATTCCCAGGAGGGCGGTGGGGGAAGGACTGGGGTCTCACACCTGGCCTCGTTGTAGTACACGTTGAGGCGCTCCAGCTGCAGGTCCCTGTCCCCGTGGGAGGTCCCCGCAGAGTCGATGGTTTGTTCATCAGAGATCACCTCCCAGAACTGCGAGAGACAGGAGGGGCCAGACAGGCCAGTGCTGAGTCACGGAGGCCGCGGAGCCCGAGGCTCCCCAGCCCCTCTCCTAACCCCACCCCAGGCCTCTGGATCCCTGGAGGTCCGCCCTGGCTGCCTAGCCAGCCACCCAGGTCCACCGCGACCCAGGCAGGGAGCCCAGGGGCCTCAATACAGCTCCTGCCACTGCCAACATCTTCCCGGGCCACCCGGCAGGCCTGCGCTGGGCCCTCAGAGCCGCGGCCACCAACCCTGATGTGGATCTGGTTCCCGCACTGCGGGGTCTGCGATAGCACGATCTCCCTCATGGCCACTGCGGGACTAGGGCGGCAGGAGAAAAGCGAGGAGGAGCAGACGCGCAGCAACAGTGCCAGTGCTCCGCCAACGCTAAAATAACCCCGCGCCCACCTCCCCCAGCCTCAGATTGGGCTACCAGAATAAGCAACAGCTTTACTTCCACACAGGTGTACCTACCTGTGAATCCCTTGGCATTCAAGGTCTGTTGGAGAGCTCAGGTGGCCTTGCTGTGATCCTTTCCACGTTGGGGAAAGCTGTTCAGCTGGAGAACTTCCTCCCATGTCTTTAGTAAGACTAAATTCCAAGCTGAGCTGAAACAGAATTTTTCTCCCATATGGGAAGGGAAGCCTTTTGTTTCCATATTCGCAGCGTGCCTTTGCACCTGTCCTAGATTGACGACATAATTTTGTAATTGATGAGCCCTTTCATCTATTAGGAGATATGTGGTTAGGAAAGACCTTCTGTATGTTAACTCAATAGGATGTACTTATAAGTTTTCCTTTGGAGCAGCTCAAACCCGGAGTAAGCTATGCGTGTTAGAGATAGTCAGGCCTCTAACTTAGCTAGAGTCTTCTTTAGAGTATGATTAACACTTTCACCTTTCCAGAGGACTGCGGTCTCCTCACAGAGTGAAGGTGATATTGGATTCCTAAAGCTGAGGATAGCTGTTGGGAAATGCCTGCTGTGAAAGATGGGCCATTGTCACTTTGCAGGCCTTTAGATGACCCAAAAGGAGGAATTATTTCTTCTGGTAAACACTTTTCAGATAGGGTGGAGAATGCTTCGATCTAACCAGTGAATGTATCAGTAAGCATTAGCAAATATTTGAATCTCCTGCAGAAAGGCATCTGAGTAAATTAGAGTTGCCAGCCCTCACCTGGATGGGTTCCTCAATGTTGGACAGGTTTAACTGGAGGAGGAGAAAATTGCTGGCTCTTTGGGTTATTTCAGGCACTGAGTCACCTGCTTTAGTGTCTTGAAAAGATTTATCCCCATAAGCAAATGAGACATTAGCTGAATCAAAGAATCCCTTCTAGGGTGAAAAGAATCATGAAAGTGCTTAATTATTTTCCTACGATTGGTACTTGGCATTAGTAATTTATTGCGATCAGTCAGCCAGCCAGAGTGGTCCTGGGCTGGACTGCAATCCCTGGCCCATTTTTGTTCTTCTTCGGAGTGTTCTGGCCCAGCTCTATGTATGCCTAGCAGCATGCCCATAAGCTTCATTGGCCCTTTGCCGCATCTGCCAGGGCATTTCCTTTTACACAGTCTCTCTTTTGATGTCCTCTGCAATGAATTACAGCCACCTTTTTATTTTTTTTGCAGCAAAGCAGCATTCTAACAAGCTCAAAATCTGAGTAATGTATGGAAAAGCCCTTGGTGGTCAGGAGTCCCTACCCATTCCAAATTGCAGCATAAGCATAAAGCACTAAAAAATCATACTTGGAATCAGTGTAAATGTTAACTTTTAAATCCTTTCCCAACTTCAGGGCTCTAGTAAGTTTAATTGACTCAGCTTTTTGAGCTGAGGTAGAGGCCAGCAAGGCTTGTGCCTTGATTATCTTGTGCCGACTAATAGCATACCTACCCTCCTGTTTTCCTGATGCATAAGACAACTTGAATCTGTCAACCATTCTTCTTTGGGATGGTCAAGGGGCTCATTTCTCTTGTCTGGCCTGCTAGGATAAATCTGTTTCATAACCTGTGACATGGTTTGTCTGTCAAATCTTATCTTGAATTGTAGCTCCCATAATTCCCGTGTGTCATGGGAGGGACCCAGTTGGAGGTAATTGAATCGGGGGCGGGTCTTTCTCATGCTGTTCTTGTGACAGAGAATAAGCCCATGAGATCTGGTGGTTTGATATTTATTTATTTATTTATTTATTTAATTTTTTGAGACATAGTCTTGCTCTGTTGCCCAGGCTGCAGTGCAGTGGCATGATCTCGGCTCACTGCAACCTCTGTCTCCTGGGTTCAAGTGATTCTCCTGTCTCAGCCTCCCAAGTAGCTGGGATTACAGGTGCCCACCACCATGCCTGGCTAATTTTTGTATTTTAGTAGAGACAGGGTTTCACCATGTTGGCCAGGTTGGCCTCGAACTCCTGACCTCAGGCAATCCACCTGCCTCGGCCTCCCAAAGTGCTGGGATTACAGCTGATGGTTTTATAAAGGGGAGTTTCCCTACACAAGCTCTTTTGCCTGCTGCCATGTAAGAGATGTGATTTTGCTCCTCATTTGCCTTCTGCCATGATTTTGAGGCCTCCCTAGCCATGTGGAACTGTCAGTCAATTAAACCCCTTTCCTTTATAAATTACCCAGCCTCAGGTATGTCTTTATTAGGAGCATGAGAACAGACTAATACCACCTGTATGCCGGAAAGGTTGGGAGCACTTGTGGACCCTGGCAGATAAGTAGCTGGGTTTATGCAGCAGACTTTAAGGGTTATGTCTGGAGTGTCTAGCAATAAGTCCTGATTCTTTAATAAATGTTCTCCTATTATCCACTGGTGCCCTTTAGCTTCTAGGACCACCTTCCCTTGATGTGGGGTCAAAAACCTTTAGGTGCTGTCCTAATATTAGTTCATTAGCTTTGCTTACTAGAAAAGTTGAAGCAGCAACAGCTCTAAGACATCCAGGCCACCCTAAGGCCGCCTGATTTATCTGCTTAGAAAAGCATGCTACTGCCCTTGGAATGTTCCCCAGTTTTGGGACAAGATTACCCAGGGCCTATGCCTTGCTTTTTGACCACATAAAGACAAAATGGTTTATCCAACTTGGGGACTCCCACAGCTGCAGCAGAGCCCAATTTCTCTTTGAGAGTATTGAAGGTTTGCTGCAGTTCTTATTACATTCAAGGAGCTCTAAATCTTTCCCTTTTAGTGTATCACATAAATGCTTGGCTACACATCCAAATCTGGGCACCCATAAGCAGCAGTACCCAGCCATCCCCTAAAAAGGCCCACAGTCATTTGTTGGATTGCGACTCTTGAATGACTAAAAGAGCTTTTTTACTTCTAGGGATGTTGATCAGTTCCAGAGGTGAATACAGATTCCAAATATTTGAGCCGTTGAGTTAAAATCTGAGCTCTGTATGGTGATACTCTATATCTGCTAGTTCCCAGGAAATGTATCAGCACTATTAAGTATTATTATCCAAGTCTTCTTTAGTTGGGCTAGCAATGAGTAAGTCATCTAGATACTGAATAATTCTGCCCCTTTGCAATTGCAGATTTCTTAGGGCATTTTCAAATAAGTGGGGGCTATCCCAGAACCCCTCAGAGAGGACTGTCCAGGTTAGTTTTGAGGTTGAATGAGTATCTGGATCAGTCCATTCAAAAGCAAACATATTGTGAATCTGGATACATTGAGATGCAGAAAAATGCATCTTTCAGATCGAAGAAGGTAAACCAGCTTGGATCCCCTGGGACTTGGGTGAGGATTGGGGACAATGGGGTGTATGGAGACAACAACTGCATTCATTAATCCTCTAAGGTTTCTGACAAATCTGTACTTGCCAGATTAGGCTTTTGATCTGGTAACATGGGAGTATTGTAAGGAGACTCTCATGGCCTTAATAAGTCATATGGCAAGAATTTGGCAATAAGGGGTTGAATTTCCCTTCATGCTTCTTGCCTTAAAGTGTATTGTGTCTTCCGAAGGCAAGGAGCACTAGGCCGAAGTGGGATTTGAATGGGGGAGGTGTTTAGTGTGTTTCCCAGAGTCGGTGTGGCCCAAACCTCAGGACTTACTTGAGACAACACCTCAGGTGGTAAATGTGACAGCTCATCCTTAACTTCGCTTTTTTCCCTGAGGGGTCAAGAACAAAAGTAACACCTTCTCTGCTTTATGATCTGTGAAGGTCACCATGGCTTGGTCACTTGAGTCAATAAATTGCTCCCCAGTAAGAGGTCAGGCATTCAGACAATACTAAAAAGGCAGGTGAGAAGCCCAGAGGCCCTGGAGAACAACTTAGAAGATAAGAAAAGCAGTATTTTGGGACTTGTCCATCATGAGAAGACAGGAGCCCATTGTATTGAATCGGGACAGAGTCATCTGCTCCCATATCTAATAAGAAGTTAATACTCCTGCCTGCCACTTCAAGAGTAACCTGAGGTTCCTCCACCTCCCAATGGCTAATAGTCCAGTGGGAGCGCAGGTAGGAAGTATCAGGCCCTACCACTTTTGGGTCTGCTGGGCTCTGAAGATGGCTCCCTTGGAAGCACAGTGCATTCCCTTTGGTAGCAGCTGACCTTCTTACAGAGGGCACATTGATGTATACCCAAGGCACAGTGGCCCAGAGGCCCACACTGGGACTTTTACCTTCTCACTTCCTCTGCGAGGACCGGGGTTAAGGGGCTGGCTCTGAAGTGGTGGAGAGCACAAGGCTGCAGCTAGAAGCTGGGCCTTTGGGGAGGTTTGTTTTATTTTATGTTTTCTCTGCCCTATTCCTGTGATTGAAAACTGCAAAAGCCAAGTCTAAAAGCATATTCATGGGCGTCTGGAGACCTAATGCTACTTTTTGTGGCTTCCTCCAGATATTGGAAGCAGACTGGATTATAAAATGAACTCCTAGCAATGCCTGTCCCTTCTTGGAGTCAGGGGCAGTGTTAGTGTATTTCCTCAAAGTCTAAATTATTCACCCTTGTAATAAGGCTAGGTTTTCATCTTTTCTCTGAGTAATTTTCCTGACTTTGTAAAAATTAAAAAGCTTTATCACACTTTTTTTTATTCCTTCAAGGAGTCAAGTATCATAATTTTTTCTCTCTATATCCTACTCTCTTCCTAATTCATTCCTCTTTTCTAGGTTCTAATTCTCTTTTGGGTCCTGGTCAGGCAGTGCTGTGCCTCCTACTTGATAGGTGTCATGTCCCTGGATGCAGGCCGCCACCCTATTAGCATGTGCTTTAGCCGCTCCCATAATACACTGCTTTTCTACCATGCAGCAGGCAGACATAAATATATGCAAATCTTGCCTGGTCAAATTATACATCAAGGTTAGCCTCTTCAATTTGTCTATTAATTTTCCTGGATCCTCTGAAAACTTTGTTTTTCCTTGCATATGGCTAATTCAGATATAGAAAAGGGTACATATACCTATATAGTGTCCCCATCATCATATGCCACTTCCCAGAGCAGGCAAAGATTCAACTTTGCCAGCTGAAAAGAGACCCCACTGCAAGTTGTTCTGATGAGGCTCAGGTCTTTTGAGAGTGGGGTATGTACATAAGACAGGACTCGAAGGGCAGGGAGGAGATGATGATTGGATACTAGATTACCCTGGAAAACCAGAAGGATTAATAACATGTGGCACACCTTGTCAGAACTGGAAGGAGTCTGACTGTGTTCTTACAGGGTGCTTGGACTTGCAGGGGAGAGTTCAGCCCCAGCTAAGAAAAGCCTAATATTAAGAGATACTTGCATTAAAGGGTAATCAATTATGTCCAGTCCCTCTTTTGTCTTTTCCTCCATCAAACAAATACAAGCCCATTTTAATTTTTTATCCTGACTAAGCATCAGAGATGCCTGTACATAGTGTATTTCCTCCCATTTAGTTTCTCCTCTTTTTTTTTTTTTGAGACGGAGTCTCACTCTGTCACCCAGGCTGGAGTGCAGTGGTGCAATCTCGGCTCACTGCAAGCTCCGCCTCCTGGGTTCACGCCATTCTCCTGCCTCAGCCTCCTGAGCAACTGGGACTATAGGAGCTTGCCATTATGCCTGGCTAAGTTTTTGTATTCTTTAGTAGAGACGGGGTTTCACTGTGTTAGCCAGGATGGTCTTGATCTCCTGACCTCGTGATTTGCCCGCCTCAGCCTCCCAAAGTGCTGGGATTACAGGCGTGAGCCACTGCGCCCAGCCTAGTTTCTCTTCTATAAGGCAAATTAAGCTGCAAAGAAAGGAGTCAGACCAAACAGGGGAAATGGGAAGGCTGTAACTTGTGTATTGTAATGTATTAGCCCATTTTCGCACTGCTATGACAAAACTGACAAAACTCTTTCAGGGAAAAAGTGACATGCTGGGTTTAGAAAATAGGATCCAGCTGTCCTTTACCAGCCCATCAATAGATGAGCTTCTGGTTAAGAAATGAGAGAAAACTGTTAAGAAAAAGTCTCATGTTCTTCATCTTGAGGCTAATTGTTTCCAGGGGGTTGTCATAAAAGAGGCTGTTGCTAAACAGGCATATCTGTAGGGCATATATGTAGGGCTGTTAAATACCACATTTCAACTTCTAATCATAATGATGGAGAGGTTATTGCTGATCTTTTCTGATATTTAAGGTGCAAAAATACTAGGTTCCAAGACATCTCTTTTTTCCAGTGTCCCTGGGACCAGTGGCAAATTAAACAAGCCATCAACTAAAAGTCAGACGATTGTTGAGGAGAGTAAAAGCTTAACTGTTTGGGGCCTCCTTCCTGTGGCAGTCTCCGGGCTGCTACAAAACAGAGGCAGTGAGCAGAAAGGCGACAAGATGCAGAGCACTCAGGTGAGGGACAGAGAGCACAAGGTGGACAGTCCAAAAAGAGAAAGTGGCAAACATCTCCTTTAGCCAAATTCATTCTTCTCAATATACCCCAGGGCCTCTAACCCTGTGAACTTGGCCTCCAATCTGAGTATGACACCCCCGGGCCTCTAAGCTTTTGGGCTGAGTCTCTCACCCTAACATTATACCCTGGGGCCTCTCACTTAAGTAATAGTAGATAATCATTCTTGCCCACCAGAATGGCCTCATGACTCTAAAAGATGGCCCACCTGCCCAATCAATCAGTGTCAGCTGATTGATTCTGTGTGGATTGTTTTCCTTGGAGTGGGGGCCTCGTCTTGGTGTCCCTTCATGGTGTTGCTGAAAGATGTTGCTGGAAAAGAGGGTCCCGATATAGACCACAAAGGAGGATTCTTAGATCTTGTGCAGGAAAAAATTTGAGGTGAGTCAGAGAGCACAGTGCAAGAAGCAAGTATATGAGAAATGACTCCATTACAGAGTTGGGCATCCTCAGAAAACAAGAGCAGGAATGCACTGTCTTTTGTTAGTGTCTCTACTTATAAGTAACTGTAAAGAGAAAGAGTTATAATTAAACTTGGAAGGTGCAGATGTACTCACTGAAGTCAGGGGTTATTGGTTTTAACAATGACCATTAACCCTTTGACCTAAGCTATCTCAGTAATATTGTCTTTAAGAAAAAATGCTGCATGCCTAGGACATTTATACATTTTTCAGGCTGGATGGAAGATGTCTTATATGGCCATAAATATTCTGTAACTGTAATTGGTGGCCAGCTAAAAAATAGGGCTATTTTCAGACCATAAGTATTAACCTTCTAGATGCCTTGTGAGTGCCTAGCTACTCATATTAAGATAAGAGTACTCTAGTCATGTTTATTAAACTAGAGGTTTGGTAACCATGAGTTCCTTTAACACAACAAGTCTACTCCTCAAGGAGAAAATGTATTTTCCCAGGAATTTTGTGCATTTAGTTGATAGAATTTGGTATGTTTACCAAAATGGCAGAAAAGAGTGAAATTAGTCCTCAAAGATTTCTCAGGTTGGATATAAAGTAAACAAAATGATTATAGTTAATATACAAGTTGAGACAGTTGATATTCAAAAGGAATTTTGTTTGAAATACAATGAGGTTTCTGTTTTTATTTATATATTAATTATTATTGTTGTTATTATTTTGAGAAACAGTCTTGCTCTGTTGCCCAGGCTGGAGTGCAGTGGCACCATCTGGACTCACTGCAACCTCTGCCTCCCAGATTCAAGTGAATCTCCTCCCTCAGCCTCCCAAGTAGCCAGGATAACAGGCATGCATCGCCATACCCAGCTAATTTTTGTATCTTTAGTAGAGATGGGGTTTCACTATGTTGGCCAGGCTGGTCTCAAACCACTGACCACAAGTGATCTGCCCCTCAGCCTCCCAAATTGCTGGGATTACAGGCGTGAGCCACCACTCCCAGCCACAATGAGGTTTTTAAATAATTCTAACTGATTTCCTGCTGTTGAGCAGAGAGCTGAGCACTTTCAATAAGATCATGGACCTAAAGCAGGAGAAGACTGAGGACAAACTCTGCAATACATGTGATTAAATTAATTATAATTGAAACCAAATCAAATCAGATTTAATAAGGCTGTACTTCTTAGTTTCAAGACGTTTTCTGTCGTTTTGAAATGTAGTGTTCTTCAGTGGAGAAGAAAAATAGTGTTTATCTCCGAGTAAAGAACAGGGTCCCTGCAGGGATTGATTGACTGAGAGCTATGAGTCAGGATTAAAAATCCTTCTTTCATCCGCTTATAATCCAAAAATAAATTTCTAAGCCCCTATTGACGAAATGAACCCCTCTTCTTGGATAAGGACCTTCCAAAGTTAACCTGAAAAGCTAGTGCAGGCCATGGACCACACGTACGCTATTATACTCTCCTCCCTTTGGTTTTAATTTTAATTTTTAATTTGTGGGTACATAGTGGGTGTATATATTTATGGGGTACATGACATACTTTGATACAGTCATGCAATGAGTAATACATAATGAAAAATGGGGTATCCATCCCCTCAAGCATTTGCTTGTGTTATAAACAATCCAGTTATACTCTTTATTATAAAATGTATAGTTCAATTATTTTTGACTACAATCACTTTGTTGTGCCATTAAATACTGTCTTACTCATTCTTCTTAACAATTTTTTGTACCCACTTAGCATCCCACTATCACCCTGTTCCTCCATTGCCCTTCCCATCCTCTGGTAACCATCTTTATACTCTCTATCTCTATGAGATCAGTTGTTTTGAATTTTAGCACCAACAAATAAGTGAGAACATGTGACATTTGTCTTTCTGTGCCTGACTTATTTCACTTAACAAAAAGACTTTCAGTTCCATTTATGTTGTTGCAAATGACAGACTCTCATTCTCTCCTATAGCACTCCATTGTGTATACGTACCACATTTTCTCTATCCAGCCATCTGTTGATGGACATTTAGGTTCCTTCCAAATCTTAGCTATCATGAACCCAGCTGTAGCAAACATGGGAGTGCCAATATGTCTTTGATTTACCAATCTTATTTCTTTTAGGGATATACTGAGCAGTGGGATTGCTGGACCATATAGTAGCTCTATTTTTAGTTATATCAGGAACATCCAAACTGTTCTTAATTGTGTTCCCAACGTCAGTGTACAAGGGTTCCCTTTGCTCCACATCCTCACCAGCATTTGTTTTTGACTGCCTTCTGGGTAAAGGCCACCTTAACTGGGGTGAAATAATATCTTATTGTGGGTTTTATTTGCACTTCTATGATGATTAGTAATGCGGAGCACCTTTTCATTCGCCTGTTTGCCATTTGTATGTCTTCTTTTCAAAAATGTCTATTTAAGTTTTTTGCCCACTCTTTAACTGGATTATTACTTTTTTTTCTATGGAATTGTTGAACTTGTAATATATTGTAGCATATTAGTCTGTTTCTGCACTGCTACAAAAAATACCTGAGACTGGGTAATTTATAAAGGAAATAGATTTAATTGACTCACTGTTCCACATGACTGGAGAGGTTTCAGGAAACTTACAACCATGGCAGATGGGGAAGCAGGCACCTCTTACATGGCAGCAGGTGAGAGAGCACGTATGTGAAGCAAAGTGGGGAGAGTCCCATATAAAACCATCAGATCTCATGAGAACTCACTCACTATCACAAGAATAGCATGGGGGAAACCACCTCCTATGATCCAATCACCTTCTACCAGGTCTCTCCCTCAACACCTGGGGATTACAATTCAATATGAGATTTGGGTAGGGACACAAAGCCTAACCATGTCATGTAGCTATTAATCCTTTTTCAGATGGGCAATTTACAAATATTTTCTCCTATTCTGTGGGTTTTCTCTTCACTTTGTTGATTGTTGCCTTCACTGTAAGAAAAGCTTTCTGACTTGCTGTAATCCCATTAGTCCATGTTTGCTTTGGTTGTCTGTGCTTATGGGGCGTTATTTAAGAAATTTTTGCCCAAACCAATGCCCTAGAGAGTTTCCCCAGTGTTTTCTTATAAAAGTTTGATAGTTTGAGGTGTGAAGTCTTTAATCCATTTTAATTTGATTTTTGTATGTGGCAAGAAATAGGGTTCTAGTTTCATTCTTCTGCCTATGGCTTCCCAGTTTTCCCAGCCCTATTTATTGAAGAAACTGTCTTATTTTTCATTGTATGTTCTTGGCAACTTTGTTGAAAATAAGCTTACTGTAGGTGTAAGAGTTTGTTTCTGGGTTCTCTATTCCATTCCATTTGTCTTTATGTTTGTTTTTATGCTGATGCCATGCTGCTTTAATTACTATAGCTCAGTAGTATAATTTGAAGCCAGGTAATGGGATTCCTTCAGTTTTGTTTTATACACTCAGCATAGCTTTGACTATTATGGTGTTTTGTGGTTCCATATAAACTCCAGAATTCTTTTCTGTATTTCTGTGAGGAATGTCATTGTTACTTCAATAGAGATGGCATGAAATCTATAGATTGCTTTGGATTGTATGGACATTTAAAAAATATGGATTCTTCCAATCTGTGAACATGGAAATATCTTTCCATTTTTTGTGTCCTCTTTCATTTCTTTTATCAGTGTTTTATAGTTTTAATTGTTGATAACTTTTATTTCTTTGGTTAATTCCCACACTTTTTGTTTTATTTGTGTCTATCGCAAATAGTATTACTTTTTTTGAGTTCTTTTTCAGTTTGTTGACTGTTGGCATATAGAAATCCTACTGATTTGCATATGTTGATTTTGTATTCTGCAAATTTACTCAATTTATTAGTTCTAATAGTTTTTTGGTGGATATATTAGGCCATTCTCACATTGCTATAAAAAAATAATCTGAGACTGGGTAATTTATAAAGAAAAGAGGTTTAATTGACTCATGGTTCTACAGGCTGTATAGAAAACATAGCACTGGCTTCTGCTTCTGGGGAAGCCTCTGACAGCTGACTGTGGGGGTTTGGTCAGGCTGGTGGGAAAAATTTTAGTTATAATAGCCACAAATTTTCTTGGAAGGCCGAGAAGTTTGCAAAAGCCTAGTAAGGATTATGACTGAAGGCAACCTGATCCTTACCTAAAGTAAATAGCTTAAAGTGGGTACAAAGGAAGGCAGAATTGTTTAACTAACTTGTTTACTCATATGGTCCTAAGACTAACCTTTGATCTACTGTGGGTGCTTAATTGCTTTCTACTCGGGAAGTCTGCAATGTCAATTACCCTCTAGTGGTGTTTACTCATGACCTTTGTCAATTAATATTTACTGAATAAATGCGAGTCTCACTGGCTTGTTCAGGCCGCGGTCACAGCTGTTTACAGCACTCTGCCTGGAGTCTGTAAGCAGCTGGACACTCAGCCAAACTGGCAAAGCAGAATATCTGTGTGTCAGTGTACTTTATTCATTAGTCGTTGGGTCAGGGTCTGCAGGACAGACCCCCACAGCTCTTGCCCCCATGTGAGGAATGCTGCCAAGGGAGCACAACAGTCCCCCCGAGAACAGAGGTGAAGAGGACGGCATGGTCAAGTCAGTAAAACAATGAGTCATTGGTGGCCACTTGGGATTACCAGGTTCAGTGGGGGGTGGGGGGGAAGCATCATTCAGGCTGAGCTTTCATCACAGGAAAACAGTTATCAGCACAGCAGAAACAGTATATAAAAGTATTAAAACAGTTACTTAAGGCTAGTGGTGCCTCAGTTTCTCAGGTCTCAGGTCTCAGTTAAGGGACCTAACGCAAACTGTTGTCTCACATAATCTGGTTACCAGAAGGAACGCTAGACATAGAACTCTGGGAACACCATTATGCACAAGGGCAATGGGTCCCAGTAACAGCTTTAACACTATGGGCTTTAATTAGAGCAGCCCCTGTTTTGTTATACATGGAAAAGCCTGAAAAAGGAAAGGAGGAAAAATCATCACCTGCCTTACCATCTCCTCTTCCCTTAGCCCCGATATCACCAGGCCAAAATAACAAAGAGGAAATGGAGGTTTTGCCTGAGTGCCCTCCTCCAATAAGTAGGAAAAAAGACAAGAAACATGCTCCAGCTATGGGACCTTGTCTCAAGCAAGTGGCATTAGAGGGGAGCTCTTAGCCCTCCCAGTAATGCAAGACCGACAAGGCAATCAAGTACGTGAACCCGTTTCTTTTAATGCTTATAAAGAGCTAAGAAAAAAACATTACAGAAAATGGAGCCACTGGTTCATTTACCAAAGGAATGATTGAGGCCTTGGCAGACCACTTCTATATGACCTCATGGGACTGGTCAATGCTAGCTGAAACAACTCTGGAGCCTAGCCAACACCTCCTCTGGAAGGCAGAATCTGATGAGTTGTGCAAACAATAAGCCAAGCAGAATCAGGCAGCTGGGCAAGACATAATAGCTGATGTGCTCCAGCGGAGGGTCCCCATGCCAGTGTACAAGAGCAACTAGATTTTGATCCCCGGGCCTATGTTCAAGTGTCTTTGTGCATTCTCAGGTCTTGGGACCAAATTTCTGAAAGTGGAGTTCAGCAGGGGTCTTTTGTAAATGTTCGACAAGGGCCTCAGGAGTCATTTGATGAGTTTATCAATTGGTTAACCCAGGCAATTAAGAGACAAATTAGCCACTCCGCTGATATCTTATTGTTGCAATTTGCCTTTGAAAATGCTAATGTGGATTGCCAGCAGGCAATACAGGCAATCAGAGGACAGGCAGCCACAGTCAGGGAAATTATATGAGCGTGTCAGCTGGTGGGAACTGAGACACACAAAGCCCAAATATTGGCTATGGCATTAAAGCCTCCTAAAGTGAAAAGGGAGAGAAACCAAAATTGTTTTTATGTGGAGAGCCAGGTCATATGAAGAGGGAATGTCCCCATGATAAAGACCAAGGCAACTCAGGGAAAGAACCCCCTTCTACATGCCCCCGGGGCCCACTGCCTCTGAGAACAGTGGGATTAGTCCTGGGCAGTCTAGCCTATGCAGTAAAGGAATTAATGTTCTCACTAGAGTAATTGATAGTGATTACCAAGGTGAGACATTGATTATGATGGAATGTAAAAGTCTGCATATTCTTCCTCCTGGATCAAAGAGAGCTCAGTTATTGATTTTATCATATTGGGTCCCCAGTGCCCATGGGAAGGAAGGGGGAAAGGGAAGTTTTGGAAGTAAAGGTGCCACAGGAGTATATTGGAATCAACTAATTGCTGATCAGAGACCTATGATTACCTTAAAAATTGGAAATAAGAATTTTACGGGCTTATTGGACACAGGGGCAAACGTTTCAATCATTAGCAATCAAAACTGGCCAGAAACTTGATCTTGGGTCACTCAGAAACAAAAAATTGTCAGCATTGGGGAAGCGCACACAGCCAAGCAGAGGACGCACCCCGTAACATCCTGCAATTCAGAAGGAAGAAAGGCAGTTATACAACCTCTAATCATGACCATCCTTGTTAATCTTTGGGGACAAGACCTATTAGTCCAATGAGGGATCACTCTGCAGACCCCTTTCTAACAATGGCCACTGTTATTATTCCTCCCCTACCCCGATGTGGCTCTCTCAAGATCCGATTTAGGTAGAACAGTGGCCCCTGAAAAGAGAGAAATTACAGAGGGCCAATGAGTTAATAAAGGAGCAATTAAAGGCTGGACACATTGAACCTTCTAACTGTCCTTGGAACTCGCAGATTTTTGTCATTCTCAAAAAGTCTGGGAAATGGAGACTTTTGCATGACTTACATGCTATTAATGCTAATTGACAACCTATGGGGTCCCTTCAGCAGGGGCTCCCTTCCCCCATGGCGATTCCTCAAAATTGGCCTATAATTGTTATTGACCTAAAAGACTGTTTTTGTACAATTCCCCTAGCAGAACAGGACAGAGAAAATTTTGCGTTTACAATACCAGCTATCAATAATGAAAAGCCAGCTCATCGATTTCATTGGAACGTGCTTATTCAAGGAATGCTGAACAGTCCTACCGTGTGTCAGTATCATGTAAATCAAGCTTTGCTCCCTAGTAGAAAAGAGTTTCCTGATTGCAAGATTATTTATTTTATGGATGATATTCTAGTAGCAGCCCCCAACGGAGCCAATACCTTTGAATTTATTTACCTCTGTTGTAAAGAATACACAGCTAAAAGGTTTAATCATTGCACCTGAAAACGTACAAATGTCCTCTGCTTGGAAATATCTTGGATATCTGCTAACTTCCCAGTCAGGAAGACCTCAAAAAATTAAATTAAATCATAGCAACTTTCATACCTTGAATATTATCAAAAATTGCTAGGAGATATCAACTGGCTCCACCCTGCTTTGGGGATTCCTACTGATAAACTAAAAAGCCTATTTTCTATCTTAAAGGGAAATCCAGCCCTAGATTCTCCCAGATATTTAACCCCTGCAGGAAAAGGAGAAATCAAGGAGATAGAACTAGCCATCTCTCAGAGGCAGCTAGATCACATAGACCCAGGCTTTTCGGTTCAGCGGTTTATCTTTCCCACCAAATATTCCCCTACAGGGTTTATAGGACAGATGACCCCAGGGCTGCACTTCCTATAATGGGTTTTTTGCTCACATACCAGGACTAAAACAATATCTCCCTATATTCACTTAATTATTAAAGTCATCTATTCAGGTCACAAACGTTGCAGTCAGCTGCTAGGCTGTGATCCTGATATTATCAGGATTCCTTTAAGTGAAAAGCAATTCAAAGCAGTTTTACCCCTATCATTAGATCTGCAAATTGCATTTTCTGATTACACAGGGCAAATAGAACACATTGTCCCTACTGATAAACTCCTTCATTTCTTATCCCATATCTTGGTAATTTTGCCCACAAAAATAGTTCACTCCCCTATACCTAATTCTTTAACACTGTTTACTGATGGGTCTGGTAAACACGGAAAAGCGGCAGCCTGGTAGAGACGACACAATTCAATCACTCAATCTGGGTTTACTAGCACTGAGAGAGCTGAGATTGGGGCTCTGATACTGGCCTTGGAAACTTTCTCCACTCAGCCCATAAATATTGTAGGTAACTCGGCTTACTCTGTGTATTTACTACAAAACCTTGAGACAGCCTTAATTAAGTTCACTCTGGAGCCAGCCCTGTGCGCTTTTTGTCTCTGACTTCAGCAATTGTTAGATCAACATACACATCCTATTTTTATTACACATATTTGAGCCCACAGCTCACTGCCTGGCCCATTGGCTTATGGCAATAATCAAGCAGACCTTCAGGTTATAATATCACTGCTTGACCAAGCCACCCAGTTGCATCAATTTTTCCACCAAAATTGGAGAAATGTATCTAAACAAGTTCAACGTACCCAGAGACTGGCTAAACAAATTATCCTACAATGCCCAGATTGCCAGCTCACAGGCACGTCCCCTCCTTTCACAGGTGTTAACCCTATATTATTAGAACCTAATCAGTATGGCAAACATATTACACATATCCCTGTATTTGGAAAACTAAGATATGTACATGTATCCATTGATACCAACACTCATTTAATTATTGCACATGCCTTGCCTGGAGAGTCAACTCGATATGTCATTAAACATCTTCTTTTAACTTTTGCATTTATGGGACGGCCTGCAAAAATTAAAACTGAAAAAGGTCCTGCTTATGCCAGCTCACAATTTCAACAATTTTGTCTCTTATGGAATATCCAACATTCCACAAGCATCCCATATAACCCTGAAGGACAGGCCACAGTAGAACATGCACACTCCACCCTTAAACATACACTTAAAAAACAGAAAGGGGGGAGTATGGGTAAGGGCCCTGCAACACTATTAGCACAAGCCTTATTTGCCCTTAATTTTCTAAATTTAGATGACAAATTTCAATCAGCTGTAGAAAAGCACTTTGCAAAACCTCTCAAGACAAAACTTGCAGTTTTACGGAGAGATGTAAACAGTAATGAATGGTGTGGTCCAAGTGAATTATTGATGTGGGGAAGAGGGTATGCTTGTGTTCACACCCCCTCAGGTCCTCTTTGGATTCCAGCACGATATATCAAACCATACCATGGCATGGCTAGGACCAGAAATGGAAAAAAAGAAAAAAAAAAGGACCCTACTTAGCTTCTGAAATCAAACAGAAATAGAAAGATTACAGAGAGAAATAAAGGGAAAGAATGAGTAAGAGAGAGACTAGAAGAGACAGAGATCAGAGAGACATAAAAAGTAAGACAAAGGAAAGAGATAAAGCAGAAAAAAATATTAAGAAAGTTATAAGAGTGCACCTTGAGTAAGGCAGGTTATAAAACAAAGTCAGAAAGGTAAGGCATGTTGAAGATTGTGCAAGTCATGAAAAATGTTATAAAAAGGAATTTATGCAGGAAATGTTGTATAATTTTTAAGGTCTAAGCAAGTTTTAAAATGTTAATTGTAAAAAAATTCTGTATGTAAACATATTGGCTAAAGTTAAAAAAGTATCATCCAGTTTTTCTGTAAACTAGACATTAAAATAAAGCACAAGTTTTTCTTAAAGCACTAACCCCAGTTTTAAAAATGGTAGTCTCTTAGCACAGGCAACACCCCTACAATTTCCAGTACACCGCACCAGCCTGGAGACTATGTCCTCATCAAAAATGGGGGAAAAAAAGCAAAACAAAACAAAACAAAACAACAACAACAACAAAACCTCAAGCCAGCTTAAGAAAGACCCTACAGGACCGGTAGCTCTGAATGATGTAGCTTCTGCTGATGACACAGGCCCTGGTCATTATACTGAAGAAGCAGAAGGCTAAGCAAATCCTGCTCCAAACACAAACACCATTCATTTCAGAAAATTTATTCTTTAATTCTCCCACTCTGCCTACAACCACTATGCTACACTCTATTAAGTTCATCTCTTAAATTTGCCTTTTTTCTGCCCTGTTACTTAACAAACACCCCCAGTGGGGTCCCTCAATAATGGCACACATTGGACTAAAGTGCCAGATAACACTACGTATCACTCCACTATCCTCCCACTGTGTGTAAGTTATAAAGGATCTAACCCTTACTGTGTACCTGCCCCAAAACAAGTATAGCTACATCATGGCAAAGGAAATGCCTTAACATTCTTAGCTGTAGTTAGCCTCAAACTGGGCAATGCAATCAATGCCACTTTCCCAAACATTCATTGCTGTACTAAAGAACAAAGCTGGGAAAATAACGGATTCCACTTTAGCTGGGAGGTCTGTTCTAGTTTGTGGAATGAAACATCCCATAACTAGAAACAGAAGAGGAGAAAAAGGAATGGGATGGCAAACACAAGTTCCTGGAAGTTTACATCAAAATAAGTTATATAAAGAAGGACAGTGTGGGCTGGGCACGGTGACTCACGCCTGTAATCTGAGCACTTTGGAAGGCTGAGGTAGGTGGATCACGAGGTCAAGAGTTCGAGACCAGCCTGGCCAATATGATGAAACCCCACCTCTACTAAAAATACAAAAATTAGCTGGGCATGGTGGTGTGCGCCTGTAGTCCCAGCTACTCAGGAGGCTGAGGCAGAAGAATCGCTTGAACCTGGGAGGCAGAGGTTGCAGTGAGCCGAGATCGTGCCACAGCACTCCAGCATGGGTGACAGAGTGAGACTCCATCTCAAAAAACAAAACAAAACAAAACAAAAGGACAGTGTGCATCTCAGTCATCAGTGCTGCCTGCAGTTGCTGGGTTGAATGGTAGCTCTGTTTTAAGTTCTTTGAGAAATTTCCAGACTGCTTTCCACAGTGGCTGAATGAACTTACATTTCTACCAACAGTGTGCAAGCATCCCCTTTTCTTTGCAAACTCTCCAGCATCTGTTATTTTTTGACTTTTTAATAATAGCCATTCTGACTGGTTTCAGATAGTTTGTGGTTTTAATTTGCATTTTGCTGATAAGTAGTGATGATGAGCATTTTTTATATGTTTTTGGCCTATTGAATGTCTTCTTTTCAGATGCATTTGTTTTTTGTCCTTTGCCCATTTTTAAATGGAGATATTTGTTTTTGGTTTGTGCATTAATCCTTATGGATCCTGGAACTTTGCCAGATGCACAGCTTGTAATTATTGTCTCTCATCCTGTAAGTCGTCTGTTTACTGTGTTAATAGTTTCTTTTACTGTGCAGAAACTCTAGTTTAATTAGGTTCCACATGTTAAATTTTATTTTTGTTGCAATTACTTTTAGAGACTTAGCCATAAATTATTTCCAAGGCCAATGTTGAGAAGAGTATTTTCTAGGGTTTCTTCTAAAATTTTTACAGTTTGAGATTTTACATTTAAACCTCTAATTCATCTTGAGTTCATTTTTGTGTATGGTGAAAAGCAGAGGTTTCGTTTTATTCACCTGTATATGGTTGGCCTAAAATTTCATTATTAAAAGAAAAATGAGCAAATTTTGAAATAATTTAGTTATTTTTCTATTTTTTCAGTTTACAGGATCTAGTATATTTATAATATTTTAGAATTAATTAAAATTATAATTTCTTTTCAAAATTATTTATTCAACTTTTTTTCATTTTAAGTTTTGGGGAATATGTGCAGAATGGGCAGGTTTGTTACATAGGTAAACATGTACCACAGTGCTTTGCAGCACAGATCAACCCATCACCCAGGTATTAAGCCCAGCATCCATCTATTCTTCCTGATGCCCTCCCTCACTCTGCAGCCCCCCAATAGGTGCCAGTGTGTGTTGTTCCCAGCCCCCATGTGTCCATGTGTTCTCATCATTCAGCTCCTACTTATAAGTAAGAATATGCAGTGTTTGATTTTCTGTTCCTGCGTTATAGTTTGTTGAGGATAATGGCTTCCAGCTCCATCCATGTCCCTGAAAAGGACATGATCACTTGCTTTCTATGGCTGCATAACATTCCATGGTGTATATGTACCACATTTTCCCTATCC
Source organism: Trachypithecus francoisi (assembly GCF_009764315.1). NCBI lineage: Eukaryota > Metazoa > Chordata > Mammalia > Primates > Cercopithecidae > Trachypithecus > Trachypithecus francoisi. Next base: position 85,063,508 of record NW_022681470.1, read on the forward strand.
AGTCTATCACTGATGGGCATTTGGTTTGATTGCATGTCTTTGCTATTGTGAACAGTGCTGCAGTGAACATACACATGCATGTATATTTGTAATAGAATGGCTTATATTCTTTCGAGTATATACCCAGTAATGGGATTGCTGGGTCAAATGGTATTTCTGCTTCTAGATTTTTGAGGAATCACCACACTCTTCCACAGTTGTTGAACTAATATACATTCCCATCAACAGTGTAAATCATTCCTTTTTCTCCACAACCTCACTGGCATCTGTTGTTTCATCACTTTTTAATAATCACCACTATGACTGGCATGAGATGGTATCTCATTGTGGTTTTGATTTGCATTTCTATGACCAGTGATGTTTTTTCATGTTTGTTGACCATATGAATGTCTTCTTTTGAGAAGTGTCTGTGCATGTCCTTTGCCCACTTTTTAATGGGGTGGTTTTTTTCTTGTAAATGTAAGTTTCCTGTAGACTCTGGATATTAGACCTCTGTCAGATGGATAGATTGCAAAAGTTTTTTTCCCTATTCTGTAGGTTGTCTGTTTTCTCTGATGATAGTTTATTTTGCCGTGCAGGAGCCAATTAGTTTAATTCCTTCCCATTTGTCATTTTTTGCTTTTGTTGCTATTGCTTTTGGCATTTTTGCCATGAAATCTTTGCCCATGACTGTACTGAATGATATCGCCTAGATTTCCTTCTAGGGGTTTTAGTTTTGGGTTTTACATTTAAGTATTTAGTCCCTCTTGAGTTAATTTTGTGTAAGGAAGGGGTCCAGTTTCAATTTTCTGCATGTGGCTTGCCAGTTCTCCCAGCACAATTTATTAAATAGGGAATTCTTTTCCCATTGCTTGTTTTTTTGTCAGGTTTATTGAAGATCAGATGGTTTTATGTGTATGATCTTATTTCTGAATTCTCTATTCTGTTCCATTGGTCTGTGTGTCTGTTTCTGTACCAGTACCATGCTGTTTCAGTTACTGTAGCCTTATAGTATAGTTTGAAGTCAAGTAATGTGATGCCTCCAGCTTTGTTCTTTTTACTTATAATTGTCTTGGCTATTTGGGCTCTATTTTGGTTCCATATAAATTTTAAAATAGTTTCTTCTAATTCTGTGAATAATGCCAATGGTAGTTTAACGGGAATAACATTGAATTCTTTTATAAATTACTTTGGGCAGTATGGCCATTTTCATGAATTAATTCTTCCTATGCATAAGCATGGAATGTTTCTACATTTGTTTGTGTCCTCTCTGATTTCTCTGAGCAGTGGTTTGTAGTACTCCTTGAAGAGGTCCTTCACTTCTCCTGTTAGCTGTATTCCTAGATATTTTATTCTCTTTGTAGCAATTGTGAGTGGGAGTTTATTCATGATTTGGCTCTCTGCCTGTTCTTGGTGCATAGGAATGCTACCAAATTTTGCACGTTGATTTTGTATCCTGAGACTTTGCTGAAGTGTTTATCAGCTCAAGAAGCTTTTGGGCTGAGATGATGCAGTTTTCTAGATACAGGATCATGTCATCTACAAAGAAAGATAATTTGACTTCCTCTCTTCCTATTTGAATACCCTTTATTTCTTTCTCCTGCTAGATTTCCCTGGTGAGAAATTCCAATACTATGTTGAATAGGAGTGGTGAGAGCGAGCATCCTTGTCTTGTGCCAGTTTTCAAGGAGAATGCTTCCAGCTTTTGCCCATTCTGTATGGTATTGGCTGTGGGTTTGTCACATATGACTCTTATTATTTTGAGGTGTGTTCCTTCAATAGTTTGTTGAGGATTTTTAACATTAAGGGATGTCGAATTTTATTGAAGACCTTTTCTGCGCCTATTGAGATAATCATGTTGTTTTTGTGTTTAGTTCTGTTTATGTAATGAATTACATTTATAGATTTGCCTATGTTGAATCAACCTTGTATCTTGGGGATAAAGCCATCTTGATTGTGGTGGATCAAGGTACCCTTATCAGTCATAGGTTCAGTCTTTTTACATAATCCCATATTTCTCAAGGTACCCTTATCAGTCATAGGTTCAGTCTTTTTACATAATCCCGTATTTCTTGAAGGTTTTGTTCATTCTTTTTTGTTCCTTTTTCTCTATTCATCTCCTCCTGTCTTATTTCAGACAGTTTTCAAGCTCTGAGATTCTTTCCTCTACTTGGTCTATTCTGCTAATGATACTTGTGGTTGCATTGTGAAGTTCTCGTGTTGTGTTTTTCAGCTCCATTGGGTCAGTTATGTTCCTCTGTAAACAGATTATTCTGGTTGTCAGCTCCTGTATTGTTTTATCATGGTTCTTAGCTTCTTCGCATTAGGTTAGAACATGCTCCTTTAGCTCAGTGAAGTTTGTTGTCACCCACCTTCTAAAGCCTACTTTTGTCAATTCAGTCATCTCAGCCTCAGGCCAGTTCTGTGCCCTTGCTGGAGAGGTGTTGCTGTCATTTAGAGGTGAAGAGGCATTCTGCCTTTTTGAGTTTTCAGCGTTTTTATGTTGATGCTTTCTCATCTTTGTGGGCTTATCTACTTTTGATCTTTGAGGTTGCTGACCTTTGATTGGGGATTTTGTGGGGTCTTTTCTGTTGATGTTGTTGTTGTTGCTTTCTGTTTCTTTGTTTTTAACAGTCAGGCCACTCTTCCCTAGTGCTGCTGTGGTTTTCTGGGGGTTCACTCCAGACTCTAGTCCCCTCAGTCTCTGCTGCACCTAGAGATATCACCAGTGAAGGCTGAGAAACAGCAAAGATGGCAGCCTGATCCTTCGTCTGGGAGCACCGTCCAAGGGGGTACCAACTTGATGCCAGTTGGAACGCTCCTATAGGAGGTGTCTGGAGACCCCCTGTTGGGAGGTCTCTCCCAGCTAGGAGAAACAGGGTCAGGGACTGCTTGAAGAAGCAGTGTGGCTGCCCCTTGGTGGAGCAGGTGTGCTGTGCTGATGCTGGGAGTCTCCAGAGCCAGCTAGTTGGGAAGGCTAGGTCGCCTGAACTGCAGAGACAGCAGCTGCCCCTCTCCCTGGGGACTCCATCCCAGGGAGAAATCAGAATTCTGTTCATGCGACTCTGGCTGGAGTTGCTAAAATTCCAACGGGGAGGCCCTGTTCAGCGAGGAGGGATGAATTGGGGTCTCACTTAAAGAAGCAGACTGACCACAATCAGGCACAGCAACTGTGCTAGATTGTGGGGAACTGCCCTTGGTCCCTGGTGCCAGCAGACTAGAGCGGCCAACTCAAACCACAGATATAGCGGCTGCCCTCCCCGTCCCCCGCCTCCCCCGGAACTTGGTCCATCTCCGCCTGTCTCCAGCCTGCTGCCACTGGCCAGCTGGAATTCCAAGCCAATGGGTCTTAACTTGTGAGGTGCTGTGGGAGTAGGGCCCACAGAATGATGCCACTTGACTCCCTGGATTCAGCCCCCTTCCTAGGGAAATGCATGGATGTATCTCTCATTTTGCTGGAATTCTGGGGGCAGAGTATGCAAAACTCCTGGGTTTCCAAGCATGCCCCAGAGAGCCAGCGAGCACTCTCCGAGACTCCACACAGTTCTGTGCTTCAGACCCAAGACCATAGTGACTGGGCCATAGTGACTGGGCTCACAAGGGAATCTTCTGATCTGCAGGTTGCAAAGATCCCTGGGAGAAGCATGGTTTCCCCGGGGAGAGTCGCACAATCACTCACCGCCTCCCTTGGCTGAGAGTGGGGCTCCCCTAGCTCTATGCCACACCTGGGTGGGCCATCGCCCCACTTGCTTTTCCTCACTCTCTGTGGGTCGAGCTGTCTGCCTAGTCAGTCCCAATGCAAGGTGTAGAACTGGCAGTTTTCACAGCTGCTTCTAATGGACCAGCTTGGCCCGATCTAAATTAGGATTTCTTAATACACAAGATGTTTTAAATATTTTACAGTAATGATATTTATCACAAATAGTATTTTGTCTCAATGTGTTATGAAAATTGCTAATGAATAAATTCTTTTTTGGTTACCACAAAACTATCTGGAAATGTAACTTCTGCCATTTATAAAATTTTTGTAGAGTTAATAGAGCTTTACCTGAAGGGAGGCTTGCAATATACATCATGATTTCAAATATAGTATTAATGTTTTGTAATTTTGTGTTTTTTTAAAACTAAAATTATTAAATTGGTGATATATTACTTTAGGTAAGATTATTTGGTGATGAGAGAATAATAATTTACAGAATATTAAGAATATAAGAATTCCTTATTATAAATATGTCCTCTGTTTTATATTACTACCATTTCCTCTGAAAGTTTAAAATTGTAATTTTCTAATTAAAATATATATTCATAAATGTGACTTATAAATGTTAATATTTATCATTTTGAGTTTTTTTTGCATTTGGTAGGGATAGGATTTTCTGATGTCTATTCTTCTTCAAGATAAAAGGCAGAGAGAATGGAATCAGGATAGGTTAAAACACAAAAGGAACACAATGATGATGATAGAGATTATTCATTTGCAGCCTGCCATGGCATAAAAATATCAAGAAGTTCCCCTTCCCGAGTCCAAGTGATCTCATTGTTCAGTTCCCACCTATGAGTGAGAACATGCGGTGTTTGGTTTTCTGTTCTTGTGATAGTTTGCTAAGAATGATGGTTTCCAGCTGCATCCATGTCCCTACAAAGGACACCGGGGCCTATCATGGGGAGGGGGGAGGGATTGCTTTGGGAGTTATACCTGATGTAAATGACGAGTTGATGGGTGCTGACGAGTTGATGGGTGCAGCACACCAACATGGCTCAAGTATACATATGTAACAAACCTGCACGTTATGCACATGTACCCTAGAACTTAAAGTATAATAAAAAAAAAAAATCAAGAAGAAACACGATCAATAGAAAACCTGCATGTCCCTGAACATTAATTTTTCATTTCTCTTAAAATTATTCATGTTAAAAATCTCTACAATTTGCACATTTAGGAGAGATAAAGTCAGAGTGCAGGGACCTCCCTGATCCTGATCAGAGCACTCAAAGTACAAAGCGTGTGTATTTATCTCCTCCCAACTCCACAGTGGAAGCAGTTGCTCTGGCTATCTTATTACAGTGATGCACAGAGACATGATGGTCAAAGAGCTTTTGTACTTTAAAAAAGAAATGTTCTATTATAAGATTAAAAAAAGACATGATTTGTCTATAGATCTTCATAATCTGCCTCAATTATATTAAATTTATAAACAACTTACATAATAAAATAACATACTGGGCTTTTATTATTATTTTGATAATTTCTTTGTCAACATCATTTTCACCATAATGTATATACAGCATTGTAAGATCTATGACTGGTCATTGACAATATATACAACATGTATATATTTGTACACAGGATCTAGCTCTGTCATTCTTGCTGGAGTGCAGTGGCACAATCATAGCTCACTCCAGATTCAAACACCTATCACCAGGCAGGAGTTTTAGGTTTCCAAAAATTGTAACATATGACTTGTGATCAAGCCCCTTCACGGTTGTTTTTTATCTCTGCAGTAACACTTCTACTGCTTTTTTCCTCAACGAGCTAAGAATTAAATGTCTTGAGATAATAAATGTCTATGTGAGTAAACATTGTGATTCTGGCTGCACCCTGCATTAAGTTATGTTGCCAGAGAAACTGAGGTGTATTTTACTTATTTGGTTGTTATCTTATAATTATTCTTTTGGCATTTCTGCATTTCACAAGGTTCTTTTCATGGAAATATCTAGTTAGAAAGAATAATGCTTCTCTAAAATTGTGAGCTCAGTTTCTCAGGTTGCCAACTATTGCCACTGAACCAACCAACCTTCCTTTATCTGTCACATGAAACTCTCATAATCACTTTATGTTGTTGATAACCAGTCATAGGTCTTACAGTGCCATTTCTAGAATATGGTGAAAGTGGTGGGGACCAAGAAATTATCAATATAATAATAAAAAGCCCAGTATGTTATTATATAAGTTATACATAAATTTAATGTATATACATTTAATTCAAGCCAGTGTACAAAGATCTGTAGACAAATCATGTCACTTAAAAAAATCAAAAAATTTGACTTTATTATAAAGATGAATAAACAGATTTATTGAGCTCTATTTTCTTCAAATTATTTTTCATTACCCTCTCTTTCTTTGCTTCAGACATCTGATCTAAACACCTGCAGTATTTGTGATCAGTCATTTGTTTTGGTACATTTAATGGTGTTGTTTTTCCTACAATTATTAACGATTATATATATGCTTAGGGACTTATACAATTTTGAAGGTAAAGCAAGCACAATGAGAATGAACTTGATTTGTATTGTCTTGTCTCTGAGAGTGCTCAGAGACTTCACCCTCAGCCCAGGGACAATCTGGTTGCCACATTTCCTGGTGAGAACTCAGATATACATCCTGATTTATGTTTTCAGTGTATCATTTGAAACTCAGTTTTCTTTTATACTCTAACCAATCCATATGACCTTTTATTCTTTTTTCCCCATGTCTGTACAATGTTTTGTAAATCCTGTGATACTTCCATAATGGATGTGTTAGAGTCATCAAAAGAAAATATAAGAAACACAGTAAAGTTTAAAACTGGGATAAACAATGAATAACTTTTTAGCATAGCTATGCAATATTTGCATATCTGTGTGTAATGTTTAAGCAATTATTGGAAGATATTTATACAAAATAATAACATTACTTACCCAAAACTCAAATTGAGCCAACTGTTTTATAATTTTTTAAATTTTGTGGGTACATAGGTATATATGTTTACAACATACATGGAATGTTTTGATACAGACATACAAAGTTAAATAATCGCATCACAAAGAATGGGACATCCATCCACTCAAGCATTTATTTTTTGAGTTGCAAACAATCCAATTACACTCTAAGTTATTTTAAAATGTACAAGTAAGTTATTGACTATAGTACCCTATTGTGCAATCAAATAACAGGTCTCATTCATTCTAACTATTTTTTGTACCCATGAACAATGCCCACCTTCCCCTAGCCCCCCACTATCCTTCCCAGCCTCTGGTAATCATCCTTCTACTCTCTACATTCATGAGTTCAAGTGGGTTGATTTTGAGGTTCCACAAATAAATGAGAACATGTAATGTTTTTCTTTCCGTGCCTGGTTATTTCACTTAACATAATGATCTCCAGTTCCATCTATGGTCTTGCAAAAGACTGGATCTCATTCTTTTTTAAAGCTGAACAGTACTCCATTGTGTATATGTACCACATTTTCAACCCATTCTTGATGAACACTCAGGTTGCTTCCAAATCTTAGCTATTGTAAATAGTGCTGAAACAAACATAGTAGTACAGATGTCTCAACATACTGATTTCCTTTCTTTTGGGTATATACCCAACAGTACAATTGCTGGATAATGTGGTAGCTCAATTTTTAGTTTTTTGAGGAACCTCCAAACTGTTCTTTATAGTGGTTGTACTAATTTACATTCCCACCAACAGTATATGAGGGTTCTCTTTTCTCCAAATTCTCTCCAGCATTTGTTATTGCCTGTCATTTGAATATAAGCCATTTTAACTCCAGTGAGATGATATCGCACTGCAGTTTCAATCTGCATTTCTCTATCAGTGATGTTGAGCACCTTTCATGTGCCTGTTTGCCATTTGTATGTCTTCTTTTAAGAAATACATATTCAAATCTTTTTTGGCCATTTTTGATAAGATTATTAGATATTTTTCTTGTAGAGTTGTTTGAGCTCCTTATATATTGTGGTTATTAATCCTTTGTCAGATGGGTAGTTTGCAATTATTTTTTCCCATTCTGTGGGTTGTCTCTTCACTTTCTTGGTGTGTTATATATTATTGTTCATTTATTATTTTTATTTTATTTTCACATAAGTTATTGGGATACAGATGGTATTTGGTTACATGAGTAAGTTCCTTAGCGGTGATTTGTGAGATTATGGTGCACCCATCACCCAAGCAGTATACGCTGCACCATATTCATTGTCTTTTATCTCTCACCTCCCTCCCACTCTTTCCCCCAAGTCCCCAAAGTCCATTGCATCATTCTTATGCCTTTGAGTCCTCATAGCTTATCTCCCACATATCAGTGAGAACATATGATGTTGAGTTTTCCATTCCTAAGTTATATCACTTAGAATAATAGTCTCCAATTTCATCCAGTTCACTGCAAATACATTAATTAATTCCTTTCTATGGCTGTGTAGTATTCCATCATATATATTTCTTTATCCACTTGTTGATTAATGGGCATTTGGGTTGGTTGCATGATTTTGCAATTGTGAATTGTGCTGTTATAAACATGCATGTGCAAGTATCTTTTTAAAATAATGACTTATTTTCTTCTATGTACGTACCTAGTAGTGGGATTGCTGGATCAAATGGTAGTTCTACTTTTAGTTCTTTAAGGAATCTCCACACTGTTTTCCATAGTGACTGTACTAGTTAACATTCCCACCAGCAGTGTAGTTCCCTGTTTACCACATCCACGCCAACATCTACTGTCTTTTGATTTTTTTTTTTTTATTATGGCTTGCAGGAGGTAAGGTGGTATTGCATTGTGTGGTTTTGATTTGCATTTCTCTGATCACTGGTGATGTTGAGCATTTCTTCATGTTTGTCGGCCATTTGTATAACTTATTTTGAGAACTGTCTATTCATGTCTTTAGCCCATTTTTTGATGGGGTTGTTTGTTTTTCTCTTACTGATTTGTTTGAGTTTGTCGTAGATTCTGGATATTAGTCCTCTGTCAGATGTATAGATTATGAAGATTTTTTCCCACTCTGTGGGTTGTCTATTTACTCTGCTGGCTGTTCCCTTTGCCATGCAAAAGCTCTTTAATTAGGTCCCAGCTATTTATCTCTGTTTTCATTGCATTTGCTTTTGGGTTGTTGGTAATAAAATTCTTGCCTATGCCAATGTCTAGAAGGGTTTATCCAGTGTTATCTTCTAGAATGTTTAGAGTTTCAGGACTTAGGTTTAAGTCCTTAATCCATCTTGAATAGATTTTTGTATAAGGTGACAGATGAGGATCCAGTTTCATTCTCCTACATGAGGTTTGCCAATTATCCCAACACCATGTGTTGAAAAGGGTGTCCTTTCCCTACTTTATGTTTTCGTTTGCTTTGTTGAAGATCAGTTGGCTGTATTTGGGTTAATTTCTGCGTTCTCTATTCTGTTCCATTGGTCTATGTACCTATTTTTATACCAGTACCATGCTGTTTTGGTAACTATGGCCTTATAGTACAGTTTGAAATCAGGTAATGTGATGCCTCTAGGTTTGTTCTTTTTGCTTAGCCTTGCTTTGGCTATGCGGCTCTCTTTTGGTTCCATATAAATTTTAGAGTAGTTTTTGTAATTCTGTGAAGAATGATGGTGGTATTCAGATGGGGATTGCGTTGAATTTGTAGATTGCCTTTGGCATTATGGTCATTTTCACAACATTGATTATACCCATCCATGAGCATGGGACGTGTTTTCACTTGTTTGTGTCATCTATGATTTCTTTTTCTTTTTTTGAGGGGATGGAGTTTTGCTCTTGTCACTGAGACTGGAGTGCAATGGCATGATCTCTGCTCCTGCAACCTCTGTCTCCTGGGTTCAAGTGATTCTCCTGCCTCAGCTTCCTGAGTAGCTGGGATTACAGGCATGCACCACCATGCTCAGCTACATCTATGATTTCTTTCAGGAGTGTTTTGTAATTTTCCTTGTAGAGGTCTTTGGATTCCTTCGTTAGGTATATTCCTAAGTATTTTCTCTCTCTTCTTTTTTTTTTTTTTTTTTTTTGCAGCTATTGTAAAAGGGGTTGAGTTCTTGATTTGATTCTCTGCTTGGTTGCTGTTGTTGTATAGAAGAGCTACTGATTTGTGTACGTTAATATTGTATCTGGAAACTTTGCTGAATTCTTTTATCAGTTCTAGGAGCTTTCTAGAGGAGTCCATAGGGTTTTCAAGGTAAAAGATCATATCGTCAGCAACTAGTGACAGTTTGACTTCCTCTTTACCGATTTTGATGTCCTTTATTTCTTTCTTTTGTCTGATTGCTCTAGCTAGGACTTCCAGTACTATGTTGAAGAAGAGTGGTAAGAGTAGGCATCCTTGTCTTGTTCTAGTTCTGAGGGAATGCTTTCATATTTCCCCCATTCAGTATTATGTTGGCTGTGGGTTTGTCAAAGATGGCTTTTATTACGTTAAGGCATGTCCCTTGTATGCCTATTTTGCTGAAAGCTTTAATTGTAAAGGGATGCTAGATTTTGCCAAACACTTTTTCTTCATCTATTAAGATGATCATGTGAGTTTTGTTTTTAATTCTGTTTATGTGGTGTATTACATCTATTGATTTGCATATGTTAAACCATTCCTGCATCCCTGGTATGAAACCCATTTGATCGTGGTGGATTATCTTTTTGATATATTGTTGAATTTGACTAGCTAGTATTTTGTTGAGGATTTTGGCATCTATGCTCATCAAGGATATCAGTCTGTAGTTCTCCTTTATTGTTATGTCCTTTCCTGGTTTTGGGATTAGGGTGATGCTGGCTTCATACAATGAACTGGGGAGGGTTCCTTCTTTCTCTATCTTGTGGAATAGTGTCAAAAGGATTGGTACAAATTCTTCTTTGAATGTCTGGTAGAATTCTGCTGTGAATCTGTCTGGTCCTCGACTTTTTTGTTGGTAATTTTTAAATTACCATTTCAATCTTGTTCCTTGTTATTGGCCTGTTCAGGGTATCTAATTCTTCTTGAGTTAAGTCAGGAGGGTTGCATTTTTCCAGAAATTTATCCATCTCTTCTAGGTTTTCTAGTTCATGTGCATAAAGGTGTTCATAGTACCCTTGAATGATCTTTAGTATTTCAGTGGTGTCAGTTATCTCCTGTTTCATTTCTTAGTGAAGCAATTTGGATTTTCTCTCTTCTTTCTTGGTTAATCTGGCTAATGATCTATCAGTTTTATTTATCTTTTCAAAGAACCAACTTTTTGTTTCATTTATATTTTGTACTTTTTGTTGTTGTTTCAATTTCATTTAGTTCTGCCCTCATCTTGGTTATTTCCTTTATTCTGCTGGGTTTGGGTTTGGTTTGTTCCTGTCTCTCCAGTTCCTTGAGGTACGACCTTAGATTTTCTGTTCATGTTCTTTCAGACTTTTTGATGTAGGCATTTAGGGCTATGAACTTTCCTCTTAGCACAGCCTTTGCTGTATCCCAGAGGTCTTGATAGGTTGTGTCATTATTGTCATTCAGTTTGAAGAATTTTTTAATTTCCATCTTAATATTGTTTTTGATTCAATGCTCATTCAGAAGCAGGTTATTTAGTTTCCATGTATTTGCATGATTTTGAAGATTTCTTCTGGAGCTGATTTTCAGTTCTACTGTGATCTGAGAGAGTGCGTGATATAATTTCAATTTTCTTAAATTTATTGAGGCTCATTTTATGGACTATCATATGGTCTGTCTTGGAGAAAGTTCCATGTGCTGTTGAATAGAATGTGTGTTCTGCAGTTGATGGATGAAATGTTCTCTATATATATGTTAAGTCCATTTGTTTCAAGGTATAGTTTAGATCCATTTTTTTTTAATTGACTTTCTACCTTGATGACCTGTCTAGTGCTGTCAGTGGAGTATTGAAGTCCCCCACTATTATTGTGTTGCTGTCTATCTCATTTCTTAGATCTATTAGTAATTGTTCTATAAATTTGGGATCTCCAGTGTTAGGTGAGTATATGTCTAGGATTGTCATATTTTCCTATTGGACAAGGCCTTTTACCATTACATACTGTCCCTCTGTCTCTTTTAACCACTGTTACTTTAAAGTTTGTTTTGTCTCCTATGAGAATAGCTACCACTGCTCACTTTTGGTGTCCATTTGCATGAAATGCCTTTTTCCACCACTTTCCTTAAGTTTATGTGAGTCCTCATGTGTTAGGTGAGTCTCCTGAAGGCAGCAAATAGTTGGTTGGTGAGTTCTTATCCATGCTGCAGTTCTGTATCTTGTACGTGGAGCATTTAGGCCATTTACATTCAATGTTAGTATTAACGTATGAGGCACCATTGCTTTCATCATGCTCTTTGTTGCCTGTGTACTTTGTTATTGTTTTTTGTTTTTGCTTTTTAATTGTATTTTTGTTTTACATGTCTTGTGCGAGTTATGCTTTAAAGAGGTTCTGTTTTGATGTGTTTCCAGGATTTGTTTCAAGATTTAGAGCTCCTTTTAGCAGTTCTTATAGTGCTGGTTTGGTAATGGCGAATTCTGTCAGCATTTGTTTATCTGAAATGACTGTATCTTTCCTTCATATATGAGGCTTAGTTTCACTGGATAGAAAATTCTTAGCTGATCGTTGTTTTGTTTGAAGAGGCTGAAGATAGGGCCCCAGTCCCTTCTAGCTTGTAGGGTTTCTGCTGAGACATCTGCTGTTAATCTTACTAGTTTCCCTTTATAGGTTACCTAGTGCTTCTGTCTCACATCTCTTAAGATTCTTTCCTTCATCTTAACTTTAGATAACCTGATGACAATGTGCCTAGGCTAAGATCTTTTTGTGACGAATTTCCCAGGTGTTCTTTGTGCTTCTTGTATTTGGATGTCTAGGTCTCTCACAAGGCCAGGAAAGTTGTCCTTGATTATTTCCCCAAATATGTCTTCCAGGCTTTTAGAATTCACTTCTTCCTCAGGTACACCAATTATTCTTAGGTTTCATTGTTTAACATAATCCCAGCCTTCTTGAAGGCTTTGTTCATATTTTCATATTCTTTTTTCTTTCTCTTTATTGGATTGGGTTAATTTGAAGACCTTGTCTTCGAGCTCTGCATTTCTTTCTTCTACTTGTTCAATTCTATTGCTGAGACTTTCCAGAATATTTCACGCATTTCTAAAAGTGTGTCCAAGCTTTCCTGAAATTTTTATTGTGTTTTCTGTAAGCTATCTAGTTCCTTGAATATTTCTCCCTTCACTTCTGGCATCATTTTTTGGATTTCCTTGCATTGGGCTTCGCCTTTCTCTGGCCCCTCCCTGATTAGCTTAATAACTAACCTGAATTCTTTTTCAGATAAATCAGGGATTTCTTCTTGGTTTGACCCATTGGTGGTGAACTAGTGTGATTTTTTGGGGGTATAGAAAAGCCTTGTTCTGTCATATTACCAGGGTTGGTTTTCTGGTTCCTTCTCATTTGGTTAGGCTCTGTCAAAGGAAAGGCCTAGGCTGGAGACTGTTGTTCAGATTCTTTTGTCCCATGGGGTGTTCCCTTGATGTAGTATTCTCCCCCTTTTCCTATGGGTGTGGCTTCCTGTGAGCTGAACTGCAGTGATTGTTGTCAGTCTTCTGGGTCTAGCCACCCCGTGTGTCTACCCAGCTTCAGGCTGGTCCTGGGGGTTGTCTGCACAGAGTCCTGTGATCTGAACTGTCTATGGGTCTTGCAGCTGTGGATACCAGCGCCTGTTCCAGTGGAGGTGGTGGAGGGTGCAATGGACTCTGTGAGGGTCCTTAGCTTTTGTGGTTTAATGCTTATATTTGTGTGGGTTGGCCTCCTGCCAGAAGGTGGCGCTTTCCAGAAAGCATCAGCTGTAGTAGTGTGGAGAAGGACCGGTAGTAGGCGGGGCCCCTAGAACTCCCAAGATTATATGTTCTTTGTCTTCCACTACCAGGATGGGTAGGGAAGGACCATCAGGTGGGGGCAGGGCTAGGCATATCTCAGTTCAGACTCTCCTTGGGCAGGTCTTGCTGCAGCTACTGTGGAGAATGGGGGTGAGATTCCTAGGTCACTGGAGCTGTGTACCAAGGAGGAGTATGGCCACCTCTGCTGAGTCATGCAGGTTATCAAGGAAGTGGGGGAAAGCTGGCAGTCATAGGGCTCACCCAGCTCCCACACAAACTGAAGAGCAGGTCTCATTCCCACTGCCCTCCACCATGCCCCCAACAGCCCAGCGTCTGTTTCCAGGTTGAGGGCGAGAAGGGCTTGAAAATTTGCCACGGATATCTGCCTCCCAGTTGTGAAAGAAAAGGGCTTTAGTAGTTCCCCTGCCTGTGGAGTCTGCACACCAGATTCGCACCCTCCCCTGAGTTCTGGCCAGGAGGCTTCTTGCCAGGTTCAAACTGTTACAAAGTTCAGCTACAGAATTCCTTCTCCCTGTGGAGTTTTATCCCCTGCTCCTCTGGCCACCCTCCAGATGGATCTCTGTGGTGCCAGACAGAAATGGGCTGCCTGGGGACCTAGCAAGCTCCCAGGACCTTTCTGCTGCTTCCTCTACCCCTGTATTTTGCTCACCTCTCTAATTTGACTCAGCTCCAGGTAAATTGGAAACTTCTCCTGCAAATAGATCTTCAGTGGGGATATGTGTTCAGGAGAGGAGGGTCTCCCTTTCCCACTTCTGCAGTTGGGGCACTCACAGTATTTGGGGTGTCTCCTGGGTCCTGCAGGGGCAGTCCACTTCCTTCAGAGGGTCTGTGGGTCCTCTCGGAATTAATGGTTTGTTCTTGCAGTTGACCTGGAGCTAAAATTCACAATGCAAGCCTCTGCATGTTGCTCTGTCTGAAGCTGCAATCTAGTCCTGCCTCCCATCCACTATGATCCCCTGAATCCCCTTATATTTTATTTTTCAATCCTAGTTTATGAAAACTACTTTTCTTTCCTCAAGACTTAGTATAAATACCCTCAAAAATCTCATAAAAACACATTTGATAATTTACCAGATACACCGTTTTGCAATATGTAGTAAACATTTAGAGAATGTGTGGCATGAATTAGAGTGTGTGATCTGGTTACCCCATGGAGAGAGAAAAAAATAAAATTTTTACCTATGTTATTTCATCTAATTTCATTATTTCTTTATGGGATATGACTTATACACAGTGTGTATATGCATATAAATGAATCTATATAAATTCACCATATATGAATCACTTTCCTAATATATTGCACTTACATGAATGTATCCATGACAGTAACATGAGAGTAATTGCAAAATTATTCAGTGAAATTATATGTCTATAAAGGGTTCTGATACAGAGATATCTTGCTTAAGATATGCAGAATTATCTTTACTGTTAGAGAAATTAGTATTTTTCCAAGGCATGAGAAAGTATTCCTGTATAAAGTCTTAAGAAAGGGAATGCCATGGAATTAATTTAATGCAAATTCATTGATATCATAAAGTAGAAAAAGGTAGTCTGTGTCCTCTAACATTGAGAGCTGGATTTTAGCAATTTCCTCCTGAGATAGAAAAAAAAAAAAAAGTTTACATACTTCCCTGGGATAGAAACAAAACTTGAAAAGAACCAGAATTATTTTAAGGAGATGTAGTTAATCAGCCCTGTGGTAAGTGAAATAATGCCATAAAAGATGCCTACGTCTCACCCCCAGGGCCTAGCCGTGTATCATGGTATGTGACAAAGCAGAATTAAGGCTGCAGGTGAAATAAAGGTTGATGATCAGCTGACTCAAAAATAAGAATATTAACTTGAATTGCAAGTTTAGCCTAATGTAATTACAAGAGTCCTTAAACATAAAAGAGAGACTGAGAAGCAGTCTGGGTGCTGTGATGTGAGGGGTCTGTTCGTTTTTTAAATATTTTTCCATTTAGTGACTCTCTTCTTTAAAATAAAATTTACTTTAGTTCAGATATACAAACACTCATGAGGTATTTTTATATGACTATCACTCTTCTGGTTGATAAATATTAGGCAAGAGATATAGAACTACAAAAAGTATTTTCTAAATAGTGAGCCCCATACTATGGTAGTATAGATAATGGCCATTCTAAATGGGTGATTATGAACGTGCTGGTGCGCTGTGTGTGTGTGTTTGTGTATATATCTATATATGTATATATAATTTGGTGTAGAAAATAATGTGACTGTATTTCTAAAATTTCAAGATAGAATTAATCAAGAAAACATTTTGGGTGTTTGACATCTTGTAAACTAAAACTTTAAAAAGTGTAAAAAATCAAGAAAACATTGAATGGAATAAAAAATATCATTTGTGATAATTTTGACCATATAGTAAATAACATTTATGATGTAAAATCTGTTTTTTTCAGATATGTATTTCTCTAGTTTTCTTTCCCTTTTTTACTGTGCAGTAGTAGTTTATTATTTCTGCATCAATATTTATATTTATTTATCTCTTTTTGAACACTGTGCATGCTAGTGTTTATCTATATTTATGTTTTATGTCAGTTTACATTTTTCACTATAGATTTGTTCTGCTTAATCTCCCAGTGCACTATTCCTCTCAGCAGCTCTTACAAAGTTAATACGATGTATATTCATATGATGAATATTCAAATATGATGTATATTCAAATTCTATACCTTATTTTTCAGTTGTTCAATTTATCCTTGGCTCTTTTCACATATGCTTTTCAAATTTAAAGATTTTTGCTTTTTCAACATTATTCCAGTTTCTTATTTTCCCACTGTATTGACTTAAATATTTATGACTATTTCAATGTCAGAAATTTATGTGTAATCTAATTTATTCTGGTAGCTTAAATTCTGGTAGCTTACTTTCTTGTATGCTTCAATCTTTATAATTTAGTTCTCACATCAGGGAGATATAATATTGTAAATATTTTCAATCTGTATGTTTACATATTTATTCTAGTTCACCTGGTACAAGACTTTCAATGTTGCTGTGTGACCAGCCATTGGCTTTTCACATTCACAACTCCTCTGAATTTTTTCTTGCCTCATTTCTTGTCCTGGGGAACTCTGATATTTTCTCCTCATCTCCATTGTACATTTTAGGGATTCTCAAAACTTTTGATGCACAAACATCAACACTGTCCACATAAGTAAAATATTTTACTTAGATATTTTCTAGCAGATACTGAGTTCTCATGAGAAATCCTCAGTTTCTTTATTTGGAATACCCCCTCCCCAATATTCCATATGGAGTAGTTATGTGTAGAATATGATTACTTCATTAATATGTCAAAGTAGGGATGTATTTTGAACACATTTCTGAAGTTCTAATCCCTTTCTTCATGAATAGCACCTGCACATGAACATAATCAATACTTTCTCTATAGTAGTAAGTTAGCATTGGTAGAATCTGTTCTGCAATACCAGGTCCTTAGGCTACAGTGTCAGTGCTTCCTCCTTAGACCCTCACTGACCCTGTAAATTTACCTCAGTCTCTATTTCTCAATCCAATAGTTATTTAAATTGATCTTCAATTCCTTTGTATGTGGCTAGATATTATTTATGGGTTATATTCTAATTTACATTTTCTGATGTAATTTCACAGAGCCTAGAAAATATCACCTGTTGAATATCTACTTCCATGAAATCAGTGATACATTTTTAGGTCTTAAACTTCAATATTTAAAATATTTGTCTCTGGAATTTGAAAATAATGTGTATGCCTTTTTTCCTGGCTAAAAAGGCTAATCACTTGTTCATCTGATTAGTAATCAAACTTTCTAAAGTTTATTTAATACTTGATGTTAATTTGTTTTATATAAAAGTGTATTTCTATGACAGTTTTAGTGTCACCTATTTTTCTCAATGTTGTAATTTTTATTTATATGAATTTTTGTGTTATATATTTTAATGTCATTGGTATTAAAACTATATGTGCAAATAGCTTGAAATAGCGCCTAATACATCATGGATTCTATGTAAATATTCATCGCTCTGTTTCATCACATTTTAACCCATTCATATCACTCTTCATTTGCTAACATTTTGTTTGTCCTTATTCAAATTTATGTTGGTGTTCTGTCTACATATTAATAAAAGAGAGGAGGTAGGCTCAGACTGCCATCTTGATTAAATGCTATGACAAATGGCACATTTTCTAGTTCTATTTAGATACAACATTACATTTGTCTCACACTATAAATGTGACTGTTAAGTACAGCAAGGAAAACAATCTTCTCCTTCCCATAACAGATGTTGGGTTATTCATGGATTGTCCCACAGCTTCCTTCTCCCAAAATTATTTTTATTCTTACATCTCAACTGCCATGAAAACCTAGAAGCATGAAATACTACAAATTAGAAACAAATTCGCTGCTATACACAAATTGGAAAAGTAAACTCAAGAAGAAATAGAATATATGCATACTCATACAACAGGTAAATAGATGAAACTAATGAAAACTCTTCACATAGAGAAAAGCTCAGGCTCAGATAGCTTCACTAGTGAATTCCATTAAACACTTAATGAATAACCAATGCATCACAAACACTTGCAAAACAGAGAAGAAGGAAAACATCGATTCATTTTTGAGACCAGTATTACCCAGATAACAAATCAGAAAAAAGCATCACAAGAAAATAAATGTGCAGATCATTATTCCTCATGAATGAAGACAGGAATCTTCAAAAACTCTAGCAAACTGGATTCAGCAACACATAAAAATGTTAGACAAGCCTGGCATGGTGGTGCACACCTGTACTCCCAGCTACTTAAGAGACTGAGGTGGCAGGATAACTTGCGCTTAGGAGTTTGAGACTATAGTGAGCTATGACTGCCACTCCACCCCAACCTGGGTGACAAAGGCCTCAACTCTAATAAAAATGAAAGAAAATTAGAAAAGAATGTTAGACAACATAACCAAGTGGAATTATCTTACAAATACAAATTTAAAAATCAATCAAAATCTAAGCATGTCAAATGCCTAGGAGGGATTGCATTCCACAGAAATTGCACTACTATTAGTTTTGCTTATTAAATTTTCATTGAGCAATAATTAACCTTGTTAACTATACACATGCAACTAACAAAATGTCTTATTAACAGCCTTATCATCAAAAATCTTTTTTTGACGAGAAGTGGGCATAAGGGCTAAATCGTAGTTCTGCCTTTTGTGAGAAATTTGTGAATTAAAGCATTCAGATCAAGAAAGTAAAAAAACAAAATAAAAAAATAAAAAAAAATAAAAATCAATCAGTATAACACATCATATTAATAGAATAAAGGAAAAAACCATTATTATTTCAGTGGACATCTGACAAAGTCTGACACTCATTCCTGATAAATCTCCCAGAAATCTAGCAATATAAATAACTTCCTCAACCTCCTACAGGACATCCATGAAAATTTAATTTAAATAAATTCCACTAAGGTATATTGAAAAACATATTGATACTTCCAACTCTATGCTTTTAAAAATTAACAATGATAACTAATAACAGTAATATATCCATCTGGAAAACATTAAATACTTCTCTAAAAATATTTCTTTTGCACATGATAAAGGTAAAAGTTCAAATTTAATAAGAGGAGTGCTCTTGAGAAGACTGAAACTTGGTGTTCCTAATTCTTCTGACTTATTAGCAATTACAGTCTAATTATTAATAATTCCAACAAGACAGGAATATTCTCCTCAGCCAAAAGACATGATCAATAAAATCCTTATGTTAGGCATAACAGCATTTCATATTTCATTAATTTAATAACATTATCATCATTGCTGTATTCTCCTGGAAATAACACACAATACAGACTTCAAAAAATCAGAGCTTTTGCTGGGGATATATGCTCCTTCCAAAGGCGATTGTATGCAGTATTCTGAGAAATAATTCCTCCATCAAGTGTGGCTATCTGGGCATTGGGAGGAAATATTCCAAAAATCCACATATTCTAAAAATATTTTCCACTACAAACCACCATAAATGCCGGACAACAGAATATGTACTCAACTGGGCAAATTATTCCTAAGTGGGGAATGAAAGTGAAGAAAGAAGCACAGGTGGCAGAAAGGAGGGAGGATGAGAGCATAGCTGGCAGGATGGGGCTGCCCATGATGGTGCAGTCATAAAAGGGGCACCCTTTGTTGGGTTTTAACAGCATTTGGGCATGGATACAATGCTACAGCAACACCAGTGAAGGGGAGAAGAAACTGACCAGCCTAACTAAAGCAAAAGGCTCAAAGTTCCACAAGTCTAAGAAAAATGGCCTAGAATAGTCAGACTGCAGTCAAAGGAAGATAAACAGTGAAGCTCCTCAGGCTATGTCTTGGCTGATTTGAGAAGGAAGGCAGCCCACTGTTACTTTGGGGCTTCTGTAAACAGTTTTTGCACAGAAATATTTAAGTGAATATAAATTAATTCAAATGTTTTCCAGGTGGATATTGAGGGAGAAACAGAAAAATCCAAGACAATCTCCTGTGGAGGAAAATTCTCCAACCCAAAGCTCAACCAAACCCAAAGTACTTAACAGCACATCAGTTAAGACCTGTTAAATATAATCAAACAATCTAATATTTTTAAACATGCAAAATGAAGAGCACTGAAGTCAATGTTATTCAGGAATAACAACAACAAAACCAGAGCACCCTATACAATGAGGCCTCAAGGAATTCCAAAGTAGTGTATTAGGTATAGAAAATACATATGTAATTAGAAATGTTTACAGAAATTAGAGGGATACAGGCAAGGTAAAAAATATGAGCTAAAATATGAGTAAAAGAATGAACTGAAATCAACACTTAGGTGTCAGGACAAGAAGAAAAATGAATAGAAAATATAAAATAGAGGTGAAAATAAATTGAAAATGGAATGAAAGGGCTAATTCCTAATGAATTTTCAAAACAGACATTTAAGTAAACAGAGAAAATAGTAGAAAATAAGACATGTTTAAACATTTTAAAGAATAATTAAATGCTCATCAAATATCAACCAAGAAAAACACAAAAGGTATACATATCTAAAAACATCATAAATGAAAATGTTAACACTAAAAGAAATGAATTAAACTCATTGAAATATAAAATGCAAATTATGGAGCAATAGATTTTAATCTTGTTTCTCAACTTCTTCATGAAATTGATATATCAATAGATAATAAGCTTAAGGTTGTAGGTTAAATATGTGTCAATTTGGAATTGCATACCTAGCTAAAATATTTTTCAAGATTGTGGAAAAATGTAAATTAATTCATACAAGTAATATAAAGTCTTTAATGCAATTATTCATATCTTTAAAAAGTATAGGCTGGGTGCGGTGGCTCACGCCTGTAATCCCAGCACTTTGGGAGGCCGAGGTGGGCAGATCACGAGGTCAGGAGTTTGAGACCAGCCTGACCAACATGGTGAAACCCTGTCTCTACCAAAAATACAAAAATTAGCCGGGCATAGTGGCGAGCACCTGTAATCTCAGCTACTTGGGAGGCTGAGGCAGGAGAATCGCTTGAACCTGGGATGCAGAGGTTGCAGTGAGCCAAGATGGGGCCAATGCACTCCAGCCTGGGTGACAGAGCAAGACTCTGTCTCAAAAAAAAAAAAAAAGAAAAAAAAGAAAAAGGAAAAAGTATAAAAACATTTTAAATAAATTACTACATTTTATTAATGTTTGTGAAGGATTTTTTTTTTAAATTGGCCTCTAAAACAGTTCACAATTTCAGTAAAGAAGAAAACAAAAATTCAATGTTTGACATACATATATAAAAATAAATTTCAGGAAAATGAAAGGTCCATGTGATGACAGAATCCAAATTTTATAAAAGATAGAAATTTCAATATTTGTTTTTACACATTTTAAGGAAAAAGTCAATCCTGAAGGCATAAAGTACAGAAAATAATGTTAATAAGTCTTGAGTTTTCAAGGCCCTCTCACTGACTTTGGCACTTAGCGAACAGCCAGCACAGGCTCAGGACACCCTGCTGGGCATTCTATCAAGGAGACCATCCTCATGGAAATGGAGCAGAAAGCTACCCGCAGATGGATGGATGCTCCCCTCCCAGAGACCAGCAGGTGCAGGTGTAGAGGGAGTGGGCCAGGGAGGGGCTGTGAACACCAAGCTGGGAGAGGTGCCCAGACCTCCACTGGCCCCTCCTGCCTGCAGGGGTGTCACAGGGTTCCAGCAGAGGTGAATCCTCGGTTCCCTGTCCTATAGCTGGCCCCTGAGACTTGCTCCACCTGCCAACTCTTTCCACAAAGACATTAGGATGGCAAACCCAACCCAGCCCCCTCACAGAGAAAGGGGATTAATGTCAGTGCCCATGCCCATCCTGGCCTGTTCAGAAACTGTTTAATTAAGTAGTGAATAGGTTAGGCCAGAATGTGCTGCTGTGGCCCCTGGGATCACATCCCTGGAGGGAACTTGCCTGGGACTTCGACCTTAAGGGGGAGGCTGGACAGCCCACTTGGGATTCAGTGAGCCGGGACTTAGTTCCCAGGTCAGTTCCCTCTGCCACTCCTGGGGGACTTGGGCTTGTCTAGAGCAGGCATTGAGGATGGCATACAGCAGACATGCTGAGCTGTCAGGTGGGTGCCAAAGGGTGAGCATGAGGCATCCCGAGGGTTGGAGCCATCAGAAGGCCCTGAGGTCAGCCCAGAGCCAGCCCAGCCTCTGTACCTGGAGCTGCAGGGTGGGCGCTGTGCAGTGGGCTGGTCAGAGTGGAGTGAGAAGCCAGTCAGGAAGGGGCTTTCATTGCCCTTTATCCTGCGGTGCAAATCAAGTCCCCAAGGTCACAAGCCAGGTGGGACAGAAACAATGGGTTAAAGCATCGCCTTCTCTCCTCTTTGGCTCACATAGGCCCCTGACTTTCCTGGGCTTGCCTGAAAGTGAGAGAAAACCCCTCTTCTTGTGAGGATGAACACAGAAGTCACCAATCATGTTTGGTGATGGGGGGGTCCAGGCACCCCCAGAGTCTTTGCAGAGTAGCACTCACTACTTGCTGGCTGGACCAGGAGGCCAGGCTGGGACATTCTGGGAACAGAGGTCACCACTCCTTACGATGCCTTGAATGTGTCCCCACCATGCAACCTTGGGCCAGCTCAGGCTCTGCCACCAGCTCCCCACATCGTCGTCCCTCAGAGCCCCAGGGTGGGTTCCCCCTGCCTGGTGTCTCTGGCCCTTGCTCTCCATTCTGAGACCTGACAAACACCCAACCTCCAAAGCTGTGTTTTCCTGGGGGAATGGGTGTTAGGACCCCTGGCACAGAACTCGCAGCTTAGCTACATGTTTGTTCCAGACTTGCTTAATCAATGCAGCAGTAAACCCGCTGCTTCTGGGGTAGTCTCCTGCATTTCACGGGTCAAGTAGACAGGCTGCGTCCCCTTCACCCCCAGGTGTGCGAAAACACAGTTGTCTCCACCTGCAATTCGGTCCTGCCCTCTTCCACCTGAAGAAGACCTGTTCACACCCCAGGGGTCAGCTCCCCGGCCTCTTTTTGGTGAAGCCTCCCCGACATCGCCTCCCGCACCGATACCACCCTCTGAGCCCCAGCACAGTCCCAGCAAAAGCCGCACGCTGTGCAACAGAGGCCTGCGCTCGACCTCGTTGTGCACACAGCAAGGGCTGCCCTCGGTCCCACCGTCTCCCCTAACGCCCGTCTCCCAGTCCCACGGCCCCCAGGAGGAGCCAGTACCCTAGCCCAGGGAGCCAAGTTGGGCGCGGTCTGGGGACTGGGCGTGGGCAGCTGGCCCACAGGGTCGCCCCTAGCAAGGACCCACCAGAGCGCGCACGCGGGATCCGAGGCCGCAGCACTGGGTGGGCAGCTAGCTCCCGGAAGACCCACGCAGCGGGCCAGGCGCCAGCGACCGCCAGGTCTGGGCACCGGGCCGGGCCGGCGAAGGAAGGGTCCGAGGCACCCAGTGGGCTCGGATCTCGAGCGATCTCCGTGACGACCCCACGAGGGCGCCACTTCCCTCTCTGGAGAGTTTATGACCCGTCCGGGGAGGGCTCCGCAGCCGCCAGGCAGGGACCGGAGGGACCGCGGCACGGGGAAAGGCCGGCGCCAGGCGGCCCTGGAGCCCTAGGCAACGCGGCCGGGCAGGCCAAAGGGCGGAGAAGTCGCAAGTAGGGGCCTGGACAGCCGCTTCCGCCCCTGCGCAGCCCTCCTGGCCCAGGTGACCGGTCGCCCTCCCGGGAGAGCAGCGCCCTCCTCTGCCTGGGCTGGAGCCTAGCGTGGGGGTCGCAGGCTGCTGCCAGAGCCTGAGGACACCGCGGCCTCTGCCCCGGGGAGCGCGTCAAATCGCTGTTGCAGGCGGCGAGGCCGCAGCCCCGCTGGAGGGCAGGGTCCGGCGGGGCGTCGGCGTCCTAGCAGAGGCCGCGGCGAGGGCAGGAGCGGGTGCTGTGACCGCTGCGCACGCGCCGCCC
Source organism: Trachypithecus francoisi (assembly GCF_009764315.1). Taxonomy (NCBI): domain Eukaryota; kingdom Metazoa; phylum Chordata; class Mammalia; order Primates; family Cercopithecidae; genus Trachypithecus; species Trachypithecus francoisi. Next base: position 85,087,506 of record NW_022681470.1, read on the forward strand.
GGCTCCGGGACCCCGCAGACGCGCCCCCTGGTGGCAGTCAGCTCCGGAGCCGCGGGAGGCGGCGCCCCTGTCTCCAGCCAGGCGGCAGCGCGAAGCTGCTTTCCCGCGAGGGCGAGCGGGAGTGGCCCAGCTGCCCGAGTGACTTACTAGTTAAAAAGCTGGGGTTGGAGCTGCCACGAGGGGAGGTGTAGGGGCCTAGGGGGCTCTGCCTAGACTTTCTGGGTGTCCTCCTGGGACCTCAGGTTCCTCACCTGTCTCAGAGGACTGATGGGCTGCTATGGCAGGGTTGTTTGGAGGATTAGACCACATAGTCCCAGTAAAGCCCCATTAGCCCCCCTGGCCCATGGATTTGTTTTTGTTTTTGTTTTTCTGGCTTAGGAAACTAAGGATGGACTCTCTCCCTAGGCGTCGGGGTTCCTTCTTGGCGCCCCCTCTTCTTAGGCTCTTTTCAAGCACATGCCTGGCAACGTGTGCTCTATCCAAGAGCGCTTCACAGATCTTCCTGTGGACCTAAAACCAGAACGCTTTGTTCCCTGACCCCGGCTCTCATATTACCCCAAACCCAAGTATTTAGGCGGAGCTGGCTTCAGACTCTAGTGTCAGTTTAATGCTTGTTCTCTAAGGTCTGCCCAGGGCTCTTATGATGGGGTGTCGTTCCACTCCACCCCACCCTGTGCCGACCCCAGTGCGCTGGGGGTCTCAACTGCAGGAACTTGGAATTGGGAGCCCTCTCCGACAGGCTGTCCTGGCCATGGACTAATGGACCTCAGTCCCAGGGCGAGATACCTCGGGCAGGGACTCTCAGCCCGGCTTTTGTACACTGCAGCCATTTAACTTGGTGTGGTGGCCTCGCTGGGTCCCCAGGTCTGTGGGGTGGGATTTCTCTCTTGCGTCATAGTGGAGGAAACTGAGGCAGAGGGCCGGTGAATGACAAAGTCAGGGAGATGCTCTGTGAAATGCCCCCTAGGCCCCGCAGTTCCCTTCAGGACACAGCATCCCTAGGGTGCTGCATCAGTGAGCTGTTGGCTTGGGCACCCCAAGCTCAGCACCATGTGGGGATGAAGCTGGGGAATATGGGGGCAGGGATATTCGTCCCCCACATCAGCACAGCAGGAGTTTCATTCTCTGATATGTGTGGACACCACTGCATGTGTGGTTGCAGGTGGGGCCCCCATTGTGTTGATTAAGAGCCCTTCCTGGGATCTCTGGGGAAGTGAGGGGCACCATGTGTGCCTGGCAGCTGGTTGGGGTGTGGAGGGGCTCGTCTGGCCTCTGTCCTCTTGTCACCTTTTCAAGGCAGGCTAGACCCTGAAGTCTTAGTGCCAGTCATGCCCGGATGCATGTTGCCCTTCACTTGCCTTCCCCCTCCCCCGTCCCTGCCTGACTTCCCCAGCTCAGCCCCTGCAGGGCTTTCTCAGGCCTCTGTGGGCCCTGGATGGGATCCCAGGAGATGACAACTCCACTGCCTGCCTCTGCCCGAAGTCTGGGGTCCCTGTGCAGGGTGGGTGAACAGGTCAGGGGTCAACTTTTGGCTGAGTGCGGGGCATTTCCCTGCTCCCTACCCCACACTGCTGGACCCACTGTGCACGGCTGGTCTGGGGGCTGCACTGGGTCCCCCAGCCTCCTGCTGGACTGGATTGAAGAGAATACTTGTGCACATGGCTTGACCTGTTGTTAATGCTCAGTCCAAATCAGAACTAACCAGCTGTTTCCCTGGGGTCAGGGCCCAGGCCTGAGGCTGCCATGATCAGCCCATTCTCTGCCTTCTTGGGGGCCATCAGCAGCCAGTGCTTGGTGGTCCCCAAAATACATGATGGCCAGGACTTGAGAGCTGGGGATTAGGTCAGGAGACCCCCCTGCCGAACATGAGGGTCCACAGGGGCTGTCCCTGAGCTGTGGGTCCCTATGGGATGCAGGCACATGTGGATGCTTTAGGAGATGAGCATGGGTCCTTCTGGCTGGCAGGATCTTGGTGGGCACTGGACATGTGGGGCCAGGTTAGGTGGGATGGGCAGAATTGGGCCTGGCTGGGGAGTGTGACTGGTGTGGCCAGAGTCTGCAGTGGGCCCCTCATATCTAGGCTGCACATTGGCAGAATGACAAGTGGCAGGTCAACCATCCCAGCTGGGTCTGGGGAAGCAGGCCTACCCAGTGGGACCCCCACCCTTGTCCTGGTCCCAAGCCCAGACTGCCTGCCTGCACTAGGCATTGTCTAGCCTTGGCAGGGAAGCCTGGGTGTGATGATCAGGTGTTATGTCTCTGGGTCTCAGGCCTTGGTGGGCCCTAGGGAGGTGGGCAGGCACTGGGCAGGGGGAGGGTGTGGGGCCACCTGAGTGCATCTGCCCCTGGGTGTGTGCCCCCACCACAGCTCCTCAGCCCTCCGGGCAAGGTGAACAGGGCTCCTCACCTGCTGTATGGCTCTAGCTCTGACCCCATTGCCTAATGACTGACAGACTCTCCCCTGAGCTTGTGGGAACTTTATGTGGGTCATTTGTGAGTTGGGGGTCCCAACCTCCCTATAGGAAGGAGCCCACCACCAACCACCCTAGTAGGCCCACCTGGGTCTCCTCACTCCACTGGCCTGTGAGACCCAACTGGCCAGATCTGGTGTCCTATTTGTATTTTGCTCTTGCTGCTCAGTGTGTGTTTTCTGTAATGGTTGCTGCATGGCACTTCCAGATAAGCTGCAGGGTACAGACTGCTGCCTGCCCCAGAGAACCCCCACACCAAATAGCTCTCACCACAGCCTCCTGGGCTGGCTGTGTCTGTGCTCAGCTTGGTGTAAATGGTGCCTGCAGCATGCCCCATTGAGTGGATCTGTCCACATGACTGCCTGAGCCGGCATCTCTGTCCTTGTTGTTGAGGCCCCTTCTCTTCCCCCACTCTCCACCTGAGTTGCTCTTGAAGCCAAGATGAGGGATAGAGAGGGACCCCACCCCTCCTGGGGTAGATCTCCACCATGAGGGGGCTGGGCTTACCCACCCTGTCATCCACTCCTCTGAGCTTCATCTCAGCCAGAGGTCAGCCAACTGCAGCCTGTCCCCACCTGCTTTTGTGCCGCCTGTGAGCTAAGAGTGGATTTTACATTTCCAAATGTCAAACAAATCAAAACAATTATACTTCATGATGCTGTGAAATTTGAATGTTGCCAGTTCATGAATAAAGCTCTATAGGAATCCAATCATGACTGTTTATTTACAGGTGGCCTGGGGAAGGCTGCTATCTGGCTACAATGGCACAGTTAAGTCCTTGGCACAGAAAATGGTTGCCAAAGCTGATAATACTGACCCCTGGCCCTTTAGAGAAACAGTTTCCAGCCTGGGGTTTGAGGGTTGTCTGGCAGGACCTCAGACTCTGGGTCACATCCTTCCCCACTCACGGCTACAGTGGCCTCCACTGGTATGCCTGTAAAGAAGGGGTGCCAGGGGCCTCCCAAGGAGATGTTGAGGCCTTGTGTGCCAGGTTTCAGTGTGTGTACTTCACAGTCACTCTCCTCACCCGCTGGGGTCCTGGGCCTGAGGTGGGCCTGCCTGCAGGAACCGTTGGTCCTCAGCAGTGGAAACTCTGTGAAGCTGAGCTGCCACCCACCTGGCAGGGGTCCCATGGAGCGGAGCTCACTGTCGGGTCAAGGGTAGTGCAGGGCTGGTGTCCTGGACCGCATGGGCCCCAACTACTGCAGGCACTGACTTCCTCCCATGAAGAAATCAGAGCCAGCAGCTGCAGCAGCTCACACAGTGCGTGCTGTGGCCCTTCTGTGTGCATGTGACAGAGGGTGCCTGCTGGGTCCACACCACGCTGTGGGTAGGGGGCCTTGGTGGCTATGTTCACTGAGTGGCTGCCTGGCCCAGGAGTGGCCAAGGGGTCTCAGGAGGTGTGGCCTCAGCACCCCCTCCATGAGGGTCTCTCTGATGATTAGTAGAGAGGAGGGCACCCCCAGGAGGTGCTGCCTGAATGAGGGGCTCCAACCCCATCAGTGAGGGACAGCTAGGGCCCTCCTGGGGAAAGTCAAAGGCTGAGCCCCAGGACAGAAGGATGCTGCTCTCAGCTGGGTAGCAGCAGGCACTTCGACATGGGCCATCATGGGGCCGCAACGCACACACACTTTCTCCTGCATTGCACCTCAGGAGGTGAGGAAGATGGGAGGCCAAGGCTGAAGACACAGATGAGACCAGACTCCAGGCACTTAGGGCTGGTCTGGGGTAATGCCTGCTTCCCACTCACCAAGTCTTGCCCTCCACAGGCAAATGAGGGACCAAGGACTTGGGGACAACCTCCCTAGGGTCACACTGACAGTCAGGGTTCCCTTAGGGTGGAGGAGGGGCTGGGTCACTGACATGGCTCTGGATGCCTGGCCCATGGAGCTCACTGTCTGGGTGAGCTGGTCTGGGGTTCAGGCTGTGGTGGGAAGGGAGCACCCATGCTGCAGATGGGGAGACTGAGACACAGGGCTCTAGGGGTTCCAGGGTTGGAAGGAGGCCAAGGCTGGCCTGTGAGGACTTTGATGTTGGCTCCTGGTGAGGTAGGCCATCACAGGTGTGAGCACAACCGTTCACAGGGGCTCAGGAGGCTGCCTGCTGGAACAAAGCCTTGGAGGCAGCAGAAGGCAACTGTCACATCCCAGTGGAAGGGGAGGTTGGTGATGGGGGTGGCAAAGGGAGAGCCCACAGTGTTTTTCTGACAGATGGGTTGTGGGTGTGAGAGAGCAGTCAGGAGGACAATGCCTGGGTGATTTGGCCTGGAACAGTGGCAGGGAGGACTTTGCCCAGCTGTGGAGGGGTTTGACTGGGAGGTGGGGCTTCTGGTCCTGGAAATGCTGAGAGATGTGCAAATGTTGTTGAGGGTCATCAAGGGAGAGATGTGTGGAGACAGTTACAATTTGGGGACAGGTGGTGTGCTGGCTGAGACCCTGGGCCCTCTGGCATGGAGGAGACAAGGAGGTGAGGAAAAACCAGTCAGGGGGACAGGACTCAGGGAAAACCAGGGGGCTGATTCCAAGAGTTGATCGAATCTGGGATGGGATGAACATTTTCCGGCTTCCTGTTCAGCCCCTGCCCCTCGTCTCCCCCTCACCCACCTAGTTCCCTTGCCCTGAGTCCCTGCTTGTCCCTGCTTACCTGGCTGTCCTAGGCAGGTGTTTAATGTTTCCACCCCACATGGGCTGGGGTTGTGAGGGTCACTGGAGGCCACCTTTCAGAAGGCACCATCTGGCAGTGGGCAGATGTGGTCTCCCGGTCCTGTGAAACAGCCCCCACCACAGCCTGCTGGGCTATCTCCACCACCCATCCCAAGAAGCCTAAGAGGGCCACTCACAGCTCTGGGAGGTGCCTCTTTTCAGCTTCTGTTCACAGTTTGCACCTGGGCCTAAGCTTCCTCCTCTAAGAGACGGGTATGCCTCTGTGGATGGATGGCCGGGAGGTCACTTTGAGAGAGGACTGCCTCCCTCCTGGGGGATGGCAGCCCAGACTCCCCATGAACTACAACAGAAAAGCAGCCCAAATCTCAGGTCCTGGGAAAGAAAACAGTTGGGCTATGAGGAAGTGGGTGATAACAGCTCTGGACACCAGAAAGAGGAGGGGGCAGGGCCTCAAGACACCATTCTCTCTGTCAGGCCACAGAGCTCTGCAGAGGGTAGTGTTGGGTCTCAGATTCTAGTGGGCTACAGCCACCTGGCTGCACATCATCTTGCCTGGCTTATCATTTTTTATTGTTGAAAAGCAGACATGTTGACTACTATACTGTAGTAAATCTGGAAATCAAATTCTCCTCCAGCCCTAGGCTTTGTGGCTGTTTCTTATGAGTTATAGTTGCTTATTTAGTGACCATTTCAGTTTATTTTTAAAGCTGTATTCGTTGTCATAAGTGGTCACTGGTACCTTTGTTTCATTAGTTATTGGCTCTTGATTTGAGAGAGAATTTTTATATGTCTAGAGAATACACATTTTCTATCTTTGCAATTGTACTCTGCCTCTGTAATAAACCATGCCTTTAACACAGCCACGCAGTTTGCAACTCTACTTTTGTCTTCACTTCCTGTTACTCAGAGAATAAATTTCAGGAATACGTGAGATCTTAACCTTTCCCAGAACTTTTACTGGGGCATGAGTGTAGCATTCTAGATTTTTAGAAATATATGGAAGCTTTTAAAAATGCTTCTTTATTTTCCAAATTATCTCATACTTTCTTTTCAGGCTTTTTAGTGTGTCTATTGTTTTGACAGACTTCATAAGGCAGCAAGATTACTCTTTTTCCTGGGCAGGGATAATTATTCAAGCTAGAGTGGCCCAGCCCTTTGATTCCAGTTGATGGTCCCTGGCACAGCCTTAATCTTATACAGTAAAGAAAGGAAAATGAAGGTCACCTCTCAAAAGTAGCTGAAGCAGAATTTTATAAAATTCAGACCCTATACGTGGAATCTTTTCCATGTGTTCTTTTTAATGTTCACACTCAGCTACATTGTTCTTTGATATCTTTTTTCCTCTTCATTGTGTTGATTTCCAGCAGTAAAATTATCAAATCAGAGTTGTCCTGTCATGTCACATGCATTTCTACATCGATTTTAACATAATCAGTTGTTCAGCTTATCCAGGACTGCATATGTGAGACATTATGCAAATGCCCCATGGCAGTGACAGATTCCATTATTTCACTTTTCATAAAGTGTGAAGTTGGGTCTTCTATCCTGTAGTTTTCCTCTAACTATTTAACCAAGCCTAAGAAAGTGTCTATGTGACCTGTAATGAAAACATAAATAGCCACCAGAATAAACAGTCACCAATAGAATAAGTAAGTCTGGGGCAAAAAAGGGCTTCTAATAGAGGAACCCCAACTACATCTACAAGATCTTCGAGAATTTTTTTTTCTAGTTCTAACATTTTTTGTTTAATGTATACTTTCTCAGTTTGCCTAATTTCTCCACAAAATTAATTTATATATTCACTTATTAGCCATCTAAGGTTCATATATATGTATTGCCTTAATTCTTTTTTTTCTACTTAATTGGCACTAAATTTACCCAATGATACCTAATGTTTCTAGCTGTGTTAGCTTTTGCACTTGCAATAGTTTTGCTGCATTGACCATGCATATTCAACTGGGATGTCCATAAGCCCATATTTAATATAACAGATCTAGACAAAAAAGGATAAACTAGCCATCTCCTTGTCATGGATGCAGGCCATGTCTCCTTTTCTCATCTACTACTCTACAGTCTTAAATCACATTTTCAAGTAAAACATAATAGAAAAAGTTTGCGTCTTTTTTATCAAGCAAGTAATTCAAATTCTAGGTCCTAATCTCAAGTCTCTCTCAGAGTGACTGCTGTTCTGTTATTGTTTTTGTCAGACTTCTGTACCTTCCTCTAGGCCCATCTATAAACTTTCTTGTAAAATTCAGTTGTAGCAGCAGTGTAAACAAAGCCACCAGGAAGTTTGAACTGGGCGGAGCCCACTGCAGCTCAGCAAGGCCTCTGTAGCCAGAATACCTCTCTAGATTCCTTCTCTCTGGGCAGGGCATCTCTGCAAAAAAGACAGCGGCCCATCAGGGACTTACAGATAAAACCACCATCTCGGCCGCGCACAGTGGCTCAAGCCTGTAATCCCAGCACTTTGGGAGGCCGAGGCGGGCGGATCACGAGGTCAGGAGATCGAGACCATCCTGGCTAACATGGTGAAACCCCGTCTCTACTAAAAAAATACAAAAAACTAGCCGGGCGAGGTGGCGGGCGCCTGTAGTCCCAGCTACTCAGGAGGCTGAGGCAGGAGAATGGCTTAAACCCAGGAGACGGAGCTTGCAGTGAGCTGAGATCTGGCCACTGCACTCCAGCCTGGGCAACAGAGCGAGACTCCGTCTCAAAAAAAAAAAAAAACACCATCTACCTGGGACAGAGCATCTGGGGAAGGGGCAGCTGTGGGCACAGCTTCAGCAGACTTAAACATCCCTGCTTGATGGCTCTGAAGAGAGCAGTGGACCTCCCAGCACAGCGTTCAAGCTCTGCTAAGGATCAACCTGCCTCCTCAAGTGGGTCCCTGATCCCAGTGTATCCTGACTGGGAGACACCACCCAGTAGGGGCCAACAGACACCTCATATAGCAGAGCTCTGGCTAGTATCTGGCAGGTGCACCTCTGGGATAAAGCTTCCAGAGGAAAGAATAGGCAGCAATCTTTGCTGCTCTGCAGCTTCCTTTACCCAGGCAAACAGGGCCTGGAGTGGACTTCCAGCAAATTCCAGCAAAGCTGCAACAGAGGGCACTGACTGTTAGAAGGAAAACTAACAAACAGAAAGAAATAGCATGTCCACTCAGAGACCACATCTGAAGGTCACCAACATTAAAGACCAAAGGTAGATAAATCCATGAAGATGGGGAGAAACCATCGCAAAAAGGCTGAAAATTCCAAAAGTCAGAACTCCTCTTCTCATCCGAAGGATCAAAACTCCTTGCCAGCAAGGGAACAAAATTGGATGGAGAATGAGTTTGACAAATTGACAGAAGTAGGCTTCAGAAGGTGAGTAATAATAAACTCCTCTAAGCTAAAGGAGCATGTTCTAATCCAAGGCAAAGAAGTTAAGAACCTTGAAACAAAAAGCAGCAGAAACCTTGGCAGAGGTAAATGCCCCTGTCTGACAGCTTTGAAGAGAGCAGTGGATCTCCCAGCACAGAGGTTGAGATCTGAGAATGGACAGACTGACTGCTCAAGTGGGTCCCTGACCCCAAGTATCCTAACTGGGAGACATCCCCCTCTAGGTGCAGACTGACACCTCACACCTCATACGGTGGGGTACACGCCTGAGACGAAGCTTCCAGAGCAAGAATTAGACAGCAACACTTGCCGTTCAGCAATATTCTATCTTCTGCAGCCTCTGCTGCTGATACTCAGGCAAACAGGGTCCGGAGTGGACCTCAAGCAAACTCCAACAGACCTCCAGCTGAGGGTCCTGACTGTTAGAAGGAAAACTAGCAAACAGAAAAGACACCCACACCAAAACCCCATGAGTACGTCACCATCATCAAAGACCAAAGGCAGATAAAACCACCAAGATGGGGAAAAAGCAGTGCAGAAAAGCTGGAAATTCAAAAAATCAGAGCACATCTCCCCCTCCAAAGGAATGCAGCTCATCGCCAGCAATGGAACAACTTGATGGAGAATGACTTTGAGGAGTTGAGAGAAGGCGGCTTCAGTTGATCAAACTTCTCAGAGCTAAAGGAGGAACTATGTAATCAGAGCAGCGGAACTAAAAACCTTGAAAAAATAATGGATGAATGGATAACTAGAATAATCAATGCAGAGAAGACCATAAAAGAACTGATAGAGATGAAAACCATAACACGAGAACTACATGACAAATGCACAAGCTTCAGTAACCAATTCAATCAACTGGAATAAAGAGTATCAGCAATTGAAGATCAAATGAATGAAATGAAGCGAAAAGAGAAGTGTAGAGAAAAAAGAGTAAAAAGAAATGAACAAAGCCTCCAAGAAATATGGGATTATGTGAAAAGACCAAATCTACGTCTGATTGGTGTGCCTGAAACTGACGGGGAAAATGGAACCAAGTTGGAAAACTCTCTGCAGGATATCATCCAGGAGAATTTCCCCAACCTAGCAAGGCAGGCCAACATTCAAAATTCAGGAAATACAGAGAATGCCACAAAGATACTCCTCGAGAAGAGCAACTCCAAGACGAATAATAGTCAGATTTACCAAAGTCAAAATGAAGGAAAAAATGTTAAGGGCAGCCAGAGAGAAAGGTCGGGTTACACATAAAGGGAAGCCCATAAGACTAACAGCAGATCTCTTGGCAGAAGCTATCCAAGCCAGAAGACAGTGAGGGCCAGTGTTCAACATTCTTAAAGAAAAGAATTTTCAACCCAGAATTTCATATCCAGGCAAACTAAGTTTCATAAGTGAAGGAGAAATAAAATCCTTTACAGACAAGCAAAAGCTTAGAGATTTTGTCACCACCAGGCCTGCCCTACAAGAGATCCTGAAGGAAGCACTACACATGGAAAGGAACAATAGGTACCAGTCATTGCAAAAACATGTCAAAAATGTAAAGTCCATCAATGCTAGGAAGAAACTGCATCAACTAGTGAGCAAAATAACCAGCTAACATCATAATGATAGGATCAGGTTCACACATAACAATATTAACCTTAAAAGTAAATGGACTAAATGGTCCAATTAAAAGACACAGACTGGCAAACTGGATAAAGAGTCAAGACCCGTCAGTTTGCTGTATTCAGGAGACCCATCTCACATGCAGAAACACACATAGGCTTAAAATAAAGGGATGGAGGAAGATCTACCAAGCAAATGGAAAACAAAAAAAGCAGGGGTTGCAATCCTAGTCTCTGATAAAACAGACTTTAAACCATCAAAGATCAAAAGAGACAAAGAAGGCCATTACATAATGGTAAAGGGATCAATTCAACAAGAAGAGCTAACTATCCTAAATATATATGCACCCAATACAGGAGCACCCAGATTCATAAAGCAAGTCCTTAGAGAATTACAAAGACACTTAGACTCCCATACAATAATAATGGGAGACTTCAACACCCCACTGTCAACATTAGACAGATCAACGAGACAGAAAGTTAACAAGGATATCCAGGAACTGAACTCAACTCTGCACCAAGTGAACTTAATAGACATCTACAGAACTCTCCACCCCAAATCAACAGAATATACAATCTTCACAGCACCACATCATACTTATTCCAAAATTGATCACATAGTTGGAAGTAAAGCACTCCTCAACAAATATAAAAGAACAGAAATCATAACAAACTGTCTCTCAGACCACAGTGCAATCAAACTAGAAGTCAGAACTAAGAAACTCAATCAAAAACCCTCAACCACATGGAAACTAAACAACTTGCTCCTGAGTGACTACTGGGTACATAAACAAACGAAGGCAGAAATAAAGATGTTCTTTGAAACCAATGAGAACAAAGATACAACATACCAGAATCTCTGGGACACATTTAAAGCAGTGTGTAGAGGAAAATTTATAGGACTAAATACCCACAAGAGAAAGCAGGAAAGATCTAACATTGACACCCTAAATTCACAATTAAAAGAACTAGAGAAGCAAGAGCAAACACATTCAAAAGCTAGCAGAAGGCAAGAAATAACTAAGATCAGAGCAGAACTGAAGGAGATAGAGACACAAAAAACCCTCCAAAAAATCAATGAATCCAGGAGCTGGTTTTTGAAAAGATCAACAAAACTGATAGACCGCTAGCAAGACTAATAAAGAAGAAAAGAGAGAAGAATCAAATAGATGCAATAAAAAATGATAAAGGGGCTATCACCACTGACCCCACAGAAATACAAACTACCATCAGAGAATACTATAAACACCTCTATGCAAATCAACTAGAAAACCTAGAAGAAATGGATAATATCCTGGACACTTACACTCTCCCAAGACTAAACCAGAAAGAAGTTGAATCCCTGAATAGGCCAATAGCAGGCTCTGAAATTGAGGCAATAATTAATGGCCTACCAACCAAAAAAAGTCCAGGAGCAGACGATTCACAGCCGAATTCTACCAGAGGTACAAGGAGGAGTTGGTACCATTCCTTCTGAAATGATTCCAATCAATAGAAAAAGAGGGAATCCTCCCTAACTCATTTTACGAGGTCAACATCATCCTGATACTAAAGCCTGACAGAGATACAACAAAAAAAGGGAATTTTAGACCAATATCCCTGATGAACATCGATGCGAAAATCCTCAATAAAACACTGGCAAACCGAATCCAGCAGCACATCAAAAAGCTTATCCACCATGATCAAGTGGGCTTCATCTCTGGGATGCAAGGCGGGTTCAACATACACAAATCAATAAACGTAATCCAACATATAAACAGAACCAAAGACAAAAACCACATGGTTATCTCAATAGATGCAGAAAAGGCCTTTGACAAAATTCAACAGCGCTTCATGCTAAAAACTCTCAATAAATTAGGTATTGATGGGACATATCTCAAAATAATAAGAACTATTTATGACAGACCTACAGCCAATATCATACTGAATGGGCAAAAACTGGAAGCGTTCCCCTTGAAAACTGGCACAAGACAGGGATGCCCTCTCTCACCACTCCTATTCAATGTAGTGTTGGAAGTTCTGGCTAGGGCATTCAGGCAAGAGAAAGAAATAAAGGGTATTCAGTTAGGAAAAGAAGATGTCAAATTGTCCCTGTTTGTAGATGACATGATTGTATATTTAGAAAACCCCATTGTCTCAGCCCAAAATCTCCTTAAGCTGAAAAGCAACTTCAGCAAAGTCTCAGGATACAAAATCAATAGCAAAAATCACAAGCATTCTTATACACCAGTAACAGACAAACAGAGAGCCAAATCATGAATGACCTCCCATTCACAACAGCTTCAAAGAGAATAAAATACCTAGGAATCCAACTTACAAGGGATGTAAAGGACCTCTTCAAGGAGAACTACAAACCACTGCTCAGTGAAATAAAAGAGGACACAAACAAATGGAAGAATATACCATGCTCATGAATAGGAAGAATCAATATTGTGAAAATGGCCATACTGCCCAAGGTAACTTATAGATTCAATGCCACCCCCATTAAGCTACCAATGGCTTTCTTCACAGAATTGGAAAAAACGGCTTTAAAGTTCATATGGAACGAAAAAAGACCCTGCATTGCCAAGACAATCCTAAGCCAAAAGAACAAAGCTGGAGGCATCACGCCACCTGACTTCAAACTATACTAAAAGCCTACAGTAACCAAAACAGCATGGTACTGGTACCAAAACAGACATACAGACCAATGGAACAGAACAGAGCCCTCAGAAATACTACCACACATCTACAGCCATCTGATCTTTGACAAACCTGACAAAAACAAGAAATGGGGAAAGGATTCCCTCTTTAATAAATGGTGCTGGGAAAATTGGCTAGCCATAAGTAGAAAGCTGAAACTGGATCCTTTCCTTACTCCTTATACGAAAATTAATTCAAGATGGATTAGAGACTTAAATGTTAGACCTAAAACCATAAAAACCATAGAAGAAAACCTAGGTACATAGGCATGGGCAAGGACTTCATGTCTAAAACACCAAAAGCAAAGGTAACAAAAGCCAAAATTGACAAATGGGATCTCATTAAACTAAAGAGCTTCTGCACAGCAAAAGAAACTACCATCAGAGTGAACAGGCAACCTACAGAATGGGAGAAAATTTTTGCAATCTACTCATCTGATAAAGGGCTAATATCCAGAACCTGTAAAGAAGTCTATCAAATTTATAAGAAAAAAACAAACAACCTCATCAAAAAGTGGGCAAAGGATATGAACAGACACTTCTCGAAAGAAGACATTCATACAGCCAACAGACACATGAAATAATGCTCATCATCACTCGCCATCAGAGAAATGCAAATCAAAACCACAATGAGATACCATCTCACACCAGTTAGAATGGCAATCATTAAAAAATCAGGAAACAACAGGTGCTAGAGAGGATGTGGAGAAATAGGAACACTTTTATACTGTTGGTGGGACTGTAAACTAGTTCAACCATTGTGGAAGACAGTGCGGTGATTCCTCAAGGATCTAGAACTAGAAATACCATTTGACCCAGCCATCCCATTACTGGGGATATACCCAAAGGAATATAAGTCATGCTGCTATAAAGACACATGCACATGTATGTTTATTGCAGCACTATTCACAATAGCAAAGACTTGGAATCAACCCAAAAGTTCATCAGTGACAGACTGGATTAAGAAAATGTGGCACATATACACCATGGAATACTATGCAGCCATAGAAAAGGATGAGTTGGAGTCCTTTGTAGGGACATGGATGCGGCTGGAAACCATCGTTCTCAGCAAACTATCGCAAGAACAGAAAACCAAATACCACATGTTCTCACTTGTAGGTGGGAATTGAATAATGAGATCACTTGGACACAGGAAGGGGATCATCACACACCGGGTCCTATTGTGGGAGGAGAGGGATAGCATTAGGAGATATACCTAATGTAAATGATGAGTTAATGGGTACAGCACACCAACATGGCACATGTATACATATGTAACAAACCTGCACGTTGTGCACATGTACCCTAGAACTTAAAGTATAATTTTAAAGAAAGGTAAAAAAAAAAAAAAAAAAAAAAAGAACGAAGTTAAAAACCTTGAAAAAAGGTTAGGAGAATTGCTAACTAGAATAACCAGTTTACAGAAGAACACAAATGACCTGATGGAGCTGAAAAACACAGCAAGAGAACTTCGTGAAGCATACACAAGTATCAATAGCCAAATTGATCAAACAGAAGAAAGGATATCAGAGATTGAAGATCAACTTAATGAAATAAAGCAAGAAGGGAAGATTAGAGAAAAAGAAATGAAAAGGAACAAACAAAGCCTCCAAGAAATATGGGACAATGTGAAAAGACCAAATCTACATTTGCTTGGTGTACCTAAAAGTGACAGGGAGAATGGAACGAAGTTGGAAAATGCTCTTCAGGATATTATCCAGGAAAACTTCCCCAACCTAGCAAGACAGGGCGACATTCAAATTCAGGAAATACAGAGAACACCACAAAGATACCCCTCAAGAAGAACAACCCCAAGACATGTAATTGTCAGATTCACCAAGATTGAAATGAAGGGGAAAATGTTAAGGGCAGCCAGAGAGAAAGGTTGGGTTACTCATAAAGGGAAGTCCATTAGACTAACAGTGGACCTCTTGGCAGAAACCCTACAAACCAGAAGAGAGTGGGGGCTAATATTCAACATTCTTAAGGAAAAGAATTTTCAACCCAGAATTTCTTTCTTTTTTATTATTATTATACTTTAAGTTTTAGGGTACATGTGCACAACATGCAGGTTTGTGACATATGTATACATGTGCCATGTTGGCTTGCTGCACCCATTAACTCATCATTTACATTAAATATTTCTCCAAATGCTATCCTTCCCCATCCCCCCACCCCATGACAGGCCCTGTCAGCCCAGAATTTCATACCCAGCCAAATAAGCTTCATAAGTGAAGGATAAATAAAATCCTTTACAGACAAGCAAATGCTGAGAGTTTTTGTCACCACCAGGCCTGCCTTTCAAGAGTTCCTAAAGGAAGCACTAAACATGGAAAGGAACAACCTGTACCAGCTGCTGCAAAAACATACCAAATTGTAAAGACTGTCATCACTATGAAGAAACTGCATTAACTAATAGGCAAAATAACCAGCCAGTGTCAAAATGACAGGATCAAATTCACACATAAGAATATTAACCTTAAATGTAAATGGCCTAAATTCCCCAGTTAAGACACAGACTGGCAGGAGTCTCAAAATAAAGGGACAGAGGAATACTTACCAAGCAAATGGAAAGCAAAAAAAAAAAAAAAAAAAAAAAAAAGCAGGAGTTGCAATTTTAATCTCTGACAAAACAGACTTTAAACCAACAAACATCAAAAGAGACAAAGAAGGGCATTACACAATGGTAAAGGTATCAATGCACCAAGAAGAGCTACCTGTCCTGAATATATATGCACCCACTACAGGAGGATCCAGATTAATAAAACAAGTTCTTAGAGGCCTAAGAAGAGACTTAGACTCCCACACAATAATAGTGGGAGACTTTAACACCCCACTGTCAATATTAGAGAGATCAATGAGACAGAAAATTAACAAGGATATTCAGGACTTGAACTCAGCTCCAAACTAAGTGGACCTAATAGACATCTACAGAACTCTCCACCCCAAATCAACAGAATAAACATTCTTCTCAACACCTCATCACACTTATTCTAAAATTGACCACATGACTGGAAGTAAAACACTTCTTAGCAAATACAGAAGAACAGAAATCATAACCAACAGTCTCTCAGACCACAGTGCAATCCAATTAGAACTCAGGATTGAGAAACTCACTCAAAACCACACAACTACATGCAAACTGAACAACCTGCTCCTGAATGACTACTGGGTAAATAACGAAACAAAGGCAGAAATAAAGATGTTCTTTGAAACCAATGAGAATAAAGACACAACATATCAGAATCTCCAGGACACATTTAAAGCAGTGTATAGAGAGACATTTTAGCACTAAATGCTTACAAGAGAAAGCAGGAAAGATCTAAAATCGATATCCTAACATCAAAATTAAAAGAACTAAAAAAGCAGAGAAAAAAAACTCAAAAGCTAGCAGAAGACAAGAAATAACTAAGATCAGAGCAGAACTGAAGGAGACAGAGACACAAAAAACCCTTCAAAAAATCAATGAATCCAGGAGCTTGTTTTTTTTTTTTAAAAAAAAAGATCAACAAAATAGATAGACCACCAGCCAGACAAAGAAGAAGAGACTGAATAATCAAATAGAGGCAATAAAAAATGATAAAGGGGATATCACCACTGATCCTACAGAAATACAAACTACCATCAGAGAATACTATGAGCACCTCTATGCAAATAAACTAGAAAATCTAGAAGAAATGGGTAAATTCCTCGACACATACACCCTGCCAATTCTAAACCAGGAAGAAGTTGAATCCCTAAATAAACCAATAACAAGTTCTGAAATTGAGGCAGTAATTAATAGCCTACCAACTAAAAAAAGTCCAGGACCAGATGGATTCACAGCTGAATTCTACCAGAGGTACAAAGAGGAGCTGGTACCATTCCTTCTGAAGTTATTCCAAACAACAGAAAAAAAGGGAATCCTCCCTAACTCATTTTATGAGGCCAGCATCATTCTGACACCAAAACCTGGCTGAGATACAACAAAAAAAGAAAATTTCAGGCCAATATCCCTGATGAACGTCGATGGGAAAAACCTGAATAAAATACTGGCAAACTGAATCCAGCAGCACATCAAAAAGCTTATCCACCACGATCAAGTTGGCTTCATACCTGGGATGCAAGACTGGTTCAATATATGCAAATCAATAAACATAATCCATCACGTAAACAGAACCAATGACAAAAACCACATGATTATCTCAATAGATGCAGAAAAGGCCTTTGACAAAATTCAACAGCGCTTCATGCTAAAAACTCTCAATAAATTAGGTATTGATGGGACGTATCTCAAAATAATAAGAACTATTTATGACAGACCCACAGCCAATATCATACTGAATGGGCAAAAACTGGAAGTATACCCCTTGAAAACTGGCACAAGACAGGGATGCCCTCTCTTTCCACTCCTATTCAACATAGTGTTGGAAGTTCTGGCTAGGGCATTCAGGCAAGAGAAAGAAATAAAGGGTATTCAGTTAGGAAAAGAAGAAGTCAAATTGTCCCTGTTTGTAGATGACATGATTGTATATTTAGAAAATCCCACCATCTCAGCCTAAAATCTCCTTAAGCTGATAAGCAACTTCAGCAAAGTCTCAGGATACAAAATCAATGTGCAAAAATTACAAGCATTCCTATACGTCATTAACAGACAGAGAGCCAAATCACAAGTGAATTCCCAATCTCAATTGCTACAAAGAGAACAAAATACCTAGGAATACAACTAACAAGGGATTTGAAGGACATTTTCAAGGAGAACTACAAACCACTGTTCAAGGAAATAAGACAGGACACAAGCAAATGGAGAAACATTCCATGCTCATGGATAGGAAGCATCAATATCATGAAAATGGCCATACTGCCCAAAGCAATTTACAGATTCAATGCTATCCCCATCAAGCTACCATTGACTTTGTTCACAGAATTGGAAAACACTACTTTAAGCTTCATATGGAACCAAAAAAGAGCCCACACAGCCAAGACAATACTAAGCAAAAAGAACAAAGCTGGAAGCATGATGCTATCTGACTTCAAACTATACTACAAGGCTACAGTAACCAAAACAGCGTGGAACTGGTACCACAACAGATATATAGACCAATGGGACAGAACAGAGGCCTCAGAAAAAATGCCACACATCTATAACCATATAACCTTTGACAAACCTGACACAAACAAGCAATGGGGAAAGGATTCCCTATTTAATAAATGCTCTTGGGAAAACTGACTAGCCATATGCAGAAAACTGAAACTGGACTCTTCCCTTACACCTTATACAAAACTTAACTCAAGATGGAATAAGACTTAAACGTGAGACCTAAAATGATAAAAACCCTAGAAGAAAACCCAGGCAATACCATTCAGGACATAGGCATGGGCAAGGACTTCATGTCTAAAACACCAAAAGCAATTGCAACAAAAGCCAAAATTGACAAATGGGATCTAATTAAACTAAAGAGCTTCTGCACAGCAAAATAAACTATCATCAGAGTGAACAGGCAATGTACAGAAAGGGAGAAAATTTTTGCAATCTATCCATCTGGCAAAGGGCTAATATCCAGAATCTACAAAGAACTTAAATTTACAAGAAAAAAAAACAACCCCATTAAAAAGTGGGCAAAGGATATGAACAGACACTTCTCAAAAGAAGACATTTATGCAGCCAACAAACATATGAACGTAAGCTCATCATCACTGGTCATGAGGGAAATGCAAATCAAAACCACAATGAGATACCATTTCATGCCAGTTAGAATGGCAATCATTAAAAAGTTAGGAAACAACAGATGCTGGAGAGAATGTGGAGAAATACGAAGACTTTTACACTGTTGGTGGGAATGTAAGTTAGTTCAATCATTGAGGAAGACATTGTGGGGATTCCTCAAGGATCTAGAACTAGAAATATCATTTGACCCAGCAATTCCATTACTGGGTATATACCCAAAGGATTATAAATCATTCTACTATAAAGACACATGCACACGCATGTTTATTGTGGCACTATTCACAATAGCAAAGACTTGGAACCAACCAAAATGTCCATCAGTGATAGACTGGATAAGGAAAATGTGGCACATATACACCATGGAATACTGTGCAGCCATAAAAAAGAATGAGTTAATGTCCTTTGCAGGGACATGGATGAAGCTGGAAACCATCATTCTCAGCAGACTAACACAAGAACAGAAAACCAAACACCACATGTTCTCACTCATAAGTGAGAGTTGAATGATGAGAACACATGGAAATGGGGAGGGGAATATCACACACCAGGGCCTGTCGGTGCATGGAGGGTGAGGGGAGGGATAGCACTGGGAGAAATACCAAATGTAGGTGACGGGTTGATGGGTGCAGCCAACGACCACAGTACATGTATACCTATGTAACAAAACTGCATGTTCTGCACATGTACTCCAGATCTTGAAGTATAATAATAATAATAATTCGGTTGTAGCAAATTACCTTGAAAAGTCAGTTTAGCAAGAACACTTCATCCTTGATATCTGATCAGCCTCAATATTTCATCAGCCTACTCACTGTCCACCATCCCACAGGTTTGATCACCAGGCTGTCACTAGCAAGAATTGATTCCATCACCTTAGCCAGAATACTCCTCATCCTTGTTTCCTCTTGTTAAGTTTTCATCCATCAATCCTTAGCCTGCTCCTTGCCTATAAGTTCTTACTTACCCATACTGTATTGAGAGTTAAGCACAATCTTTCTCCCCAACTACAAAATCTTACTGCAGTTGTATCTATACCCATCTTACTATTCTGAATAAAGTGTTTCTTATTATGCTTTAACAAGTATCATGGAATATTTTTTAACATGTTTGACCTGTAATTTGTAAATAGTGTTCCTCACATATGGACTGTCAAAAGTGATCAGCCTTAACTGGAGATATAGCAAGGTAAATATCTAGCTGTAGTTTCATTCAGAATTCTCAGTTGTTAGCTCATCTCAATTAATAGTCATATTTGCTTGTTTGTGTATATTTTAAGTATTAATGGCTTGAGTGGAGAGTGGATAAATGGTTAGTTTAAGGAAGTTCTTGCATCACCAAGGTAGTCACTGATTTTCCTATTTGAGCCTCGAACATTTCCATGCCTGAGAACAGGTACCTGGAAATCATGTACTCATTCAACAGTGAGATACTGACTGCTTTGGGCCTTGCGACAAATGAACAAATAATTCAATATAAAATATCCTGCATCAATAATAGTTACATTTTATCTTTATAAAGCTCTGCAACAAAATGTTAATTCAATTGGTGTAGACTTCCCCAACCATTTACATTTTAAAGGTCTTCAGAACTGGCTCTAGACTTGTCCCTAGAGGATAACTTCCAGGCCTTTGGAAAATTCTGCCTGATAAGAAAGAGTGTCTTAGTTCACTTGAGGTCTTGGGCAAAAACATATATTTGATTCTAACCATGTAAGTGGTAGTGACTATCTTGTTTTTGTATGCCTGGGTCTCTGGGCCATGCTATATTAGTTTCACCCCTATAGTAGAAATGGTGATTGAGTAGCTAGAGCCAGTCATGTGCCCACTGCATGCCTGTGTAATTGAATCCCAACAAAATACTTTGGGCACCAAGACTCTGGTTGGTTTCCCTACTTGGCAAAACTTTGCACATGTCACATTATGACTGGGAAAATTATGTACAGCTTGTGTGACTCCACTGTGACAGGACAACTGCAGGTGTGCCCGTGGTCTCCTCTGGAAGCTTCCCTACCTCCTATTTTCTTTTCTAAATATAATCTGTATCTTTTCTATTTAATAAACTATAACCATAAATGTAATAGCTTTTCTAAGTGTTTTGACATTTTCTCATGAGTCATCAATTCTGAGAGTGGTCAAGGAACTCCTGACAAAGTTAAATCAAAAATGGAATTGCCTGTAATCCCAGCTACTCGGGAGGCTGAGGTATGAGAATAGTTTAAACCTGAGAGTGGACGTTGCAGGGAGCTGTGATTGTGTCACTGCACTGCAGCCTAGGCAACAAGGCAACACTCTGTCTCAAAAAAAGAAAAAATTTACAAAATGGACTTATTGAATTGTTGCAAAGTTATCATTACAGAATAGAAAGAATTAACAATAGGGGTTCATAAATATAATATTTGTTGCCTGGATGTCTACTGAATCACACATGAAATAAGACAGCAGGTGTGCTGTGAACAGTTATTAGATGTAAAGGTTATAAATGGAACTTAGAAATAATGGACCCAGCTTCCAAAAAGTCAGATCAATGAATACATAATAAATATGTAAAATAAATAAAAACAAGTGTTTAAAAATCCTAACAGGGAGGCCATTATAGTGGCAGTCCCAGTGCTTTTGGTTTTTATGTAAGAAAGCCAGAATGCAATATAAACAGAACAAACAAAACTAGAGACTTTACCTATCAGAAATTGCCAATTAACCTTCAACTAAAATATAATCCTTTTAAAAACTACTTTTACAACATATATACGACCAACTTATTAATGACAAAGTTCACAATGCAGTAAGTAAATAATGTCTTATACTGGCACTGCACTAAAAGATTTTGATTGATTATAGATGATTGTAGCTCTGAATGCAAAAGTTAAAATAACAAAACTCTTAGAAGACAACGTAAGAGAGATATATGTATTATAATTGGCAAAACTGTTAAAAATAGAAACCAGGACCAGGTGTGGTGGCTCATACCAGTAATCTAAGAACTTTGGGAGGATTAGGCAGAAAAATAACTTGAGGCAAGGAGTTCAAGACCAGCCTGGGCAACATAGTGAGAACCCGTCTCTACGAAAAAAAAAAAAAAAAGGCTGAATAGGTGGCATGACCCTCTGGTTCTAACTACCTGGGAGGCTGAGATGAAAGGATTGCTTGAGTCCAGAAGTTTGAGGCTATAGTCAACTATGACAATGATAATGTACTTCACCGGGGATGACAGAGTAAGACCCTATATCATACATACATATATACAACATAATATTAAATTAATTAACAAAAATAACCAAAAAGTCATAAAGAAGAAAAATTGATGTGTGACTACATCCAATTTAAGAAATTATTTTTATCAAAATTTAAAAAATAAAAAGTAAAACTATAGAGTGGAAGAAGATGTTGGGGTGTGTGTGTGTGTGTGTGTGTGTGTGTGTGTATGTCTGACAAAATACTTGTATCCAGAATGTATAGCGTATTTGCAAATTGATAAGAAAAGGGTAGACAATGCAATATAACAATGCAAAAGTCTTAAACTGATACTTGAAAAAATTACCTTCAGATGGCCATTAAACATATAAAATGGCATCAACTTTATTAGTTATCAAGGAAATGCAAATTATATATCAATACAGTTCAGTTACAAAGCCACCAAAATAACTAAAATGGAAAAGGAAAACATACAAAATGTTTGCCAAGATGTAGAACAAATGAAACTCTCACGCACTGCTGGTGGAAATGTAAATTGTAAGGACCACATTAGAAAACCACTTGGCAGTATATACTAAAGCTGAACATAGCATAAAATATAATCTAGCACTTTTTCTAGGTCTCTAGCATACAGAAATGTGACTACCTTGGCACCAAAGACATGTACTAAAAGTTCAAAGCAAGAGTATTCATAATAGTCCCAAACTAGACACAATTGAAATTTTATGAACAATACAAGTTGATTTTATACAATGGAATACAATACAGCAATAATTATAGATGGATTAGATTATGGATGAAAAAGAAGCAATGCCACTAAGAATGTTGAGCGACGAAGCCAATCATAGAGTATATATTTTATGACCATAAAGTTCATGAATAGACAAAACTACTTCATGGTTTTAGAAATCAGGGTAATGTTTGCACTTGGTGGATAGGCAGAAACTACAGGAGGGCATCTAGATTTCTAGTAATGTATGTTTCCTTTAATTTTTCCTTTCTTTTTTACCTTCCTTCCTTCTTCCTTCCTTTTTTTTATGCTCTCCTTCTTGAACTAAGGGCTAGTTATGTAGGTATGTTGCAGAATTTTGTAACATTTAACAAGCTATATACTTATAACTTAGGTATATTTTTATATATATAATATACTTCAATATAATTTCAATGACAAGGCCTAATACTTTTCTTAGCAACTGACAGCATACAAATTATAAATAAACCTCTATAAGGATTTTATATTTCTAAGAAACCATACTACATTTTCTATTCTTTTTCCTCCTTTTCTTCCTACTTATTAAACCTTTTTCATTTCAGCATTCATATTGAAGACTTTGAAAATTATCCAATGAAAATTGCACATGACCTTTATATAGAAGTCCATACTCTAAATGTATCACTCTTACAATATTAATTTATCAATTTTCTGTGGTAAATTTTTTTTTTGAGAGGGAATTTTGTTCTTGAGGCTAGAGTGCAAAGGCACGATGTCAGCTCACCACCACATCCGCCTCCCGGGTTCAAGCAATTCTCCTGCCTCAGCCTCCCAAGTAGCTGGGATTACAGACATGCACCACCACGACTGGCTAATTTTGTATTTTTAGTAGAGACGAGGTTTCTCCACATTGGTCAGGCTGGTCTAGAACTCCCGACCTCAGATGATTCGCCTGTCTCGGCCTCCCAAAGTGCTGAGATTACAGGCATGAGCTACTGCACCAGGCCTTTTGTGGTAATTTTTGGCCTAAATAGACTTAGAAGTTAGATAAATTATAATGTACTTTCATTCCTCATAAAAGAATGATGCTATTGTTCTTGACAAAAAGACTAGAGACTCAAGGAAGCACTTAGTTTCATAAAGGCATAAAAAGTAATGATAACAAAAGTTCATTGTGTATCAGGACAATAAGAGCTTTTCCACAAATATGGATATAATTTCTATCAAAAATATTTAGGTTTGAACAACTTCAATTTTATACCATTTACTTTGGTATTAAAGGTGAAAGTATGATTAATGATAGTCTATTTGGCTTTATTTTAAAAAGCAGCAGATGAGGGCAAGATGACCATCTAGGTGTAGCCAGGTAGAATAGCTTCCACAAAGGGACTGAGATGACAGGTATGCTTTTAACAGATCTTCAGAGAGAAGGCGCTGAGAGTAGACAGAGGGAAGACACAGAAGCCGGTCTGATGCAGCAGAAAGCTGGAAACAATGCATGGGGCTACTGTATACTGGGACTCATTTTTGGACCACAACAGCTCCAGGAGAATGAGTCAGTTGAACTGGCAAGAAGAAACCCATTCTCGCCATAGGCCTCTGGAACCCAAGCAGGAAGAGACCTCTCAACCACCAGGGACACTTGATTGGCAGGGAGAGCTGCTGTCCTTTAGAGCTGCAACCCCTACTTGGTAGGGATAGCAAGCCAACTGACGTAGCGCCCAGAGGGTTTGATGCAGAGGCATCTGTGGTGAAGTGTGGACTTGGACAACCATTCCCATAGGCTCAACTTGCTCCAGTAGGAGACTTTAGCAGCCTAGAGGAACTGTCAGACCCGATCTCCTCAAGGTGGTCTTGCCTATCAGATGATGTTGGTCTGACCTGAGCATCCCTTGGTCTGCTGGCCTTTCCTGGGGCCCCAGCCTGGCCACACCTGCTTGCAATGCAGTCTTGGGTGTCCTGGGAGCCCACACCATAGTTTTTGCACTGATGCACTATGCCCGACTGGTGAAGAGCTCCAGTGGGATGACCCCTATGACCACGCACAAGCCTATCTGTTTCCTCCTCATACTGCAGCTTCCCCCAGGGCCATGGTAACTTCCCACATCACTTTTCTGGTGCATGGCTATATGGGTGGGTTTTATTTTCATTGCCCACCAGCACAGAAGTGCAGTCCACCCTCCCGCACCCCCCAACAACCACCATTGCAGATTTAGCCTTGGCAGGCACAGAGCCAGCAAGCTCCACCCACACTAGCACCCCACCCTTGCACTAACACTGCACAGAGAACCATGGATCCTCCCCCTGAGCAATCACTCCTGCTTGTGGGGCACAGATTAGGCACCCAGACCTGCACCATTAGCACCTTGGTCTTGAGCCAACACCACCTAGGGCACAATTGCACACACACTCTGCAACAGGGGCTCCCACCACTCCCAACCCCCTGCTGTTTTGCCTTCACCACTCTAGTGAATTCCTGCAGTATGGCAGGCACCCCAGAACCAGCTAGCACTCTGCTGCAGCTGCTGCACCTTGCCCCACCCCCACCCCCACACACACAGTGCAGGGGATTCCAAACCTCCAGGAGCCAGAAAACAAATTTGAGGTCCAATTCAAGTCTCCCAGAGAGCACAAAGTCCAAGATTTGGGAGTTGAGTGCTGGCCCCCTAAAATCTTCCAGAAACAAAACCAGTTGGCTGAATCCATGTTTTACCACAATCAAATTGTAGAAGCCATCAAATGCAATAAAAGAAAAAAAAAAAAAAGCCCATCCAAAGGTCAGCAACCACAAAGATTGAAGGTAGATAAACCCACAAAGATTAGAAAGAATCAGTGCAAGAACCCTAAATGCCCAAAAAGCTAGAGTGCTTTCTTTCCTCCAAACAGCTGTGTCACCTTTCCAGAAAGGGTTCTCAACCAAGCTGAGATGGCTGAAATGACAGAAATGGGATTCAGAATATGGATAGAAATGAAGACAACTGAGCTACAGGCATATGTGGAAACCTAATGCAATAAAGCTAAAAATCATGATAAAACAATGCAGGAGCTGACAGACAAAATGGCCAGTATAGAAAAGAACATAACTGATGTAATAGAACTAAAAAAACCATTTCAAGAATTTTATAATGCAATCACAAGTATTAATAGCAGAATATACCAACTGGAGAAAAGAATCTCAGAGCTTAAAAATTTGCTTTCTGAAATGAGACAGTCAGACAAGAATAGTGAAAAAAAAAAAAAAAAGAATTAAAAGGAACAAACAAAACATCCAAGAAATATAAGAGTATGTAAAGAGAATGAATCTATGACTCATTGGTGTTCCTGAAAGAAACAAGGAGAATGGAAGCAAGTTGGAAAACGTAATTCAGGATATCATCCATGAGAACTTTCCCGACCTAGCTAGAGAGGCCAACATTCAAATTCAAAAAACGCAGAAAGGCCCAGTAAGACACACTGAAAAAAGATCACCCCCAAGACACATAATCATCAGATTCCCTGAGGTAGAAATAAAAGAAAAATGTTAAAGACAGCTGGAGAGAAAGGTCATGTAACCTATAAAGGGAAGCCCATCAGACTAAAAGTGGCCTTCTCAACAGAAACCTTACAAGCCAGAAGAGATTGGGGACCAATATTTGACATTGCTAAAGAAAAGAATTCCAACCCAGAATTTCATATTCGGCCCAACCAAGATTTATAAGCAAAAAGAAATAAGAAATTCCTTTTAAGACAAACAAATGCTGAGGGAATTTATTACCACCAGAGCTGCCTTACAAGAGCTCCTTAAAAAAGCACTTGATATGGAGAGAAAAGACTGTTACCAGTCACTATAAAAACACACCGAAGTATACAGACCAGTGACACTATAAAGCAACCACATAAACAAGTCTGCAAAACAAAGAGCTACTGTGATGATGGCAGGATCAAAACCATACATTTCAATACTAACCTTAAATGGAAATGGGCTCAATGCCCCAATTAAAAGACAGAGTGGAAAGACGGGTAAAGAACCAAGACCTGTTGGTATGCTGCCTTCAAAAGACTTGCCTCACACAATGACACATGCAGGCTAAAAATAAAGGGATGGAGGAAAATCTACTGAGCAAATAAAAAACAGAAAAAAAGCAAGGATTGCAATCCCAGTTTCTGACCAGATTTTAATCCAACAAAGATCAAAAAATACAAAGAAGGGCATTACATAATAGTAAAAGATTCAATGCAATAAGAATATATTGCTATCCTAAATATATATACACCCAACACAGAAGCACCCAGATTCATAAGGTTAGTTCTTTCTTTTTTTTTTTTTTTTGAGGCGGAGTCTCGCTCTGTCGCCCGGACTGGAGTGCAGTGGCCAGATCTCAGCTCACTGCAAGCTCCGCCTCCCGGGTTTACGCCATTCTCCTGCCTCAGCCTCCCGAGTAGCTGGGACTACAGGCGCCCGCCACCTCGCCCGGCTAGTTTTTGTATTTTTAGTAGAGACAGGGTTTCACCGTGTTAGCCAGGATGGTCTCGATCTCCTGACCTTGTGATCCGTCCGTTTCGGCCTCCCAAAGTGCTGGGATTATAGGCTTGAGCCACTGCGCCCGGCCCATAAAGTTAGTTCTTAGAGACTTTCAAAGAGACTTAGACTCCCACACAGTAATAGTAGGGGGCTTTAATACTCCACTGACAATATTAAATCATTGAGACAGAAAATGAACAAAGATATTCAGGACTTGAACTCAGCGCTGGATTACATGGACCTGAACTGTACACCCAAAACCAACAAAATACATATTCTTCTCATAGCCACATGGCACATACTGTAAAATCAATCACATAATTAGAAGAAAGACACTCCTCAGGAAATGCAAAAGAAGTGAAATCATAACAATTTCTCAGACCACAGCACAAGCAAACTAAAAATCAAGACTGAAATTCACTCAAAACCATATAATTACATGGAAATTTAATAATCTGCTTCTGGATGACTTTTAGGCAAATAGTAAAATTAAGGCAGGAGTCAAGAAGTTCTTTGAAACTAATTAGAACAAAGATACAACATACCAGAATCTCTAAGACACAGCTAAGGCAGTCCTAAGATGGAAATTTATAACACTAAATGCCAACATCAAAAAGTTAGAAAGATCTCAAGTTGATCACCTAACATTACAACTAAAATGACTAGAGAACCAAGCGCAAATCCCAAAGCTAGGAAAAGACAAGAAATAACGAAAATCAGAGCTGAACCAAAGAAATCTGAGACATGAAAAAACTTTTGCAACATCAACCAGTCCAGGAGGCATTTTTTAAAAAAAATTCTAATAAAATAGATCGAGCATGAGCTAGCCTAATAAAGTAAAAAAGAGAGAAGATTTAAATAAATACAATAGAAAATGACAAGGGGGGTATTATAACTGATGCCACAGAAATATAGCCAACCATTAGAGAATATTATGTATGCCTCTATGCACATAAACTAGAAAATCTAGAGGAAATGGATAAGTTCCTGGACACATACACCCTCCCCAGACTGAATCAGGAGTAAATTCAAACCCTGAATAAACAAATAATGACCTCTGAAATTGAGTAATATCTTATCAACTAAAAAGCAGCACAGGACAAGACAAATTAACAGCTGAATTCTACCAGATGTACAAAGAACAACTGGTTCCATTTCTGCTAAAACTCTTCAAAAACTTGAGGATGAGGGACTGCTCCCTAACACATACTCTGAAGCCAGCATCATCCTGATATCAAAACCTGGCAGAGACAGAACAAAAATTTAAAAAAGAAAACTTCAGGCTGTTATTTTTAATGAACATCAATGCAAAAACCTCAACCTTAACAAAATACTGGCAAACTGAATCCAGCAACACATCAAAAAGCTTATCCACCATGATCAAGTAGGCTTTATCCCTGGAATGCAACTTTAGTTCAACATATGAAAATCAATAAATGTGATCTACCACATAAACAGAACTAAAGACAAAAACAACACGATAATCTCAATAGATGCAGAAAAGGCCTTCAATAAAATTCAACAATTCTTCATGATTAAAACTCTCAATAAACCAGATATTGAAGGAACATACCACAAAATAATAACCATATATGACAAACCCACAGCCAATATCATACAGAATGGGCAAAAGCTGGAAGCATTTCCCTTGAAAACTGCCACAAGGCAAGGATGCCTTCTCTCACCACTCCCATTCAACATAGTATTGAAAGTCCCGGCCAGGGTAATCAGGCAAGGGAAAAAAATAACGAGCATGCAAATAGGAAGACAGAAAGTCACACTATCCGGGTTTGCAGTTGACATGATCTTATACTTAACAAATCCAATAGTCTCACCCCAAAAGCTTCTTTAGCTGACAAACAACCTCAGTGAAGTCTCAGGATACAAAATTAATGTGTGAAAATAACTAACATTGCCATATACCAACAACAGTCAAGCTGAAAGCCAAATAAAGAACACAATCCTACTCATAACTGCCATGAAAAAGAATAACATTCCTAGAAATACAGTTAACTAGGAAGGTGAAAGATCTCTACAAGGAGAACTATAAAATGCTGCTCAAAAAATTAGACAACACAGAGGAATTTCCAAGATGGCCATACAAGAACAGCTGCAGTCTGCAGCTGTCAGCATGATCAATGCAGAAGACACGTGATTTCTGCATTTCCAACTGAGGTACCTGGTTCATCTTATTGGGACTGGTTGGACAGTGCGTGCAGCCCATGGGAGGCAAGCTGAAGCAGGGTGGGGTGTTGCCTAACCTGGAAAGTGCTAGGGGTGGGGAAATTTTCCTTTCCCAGCCAAAGGAATCTGTGACAGACTACCTGGAAAAATGGGACACTCCTGCCCAAATACTGCATTTTTCCCAAGGTCTTAGCAACCAGCAGACAAGGAGATTCTCTCCTGTGCCTGGATCAATGAGTCCTATGCCCATGGAGTCTTGCTCATTGCTAGTGCAGCAGTCTGAGATTGAACTGCAAGGCTGACTGTGGGAGGGGGATCCGCTATTGCTGAGGCTTGAGTAGGTAAACAAAGTGGTGAGAAAGCTCACACTGGGTGGAGGCCACCACAGCTCTAGAGGCCTACTGCCTCTAGAGTCCACCTCTGTGGGCAGGTCATAGCTGAACAAAAGGCAGCAGACAACTTCTGCAACTTAAACATCCCTGTTTGATGGCTCTGAAGAGAGCAGTAGTTCTCCTAGCATGGAGTTTGAGCTCTGGGAATGGACAGACTGCCTCCTCAAGTGGGTCCCTGACCCCCATGTAGCCTAACAGGGAGACACCTCCCAGTAGGGGCCAACAGACACCTCATATAGGTGGCTGCCCTTCTGGGACAAAGCTTCTAGAGGAAGGATTAGGCAGCAATATTTACTGTTCTGCAATATTTGCTGTTCTGCAGCTCTGGTGGTGATACCCAGGCAAAGAAGGTCTGGAGTGGACCTCCAGCAAACTCCAACAGACCCGCAGCTTAGGGACCTGATTGTTAGAAGGAAAACTAATAAACAGGAATAGCATCAACATCGACAAAAAGGTTGTCTACACCAAAACTCCATCTGTAGGTCACCAACATCAAAGACCAAAGGTAGATAAAACCACAAAGATGGGGAAAACCAGAGCAGAAAAGCTGAAAATTCTAAAAATCAGAGTGCTTCTTCTCCTCCAAAGGATCACAACTCCTCACCAGCAATGGAACAAAGCTGGATAGAGAATGACTTTGACGAGTTGACAGAAGTATGCTTCAGAAGGTCGGTAATAACAAACTTTTCTGACCTAAGGAGGATGTTCAAACCCATTGCAAGGATACTAAAAACCCTGAAAAAGATTAGATGAATGACTAACTAGAATAAACAGCATAGAGAAAGGCCTTAAATGACCAGATGGAGCTGAAAACCATGGCATGAGAACTTCGTGATGCATGCACAGACTTCAATAGCTGATTCGATCAAGTGGAAGAAAGGGTATCAGAGATTGAAGATCAAATTAATGAAATAAAGTGAGAACACAAGGTTAGAGAATAGAGTAAAAAGAAATGAACAAAGCCTCCAAGAAATATGGGACTATGTGAAAAGACCAAATCTACATCTGATTGGTGTACCTGAAAGTGACAGGGAGAATGGAGCCAAGTTGGAAAACACTCTTCAGGATATTATCCAGGAGAACTTCCCCAACCTAGCAAGGCAAGCCAACATTCAAATTCAGGAAATACAGAGAACACCATAAAGTTACTCCTGGAGAAGAGTAACCCCAAGACACATAATTGTAACATTCACCAAAATCGAAATGAAGGAAAAAGTGTTAAGGGCAGCCTGAGACAAAGGTCGAGTTACCCACAAAAAGAAGCCCATCAGGTTAACATGGATCTCTCGGCAGAAACTCTAGAAGCCAGAAGAGTGTGGGGCCAATGTTCAACATTCTTAAAGAAAGAATTTTCAACCCAAAATTTCATATCCAGCCAAACTAAGCTTCATAAGTGAGGCAGGAATAAAATCCTTTATAGACAAGCAAATGCTGAGAGATTTTGTCACCACCAAGTTTGCCTTACAAGAGCTCCTGAAGGAAGAACTAAGCATGGAAAGAAACAACTGGTACAAGCCACTGCAAAAACATGCCAAATTGAAAAGACCATCAATGCCATGAGAAACTGCTTCAATTAATGGGCAAAATAACCAGCAAACATCATAATGATGGGATCATATTCACACATAACAATATTAACCTTAAATGTAAATGGGCTAAATGCTCCAATTAAAAGACACAGACTGGCAAATTGGATAGAGTCATGACCCATCAGTGTGCTGTATTCAGGAGACCCATCTCACATGCAAAGATGCACATAGGCTCAAATTAAAGGGATGGAGGGAGATCTACCAGGCAAATGGAAAACAAAAAAAGCAGGGGTTGCAATCCTAGTCTCTGATAAAACAGAATTTAACCAACAAAGATCAAAAGAGTAAAACAAGAGCATTACATAATGGTAAAGGGATCAATTCAACAAGAAGAGCTAACTATCATAAAAAAGTGGAAGCATCCCCTTTGAAAACTGACACAACCCAATACAGGAGGACCCAGATTCAAAAAGCAAGTCCTTAGAGACCTACAAAAAGACTTAGACTCCCATACAATAATAATGGGAGATTTTAACACCTCACTGTAAATATTAGACAGATCAATGAGACAGAAGGTTAACAAGGATATTCAACAACTGAACTCAGCTCTGCAACAAGCAGACCTAATAGACATCTATAGAACTCTCCACCCCAAATCAATGGAATATACATTCTTTTCAGCACCACATCTCATTTATTCTAAAATTGACCACATAATTGGAAGTAAAGCACTCCTGAGCAAATGTAAAAGAACAGAAATCACAAGAAACTGTCTCTCAGACCACAGTGCAATTGAATTAGAATTCAGGATTAAGAAACTCACTCAAAACCACACAACTACATGCAAACTGAACAACCTGATCCTGAATGACTACTGGGTACATAACGAAATAAATGCGGAAATAAAAATGTTCTTTGAAACCAATGAGAACAAAGACATAATGTACCAGAATCTCTGGAACACATTTAAATCAGTGTGTAGAGAGAAATTTATGGCACTAAATGCCCACAAGAGAAAGCAGGAAAGATCTAAAATTGACACCCTAACATCACAAGTAAAAGAACTACAGAAGCAAGAGCAAACACATTCAAAAGCTAGCAGAAGGCAAGAAATAACTAACAACAGAGCAGAACTGAAGGAGATAGAGACACAAAAAACCCTTCAAAAAATCAACGGATCCAGGAGCTGATTTTTTGAAAAGATCAACAAAATTGATAGATGACTAGCAAGACTATTAAGAATCAATTAAACGCAATAAAAACTGACAAAAGGGTATATCACCACTGATCCCACAGAAATACCAACTACCATCAGAGAATACTATAAACACCTCTATGCAAATAAACTAGAAAATCTAGAAGAAATTGATAAATTCCTGAACACATATACCCTCAAAAGACAAAACTAGGAAGAAGTTGAATCTCTGAATAGACCAATAACAGGCTCTGAAATTGAGGCAATAATTAATAGCCTAACAACCGAAAAAAGTACAGGACCAGATGGATTCACAGCCAAATTCCACCAGAGGTACAAACAGGAACTGGTACCATTCCTTCTGAAAGCATTCCAATCAACAGAAAAAGAAGGAATCCTCCCTAACTAATTTTATGAGGCCAACATCATCCTGATACCAAACTCTGGCAGAGACACTACAAAAAAAGAGAATTTTAGACCAATATCCCTGATGAACATCGTTGCAAAAGTCCTCAATAAAATACTGGCAAACCAACTCCAGCAGCACATCAAAAAGCTTATCCACCACAATCAAGTCAGCTTCATCCCTGGGATGCAAGGCTAGTTCAACATATGCAAATCAGTAAATGTAATCCATCACATAAACAAAACCAACAACAAAAATCACATGATTATCTCAATAGATGCAGAAAGGCCTTTCACAAAATTCAACAGCCCTTCATGTTGTTCTCAATAAACTCTCAATAAACTAGGTATTGATGGAATGTATCTCAAAATAATAAGAGCTATTTATGACAAACCTGCAGCCAATATCATACTGAATGGGCAAAAACTGGAAGCATTCCCTTTGAAAACTGGCACAAGACAAGGATGCCCTCTCTCACCACTCCTATTCAACAAATGTTGGAAGTTCTGGCCAGGGCATTCAGGCAAGAGAAAGAAATAAAGGGTATTCAGGAGGAGGTTCCAAGATGGCCGAATAGAAACAGCTCCAGTCTACAGCTCTCAGCATGAGCGATGCAGAAGACAGGTGATTTCTGCATTTGCAACTGAGGTACTGGGTTCATCTCACTGGGGCTTGTCAGACAGTGGGTGCAGCCCATGGACCATGAGCTGAAGCAGGACAGGGCATCGCCTCACCCAGGGAGCACAAAGGGTCAGGAAATTCCCTTTCCTAGCCAAGGGAAACCATGACAGATGGTACCTGGAAAATCAGGACACTCCCACCCTAATACTGTGCTTTTTCAATGGTCTTAGCAAACAGCACACCAGGAGATTATATCCCGCACCTGGCTCAGAGGGTCCCATGCCCATAGAGCCTCACTCACTGTTAGTACAGCAGTGTGAGATTGAACTGCAAGGTGGCAGTGAGGCTTGGGGAGGGGCATCCACCGTTGCTGAGTAGGTAAACAAAGCGGCCAGGAAGCTCAAACTGGGTGGAGCCCACCACAGCTCAAGGAGTCCTGCCTGCCTCTGTAGGCTCCACCTCTGGGGGTGGGGCATAGCTGAACAAAAGGCAGCAGAAACTTCTGCAGACTTAAACATCCCTGTCTTACAGCTTTGAAGAGAGTAGTGGTTCTCCCAGCACAGAATTTGAGATCTGAGAACAGACAGACTGCTTCCTCAAGTGGGTCCCTGAACCCCAAGTAGCATAACTGGGAGGCACCTCCCAGTAGGGGCCGAATGACATCTCATATGGCCAGGTGCCCCTCTGAGACACTGGGTGACCCTCTGAGATCCTTCCAGAGGAAGGATCAGGCAGCAATATTTTCTATTCTGCAATATTTTCTGGTCTGCGCCTCCACTGGTGATACCCAGGCAAACAGGGTCTGGAGTGGACCTCCAGCAAATGCCAACAGATCTCCAACCGAGGGTTCTGACTGTTAGAAGGAAAACTAACAAACAGAAAGGAGATCCAAACCAAAACCCCATATGTACGTCACCATCATCAAGGACCAAAGGCAGATAAAACCACAAAGATGGGGAGAAACCAGAGCAGAAAAGCAGAAAATTCTAAAACTCTGAGTGCCTCTTCTCCTCCAAAGGAATGCAGCTCCTTGCCAGTGATGGAACAAAGCTGGATGGAAAATGACTTTGACGAGTTGAGAGAAGAAGGCTTCACACAATCTGTAATAACAAATATCTGTGAACTAAAGGAGGATGTTCGAACCCATTGCAAAGAAGCTAAAAACCTTGAAAAATGATGAGATGAATGGCTAACTATAATAAACAGTATAGAGAAGACCTTAAATGACCTGATGGAGCTGAAAACCATGGCAGGAGAACTATGTGATGCATGCACAAGCTTCAGTAGCCAATTCGATCAAGTGGAAGAAAGGGTATCAGTGACTGAAGATCAAATTAATGAAATGAAGCAAGAAGACAAGGTTAGAGAAAAAGGAGTAAAAAGAAATGAACAAAGCCTCCAAGAAATATGGGACTATGTGAAAAGACCGAATCTATGTCTGACTGGTATACCTGAATGTGACAGGGAGAATGGAACTAAGTTGGAAAACACTCTTCAGGATATTATCCAGGAGAACTTCCCCAACCTAGCAAGACAGACCAACATTCAAATTCAGGAAACACAGAGAATGCCACAAAGATATTCCTCAAGAAGAGCAACTCCAAGACACATAATTGTCAGATTCACCAAAGTCGAAATGAAGGAAAAAATGTTAAGGTCAGCCAGAGAGAAAGGTCGGGTTACCCACAAAGGGAAACCCATCAGACTAACAGTGGATCTCTTGGCAATTTCCAGAAGCCAGAAGACAGTGGGGGGCCTATATTAAACATTCTTAAGGAAAAGAATTTTCAACCCAGAATTTCATATCCAGTCAAACTAAACTTCATAAGTGAAGGAGAAATAAAATCCTTTACAGACAAGCAAATGCTGAGAGATTTTGTCACCACCAGGTGTGCCTTACAAGAGCTCCTGGAGGAAGCAATAAACATGGAAAGAAACAATTGGTACCAGCCACTGCAAAAACATGTCAAATTGTAAAGACCATCGATGCTAGGAAGAAACTGCATCAACTAATGAGCAAAATAACCAGTTAACATCATAATGGCAGGATCAAATTCACACATAACAATATTAACCTTAAATGTAAATGGGCTAAATGCTCCAATTAAAAGACACAGACTGGCAAATTGGATAAAAAGTCAAGACACATCAGTTTGCTATATTCAGGAGATCCATTTCATGTGCAGAGAAACACATAGGGTCAAAATAAAGGGATGGAGGAAGATTTACCAGGCAAATGGAAAACAAAAAAAAGCAGGGGTTGCAATCCTAGTCTCTGATAAAACAGACTTTAAACCATGAAAGATCAAAAGAGACAAAGAAGGCCATTACATAATAGTAAAGGGATCAATTCAACAAGAAGAGCTAACTATCCTAAATATATATGCACCCAACATGGGAGCACCCAGATTCATAAAGCAAGTCCATAGAGACCTACAAAGAGACTTAGACTCTCACACAATAATAATGGGAGACTTTAACACCCCATTGTCAACATTAGACAGGTCAATGAGACAGAAAGTTGACTAATTTATCCAGGAACTGAACACAGCTCTACACCAAGTGGACCTAATAGACATCTACAGAACTCTCCACCCAAATCAACAGAATATACATTCTTCTCAGCACCACATCACACTTATTCCAAAATTGACCACGTATTTGGAAGTAAAGCACTCTTCAACAACTATAAAAGAACAGAAATCATAACAAGCTGTCTCTCAGACCACAGTGCAATCAAACAGGAACTCAGGATTAAGAAACTCACTCAAAACTGCTCAACTACATGGAAACTGAACAACCTGCTCCTGAATGACTACTGGGTACGTAATGAAATGAAGGCAGAAATAAAGATGTTCTTTGAAACCAACGAGAACAAAGACACAAGATACAAGAATCTCTGGCATACATTTAAAGAAGTGTGTAGAGGGAAATTTACAGCACTAAATGCCCACAAGAGAAAGCAGGAAAGATCTAAAATTGACACCCTAACATCACAATTAAAAGAACTACAGAAGCAAGTGCAAACACATTCAAAAGCTAGCAGAAGGCAAGAAATAACTAACAACAGAGCAGAACTGAAGATAGACACCAAAAAAATCAATGAATCCAGGAGCTGATTTTTTGAAAAGATCAACAAAACTGATAGACCGTCAGCAAGACTAATAAAGAAGAAAAGACAGAAGATTCAAAGACATGGAATAAAAAATGATAAAGGGGATACCACCACCGACCCCACAGAAATACAAACTACCATCAGAGAATACTATACACACCTCTACACAAATAAACTCGAAAATCTAGAAGAAATGGATAAATTCCTGTACACATACACCCTCCCAAGACTATACCGGGAGGAAGCTGAATCCCTGAATAGACCAATAACAGGCTCTGAAGTTGAGGCAATAATTAATAGCCTAACAACCAAAAAAAGTCCAGGACCAGATGAATTCACAGGCAAATTCTACCAGAGGTACAAAGAGAAGCTGGTACCATTACTTCTGAAATGATTCCAATCAATAGAAAAAGAGGGAATCCTCCCTAACTCATTTTATGAGGCCAACATCATCCTGATAGCAAAGACTGACAGACACACAGCAAAAAAAGAAAATCTTAGACCAATATCCCTGAAGAACATCGACACAAAAATCATCAATAAAATACTGTCAAACCGAATCCAGCAGCACATCAAAAAGCTTATCCACCATGATCAAGTGGGCTTCATCCCTGGGATGCAAGGCTGGTTCATCATACACAAATCAATAAATGTAATCCATCATATAAACAGAACCAAAGACAAAAACCACATAATTATCTCTATAAATGCAGAAAATGCCTTCAACAAAATTCAAGCAAACTTCATGCTAAACACTCCCAATAACTAGGTATTGATGGGACCTATCTCAAAATAATAAGAGCTATTCAGGGCAAACCCACAGCTAATATACTGAATGGACAAAAATGGGAAGCATTCCCTTTGAAAACTGGCACAAGACAGGGATGCCCTCTCTCACCACTCCTATTCAACATAGTGTTGGAAGCTCTGGCCACGGCAATCAGGAAGGAGAAAGAAATAAAGGGTTCAATTAGCAAAAGAGGAAGTCAAATTGTCCCTGTTTGCAGATGACATGATTGTATATTTAGAAAACCCGGCCGGGCGCGGTGGCTCAAGCCTGTAATCCCAGCACTTTGGGAGGCCAAGACGAGCAGATCACGAGGTCAGGAGATCGAGACCATCCTGGTCTACACGGTGAAACCCCGTCTCTACTAAAAAATACAAAAAACTAGCCAGGCGAGGTGGCGGGCACCTGTAGTCCCAGCTACTCGGGAGGCTGAGGCAGGAGAATGGCGTAAACCCGGGAGGCGGAGCTTGCAGTGAGCTGAGATCCGGCCACTGTACTCCAGCCGGGCGATAGAGCGAGACTCCGTCTCAAAAAAAAAAAAAAAAAAAAAATAGAAAACCCCATCGTCTCAGCCCAAAATCTCCTTAAGCAGATAAGCAACTTCAGCAAAATCTCAGGATACAAAATCAATAGCAAAAATCACAAACATTCCTATACACCAATAACAGACAAACAGCCAAATCATGAGCGAATTCCCATTCACAATTGCTTCAAAGAGAATAAAATACCTAGGAATCCAACTTAAAAGGGAATGAAGGACCTCTTCAAGGAGAACTACAAACCACTGATGAACAAAATAAAACAGGACACAAACAAATGGAAGAACATTCCATGCTCATGAATAGGAAGAATCAATATTGTGAAAATGGCTACACTGCCCAAAGTAATTTGTAGATTCAATGCCATCCCCATCAAACTACCAATGACTTTCTTCAAAGAATTGGAAAAAACTGCTTTAAAGTTCATATGGAAGCAAAAAAAGAGCCCACATTGCCAAGACAATCCTAAGTCAAAAGAGCAAAGCTGGAGGCATGATGCTACCTGACTTCAAACTATACTACAAGGCTACAGTAACCAAAACAGCATGGTACTGGTAACAAAACAGACATATGGACCAATGGAACAGAACAGAGCCCTCACAAATAATACCACACATCTACAACCATCTGACCTTTGACAAACCTGACAAAAACAAGAAATGGGGAAAGGATTCCCTCTTTAATAAATGGTGCTGGGAAAACTGGGTAGCTATATGTAGAAAGCTGAAACTGGATCCCTTCCTTACGCCTTACACAAAAATTAATTCAAGATGGATTAAAGACTTAAATGTTAGACCTAAAACCATAAAAACCATAGAAGAAAACCTAGGCAATACCATTCAGAACATAGGCATGGGCATGGACTTCACAACTAAAACACCAAAAGCAATGGCAACAAAAGCCAAAATTAACAAATGGGATCTAATTAAATGAAAGAACTTCTGCACAGCAAAAGAAACTACCATCAGAGTGAACAGGCAACCTACAGAATGGGAGAAAATTTTTGCAATT
Organism: Trachypithecus francoisi; assembly: GCF_009764315.1. Taxonomy (NCBI): domain Eukaryota; kingdom Metazoa; phylum Chordata; class Mammalia; order Primates; family Cercopithecidae; genus Trachypithecus; species Trachypithecus francoisi. The sequence goes on from NW_022681470.1 coordinate 85,126,192, forward strand.
TACTCATCTGACAAAGGGCTAATATCTGGAATCTACAAAGAACTTAAACAAATTTACAAGAAAAAATCATACAACCCCATTAAAAAGTGGGTGAAGGTTATGAATAGACACTTCTCAAAAGAAGACATTTATGCAGCCAACAGACACATGGAAAAAATGCTCATCATCACTGGCCTTCAGAAAAATGCAAATCAAAACCACAATTAGATACCATCTCACACCAGTTAGAATGGTGATCACTAAAAAGTCAGGAAACAACAGGTGCCGGACAAGATGTGGAGAAATAGGAACACTTTTACACTGTTGGTGGGACTGTAAACTAGTTCAACCATTGTGGAAGACAGTGTGGCAATTCCTCAAGGATCTAGATCTAGAAATCCCCTTTGACCCAGCCATCCCATTACTAGGTATATACCCAAAGGATTATAAATCATGCTGCTATAAAGACACAGGCACACTTATGTTTATTGTGGCACTGTTCACAATAGCAAAGACTTGGAAACAACCCAAATGTCCATCAATGATAGACTGGATTAAGAAAATATGGCACATATACACCATGAAACACTATGCAGCCATAAGAAAGGATGGGTTCATGTCCTTTGTAGGGACATGGATGAAGCTGGAAACCATCATTCTGAGCAAACTATTGCAAGGACCCAAAAACAAACACCGCATGTTATCACTCATAGGTGGGAATTGAATAATGAGAACACTTGGACACAGGGTGGAGAACATCACACACTGGGGCCTGTCATGGGGTGTGGGGGAGGGGGAGGGATAGCATTAGGAGATATACCTAATGTAAATGACGAGTTAACGCGTGCAGCATACCAACATGGCACATGTATACGTATGTAACAAACCTGCACGTTGTGTACATGTACCCTAGAAATTAAAGTATAATAAAAATAAATAAATAAAAAAATTTCTCTTTCTGAGCACTCCATTGAATATGGAATACCCACAATAAAAGATATTTAAAATTGCAAAAAAAAAAAAAAAAGAGAGAAAAGAAAAAAAGAAATTCAATTAGGAAATGAAATCCCTGTTTGCAGATGACATGATTGTATATTTAGAAAACCTCATTGTCTCAGCCCAAAATCTCCTTAAGTGGATAAGCAACTTCAGCAGTCTCAGAATACAAAATCAATGTGCAAAAATCACAAGCATTCCTGTACACCAATAACAGACAGAGCCAAATCATGAGTGAACTCCCATTGACAATTGCTACAAAAAGAATAAAATACCTAGGAATACAACTTACAAGGGATGAAAAGGACCTCTTCAAGGAGAACTACAAACCACTGTTCAACGAAATAAAAGAGGACACAAACAAATGGAAGAACATTCCATGCTCATGGATAGGAAGAATCAATATTGTGAAAATGGCCATACTGCCCAAAGTAATTTGTAGATTCAATGCCATCCCCATCAAGCTACCAACAACTTTCTTCAAAGAATTGGAAAAAACTACTTTAAAGTTTATATAGAACCCAAAAAAAGCCTGCATTGCCAAGACAATCCTAAGCCAAAAGAACAAAGCTAGTAGCATCACACTACCTGACTTCAAACTATACTACAAGACTACAGTAACCAAAACAGATATATAGACCAATGGAACAGAACAGAGGCCTCAGAAATGACACCACACATCTACAACCATTTGATCTTTGACAAACTTGACAAAAACAAGCAATGGGGAAAGGATTCCCTATTTAATAAATGGTGCTGGGAAAACTGACTAGCCATATGTGGAAAGCTGAAACTGGATCCCTTCCTTACACCTTATACAAAAATTAATTCAAGATGGATTAAAGACTTAAATGTTAGACCTAAAACCATAAAAACCCTAGAAGAAAACCGAGGCAATACAATTCAGGACATAGGCATGGGCAAGGACTTCATGACTAAAACACCAAAAGTAATGGCAGCAAAAGCTAAAATTTACAAATGGGATCTAATTAAACTAAAGAGCTTCTGCACAGCAAAAGAAACTACCATCAGAGTGAACAGGCAACCTACAGAATGGGGGAAACTTTTTGCAATCTACCCACTTGACAAAGGGCTAATATCCAGAATCTACAAAGAACTCAAACCAATTTACAAGAAAAAACAGACAATACCATCAAAAAGTGGGCAAAGGATATGAGCAGACATTCTCAAAAGAAGACATCTATGCAGCCAACAGACACATTAAAAATGCTCATCATCACTGGCCTTCAGAGAAATGCAAATCAAAACCACAATGAGATACCATTTCACACCAGTTAGAATGGCAATCATTAAAAAGTCAGGAAACAACAGATGCTGGAGAAGATGTAGAGAAATAGGAACACTTTTACATTATTGGTGGGAGTGTATATTAGTTCAACCATTGTGGAAGACAGTGTGGCAATTCTTCAAGGATCTAGAACTAGAACTAGCATTTGACCCAGCCATCCCATTACTGGGTATATACCCAAAGGATTGTATATCATGCTACTATAAAGACACATGCACACGTATGTTTATTGAGGCACTATTCACAATACCAAAGACTTGGAACCAACCTGAATGTTTATCAATGATAGATTGGATTAAGAAAATGTGGCACGTATACACCATGGAATACTATGCAGCCATAAAAAAGGATGAGTTCTTGTCTTTTGCAGGGACACAGATGAAGCTGGAAACCATCATTCTCAGCAAACTATCACAAGGACAGAAAACCAAACCCCATATGTTCTCACTCGTAGGTGGGAATTGAACAATGAGATCACTTGGACACAGGGCAAGAAACATCACACACCAGGGTCTGTCAGGGGGTGGGGGACTGGGGGAGGGATAGCATTAGAAGATATACCTAATGTAAATGATAAGTTGATGGGTGCAGCAAACCAACATGGCACATGTATTCCTATGTATCAAACCTACACATTGTGCCCATGTACCCTAGAACTTAAATAATTAAAAAAATTAGACAACAAGAACAAATGGAAAAACATTCCATGCTTAAAATAGAAAAAAATCAATATTGTAAAAGTGGCCATACTGCCCAAAAACAATTTAGGGATCCAATGTTATTTCTATTAAACTACCAAGGACATGCTTCACAGAACTAGAAAAAAACTATTTTAAAATTCATATAGAACCAAAAAATAGGCTGTACAGCCAAGGCAATCCCAAGCAAAAAGAACAAAGCTGGAGGCATCATGCTACCCAACTTCAGACTATACTACAGGGCTACAATAACCCAAACAGCATGGTATTGGAACAAAAACACACATATACCAATGGAACAGAATACAAAACATAGAAACAAGGCTGCACACTTTCAATTATAAATCTATCTGTCTTCGACAAACCTGATAAAAATAAGCAATGGATGTCACTGCACTCCAGTCTGGGCAACAGAGTGACACTACATCACAAACAACGACGACAACAATAACAACAACAACAAAAAACCCCACACGCAATGGGGAAAAGATTCCCTATTTAATAAATGTTACTGGAATAACTGGCTAGCCATTTGCAGAAGATTGAAATTGGACCCCTTCCTTACATCATACACAAAAAACTAACTTAAGATGGATAGAACACTTAAATGTAAAACCTGAAACTATAAAAACCCCAGAAGAAGACAGCCTAGGCAGTATCATTCAGGACATGGAAATGGGTTAAGAGTTCATGACAAAGGCGCCAAAAGTAATTTCAACAAAAGCAAAATTGGCAAATGGGATTTAATTAAACTAAAGAGCTTCTACTACACAGAAAAGAAAAATATCAACAGAGTAACAGACAACCTACAGAATGGGGGAAAACTGTTGCAAACTATGCACCTGGAAAAGATCTAATATCCAGCATCTATAAGGAACTTAATAAATTTACGAGAAAAAAAACCCAAAACACAACTCCATTAAAAAGTAGGCAAAGGAAATGAACAGACACTTTTCAAAAGAAAACATCCATGCAACCAAAAATCATATTTCAAAATGCTCAACATTCTCTAATGGTTTTCATTAGAGAAATGCAAATGAAAACCACAATGAGATACCATCTCACACCAGTCAGAATGGCTAGTATCAAAAAGTCAAAAAGTAACAAATGCTGGCAAGGTTGCAGAGAAAAAGACCCTCATACACTGTTGGTGGGAGTGTAAATTAGTTCAGCTATTGTGGAAGACAGTGTGGTGATTCCTCAAAGAACTAAAAACAGAAATACCATTTGACCCAGCTATCTCATTACTGGGTATATAACCAAAGGAATATAAATCATTCTATTATAAAGACAAATTCATGTGTATGTTCACTGCAGCACTATTCACAATTGCAAAGACATGGAATCAACATAAATGCTCATAAATAATAGCCTGCATAAAGAAAATGTGGTACATATACACCACGGAATCCTATGCAGCCCTAAAAAAGAATGAGATCATGTCCTTTGTGGGAACCTGAATGGAACTGAAGGCCATTATCCTTAGCAAAATAACGCAGGAACAGAAAAACAAATACTGCATGTTCTCACTTATAAGTGGGATCTAAATGATGAGAACACATGGACACATGGAAAAGAACAAAAGACACTGGGACTTATCTGAAGGTAGAAGTGGGAGGAGGGAGAGAACCAAAAAAAATAACTAATGAACACTAGGCTTAATACATGGGTGATGAAATAATCTGTACAGCAAGCCCCCATGACACAAGCTTACATATGTATCAAACTTCACATGTACCCCTGAACTTAAAATAAAAGTTAAAAATAAAAATAAAAAATAAAAAAGCAGTATTGAGTGCTAATATTTGTATTAAGAATATGGTTTACTGGGAAAAAAAGAGATATTTACTAAAACTGTGGACCAATGCTAAAATAGTTGCATTTTAAGATAAACTGTTTAATTTTTAAAATTCATATTTTTATTGACAAGCACACATTATGCACGACCTGAAATCATATCATGTATAAATTAGTGTAAGCATGATGAACTCAATCTGTCAATGGGCTTTTATTCATAAGTGCTGCTGCTGTCTCTCTTCCCAACATAATAGTGCTACTTTCATTATTTGAGGAGAGCACTGTGTTTGTACATGGAATTAAAAACAGACCCAGTGACACAATTGTGGGGTCCTAAGAAAAAAATTATTAAAAGGTGGCATTTTCAGCCCTGAGAATTACATTAATGCACCACCCCAATCTGTGTCTCCTTCGATGAACTTCTCTCCACTGACAATAAATAACTATGTCTATGAGTCGGACTGTTTCCACTCTCTGATTGCCTTCTGGTTGCCGCACCTGGGTAGTTCAGAGTCACAAGAAACCCCATGCCACGTGACAGAATGCACATTGTTCCCACCTCACTACACTCTACTCTCTCCATCCAGCACTAGCTGCAGCCAGGCTGTCTCACAGTCCAGAATGCTAGCCAGCGATCAAGCTTTCTGAAGTGCCCTGGCTGGGGTCCATAGATAAGGACCGCCAGGCAGTGCTCCAGAAGCCAGCAGATGCCATCAATCAGTTTCCCACCTGCCAGACACTGAGAATCTCCAGACACCAGAGATGTCCTCTGTTGCCAGAGCTGAACTCTCACATGAAGACTCCAGAAGGCCCTGCAATGTAGGCATGCTTCAACCATTGCCTCTGTGTGGCCACAAGGACACAGGGTCTTCCCATGGCTATTGAGTTGTCCAGCACACTCGGGGCTCTGGAAAGGCCCCTTAACAACTATAGGCCTTAGCTGAGCTCTCCATTTACATAAGGCCAGGCAGTGCGCATTATGGGAGACACCCCTGGGTACTGGGATGAGGATGGCACTTGGCATGTGAGCTAGGATTGGGTGCCCACTGCTCTATCTCAGGGAGGCAGCGGCCAGCCAGCCTCTGTCCCCTTACCGACCTCCTTTGCTACAACTGCATTTCTGGCAGGCAGTGGATCAGGGAAGCATCCGCAGTTTTGGATCATGCAGAGAACCACTACTGGCCAAGCATTCCCAATCTGACAACAGAACAGCACAGCACTGCTGAGGTGAACTTGGCAAAGAACTCTGAGACCACAAAGGCAACCAATACTTCCAAGTCATCACAACCTGCCTCTCCCGTAGATTTATTGTAGACCAACTCAACCATCTCCATGTCAGCAAGAAATGGTCCTCACTCTAAGCCATCACTCTTGGATTTAGATCATTCGGCTGCTTTGGTATGGAACTGAAAAGCTTTAATTTCTATAAACACATAAGGTTTTGCACCACAGCTTTATTAAAACAAACAAACATGAGCAGAGTTGTCTACATATGGAACATCTGGGATAAACTCCTACTTGAAAGTATCATCACTGCTTTTTTGTTTGTTTCTCCTTTTCTTTTTTTTTAAGACGGAGTCTTGCTCTGTTGCCCAGTCTGGAGTGCAGTGGCACAATCTTGGCTCACTGCAAGCTCCACCTCCCGGGTTCATGCCATTCTCCTGCCTCAGCCTGCTGAGTAGCTGGGACTACAGGTACCTGCCAACATGCCCATCTAATTTTTTGTATTTTTAGTAGGGACGGGGTTTCACCGTGTTAGCCAGGATGGTCTCAATCTCCTGACCTCGTGATCCACCTGCCTAGGCCTCCCAAAGTGCTGGGATTACAGGCGTGAGCCACCGCACCCGGCTTTTTGTTTCTTTAGCCTGATAGGACAATATCAGAAATTTCCTTGGTCACAGAGGATATAAAACATAGTTTGAAAAAAATCAGCAATAAGGCTAAAAACTATTATTCGGTGTATTTGCTTAAGTGTAAGATAGCTGATTGGAAATTTATCATGTAACATTAGTTTGCTTAGTTTTCATTAAGTTTGATAAACATAAATAGAATTGTGAATAAATATATGGCTGATTCATATTATAATTAAACTGCACATTGACATAAACTGTACATAAAAAGCTGCACATTGTCATCCAAAATAATACTTAGGTAAAACCAAGAATACAATAAACTGATGCCAAGGAACCTACCCTAAAATAAAAACACAGTTAACATGGAATTGCAAAATTAGAATGAAAGAAACATTTACCCATAAAATCTTGTTTGGGACATTGATATAACACCATAAAATACTTTCTATAAATAACTACAATGTTCAGCTGTAACTGTGCATGTATAAAGATCAGGCATTCTGAATCATTGCCCTGTGGTGTATGGCAGTACAATTTTACCGAAAATGCACTACAATAATTAACAGAATTTTCTAATGAGAAAATTCTAACGAATAAATATTTACACTGTATATAACTTTATATTACTAATATATTGATGCTATTATTTCACAAAATAAAAAAGCTGTAATACAGCCTTTAAAAGCAAATAATAGCCTTGCATTTCTAAATAAAAAATATAAATGTTGTGAAATATGGTTAAGAGTAACTGATAAAATAAAAATTTGGGCAAAAACTATATTATAGTTTGGATACAGCTTGAAAAAAAGTGGATGAAAACCTTAATAAGCCCTTTTGTCTCACTAAACTTAATCTTACAAGTGAACATTATAATACATATAGGGTACCTATGAACTATGTAATTTACTTTTTACACAATGTATAAATTCTAGCATTTTGTTCTTAAGATTTGAACCTAAAATAACACACAAACATACAAGAGAACAAAATAAGGCAGAAATGTATGGAGACAGTGACATTATCAAGATAATGGAATAGGAGTTCCCTATTTTTATATTGCCCTGCAACAACAAAAACTAGTCAGCCAAAGTAACTTTATGAGAGAGCCAGGCACAGTGGCTCATGACACTAATCTCTTCCATTCAGGAGCCTGAGGCAGAAGGACTACCTCAGGCCAGGAGTTCAAGAACAACCTGGACAATATAGTGAGCTTTGGGATACAGGGCATTAGGAAACTGTGCTAAAACCCAAGATAAAGAAGAGTCATTTTGAGAAGGCAGGTCCTTTGGTTAATAAAGTGTCATATCCAAAGCAATCTGTAAGTTAACTCAAATCCCTATCACAATTCCTGTGCCACTTTTCATAATAATAGAAAATGCAAGCCTACAATGTACATAGAACTACAAGAAATACCAATCATGAGGAATGGCCAAACCAATCATGAGGAATAACAAAAAAGCTGGGGACATCATACTTGTGACCCACACAAAACAGTTCAAAAGTCACTGTTTGTAGATAACCTGGGGAAACCCTGCTAGGTACTCAGTGGGAGCTACACTCATCTATGCATCTGGTATTAGGCCCACCATATAGCAGAAACGTGCCCTAGTGCCTGCTCCACAGAGGAAAATCCTGAAGACAATCCAGTCTACTTAAAAACACGACAGGACTCACCACATGTGCTCCTGGTAACAAGCCCACTAAAGGTAAAACTCACTCCAGATTTGGCAGCAACCTTGTAACCCAGCTACAATCCTTTTTACTGCAAACACAGAAAAGATATTATCAGCCATGAGACCCAAAAGATGAAGATCTTTACCTACTGAAACGAATTTATAAAAACAAAAGAGGTGTTTGCTCCTCCAAATCCGCAAACACCAGTGTAAGTCTATATTATGCCCATTCTAACAGTTCTATTTTAACATAGAACTGGAAGTCCTACATAGAATAATTAAGCAAGAAAATTTAGAAGATGCAAATTGAAAAGAAGAAAAAAACTCACTGTTTGTAGATGACATAATCTTATATATATATAACCATAAATAGTACACCAAGAAATTGTTTAAACTAATAAATAAACTCAGTAAAGAAGAAGAATATACAATTAACATGCTAATATCAGTTTTGTTTCTATATACTAGCAACAAACTGGTAAAAAAGAAAAAAATCTCATTTAAAATAGCAACAAATTAATAAATTTCCTAACAAAAAATTTAACCAATGTGGTGAAAGATCTTTGCAAAAATAAAATACAAGATATTGATTAAAGAAATTAAAGAAGACACTAATAAATGTAAATATGTTACATGTTTATGGATTGGAAGAATAAACATAATTTAAGTGCTATATTATCCAAAGGATTCTAGATTAATTCAAATTCCTATCAAAATTCCTATGCCACTTTTTATAGTAATAGAAAATAAATTTATATAAAACTATAAGAAATATTGAATGGCCAAAGCAATCATGAGGAGTAAAACCAAATCTAGAGACATTATACTTTACTATTTAAAACTATATTTCAAGGTTACTATAAAAATAATAGAATGATATGTTAATAGGAACCAGCACAAAAACCAATGGAGCAGAATACAGAGCCCAGATGTAAATCTATGTATCTAAAGTTAATTGTTGACAAGGGCACTATGAATACACAATACAGAAAGTACAGCATCTTCAATACTTGGTGCTGGGAACACTGGATACTCACAAGCACAATAATAAAATTAGATCATATTTCTTACACCATACACAAAAATTAACTCAAAATAAAGATTTAAATTTTATACATAAATCCTTTAAAAATATTTAACAAAAGCATAAGAAAAGCCTCCATGATATGGCGGCCTCGGCAATGACATTTTAAATATGATATCAAAAGTATAGCAACAAAACTAACCATAAAGTTGTACTGTATTAAACTAAAAATATTGTGCACAGCAAAACATAAGAAAACCTTTAAGACGAAATAAAATACTTTCAAACCATATATAATAAGAGGTTAGTATTCAAAATATAGCAGGAGCTCGTGCAAATCCGAAGCAAAACAAAAAATTTGCCAGGACGCTAAGGCAATTCAGTTCACTCATTTGGTGCCACCGCAACCTGGGCAGGGGACCGAGACCTCTGGTGCACTCTCCAGGCAGCAGGGGGGCGCTGTGACGGTCCCACGCACCACCTGGCCGCCAGCAATGTTGGAAGGCTCTGGGAGGCCCGACAGAAGTCACAGCTCCGCCGGCCGGCAGGTGGTGCTCGGGTTTAGAGTGGGGAGTGGCTCAAGGGTTCTAGATCAGAGACCTGCAGCCCCTGGGTGGCGGTGCGACTGGAGTCATGCGCGCGTGGCAGGGCTGATCTCTTCAGAAAGTCGGGCGCTACTGTCGGCATCTATGGGTACACCATCCTGGAAAGTGTCCGATATCGTCTAAACTCAGAAGCTAAGCAGCGTAAGGCCTAGTTAGTACTTAGATGGGAGACCACTTGAAAATACTGGATGCTGTGCTTGAAAATACTGGGTGCGCCTTTTGGCTTCCCACTGTTTTCCTTTTTCCCCATTTTATTGCCATGCTTCCCAACTGCCCAAAGGTTCTTCTGCCCCTTTACTGCCCACCTGCGCCCCAGCCAGCCTGGGACCTCATCATGGGGGTCCGCCACTGCAGCACCGCCAGGTAGCAGCATCCCACTTCCTCCGCCTCGCCACCATCCAAGCAGGAGCACGACTCAAGACAGGGTGGGGCGGGCCAGAGCCCGACCCGGAAGGGGTAAGGGCTGGTTCCCTGCAATCCGGGTGTCTTCCCGCTCCCGGGACACCAGGTAATTCAATTTACTCATCCGATAGCGCAGCAACCGTCCAAGCTAAGGGGCAGGCAGGGGCAGCAGGTCCCACAGATGCCAGCCAAGACCTCCGCTCCAGAAGCAGAGGGGGCTGCTTTCCCCGGGAGAAGGACATTGCCTTCACCAGCCAGGAAAATTGTCCCTGTGCACCCGGAATCCCATTGCCACCAACTTCGTATAACCTCCAGTTCCGAGGACACGAGAGAGGCCCAGGCCTCCAGCCCTGTGGGCACCTTAGTGCCAAGGCGTCCACCAGACTGATGGGCACACTCTACAAATCTTGGGGGCCACTGCAACAAGAGGACAGGGAGGAGGCAACAAAGGAAAAACCCTGTGAAAGGCAACCCCAGAGCAACCAACCAATCCAAAGGGGCCCTGTCTACCAGAGCAGAGCACTCCCTCTCCAAGGCTCTATAGCTCTTGCTCTCTAGCTCCGTCACCCCCCTCTTGCTCTTCTTCCCCCTCCACCTGGCGCTCTGTCTCCTTTCTCTCTCTCTCTCTCTCTCTCTCTCTCTCTCTCTCTCTCTCTCATTCTCTCTCTCTCTCCTCCCTCACTCTCTCTTTCTATTGCTGTCTCTCATTCCATTTCTATCTCTCCATCCCTTTCTCCCTTGCTCTCCTTCAAGCTATGTCTGAGTCCTTGTGAGTCTGTGTGTGTTGTGTGCTCGAGAGCGAGCGCCCATGTGTGTTTGTGTGTGGGGAGGGGGTGGTTTTGCTCATGGTGGTCATGAGGTGTGTCTGGGTGTGCCTCAGTCACTCTCTCTCGGAATCAGGCAGCTGGCTCTAGTGCCATTGTGGGGCAAAGCAGGGCCCAAAGCCCCCTTGTTGCCCGTCGGGAAAGGCGACAGTGGTGGGGACATTTTGAGAAAGAAGGCCCATGGGGCGGGGTCAGCTGATCACCCTTGGGCAGCCCTGGGGACTCTGGGTGGGTGGGTTAAGAGGGAGCCTTGCAGGAGGGGCGGCGAGGGATCCAAAACAATCCCTCAGCTCTAAGGCGGAGAATAGGAGGAGATCCCAGGACCATGGACCTTGGGCCTTGAGGCACAGGAGCACACAGTTTTCTGAGCACCCGATGTGGTGGAAGGTTGGGAGCTTGGGGGCCGGGGGAAGGCCTGGAGCGTCAGTGGAAGAGAGGCCGCCGGAAGCAAAGGGGTACTGTGGCAGTCCAGTAGGTGGCCAGGCCACCAGCGATGGCGGCAGGCTCTGGGAGGCCAACAGAATGTGCAGTGTGGTGGCCTGTGGTGCGCGGATGTAGAGGTGAATTGCCTGGAGTCAGGCGCCCCCCCGTGGCTGGGACAAGCTCTTAGAGAAGCCAGGTGCCACTGTCAGAGTCTAGGACCATATCACCCTGAAAATGCCGATTTCATCTGATCTTGGGAGCTAAGCAGAGATAGGCCTGGTTAGTGCTTGGATGGGAGACCGTCTGGGAATATACCATGTGCCGTAGGCTTTTTGGCTTCCTGCTCGCTCCCTCTTTCCATTCCCTCCTTCTTTCCCCCTCCCTCCCTCTTTCCGCTCTCCCCCTTTTTCCCCCTTTAATCACCCTGTTTCCCAACCGCCTCCTGATTCTGCTCCCCCTTTTCTACCTGCCTGTACCCCGGCCACAGCCTGGAACCTCCTAGTGGGAGTCTGCCACTGCAGCATTGCCAGGTAGCAGCATCCCACCTCTTTTGCCTAACCACCTCCCAGGATGAGCCTGGCTCACTGCCCTGGGCAGGGCCAGCAGGGGCCCAACCCTGAAGGTGCAAGGCACAGGTTCCCTGCCATCCCAGGTGTGTTCCTGATCCCGGGACGTCCATGCAATTCAATTCACTCATCTGGAGCCACCACAACCGTCCAAGCTGGGAGAAGGGGGAGGAGCAGCAGGTCCCACAGACACCAGCCAGAACCTCCACTCCAGAACGCATGGGTTGCTTTCCCCAGAGAAAGGACATCACCTTCACCACCCGCCAGGAAAACCATCCCTGTGAGGCAGAAACTTAAAAATAATATAAATAATAGTAAGTACTACATTCATTCACTCCAAGAAAAATAAAAGCCAAGGCCCAGAATGTGGCAAGTCAAGCATTAAAAAGAAAAGAACAAGTTTTCCTCTTCCTAGCAAGCTTACTTTAAGGACAGTTATAAGATAACGCTGTTGGAGAAGTTGAAACCAAAGGAATAGGCTCCAGACACCCCTCCTCAGGAGTAAGGGTGAAGGGGGAAAAAAAAGGGCAAATATCTGTATTTAGTCAGTTTTTGTTTTCCTTTCAATGCAGCTACAAGGCCACAAGTTTTACCAAGTCATCAGTTATGCTGTAGATCACATGACCTGACATATGATTAACTGCCTTTGTTTTGTTTCTGCAAGTTTACTTATAAAAATCCTGCTCAGTCTTTGTTCAATGCTCAGCCTTTTGGATGTGAATCCACTGAGCCGGTGTGTACCTTACTTCCTGTATTCACCCATACTGGTCTCTCTAGTCCTCTGCATCCTGCAACATTTCTTAGTGAGCCAGCCAGGAGGAGTAGAGATGGCCGATTTACTGTCCCCTTTTCCTGTGGGGCTAGAGCCCTGGGTCAAGGAAACCTGTGACCCCAGGCGCTGCCTGGAGAACTTCAGCCTGGAGGGGAAATCTCCCATGACCCAATGCACCTATCCAGCAGCACAACAGAACCTGAGGGAGGAACTACCTGATGATTTCAGAAAGAACACACTTCAGGAACCACAGTAAGGTTTTGGGGCCCAAGGCAGGATCTGTCCAATAAGGACAGAAAAGGAGCCTGATCACCTCCCGGGGTGTAACTACTAATCCGATCCCGAGGGACTGGGTGGGGAGCGGTGAGAGAGGCTCACCAATTCAGATGAAAGTCACACCCCAGTGGACACAGGACATGAGAGTGGCTCACTAAGTAGGTTAGGAAAGGGAAATTGGAGGTGGGGAGAGTGGCTTGCCACCCCAATTAGGAACACAGGAACTGGGAGCGGGGAGGTTGTGAAAGAGACAATTCTGGGAGGAACCAATGCAGGGAGTGACATGGGGAGTCACAGATCTTTTAGCATGGACTGTGTGCTCCCAGCAATGTGTGGGGCCGACGTGGATTAGTCGTGAACCATGTATGATAACAGGAGCTGCCCCACAGCTCAGAGTTGTGGTGGGAATAAGGACCTCTCCAAAGTCAAGTGGCATCTGAAAACTCGCATAATAGGAGAGATGGTCTGATAGGTCTGAAACAAAAGGAAAAGTGGGTGTGCTGCATCATAAAGGGAGGAAACTGGAGGAAAGTCATCAAAACCCACTCCATTGGAGTGCATGTTACAGAACTTTAAGAAAGGTTTTCCAAGGGATTATGGAGTTAAGCTAACCCCCCAGAGGTTGAGAACTCTCTGTGAATTAGAATGGCCTTCTTTTGGTGTTGTATGGCTGACCAAAGGAACTATAGATAGGGAAACAATTGGCCGTGCATTTAAGGTGGTGACAGGGGTTGGAGGACAGCCTGCCTGGGCATCACAATCAATTTCCTTATATTGACTCATGGTTAAATATACTGCAAACAAACTGACCTGGATCCAGCACTGTTCAGCAGCTTATTGCAAAACACTTGTGGCCTGAGTTGAACCAAAAATGAAAGAGCAGCTTCATTGACAGATGCAGAGTTAAAGGCAAAGTTCCAGACAGAGAAAGAAAACCAGTTTTGCTAGAGCTGCCAGAGACAAAAGAGACTCCTACTCCATATGTCCCAGCCTACCCCCCTTTACTGAGACCAACAGCCCCCCAGGAACCAGATTAAGGAGCTAGCATGCCCCCAAGTCTCACCCTGAAGAGAAGGATCAAAGCCTCGAGAGGTCAGGGAAAGAAGTCAAGATAGTCAAGCAGGCAGACTCAGATCTGGCCATGCTTGAGTTATGCAAATGCCTCTCAGGGAGATGTGAGGACCCATTTATGATGATGACCAAGGCTAAGTCCAAGGGGGGGCAATGGACTTTCACCTCTCAATCCTTTTCAACCACTGATCTCTTAAACTGGAAACACCATACCTCCTATATGGAGAAGCCCCAAACTCATAGATCTGATGTAGTCCATCTTTCTGATACACAATCCAACATGACCAGACTGCAGGCAGCTTCTTCTCATGCTGTTTAACACTGAAGAGTGCAGAAGAGTAACCCAGGCAGCTCTCCGCTGGCCAGAAGCCAATGCACCAGCAGACAAAGTGAATGCTCAGGCATATGCTCAGGGCCAGTTCTCAGACCAAGATCCCAACTGGGACTCAGTAGATGCGACTCAGCTTCAGCATTTGCAGAGGGACAAAGAGGCACTTCTGCAAGGGCTAAGGGATGGTGGAAAAAAAGGCAATTAATATATGAAAGATCTCAGAGATGCTTCAGGGAAGTTATGAGAGCCCTAGCCAGTTTTATCAAAGACTCTGTGAGGCATACTGGTTTTTCACCCCATTTCACCCTGAGACTGTTGAAAATCAGTGTATGGTGAATACATCATTTGTAGGACAGGCCCAGGGTGTTAAAAGCTAAAGCTTCAGAAACTGGAAGGTTTTGCAGGCATGAATGCCACTCAGCTTATAGAAGTGGCCACCAAAGTGTATGTTAATCATGACCAGGAGGCAAAGAAGGGAACAGAACAGAGGCTTAAAAAGAAAGAAAGCTGATCTGTTAGCAGCAGCCTTCATAGAGAGAGAACCTAGCAATGTGAGATGACAAGGACATGGACGTGGACATGGAAGAGGTCAAGTTAGACAGGAATTCGAGAGCTAACCAAGGCTAGAGAAGGATCAATATGTGTGATGCAAAAAGAAAGGACACTGGAAAGATGAATGGACAGAAGGCAATGAGGGAAATGGCCAAGGCCATGAGAAAAAGAGCCATTGACCAGGGGCTGTTGCACCATAGAGGAACTGGATACTGGTCTAATCTGGCTGGCAGGGGCTGAAAGATATGAAGACTAGGACAGACAGGGCTCCTTCTCATTAAGCCTCCAGGAGCTTATGGTCACATTAGAAGTTGGAGGCCAATTGATGGACTTTATGGTAGATACTGGGGCTGAACACTCTGTAGTAACTCCACCCATAGGGCCACTATCCAAGAACTATACAACTATTGTAGGAGCAATTGGAGTCTCAGAGAAGAGGCCATTCCACTGGTCAAGGAGGTGGGTTATAGGAGGATGAGGAGTCCAGCATGAGATTCTATACCTCCCAAATTGTCCAGTTCCCTTTTTAGGAAGAGACTTACTTCAAAAACTGCAAGCACAGATTACTTTTGGCCCACAGGAAGGTATGACTTTAAATTTGACTCACCTGAAGGCCAAGGTGTTAACCCTTATTGTCCCACTGGCTGAGGAGTGGAGACTTTATAGAAAGAAATTGCAGGCACCAATGCAACCTCATATGTGAGAAAAATAAAAATTATTATTGCAGTTAGAGAAATTCCTGGAGTGTGGGCTGAGGACAACCCACCTGGGTTAACTGTAAATCATGCACCAATAGTAGTAGAATTAAAACCAGGGGCAACTCCTGTTTGGGTTCCTCAGTACCCAGTTCCCCCAAAAGGCTGTACAGGGCATCTGTAAACACTTAGAGCAGCTCTATAAACATGGGATTTTAGTCCAATGCCAGTCACACTGGAATACTTCACTTTTGCCAGTATGAAAGCCACTGCCAGGACCAGGGTCTGATGCGTTATAGACCAGTGCAGGATGTGCCATGAATCAGGTCATGGTAACCATCCATCCAGTGGTACACAACCCATATGCTTTAATGGAACTCATTCCAGCAAGTGCTACTGGGTTTACAGTTTTAGACTTAAAGGACACTTTCGTTTGTATCTGCTTGGCACCAGTTAGCCTATCTTTGCATTTCAATGAGACAAAGAAGCTACACAGCTCACCTGGACTAGGCTCCTGCAAGGGTTGAAAAACTCTCCCACAATCTTTGGGGAAGCATTGGCCTCAGACCCCAGGACTATACCCTGAAAAATGATAACTGTGCCTTGTTACAGTATGTGGACAAGCTTCTTTTAACATGAGAGGACTGTTGTCAGGGAACCTGAGACGTCCTATGGAAAGCAGATTAAAAAGTATCTAAAAAGAAAGCCCAAATTTGCCAGGAAGAGGTTAAATATCTAAGTTGCATAGTAAGCCATGGGAAATGCTGGCTTGGCAATGAATGGAAGGAAGCTGTTTGTGCACTTCCAACCCTGACCACCCAACATCAAACAAGATAATTTTTAAGGGCAGCAGGATCCTGCCACATCTGGATTCCAAATTTTTCACTGATGGCTAAGCCGTTATATGAAGCCACAAAATGAGGAGAAAAAGAGCCCTTCCTTTGGGAAACTAATCAGGAAATTATCAGGGGAACCCACCCCCAATATTTCAACGTAGGTTCTTTCTATTTTCGCTAAGTGTCGGCTGGTCTGAGAAATAAAAAGAAAGAGTACAAAGAGAGGAATTTTACAGCTGGGCTGCCAGGGGTGACATCACATATTGGTAGGTCTGTGATGTCCCACCTGAGCTGCAAAACCACTAAGTTTTATTAGGGATTTCAAAAGGCGAGGGGGTGTATGAACAGGGAGAAGGTCACAAAGATCACATGATTCAAAGGCCAGTAAAGATCACAAGGAAAAGTGCAAAGCAAAGATCACAAGGCAAAGGGCAAAATTAGAATTATTCATGAGGGTCTATATTCTGCTGTGCATATATTGTCTTGATAAACATCTTAAACAACAGAAAACAGAGTTTGAGAGCAGCGAACTTGTCTGACCTCAATTTCACCATAGTGGGGTTTTTCCTCACCCTAGTGAGCCTGAGGGTACTGCAGGAGACCAGGGCCTATTTCAGTCCTTATCTCAACTGTATGAGACAGACACTCCAGGAGCAGCCATTTATAGACCTCCCCCCAGGAATGCATTCCTTCCCCAGGGTATTAATTATTAATATTCCTTGCTGGGAAAAGAATTCAGTGATATCTCTTCTACTTGCAAGTCCATTTATAGGCTCTCTGCAAGAAGGAAAATATGGCTCTATTCTGCCTGACCCCACAGGCAGTCAGACCTTGTTGTTGTCTTCCCTTGTTCCCTAAAATCGCTGTTATTCTATTTGTTTTCAAGGTGCACTGGTTTCATATTGTTCAAACACCCATATTTTATAATCAGATTTCATATTGTTCAAACACACATGTTTTACAATGAATTTGTACAGCTAATGCAATCATCACAGGGTCCTGAGGTGATGTACATCCTCAGCTTATGAAGATAACAGGATTAAGAGATTAAAGTAAGACAGGCAAAAGAAATTATAAGAGTATTATTTTTGGGAACTGATAAATGTCCATGAAACCTTCACAGTTTATGTTCAGAGATTGTAGTAAAGGCAGGCATAAGAAATTATAAAAGTATTAATTGTGGGAACTGATAAATGTCCATGAAATCACAATTTATGTTCCTTTGCCATGGCTCCAGCCAGTCCCTCTGCTGGGAGTCCCTGACTTCCCACAACAGGAAATAGCATTCAAACAGATCAAAGAAGCTTTAACTCAGGCCCCAGGCTTAGGACCACCAGATATAACGAAGCCTTTCTATACGCTCATGAATGAAAGGGAATAGCTATAGGGGTTCTGACTCAAGTTATAGGATCGTGGCATCACCCAGCGGCATATTTATCCAAACAACTGGACTCTGTGGTGCTAGGATGACCTCCTTACTTTAAAGCATTAGCTATCACTGTCTTGTTAACACAAGAGGCTAGTAAATTAACTCTGGGAGAGCAGCTAACCATCTGGGTGCACACACTCAATGATAACTTTGATGGGTCAAAGAGGGCATCATTGGTTATCAAACCCAAGAATGGCTCAGTAACTAGGGCTTCTATGTGAAAATCCTTACATTATTTTAGAAACAGTGAACACCTTAAATTCAGCTACTCTGCTCCTGTCGAACCGGGAGCTCCCCTCCATGACTGTGTCAAAACAGTAGATGAGGTATTCTCCAGTTGGTATTCAACAGCTGGGTCCCTCAGAGAACCAGATGTCAGGTACTTCACAGATGGAAGTAGTTTTGTGCTAGAAGGGGTTGGACATGCCGGGTATGCAGTGGTAACATTGGACTCAGTAGTAGAAGCTCAGTCTCTGCCTACTGGAACATCAGCTCAAAAGGCAGAATTAATAGCCCTGACAAGAGCACTGTTGCTAGCAAAAGACAAGGTCAATATTTACAATGATTCTAATATACTTTTACTACATTGCATGTACACAGAACTATAGATTAAAGACAGAGACTTTTAACAACTGGAGACAAAGAAATAAAGTACAAGGAAGAGATTCTACAGTTCTTAGAGGCTGTATAGGCTCCAGAAAAAGTAGCTGTAATGCAGTGCAGAGGGCACCAAAAGGCAGGAACGCCAGAAGCTAGAGGAAACAGAAAGGCAGACAGAGAGGCAAAATGGGCAGCAAAAATTATGCTGCACTCTAAAGAGAAAGCAGAAGAAGCCTTAGCTATGCCTCTCCTCCCAGAACCTCCTCTCCAAGAGGACCCAAGTTATACTTGAAATAAAAGAGCCTGGTTTCCCAAAGAAACTGGAAAATACATTAAAGGATGGCAGTGGAAATTATTTGATGGGAGATTAGCCATTCCGGGGATGTTATCCTTCGTAAAACAAATTCATCAAGGAATTCATATGGGAGAAACGGCACTGGAAAAAGTTATTAAAATGTCATTTCTACATGCCATGGCTCTCTGCCATCACTCGAGCCATCTGTGAACTATGTTTAACCTGTACTCAGAACAAACCATGACGAGGGCCCACACAACACCCAGAAATTCAGGAAATAGGAGCCATGCCTTGTGAAAACTTACTTATAGTCTTTACCGAACTGTCCCATGCCAGAGGCTGTTGGTATATGCTAGTGCTTATTTGCACCTTTCCAGGATGGGTTGAGGCTTTCCTCACCAGGACAGAAAAAGCACGAGAAGTGACTAAAGTACTGTTAAGAGACATTATCCCCAGGTTTGGACTGCCTCTAACTTTAGGGTCAGACAATGGGCTGGAATTTGTAGCTGATATAATGCAAGTTTTAACAAGACTGTTAAAAATAAAGTGGAAGTTACATACAGCCTATCGGCCACAAAGTTCAGGAAAAGGAGAACACATGAACCAGACGCTCAAGCAACTACTGAAGAAATATTGCCAAGAAACTCATCTGAGATGAAATCCGGTCTTGCCTATAGCCATCCTCTGAGTCAGGGGCACACCCACCAAGCAAACTGGGTATTCACCCTATGAGTTTGTTCGGTTGGCCTCCCCCAAATCATAAGTCAAATAAAAGCTGACCTCCAGGAACTAGGGGAATTAACTTTAAGAAAGCAAATGCAAGCATTAGGAATAGCCATGCAAGAGGTCCATGGCTGGGTACAAGAGAGAATGCCTATAAGCCTGACAGACCCAGTACACCCCTTTAAACCTGGAGACACTGTTTGGGTTAAAAAGTAGAATCCAACTTCTCTAGGACCCATATGGGATGGGCCCTATGTTGTAATCTTGTCTGCTCCCACTGCTATTAAATTTGCAGGTGTTGTGCCTTGGATATACCACAATCGGCTGAAAACGGCAGCTCAAGAAAAGTGGACCAGCCAGTAGGACCCAGATCATCCAATCCAGCTGATCCTGAGACAAGACCAAGCTTCTGCTAAAGACAACCACCCTGCTCTGGTCACACCATAGCTGACCAGTCTATGCACGGCTGAAGCTTAAGGAGATAAGCCCTACTCTAGTTGCACACCAGAAGTTGACTAGTCTATGCAGCGCTAAAGCTTGAGGACTCATCAAGGAAGTAAATGTGGTTAGAAATTTTAGGACTAGGGCTGGGCACAGTGGCTCATGCCTGTAATCCCAGCACTTTGGGAGGCCAAGGCGGGCAGATCACAAGGTCAAGAGATTGAGACCATCCTGGCCAACATGATGAAAGCTCGTCTCTACTAAAAATACAAAAATTAGTTGGGCATGGTGGTGCATGACTGTAGTCCCAGCTACTCAGGTGGCTGAGGCAGGAGAATTCCTTGAACCTGCGAGGTGGAGGTTGCAGTGAGCCAAAATCGTGCCACTGCATTCCAGCCTGGTGACAGAGCAATACTCCATCTCCAAAAAAAAAAAAAAAAAAAAGAAAAAAGAAAAGAAAAGAAAGAAATCTTAGGACTAGTAGCTTTCCCTAATACTAACTTTTTCTATTGTTCTATTGTGGTGCTCAGTCTCCTCCCCCAGGTAAGGACCTCTTCTGTCCTTGCTGGATATGAATAAGCTATACATTGTTTTGCTGTTTTTACCTCCCTTAACCATGCTAGAAGAAGAACCTACAGAAGGGTGTCCCCGCTGTACACATACTAACTGGTCAGCGAACAGTATCACTAGAACTCTATTGTACCATACTTGTTATGAGTTTACATGGACTTGCTTAGGAACTTGTACTTATAATCAGACCACCTACTCAATTTGTGACCCAGGACATAACCAATCACATGTTTGCTATGATCCTAAATTTTTACCTGGTGAATGATTTGAGATTAGTGCAAGGTCAAAGGAAGGTCCCCTCTTAAACCAAACCAAGGTTCCTCCCTTTCACCTAGGGCCTATTTCTCTGTATTTTGATGCCTGTCAGGCAGTATACCTAGACTCACCCACCTGTGGTATCCTACCTTTGGAAAGATACTATAGAAATGACTACAAATATGTATGCATACCAAGAGTAACTCCACCTTTTCCCCCTAGAACCCCAGAAAAAGATTGTTGATATTGTATATCATTGCACCTTAGCACACAACAGAGGCCAGTTATGCTTACTGAAATGCCAGGAAAACTAGATCATGAAGCAAACACCTGTAATCCTGTAAATTTCACTATTCTAAAGCCAGACTTACCCATGTGAACTGCAGGTTACCCTATACATGTCTACATACACACATACCCAGCAACCTACCTATATGTTATCAAAAAAAGGAACACAGACCCGTCCAGCCCAGCAACACTTCTGAGTCTTTAAGTCATTCTATAAGCATGTGGATCAAAAGTTATCAGAGCCTCCTCCTGTACTCAAAAACCTGTTTGCTCAGTTGGCTGAAAACATTGCCAGCAGGCTAGGGATTTCCTCATGTTATGTTTGTGGAGGAACTAACATGGGAGACCAATGGCCTTGGGAAGCAAAAAAGTTAATGCCACCAGATAATTTTACTCTGACTGACTCTTCCCCCAAACTGACCTCCTAAGTTCAAGCCTCTGGCTCCTAAAAACTTCTAATATCGGGAGATATTTTGTTGCTCACTGGGGAAAAGATTTTACAGAACCAGTAGGAGAACTAACCTGCTTAGGACAGCAATATTATAATGAAACACTAAGGAAAACTTTGTGGCAGGGCAGAGAGGACTCCAAATCACCTCATCCAAATCCATTCTCTCATTTATCTTCTCTAAGTCACATTTGGTATCAGCTTGAAGCTTCAAATACCTGGCAAGCACCCTCTGGTCTCTATTGGATTTGTGGGCCATGGGCCCACCAACAGTTACCAGCCAAATGGACAGGGTCTTGTCTATTTGGAACAAATAAGCCGTCCTTCTTCTTACTCCCACTGCAACAAAGAAAAATCTTAGGGTATCTTGTCTATGATGAAATTAAAAGAATAAACAAAAGAAATGTAGACATAAAAATAGGAGATTGGAAGGACAGAGATTGGCCCCCTATTGAAGAATAATTCAATACTATGGGCCAGCTATGTGGGCACAAGAGGGGTCATGGGCATACCGCACCCAAATTTACATGCTTAACTGCATCATAAGGTTGCAGGCAGTACTTGAAATCATCACTAATGAAACAGCAAATGCATTAGATTTACCGGCCCAGCAAGCCACATAAATGAGAAATACCATTTACCAAAATAGATTAACCTTAGACTAACTCCTAGCCCAGAAAGGAGGAGTATGTGGAAAGTTTAATCTAACTAATTGCTGTCTAGAAATTGATGACAATGGGAGAGCTATTATGGAAATAACTGCAAGAATGAGAAAATTAGTCCATGTTCTAGTCCAGACTTGAAAAGGGTGGACTCCTGATTCCCTCTTTGGAGGCTGGTTTTCTTCCTTTAGTGGATTCAAAACTTTAATACGAGTAGTTCTAGCCATACTAGGAATCATTTAATACTCCCTTGCCTCTTACCCCTCCCAACTAGAAGCATCCAATCAACTATAGAAGCAACTGTAGCTAGGGAGACTACCACTCAGCTAATGTCTCTGTGTAAATGTCAGCCTGTGCCTAAGGAGGCACTGCTCTTTCATAAGGAATCAAGTAATAGTGATGCTTTCTATTAAAATCTTGTTTATAAAAAACATCAAAGGGAGAAACTGAGGTAGAAATTTAATAATAATAAGTACTGCATTCATTCACTCCAAGAAAAGTAAAAGCCAAGGCCCAGAATGTGGCAAGGCAGGGTTAAAAAGAAAAGAAGAACAAGTTTTCCTCTGCCTAGCAAGCTCACTTTACGGACAGTTATAAGATAACTCTGTTCAAGAAGTTGAAACCAAAGGAAACCAGACACCCCCCTTCTAGAGCAAGGGTGAAGAGGGAAAAAAAGAAGAAAAAAAGAGGAGAAATGTCTGTATTTAGCCAGTTTTTGTTTTTCTTTCAATTCAATTACAAGGCCATCAGCTATGCAAGGCTACAAATTATGCCAACGCAGCAGTAATGCTACAGATCACATGACCTGTCATTGCATAATTAACTGCCTTTGTTTTGCTTCTGTAAGTTTGCTTATAAAAATCCTGCTCAGTGTGTGTTCAATGCTAAGCTTTTTGGATGTGAATCCACTGAGCTGGTGCATACCTTAAAATAAATATCATCCTGTATTCACCCATACTGGTCTCTCTAGTCATCCGCATCCAGCAACACCTGTGCACCTGGAATCCCATTGCCACCAATTTCATGTAAACTCCAGTACCAAGGACACAAGAGAGACCCAGGCCTTGGGCCCCATGGGCACACTTGGCATCATGGCTGTCACCAGATGGATGGCCACACTCTACAAATCTTGGGGACCACTGCACCAAGAGGACAGAGAGGAGCCAACAAAGGAAAAGCCCTATGAAATGCACCCCCAAATCAACCAAACAATCCAAGAAAAAGCACATCCCAGGGCTCCATTGCTTGACCCACGTGGGAAGCCCTCCCACCTTGTTCTGGCCCAGTCCAAACACCTTCCACCCTACCCAGGCCTGCTCAAAGGGGCCCTGTCTACCAGAGCAGAGCACTCCCTCTCCAAGGCTCTATCACTCTTGCTGTCTAGCCCCCTCACCCTCTCTCTTTCTGTTCTTCCCCCTCCACCTCATGCTCTTTCTGTCACCTTTTCTCTCTCTCTCTCTCTCCTCACTCACTCTCTCTATCACTGTCTCTCTCTCCCTCCATTTGTATGTCTTCATCCCTCTCTCTTGCTTTCCTACAAGCTGTCTGTGTCTGTGTCTTAGTCTGTGTGTCTGTGTGTGTGTGTGTGTGTGCCCGCACACGTGCACCCATGTGTGGGGGGGTGGTTTTGCTCATGGTGGTGAGGTGTCTCTGGGTGTGCCTCAGCCCTGTCTCCTGGGATCAGGCTGCCGGTTCTAGTGCCAGTGAGGGGCAAAGCAGGGCTCCTTGGGCCCATTGTTGCCCATGGGACAGGTCCTCATCTGGACAGGTGACAGTGCTGGGGGTGTTGTGAGAAAGAGGACCCTCGGGGCTGCCTCAACTGATTGTCCTTGGGCAGCCTTGGTGGCGTGGGTAGGTGGGGCAAGAGGGGGCCTTGCAGGAGGGGCAGCGAGGGATCCAAAATGCCTCAGCAGTAAGGCAGAGGACCAGAGGGGATCCCCGGACCATGGGCCCTGGGCCCTGATGCCTTGGAGCACAGCCTATCCTGAGCAGGCCCGCTGTGGTGGAAGCTCAGGAGCTCAGCAGCTGGTGGAAGGCCTGAAGCATCAGTGGAGGCGGCCCGTGCAGAGAGCCCGAAACCTGGGCAGGGGACAGAGGCCTCTGGCGTCCTCACCCAGCAGCAGGGCAGCACCGGGGCAATCCCGCGTGTGGCCTGCCCACCAGCAATGGCAGGAGGCTCTGGGAGGCCAACAGAAGGCTCAGAGAGGCAACCGGCAGTGCTCAGGCATAGAGGGGAGGAGCAGCCATCCTGGGCACAGGTGAGCAGCTCAGGGATCTCCGATCCAAGCCCTGTGGCCCAGGGGTGGCGGGGACAACTGGAGTCTGGCGCAGTCGTTTGTCCTAGCTCTTGGGGCAGCCAGACACCATTGTCAGCATCTACGGCCATGCCACCCTGAATGTGACAATCTTGTCTGATCTTGGAAGCTAAGCAGGGTTAAGCCTGGTCAGTACTTGGATGGGAGACCCCCTGGGGATATTGGGTGCCGTAGGCTTTTTGGCTTCCTGCCCCCTCCCTCTTTCCCCCTTTTATCACCATGCTTCCCAACTGCCCCCTGACTCTGCTCCCATTTTCCGCACACCTCCACCCCCGCCACAGCCCAGGACCTCCTCGTGGGGGTCCACCACTGCAGCACCACCAGGTAGCAGCATCTCACTTCTTCCACCTCACTGCTGACCCAGTAGGATCCCAGCTTGCTTCCAGGGGTGCAGTGGGCTGGGGCCCAACCCTGAAGGCACAGAGGCAGGTCCCCTGTGGTCCCAGGTGTCTTCCCACTCCCAGGACACCCAGGCAATTCAATTCATTTATCCAGCTCCACAGCAATCATCCAAGCTGGGAGAAGGGGCTGGCAGGGGCAGCAGGTCCCACAGACGCCAGCCAAGACCTCCGCTCCAGAATGCATGGGCTGCTTTCCCTGGGGAAAGGACATTGCCTTCACCAGCCACCAGGAAAACTGTTCCTGTGCACCCAGAATCCCATTTCCACCAACTTCATGTAAACTCTAGTCCTGAGGACACAAGAGACACCAGGCCTTGGGCCCTGTGGGCACACTCAGTGCCATGGCTCTTGCCAGACAGAGGGGCACACTCTACAAATCTCGGGGCCCACTGCACCAAGAGGACAGGGAGGAGCAAACAAAAGAAAAACCCTATGAAACACACCCCCGAGCAACCAACCAATCCAAGAAAAAACACATCTCAGGGCTCAGTTGGGTCACCTGCGTGGGCAGCCCTGCCACCCTGTTCTGGCCCAGCCCAAGCACCCACCACACTATCCTGGCCTGCTCAAAGGGGCCCTGTCTACCAGACCAGAGCTTTTCCCCTCTAAGGCTCTATTGTTCTTGCTCTCTAGCTGCCTCACCCTCTCTCTTTCTCTTCTTCCCCCTCCACCTTGCACTCTTTCTGTCACCTTCTCCCCTCCACCTTGCACTCTTTCTGTCACCTTCTCTCACTCTCTACTGACTCACTCTGTCTGTCTCTCTATCACTGTCTCTCTCTCCCTCCATTTCTATGCCTCCATTTCTATGCCTCTTGCTCTCCTTCAAGCTGTGTCTGTGTCTTTGTATGTCTGTGTGTGGGTGAATGTGCCCGCGAGCGTGCGCCTATGTGTGTGGGTGGTTTTGCTTGTGGTGGTTGTGAGGTGTGTCTGGGTGTGCCTCAGCCCCTGTCTCCTGAGATCAGGCTGCTAGCTCTAGTGCCAGCATGGTGCAAAGCAGGGCCCCACCAGCTCCCTTGTTGCCCACGGGCTGGGTCCTTGTTGGGACAGACGACAGTGGTGGGGGCATTGTGAGAATGAGGGCCCTTGGGGCTGGGCTGGCTGATTGCCCTTAAGCAGCCCTGGCAGCTCTGGATGGGTGGGGCAAGAGGGGCCCTGCAGAGGGGTGTCAAGGGATCCAAAACAATCCCTTAGCGGTAAGGCAGAGGACCGGAGGGGATCCCAGGACTATTGGCCCTGGATGCTGATGCCTTGGAGCACACCCCGTCCTAAGTGGGCCGATTTGGTGGAAGCTCGGGAGCTCAGGAGCCAGGGGAAGGCCTGGAGCATCCGCAGAAGGGAAGCTACCTGGAGAGCTTGAAGCCTGGGCAGGGGTTAGAGGCCTCTGGCGCCCCCACTCGGCAGCAGGATGACATTGTGGCAGTCCCACGCATGGCCTTGCCACCAGCGATGGTGGGAGGCTCTGGGAGGCTGAACTGGAGGTGCAGCGCAGCAGCCGGCAGTGCTCAGGCATCAAGGGGGAGAGCGGCCCAGCCAGGCTGCAGGCAAGCCACTTGGGGGTCCCTGATCCGTGCCCCTTGGCCCCGGGGTGGTAGGGATGCCTGGAGTCAGGCTCACATGGCTGGGAGGAGCTCTTGGGGCAGCCAGGCACCACTGTCAGCATCTATGGCCAGACCACCCTGAAGGCACTTGATCTCATCTGATTTCAGAAGCTAAGCAGGGTTGGGCCTGGTTAGTACATGGATGGCAGAACTGGTTAGTACTTGGATGCGAGAACGCCTGGGAATTAGGTTGAAATTTAAAAATAA
Organism: Trachypithecus francoisi; assembly: GCF_009764315.1. Lineage (NCBI taxonomy): Eukaryota > Metazoa > Chordata > Mammalia > Primates > Cercopithecidae > Trachypithecus > Trachypithecus francoisi. The sequence continues at coordinate 85,153,106 of NW_022681470.1, forward strand.
TAATAATAATAAGTATTGCATTCATTCACTCCAAGAAAAGTAACAGACAAGGCTATAAGAAGGTCGTAGTGACCTAGTCTGGAAGTAAAAGCCAAGGCCCAGAATGTGGCAAGGCAAAGGTTAAAAGAAAAGAACAAGTTTTCTTCTGCCTAGCAAGCTAACTTCAAGGAAAGTTATAAAATAATACTGTTCGAGGAGTCGAAACCAAATGAATAGGTTCCAGATGCCTCCCCTCCGGAGCAAGGGTGAGGGGGGATAAAAGAACAAATGTCTATATTTAGCCAGTTTTTGTTTTTCCTTTCAACACAGCTACAAGGCCACAAGTTATGCCCAGTTATCAGTGATGCTATAGATTACATGACCTGTCGTTATATGACTTACTGCCTTTGTTTTGCAATTGTATGCTAGCCTATATAAGTCAAACTCTGTTTTTGTTCAAGCCTCAGCTTTTTGGATGTGAAGCCACTGAGCCAGTGCATACCTTAAATTAAACATTATCCTGTTTTCCCATATTGGTCTCTCTGGTCCTCAGTTTCCCACATTTTCGTGAGCCAGCTAGGAGGAGTGAAGACAACAGGCTTATTATCTCCTTTGCCTGTGGGGCTGGAGCCCTGGGTCCAGGGAAACCTGTGACCCCAGGCACTGCCAAGAGAAATTCAGATCGGGGGGAGATTGGCTCTCCCATGACCCGGAACTCCTACCCAGCAGTGCAGTGGAAACTGAGGGGCTATAGGATGATTCCAGGAACAGTGCACATCCTTCAGAACCATGGTAAGGCTTTGGGGCCCAAGGCAGGACTGGCCCCATAAGGATGGAAGGAGCAAGCTTGATCACCTCCCAGGGTGTAACTAGTAATCCAACCCAGAGAGTCTGGGGGTGGCAAGAGGGGCTCGCCACCCCAAACAGGAACACAGGAACTGGGAGTGCAGAGGTGTGTCAAAGTGTGTGAAAGAGACAGTTCTGGGAGGAACCAATGCAGGGAGTCACATGGGGAGCCACAGATGTTTTAGCATGGACTGTGCTCCAAGTGAAGTGTGGGGCTGACCTGGGCTAGTTGTGATCTGCATTCGGCTAATAGGAGCTGCTCCATGGCTGCAACAGCTGTGGTGGGAATAAGGAACTCTCCTAGCTAAGCGGAGACTGATAACTGCTGTAATAGGAGATGATCTGGCCAGTCTGAAATGAAAAGAAGAGTGAGCGCGCCGCATCGTAAAGGGAGGAAAGTGGAAGAAAAGTCATGAAAACCTACCGTATTAGAGTGCATGATACAGAACTTTAAGAAAGGTTATGCAGGGGATTATGGAACCAAGCTAACCCCCCAGAGGTTGAGAACACTCTGTGAATTAGAATGGACTTCTTTTGGTATTGGATGGCCGGCCAAAGGTAAATAATTGGCCGTGTACTTTTTTTTTTTAATATACTTTAAGTTCTAGGGTACATGTACACAATGTGCAGATTTGTTACATATGTATACAGTGCCATGTTGGTGTGCTGCACCCGTTAACTCGTCATTTACATGAGGTATATCTCTTAATGCTATCCCTCCCCTCTCCCCCACCCCATGACAGGCCCCAGGGTGTGATGTTCCCCACCCTGTGTCCAAGTGTTCTCATTGTTCAATTTCCACCTATGAGTGAGAACATGCGGTGTTTGGTTTTCTGTCCTTGCGATAGTTTGCCCAGAATGATAGTTTCCAGCTTCATCCATGTCCCTACAAAGGACATGAACCCATCCTTTCTTATGGCTGCATAGTATTCCATGGTGTATATGTGCCACATTTTCTTAATCCAGTCTATCATTGATGGACATTTGGGTTGGTTCCAAGTCTTTGCTATTGTGAATAGTGCCACAATAAACATAAGTGTGCATGTGTCTCTATAGCAGCATGATTTATAATCCTTTGGGTATATCCTAGTAATGGGATGGCTGGGTCAAAGGGGATTTCTAGATCTAGATCCTTGAGGAATTGCCACACTGTCTTCCACAATGGTTGAACTAGTTTATAGTCCCACCAACAGTGTAAAAGTGTTCCTATTTCTCCACATCCTTTCCAGCACCTGTTGTTTCCTGACTTTTTAGTGATCACCATTCTAACTGGTGTGAGATGGTATCTCGTAGTGGTTTTGATTTGCATTTCTCTGAAGGCCAGTGATTATGAGCATTTTTCCATGTGTCTGTTGGCTGCATAAATGTCTTCTTTTGAGAAGTGTCTATTCATATCCTTCACCCACTTTTTAATGGGGTTGTTTGATTTTTTTCTTGTAAATTTGTTTAAGTTCTTTGTAGATTCCGGATATTAGCCCTTTGTCAGATGAGTAGATTGCAAAAATTTTCTCCCATTCTGTAGATTTTCTGTTCACTCTGATGGTAGTTTTTTTGCTGTGCAGAAGTTTTTTAGTTTAATTAGATCCCATTTGTCAATTTTGGCTTTTGTTACCATTGCTTTTGGTATTTTCGTCATGAAGTCCTTGCCCATGCCTATGTCCTGAATAGTATTGCCTAGGTTTTCTTCTAGGGTTTTTATGGTTTTAGGTCTAACATTTAAGTCTTTAATCCATCTTGAATTAATTTTTGTGTAAGGTGTAAGGAAGGGATCCAATTTGAGCTTTCTACATATGGCTACCCAGTTTTCTCAGCACCATTTATTAAAGAGGGAATCCTTTCCCCATTTCTTGTTTTTGTCAGGTTAGTCAAAGATCAGATGGTTGTAGATGTGTGGTATTATTTGTGAGGGCTCTGTTCTGTTCCATTGGTCTATATGTCTGTTTTGTTACCAGTATCATGCTGTTTTGGTTACTGTAGCCTTGTAGTATAGTTTGAAGTCAGGTAGCATAGTGCCTCCAGCTTTGTTCTTTTGGCTTAGGATTGTCTTGGCAATGTGGGGTCTTTTTTGGTTCCATATGAACTTTAAAGAAGTTTTTCCAATTCTTTCAAGAAAGTAATTGGTAGTTTGATGGGGATGGCATTGAATCTATAAATTACTTTGGGCAGTATGGCCATTTTCACAATATTGATTCTTCCTATCCATGAGCATGGAATGTTCTTCCATTTGTTTGTGTCCTGTTTTATTTTGTTCATCAGTGGTTTGTATTTCTCCTTGAAGAGGTCCTTCACATCCCTTCCGTCTCAGATCTGGTCATGCTTGAGCTATTCAAATACCTCTCAGGGAGATGTGAGGATGCATTTATTATTTTGACCAAGGCCAACTCCATGTGGGGCAATGGACTTTCATCTCTCAACCCTTTTCAACCACTGATCTCTTAAACTGGAAACATCATACTCCAGCCTATATGGAGAAGCCCCAAACTCTTATCAGTCTGATGTAGTCCATCTTTCTGACACACAATCCAACATGGCCAGATTGCAGGCAGCTTCTTCTCATGCTGTTTAACACTGAGGAGTGCAGGAGAGTAACCCAGGCAGCTCTACCCTGGCTAGAAGTCAATGCACCAGTAGACACAGTGAATGCTCAGGCATACACTCAGGGCCAGTTCCCAGACCAAGATCCCAAATGAGACATGGAAAATGTGACCTAGCTTCAGCGTTTGCAGAGATACCAACAGGCACTTCTGCAAGGGCTACACGATGGTGGAAAAAAAGGCAATCAATATAGGAAAGATGGCAACGGCGCTTCAGGGAAGTGATGAGAGCCCTAGCCAGTTTTATGAAAAACTCTGAGGGGCATACCAGCTTTTCATCCCGTTTCACCCTGAGGCTGTTGAAAATCAGCTTATAGTGAATACATCATTTGTATGACTGGCCCAGGGTGACATTCAGTGAAAGCTTCAGAAACTGGAAGGCTTCACAGGCATGAATGTCACCCAGGTTATAGAAGTAGTCACCAAGGTGTACATTAACTGTGACCAGAAGACAAAGAAGGAAGCCAAACAGAGGCTTTAAAAGAAGGCTGATCTGTTAGTGACAGTACTCACAGAAAGAGGGACTAGCAATGTGAGAGGACGTGGACGTAGACATGGACATGGAAGGGGTCAAGTTAGATAGGGATTGGAGAGCCGACCAAGGCTAGAGAAGGATCAATGTGTGTGATGCAAAAAGAAAGGACACTGGAAAGATGAATGCCCAGAAGGCAATGAGAAAAATGGCCAAGGCTGTGAAACAAAGATGCAACTGGCCAGGAGTTGCCACACCCTAGGAGAAGGAGATACTTATCTAATCAGACTGGCAGGGACTGAAAGATATGAGGACTAGGACAGACTGGGCTCCTTCTCATTAGGCCTCCAGGAGCTCATGGTCACTTTAGAAGTTGGAGGCTAATTGATGGACTTTATGGTAGATACTGGGGCTGAACACTCTGCAGTAACTCGACCCGTAGGGCCACTATCCAAAAACTATACAAATATCGTAGGGGCTACTGGAGTCTCAGAGAAGAGGGCATTCTGCCAGTCAAGGAGGTGTGTTATATGAGGACAAAAAGTTCAACATGAATTCCTACACCTTCCAGATTGTCCAGTTCTCTTGTTATGGACAGACCTACTTCAAAAACTGAAAGCACAGATTACTTTTGGCCTGCAGGGAGATATGACTTTAAATCTAACTCACCTGAAGGCCATGGTGTTAACCCTTACTGTCCCACAGACTCAGGAGTGGAGACTTTATAGAAAGAAACTATTTCTAGGTTAGCTGTAAATCATGCAACAATAGTATTAAAACCAGGAGCAACTCCTATTCAGGTTCGTCAGTTCCCAGTTCCCAAAAAGGCTTACTGTCCCACAGGCTGAGGAGTGGAGACTTTATAGAAAGAAATTGCAGGCACCAATGCAACCTTGTACACAAGAGGAAGAAAAATTATTATTTCAGTTAGTCAGAGAAATTCCTGGAGTGTGGGCTGAGGACAACCCACCTGGGCTAGTTGTAAATCATGTGCCAATGGTATTAGAATTAAAACCAGGGGCAAATCCTGTTTGGGTTGATCAGTACCCAGTTCCCCAAAAGGCTGTACAGGGCAATAGTAAACACTTAGAGCGGCTCTATAAACATTGAATTTTAGTCCAAAGCCAGTTGCCCTGGAATACTCCTCTTTTGTTAGTACAAAAGCCACTGCCAGGAGCAGGGTCTGATGAGTATTGACCAGTTCTACACTTGCATGCCATAAACCAGGCCATGGTAACCATTCATCCAGCAGTTCCCAACCCATATACTTTAATGAGACTCATTCCAGCAAGTGCTACCTGGTTTACAATCTTAGACTAAAGGGATGCTTTCTTTTGTATCTGCTGGTACAGTTAGTCAGCCTATCTTTGCATTTCAATGGGACAAAGAAGTTACACAGCTCACCTGGACTGGGCTCCTGCAAGGGTTTAAAAACTCTCCCAAAATCTTTGGGGAAGAATTGGCCTCAGACCTCAAGGCCTATACCCCACTAAATGATAACTGCACCTTGTTACAGTACATGAATGACCTTCTTTTGGCAGCCCCAACACGAAAGGACTGTTATCAGAGAACCCAGGACCTCCATCTCCTATGGAAAGCAGGTTACAAAGTATCTAAAAAGAAAGCCCAAATTTGCCATGAAGAGGTTAAATAGCTAAGTTTCACAGTGAGCCACGGGGAACACCGGCTTGGCTATGAGTGAAAGCAAGCCATTTGTGTGCTTCAACCCTGACCACCCAATGTCAAATAAGAGAATTTTTAAGGGCAGCAGGATTCTACCACATCTGGATTCCAATTTTTTCACTGATGGCTAAGCCTTTATATGAAGCCACAAGGCGGGGAGAAAAGAGCCCTTCCTTTGGGAAACTAATCAGGAAATAGCAATCAAACAGATCAAAGAAGCTTTAACTCAGGTCCCAGCCTTAGGACTACCAGATATAACTAAGCCTTTCTTTCTATATGTTCATGAATGAAAAGGAATGGTTATAGAGGTTCTGACTCAATTTATAGGATCCTGGCATCACCCAGCGGCATATTTATCCAAACAACTGGACTCCATGGCACGAAGATGGCCTCCTCGCCTTAAAGCATTAGCTGCCAACGTCTTGTTCACAGAAGAAGCTAGCAGATTAACTCTAGGACAGCAGCTATCCATGCAGGTGCCACACTCAGTTACAACTTTAATGGATCAAAGAGGCCATCATTGGTTATCAAACCCGAGGATGACTCAGTACCAAAGGCTTCTATGTGAATACTCTTACATAACTTTAGAGACAGTGAACACCCTAAACCCAGTTACTCTGCTCCCCATCCAACTGGGAGCTCCCCTTCATAACTGTGTTAAAATAGTAGATGAAGTATCCTACAGTCAGAAAGATCTTACAGACAGACCCCTCAGAGACCCAGTTGTCAAGTACAGAGACCCAGTTGGAAGTAATTTTGTGCTAGCAGAGGTTCGACATGCCAGATATGCAGTGGTAACATTAGGCTCAGTAGTAGAGGCTCAGCCTCTGCTTACTGGAACATCAGCTCAAAAGTTAGAATTAATAGCCCTGACAAGAGCACTGTTGCTAGCAAAAGACAAGAAGGTCAATATTTACATTGATTCCAAGTATGCTTTTACTACATTGCATGTACATCGAGCTGTATACAAAGAGACAGGACTTTTAACAGCTGGAGGCAAAGATACAAAGTACAAGGAAGAGATTCTACAGCTCTCAGAGGCTGTATAGGCTCCAGAAAAAGCAGCTGTAATGTGCTGCAGAGGGCACCAAAAGGCAGGAACGCCAGAAGCCAGAGGAAACAGAAAGGCAGACAGAGAGGCAAAGTGGGCAGCAATGATTACATTGCATTTTGAAGAGGAAGCCTTAGCTATGCCTCTCCTCCCAGAGGACCCTCTCCAAGAGGACCCAAGTTATACTCCAAATGAAATAGCCTGGTTTACCCAGGAAGCTAGAAAATATATTGAAGGAGGGTGGTGGAAATTCTTCGATAGAAGAAGCCATTCCAGAGATGCTAGCTCCTAAGTTTGTGAAGCAAAATCATAAAGGAACTCATATAAGAAAAACGGCACTAGAAATCTTACTGAAATGCCATTTCTTCTTTTTTATTATTATTATTATTATTATTTTTTTTTTTTTTACTTTTTTTACTGAAATGCCATTTCTGTGTGCCACGGCCATCTGCCATCACTCAAGCCATTTGTGAACATTGCTTAACCTGTGCTCAGAACAACCCCTGACAGGACCCCACTCGGCTCCCAGGAATTCAGAAAGTAGGAAACATGCCTTGTGAAAACTTGCTTATAGACTTTACAGAACTGCCCCGTGCCAGAGGCTATTGGTACATGCTAGTGCTTATTTTCACCTTTTCAAGGTGGGTTGAGGCTTTCCCCACCAGGACAGAAAAAGCACGAGAAGTGACTACAGTACTGTTATGAGACATTATCCCCAGGTTTAGACGGCTTTTAACTTTAAGATCAGCCAATGGGCCAGCAGTTGTAGCCGAAATAGTGCAAGATTTAACAAGATTGTTAAAAATAAAATAGGAGCCTATCGGCCACAAAGTTCAGGGAAAGTTGAATGCATGAACCAGACACCCAAGAAACTACAGAAGAAAAATTGCCAGGAAATTCATCAGCGTTAGGATCAGGTCTTACCTATGTTCCTCCTCCGAGTCACATGCACCCCCACTGAAAAAAAACTCAGTATTTGCCCTGTGAAATTTTGTTTGGTCAGCCTTCCCCAATCATAAGTCAAATTAAAAGCGATCTCTGTGAACTAGGAGAATTAACCTTAAGAAAGCAAATGAAGGCTTTAAGGACAGCCTTGCAAAGTGTCCATAGTTAGGTACATGAAAGAATGCCTATAAGCCTGACAGACCCAGCATACCCCCTTTAAACCTGGTGACTCCATTTAAGTTAAAAAGTGGAGTCTAACTTCTCTAGGACCCATATGGGATGGGCCCTATACTGTAATCTTGTCCACTCCCACTGCTGTTAAAGTTGCAGGTGTTGTGCCTTAGATCCACCACAGTCAGCTGAAACTGGCAGCTCAAGACAAGTAGACCAGCCAGCAGGACCCAGATCATCCAATCCAGCTGATCCAGAGACAAGACTAAGCTCCTGCTAAAGGCAACTGCCCTGCTCTGGTCACATCAGAAGCTGACCAGTCTATGCACAGCTGAAGCTTGAGGAGACAACAAGCTCTGCTCTAGTCACACACCAGAAGCTGACTAGTCTATGTACAGCCAAAGCTTGATGACTTATAAAGCAAATAAATGCAGTTAGAAATCTTACAACTAGTAGTTTTCTTTGTAATACTGTTTTACTATTGTTCTGTCGCTGTGCTCAATCTCCTTCCCCATGTAAGGACCTCTTCTGTCCTTGCTAGATATGAAATATGCCGTACACTGTTTTGCTGTTGTTACCCCCTTTAACCATGCTAAAAGAAGCATCCCTAGAAGGGTGCCCCAACTGTACACATATTACATAGTCAGGGAAGAGCATAACTAGAACTCTATTGTACTGGACCTATTATGAGTGTACTGGAACCCACCTAGGAACTTGCACTTGTACTTACAATGAGACTACCTATTCAGTCTGTCCCAGAGGATGGCCAGCCTTATGTATGCTATGACCCTAAATTTTCACCTGGTGCTTAGTTTGAGATTCATTCAAAGTCAAAAGAAGGTCCCCTCTTAAACCAGATGAAGGTCCCTCCCTTTAACCAAGAGCCTACTTCTCTGTACTTTGAAGTCTGTCAGTCAGCATACCTAGACTCACTTGTCTGTGGTAACTTACCTTTAGAAAGATATTATAGAAATGACTACAAATATGTATGCATACCAAGAATAACGCCATTTTGTTCCCCTGGGACCACAGAAAAAGATTGTAGATATTGTATTTCACGGCACCCTAGCACACAACAGAGGCCAATTACGCTTACTAAAATGTCGGTAAAACCAGATTGTGAAACAAAAACCTGTACCCCTACAAGCTTCACCATTCTAAAGCCAGACTTACCCATGTGGACTACAGGTTACCCATACATGTCTACATAAGAAAGTACCCAGCAACTGACCTATATGTTATCATATACCCTACCTATATGTATCAAAAAAGGAACCTGGACCCATCCAGACCAGCAAAAATTCCAGGTCTTTAAGTCATTCTATAAGCATGTAGACTAGAAGTTACCAGGGCCTCCTCCTTTAGCCGAGAACCTGTTTGCTCAGCTGGCTGAAAACACTGCCAGCAGCCTAGGCGTTTCCTCATGTTATATTTGTGGAGGAACTAACATAGGAAACCAGTAGCCTTAGAAAGCAAAAGAGGTAATGCCACAAGATAACTTAACTCTGTCCGACTCTTGCCCTGAACCGACGCCCACAAGTTCAAGCTTCTGGTTCTTAAAAGCTTCTATTATCAGGGGATACTGTGTTGCTCATTGAGGAAAAGCTTTTACAGACCCAGTAGAAGAATTAATACGTTTAGTACTGCAATATTATAATGAAACACTAAGAAATCACTTTCTTGCAAGGTAAAAATAGTTTCAAATCACCTCATCCAAATCCATTCTCCTGTTTCTCTTCTCTAAATCACACCTGGTATCAGCTTGAAGTTCTAAATACCTGGCAGGCACCCTCTTGTCTCTATTGGATTTGTGGGCCACGGGCCAACCAACAGTTACCAGCCAAAAGGACAGGGGCTTGTGTACTTAGAACAATTAGGCTGTCTTTCTTTTTGCTTCCACTGCAACAAGAGGAAACCTTAGGGTATCCTGTCTATGATGAAATTAAAGGAAGAAACAAAGAAATGTAGACATAAAAAGACATAAAATAGGAGATTAGAAAGACACAGATTGGCCACCTGAAAGAATAATTCAATACTGTGGGCCAGTTACCTGGGCACAAGATAGGTCATGGGGGTACTGCACCCCAATTTACATGCTTAACCACATCACAAGTCTGCAAGCAGTCCTTGAAATTATCACTAATGAAACAGCAAATGCATTAGACTTATTGGCCCAACAGGCCACAAAAATTAGAAACACCATTTATCAAAATAGACTGGCTTTAGACTATCTCCTAGCCCAGGAAGGAGAAGTATGTGGAAAGTTTAATCTAACTAATTGCTGCCTAGAAATCGATGACAATAGAAAAGCTATTACCCAAATAACTGCAAGAATGAGAAAATTAGCCCATGTTCCAGTCCAGACCTGGAAAGGGTGGACTCCTGATTCCATCGTTGGAGGCCGGTTCACCTCTTTCAGTGTATTCGAAACATTAACAGGAGTAGTTCCAGTCATACTAGGAGGTTGCTTGATACTTCCTTGTCTTTTACCCCTCCTGGTTAGGAGCATTAAATCAACTATAGAGGCAATTGTAGCTAAGCAGACTACCACTCAACTAATGGCTCTGTGTAAATATCAGCCTGTTCCTAAAAAAGAAAAACTGTTCTTTCAAACAGAATCAAGTAATAGTGATGCTTTCTATTAAAATCTTGTTTATAAAAAGCATCAAAGGGGAAAACTGAGGCAGAAATTTGAAAATAATGACAATAAGTACTACATTCATTCACTCCAAGAAAAGTAACAGACAAGGCTTTAAGAAGGTCAGTGACCTAGTCTGACAAGTAAAAGCCAAGGCCCAGAATGGTTTAAAAAAAAAAAAAAAAGAACAAGTTTTCCTGTACCTAGCAAGCTCGCTTCCGCGCGGTGGCTCAAGCCTGTAATCCCAGCACTTTGGGAGGCCGAGACGGGCGGATCACGAGGTCAGGAGATCGAGACCATCCTGGCTAACACGGTGAAACCCCGTCTCTACTATAAAATACAAAAACTAGCCGGGCGAGGTGGCAGGCGCCTGTAGTCCCAGCTACTCAGGAGGCTGAGGCAGGAGAATGGTGTAAACCGGGGAGGCGGAGCTTGCAGTGAGCTGAGATCCAGCCACTGCGCTCCAGCCCTGGCGACAGAGCGAGACTCCGTCTCAAAAAAAAAAAAAAAAAAAAAAAAGATAACCAACGGAATAGGCCCCAGACACCCCTCCTCTGGAGCAAGCGTGAAGGAAAAAAAAAAAAAAAAAAAGACAAATGTCTTTATTTAGACAGTTCTTGTTTTTTCTTTCGAAGCAGCTACAAAACCACAAGTTATGTCAAGTCATCAGTTATGCTATAGATTACGTGACCTGTCAATATATGACTTACTGCCTTTGTTTTGCTCTTGTATGCTAGCCTTTATAAGCCAGACTCTGTTTTTGTTCAACGCTCAGCTTTTTGAATGGGGATCCACTGGACCAGTGTGTACCTTAATATAAACATCCTCCTGTTTTCCCATATCTGTCTCTCTGGTCCTCAGTTTCCCACAGCAGAAATACCGGGTGCTGAAGGCATTTTGGCTTCCTGCTTCCTCCCTGTTTGCCCCTTTTATCGCCCTGCTCCCCAACCGCCCCCTAACTCTGCTCCCCTTTTTCTGCAGGCCTGCGTCCCCGCCGCAGCCCGGGACCTCCTCATGGGTGTCCACAATTGCAGCACCACTAGGTAGCAGCATCCCACCTCTTCCGCCTCGCCGCCGCCGCTGCAGCAGGAGCCTGGCTCGCTGCGCCGGGAGAGGCGGGCCCGGCCGGACCCCAAAGACGCAGGGGCAGGCTCCCTGCAGTCCTGGGAGGTTCTCGCTCCCGGGATCCCCAGGCAATTCAATTCATTCATCCGGCGCGGCATCTACAGTCCAAGCTGGGGGAAGGGGCGGGCAGGGGCAGCGGGTCCCACAGATGCCAGCCAAGACCTCCGCTCCAGAATGCTGCTTTTCCCGGGGGAAGGACATTACCTTCGCCAGTCAGCAGGAAAGCCGTAACTGTACACCCGGAATCCCATTGCCAACAACTTCGTGTAAACTCCAGTCCCAAGGACACGAGAGAGACCCAGGCCTCAGGCCCCATGGGCACTCTCAGCGTCAGGGCTCTCGCCAGACGGACCAGGAGAGTCTACAAATCTCGGGGCCCACTGCAACAAGTGGACAGGAAGGAGCAAACAAAGGAAAAACCCTACGAAACGCACCTCCAACGCAACCAACCAATCCAAGAAAAAACACGTCTCAGGGCTCCATTGGCCCACCCTGGTGGGCGGCCCTGCCACCCTGTTCTGGCCCAGCTCAAGCACCCTCCACCCTACCCCGGCCTGCTCAAAGGGGCCCTGTCTACCAGAGCAGAAGACTCCCTCTCTAGGTCCCTCACCCTCTCTCTTTCTCTTCTTCCTCTCCCTCTCTCTCTCCCCCGCCTCCCTCACCCTGTCTCTCTCTATGGCTTGAAGAGCGCTTTCCCTCCAAGGCTCTATCGCTTTCACTCCCTAGCTCCCTCACCCTCTCTCTTTCTCTTCTTCCCCCTCCACCTCTCCATCTCGCGCGCTCTCTCTGTCTCCCCCCCATGTCTCTCTATCGCTGTCTCTCTCTCCCTCCGTTTCTCTCTCTCCATCCCTCTCGCTCTTGCTCTCCTTCAAGCTGTGTGTGTGTGGTCGCGCGCCTGCTCCCGTGTGAATGGGTGGTTTTGCTCATGGTGGTCGTGAGTTGTGTCTGGGTGTCCCTCAGCCCTCCTCTCCCAGGATCAGGCTGCCGGCTTTGGTGCCAGCGCGGGACAAAGCAGAACCCACCTGGCTCCCTTGTTGCCCACAGGCTGGGTTCTCGTCGGGACAGGGGACCGGGGTGAAGGCGTTGTGAGAAAGAGCGCCTGCAGGACTGGGTCGGCTGATTGCCCTTGGGCAGCCCTGGAGGCTCTGGGTGGGTGGGGCAAGAGGGGGCCTTGCAGGAGGGGCGGCGAGGGATCCAAAACAGTCCCTCAATGCTAAGGCAGAGGACCGGAGGGGATACCAGGACCCTGGGCCCTGGGCCCTGGGCCCTGACGCCTCGGAGCACACCCGGTCCTGAGCAGGCCGGATATGGTGGAAGCTCGGGAGCTCGGGAGCTGTGGAGAGGCCTGGAGCTTCGGCTGAAGGGAGGCCACCTCCAGAGCCCGAAGCCTGTACGGGAGACAGAGGCCTCTGGCGCCCCCGCCCGGCAGAAGGTCGGCGCTATGGCGGTCTCGCGCTTGGCCTGGCCACCAGCCACTGCGGGAGGCTCTGGGAGGCCAGCTGAAGGCGCAGCCAGGCGGCGGACGGTGCTTGCACGTAGAGGTGGAGAGTGGCCGGTAAAGGGGGCCAGCGGACTAGCCCGGCCGCTGTCGAGCAGCTCAGGGATACTTGATCCCAGCCCTGTGGATCCGGGGTTGCCGGGATGTCTGGAGTCGGGCGCGCAAGACTGAGCGGAGCTCTTGGGGCTGCCAGGCGTCTATGGCCATACCACCCTGGAAACTAGTCAGTTTCCAAAGCCTCCAATTATAATGGGTATAACCATAAAGAAGATTATGACAAATGCATGAGCCGTAACGATAACATTATAGATGTGATCATTACCTAACAGGTTGCCAGGTTGACCGAGTTCGGCTCGGATAAGAAGGCTTATAGCTATACCTACGGTTCCAGCTCATGCGCCAAATAGTAAATATAAGGTTCCAATGTCTTTGTGATTTGTAGAGAATAGCCAGCGGCTATCTCGTCTTATCTCTGGAAGCTAAGTAGGGTCAGGCCTCGTTAGTACTTAACTGGGAGACCGCCTGGAAATACCGGGTACTGTAGGCTTTTTGGCTTCCCGCTCCCTCCCTCTTTCCCCCTTTTATCGCGTTGCTTCCCAACCGCCCCCTGACTCTGCTCCTCCTTTTTCACCCGCCTGCGCCACCGCGGTACCCCGGGACCTCCTCATGGGGCATCCGCCACTGCAGCACCGTCAGTTAGCAGCTTCCCACCCCTTCTGCCTGGCAGCCAACCCATCAGTAGCCTAGTTCGCTGCTCGGGGCGGGGCGGACCGAGGCCAACCTCAAAGGCTCAGGGGCTGGGTTCCCTGCCGTCCCGGGTGTCTTCCCTCTCCCGGGACTCCCAGGGAATTCAATTCACTCATCCGGCGCCGCTGTCACCGTCCAAGCCGGGGGAAGGGGCGGGGAAGCGGGCCCCACAAGACGCCAGACAAGACCTCCGCTCCAGAACGCATGGGCTGCTTTCCCCAGGGGAAAGACATTGCCTTCGCCAGCCACCAGGAAAACCGTCGCTGTGCACTCGGAATCCCTTTGCCACCAACTTCTATAAACTCCAGTCCCAAGGACAGGAGACAGACCCAGGCCTCGGCCCCGTGGACATGCTCGGCGCCACAGCTCTCGCTAGAGGGACTGGTGCACTCTACAAATCTCGGGGCCCACTGCCCCAAGAGGACAGGGAGGAACCAACAAAGGAAAAGCCCTACGAAATGGACCACCAAAGCAACCAATCCAACAAAAAATACGTCTCAGGGCTCCTTTGGGTCACTCCGTTAGCCCTTCCACCCTGTTCTGGCCCAGCCCAAGCCCCCTCCACCCTACCCCGGCCTGCTTAAAGGGGCCCTGTCTACTGGAGCAGAACGCTCCCTCTCCAAGGCTCTAGGGCTCTCTCGGTCCCTCACGCTCTCTCTTCTTCTTTCCCCTCCACCTGGTGCTCTTTCTGTCGCCTTCTCTCTCTCTCTCTCTCTCTCTCTCTCTCTCTCTCTCTCTCTCTCTCTCTCTCTCTCTCTCTCCCCCCTCCTCCTCCTCCTCTCTCCTGACTCACTGTCTCTCTATCACTGTCTCTCTCTCTCCCTCCGTTTCTATGTCTCCACCCCTCTCTCTTGCTCTCATTCAAGCTGTGTGTGTCTGTGTCTTTGTGTGTCTCTGTGTGGGTGTCTGTTTGCAGGACGGGCGGCGAGGGATCCAAAACAATCCCTCAGCGCTAAGGTGGAGGACCGGAGGGCCTGGGCACTGAGGCCCTGTCCTGAGCGGCCAGATGTGGTGGAAGCTCGGGAGCTCGGGAGGCAGGGGAAGGCCTGGAGCGTTGGCGGAAGGGAGGCCGCCCGGAGAGCCCGAAGCCTGGGCAGGGGACGGAGGCCTCTGACGCCACGGTTCGGCAGCAGAGCGGCGCCGTGGTGTTCGGGGGACTTGGCTGCCAGCTACTGCCGGAGGCTCTAGGAGGCCGACGGAAGGCGCAGCGCGGCGGCCCGCGGTGCTCAGGCATAGAGGGGGAGAGCAGCCCATCCTGGACGCGGGCGAGCGGCTCTGGGGTCCCCTATCCGAGCCCCCGGGGTGGCGGGGACGCCTGGAGTCTGGCACGCGTGATTGGACCCAGTTCTTCGGGGGGCCAGGCGCCACTGTCAGGGTCTACGTCCATACTGAAAGAGATCAAATGAAATCCACAGGCAGACAGCCCGGGGGGCGCCTTGAGCCTAGTTAGAAGTTGACCCTACAGGCAGACAGCCCGGGTGGCGCCTTGAGCCTAGTTAAAAGTTGACGCCGGACCTAACCGATAATGTTATCTATAGATTTCAGATGTTGTATAGACAAGCAATGTGAAAGTCCCTGTCTTGTTCTTTTTCTGTTCTAATTACTAGTGCTTGCCATATATCTCTCAACTTCCTGAGCCCAGTATAAACATATCCCACCATATGTCTCCCCTCCATATATCCCTCAACTTCCTGGGCTCATCCCACCATATGTCTCCCTACCATATATCTTTCAATTCAAAGACTACCATATATCTCAACTTTAGAAAGACACCACCTGGAAAATCCCCGATAAGAACACAGCCGTTTGTGAGAGCGCGGGAACCAATAAAAAAACTGCTAAATGTATAAACTTAAAATGTTAACCAATTGTAATGCTGTAACCTAGAGAATTCCCTCGTTCCTCTGCAACTTTACAAGTCCTGTTTACATTAGGCTATAAAAGGCAAGCGCACGCATTGTTCAGGGCCCTCCTGTATGTTGTAGAATGGAGGGACCAAGTTCGAACTTGCATTAAAGATCCTTGCCGCTTGGCTTTGACTCTGGACTCTGGTGGTCTTTTTCGGGGAACAAACGGTCTGGGCATAACAATACCAACCTGAAGGCGCCCGATCTCCTCTGATCTAGTGAAGCTAAGCAGGGTCGGCTGGGTGAGTGCTTGGATGGGATTCCGCCCGGGAAAACCGGGTGCTGAAGGGATTTTGTCTGCTTGCTTCCTAACCGCTCTCTGACTCTTCCTAACGTTCCCCTTTTATCTGCTTGCTTCCTAACCGCCCTCTGACTCTGCTCCCCCTAACCGCCCTCCTGAGGCCCCGCAGCAGCCCGGGACCTGGGGATTCCCCCCCCCCCCCCTGCACCACCGCCAGGTAGCAGCATCCCACCTCTCCCGCCTGGCGGCAGCCCCAGCAGGAGCCGGGGTTGCAGCTGGCCGGGCCGACTCTGAAGGCGTAGGGGCGGGTTCCCTGCCGTCCTGGGTGTCTTCCTGCTCCCTGGAGGCGCAAGCACTTCAATTCAATCAGGCGGCGTCGCCGCCACCGTCCAAGCCCAGGGAAGGGGCCGGCAGGGGCAGCGGGTCCCGCAGACGCCAGCCAAGACCCCCGCTCCAGAACGCATGGGCTGCTTCCCCCTCGGGGAAGGTCATTGCCTTCATTAGCCACCAAAACAACTGTCCCTGTGCACCCAGAATCCCATTGCCACCAACTTCGTGTAAACTCTAGTCCCGAGGACACGAGAGAGACCCAGGCCTCCGGCTCCGTGGGCACGCTCGGCGCCTCCGCTCTAGCCAGATGGATGGGAACACACTACAAATCTCGGGGCCCACCGCACCAAGAGGACAGGGAGGAGCCAACAAAGGAAAAACCCTAAGAAACGCACCCCCAAATCAACCAATCCAAGAAAAAACACGTTTCAGGGCTCCCTTGGTTCACCCGCGTGGGCGGCCTGCCACCCTGTTCTGGCCCAGCCCAAGCACCCTCCACCCTACCCAGGCCTGCTCAATGGGGCCCTGTCTACCAGAGCAGAGGACTCCCTCTCTAAGGTTGTATGGCTCTGGCTATCTCCCTCACCCTTTCTCTTCTTCCCCCTCCACCTTGCGCCCTTTCTTTCGCGTTCTCTCTCTCTCCCCTCCGTCACTCTGTCTCTCTCTCTCTCTCTATCGCTGTCTCTCTCTTCCTCCCTTTTTCTCTCCATCCTTTTCTCTCTTGCTCTCCCTCAAGCTATCTGTCTCTTTCTCTGTGTGTGTGTATGTGTGTACCCGCGCGAGTGCGCCAGTGTGTGTCTGTGTGTGGGGGGGTCGGGGGGGTGGGGGTTGGTTTTGCTCGTGGTGGTCGTGAGATGTGTCTTGGGTGTGCCTCAGCCCCTCTCTCCCGGGATCCAGGATATGTGTGTTGGGGGGAAGCAGTGGAAAGGGTGGTGAAGGAAGGTGACAATCAGCTTCCTGGAGGGCACTGACAGGCCATTATTCCTGTGGCTTGGCAAGTTTTCTGTTTGAACTTATTTCTTGTTAAGGGTCCAAGTGTACTGACTATGGGAATAAGAAAAGAAGAGTAGCTCTGAACAGCTGAAGCTCTGTGAGGTACAAAAGATTTTTCTGGCCCAGAGAGACTTGAGTATGGGATTTGAGACGCATCTCCACACCCTTTCCCAGGGGCAATTGTTTAAAGGTATGTTGTTCCTAACGACCTGCCTCATCTGGAATTTGTGATACAAAGAACAATGTATAGCCAGCCAGTGGCTTATGGATTTTAATGTAAATTTTTGATGAAAATTTTAGGAACTGCGTCTTTTCTCAAAATCCACTTGTAATGGCTACTAATTGGAGTGTATATTCAGGGCAACTTTGTGCTCTCCGGTAGGTATCCTGAACATGTGCCCTTGACTATACTTTTGAAAATAGATTCTGACTTTTTTATTATGATAGGTTGACAGGGGACTGGCCTGGGACACCTGCCTGGATGTAAATACCCCAACCATTAGCTGCACTGCCCAGCAGAGGAGGCGGGTGGACAGCAGGTCCCCTTTGGTCAGAAACACATGCATTTCCTGTTCTACAGCTGGGTCCTGCTTGCGAGGACAGTCCCACAGGCGCACCGGAATGCACAGGCAGCCTCCCCTTTCCACCCGCCAGCATTCCCAAGCACGCCTCGGCTTCTGACTGGTCTGTGCTTTGGGAGGAAAACTCATCTTCAGGTTTCTCTCCAACAGAAGATGATGATGACGCTGTTTAGACACTCAGAAACAAAGATTGCAGATTGGCTTAAGAGTGCGCCCTTTATTAAAGATGGTATGCATGTAAAGACATGGAACAATTTTGGAAAGATACAAAAAAAAATTGCCCATTTTATTAACAGTCTCATTCAACTCCTTTGCTGACCTCATCTCCTGTCACTCATAACCAAAGGAGGAGGGTCCTGGAGCCCTGTCCAATCAGGGACATTGACGTGGGAATTGTCCAATCAGGAGCGCAACTTGAGAGGCAGAGGCGGTTTCCGGGATCTGGCGGGGCCTTTGTCTTGCGCTCCAGGTGGAGCTTCTGTCGCGTTTTCTCCGCTATTTATCCTCAGCTGCGGAAGGCCCTGGTGACTCTGCTGCTGCAGTGTCTGGTTTCTCTGTGACCTGCAGGTGCTGGGAGTTACGTAGCTAAGATGCCAGGACACACTGAAAGCCGGAAAACGGTGAGAGTTCCCTGGAGGGTATTCCAAGATGGCGGCCCGGCCTCTCCGCGTCAGCTCCGGAGTCCGCGGCCCGGAGTCTCGGCTGGCGCCTGTGGGATCTGTCACCTCTGGGTAGGGGCGGGGCCAGGCTGCCGCGTGATTCTCCTCCCATCGCAGTGCCGCGGCTTCCCCTCGGGCCTCCGCCCCGGCAGCTGCAACCCCGCCAGTCCCCCAAACTGTGTGCTTGGTCCGGAGGGGAGGGTCATCGGGGAGAAGCCCAACTCGGTGTGCGAAACATGCGTGGGAAGGGCTGTTCCATAGGGCTCATCTTAGCTGTGCAGTCCATCCTTTTTCCTGTGAAAAATAAAGGGAGTCACTCTTAAAGCTTTAGAGTTTGTTTGAGCAAAGGGAGTTTCAGGAATGGGAGAGCACCCGGCTATGGTGTGTGGCTTGTGGGTTTATGGAGGAGGTGCTTGAAGGAAAGTCTTTTGTAAGGTGCATGAGGAAGCAAGCCAAATTTAATAATTGACTGGCGACAGTTACAGTCACTTTATTTGGACTGTACAGGTGGAAATTTCCTGGTTATTTAATTAGAGATTAATTGGAGTTTTGTGATTGATTGAACCTGGATTTTGTTTCCACTTAAGGTAGTCATTAACAGGAAGTGCATTTGAGCTACTAGTATTTTTCATGTCGAAACGCAAGACACTAGAGCCACATCTGTCTAATTGCCTGCTAATTATTTTAACACTACACAAGAGACTGGTTTTCCCCTGCATTTTCCAAATACATGGAAAGCAGGGTCTCAAATCCCCTCCCCTGTTCCCCCAGCCTAACTCTGGCCTGCAATAAAATACTAAATTTTCAGTTTCTTTCCAAAATTCACAAAAACCACCGTCACCTCTTCAATTCACAACATTGTCAGCTATTTGTCTTTTATTGCATACTCCAGGCACAGTATTTTAATTAATCATTTTTTCACAGAACATTGGAGGGAACTCTTTGTTGTTGCTGCTGTTGTTTTGTTTTTGTTTTATCTTTAAGAAGGAGTCTCGCTCTGTAGCCCAGGCTGGAGTGCAGTGGTGCGATCTTGGCTCACTGCAACCTCTGCTTCCCGGGTTCAGGCGATTCTCCTGCCTCAGCCTCCTGAGTAGCTGGGATTACAGACGCGCGCCACCACCCTCGGCTAATTTTTGTATTTTTAGTATTTTGTGTTTTAGTTTCATCGTGTTGGTCAGGCAGGTCTCCAACTCCTGACCTTGTGATCCCCCCGCCTTGACCTCCCAAAGTGCTGGGATTACATGCCTGAGCCACGGCCCTTGGCCTGTTGTTGTTTTTTTCCCCGCCCAGCTTTTTTTGTTGTTGTTGTTGTTGAGTTGGAGTCTCGCTTTGTTGACAGGCTGGAGGGCAGTGGCATGATCTCGGCTCATTGCAACCTCCGCCTCCTGGGTTCAAGCGATTCTCCTGCCTCAGCCTCCTGAGTAGCTGGGACTACAGGTGTGCGCCACCACACTTGGCTAATTTTTGTATTTTTAGTAGAGATGGGGTTTCACCATGTTGGCCAGGATTGTCTCGATCTCTTGACCTCATGATCTGCCCACCTTGCCCTCCCAAAGTGCTGGGATTACAGGCATGAGCCACCATGCCTGGCTTGTTGTTGTTTTTAAGAGGATCTTGCTCTGTCATCCAGGCTGCTGGAATGCAGTGACATTGTCATAGCTTACTGCAGCCTCCAACTCCTGGGCTCAGGTGATTTTTCTGCTTCAGCCTCCTGAGTGGCTAGGATTAAATGTGTGTGCTACCATGCCCGGCTAATTCTTTTTATTTTATTTTTTTGTAGAGATTAGGTTTCACTAGTTACCCATGCTTGTAGCGCTCTTTAAAGATTTGTTTTCTGTTTGTAAAAGCAGAGAAGAACTCCCTGGCACTCTATTGTGAAGAAATATTTGTGGCACTCTGCTTTTATCTTTCCTAGGCACAGACGCCTTGTACAATATCTTTGAGGTGAGGTTCCACTTTGGAAACTTTACAGTTTGTTGTATTCTCAGCCACTCTTTTTTATTTATATTTATTTATTTATTTATTTTGAGACAGAGTCTCTCTCTGTCGCCCAGGCTGGAGTGCAGTGGTGCACTCTCGACTCACTTCAAGCTCAGCCTCCCGTGTTCACGCCATTCTCCTGCCTCAGCCTCCCGAGTAGCTGGGACTATAGACGCCCACCACCCTGCCCGGCTAATTTTTTGTATTTTTAGTAGAGACAGGGTTTCACCGTGTTAGCCAGGATGGTCTTGATCTCCTGACCTCGTGATCCGCCCGCCTTGGCCTCCTGAAGTGCTGGGATTACAGGTGTAAGCCACCGCGCCTGGCCCGTCAGCCACTCTTATCCTAGTCCTGAGTTTCAGAATAATCCTGAGTTTCAGAATTGATCCAAGATGCCCACAGTGGCTATGTCTCTTGGAGTATCTAGTGAATTTTAGTTGCTGGGTCTTTTTTCTTCCCAGAGGACAGCCTGTGGCGTGGGGATGGAACCTCTCAGTGGAGCTGCTGGATGTCCTGGGGCTGAGAGAAGTCTTCTGGTGCACCCTTCATCTAAAAAGCTAACCTCTTAGACATTCTCTCCCAACCCCCAATTTCATTGTCTGGAGACACGTCAGTGGAGCTGGGAAAAGACAGAAATAATTCCTGCCCTCTGTATTCTCAGACTTGTGAAGGGAGAAAAACTAGTCCAAAGGACAAGCAAAACCTACTCCAGTGAGCTGATGTGAGAACATGCAAAGCAAAACATCCCTGGAGCACACAGTGAGGCACAGTGCAATGTCTCCAGACAGGGTGGTCAGTGACCACTTCAGTGAGCAGAATGGGGGTGGGAGAATGTCCCAGGTTATAGGATAGCCTGACCTGGCGCTTGAGTCGGATGTGTCTGTGTTCCAGGTAGCACTGTTACTCCCTGAGTTTGTCACCTTAAAAAGATTTGTTCACTTATTTCATCATCAGTTTTTTATTAAGTATATATAATCCCTTTATCAGTAGAGCTTGAAAGGTTAGAAAATATTTACAAAGGACATGAAAGTGGTGAATTCTAGGAAAAAATATGTAGTCATGTATTTCATTTGTTAAAAAAACTCATTTATCTTTTTCTTCATCAGAGTGAGTGTAGTAGTTTCTCAGTTCTATTCTATTTTAAGGGTGATTTCTTTTTTTTTTTTTTGAGATGGAGTCTTGCTCTGTCGCCCGGGCTGGAGTGCAGTGGCCGGATCTCAGCTCACTGCAAGCTCCGCCTCCCGGGTTTACGCCATTCTCCTGCCTCAGCCTCCTGAGTAGCTGGGACTACAGGCGCCCGCCACCTCGCCCGGCTAGTTTTTTGTATTTTTTAGTAGAGACGGGGTTTCACCGTGTTAGCCAGGATGATCTCCATCTCCTGACCTCGTGATCCGCCCGTCTCGGCCTCCCAAAGTGCTGGGATTACAGGCTTGAGCCACCGCGCCCGGCCTAAGGGTGATTTCAAACAGAATCTCAGGGCTTAAGTTTGGGAATTCTACCAGGGGAAAAAATAGGAAACATCTCTTTTTCACTATGCCTATAGGAAATTCACTTTCACAAGACAGTATGGTAGATTAATTGGTAAATTATATAGATTCATGAAACATCAGTTCCTCTTTTTTACAGGGTGGATACTTTGTGACATTAAATGTTCTGTATTCAATTATCTGGACATCCAAATTCAATGCTAAGTTTTAGGAGATGGGACATGGCTCCTCTTAGAAGGGCTCACATTTAGTAAGTGTTTCCTAAATGATCTGTTATAGAAATATTTAATTGACATTTTTGTATCTGAAAGGAATAGACACTTTTGCCTTTCCTTTTGTTTTTTTTTTTTTTTTTTTTTGAGACGGAGTCTCGCTCTGCCGCCCAGGCTGGAGTGCTGTGGCCGGAACTCAGCTCACTGCAAGCTCCGCCTCCTGGGTTTAAGCCATTCTCCTGCCTCAGCCTCCCGAGTTGCTGGGACTACAGGCGCCCGTCACTGCGCCCGGCTTGTTTTTTTGTATTTTTTAGTAGAGACGGGGTTTCACCATGTTAACCAGGATGGTCTCGATCTCCTGACCTCGTGATCCGCCCGTCTCGGCCTCCCAAAGTGCTGGGATTACAGGCTTGAGCCACCGCGCCCGGCCGGCCTTTCCTTTTGAAATGTAAAATGTGTCTTACAATTTTATTCCCTTTTATAAACACTGTCTTTGGCTGATTTTGCTGAATTCTTCAAACACTAGGCATTTTCTCATTTAAAACTAAATGAATAGCCCTGACTGGAAAGTAGAAGTCTGAGCCCAGTGACTCTAAGTTAAGGCCAATCTTGAACCTGCAAAAGAAGGTCATTGAAGGCCCAGTTAGTTCTTCCTGAGGAGCCTCCCTTGCAGGTGTCCCGGCCTGCTCACACAAGCATGGAAGAGCCCTTTACATTGAGAGAAGCTACAGAGCCCTGGAAAGTGGGAGATCCATGGGCAGATGCAAATGAGGTTGGGTTGGAAGACGGGTTCAGAAGCTCTTTCTGAGGATAAAATTTCGTCGTCCTGGGCTGTTTCTAGACTTTGTCAAATAAAGCTAATTTAGATTTACATAAAAAGTTACTTAATTTTAAAGGAGTATTGCAACAGGGGAAAAATACCAACTATATCTGCAGTCATCTGAAATGTTAGGCAGAAAAGGGCTTTATTTGAAGGGGGAACACACAAGACTAGAAAGAATGTGGAAGCGGGAGGACAGGATGAAAGTTGCCAAAATTAGATCCTAGATCAGAGAATGTTTCACCCTGAGGTCAGCCTGTGTTTAGGAGGGGCATAAAGAGGGGTTATTTGCTGCCTCAGGCTGAGTATGCATCAAAGTTCTGGGGCCTGCTAGAAAGAGAGAAGCTAAACCCTTTTATGCCTAGTGTTCATTATTGGAGCACTAAGCTCGTGGGAGTTATTTATACTTTCTACTACTAGATGACCCTACTGCTCAGGGTCATCACCATGGTCTGATTTTTCCCACAGAAAAATTTGCCACCTCCAGCATAAATGGGTTAAGCAGTGGTTGGTGAACAAGGTTTTTTTTGTTTTTTGTTTTTTGGTTTTTTTTTTAACCACTGAAGAGAATTGTTCAGGTGATTGTTTGTGAGACAAAAATGGGAATTTGCAGTCTGTGTCTGGCTTTGTAATAGCTTAAAAAAAAAAGGGAGCATCATAAGTCAAAATTAGAAGAGTGTTTCTTTTCATTCAGCTGCTCTTTGAGAACATGAAGGATGAGGAATTTCTTCAGTCACATCTATTTACCAGGAATGCCTACCCACCCAATCTTCTCCTGCCACTTTACTGTATATAGCTCTTCCATTTGGCTGTTTTGAGATGTACTTTTTATAACAAACTGGTACTACATGTTTTGCTGAGTTCTGTGAGGAGTTCTGTCAAATTATTGAACTTGAGTATGGGGTTATGGGAGTCCCAGACTTACAGACAATCACTCAATAAGTATAGATGGGTCCCTGGTGCATGTGACTGGCCTCTGTAGTGGGGGCAGTGATGTGGGACTGAGCCCTGGCCTTGCAAGGTCTGTGCAAACTGAATGGTGTTAGAATTGAATTGTTGAGCAACCAGTGGTGTTGGAGAATTGGTTGGTGTTCAGGAAACTGCACACATCTGGTGTCAGAAATTTTGTCAAAAGTGCAGGAGCAGCAGCTGGAGGCAGATGCCCTTTCTTAGTGAAGGGAGGTTCTGTTCTGTTTACAGGCTGTTACACTGCACTGTCCTGTGATTCCAGATGTCCTCCCAAGATGAGAGAGGACTGAGGAGTTAGAGGGAAGGAGTTCTGAAAACAGACCCCCTTTCCCCACAGCTGCTTTCACATGGTGCCCACCCACTCAAGAACATAGCCACTAACTATCGATGTGGCCATGCCTCTTCTAGAACAAGGCTTCACTCTCAGGAATTTCACGTACAACACCTTTGCTTCTAGAGTCTCCAACCAAAAATCTCACATGTGTCTTCAGGACTCTTGGCATATCCCCTGCCTCAGATACTGTTTCTGTAGCCACAACCTGCTCGCTTCATCAATCTGGGCTTCTGGACTAGCTGATTATAAGGTCATTTTCCAGCACAGAAATGAGTCAGGGTCATAGCCCCACATGGACCAGTATCTGAGCATAAACCAATTATTCCTTCAATCCTTCACTGTCCCCCACCTGTGGATCCTTGAGAGCACCTTTCTCTTTTTTTGCTTTCTTCCCCACAAACTCTCTTTCATGTTTCTAATCCAGTGCCCACTGGAATTCCAATGTCCAGGAGTTCAAGACCTGTCTGTTGTAGGAGCAAATACAAATTATAAGGAAGAAACTTAATTTTTCCACTTGAGAATGAGGGAAGAAATTTTGCTCTTCTCCCTTTTCTTTTTGTGTTGTTTGTTTGTTTGTTTGTTTTTAGACGGAGTCTTGCTGTCTTCCAGGCTGGAATACAGTGGCGCGATCTGGGCTCACTGCAAGCTCCGCCTCCCAGGTTGGTGCCATTCTCCTGCCTCAGCCTCGCAAATAGCTGGGACTACAGGCGCCCGCCACCATGCCTGGCTAATTTTTTGTGTTTTTAGTAGAGGTGGGGTTTCACCGTGTTAGCCAGAATGGTCTCGATCTCGTGACCTTGTGATCCTCCCGCCTTGGCTTCCTAAAGTGCTGGGATTACAGGCGTGAGCCACCGCACCCGGCCTCCTTTTTCTTAAAGTATTTAATTTAGAAAAGTCTTATTATTCTTTTGTTTATTTATTTTGAGACAAGATATTGCTTTTTCACTTAGGCTGGAATGCAATCATAGCTAACTGCAACCTGGAAGTCTTGGGCTCAAGGATTTCCTGCCTCACCCTCCAGAATAACTAGGACTATAGGCATATACTAACATGCCTGGCTAATTTGTAATGTTTCTGTAGAGACAGGGTCTCAGTATGTTGTCCAGACTGATCTTGGACTCCTGGCCTCAAGGGTGCTTTCTACCTCAGCCTGCCAAGGTGCTAAGATTATAGGTGTGAACCCCCATGCCTGACCTGGAAAACTTGTATTTTTTCTTCTGCTTCTTGAAATATATGCAAATTATTTTACCAGCTAAATAAATTTGAATCATTCTTTTTAACTCATGGTTGTCTTTATCCAAGACCTGGATTCTGTTGCATCGTTTTTTGATTTGGCAGAAATTTATTGTTTTTAAAATGTTTAGTCTTTTAAAGTTGATTTTAAGAGCATGCAAAAGTTGAGCCCAAAGAGTAGAATTAAATTCAGCAGCCAGAATGGTAACGGGTAAAAGATATTAAGTAGCTGGCCTTTGACAAAAAACTGATCATCCAAGGTGATTATCTGACATTTGGAGTCTGAAGTACTTACAGTGCAGAAGCAAGAACAGTTTAATGTATGACCTGTACAGCAGAGTTTCTAGCTATACCTGATTTCTTTTTATTACTTAGGACAAGTTAGCATGGTTATGTGTAGTCTTTAGTAGATGACTTGCATTCATTTAAATTAAACAGTGTTTTCAACAATAGTGTATAAATAAGGCCACAATATTATTTATTTCTCATGCTGCCTTGTTTAAGAGGCTGCAATATTTATTTTGAACAAACCCCTTAAAGTAGGGATTTTTAACATCAGTGCTATTTATTCTTTTGAAATATAAAGTGTTTTATATTTCAGTGAATTAAGGTCATATTAATAATCTCAAAACTACTGTAAACATCATGACTAGTATATGAAAAAATTTTTACCTAGATATTTATACCTACTATATAAAGAAAATTCACTACCAAATTGTTTCAGTAGATACTAATCAGTCTGACATGATTATTAATTGATTGTGTAGGTATAATTATAGGTCAGCATGATTTTATTGTCTAGTGTTTTATTTTACTAAATTAAGGATGTAGCATTTGTAGCCCAGATAAACATAAGTGATGTAGCCACCCAAGGATCACAGTAGCTCTTCAGTTAGCTGTGTCACAAGCTCAGATAAATCCCACTGTATTAATAAAATTGTATTCCAATTCTTCATCAAAAGGTGCTAGTGGAAGTTGTCAGGTGCCTTCCAATATGGACCCCTAATCTAATGGCCTGCAGATGAGAAAGCAGCAGAACTGGCAGAAAAAACCTTTAGAAATTCTGCTTGAGACTATGCTCCTGTTCCTCATAATGTTTTTTATGCTAACAGTGGCTGTGTGCTTTGGGTGTTTAAGGAGAAACTCCTGGAAGGGTAGATTTTTCTGGTTGAATTTATCAATCCCATATTTAATCTAAGCTTTTCTTTAAGATGTTTTCAACTTCTTTTCTTCTCTCAATATAACCTTTCTCTGATTGAGAGCTGTTTTTCTCTCCAGTGCCTTGGGTATCTGTTTCAGAAGCTTTATTAGTATCTTGCAGTGTCTGTAAGCAAGGTGGGGGTCATAATGGCAGCTCGTGGAGCTATTTTATTCAGACTCATGCTGGGCATCTAGCAGTATTTTTTTTCCCTGTTGCCATTATACATGGAATCTGAGGTTGCAACACTCTTTCCATTTCCATTATTGCTAAAGTGCAATTCTACCCAGGAGTCCTGCAGGCTCTCCTCCAGCCTCGGGGCCCCTGCACTGTAACAGGGTGTGGGAGCACAACTACAGCAGTCAGCATTTGCATGGGCTGTAAGCTCTGGGTGGTAAGCTGTGGCTTGGTGGCAGATGGCCAGAGTTGGAAGTGGATACAGGCCAGCAGAAGATGGGTGCTCAGAGCGTGACAAATGATTTCTTTGAAATGTAAATAGTCAAGAAGATAGATTCTTTCATTACTGTTGCTGTAGGAGAGCAGAAGCCTACTTTGAGCGGGCACCTGGCTCTAAGTTGCAAAACTACCTCATGCCTTACAGATAAGGTAATTTGTTTTTCATTGCAATATAGCAAATTAGGTAACACAAATGACTCTCCCTTCCCCCAATTATCAGGTGAATTTAGGATGAACTATATATGACAAATGGTGCAGTCAGGTCTGCTACTTGAGGACTAATTAAGGTGACTTACATTCTGTCTTTTTAATCTCTTAGCAGATTATCTGTAATGCATGTCACATTCTGGTTGAGTTGTGTAATTTAAACCAGTTTTGTTGTTGTTGTTGTTGTTGTTCTACCATTGTAGAGAGTTTTTCCGGGATTGGAGATGATTTTACTTGTAGTTATATTCCCCAAACATTGTCCAGAATTACCAGATATAGTATAAACTTATGAGGTGCCTGCCAGGCTTCACTCCAGAGAGGCTTTCCATCTTGGGCTTCTAGTCACAACTCATACTTGTGCAGCAAAGTGCATGCTGCCCCTAAAATCTACAGGCAGTGTAGTCTCTGCCTGTTTAGGATCTGCAGTCTCTTCTAGAGAAGTTCAAGCAGACTTCTACCAAAACTACTCCACAGGGCAGCAATCAACCATTCAACGTGTTTCAATGCCCTGGCTTCTTCAGACCTGAAACTAACTCAAAGACTCTTGGTACCCAGAGACCCAAACAGGGTCACACGTGTGTATTAATTACATGACTTGAGACCTCAAACTCCTCCTTTTTCTCTTGCCCAAAGGCCCACAAATGTATAGAGGGCACCTGCTGCTTTCTGACCCATCCAAGACCTAAATCTGCAGCTCCAAATTCTAAATCTAGGTCATAGGATTTGAGAAAAGAAAGTAATTTTATCAGAAGAATCTGAGCTGTTTTACTTATCAGGCCCAGAGAGATGTTATAATAAGACCATAAACATGACCTGCTCCTCATTTTTAATGTATTTTTTCCTTGAAAGTGCTTGCTATTGTTACAGGTAGCTGTAAATTAACATAATAATGCCACCATATAGTGTCTCCACCAGACACTATAACCCACACTCTGTATTATATGGTCACTCACCAATCACTAATGTTATTTCTGTAAACCAATGAGAATTTCAGACAAACAAGTTTGTATCAGTTCAGTCTTTTGTCCCGCTCCCCCATCCCCTTTTTTTTGCCTTTGAAAATCCACTTGGAAGTACTGCTAATCAAAGTGTATATTCAGGTCAACTTAAAACTATACTCCCAGATAGCAATCCTCAAGCTTGACCCCCCATAATACTCTTAATTATATCATTTTCATCTCAGCTTTTTTTCTAAAGGTCAGCATTTTATGGAGTGTGTTAGAGCAGTCTCCATCAGGAAATCTCTCTGGTTTTAACTCCGCTTGCGGTAACATCCAAGATTGCTGAGCTAGGTTGATCCCACTTAGAATCTGCACAGGAGATCTAACTTCTGCCTGGGATTTACAAGACAGGACAAGACTATGGATTGAAGATGAACAGAAAACCCGTGGGAGACATGTTCTGCATTCTGACACATCAACATAGACATCTTAAAGTCCTTCTTTTAGAGGGATTTTTTGAGTATTTCAGATCTTGTCCCATGACCTGCTACATTTGTGTGAGAGGCTCCTGGTTTAAACAGAACCTCATGGCAAAGTTTTTAAGTGTAAACCAGCACATGAGCAGTGGGAGGTTAGCAGCACATAATAGCGAAAGCCATGACTATAATTACAGTTACCTTTAAACTGTGATACTGGAGTAGATAATTTTTGTCTTTCCTCTTAACCAAGAGTTGGCTCATCAGAACAGGTGCTGTCACACCTGGATTCAGGTTCCGCAGCTCCACTAGGGCAGTTTTATTTGCTATTCAGAATCAACCTGAGTGTGAATTTACTGAATCACAATGAGGGCATCAATCCAGGGACACCAGAACTCTCTCACCAGCACCTGGGAGTCTCTCAGAATTTTGGAAATGTTCTATGCAAACTGTGGTCAGGCTGATAAGAGGGTCTAATTTTGCTTCCCTCTCAGAGTAAGAGGAATGAGTTATCTAGTACTTGTTTCTCTCCTCAGTCTGGTTGGTTGGTACCCAGGTGGAAATTGTTTTAGTACCCTGGTACTTGGTGTAAAAGAAAAGAGAGGAGATCTGGAGACTCAAACTGATGTTTTTTCATGATTAGATTCAGATTTATTTTATTTATTTATTTATTTATTTTTATAAGTTATTTATTTTTTGGCTGGGCATGGTAGCTCATGCCTGTAATCCTAGCAGTTTGGGAGGCCGAGGCAGGTGGTTCACTTGAGGTCAGGAGTTCAAGGCCAGCCTGGCCAACATTGTGAAACCCCATCTCCACTAAAAAAAAAACTAGCTGGGTGTGGTGGCGCACGCCTGTAATCGCAGCTGTTCAGGAGGCTGAGGCAGAATCGCTTCAACCTTGGAGGTGGAGGTTGCAGTGAGCTGAGATTGCACCAGCACACTCCACCCTGGGTGACAGAATGCGACTCCATCTCAAAAATAAATAAATAAAAGAAAAATATTTTAAATTATTTATTTTTTTGACTACGAGTATTACAACAGTGATATTTTGTTCTTCTGTGTGCAATGGCACATGATAAAAATTTGTCCTATTACAGTTGATGTTAATTTCACTCAGTTGGTTAAAGAGTTCTCTGACAGATTTTTCTACTATAGAGTTAATTATTTTTCTCTGCATTACTAAGTACCTGTTGTAAATTTACTGGCTAATTTGTTTAAACCATCACATTTATTCTGTAAGTAAGCTCAGATCTCTTCTTTTTATTCTCTTTGCATGTACCTTACTTTGGAAAATGAAGGCTCTCATCTTTGTTTACTGGTCAGAAAAACTGAGATGAACCCAGGCTCTGCCACTTACTGGATGTTTGACAGAATATTCTCATTGGGCTAGAATTACTGGCCTCATTGGTGAGCTTCTTAGAAATTCAGAAACTCAGGCTTCACCCCAGATCTCCTGAATCAAAATCTGAAGTTTCCAGTTATCTGTTGTACACATTAAAATGTGAGAAATATCTTCTAACTCACCACAACTTTTCCATTTGAGAAATATACACAAGTTAGTCCGTACAGTGTAAATATAGTACTCAAAATTGGGCAATGCCTGTGTGGGTACCCATAATTTTGTATTTTGTCATCTAGAAAGGTATTGTATGTATACTGGATTATGGATCTTATGCATTTTTTCCTCAAAGTTAGTGAAAACCTTTGAAAATATTTCTGAGTTAAAAAATTATCTTATTGGATAATTCCAGTGACTCAGTCAGAACTGGTTCTCTTTACTCTCATTTTACGTTAAACCAAATTAAGAATTATGCCCATGGCCACTTAGTGAGTGTGTAGTGTTTTTTGGTTTTATTTTATTTTATTTTATTTTTCAGAGACTCTTGACATTCAGGGATTCAATCATAGAATTCTCTCTGGAGAAGTGGAAATTGCTTGAGTATGCTCAGCAGAATTTGTGATGTTAGAAAACTATAGAAATGGTTTTCTATTCTATGTTCTAATAGAACATTTCTATTCTGTAGTTTTCAAACATCTACAGGCTGGTACCTGGCCTGTCTTGGTGAGGATAACTTCAATACACAATTTCTAATATACCCTGTGAGTTTCTTTTTTTTTTTCTTTTGTTTTTTGAGACCAAATCTTGCTCTGTGGCCAGGCTGAAGCATAGTGGCATGATCTCGGCTCACTGCAACCTCCACCTCCCAGATTCAAGTGATCCTCCTGCCTCAGCTTCCCGAGTAGCTGGGACTATAGGCAGACGCCACCACACCCAGCTAATTTTTTTGTATTTTTAGCAGAGACAAGTTTTCACCATGTTGGCCAGGACAGTCTCGATCTCTTGACCTTGCAATCTGCCTACCTCAGCCTCCCAAAGTGCTGGGATTACAGGCATGAGCCACCATGCCTGGCCTTTTTTTTTTGCTTTCGTATATGTTTTAGGGAGTCTCTGCTTTGCTTGAATAAATTTCAGATCACCATTTTCAAGAAAAACTTAGGGATTTGTTGGTATAGAAAATAAAATCTCAAAGATACTTCATCTTAACATAAACCTTTTTCTTTCTTCAGCTGATCTGTCCTTTATTTTAGATTAGTGGTAACTCCAGAAATTTAGAGGCATAAAATATTGTTTCCCACATCTTATAATCACATTACCACCTCCCATTACCACCACCTGTTTTTTTCCTTAGGCGACTGGGTCTCTCCATGTTGCCCAGGCTGCTCTCAAACCCCTGGGCTTACGTGATTTGCTGCCTTGGCCTCTCAAAGTGCTGGGATTAGAGGTGTGAGCCACCGTGCCCAGCCAACCACCACCAAGTTTTGATTCAGCAGCACTGGGTAGTGGAGCTCAGGACCCACAAATTAGAAAAGTTTTTAAATATCATAAAGTTTCTGTGAGGAAACAGTATTTCATTTTAAATTTTTAGACTCTTTTATAATGTTCTGTTTTTTCCACTGAGCACAGTACTAAGTTGGTAATTGGAAAATCCCAGCAGAAGTCATACTACTATTTCTGATGAAAGAGTCCTTGGCTGTTCTCTAAACCAAACCTGATCACCTATATGGAGAAAAAAAAAGCCCCGGAGTGTGAGGAGACTGGAGACAGTAGCCAAACATCCAAGTAGGTGGGAGTGAATAAAGTAGATGACATAGATGAGATGTCCAAAGGTCAAGGAGAAAGTCAGATCTTAAAATGTGGCTTGTGAAGCTACGCTCCAGTGGAAATAAGTTTCTAAGAAGCCCTGGTTTTTTTTCTCTTGCTCTCATATAGAGACAGACATCTTCTGTCCCATGCTCTTCAATTCTCTAAGGACTGGACTTCCTCTTCCACAATCCTTCTTCTAGCTTACAAAGAAAAAGTCCTTTTTGTGGCTTACAAGGGACTGGAGGACGTGACGTGGCTGCTTGCTCTTTTACTGCTTTTCAGGACATGGGGCTATCTGTGATTTTTAAGGAGCTCTGTGTTAAACATTTTCTAATTTCCATTTTGAATCTTGTCTAAAATGTGTAAGAGTAGTGGAGATACTGGGGTTTGGTTTAGAAATCCCAGAAACACCACACCCAGATGTTGTATGTTTTCTGCTTTATAATTTCATATCCTATGAAGGCTTCAAATGTGATTCTACAGAAATTTATACTCAATACTTTTATCACTAAGCATCTGCCCCATATAATAAAATCTAACGTTATCTTACTGCAAAATTTTAAGTTTTTTAATATGTGCTGAGACATATCTTGTAAATGCTGTGTGCTCTAATTCCTAAACTGTAATATGGTTTAATGTATCTACTTTCTACATTTAAAAAATGTACTGTGCCATTGAGGAACTTAGAACATTGCTGAGCATGTGTTAAATTCCCATTTGTTTCCTGATTTTTAAATAGTTATTATTTTATAATTTTTCTTGTTTAGTTTGAAGCTTACTAGGATTATGTCACTGTATGTGTTTTTATATGCATACACACGTGTATACATAATGTCATTGATATGTATGTGTATGTTTTATATTTGTGCATATACACACGTGTATATATGCATAACATTAATTTTTTGATCAATAAAAATTGCGTGATTATGTATTGTGTATATTGTAATAATTTGATAGTTATATATATTGTGAAATGTTTAATACAATTAAGTTGATGAAAATTATGTCACTTAACATGGTTATGTTTTTTTTGTAGTGACAGCACTTGAGGTCTCCTACTGTTGTAGCAAATTTTAACCATACAAAACGCTGTCATTAACTACATTTTAAAGCTATACATTAGATCCCCAAAACTTATTTATCTTTTAACTGAAAGTTTGTAGTCTTTGAGTATCTTATCATTTTTTCTACCTCTAGAGCTGCCATTGAGTATCCTGCCTCTAGAGTTACCATTGTAATTCTCTGCTTTTTGAGTTCAACCTTTTTAGATTCTCCATTTAAGTGAGAACATACAGTGTTTGTCTTTCTGTGCCTGGCTTATTTTGCTTATTAGCATAATGTCTTCAGGTCCTTTTGTGTTGAAATAGAATTTCATTCTTTTTTATGGGAGAATAATATTTGGTTGTGTATACCACATTTTCTTTATCCATTCAACATCTGCAGATAAGTCATTTTTTTAAAAAAAAATCCTTGACAGTTGTCAATAATGCTGCATTGAATACAGGGGTGCAGATATTTCTTTGCGATACTGATTTTATTTTGTTTATATACAGAAGTGGAATTGCTGGATTGTAAGATAGTTCTAGTTTTTAAAAATAATCTCCATGCTAGTTTTCATAATGACTTTTCCAGTTTCCAACTCATTAAGAGTGTACAGAAATATTTTGTCACATCCTTGTTAACACTTGTTGTATTTCTTCTTTTTATTAGCCATTCTAACTGCTGTAAAATGCTATCGCATTATGATTTTGATTTGCAGTTTTCTGACAAATGGTAATGTTTAGCATCTTTCTACACACCTGTTGGCCATATTAATATGTTTGTTTAAAAAATATTTAGTCTTTAGCCGGGCATGGTGGCATGTGCCTGTAATCCCAGCTGAGGAGACTGAGGCAGGAGAATTGCTTGAACCCAAGAGGCAGAGGTTGCAGTGAGCCGAGACTGCGCCATGGCACTCCAGCCTGGGTGACAGAGTGAGACTCCATTTCAAAAAGAAAAAAGAAAAAAACTTCAGTCTTTTGGGGATTATTATTGGTACCCAAATAATAATTTGGGTATTATTGTTACTGTTTCGCTTATGATTTGTGTGAGTTTCTGCTATATTTTGAATACTAACCTCTCATCATACATGGTTTGCAAATATCTCATCCTATCTTAAAGGTTCTTATTTTTTGCTGTGCAGAATATGTTTAGTTTGATACAGTACAACTTTATGTTTGGTTTTGTTGCCATACTTTTGATATCATATTTGAAAAATCATTGCCAAGTCAGTATCATGGAGGCTTTTCATATGCTTTTTAAATGATTTTTTAAGGACTTATGTATTAAATTTATTTATTTATTTATTTTTGAGATGGAGTCTCACTCTGTCGCCCAGGCTGGAGTGCAGTGGCACAATCTCGGCTCACTGCAGCCTCCACTTCCCGGGCTCAATGATTCTCCTGCCTCTGATTCTCAAGTGGCTGCAATTACAGGTATGTGCCACCACACCTGGCTAATTTTTGTATTTTTAGTAGAGATGGCGTTTCACCATGTTGGCAAGGCTGGTCTTCAACTCCTGACCTCAAGTAATCCACCCGCCTTGGCTTCCCGGAGTGCTGGGATTACAGGTGTGAGCCATTGCGCCTGGCCATGACATTTTTATTTTTAAAAAACAAAACTGCCCAAGTAATTTCTTGATATATGAAAACACAAATAATGTATATAAACCAAGAGTCCTCATCAACATATTTCCAACCCCATTACTCTCCTTTTCAATGTCAGAACTTTAATAGATTTGAGGTGTATCCTCCTTCACATCCAGAAATTTTGCTTTGTGAGTTTTCACCCTATATAATATTACTATACTATGTATATTGCTTTATACTTTGTGGTCTTTTACTTAACAATGTGTCTTAAATTCTTTCCACCTCAGTCTATGTGAATCTGCATCACTCTTTCTAACCATTGTCTGATATTACTAATTAGGTACGGGTGTATCTTGATGTAGGAAACGTTTCTTTCCTTGATGAACATTTCAGCTGTATTTAACCGGGGCCATCACAGACAGTAATATCCTGTACACAGTTGTGTTCATATATGCGTAAGTTACTGTCTAAGATGGATTTGCAAAAAGAAGGGAATGAAGCTCTGAAGTTTTAATAAATACTGCCAAGCTGCTCACCACAGTACTGTCACCATTTTACAATCCCGAAGGCATATTTGTAGAGTGTTCATTTCCACCCACCATCAGCAACACCGCATATTGTTAACTTTTAAAACTTTTGGTTATTAGTGGAATTAAACAATTTTTCTTATGTTTATTGAGCGTTTCTATCTTTTCTGTGAATTACCTATTTACGTATTATTTTACACATTTCCCCATGGGGATGGATGTCTTTTTCTTACTGATTTATAAGAATCATTTATGTTTAGGATATCACTCTTACTGTGTTACATGGTTTTATTCATTATTTTTCAAACTTGTTTCAGACTCTAAATTAATTGTTTCAAAACGAATTGGTATAAAGTGAAGGTTGTAAGGCATAAAGTCAAATATTTATAAAATTTGTATACGGTATTGTGATTTTTACAGCTTATTTTTGTAGTCTTAGCTACTATTAACTTTATTACCAGCTTTTTATTAGTTTTCTATATAAAAACAACCAAAATGTTAACAAACAAATATCCATTTTTGGTGACTATTTTAAGAAAATCATTGATATTTTAAATGAAATAACTAATTTATTGATCGTGCACTATAGAATTGTTTTCCAAACTTTACCTCAAACTACTCACAGCTAACTATTTAATTCCCCTTTTCAGAATTTTGTGGGTTTTTGTTTTGTTTTGTTTTTACAGAATTTTCTACTTCTACTTCAGCATAGCATTGGAGAGGAAATGTGGCAGTAGTTACGAACACAATTTCTGCAACTTACTAGCTGTGTGACCTTCAAACATTTTCTTAATCTCTTTATGCGTCCATGTTCTCTCCTGTAGAACAAGGAAGCAGTAATAGCTACACCTCACAAGATAACTGTGAATTCCTATGAAATATCACCTTTTCATGTAGCATTTTTGAATTCTTGGTATGTTTCAGGCACTACGTAACTGATTTATGTACATTATTTCACTTAGCTCTCCCATAATTCATGCCTTGCCAAAATTGCTGGCTCTGCTTGTTTTTCAGTGGTTTGGAAATTGTTTACATCTCTCAATATGAAAAATAATCTGAAAGTAAACTGATGAATCTCACATATTGATGACTTGTTGCCCCCTAGGTGGTCTTTTTATCTATTAAACATATTTTAAAACAATTGTTTGCTATTTTAAGTTACTATTTTACAAGCCATCACTAGTCAAAGTAAAATAACATCTAATTATATGTTGCTATTGGTGCCAGATTCTTGGAAATAAGAATAATTAATTAATGAGAAATAGATGACAAATAATTCTCATCTCTTTATTTTACATTTCAGTATGTATTAAGTTTAAGTCTTTATTTTGAGTTAATTTTTGTGTATGGTACAAGAAATACGATTTAATTTTATTATTGTGCTTGTGAGTATCCAGTTTTCCCAGCACCAAGTATTGAAGATGCTGTACTTTCTGCATTGTGTATTCGTAATGCCCTTGTCAAAGATTTACCTTTAGATGCATAGATTTACTTCTGGGCTCTGTATTCTGTTCCATTGATTTTTGTGTTGGTTCCTATAAACATACCATTCTATTATTTATACTGTAGCTTTGAAATGTAGTTTTAAATAATGAAGTATAATGTCCCCAGATTTGGTTTTATTCCTCATGATTGCTTTGGCCATTTAATGTTTCTTATAGGTTTTATATACATTATAGACTTTATTTTCTGTTACTCTAAAAAGTGGCACAAGAATTTTGATAGGAATTTGAATTAATCTACAGATTGCTTCAGATAATATGGCACTTAGATGATATTTATTCTTCCAATCCATAAACAAGTCCTATATTTACATTTATTTGTATCTTCTTTAATTTCTTTCATCAATACCTTATTTTTTTTGTTTAAAGATCTTTCACCACATTGGTTAAATTTGTTGCTAAGAAATTTATTATTTTGTTGCTATTGTAAATGAGATTTTTTTTTTTACTGGTTTATTGCTACTCTATATAAACAAAACTGATATTTGTATGTTAATTATATTTTCTACTTCTTTACTGAGTGCATTTATTATTTTAAGCTATTTCTTGGTGTACTATTTATGGTTTTACATATATAAGATTATGCCATGCCATCTGCAGTGACTTTTTTTCTTCTTTTCAATTTGGATCTTCTATGTTTTCTTGCTTAATTATTCTATGTAGGACTTCCAGTTCTATGTTCAAACAGAACCATTAGAATGGACATAATATAGACTTGCATTGGTGTTTGTGCATTTGAAGGAGCAAACACCTCTTTTCATTTTTATAAACTGTTTTCAGTAGGTAAAGATCTTCATCTTTTGGGTCTCAAGACAGATGAGATCTTTTCTGGGCTTGCAGTAAAAAGGGTTGTAGCTGGGTTACAAGGTTGCTGCCAAGTCTGGAGTGGGTTTTACCTTTAGTGGGCTTGTTACGAGGAGCACATGTGGTTGTGAGTCCTGTCATGTTTTTGGGCAGACTGGATTGTCTTCAGGACTTTCTGTGGAGCAGGCACTAGGGCAGGTTTCTGCTGTATGGTGGGCCTAATACCAGATGCATGGATGAGTGTAGCTCCCACTGAGTACCTAGCAGGGTTTCCCCAGGTTATCTACAAGCAGTGACTTTTGAACTGTTTTGTGTGGGTCACAAGTATGATGTCCCCAGCTTTTTTGTTATTCCTCATGATTGGTTTGGCCATTCCTCATGATTGGTATTTCTTGTAGTTCTATGTACATTGTAGGCTTGCATTTTCTATTATTATGAAAAGTGGCACAGGAATTGTGATAGGGATTTGAGTTAACTTACAGACTGCTTTGGATAATGTGACACTTTATTAATCAAAGGGCCTGTCTTCTCAAAGTGACTCTTCTTGATCTTGGGTTTTAGCACAGTTTCCTAATGCCCTGTATCCCAAAGCTCAGTATATTGCCCAGGCTGTTCTTGAACTCCTGGCCTGAAGCAGGCCTCCTGCCTCAGGCTCCTGAATGGAGGAGATTAGTGTCATGAGCCACTGTGCCTGGCTCTCTCATAAAGTTACTTTGGTTGATGGATGGCTGACTAGTTTTTTTTGTTTGTTTTTGTTTTTGCTGCAGGGGAATATAAAAGTAGGGAACTCCAGCATTCCCCTTGAAAACTGGTACAAGACAGGGATGCCCTCTCTCACCACTCCTGTTCAACATAGTGTTGGAAGTTCTGGCCAGGGCAATCAGGCAAGAAAAATAAATAAAGGGTACTCAGGAAAAGAGGAAGTCAAATTGTCCCTGTTTGCAGATGACATGATTGTATATTTAGAAAACCCCATCGTCTCAGCCCAAAATCTCCTTAAGCTGATAAGCAACTTCAGCAAAGTCTCAAGATACAAAATCATTGTGCAAAAGTCACTAGCATTCTTATACACCAGTAACAGACAAACAGAGAGCCAAATCATGAGTGAACTCCCATTCACAATTGCTTCAAAGAGAATAAAATACCTAGGAATCCAACTTACAAGGGATGTGAAGGACCTCTTCAAGGAGGACTACAAACCACTGCTCAGTGAAATAAAAGAGGACACAAACAAATGGAAGAACATTCCATGCTCATGGATAGGAAGAATCAATATCGTGAAAATGGCCATACTGCCCAAGGTAATTTATAGATTCAATGCCATCCCCGTCAAACTACCAATGACTTTCTTCACAGAATTGGAAAAAAGACTACTTTAAAGTTCACGTGGAACCAAAAAAGAGCCTGCATTGCCAAGACAATCCTAAGCCAAAAGAACAAAGCTGGAGGCATCACTCTAGGTGACTTCAAACTAGGCTGCAGTAACCAAAACTGCATGGTACTGGTACCAAAATAGAGATAGACCAATGGAACAGAACAGAGCACTCAGAAATAATACCACAGATCTACAACTATCTGATCTTTGACAAACCTGACAGAAACAAGAAATGAGGAAAGGATTCCCTATTTAATAAATGGTGCTGGGGAAATTGGCTAGCCATAAGTAGAAACCTGAAACTGGATCCCTTCCTTACACCTTATACAAAAATTAATTCAAGATGGATTAGAAACTTAAGTGTTAGACCTAAAACTGTAAAAACCCTAGAAGAAAATCTAGGCAGTACCATTCAGGACATAGGCATGGGCAAGGACTTCACAACTAAAACACCAAAATCAATGGCAACAAAAGCCAAAATTGACAAATGGAATCTAATTAAAGAACTTCTGCACAGCAAAAGAAACTACCATCAGAGTGAACAGACAACCTACAGAATGGGAGAAAATTTTTGTAATCTACTCATCTGACAAAGGGCTAATATCCAGAACCTACAAAGAACTCAAACAAATTTACAAGAAAAAAACAACCTCATCAAAAAGTGGGCAATGGATATGAACAGACACTTCTCAAAAGAAGACATTTATGCAGCCAACAGACACATGAAAAAATGCTCATCACTAGCCATCAGAGAAATGCAAATCAAAACCACAATGAGATACCATCTCACATCAGTTAGAATGGCAATCATTAAAAAGTCAGGAAACAACAGGTGCTGGAAAGGATGTGGAGAAATAGGAACACTTTTACACTGTTAGTGGAACTGTAAACTAGTTCAACCATTGTGGAAGACAGTGTGGCTATTCCTCAAGGATCTAGAACTAGAAATACCATTTGACCCAGCCATCCCATTACTGGGTATATACCCAAAGGATTATAAGTCTTGCTGCTATAAAGACACATGCACACTTATGTTTATTGTGGCACTATTCACAATAGCAAAGACTTGGAACCCAACCCAAATATCCATCAATGACAGACTGGATTAAGAAAATGTGGCACATATACACCATGGAATACTATACAGCCATAAAAAAGGATGAGTTTGTGTCCTTTGTAGGGACATGGATGCAGCTGGAAACCATCATTGTGAGCAAACTATTGCAAGAACAGAAAACCAAACACCGCATGTTCTCACTCACAGGTGGGAACTGAACAATGAGAACACTTGGACACTGGAAGGGGAACATCACACACTGGGGCCTGTCGTGGGGTGGGGGCAGGGGGAGGGATAGCATTAGGAGATATACCTAATGTAAATGGCGAGTTAATGCATGCATCACACCAACATGGCACCCGTATACATATGTAACAAGCCTGCACAATGTGCACATGTACCCTAGAACTTAAAAGTATAATAAAAAATAAAAATTAAAAAAATAAAAGTAGGGAACTCCTATTCCATTATCTTGATAATGTTACTGTCTCCATGCATTTCTGCCTTATTTTGTTCTCTTGTATGTTTGTGTGTTATTTTAGGTTCAAACATTAAGAACAACGTGGTAGAATTTATACATTGTGTATAAAATAAATTAGATAGCTAGTAGGTACACTATATATTATAATATTCACCTGTAAGATTAAGTTTAGTGCAGACAAAAGGGCTCATTAAGATTTTCATCCACTTTTTTCAACATATGTCCAAACTATAATATAGTTTATGCCCAAATTTTTATTTTATCAGTTACTCTTAACCATATTTCACAAAATTTGTATTTTTTAAATTTAGAAATGTGAGACTCTTATTTCCTTTTAAAGACTATTACAGGTTATTTGTTTTGTAAAATAATAGCATCAATATATTAGTAATATAAATAGTTATTTGCAGTGTAAATACTTATTAAAATTCTCTCATTAGAGAATTTTATTAATTATTGTAGTGCATTTTCTGTAAAATTGTACTGCCATACACCACAGGGCAATGATTCAGAATGCCTGGTCTTCATAGATGCACACTCACAGATGAACATTGTAGTTATTTAGAAAAATTCTTTTCTAGTGTTATATCGATGTTCCAAACAATATTTTATGGGTAAATGTTTCTCTCATTCTAGTTTTGCAATTCCATGTTAACTGTATTTTTATTTTAGGGTAGGTTCCTTGACATTGGTTTATTGTATTCTTGGTTTTACCCAAGTATTATTTTGGATGACAATGTGCAGCTTTTTATGTACAGTTTATGTCAATTTGCAGTTTACTTACAATATGAATTAGCCATATATGTATTCACAATTGAAGTTCAACAGAGTTAATGAAAACTAAGCAAACTAATGTTATATGATGAAGCCCCAATCAGCTATCTTATACTTAAGCAAATACACCGAATAATAGTTTGTAGCTTTATTGCTGCTTTTGTTCAAACTATGTTTTATATCTGTGACCAAGGAAATTTCTGATATTGTCCTATCAGGCTAAAGAAACAAAAAGCCGGGTGCGGTGGCTCACGCCTGTAATCCCAGCACTTTGGGAGGCCTAGGCAGGTGGATCACGAGGTCAGGAGATTGAGACCATCCTGGCTAACACGGTGAAACCCCGTCCCTACTAAAAATACAAAAAATTAGATGGGCATGTTGGCAGGTACCTGTAGTCCCAGCTACTCAGCAGGCTGAGGCAGGAGAATGGCATGAACCCGGGAGGTGGAGCTTGCAGTGAGCCAAGATTGTGCCACTGCACTCCAGACTGGGCAACAGAGCAAGACTCCGTCTTAAAAAAAAAGAAAAGGAGAAACAAACAAAAAAGCAGTGATGATACTTTCAAGTAGGAGTTTATCCCAGATGTTCCATATGTAGACAACTCTGCTCATGTTTGTTTGTTTTAATAAAGCTGTGGTGCAAAACCTTATGTGTTTATAGAAATTAAAGCTTTTCAGTTCCATACCAAAGCAGCCGAATGATCTAAATCCAAGAGTGATGGCTTAGAGTGAGGACCATTTCTTGCTGACATGGAGATGGTTGAGTTGGTCTACAATAAATCTACGGGAGAGGCAGGTTGTGATGACTTGGAAGTATTGGTTGCCTTTGTGGTCTCAGAGTTCTTTGCCAAGTTCACCTCAGCAGTGCTGTGCTGTTCTGTTGTCAGATTGGGAATGCTTGGCCAGTAGTGGTTCTCTGCATGATCCAAAACTGCGGATGCTTCCCTGATCCACTGCCTGCCAGAAATGCAGTTGTAGCAAAGGAGGTCGGTAAGGGGACAGAGGCTGGCTGGCCGCTGCCTCCCTGAGATAGAGCAGTGGGCACCCAATCCTAGCTCACATGCCAAGTGCCATCCTCATCCCAGTACCCAGGGGTGTCTCCCATAATGCGCACTGCCTGGCCTTATGTAAATGGAGAGCTCAGCTAAGGCCTATAGTTGTTAAGGGGCCTTTCCAGAGCCCCGAGTGTGCTGGACAACTCAATAGCCATGGGAAGACCCTGTGTCCTTGTGGCCACACAGAGGCAATGGTTGAAGCATGCCTACATTGCAGGGCCTTCTGGAGTCTTCATGTGAGAGTTCAGCTCTGGCAACAGAGGACATCTCTGGTGTCTGGAGATTCTCAGTGTCTGGCAGGTGGGAAACTGATTGATGGCATCTGCTGGCTTCTGGAGCACTGCCTGGCGGTCCTTATCTATGGACCCCAGCCAGGGCACTTCAGAAAGCTTGATCGCTGGCTAGCATTCTGGACTGTGAGACAGCCTGGCTGCAGCTAGTGCTGGATGGAGAGAGTAGAGTGTAGTGAGGTGGGAACAATGTGCATTCTGTCACGTGGCATGGGGTTTCTTGTGACTCTGAACTACCCAGGTGCGGCAACCAGAAGGCAATCAGAGAGTGGAAACAGTCCGACTCATAGACATAGTTATTTATTGTCAGTGGAGAGAAGTTCATCGAAGGAGACACAGATTGGGGTGGTGCATTAATGTAATTCTCAGGGCTGAAAATGCCACCTTTTAACAATATTTTTCTTAGGACCCCACAGGTGTGTCACTGTCTGTTTTTAATTCCATGTACAAACAGTACTTTCCTCAAATAATGAAAGTAGCACTATTATTATGTTGGGAAGAGAGCAGCAACACTTATGAATAAAAGCCCATTGACAGATTGAGCTCATAATGCTTACACTAATTTATACATGATATGATTTCAGGTCGTGCATAATGTGTGCTTGTCAATAAAAATATGAATTTTAAAAATTAAACAGTTTATCTTAAAATGCAACTATTTTAGCATTGGTCCACAGTTTTAGTAAATATCTCTTTTTTTCCCAGTAAACCATATTCTTAATACAAATGTTAGCACTCGGTACTGCTTTTTATTTTTGTTTTTTATTTTTAACTTTTAAGTTCAGGGGTACATGTGCAGGTTTGTTACATAGGTAAGCTTGTGTCATGGGAGCTTGTTGTACAGATTATTTCATCATCCAGGTATTAAGCCTAGTGTTCATTAGTTACTTTTTCTGATTCTCTCCCTCCTCCCACCTCTACCTTCAGATAAGTCCCAGTGTCTTTTGTTCCTTTCCATGTGTCCATGTGTTCTCATCATTTAGCTCCCACTTACAAGTGAGAATATGCAGTAGTTGTTTTTCTGTTCCTGTGTTATAGGATAATGGCCTTCACCTCAATCAGTTTCCTGCAAAGGGCATGATCTCATTCTTTTTTATGGCTGCCTAGGATTTCATGTTGTATATGTACCACACTTTCTTTATTCAGGCTATTATTGATGGGCATTTAGGTTGATTCCATGTCTTTGCAATTGTGAATAGTGCTGCAGTGAACATACACATGAATTTGTCTTTATAATAGAATGATTTATATTCCTTCGGGTATATACCCAGTAATGAGATAGCTGGGTCAAATGGTATTTCTGTTTTTAGTTCTTTGAGGAATCACCACACTGTCTTCCACAATAGCTGAACTAATTTACACTCCCACCAACAGTGTATGAGGGTCTTTTTCTCTGCAACCTTGCCAGCATTTGTTACTTTTTGACTTTTTGATACTAGCCATTCTGACTGGTGTGAGATGGTATCTCATTGTGGTTTTCATTTGCATTTCTCTAATGAAAACCATTAGAGAATGTTGAGCATTTTGAAATATGATTTTTGGTTGCATGGATGTTTTCTTTTGAAAAGTGTCTGTTCATTTCCTTTGCCTACTTTTTAATGGAGTTGTGTTTTGGGTTTTTTTTCTCGTAAATTTATTAAGTTCCTTATAGATGCTGGATATTAGATCTTTTCCAGGTGCATAGTTTGCAACAGTTTTCCCCCATTCTGTAGGTTGTCTGTTACTCTGTTGATATTTTTCTTTTCTGTGTAGTAGAAGCTCTTTAGTTTAATTAAATCCCATTTGCCAATTTTGCTTTTGTTGAAATTACTTTTGGCGCCTTTGTCATGAACTCTTAACCCATTTCCATGTCCTGAATGATACTGCCTAGGCTGTCTTCTTCTGGGGTTTTTATAGTTTCAGGTTTTACATTTAAGTGTTCTATCCATCTTAAGTTAGTTTTTTGTGTATGATGTAAGGAAGGGGTCCAATTTCAATCTTCTGCAAATGGCTAGCCAGTTATTCCAGTAACATTTATTAAATAGGGAATCTTTTCCCCATTGCGTGTGGGGTTTTTTGTTGTTGTTGTTATTGTTGTCGTCGTTGTTTGTGATGTAGTGTCACTCTGTTGCCCAGACTGGAGTGCAGTGGCACCCATTGCTTATTTTTATCAGGTTTGTCGAAGATCAAGTAGTTGTATAGTTGTAGGTGTGCAGCCTTATTTCTAAGTTTTCTGTTCCATTGTTGTATGTGTCTGTTCCAACACCATGCTGTTTTGGTTATTGTGGCCCTGTAGTATAGTTTGAAGTTGGGTAGCATGATGCCTCCAGCTTTATTCTTTTTGCATGGCATTGCCTTGGCTATTCAGGCTATTTTTTGGGTCTGTATGAATTTTGAAATAGTTTTCTCTAGTTCTGTGAAGCATCTCGTTTGTAGTTTAATAGAAATAGCATTGAATCTATAAATTGTTTTTGGGCAGTATGGCCATTTTTACAATATTGATTTTTTTCT
Organism: Trachypithecus francoisi; assembly: GCF_009764315.1. Lineage (NCBI taxonomy): Eukaryota > Metazoa > Chordata > Mammalia > Primates > Cercopithecidae > Trachypithecus > Trachypithecus francoisi. Next base: position 85,198,008 of record NW_022681470.1, read on the forward strand.
ATCTTAAGCATGGAATGTTTTTCCATTTGTTTGTGTTGTCGAATTTTTTGAGCAGCATTTTATAGTTCTCCTTTTAGAGATCTTTCACCTTCTTAGGTGTATTTCTAGGAATGTTATTCTTTTTTGTGGCAGTTGTGAGTGGGATTGTGTTCTTTATTTGGCTCTCGGCTTGGCTGTTGTTGGTATATAGCAGTGTTAGTTATATTCACATGTTGATTTTGTATCCTGAGACTTTACTAAAGTTGTTTGTCAGCATAAGGAGATTTTGGGGTGATACTGTGGGGTTTGTTAAGTGTAAGATCATGTCATCTACAAACGGGTATAGTTTGACTTCCTGTCTTCCTATTTGCATGCCCATTATTTTTTTCTCTTGCCTGATTGCCCTGGCCAGGACTTCCATTACTATGTTGAACAGGAGGGGTGAGATAAGTCATCCTTGTCTTGTGTCCGTTTTCAAGGGGAATGCTTCAAGCTTTTGGCCATTCAGTATGATATTGGCTGTGGGTTTGTTGTATTTGGCTCTTATTATTTTGAGGTATGTTCTTTCAATATCTAGTTTATTGAGAGTTTTAATCATGAAGGATTGTTGAATTTTATTGAAGTCCTTTTCTGCATCTGTTGGGATAATCATGTTGTTTTTGTCTATAGTTCTATTTATGTGATAGATCACATTTATTGATTTCCGTATGTTGAACTAAACTTGCCTCCTGGGGATAAAGCCTACTTGATCATGGTGGATAAGCTTTTTGATGTGCTACTGGATTCAGTTTGCCAGTATTTTGTTGAGGCTGAGGTTTTTGCATTGATGTTCATCAAAAATATCAGCCTGAAGTTTTCTTCTTTTGTCTGCTTCTACCAGGTTTTGGTATCAGGATGATGCTGGCTTTAGAGAATGTGTTAGGGAGCAGTCTCTTCTCAAGTTTTTGGAAGAGTTTCAACAGGAATTGAACCAGCTGTTCTTTGTACATCTGGTAGAATTCAGCTGTTAATTTGCCTTGTCCTGTGCTGCTGTTTGGTTGGGAAGATATTACTTAATTTCAGAGCTCACTATTTGTCTGTTCAGAGTTTGAATTTATTCCTAGTTCAGTCTGGGGAGGGTGTATGTGTCCAGGAATTTATCCATTTCCCCTAGATTTTCTAGTTTATGTGCATAGAGGCATACATAATATTTTCTAATGGTTGGTTGTATTTCTGTGGCATCAGTGGTAATATCCCTCTTGTCAGTTCCTGTTGTATTTATTTGAATCTTCTCTCTTTTTTACTTTATTAGGCTAGCTCATGGTCTGTTTTATTAATTAAAAAGAAAGCACCTCCAGGATTTGCTGATCTTTTGAATTGCTTTTCATGTCTCAGATTTCTTCAGTTCAGCTCTGATTTTGGTTATTTCTTGCCTTCTGCTGGCTTTGGGATTTGCACTTGGTTCTCTAGTCATTTTAGTTGTGATGTCAGGTTGTTAATTTGAGATCTTTCTAACTTTTTGATGTTGGCATTTAGTGTTATAATTTTCCATCTTAGCACTGCCTTAGCTGTATCTTAGAAATTCTGGTATGTTGTATCTGTATTCTTGTTAGTTTCAAAGAACTTCCTGATTTCCACCTTAATTTTATTATTTGCCCAAAAGTCATTCAGAAGCAGATTATTAAATTTCCATGTAATTATGTGGTTTTGAGTGAATTTCTTTGTCTTGATTTTTAGTTTGATTGTGTCGTGGTCTGAAAGATTGTTATGATTTCAGTTGTTTTGCATTTCCCAAGGTGTGTCTTTCTTTTGATTATCTGATTGATTTTACAGTATGTGCCATGTGGCTATGAGAAGAATATGTATTTTGTTGGTTTTGAGTGTACAGTTCTGTGGATATCTATAATCAGGTCCATGTGATCCAGTACTGAGTTCAAGTCCTGGATATCTTTGTTCATTTTCTGTCTCAATGATCTAATATTGTCAGTGGGGTATTAAAGCCCCCTACTATTACTGTGTAGGAGTCTAAATTTCTTTAAAGGTCTCTAAGAACTTGCTTTATGAATCTGTGTGCTTCTGTGCTGAGTGCATGTATATTTAGGATAGTTATATATTCTTATTGAATTGAATCTTTTACTATTATGTAATGCCCTTAGTTTTCTTTTTTGATCTTTGTTGGTTTAAAATCTGTCAGAAACTAGGATTGCAATCCTTGCTTTTTTTCTGTTTTTTATTTGCTTCATAGATTTTCCTCCATCCCTTTATTTTTAGCATACATGTGTCATTGTGCGTGAGATGGGTCTCTTGAAGACAGAATACCAGTGGGTCTTGGTTCTTTATCCATCTTGCCATTCTGTGTCTTTTTATTGGGGCATTTAGTCCATTTCCATTTAAGATTAGTATTAAAATGTATGGTTTTGATCATGCCATCATGATGGTAGCTGTTTATTTTGCAGACTTGTTTATGTGGTTGCTTTATAGTGTCATTGGTCTGTGTACTTCAGTGTGTTTTTGTAGTGGCTGTACTTCAGTGTGTTTTGTGTTGTGTAGTGGTAACAGTCTTTTCTCTGCATATTAAGCACTTTTTTTCAGGAGTTTTTGTAAGGCAGATCTGATGATAATAAATTACCTCAGCATTTGCTTGTCTTAAAGGGATCTTATTTCTTATTTGCTTATGAATCTTAGTTCGGCCAACTATGAAATTCTGGGTTCGAATTTCTTTTCTTTAAGAATGTCAAATATTGGTACCCAATCTCTTCCAGCTTTTAAGGTTTCTGTTGAGAGGTCCACTTTTAGTCTGATGGGCTTCCGTTTGTAGGTTACCTGACCTTTCTATCCAGCTATCTTTAACATTTTAACTTTCATTTCAACCTCAGAGAATCTGATGATTATGTGTCTTGAAGATGATTTTGTTTTGATGTGTTTTACTGATGCTTTCTGCATTTTTTGAATATGAATGTTGGCTTCTCTAGCTAGGTTGGGAAAGTTCTCATGGATGACAACCTGAAATATGTTTTCCAACTTGGTTCCATTCTCCCCATTTCCTTCAGGGGCACCAATGAGAATTAGATTCATTCTCTTTACATTATATTTCTTGGATGTTTTATTTGTTCCTTTTAACTCTTTTTTTTTTTTTCACTGTTCTTGTCTGATTGTCTTATTTTAGAAAGTCAGTCTTTAAGCACTGAGATTCTTTTCTCCATTTGGTGTATTCTGCTATTAATAATTTTCATTCCATTACAAAATTCTTGGAATGGGTTTTTTAGTTCTATCACATCAGTTATGTTCTTTTATATACTGGCTATTTTGTCTTTCAGCTCCTGCATTGTTTTGTCATGATTTTTAGCTTTCTTGCATTAGGTTTCAATGTATGCCCGTAGCTCAGATGATCTTCATTTGCACCCATATTCTAAATCCTATTTCTGTCATTTCAGCAATCTCAGCTTGGTTCAGAACCCTTCCTGGAGAGGTGACACAGCCGTTTGGAGGAAAGAAAGCACTCTAGCTTTTTGGACATTCAGCATTCTTGCACTGATTCTTTCTCATCTTTGTTGGTTTATTTACCTTCAATCTTTGAGGTAACTGACCTTTGGATGTGCATTTTTCTTCTTCTTTTATTGTATTTGATTGCCTTGAGAATTTGATTGTGGTAAAATGTGTTTTCAGCCAACTGGTTTTGTTTCTGGAAGATTTTGGGGGCCAGCACTCAGTTCCCAAATCTTGGACTTTGTGCTCTCTGGGAGACTTGTATTGAACCTCGTTTGTTTTCTGGCTCCTGGAGGTTTAGAATCCACTGCACTGTGTGTATGGTGGTGGGTGAGGTGCAGCAGCTGCAGCAGAGTGCTAGTGGGTGCTGGAGTGCTTGCCCTGCTACAGGCATTCACTGGAGTGGTGAAGGCAATACAGCAGGGGGTTATGAGTGGCGGGAACCCCTGTTGCAGAGTGTGTGTGCCGTTGTGTTGGAGGTGGTGTTGGCCTAGGGCCAGAATGCTAGTGGTGCAGGTTTGGGTGCCTAATCTGTGCCTTACAAGCAGGAGTGATTGCTCAGGGAAGGACCCACTGTTCTCTGTGCAGTGTTAGTGCAAGGATGGGGTGCTAGTATGGGTAGGGCTTGCTGGTTCTGTGCCTGCCAAGGCTGAATCTGCAGTGGTGGTTGCTGGGGGGGTGCGGGAGAGTGAATTATGCTCCTGTGCTGGTGGACAGTGAAAGTAAAACCTGCCCATATAGACATGCACCAGCAAAGCAATGTGGGAAGTTACCATGGCCCTGGGGGAAGCTGCAGTATGGGGAGGGAGCAGACAGGCTTGTATGTGGTCATAGCGATCATTTCGTTGGAACTCTTCACCAGTCGGGCATAGTGCATCAGTGCAAAAGCTACAGTGTGGGCCCCGAGGACACCCAAGACTGCCCTGCAAGCAGATATGGCCAGGCTTGGGCCCCAGGATAGGCCAGCAGACCAAGGGATGCTTAGGTCAGACCAGTGCCATCTGATAGGCAAGACAGACCTGTGGAGATCAGATCTGACAGTTCCTCTGGGCTGCTAAAGTCTCGGAGCAAGCTGAGCCTATGGGGATGGTTGTCCAAGTCCACACCTCGCTACAGGTACTTCTTTATCAAACCCTTTGAGCTCTACATCAGCTGGCTTGCTATCTCTACCAAGTAGGGGTTGCAGTTCTAAGGGACAGAAGCTCTCCCTGCTAACTCAAAAGTGTCTCTGGTGGCCAACGGTTCTCTTCCTGCTCAAGGTTCCAGAGGCCTATGGCGAGAGTGGGTTGCTTCTTGACAGTTCAACTCGTTCTTCTGGAGCTGTTGTGGTCCAAAAATGAGTCCCAGTATACAGTAGCCCCATGCATTGTTTCCAGCTTTCTGCTGCATCAGACCGGCTTCTGTGTCTTCCCTCTGTCCACTGTCAGTGCCTTTCCTCTGAAGATCTGTTAAAAGCATACCTGTCATCTCAGTCCCTCGGTAAGAGCTGTTCTACCTCGCTGCATCTAGTTGGCTATCTTGCCCTCCCCTCCTGCTTTTTAAAATAAAGCAAAATTGACTTTCATTAGTTATACTTTCACCTTTAATACTAAAGCAAATGCTATTAAATTGAAGTTATTCAAACCTAAATATTTTTGACAGAAATTACATCCATATTTCTGGAAAAGCTGTTACTGTCCTGATAAACAATGAATTTTTGTTATCATTACTTTTGATGCCTTTATGAAACTAAGGGCTTCCTTGAGTCTCTAGTCTTTCTGTCAAGAACAATAGCATCATTCTTTTATGAGGAATGAAAGTACATTATAATTTATCTAACTTCTAAGTCTATTTAGGCCAAAAATTACCACAAAAGGCCTGGTGCAGTAGCTCATGCCTGTAATCTCAGCACTTTGGGAGGCCGAGACAGGCGAATCATCTGAGGTCGGGAGTTCTAGACCAGCCTGACCAATGTGGAGAAACCTCGTCTCTACTAAAAATACAAAATTAGCCAGTCGTGGTGGTGCATGTCTGTAATCCCAGCTACTTGGGAGGCTGAGGCAGGAGAATTGCTTGAACCCGGGAGGCGGATGTGGTGGTGAGCTGACATCGTGCCTTTGCACTCTAGCCTCAAGAACAAAATTCCCTCTCAAAAAAAAAATTTACCACAGAAAATTAATACATTAATATTGTAAGAGTGATACATTTAGAGTATGGACCTCTATATAAAGGTCATGTACAATTTTCATTGGATAATTTTCAAAGTCTTCAATATGAATACTGAAATGAAAAACGTTTAACAAATATGAAGAAAAGGAGGAAAAAGGATAGAAAATTTAGTATAGATTTTAGAAATATAAAATCCTTGTAGATATTTATAATTTGTATCCTGTCAATTGCTAAGAAATGTGTTAGGGCTTGTCATTGAAATTATATTGAAGTATATTATATATATAAAAATATACCTAAGTTATAAGTATATAGCTTGTTAAATGTTACAAAATTCTGCAACATACCTACATAACTAGCCCTTAGTTCAAGAAGGAGAGCATAAAAAAAAGGAAGGAAGAAGGAAGGAAGGTAAAAAAGAAAGGAAAAATTAAAGGAAACATGGATTACTAGAAATCCAGATGCCCTCTTGTAGTTTCTGCCTATCCACCAAGTGCAAACATTACCCTGATTTCTAAAACCGTTAAGTAGTTTTGTCTATTTATGAACTTTATGGTCATAAAATATATACTCTATGATTGGCTTCGTCGCTCAACATTCTTAGTGGCATTGCTTCTTTTTCATCCATAATCTAATCCATCTATAATTATTGCTGTATTGTATTCCATTGTATAAAATCAACTTGTATTGTTGATAAAATTTCGATTTTGTCTAGTTTGGGACTATTATGAAAACTCTTGCTTTGAACTTTTTAGTACATGTGTTTGGTGCCAAGATAGTCACATTTCTGTATGCTAGAGACCTAGAAAAAGTGCTAGATTATAGGTTATGCATATGTTCAGCTTTAGTATATACTGCCAAATGGTTTTCTAATGTGGTCCTTACAATTTACATTTCCACCAGCAGTGCATGAGAGTTTCGTTTGTTCTGCATCTTGGCAAACATTTGTTACATTTTCTTTTTCCATTTTAGTTATTTTGGTGGCTATGTAACTGAACTGCATTGAGATATAATTTGCATTTCCTTGATAACTAATAAAGTTGAAGCCATTTTATATGTTTAGTGCCCATCTGAAGGTAATTTTTTTCAAGTATCAGTTTAAGACTTTTGCATTGTTATATTGCGTTGTCTACCTTTTTCTTATTACATTCTGGATACAAGTATATTGTCAGATATATATATGTGTATATATACGTATATATGTATACACATACGTATATATACACATACACGAATATCTTCTCCCACTCTAGTTTTTTATTTTCTTAATTTTGATAATAATAATTTCTTAAATTGAATGTAGTCACACATCAATTTTTCTTTTTTATGACTTTCTGGTTATTTTTGTTAATTTGTTATTATGTATGTATATATGTATGTATGAGATAGGGTTTTACTCTGTCACCCCTGGTGAAGTGCATTGACATTGTCATAGCTGACTATATCCTCAAACTTCTGGACATAAGCAATCCTTCCATCTCAGTTTCCTAGGCAGCTAGGACCACAGGGGCATGCCACCTGCCCAGCTAATTTTTTTTTTTTTTTTTTTTTTGTGTGTAGAGACGAGTTCTCACTATGTTGTCCAGGCTGGTTTTGAACTCCTTACCTCAAGTGATTCTTTTGCCTAATCCTCCCAAAGTTCTTACATTATAGGTATGAGCCACCACACCTGGTCCTGGTTTCAATTTTTTAAAGTTTTGCGAATTATAATACATATATCTCTGTTTTCTTCTAAGAGCTTTAAAATTTTAACTTTTGCATTCAGAGCTACAATCATCTATAATCAATTTATGTGTGTAGCCTGAGATAAGAATCAAGATCTTTTCTGTCTGTGTGTCTGTGAATGTCTAATAGGCTTGGCACCACTAGTGCCAGTGTAAGACATTATTTACTTACTGCACTGTCAACTTTGTCATTAATAAGTTGGTCATATATATTTTGCAAACATAGTTTTTAAAAGAATTATGTTTTAGTTGAAGGTTAATTGGCAATTTCTGATAGGTAAAGTCTCTAGTTTTGTTTGTTCTGTTTATGTTGCATTCTGGCTTTCTTAGAAACCTAAAGCACAGGGACTGCCATTACAATGGCCTCCCTGTTAAGATTTTTAAACACTTGTTTTTATTTATTTTACATATTATGTATCCATTGGTCTGACTCCTTAAAGTTGGGTCTATTATTTCTAAGTTCTATTGGTAACCTTTACATCTAATAACTGTTCACAGCACACCTGCTGTCTTATTTCGTGTGTGATTCAGTAGACATCCAGGCAACAAATATTATATTTATGAACCCCTACTGTTAATTCTTCCTCTTCTATAATGATAACTTTGCAACAATTCAGTAAGTCCATTTTAGAAAATTTCTTTTTTTTTCTTTTTTCTTTTTTTTTCTTGTGACGGAGTCTTGCCTTGTCGCCTGGATTGCAGGCTGGAGTGCAGTGGCACAATCACGGCTCCCTGCAATGTCCACCTCCCAGGTTCAAGCAATTCTCATACCTCAGCCTCCTGAGTAGCTGGGATTACAGGCAATTCCACTTCTGATTTAACTTTGTCAAGAGTTCCTTGACCGCTCTCAGAATTGATTACTCACTAGAAAAACTAAAAACACTTAGAAACTAAGTGTTACATTTATGGCTACAATTTATTAAATAGAAAAGATACAGATTATATTTAGAAAAGAAAGTAGGAGGTAGGAAAGCTTTCAAAGGAGACCAAGTGCACACCTCCAGTTGCCCTGTCACAGTGGAATCACACAAGCAGTACATAATTTTCCCAGTCTTAATGTGACATGTGCAAAGTTTTGCCAAGTAGAGAAACCAACCAGAGTCTTGGTGTCCAAAGTATTTTATTGGGGTTCAATTGTATAGGCATGCAGTGGGCACATGACTGGCTCTAGCTACTCAATCACCATTTCTACTGTAGGGGTCATACTAATACAGCATGGCCCAGAGACCCAGGCATACAAAAACAAGATATTCACTATATCACTTACATGGTTACAATCATATACATGTTTTTACCCAAGACCTCAAGTGAACTAAGACACTCTTTCTTATCAGGTAGAATTTTCCAACGTCATGGAGATTACCTTCTAGGGGCAAGTCTAGAACCAGTTCTGAAGACCTTTAAAATGTACATGGTTGGGGAAGTCCTCACCAATTGAATTAACATTTTGTCGCAGAGCTTTATACTACCATTGGTGCAGGATATTTTATATTGAATCATTTGTTCATTTGTCACAAGACCTAAAGACCAGCTCACTGTTGAATGAATGCATGATTTCCAGGTACCTGTTCTCAGGCATGGAAATATTCAAGGCTCAAATAGGAAAATCAATGGCTACCTTAGTGATGCAAGAACTTCCTTAAACTAACCATTTATCCACTCTCCACTCAAGCCATTAATATTTAAAATATGCACAAATAAACAAATATGACTATTAACTGAGATGAGCTAACAGCTGAGAATTCTGAACAAAACACAGCTAGATATTTACCTTGCTCTATCTCCAGCTAAGGCTGATCACTTTTGGCTGTCTGTCCCGACCAGCGGGATCATTAACACAGACCTTGGAGGAGGGGGTGGGAATTTAGAGAGACAAGAGACACAAGAAATGGAGACAAGACAGTATTCTGATCAAGTCTCATTTAATGGCGGTGGTGTAATGCCTTATATATGCTGCCAGGTAAGAGGAAGGGCTCAGAGCAGGAGGGGAGGGGAATAATGAGAGACGTCACCAGACGCATGCTCGGTAGACTTAGTCTTTCCCGGGCGCGGGAGGTTATCTACGCGCGGGCGGGAAAAGTTCGCGCGCGCGGGTAAAGTTGATGATGAACCAGGAAGTGCGCCATCTTGTCTCCACAATGCAGAGCTTAAGCAACAGAGGCCGCGGCAATTTCCGAGCCTCACGGCTCCGGACAGGTCCCCCTTTTTTATATTATTAAACGACTAGAAGATATTCCCTCGGGAACTGCGCCTGTCTTAGGTTGGAGTGACACATCTCTTCACTGGTACCCGTCATGGGATTAGGCAGTAGCTATGACGGCCCTCCTGTCTTAGGTTAGTGAGAGATGACACTCTCTTACCCGTCATTGGCTGTCCAGTTCAGCGCACAAGGAAGGTGGTTTATAGCAAGTGTAAGTATGGACCACCGTGATCTTCTTGTTCAAGGCGATGATAATGGACCTGTATGGGTTTGGCTTGGATGGCCTCGATTTGTTGCTTAATGAATGTCATGAGCTTATTGAAGATTATAGGCCCCAAAGAGAGTAAGAGCAATAGGCAAAGCAGGGGGCCCAATAACGGTATGATATAAGGGAGGAGTCCATGGAACCCAGTCCAAAACGGGTTATCAGTCATTTCTTTTTGTCGTTTTTCTAGGTCTTCTTGTAGACGCTTGATTTTATCTCTGACGATCCCGGACTTGTTGGCGTAAAAACAGCATTTTTCCTGTAGAGCCAAGCAGATACCTCCCTGTTCGGCAGTTAATAAATCTAGGCCTCTCCTATTTTGAAGCACTACTTCTGCCAGGGAATCTACTTGATCTTGTAGATCCTGTATAGTACTTGAGATGGCCTGCATATCTGAGATCAATTGGCGAGACAATTTGGTGTATTGAGTAACAGAGACCCCTAGGCTTGAAACCCCAGTTGTTACGGCAGTAGTGATGCCTAATCCTACAAGTAAGGGGATAAATTGTATTGCCCTTTTGGCTCTTCCCAAAAAGTGATCTATAGCTGGAATAGGTACAGGTTCATCTCCAGGGATAATGTCTATATCTGGCAGAAGAGTGGCTAGGATACAAAGTCCTGTCCAGTTTGTGGGCAAATATGTATATGCTCTATTGTTTCCGCATATAAAAACTGAACTGTTTGGGGCGCACAGCGAATGAGAAACATTAGTGATAATAGGGCAATTAGTAAACTCAGCTATGCCTACGTCAATGTCGTAGGAATTGTTGAGAGGCGGAGAGTAGATACAAGAAGAGTTAGAGAATTCGAGGGGCTGTACTCGAAGGGGAGGAATGATGGCGCAGGAAGTATTGGGTGTATAGCTTGAGTCATTACTGGGTATGGCAAGAGGAACAGGATCTCCCAATGGTAAGCACAGCCAGCAATCACTGGCTAGACCAGAGTTGGAATTATTGAGCAGACTATGTGTAACAGTGAGGAGGTCAAAAGTCTGGGCATCAATTTTTTCTCTCCCTCGAGTTTTGGGCAAGGCCAAGGGGTGGTAATAAATTTCCGGGTACAAGGACTTTTGCAATTCCTCAAGTTTTTTGTGTACCATAATTTCTCGGGCCTTGTCTTGTGGTCCTCCCCCATCAGAGACATGAAGAGGGGGGTTAACATTCCAGCAGACAGGCTGCCCTACCGTACCAGTACAGCCAGCTGATATGAGGTTGTTGGTATTTCCTAATACTGTAGGGACATTGCTGGCCCCTATAGTAGGGTCTCTAGTACTTGTTAAGGTAGCAGTGTAGTATGTTTTACCGCCAGAGGTACATTTTTGATAAGCGGTGAAACAGGAGCTGTGTATAGAGTCCCAAAATGTGGTACAAGGGCAGGTTATGTTATCCCCTCCACTAGATATTCTCGGGGTTAATACACACCTCCACTTAAGGGAATTAGACGGCAGGTATGCTGTGTGAGAGGAGCAAGATACAGTTGTGATATAAGGATTAGGTGGGCTGGCGAAATATCCCCCAGCGCAATCACAAGGCTTACCATGTCGTTGTTGTATGATCATAAGAGCTTCACGTGGATCACCAAAACCGGCATGAACTTGGAATGCCTTGCAAGTCAGCACGAGAATCCAAAGGAGTTTGTAATTGGAGTTCATCTTTGTAAGGAAAGAAAGGTACTCTCAGGGAGAGAGTTATTCCCTGGGTTGGTTATTGTTAGGTACCTGTTTTACCAATCGCTCTGGTAGCCATCTGGCTGCGTCATGATTTTGGGAAAAAACACAAACGGAGCCTCTTCCCCAAATTAACACTGGGTCTGGACCATGCCATGTGTTGTCTAATGGGTCTTTCCACTTAACCATGGCAAATTGTTTTTTAGAGTCAGAATGCCAAAATCGATCAGCCGCTGATTTATTCAGCTCATCTAAATTTAAAAAATTCAAAATAAAGAGTGTGTGATTAAGAATGTTTCTAGGGGTGCCCTTAGTAGGGTACCATTCCCCCTTCTTTATCTTTTCAATGGTAGTTTTTAAGGATAAGTGAGCTCTTTCAACGATTCCTTGTCCTTGAGGATTATATGGGATACCAGTAGTATGTTTTATTTGTAATTTTAGGCAAAAGTCTTGGAAACCTTTAGATGTATAGCCAGGACCATTATCTGTTTTTAATTGTTTAGGTTTTCCAATTATAGAAAAACAGTGTAGTAAATGGGCTATTACATGTTTGGTAGCTTCACCTGTTTGTAGGGTGGCTAATATAAATCCACTAAAAGTATCTATACATACATGGATGTATTTTAAATTACCAAACTCTGAATAATGGGTGACATCCATTTGCCAGATCATATGGGAACTAGCCCTCTTGGGTTTACTCCTAAGTGAGGGACTGGCAGATAAGTTATACATGTCTGGCATTGTTTAACAATTTGTCTAGCTTGTTCCCTAGTTATTTTAAACATTAATCTTAGGGTTTGAGCATTAAGGTGGTGTAAAGCGTGAGCGGTCTGTGCTTGATTCAAATTTGTATCTATAGTTGTAGCTACAGTCTTGGTTGCAAAGTCAGCCACTTGGTTGCCTTGGGATAGAGGTCCTGGCAATCCTGAATGAGCTCTAATATGTCCAATGAAAAAGGGTGTTGATCTGTTATGTATTACTCGCTGGCATTGTAAAAATAGTTTGGCTGTGTCTGACACATGTTTGATTTGTGCTACCGTTTCAAGTAAAGGTATTGAGTGAGCTAAATATGCACTGTCAGTATAAATATTAAGGGCCTGATTAGGGAAGGCTGACAGCACTGCGATTAGGGCCTGCAACTCCACTAGTTGAGCTGACGTATGACTGGTTTTGAAGTTAACAGTGGTGTCTGCAAAGGTATATGCAGCAGTCCCTGTGGAGGACCCATCAGTGAATACTAATAAGGCATTGTCTAAGGGTGTTTTACTGGTGATATGAGGGAAGACAAAAGCATGCAGCTTACAAAATTGGATAAGCTTATTTGGTGGGTAATGGTTATCCAAGTTACCAGCGTAAGAAGTGCAAGCAATCGGCCACGTCTCAGTGTTTTGCATTAGCCAATGGATTTGTGGCTTAGAATAAGGTTGTATGATCGTAGAAGGTTCAATTCCAAAGTATTTTTTGCTATTGTCTCTTCCTAAAATAATTAAGTCTGCTATGGCATCATAATAGGGTAGCAATACCTTTTTGGGAGATGAAGGCAAGTGGACCCACATAATAGGGTTATCTTGCCAGAATAAACCAGTAGGTGTTAGTGTTGTGTGAAATATTAAAAAGGTTAATGGCTGTGAATAGTCTATGCTGGTGACAAATTGTTCAGCAATAGCCGCCTCTACTTTATGGAGTGATAAAAGCGCCTCTTTTGACAATGACCTAAAGGACTTAGGGTTGGGGTCACCTTTTAGGGTGTCGAATAAAGGTTTTAACTTTCCCGTGGTAAGTTTTAAGTATGGCCGGAGCCAATTAATGTCTCCAAGGAGTTTTTGGAAATCATTGAGGGTATGTAACCTATCTTTACGGATAACTGCCTTTTGATTAGTAATCTTAGGTCCATTTATTTGAAAACCTAAATATGTATAAGGGTCTTGTAATTGTATTTTTTCTGGAGCTATGTGTAACCCCGCAGTGGTTAGCTCTTGTCTGAGTTGTGCAAAACACTGTAGAACTTGTTCTCCATTTTTCCTGCTATGAGGATATCATCCATGTAATGTATAATGTATATTTGTTTCCATGTCTCTCTAACTGAGTGTATGGCTGTAGCCACATATTTTTGACACAAGGTGGGGCTGTTGGCCATACCTTGAGGCAACACTTTCCATTGGTATCGCTTCATTGGTTCTTTAAAATTTATAGCTGGCAAGCTAAAGGCGAATCGTTTTTGATCAGTGGGATGAAGGGGAATCGTAAAAAAGCAATCTTTCAGGTCTATGATAATTTTAAAATATCCTTGAGGGATCGCTACCGGAGAAGGTAGCCCGGGCTGTAAGGCACCCATGAGGACCATAGTAGCGTTTACTGCCCTTAAATCTTGTAATAGTCTCCACTTACCGGACTTTTTCCTGATGACAAATATGGGTGTATTCCAGGGAGAGTTACTCTCCGCAATATGCCCTGCCATTAGCTGTTCCTGTACTAACTGTTGGGCTGCAATTAGCTTTTCATTAACTAAAGGCCATTGATCAACCCAAACAGGCTCATCCGACTTCCATGTTATGGGGTCAGCGCACTTTTGGGGTACAGGCATGTCAATGGCCGAAGTTAAAAATTTCCAAACCCTTTTGTGTTAGATTGTCCTAAGGCTGGAATAGGCTGTCGAATACCGTTTTCTTTTTTCCCAGTCCTTTTCCGGGGCTATAACCCTGAGCTAACATTTGTGCAGCAACTATATCATTGGGGCTGCACATCAAAATTTTCATCTGGGAGAGTAGGTCCCGTCCCCAGAGATTAACAGGCAGTTGAGGGGAACAAATGGTTAATGAGACCTGAGTTATTTTCTTTGTCTTTCCAGGTAAGGTATTTAGAGCTTTGTTTGGGATTACTACTTTGTCCAATTCCTCTTAAGTTAGTGAAAGTTTCTGTGGTAGGCCTAGTGAGAGGGCCAGTCCTCTTGTCTAATGATGGTTACATCAGCCCCTGTATCTATTAATCCTGTAAACAACTTACCATCTAGCCACAAGGTCAGGGAGGGCTTTTGATTAGTGATTGGCTGTACCCAATATATATTTGATGATCCAAAACCTCCCTTTCCTCTGTTAGAGTGCTGGACTTTATTAGTTGTTTTAATTAGAGGCAGTAGGACTAATTGTGCTATTCTATCCCCTTGAGGGACAGTAATAATATTGTCAACAGCCCTGGCCATTATTTTAATTTCGCCAGTATAGTCGTTATCAATTACTCCTGGGAAAACTTGTAGACCTTTCATAGTGACACTACTTCTTCCCAGGATCAATCCAAAGGTATCAGGAGGCAAAGGCCCATATATTCCAGTGCCCAAGGCTTGTGCTCCCATCTCAGGTGTTAATACTGTGTGGGAGGTGGAACAGAGGTCCAGTCCTGCACTTCCTGGGGTTGCTCTACTAAGTCTTGAAATGGATTGTTGTTGCTGGCCGGAACAAAGCTGACCGCCCCATAAGCTTGTTTCGGGGCCTGGGGCTGGCCCCTCATCCCGTTTCCCTGTTGGGAGGGTAAAGGATTTCCCTGATTGTCAGTTTTAGATTTACATTCATTAGCCCAATGTTTTCCTCTTTTACACCTTGGGCAAAGGCCTGGAACCTTTGCTTCAGAGTTTTTATTTGAATCCCCGCGGCAATCTTTTGCAAAATGTCCTCTTTTGCCACATTTAAAACACCCTCCTTTTTCTCTGTTTTTTTTATCAAGGAAGTCTTTTACGGTTTGTCCGCTAAAGGCTGCGGCCATTGCCAAGCCCTGTTGATAGGAGGGTCCAATGTCTGAACAGAGGCGGATATATCCAGTCAAATCTGTTTTCTTTCTATAAGGACGGATTGCTGCCTGACAAGCTGGATTGGCATTTTCATAAGCCAATTGTTTAACATAATCTACCCCCGCCTCGGCATTACCAAAAATCCTTCCTGCGGTTGTCATGAGCCTATGGACAAAATCTGCGAACGGCTCATCAGGTCCCTGCTTGACTCCAGTGAGTGAAGCTCCTGGGTCGCCTTTAACAGGGAGTTTCCTCCAGGCTTTTGTAGCCGCCGCCTGGATTTGTGAGAATAATCCAGGGTCGTATTGCATCTGCGCATCAGTGTTGGAATAATTACCAGAGCCAGTTAACATATCAAAGTCCCAACCGTTTCCTGCCTGTTGGTTTCTTTTGGCTGTGTCTCTGCAATTTTCAAAAAACTCCGATTTCCAAATCAAATGATCTCCCCCTGAAAGAACTGCTCTAACTAGTGTGTTCCAATCTGTTGGAGTAAGCCAGTTATCGGCCACAGACTCTACTATAGCAAGAGTATAGGGAGCAGTAGCTCCATATTGAGAAACAGCAGTTTTTAACTCTTTTATAACAGTAAAATCAAATCCATTATGATGCCTCCAGGCCTGACCCTGTCCATCTACAGTTTCAGTTACTGGGAAGATATCTTTATCGGAGGACTCCGTGTCTCGGCTAGTAGAAAACTTCCCTTTTGGACATGTTGTCCGGGCCGCTGAGGCGGGCGAGGGAAGCCTCCCATACTCTCTGAATTTGTTACCCTCTCATTTCCTGTTTTTAACTTTTGCAGCCTAATGATTAGTGACTGATGCAATTCTTCTAACTTTATCTGCTCTTCAAGTTGAGCGATTTTTTCTTTGAGTTCCTCTTTCGGATTAACCACCGCCATTACGTCGGGTGCAGAGGCACCAGGCGTTCCGTTATAGGGAGGCGGATGCGAGAAAGAGGGGGGCCAATCAGGATTATGATATCTAGCTGCTTCTTCCTCTAAGTTGTCCCAATTTACATCTGAGGGGCCAGGATTGTCACTTTTATCTTTTGGTGATGTATGTAGAACTGGATATTTTTTAGGCTTTTGTACGCCTAGCATCATTTTGTCTCTAACCGAAAGAGCCTTGGTCCCCTCGTCATCACTTTCAAGAGAAATAAGGTCTACTTCTTTGTCTGGCGGGGGGCTCCTGAGGTCGGTCTGAGAACTGACTTGTAAAATTTCCTCAGTCTGGGTGACCGCAGCCATTATTGTGGATCGGCCTCCTTTTTATCTATTAGGTCTCTGATTAGATTCCAATAACAAAAGGCTGTCACTGGAACTTTTTCTGGTCCAAAAGTATTATAATAATCTTGAAAGCAATCTCCCACTCTACGCCACCTCTTTATGTCAATGGTCCCCTCTTGCGGGAACCAAGGGCAGGTGTCTTTTACAAAATCAAAAAATCTAAATAAGTCACCACTTTTAACCTTTACTCCCCGTGTCTTTAAAGCCTCTTTTAATTGCCCTACGTAGATTTGATGCTGGCTTAATTCTTGTCCCATTTTGGGCGCGTAACTTACCCTCAACTCCGAAGCAGCAGGCTCCCACGACGGTCGGAGGGATTTTTCTTTCACTTTAGTCGCCGGCCTTTCTATGCGCCCTCTTCCTCACGCAGTTCCCTCGTATCCAAGCCCCGCGTTTGGGCGCCACATGTCCCGACCAGCGGGATCATTAACACAGACCTTGGAGGAGGGGGTGGGAATTTAGAGAGACAAGAGACACAAGAAATGGAGACAAGACAGTATTCTGATCAAGTCTCATTTAATGGCGGTGGTGTAATGCCTTATATATGCTGCCAGGTAAGAGGAAGGGCTCAGAGCAGGAGGGGAGGGGAATAATGAGAGACGTCACCAGACGCATGCTCGGTAGACTTAGTCTTTCCCGGGCGCGGGAGGTTATCTACGCGCGGGCGGGAAAAGTTCGTGCGCGCGGGTAAAGTTGATGATGAAGAACCAGGAAGTGCGCCATCTTGTCTCCACAATGCAGAGCTTAAGCAACAGAGGCCGCGGCAATTTCCGAGCCTCACGGCTCCGGACAGCTGTCCATGTGTGAGGAACACTATTTACAAATTACATGTCAAACATGTTAAAAAATATTCCATGATACTGGTTAAAGCATAATAAGAAACACTTTAGTCGGAATAATAAGATGGGTATAGATACCACTGCAGTAAGATTTTGTAGTTGGGGAGAAAGATTGAGCTCAACTCTAAATACAGTATGGGTAAGTAAGAACTTACAGCCAAGGAGCAGGCTAAGGGTTGATGGATGGAAACTTACTAAGAGGAAACAAGGATGAGGGGTATTCTGGTTAAAGTGACCAAACCAGTTCTTGCTGGGGACAGCCAGGGTGATCAACCTTGTGGGATGGCGGACAATGAGAAACCTTATGAAACATTGAGGCTGATCAGATATTAAGGATGACGTGTTCTTGCTAAACTGACTTCTCAAGGTAATTTGCTACAACTGAATTTTACAAGAAAGTGTATAGATTGGCCTAGAGGAAGGTACAGAAGTCTGACAAAAGCAGTAACAGAACAGGAGTCACTCTGAGAGAGACTTGAAACTAGGACCTAGAATTTGAATTACTTGCTTGATAAAGAAGACACAAATTTTTTCTATTATGTTTTACTTGAAAATGTGATTTAAGACTGTAGAGTAGTAGAAGATGAGAAAAGGATACAGCCTGCATCCATGAAAAGGAAATGGCCAGTTTATCGTTTTCTATCTAGATCTGTTATGTTAAACATGGGCTCATGGACATCCAATTTGAATATGCATGGTCAGTGGAGCAAAACTATTGCAGGTGCCAAAGCTAGCACAGCTGAAAACATAAGGTATCATTGGGTAAATTTAGTCCCAAATAAGTAGAAAAAAATGAATTAAAGTAATACATATTTATGAACCTTAAATGGCTAATAAGTGAATATGTCAATTAATTTTGTGGAGAAATCAGGCAAACTAAGAAAGTATACATTAAACAAAAAAGCTTAGAAATAGAAAACAAAATGCTCAAAGATCTTGGCCAGGCACGTTGGGATTACACCTGTAATCTCAGCACTTTGGGAAGCCGAGGTGGGCAGATTACGAGGTCAAGAGATCGAGACCATCCTGGCCAACATGTTGAAACCCCGTCTCTACTAAAAATTCAAAATTAGCTGAACGTGGTGGCACACGCCTTTAGTCCCAGCTACTCAGGAGGCTGAAGCAAGAGAATTGCTTGAACCTGGGAGGTGGTGGTTGCAGTGAGCTGAGATCACACCACTGCACTCCAGTCTGGTGACAGGGAGACTTAGTCTCAAAAAAAAAAAAAAAAAATGTATTCTCTAGACATTTGAAAAATCCTCTCTCAAATCAAGAGCCAACAACTAATGAAACATAGATATCAGTGACCACTTATGACGAAGAATAGAGCTTTAAAAATAAACTGAAATGATCACTGAATGAGTAACGACAACTCACAGCAAACAGTCACAAAGCCTAGGGAGGGAGGAGAATTTGATTTCCAGATTTACTACAGTATAGTATTCAACATGTCCACTTTTCAACAATAAAAAATGATGAGCCAGGCAAGATGATGTGCACTACAGGTGCCAGATACTTAGGAGGCTGAGATGGAAGAATTGTTTAAGCCTAGGCATTTCAGTGCCCTATGACTGAGTCTGTGAATAACCACTGTACTGCAGACTGGGCAACATAGGAAGATCCCATCTCTAAAAAATAAAATAAATAAGCAAATAAAAACATAGTCATTCAAATGAACAACAAAATATTATTCACAGGAAAATACTAATGAATTAACAGAAACTCTCTTAGGAAGCACAGACATAATATTTATTAAACTAAGCCTTTAAATCAACTTTCATAAGCACATTTTAAAAGCCAAAAGAAAAATGAACAAAAAGTAAAACAAATGAGTAAAACAATGTCCCGCCAAATGGAATATATCACTAAACAAATAGGGATTTTAAAAAAGTCAACCAAATAGAAATTCTAGAACAAATGTATACTAACTGAAATAAATTTAATAGAGGGCTTTAACAGAACACTTGAGCAAGCATATAAAAGAACTGATAAACTTAAAAATAAGTAATTAAGAGTCTGCTAAAAAGTAAACACAAAAGAAAAAGGTAATGCAGAAATTTAGAAACAAAACTTTCAGGATCTCTGATTATCACCAACATTTAAACTCTGCTTGCAAGAACTACTCCCTCTGCGGTTCTGTGTGGTATCCAAGGTGTTTCTTCTTTGGCATGTGAGAATATGTAGTTAATAAGCTAAAGTCAGTTTTATTAGTGCCAGGCGTCATGTGTTTGGTCATATTCTTAACCCTAACAGGCAATTTTTCCCTAATCAAGGTGATCAGTAGGTAGGTGAAACAAAGCATTCCCTAATTACTGTGGGGCAGGAATGTAAGGGAGAGCTCCACTTATGGTCTCCCTGAATGCAAAGCCCATGGGGATGGGGTGATAGGCTGCACCTAAATGGCAGGATGAGAATGGAAGACAGAGCCGTGTTCAGTATTTGCCTTGATAGTGCATTCAGTTTGGGTTGGGAGAAGCTAGGCCTCAGTATTGCAGGGTGAGGATGAAAGAGTTCTGCTCCTAGTTTTTGTAACACTAGCACTGTGGGAAGAGAAGTGTTATGTCTTACTTGTGTGTGATGTTTGCCAGAATATGAAGAAGTGTCATCCAGTAATCACTTTCTGCATAGGCCATGTTTATCCCATGCTTCTTTGGCTAGAGAGAGCATGTTAGAATTTTTTTTTTTCATTATTTTTCAGTTGCCTTTTCCAGATTACTGTGTTCTCCACTATTGAACCAGGATATATAGGAGGCAAAACAAAACAAAACAAAAGACATACCCAGGGCAGTAGCCGTTAAACCACTCCTGTTGTTCCAAGTTAGTCTGCCTTCTTTTCTGTACCTTTCAGAGTCTTTAGACTGATGCTTTATAAGTTTTTACAAGCCCGTTGCTATAATTTTTGAGAATAGAATAGAGTTTGCTTATCCCATCTTGTCTAGAACCAAAAGTTTCAACTTTTGGTGTTTCAAGAAAACTTTGAGACATTTAAATCCATTTTGTCTTGTATTTCCTGCATGAAGCAGTAGCCTGTCAGTTCTTACGCCTTCTAAACTGCTGCAGACTCCTGAAATTTTGTGTATCATCACTGCATTTACAAAGTGCACAATGCAGCCAAAGATGTTAGGGCAGGTTATGGGTAAAATTGGAACTTCTACTCCATGCCTTCTTACCTGGAACATCTCTACATTTTAGCCACTGTGGAAACCCTGAAATTCACCCTTTCCTTTTTTTTTTTTTTTCAAGATTTTAAAAAAAATTCGGGGGTACATGTACAGGATGTGTAGGTTTGTTACACAGACATGTGCCATAGTGGTTTACTGTACAGATCATCCTGTTACCTAGGTATTAAGCCCAGCATCCATTAGCTATTCTTTCTGATATTCTCCCTCCCCCCAACCCCCCAACAGGTGCCCAGTACATGTTGTTCCCCCAACATGTTTATGTTTTCTCATCAGTTAGCTCCCCCTTATAAGTGAGAAATTGCAGTGTTTGGTTTTCTGTTTCTACATTAGTTTGCTAGAATAATGATTTCCAACTCCATCCGTGTCCCTGCGAAGGACATGATCTCATTCCTTTTTATGGCTGCATAGTATTCCATGGGGTGTATATATAACATATTTTCTTTATCCAGTCTATCACTGATGGGCATTTAAGTTGATTCTATGACTTTGCTATTGTAAATAGTGCTACAGTGAACATACATTTGCATGTATCTTTATAAAAGAATGATTTATATTATTTTGGGTGTGTATCTGGTAGTGGAATTATTGAGTCAAATGGTATTTCTGCCCTTGGGTCTTTGAGGAATTACCACACTGTCTTCCACAATGGTTAAACTAATTACACTCCCACCAACAGTGTACAAGTGCTTTTTCTACACAACCTCACCAGCATCTGTTGTTTTTTTATTTTTATTTTTATTTTTTTGACGTAGGGGGTGGATACAGTCTCACTCTGTCACCCAGGCTGGAATATAGTGGCATGATGTCAGCTCAATGCAACCTCCACATCCTGTGTTCAGGTGATTCTCATGCCTCAACCTCCTGAGTAGCTGGGATTACATGGTGTCATGCACCACCATGCCCAGCTATTTTTTTCTATTTTTTAATAGAGACAGGGTTTCACTGTGTTGGCAAGGTTGGTCTTGAACTCCTGGCCTTAAGTGATCCACCTGCCTCAGCCTCCCAAAGTGCTAGGATTACAGGTGTAAGCCACTGCCCCATACTGTTTTTTGACTTTTTAATGGCCATTCTGATTGGCATGAGATGGTATCTCACTGTGGTTTTGATTTGCAATTTTCTAATGATCAGTGATGCTAAGCTTTTTTTTTTCATATGTTTCTTGGCTGCATGTATGTCTTCTTTTGAGAAGTGTCTGTTCACGTCCTTTGCCCACTTTTTAATAGGGTTGTTTTTTCTTGTAGATTTGTTCAAGTTCCTTGTAGACTCTGAATATTAGACCTTTGTCAGATGGATAGATTTCAAAAATTTTCTCCCATTCTGTAGGTTGTCTCTTCACTCTGATGATCATTTCTTTTTCTCTGCAGAAGCTGTTTAGTTTAATTAGATCCCATTTGCCAATTTTTGCTTTTGTTTCAATTGCTTTTAGCATTTTCATCATGAAAACTTTACCTTTGCCTGTGTCCTGAATGATACTACCTAGATTTTCTTCTAGGGTTTTTATAGTTCTGGATTTTACATTTAAGTCTTTAATGCATCTTGAGTTAATTTTTGTATATGGTCTAAGGAAGGGATCCAGTTTCAACTTTCTGCATATGGCTAGCCAGTTGTCTTAGCCCTATTTATTAAAGAGGGAATCCTTTCCCCATTGCTTGATTTTGTTAGGTTTGTCAAGGATCAAATGGCTGTGTAGCAGGACAAGCCACAGGCAAAACTCCTCAGACACCAAGTTAAAGAAGGAAGAGGTTTATTCGGTCAGGAGCATCAGCAAGACTCCTGTCTCAAGAGCTGAGCTCCCCAAGTGAGCAATTCCTGTCCCTTTAAGGGGGTCCGTGTGAGAGGATTGTGATTGATTGAGCAAGCAGGGGGTACATGACTGGGGGCTGCATGCACCAGTAATCAGAACGAAACAGAACAGGACAGGCATTTTTACAGTGCTCTTCCATACAATGTCTGGAATCTATAGATAACATAACCGGTTAGGTCAATCTTTACCAGGCCCAGAGCGTGGCACCAGGCTGTCTACCTGTGGATTTCATTTCTGCCTTTTAGTTTTTACTTCTTCTTTTTTTGGAGGCAGAAATTGGGCATAAGACAATATGAGGGGTGGTCTTCTCCCTTATTCCCCCACTTTGAGACTCTCACTCATTTTATTGGTGGGAGTTCTCACCTTCATTTTGACTGCCTATGTCTTCCTGCATGACAGATCGATAGTAATTTATGTAGTACACTTGTGCTGAAGCATTCTGGTGAACTAGAGTAGCGATGAAACATTTTACTATTTGATTGAGTACAGGTAGTAAATAAGGGATCAGTAAGCAGGTTCCTATTACTACTATAATTTTAATTACAAGAGTTTTAAATCCTCCTAGCACTGGAAACCATTTTTAAACATGGCCTCAGGGTCAAATCCTTGCCACACTTGTATAGGCACATGTGCCAGTTTCATCATGTCTTTATATCTTCGACTACTTGCCCTGGATCATCTGTCTGCAGGCAGCAATTCGTAAGGTTAAATTTTCTACAGACTTTTCTTTCAACTGCTAGCAAGTAGTCGAGAGTCAATTTATTTTGATAGATAGCATTTCTCATCTGAGTTTCTTGCCAGGCCAGAACAGTCAGGGTTTTACCAGTTTTATTAGTGATGATCTCCAAGACAGCTTGCAACCATATGATTCGGTTGAGCATGTAAATGGGGGTCCGGTATCCCCACGACCCTTCTTGTGCCCAAGTGGCAGGCCCATAGTATTGTATAATTTTTTCAGGAGGCCATTTATCATCTTTTTAATTATCTATGGCTATGCTTTGCTTTTTGGGGGAAGCATAGACAGGGAAGCCCAGGAGTTCACCTGTTTTTATGGGCAGTAGGAAGAAAGATGGTTTAATAGTGCCAGTAATACAATTGCCTGTCCACTGGTCAGGCAGCTTAGTGTAGGCTCTATGTCCACATATCCAGTATAGCCCTGTGGAGGCCATCCAGTCCCAGTGGGATTCTGGGTGGCCCTAAACGGTCTGCAAGTTTGGAAATTTACTGAATGGATTTTTCTCTGTGTCGTTTGAACTCCACCATGTAGTCTTCCTACAGGAAGGGTGAAGTCCTTCCCCATTCTTACTGTACAGTATTGTCTAATGATTGAGGCTTTTAGGTCCTAGAAGTGATCAGGGTGATTCTTTTGGGCCAGGAATTCATCAGGAACTGGGTCTGTAGGTACTAACTCTCAGGCTTCCTATGGCCATTGATCTCCTATTACAGTTCCTCCACATACATAACATGAAGTGACATTGAGAGACTGGGCTACATGCTTGGCTAATTGCAAAAACAAATTTCTTGTTTTTTCTTGGAATTTCTGGTACTGGCACATTTAGTCTATCATAGAAGGTTTGCAATACTGGCTCGGGAGACCGTTTATAAACTTTTTCTCAAACCACGATATTTACTTGAAGATCCAGTCCAGCTCCATCAATTTTTAGGGTTACACGTTCTCCTTTTTTCTAGCGAGGATTAAGGGGGTTGATTATTACTAGTTCTAAGGGTACAGGACCAGTGGTACAGGAAGGGCCACTTTTCCCTTGCTGAAGGTAGACAGGATTTTTTCATTTTTTTAAATTTAAGTAGCCTAAATGACACAAGACCATTATCTATATTTTCACACAGTCCTAATTCATGATAAATGTACTTATTTTCTGCCATATAACCTCTTTCCTAATTAAGAGAACCACATCCTATTTTTAACTTATCATTATTAATGACAGCACAGGCATCAAATTTTAAGGTGACTTGTTTGGGCACTTCTTTTTTTTCTTTTTTGGCTAACACTTTTCTCATATCGTTTATGAGCCCCCACCAGTCTTCAGTTCTTAATCTTATTTTAAAAACTGTGGTCTTGGGAGGCTCAGATGGGTCATAACACACATCAGGTTGGTCATTTCCTGGGCTACATACCTTGTATAGAATAACATACAAGCAAGTTCTTTTTAGAGTTCCAGTACACTTATAGTAACCATAAAATAATAGGACTGTAGCAATCTTTTGTCCTACCTCAGTGACTTGATATAAACACTGGGAACAGCCTTCAGTCTGAGGAAGAGCAGTTGAAGTCCTTACTGTACAAGTCCAAATTTTAAGGAAAATGAGTCCCACGATGAGTTTCCTCATGCTTCAGCCATGCATGGACCACTCAGCTTCCGTGTGTGACTGGAGCAAGGCTTGTCATCTTCTTCAGAGTCACTTTGCAGGGATTGGCGAAGCTGCTCCCATCCATGTATGGCTCCCAGTCTACTGATGTTTAAGGATGGTCTCAGAGGTTGGGCCCACTAGAATAAACTGAGTCCAATACCTCTACATAGTTATGTTCAACTGGGCTCTCTGATACCAGGAGCAAGGTGGTGGGGTTTAGGGTATTTTAAACTTCAGTGATTATGCAGGGATTTTCACAGATCAAGCTTTGGTATCTAGTTAGTCTAGCATTCGTTAGCTAATGATGTCCTTTGGTATTTATTAAAGTCACCACAGCATGGGGGAATTTTATGTTTAGGTTTTGCCCAAGAGTTAGCTTATCTGCTTCTTGTGCTAACAGGGCCATTGCTGCCAGGGCCCTTAGATATGGGGGCCAGCCTTTGGAAACCCCATCTAGTTGTTTTGAGAGATAGGCCACTGGCCTTGGCCAGGGCCCTACAGTCTGGGTTAAAACTTCAACTGCCATTTTTCTTTTTCTGACACATGGGTGTAAAGGGTTTTGTCAGGTCAGGTAGACCAGGGCTGGGGCCAACATGAGTTTTTCTTTAAACTCATGAAAAACTTGTTGCTGTTGGTTGTAATAAGTGTAGTTTATCTAGTCTTCATTTTTATTAACTGTCACCCACTAAAATATTGACTTAAATCCTGTAACTATTTGATTTCAAACTTTAAATTGATCCAGTATTCTTTGCGGGGCTCCAATTGCATCTAAATAGATGTGAGAGTTGAAAGACCCATAAGGGGCTTCTCTTGCTTTACGATGTCCTTTTTTTTTTTTTTTTTTTCTGGTTGATGAAATGCCAGGGTGAAAGGGATAGCCAAATGGACTAAAGCACAAGTGCCACTCCAGTTGTTCGGCAGAGTGCCCAGTACAGGTCCACCACAATACCACTACACATCTGCCCGGGGATGAACAAGGGCTGACTGATTGATAAGCTCTTGAAAATTCTTAAGCTCATCACATCCCTTCAGGTCTTCAAGAAATGCTAAGTTTTCTCCTTGTAGTGAGAGACACAAAGTGAACTTAGTGTTGGGAGACAGGAGCTGGATGGCCCTCAGGGGCTGACCCACAGAGTGCCAGACTTTGGGATATAGCAGAGAGAGCTTGGGATGACTTATTACTCCAGGCTGTAGAATCCTGGAAAAGAGCTACCATGCAGCCTACGCCTGGTCGACTGGAGAACCACCTTAGTGGGAGGGGGCAGTTTGGGCCTCTGGCCTGGCATGTGCACAAGCATAACAATTGCTTTTGTTTAATTTGCAGATGGAATATTTGATCCATTTTAACCAGGCATTTGCATCTTGATATCTTGTCTTTATTGTTAAAGTTTAAGTATTTAACTTCTATGATCCTCTAGTAAAATGAATGTATGATTTTAGGAAATTACAAAAACTGGTTGGGACAGTCCATCCTTGCTCTTTAGTGCTCCACAGAACGTTGGACCAACTATGGCATGAAAGCTCTACACTGGGGGCAAGACTTCTGGTTGGCACTAGGGTCTTTATCAAAATCTCCTCGGATTAAATGGTCCTAGTTTACTAATGCCCAGTCTGAGGGACAGAAGTACTTTTCTGAAGTAGAAAGCTGTCTTTGACTTGGCAAGTCTCCACAGGATATAACAAGGCAAGCATTAAATGCAATAGTTTGAGGTGAAATTGACTTGGTTATGCTAATAACTAGATGGTCAGCAATAGAACCAGGAAAGAAGAAAGAGTAATAGAATAGATGAAAAGAGTTAAAGTTTTCTTAGCTTTAGTTTGGTAGGGTTTTCGCCTGGGACTGTGGTCCACGACTCTGGAAGGGGTGGTGTCTTCTTGACTCGGGTGTGATTAGTCCATCCCTTTCTTTTTTTTTTTTTTGCTGTATGAACAGCAGTCTTGGTGGTTAGCAGCACAAGGTAGGGTCCTTCCCAGGCTGGCTCGAGTTTTTCTTCTTTCCACGCTTTGATGAGAATGTGATCTTCCCACTGGTGCTGGTTTACCGGAAATTCTAGGGGTGCTACATGTACTAAAAGACTTTTAGTGTTTGAGGGAAAGGAAAGTGGAAGATAAACCAAGTATATAATTTTTAAGAAATAGACCTTTTGTTTTAAATGTGGAGACCTTAGCTGTGGACTTTAGAGCCCTTAGTGCCTTTTTACTGAGAAATTTCCTTTAGCACCTATTTTTATTAGTTTTTAAACCAAAGAAAGCCAAATACCATTCTACATTTAACAATGCATTTTGTGTGATTTTTGTACCAGATAAGCTAAATTTTACCTTTATATTAGTGTATTATTAATGTTAAACCTAATTTTAATAAACCTTATAGACATATTTATCCAATTTTTAATGTTTGAGCGACCATAAGGTAAGATTTTATAGACTCTTTTTAACCTTTTATAATTTTTGCTAAAGAGCAGGTTGGTGCTTTAAGAAAAACCTACTATGCTTTTATTTTAATGTCCAGTTTACAGAAAAACTGGTTGTTACCTCTTTAACTTTAGCCAATGTTTACACACAGAATTTCCTTTCCAATTAACATTTTAAAACTTGATTAAACCTTTAAAACAAAATATACATATTTTTAACCTTTTAATGAAGGTAAAAATTTATATTGTTATTCCTCCTTATAATTCTTTTACCAAAGGTATATTTTACTTTCCTTATACACCTTGCACATAAACTGTTTTTTTAATAACATTTTTCTCTTTCACAACTTTTACGGACAATTCTTCGACATGCCTCAACTTTCTGACTTATTACAAATATTTCTTTCTTTAAACAATCAATTTATTTCAGAACAAGAGTTTACCATATAATACTCTTTTTACATAAATTCTGCCCCCGCCCCTTTTTTTCCTTAGGGTACTTCTGAACTGGTGAGGTGTGCTCACAATGAGGTTGCCTCTAAAAGTTATTTTTTACTTTTTTCTGTTAGCGAATCAGTTGCCGCTACAGATTGAATGCTTTTGGGCCATCCACAGGTTACTGGGTTAAGGATTTTTGATAGGAAGCCCTCAGTGCTTTTGGGATATGCCCTTGTTTACACTGACAATGAAGTGGTATTGGAGTGTTATAGGGTTATGGAGAATACCTTCAATTATCAATTACAGGTTTCAAATTTACCTTAGCTTTTAAAAAGGAATAGGGTACACTGTTTTTTTTTTTTTTTTCTTTACTTGTATCTCTCTCTCTCTCTTTCTTTGACTTTGTTTCTCTCTCTTTGACTTTCCTTTTGCCTCTGTCTCTTCCTCTCTCTCTCTCTTCTCTCTTTCTCTCTCTGCCTCGCTTATGCTGCAGTTCTCTCAACCAGTGTGGAGAGATCTAAAACCAGCTGTAACCAAGTGTCTATGTATGGGAACTGGTCTGGGTGCCCTGGCTTTACAGGTTACCACCTTGTGCCATACCTTTGAAACAAGGGACTTGTCTAGGCTTCCTTCTGATGGCCAATCCACCTCTAATGCTGGCCCATTACACACAGTTTTACACACAGTTTTACGTTTTCCTGGTGTCATAGATAGTCTCCTTTAAATCCTGTTTTGAAATTTTTCAACGTAGTTCCTAGTAGAGTTGACTTACCTGTGCCTGACCCATGCTTCTTTGAGACAAAACACCACATTTACACCACACACACACCACAAAACAAAGAACGGGTAAAAAGGGCACACACACACTTTTACAGTTTACGCCAAACCAGAATCAAAACCAAAATCAGAATATCAAGAAATCTAAGCCAGGTCCAAACCAAAACCAAAGTATCAAGCAATCCAAGTCAAGTCAAAAACAAAAACCAAAGTGCCGGTACAGGCGCACTGTGGGTGATCAGGTCACTTCCACTCAAATTGAGTAGGCAAGTTCCTAAAACCAGTCCTGTCAGGTGATTCAAACCAAGTCAAAACCAAAACCAAACCAAAGTGCCAACAAAGGCATGTTGTGGGTGATGAGGCCACACTTCCACTCAAACGGAGTGGGCAAGTTCTCAAGACTAGTCTTACCAAGTTTCAGATGTCCAGACTCCAAGTACTGGTTCTTTCCTAGTGTTCAGCCTCTGCATTGATCCTCCATGGGGGCATGCCACACACTGCTCTGGCAAGGCATCCCACTGGGACAAATGCCTACCTGGGAGTGCTCTCAGGATCTGCGTTGCTCAGGCTGGTCAGAGTCCCCCACAGGGATGTTCCACAGGGCAGGTTTAAGCTGCCTAAGGAGCTGCTGCAACCATCTGTTAGTCACCTCACTTCCCAGTCAGGGAACCAAGAAATGTAGCAGGATGAGCCGCAGACAAAACTCCTCAGACACCAAGTTAAAGAAGGAAGAGGTTTATTCGACTGGGAGCATTGGCAAGACTCCTGTCTCAAGAGCAGAGCTCCCCGAGTGAGCAATTCCTGTCCTTTTTAAGGGCTTACAACTATAAGGGGGTCCGCATGAGAGGGCCATGATCGATTGAGCAAGCAGGGGGTATGTGACTGCGGGCTGCACACAGTGGTATTCAGAACGAAACAGAACAGGACAGGGATTTTTACAATGCTCTTACATACAATGTCTGGATTCTATAGATAATATAACTGGTTAGGTCAGGGGTCGATCTTTAACTACCAGGCCCAGAGGGTGGCACCAGGCTGTCTGCTTGTGGATTTCATTTCTGCCTTTTAGTTTTTACTTCTTCTTTCTTTGGAGGCAGAAATTGGGCATAAGACAATATGAGGGGTGCTCTTCTCTCTTAGCTGTAGGTGTGCAGTCTTATTTCTGTGTTCTCTATTCTGTGCCATTGGTCTATGTGTCTCTCTCTGTGCCAGTAGCATGCTGTTTTGATTACTGTAGCCTTGTAGTATGGTTTGAAATCAGGTAGTATGATGCCTCCAGCTTTGTTCTTTTTGCTTAGGATTACGTTGGCTGTTTGGGCTTTTTTTTTGTTCCATGTGTATTTTAAAGTAGTTTTTTCTAATTCTGTGAAGAATGTCAGTGATAATTTAGTGGGAATAGCATTGAATTCTTTTATAAATTACTTTGGGCAGTATGGCCATTTTCTCAATACTGATTCTTCCTATCCATGAGCATGGAATGTTTCTCCATTTGTTTGTGTCCTTTCTGATTTCTCTGAGCAATTGTTTATAGTTCTCCTTGAAGAGGTCCTTCACTTCTCTTGTTAGCTGTATTCCTAAGTGTTTTATTCTCTTTGTAGTGATTGTGAATAGTAGTTCATTCATGATTTGACTCTTGGCTTGCATGTTGTTAATGTATAGGAATCCTAGTAATTTTTGCATATTGATTTTATATCCTGAGATTTTGCTGAAGTTGCTTATCAGCTTAAGAAGCTTTTGGGCTGAGACAATGGGGTTTTCTCAATGTAGGATCATGTCATCTGCAAAGACAATTTTACTTCCTCTCTTCCTATTTGACTACCCTTTATTTCTTCCTCTTGCCTGATTGCCCTGGCCCAGACTTCCAATACTATGTTGAACAGAAGTGATGAGAGAGCACATCCTTGCCAAACAAATCTGGCATGGTGTCTTATGATTTTGAAGGTTGAGCTACTAAAAGACATCTGTTTTGTTGTCAAGGACTGACACCATACAAACCACACAGGACAAGGTGGCAGGAAAATGAACTCACATATGGAACAAGTTGCAACCCAGCTAGGCCCACTCCTAGGGCTAGGACTATCCTGCCTCTATAGGTGACATGACACTTATAGGCCTGAAAGGAGGTGAACTGATGGCATCCTTTCCTTATAATTACATTTTATGTAGCTTATCTCACATGCACAGACTCACTTCCAAGACTCTGCTTGGTGAGTGTCTGTGTCTCAGCTTCATTGACAGTGAGAGCTCAAGACTTTGGTGAGTGGATAGGATGAGGCAGGATTTTCTCAATGAAGTGGTAGGAGAATTTTATTCTTTAATTTCAGTCATATCTTAGTTAATTATGACTAAATACAGTAGATGTTTTCAAAAGAATATTAATTTCAGGAATTCAAGAGAAAACTAGATTTTGGAAAAAAACCTTTATTGTATGCTGTTGAATTTGGACTTTGTGTGTGATATTCCTTATTTTATAATTTTCTTTTTTATTTTTATTTTTAAGTAAAATAGCTATTTATTCAGCCCATTGTTGTGCCAACATGTTCTGTGCATATACCACTGTAATTAGCACACCCTTTGTAACAGGCAAAATTGTACATCAAGTTATATTTCATGTTACCTGATTATATAAAAATGTAAAATGAAAATGAATTATCAATTTCTTTTAACATTCCTAGTAAACAATTCAGCAGTAGATATGAGGCACAAAATCTTAGTAAAATATGACACAGGAAGAGCAATCATGTATCTCTTAAAGTTAACTTATCATGATTTGTTACTAATATACAAAGACAGCAAACTTTTAAAACATTACATTTACTAAGATTCTGGCAATAAGACATAGCATACCAAGCTTGCCACTCAACTTGTTTATGGTAAGTCTCAGCTTCAATATGAAGCTTTTTTTTTTTTTAATCAAAATCCTGCTTTTTGCATGCTAAATATCTTGGCAAGTAGGCCATTAAACATGGTAATGACAGCAAGAGGGAGGAGTTAACAAAAGCTAAACATTGCAGCCTAAACAAAATCCATACAAAAAAAAAAAAAAAAAACTATCACTGGTTACATAAAATTTTCCTGACTGCTTAAAACTGCCGAGACCAGCTTGGTCCGGGAGACCCTAACCCAGTGGTGCTAGAGGAATTAAAGACACACACACAGTAATATAGAGGTGTGGAGTGGGAAATCAGGGGTCTCACAGCCTTCAGAGCTGAGAGCCTCGAACAGAGATTTACCCACGTATTTATTGACAGCAAGCTAGTGATAAGCATTGTTTCTATAGATTATAGATTAACTAGAAGTATTCCTTATGGGAAACAAAGGGATGGGCTGAAATAGATGGGTTTGGCTTGTTAGCAGCAGGAGCATGTCCTTAAGGCACAGATCCTCGTGCTGTTTTTGGTTTAAGAATACCTTTAAGCAGTTTTCTGCCCTGGGTGGGCCCCGTGTTCCTTGCCCTCATTCCGATAAACCCACAACCTTCCAGTGTGGGCGTCATAGCCATCACGAACATGTCACAGTGCTGCAGAGATTTTGTTTGTGGCCAGTTTTGGGGCCTGTTTCTGGCCAGATTTTGGGGGCCTGTTCCCAACATAAAACTTGGTATAAAACATGCATTTTAGAATCTCCAGCTATCAAGTTCAAAAAGTACCAGTGTCTATTTAAAATAATTCCTCTCCCAAGCCAAAGTGTAATCAAAATTAATTCAAATGACATAACATATTCTAATGCTAAAAAATATTCTTTATTATTGAAGAGGTAAATCCCAGAGCTTTTGGGGCTTTCTCATGCTGCAAATGACTGCTTCTCTGGTTCACTCAAAGCAGCGTATGACAGCATCCAAGGATGACACTAAGCTCAGTAAAGGGCAAGACTGCTGGTACCCAGCTCTGACCTCCCAGTGAAGCATGGCTACCGTGTCCATAATACAGGCAGGATGTGTGAGGATCAAAGGCACACTAATCTACTAGCTAAAGAGATAGCAAACCAGCCCTGCAACCCTAAAAGCTCCTTCCCCAGGTAAATAAAAGTATACGAGGGGAAAAAATTAAAATACACTTCTCTACAGAGTAACGGTTTTGAAATATTAATGTAATCCCTCCTTCAAAAATTTTAACTGGAGTCATCTGGTCATTTCTGATTACATCTTAAAGATGTATCCAGATTCACTTTCTGTTGGTTTATCCTTAGACACTTCTAGTTAAAAGTATTAATTTTATTACCGAATATCTTAACCACTAGTCCGACTGCAGAGTATTATCTCCCAGAGTTATGAAGCACTAGAAGAGGAAAAAATAGATGTTCAAGCAGCAGGCAACATTTATGGCCCTTTCACACAGTGGCATCTGAGTGGCTACTGAATAGTCCAGGAATAATTCTAAAAACAAGAAAATTCGTGCATTTTAGTAAATATGTTGTAGTTTTCACAGTTGAAATTTCCTCAGACATTGCACTTTCTTTATAAGGGAATCCTGATTTTTCTTAATGTTAATGGTGAGTCAGGACTTGAACTAGCAGCCTTCTTTTTCTTCTTCTTACTGTGTTTCTTATGCTTCTTTTTCTTTTTTCTGTTGCTTTTTCTCATTTTTCACTGCTTTTCTTTTTTGCTCGTACCTCCTCAATATACTGTGATTCTGACAAGGACTTGGATGATAAAGTTTTATCTTAAGTATTTATCTTTCTCTTTTTGCTGAGTCCCTTAATATCCTTTTCTTTCTCAGTTGCATCTTTTGACTTTTCTTTTTTAAACTATTCTTACTGTCTGATTCAGTTTATTACATGGAGCTTTCAGAAGATTTATGTGAACGGTTCTTTTTCTTTCTCTATTTTCCTTGTTTCTTATCCTCATCTTCAGAATCAGAAGAACTGCTGGAAGAATTAGAGCTTGATGAAGAAGATGAATACCTACCAGATTTATTCTTTTCTTTTTTCTTTGTTTTTTTTTTTTGTTTGTTTTTGATGAGCTCTCACTTCCACCTAACAATTTCTCTCTGTGTTTTTCTAGTTCTTTCTTCCAGTTCTCATTCATTTTTTCTTCAAATTCAGCCAAAGTCTTGGAGCCTTTCTTTTCCTCTTATAGTTGCTCTTTTCTTCCCAGGTAGGCCTTGGTCGATTCAAGTAATCCGGTATTGTTGGCCCTGAAGACTGGATTGGACCCCTTGATCTCACCATTGCTATTGGGTTCATGTAGTCCAGGATGTAGAGCATCTTCCTCCAGTTCTAGAATCATTTTCTTGTTCAAATAACCTTTGTTAAATTTAACTGGTTTCAGGTTTTTGTTTTTAACAATATTGATCTCATTCTAATTCCCTTGGTGTCATGTCATAATTTTGGCAGTACCACGCGATTGTCCCACTTCCCCATGGTGCTGGGCTGAGCGCACAGTCACACACAGAGGGAAACCAGGCTGGAGAGAAGGCCAAAGCGGGCCTGCTGCAGGTCCTCCTGTCACCTCCCCCTATAATTTTCTTTTAAATACTGTATGTAATTACATTGAATTTTATCTTTGAAAGCAACAGATATCTAAATTCAGAATGACTGAGTTATGCTTCTTTTTTTTAAAGTTTAGAGGCACTTTAGTGTATGTATAATATTTTAAGACTGATTAAAATTATGTCAAAATATGAGATTTTACATTTTATATTAATTAGATTTTAGATTACTATGAAGACCATTTAGTTTTATTATGCCATAGTAGTTGCTATGAGAGAAATTTTTTTCCTGGCTGCCACATATCTGAAAATAGAACTTTTTGCTGTTTATCAAATCGTTGAAGAATTAATAAGCACCATACATGAATGTTGCTTTAATATCCAGCGTGATTTTTATATACCTTCTTAAAAATAAATTCAGCTTTATTATTTTTTCTTTTTTTTATTTCAAGTGCAGGGGTGCATGTGCAGGTTTTATATAGGTAAACTCGTGTAATGGGGGTTGGTTGGTTGTACAGATTATTTACCCAGGTATTAAGCTTAGTACACATTAGTTATTTTTCTGATTCTCTCCATCCTTTTGCTGTCTACTGTCCAGCAGGCACCCCACTCTGTTTTTCCCCTCTGTGTGTCCATGTGTTCTCATTTAGTTCCCACTTAGGGAAATGCAATATTTGGTTTTCTGTTCCTGCATTAGCAGATAATGATAATGGGCCTCCAGCTCCACCCATGCTTCTGTGAAGGACATGATCTCATTTTTTTTATGGCTGCATCATAATACATGGCATATAGGTAACTAATTTTCTTTATCCAGTCTACTATTTATGGACATTTAGGTTGATTCCATGTCTTTGCTATTGTAAATAGTGCTGCAGTGAACATATGTGTGGATGTGTCTTTATGACAGAATGATTTATATTTCTTTGGGTATTTACTCAGTAATGGGATTGCTGGGTCAAATGGCAGTTGTTTTTCAGTCTTTGTGAAATCACCACATTGTGTTCCACAATGTTTGAACAAGTTTACACTCCCACCAACAGTGTATAAGCGTTTTGTTTTGTTATTTTCAGACTTTTTAGTAATAGCCATTCCAACTGGTGTGAGATGATATTTCATTGTGGTTTTGATTTGCATTTCTCTAATGATCAGTTATGTTGAGCTTTTTAAAAATGATTGTTGGCTGCATGTATATCTTTTTTTTTTTTTTGAAAAGTGTTCATCTCCTTTGCCCACTTTTTAATGGAGTTGTTTTTTTCTTGTAGATTTAAGTTCCATATAGATTCTGAATATTAGACCTTTGTCAGATACATAGTTTGCAGAAATTTTCTCCCGTTCTGTATGTTGTCTGTTTACTCTGTCAGTAGTATCTTTTGCTTTACAGAAGCTCTTTAGTTTAATTAGACCCCATTTGCCAATTTTTGCTTTCATTGCAATTGCTTTTGGCATCTTCGTCATGAAATCTTTGCCTCTCTCTATGTCCAGAATGATATTGCCTAGGTTGTATACCAGGGTTTAGTTATGGAATTTACATTTAAGTCTTTGATTCATCTTGAGTTTTGTATATGGTGTAAGGAAGGAGTCCAGTTTCAATCTTCTGCATATGGCTAGCCAGTTCTTCCAGCACCATGTATTAAATTGGAAGTTCTTTATTCATTGCATGTTTTGTTAAGCTTTGTCAAAGATCAGATGGTTGTAGGTGTCTGGACTCTCTATGCTGTTTCACTTGCCTATATTTCTGTTTTTGTATCAATACCATGCCACTTTGATTACTATAGTATAGTTTGAAGTCTATACTATAGTATAGTTTGAAGTCGGGTAGTGTGATACTTCCAGCGTTGTTCTGTTTGCTTTGGATTTTCATGGCTATTCAGTCCTTTTTTTAAAAAGTTCTGTGAAGAACTTTGCTAGTTTGTTAGGAATAGCATTGAATCTGTAAATTGCTTTGGGTAGTATGGCCTTTTTTTTTGAGACGGAGTCTCGCTCTGTCACCCAGGCTGGAGTGCAGTGGCCGGATCTTGGCTCACTGCAAGCTCTGCCTCCCGGGTTTTACGCCATTCTCCTGCCTCAGCCTCCCGAGTAGCTGGGACTACAGGCGCCCGCCACCTCGCCCGCCTAGTTTTTTGTATTTTTTAATAGAGATGGGGTTTCACCGTGTTGGCCAGGATGGTCTCGATCTCCTGACCTCGTGATCTGCCCGTCTCGGCCTCCCAAAGTGCTGGGATTACAGGCCTGAACCGCCATGAGTATGGCCATTTTAATAATACTGATTTGTTAAATGCATGACCTTGGAGTTTTTTTAATTTGTGTCATCTCTGATTTATTTGAGCAGTGTTTGTAGCTCTTATTGTAGAGCTCTTTCACCTTCTTGGTTAGCTGTATTTCTAGGTTTTTCTTTCTTTTTTCTTTTCTTTTTCTTTCTTTTTTTTTTTTTTGAGACGGAGTCTCGCTCTGTGGCCCGGGCTGGAGTGCAGTGGCCGGATCTCAGCTCACGGCAAGCTCCGCCTCCCGGGTTCACGCCATTCTCCTGCCTCAGCCTCCCGAGTAGCTGGGACTACAGGCGCCCGCCACCTCGCCCGGCTAGTTTTTTGTATTTTTTAGTAGAGACGGGGTTTCACCGTGTTAGCCAGGATGGTCTTGATCTCCTGACCTCGTGATCCGCCCGCCTCGGCCTCCCAAAGTGCTGGGATTACAGGCTTGAGCCACCGCGCCCGGCCTTCTTTTCTTTTTCTTGTGACAGTTGTGAATGGGATTCTATTCCTGATTTGGCTGTTGGCTTTATAATTTTATTTATTTATTTATTTATTTTTATTTTTTGAGACGTAGTCTCACTCTGTTGGCCAGGCTGGAGTGCAGTGGTGCAATCTCAGCTCATTGCAACCTCCACCTCCTGGGTTCAAGCGATTCTCCTGCCTCAGCCTCCAGAGTAGCTGGGATTACATGCACGTGCCACCACGCCTGGCTAATTTTTGTATTTTTAGTAGAGACAGGGTTTCACCATGTTGGTCAGGCTAGTCTTGAACTCTTGATCTCGTGATCTGCCTGCCTCAGCCTCCCTAAGTGCTGGGATTACAGGTGTGAGCAACCATGCCCGGCTTGGCTTCATAATTTTTGGTGTATAGAAATGCTAGTAATTTTTGTACATTGATTTTGTGTTTTGAGACTTTGCTAAAGTTGTTATAACCTTAAGGAGCTTCTGAGTCAAGGCTATGGGGTTTTCTAGATATAGAATCATACCATCTGCAAACAGGGATAACATGACTTCCACTCTTCTTATTTGGATGCCCTTATTTCTTTCTCTTGCTTAATGCTTTGGCCAGGACTTCCAATACTATGTTGAATAGGAGTGGTGAGAGAGCATCCTTGTCTTCTGCTGGTTTTCAATAACAAAACAAAAACTTATAAAGTTTTCTGCAGATCAGTTTGGCTGAGACAGATTAGTAATGAGATAATGCTAAATTTGATAATTTGCCAGATTTTTTTTTTTTTTTTTGAGATGGAGTCTCACTCTGTCGCCCAGGCTGGAGTGCAGTGGCCGGATCTCAGCTCATTGCAAGCTCCGCCTCCCGGGTTTACGCCATTCTTCTGCCTCAGCCTCCCGAGTAGCTGGGACTACAGGTGCCCACCACCTCGCCCTGCTAGTTTTTTGGGTTTTTTTTAGTAGAGATGGGGTTTCACTGTGTTAGCCAGGATGGTCTCGATCTCCTGACCTCGTGATCCGCCCGTCTCGGCCTCCCAAAGTGCTGGGGTTACAGGCTTGAGCCACCGTGCCAGGCCCAATTTGCCAGATTATTAAAATAAAAATCCTGCTGTTTTCTCTGAAAGTTTCAAATTACTTATCAGTTAAAATTTATATTTACTGTGACAAGTAAATTTTTGAGAATTTTTAGTTGTATGCATTAAGGATTTGTGTAATATACAGTACTTTTCAGAAGCACAGATATCCACATTGTACACATAAGTAAAATATTTCACAATTCTTTTTTGACAGACAGTAGTGTTTCATCAGAGATCTCAAGTCTCTTATTTGGACCACACACCCTGTCCCATATACCATAAGATAACAGTAATTTGTAGAGTGCAATTATTTTTAATACTTGAAAATTTATTTTATGTTTTGCATAAATTTTTGAAATAATAGTGCTTCACTGCAGAAATAGTATCTGACTATAGCCAGAATTACTGTTTGTTTATAACACAAGGCTAGAATTGGTAGAATTATTTTAGGTATTTGGGCTCCAAACATCCTTCTTCCTCCTAGCACTTTCCTGACTGTGTAAAAATATCAGTTTGAATATTTATTTAAACCAGATGTTAACTTAAAAAGGTCATAAATGAAGTTTGCATATGGCTGAATAGTACTTGTTGGTTGCACTTTAAAGAATGCTTTTTGATCCAGGCACAGTTACATATGCCTGTAATTCCAGCTTCTTCAGAGGCTGAGGTATGAGAATTGCTTGAGCTCAGGAGTTCAAGGCTATAATGTGTGATGATTGTACCTGTGAGTAGCCACTGAGCCTCAGCCTGAGGCAACATACCAAGATCTCCTGGAGGGGAGGGAAAATAAAACATAACCTGTGACCCATACATGCATGTGCATCTTCCTGGAATGGGCTGCTGGTTGTGCCGGGTTCCCTTTTGCAGGTACTGCCTGGCTGCCTCAGCATCTCCACGTGTGGATGAAGTCTCAGGCTTTGTGGGGAGAAAGAGCAGCTCCACAGGCAGCTAATTGTCTCCAGAGCTCCAAATCTGTTCCTCCCATGTCATGATGGGCAT
Source organism: Trachypithecus francoisi (assembly GCF_009764315.1). Classification (NCBI taxonomy): domain Eukaryota; kingdom Metazoa; phylum Chordata; class Mammalia; order Primates; family Cercopithecidae; genus Trachypithecus; species Trachypithecus francoisi. The sequence continues at coordinate 85,236,544 of NW_022681470.1, forward strand.
GGCGCCGGGGGAATGTTGCATTGTGTTTTCAGAGGAATCAGGTACAATCCCTGAAAGGATGAATCTATTTTGCTATTTTCTGTTGCCAGGTTGGGGGAGGTACTAGGTGGTTGGCCTTTATTTGTATGGGTACTCAGATGCCTGCCACTGTGTTACTTGTTTTACTACCATACAATGAGGGTTCACTTTTAAACTTGGCATGTAGATACTATTTGCCACCAGCAGAGAGGAGGGCTGCTGACTTGGGAAAGTGTACTTGGCAGCCCCAGGTGTATCTGGCCACCCCAGTGTGACCCAGTGAATCCCACTCCAGGTGCTGCAGTCCTACTGGTATGTAGGAAGTCATCTGATTCCTCACCCACCATTGCTCATGGGCTCCAGGGTCTTGGCACCCCAACCCAGCCCCCTTCTGCTGCTTCATGCCAGCTGTGGGAGGATGCGGAGCTGGTGCCTTGTCCACTTGAGCTCTTGCGGGTGCTCCAGGTCTGTTGACAAAGCAGTAAGTGGCAGCCACTAACTTTGAACTTCCAGGATGTATTCTGTGGACTTCAAGTGCCTCTTAGAAGTCCGATTCCATTAACTCCCCCAAAACTTAATGCAATTTGAGGCTACTTCTCATTCTTATCTCAGTGTTACACAACCATTAATCTCCATTCTATCTGTAGACATTCACTTTCTGGACATGTATAATTGAAACCATACATTATCAGTCTTTTGCTTCTGGTTTCTATTAGTTTAGTTTGTTTGAGGTTCATATCCGTTGTAGCATGTAGCATTATTTATTTCATTTTGATTGCCAAATAGTATTCCAATATAAAATATACTTAATTGTTTTTCCTTATATTAACTGGTTAACATTTGAGTGTTTCCATTTTTCATATATGGTTATAACAAATAATGTTCCAATGAGCCTTTGTGTGAACCAACATTTTCATATCTTTGGGGCACATAAGTGAGAGTGGAGCTGATGCACCAATATGGTAAACCTATGTTAAACATTTCAAGAAACTACCAAATTGTTTTGTAAAGCGGATATGCTGTTTTACAGGTTTATCAGCAGTTTGTGAGGATTCTATGTTTACGTCTCTGCCAACACTTACTTTTGTTTGTTGTTAAATCATTATACTACATAAGAAGGGGTATCTCCCTGAGGGTTATGTTTTTGAGACAGGATATCACTTGGGGACCCAGGCTGGAGTGCAATGGCATGCTCATGGCTTACTGCTGCCTCCACCTCCCAATCTCAAATGATCCTCCTGCCTCAGCCACGTGAGTAGCTGGGACTACAGGATGTACCACCCACCATGCTCACCTAATTTTTGTGTTTTTTAGTAGAGATGGGGTTTCACCATGTTGCACAGCTGATCTCAAATTCCTGGGCTCAAGTGATCCACCCACCTCTGCCTCTCAAAGTGCCGGGCTTAAACGCATGAATCATTGCACCTGGCCTCCCTGAGGTTTTGATTAGCATTTTTCTGATGACTAATGTTAAGCGTAGTTTTACATAGTTACAATTTATATATATTTTTCACAGTGACAAAATGTTCATTAAAATTACCTTTTTAAAGATGTGTTTTTATCTTTTTATTACCATTTTTGTTCAGTTAGCACCTTTTTTTTTTTTTTTATGGAGGTTCGCTCTGTCACCCAGACTGGAGTGAGCCACCACGCCTGACCCAGTTAGCACTTTTTTAAAAAGTTTTTTCTTGTGGGAGTTTTCATTCATTTTTATTTTGAATGGTTGGTTTTCTTTGTTGTATTTTCAGAAAGTTCATAGCTAGTGTACAGAAATACAATTAATATTTGGATCTTCATCTCATAGTCTGCAACATTTCTAAATTTATTTGAGTTTTTAGACAGTTCCTCAGGATTTCTTTCATATATGAAATAATGTCTCAGAAATTAAAAGAATTTTACTCTAAGACAATGTAGAGACACTTTATCTTTTCATATATGACTTTTAAAGCTAAATTTTCCAGAATAATATTTAATAGATGTGGCAAAAGTGAATATTTGTCTTGTTCCCAATGTTATGGAGGAAACTTTTTTTCACTAAGTAATAATTATTGCACATTTTATATAGATGCCCTTTAACAGGTTGTGGACGTTCTCCTCAAGTCCTAGTTTGTTTAGGATTACAATCATAAAGTACATTTAGCCAAAATTTTTTTCTGTCGATATTATCACATCTTAATCTTTATTTTATTGTGATATATTTTATGGATATTAACAGCTTTATTAAAATATTTGATATACGAAAAAGTTCAAGCTCAATATACTCAATTTCATGAGATTGGATATATTCCTGTGACACTTCACCACTATGAGAATAATAAATATAGCCATGTTAAGTGTACTTATAAAACACACACACACACAAATGGGGAAACTTGTGGAAGTGTAAGCATAAATGGATAAATTAATTGTTCTCTAGATGTTAAAACTGTGTCCTGAATTGGTGGGTTCTTGGTCTCACTGACTTCAAGAATGAAGCCAGGGACCCTCGCGGTGAGTGTTACAGTTCTTAAAGATGGTGTGTCTGGAGTTTGTTCCTTCAGACGTTCAGATGCGTCTGGTGCTTCCTCCTTCTGGTGGGATTGTGGTCTCGCTAACAGGAGTGAAGCTGCAGAACTTCACGGTGAGTGTTACAGTCCATAAAGGCAGCGTGGACCCAAAGAGTGAGCAGCAGAAAGACTTATTGCAAAGAGCAAAAGAACAAAGCTTCCACAGTGTGGAACGGGACCCAGTTGCGCTGGCTGGCTGGCTGGGGCAGCCTGCTTTTATTCCCTTATCTGGCCCCACCCACATCCTGCTGATTGGTCCATTTTACAGATAGCTGATTGGTCCATTTTACAGAGTGCTGATTGGTGCATTTATAATCCCTGAGCTAGACACAGAGTGCTGATTGGTGCATTTATAATCCTCTAGCTAGACATAAAAGTGCTCCAAGTCCCAACTAGGTTAGCTAGATACAGAGTACTGATTGGTGTATTTACAAACCTTGAGCTAGACACAGAGTGTTGATTGATGTATTTACAAACCGTGAGCTAGACACAGAGTGCTGATTGGTGTGTTTACAATGCCTTAGCTAGACATAAAAGTTCTCCCAGTCCCCACTAGACTGAGGAAGCCAGCTGGCTTCACCTAGTGGATCCCACACCAGGGCCGCAGGCGGAGCTGCCTGCCAGTCCTGCACCTTGCACCTGTACTCCTCATCCTTTGGGTGGTTGATGGGACCCAGTGCTGCAGAGCACGGGGCGGCACTCGTTGGGGAGGCTCAGGCCACACAGGAGCCCACCACAGGGGAGTTCGGGCATGGCGGGCTGCAGGTCCCGAGCCCTGCCCAGCGGGGAGGCAGCTGAGGCCCGGTGAGAACTCCAGCGCAGCGCCAGCCGGCGGGCACTGCTGGGGAACCTGGCGCACCCACTGCAGCTGCTGGCCCGGGTGCTAAGCCCCTCACTGCCCTGGGCCGGCAGGGCCGGCCAGCCTCTCCGAGTGAGGAGCCCGCCAAGCCCGCACCTGTGCCTGCGGGAACTCACGCTGGCCTGTGAGCACCTATAGCACAGCCCTGGTTCCCACCTGCACCTCTCCCTCCGCACCTGCCCGCAAGCAGAGGGAGCCGCCTCCACCGTTGGCCAGCCCAGAGAGGGGCTCCCACAGTGCTGTGATGGGCTGAAAGGCTCCTCAAGCGCCACCAGAGTGGACACCAAGGCAGAGGAGGTGCCGAGAGTAAGGACTGCTAGCATGTTGTCACCTCTCAAAACTACATGTTTTTGAAACAATCTCACTTGGTCAAGGTGTATAACTCTTTTTATATGTTATTTATTATCTCCTTTTTATTGAAAGTGAAGGGGGCTTGCCCCTCCATGCCTGTAGATATTTCTCATCAGGTGGGACAAGAGACTGAAAAAGAAATAACACACAGAGACAAAGTATAGAGAAAGAACAGTGGGCCCAGGGGACTGGCACACTCAGCATGTGAGGACCTGTACCAGTGCTGGTCTCTGAGTTCCCTCAGTATTTATTGATTACTATTTTCACTATCTCTGCAAGGGGAGTGCAGCAGGAGAACAGGGTGAACAGGGTGATGGTGGGAGAAGATTAGGAAAACATGTCAGTAAAGTAATCTGCATCATAAATAAGTTCAAGGGAAGATACTGTGCCCAGATGTGCACATAGGCTAGATTTATGTTTCTCTTTACCCAAACATCTCAGTGTAGCAAAGAGTAACAGAGCAGTATCACCACTAGCATATTTCGCCTCCAGCCACAGGGCAGTTTTTCTCCTATTTCAGAATAGAACAAATGGTTGGCTTTACACCGAGACATTGCCTTCCCAGGGACATGCGGGAAACAGAGGCCTTCCTCTTAACCAAAGAAGCCTTCCTCTTTTACTAACCCTCCTCAGCACAGACCCCTTATGGGTGTTGGGCTGGGGAACGGTAAGGTCTTTCCCTTCCCATGAGGCTGTATCTCAGGCTGTCTCAGTGAGGGGAAACCTTGGACAATACCCAGCCTTTCTTGGGCAGAGGTACCTGCGGTTTTCTGCAGTGCATCGTGTCCCTGGTTAATAGAGAATGGAGAATGGCGATGACTTTTACCAAGCATACTGTCTGCAGACATATTGTTAACAAGGCACATCCTGCACAGCCCTAAATCCCTTAAACCTTGATTCAGTACAGCACATGCTTCTGTGAGCACAGGGTTGGGGCTAAAGTTATAGATTAATAGCATCTCAAAGCAGAATAGTTTTTCTTGGTACAGATAAAAATGGAGTTTCTTATGTTTTCCTTTTCTACATAGACACAGTAACAATCTGATCTCTCTTTTCCCCACAGAAAATATTTGGGAAGGATCGATATTCTCAAAAAAATTTGGCAGAATACATCAGTGATGCCATCCAGATCTGAGATACTCTATACATGAAGATTTTTAATTGATTTAATCTCTTTATTTGTTAGAAGTCTGTTAACACATCCTATTTTGTCTAGAATTTGTTTTTGTAATTTTTGTCTTCATATATATATTTGTTTATAATTTCTAGTGTTCTGTATCTCTAGATTCTCATGGCAGTTGATATTTTAAAATAATGTGAAAAATGAGGTTTTGAGCTGTCTGTTAATACCGTCTTTCTGAGGGTCTTTGTAGAAAATAAAACAAGGCTACAACTTCATACCTACCACTCAGACATGTCATTTTGCATAAGACAAAAGTGCACCTAAAATAAACTAGAAGATTGTGTCGTTTGACTTTAAGTTTTATCAAATGTTGGCTGGCAGCCTACTGTCCTCTTTTGTGTCAGTATTTAGATAACACAGAAAATGTAACTTGTAATGAGAAAAATACAAAATAACATTGTAAGTAAAGAATGGTATCAGTTGTTGATCATTTGATGACTCACTGGTTAACACTTATGTAGCACAGAGTATGTATATTTCCAAGCCACGTACATGTATGTCTTAAATATATAGCTATTTAAAGGAACTATATATAATTTTAAATAGTTATATATTTAAATATATTTATATTTTATAATATATATTTTATCTATTTTATAATATACATTTATTATATATTCTATATTTAATTTATATATGCTATATTTTATATTCAAATATACATTTATGTATCGCACATAGGTTCATTTAGGAAATAAATTGGCACATTTTACAGGTTTCATAGGGGGCATTAAAACTATAAAATAATTTGTTTTAGTATATAGGAAAAATTAACACAACAAATGTTAACTAACTTTATTAGAAACATTGATTAGTTAGAAAGACACGTGAACAACAATTACTGTGGAAACCAGGGTATACAGATTATGTTTGGTTATTAAAAAAAAAAATCTTAAAACTTTAAGGTTTAAGGCTCCAAAAGTATAAATAATGTTATGAAAGCAGAACTCCTACAGGTTGCATTTTCTGTGAATAACAATAAAATATACAAGTTAAAATTGTAAACTGTAACCGAAAAGTATTGTCTAGCCATCTAGCCACATGCAAATATAATTTGAGGTTATTTAAAATAGCATTTGGGTTAAGTACAAAATTCAAACTGATTTTTTTTTAAGGATTTAGGTAAGTACTAAGAAGGAAGCATGGTAATTGGAATCCAATTATTTCAACAAAGCTGTCTTAAAATAGGTAAATAAATACTCATTTGGGTCATATTCAGTAGAGACTGATATCTTTACAAATTTATTCAACACATAAAATTATTTTTTTAATGTTGAAAATTATTTGGTGAATGATATGTATAGAAATGTCTTAAACACATAAAATTATTGTTTATATATTAAAAATCATCAAATTCTACAAATTATTACTAATATATGGTACACTGTTGGGATCAGAAGCTATTCTGGAATAAGAAACCTTAGATTTCTCATGAAGCACTATTGTCAGCTACAAAATGTCTATCTGAAATATTTTACTTATGTATTTTTGGAAATAATATTCTATATAACAGCAAGTTTCTTCTGAGGCAACAACTGAAAATGCTCAGGAAGTTACAAGAGTGCTTAAGATGCCTAGTAGAGTTGAAAGAAAAATGCAGAAACTTCAAGAAGGAAAAGTAAATCTAGAGAAGGATCTAGAAAAGGAATGAAACAGAGATGCAGTTACTGCCCTCAGGGCAGTTGATAATTTTGTGATCATCAAACCTGTATGGGTCCTCAGACTTGCCCTCAGGTAAATTTGAATAAACAAAGACACATAAAAACTAGACTCTTGACAAGAATTAAGGTATTCCAAATTAGAATTTTTTTTTTTATACTTTAAATTCTAGGGTATATGTGCACAACGTGCAGGTTTGTTACATATGTATACATGTGCCATGTTGGTGTGCTGCACCCATTAACTCGTCATTTACATTAGGTATATCTCCTAATGCTATCCCTCCCCCCTCCCTGCTCCCCACAGTAGGACCTGGTGTGTGATGCTCCCCTTCCTGGGTCCAAGTGATCTCATTGTTCAGTTCCCACCTATGAGTGAGAACATGCGGTATTTGGTTTTCTGTTCTTGCGACAGTTTGCTGAGAATGATGGTTTCCAGCCGCATCCATGTCCCTACAAAGGACATGAACTCATCCTTTTTCATGGCTGCATAGTATTCCATGGTGTGTATGTGCCACATTTTCTTAATCCAGTCTGTCACTGATGAACATTTGGGTTGATTCCAAGTTTTTACTATTGTGAATAGTGCCGCAATAAACATACGTGTGCATGTGTCTTTATAGCAGCATGGTTTATAATCCTTTGGGTATATCCCCAGTAATGGGATGATTGGGTTGAATGGTATTTCTAGTTCTAGATCCTTGAGGAATCACCACACTGTTTTCCACAATGGTTGAACTAGTTTACAATCCCACCAACAGTGTAAAAGTGTTCCTATTTCTCCACATCCTCTCCAGCATCTGTTGTTTCCTGATTTTTTAATGATTGCCATTCTAACTGGTATGAAATGGTATCTCATTGTGGTTTTGATTTGCATTTCTCTGATGGCGAGTGATGCTGACCATTTTTTCATGTGTGTGTTAGCTGTGTGAATGTCTTCTTTTGAGAAGTGTCTGTTCATATCCTTTGCCCACTTTTTGATGGGGTTGTTTCTTTTTTTCTTGTAAATTTGTTTGAGTTCTTTACAGGTTCTGGATATTAGCCCTTTGTCAGATGAGTAGATTGCAAAAATTTTCTCCCATTCTGTAGGTTGCCTGTTCACTCTGATGGTAGTTTCTTTTGCTGTGCAGAAGCTCTTTAGTTTAATTAGATCCCATTTGTCAATTTTGGCTTTTGTTGCCCTTGTTTTTGATGTTTTAGACATGAAGTCCTTGCCCATGCCTATGTCCTGAATGGTATTACCTAGGTTTTCTTCTAGGGTTTTTATGGTTTTGGGTCTAACATTTAAGTCTTTAATCCATCTTGAATTAATGTTTGTATAAGGAGTAAGGAAAGGATCGAGTTTCAGCTTCCTACTTATGGCTAGCCAATTTTCCCAGCACCATTTATTAAAGAGGGAATCCTTTCCCCATTTCTTGTTTCTCTCAGGTTTGTCAAAGATCAGATGGTTGTAGCTGTGTGTTATTATTTCTGAGGGCTCTGTTCTGTTCCATTGGTCTATATGTCCGTTTTGGTACCAGTGTCATGCTGTTTTGGTTACTGTAGCCTTGTAGTATAGTTTGAAGTCAGCTAGCGTGATGCTTCCAGCTTTGTTCTTTTGGCTTAGGATTGTCTTGGCAATGCGGGCTGTTTTTTGGTTCCATATGAACTTTAAAGCAGTTTTTTCCAATTCTCTGAAGAAAGCCATTTGTAGCTTAGTGGGGATGTACCTTGGGCAGTATGGCCATTTTTATGATATTGATTCTTCCTATCCATGATCATGGTATGTTCTTCCATTGATTTGTGTCCTCTTTTATTTCACTGAGCAGTGGTTTGTAGTTCTCCTTGAAGAGGTCCTTTACATCCCTTGTAAGTTGGATTCCTAGGTATGTTATTCTCTTTGAAGCAATTGTGAATGGAAGTTCATTCATGATTTGGCTCTCTGTCTGTTACTGGTGTATAAGAATGCTTGTGATTTTTGCACATTGATTTTGTATCCTGAGACTTTGTTGAAGTTGCTTATCAGCTTAAGGAGATTTTGGGCTGAGACAATGGGGTTTTCTAAATATACAGTCATGTCATCTGCAAACAGGGACAATTTGACTTCTTGTTTTCCTAACTGAGTACCTTTATTTCTTTCTCTTGCCTGATTGCCCTAGCCAGAACTTCCAACACTATGTTGAACAGGAGTGGTGAGAGAGGGCATCCCTGTGTTGTGTCAGTTTTCAAAGGGAATGCTTCCAGTTTTCCCATTCAGTATGATATTGGCTATGGGTTTCTCATAAATAGCTCTTATTATTTTAAGATATGTTCCATCAATACCGAATTTATTGAGAGTTTTTAACATGCAATGCTGTTGAATTTTGTCAAAGGCCTTTTCTGCATCTATTGAGATGATCATGTGGTTTTTGTCTTTGGTTCTGTTTATATGCTGGATTACGTTTATTGATTTGCATATGTTGAACCAGCCTTGCATCCCAGGGATGAAGCCCACTTGGTCATGATGGATAAGGTTTTTGATGTGCTGCTGGATTCGGTTTGCCAGTATTTTATTGGGGACTTTTGCATCGATGTTGTATCTCTGTCAAGCTTTGGTATCAGGATGTTAGCCTCATAAAATGAGTTAGGGAGGATTCTCTCTTTTTCTATTGATTGGAATAGTTTCAGAAGGAATGGTACCAGCTCCTCCTTGTACCTCTGGTAGAATTCGGCTGTAAATCCATCTGGTCCTGGACTTTTTTTGGTTGGTAAGCTGTTAATTATTGCCTGAATTTCAGAGCCTGCTATTGGTCTATTCAGGGATTCAACTTCTTCCTGGTTTAGTCTTGGGAGAGTGTAAGTGTCCAGGAAATTATCCATTTCTTCTAGGTTTTCTAGTTTATTTGTGTAGAGGTGTTTATAGTATTCTCTGATGGTAGTTTGTAATTTCTGTGGGGTCGGTGGTGATACCCCCTTTATCATTTTTTATTGCGTCTATTTGATTCTTCTCTCTTTTCTTCTTTATTAGTCTTGCTAGTGGTCTATCAATTTTGTTGATCTCTTCAAAAAACCAGCCCCTGGATTCATTGATTTTTTGGAGGGTTTTTTGTGTCTCTATCTCCTTCAGTTCTGCTCTGATCTTAGTTATTTCTTGCCTTCTGCTGGCTTTTGAATGTGTTTGCTCTTGCTTCTCTAGTTCTTTTAATTGTGATGTTAGGGTGTCAATGTTAGATCTTTCCAGCTTTCTCTTGTGGGCATTTAGTGCTATAAATTTCCCTCTACACACTGCTTTAAATGTGTCCCAGAGATTCTGGTATGTTGTATCTTTGTTCTCATTGGTTTCAAAGAACATCTTTATTTCTGCCTTCATTTGGTTATGTACCCAGTAGTCATTCAGGAGCAGGTTGTTCAGTATCCATGTAGGTGAGCGGTTTTGATTGAGTTTCTTAGTCCTGAGTTCTAGTTTGATTTCCCTGTGGTCTGAGAGACCGTTTGTTATAATTTCTGTTCTTTTACATTTGCTGCGGAGTGCTTTACTTCCAACTATGTGGTCAGTTTTGGAATAAGTGTGATGTGATGCTGAGAAGAATGTATATTCTCTTGATTTGGGGTGAGGAGTTCTATGTATGTCTATTAGGTCCACTTGGTGCAGAGTTGAGTTCCGTTCCTGGAGATCCTTGTTAACTTTCTGTCTCATTGATCTGTCTAATGTTGACAGTGGGGTGTTAAAGTCTCCCATAACTCTTGTATGAGAGTCTAAGTCTCTTTGTAAGTCTCTAAGGACTTGCTTTATGAATCTGGGTCCTCTTGTATTGGGTGCATATATATTTAGGATAGTTTGCTCTTCCTGTTGAATTGATCCCTTTACCATTATGGAATGGCCTTCTTTGTCTCTTTTGATCTTTGATGGTTTAAAGTCTGTTTTATCAGAGACTAGGATTGCAACCCCTGCTTTTTTTTGTTTTCCATTTGCTTGGTAGATCATCCTCCATGCCTTTATTTTGAGCCTATGTGTGTCTCTGCATGTGAGATGGGTCTCCTGAATACAGCAAAATGATGTGTCTTGACTCTTTATCCAATTTGCCAGTCTGTGTCTTTTAATTGGATCATTTAGTCCATTTACATTTAAGGTTAATATTGTTATGTGTGAACTTGATCCTGTCATTATGATATTAGCTGGTTATTTTGCTCGTTAGTTGATGCAGTTTCTTCCTAGCATCGATGGTCTTTACATTTTGGCATGTTTTTGCAATGGCTGGTACCGGTTGTTCCTTTCCATGTTTAATGCATCCTTGAGGATCTCTTTTAGGGCAGGCCTGGTGGTGACAAAATCTCTAAGCATTTGCTTATCTGTAAAGGATTTTATTTCTCCTGCACTTATGAAACCTAATTTGGCTGGATATGAAATTCTGGGTTGAAAATTCTTTTCTTTAAGAATGTTGAATATTGGCCCCCACTCTCTTCTGACTTGGAGAGTTTCTGCCAAGAGATCTGCTGTTAGTCTGATGGGCTTCCCTTTGTGTGTAACCCGACCTTTCTCTCTGGCTGCCCTTAAGATTTTCTCCTTCATTTCAACTTTGGTGAATCTGGCAATTATGTGTCTTGGAGTTGCTCTTCTTGAGGTGTATCTTTGTGGCGTTCTCTGTATTTCCTGAATTTGAATGTTGGCCTGCCTTATTAGGTTGGGGAAATGCTCCTGGATGATGTCCTGCAGAGAGTTTTCCAACTTGGTTCCATTTTCCCCGTCAGTTTCGGGCACACCAATCAGACGTAGATTTGGTCTTTTTCACATAATCCCATGTTTCTTGGAGGCTTTGTTCATTTCTTTTTACTTTTTTTTCTACACTTCTCTTCTCACTTCATTTCATTCATTTGATCTTCAGTCGCTGATACTCTTTCTTCCAGTTGATCGAGTCGGTTACTGAAGCTTGTGCATTTGTCACATAGTTCTCATGTCATGGTTTTCATCTCTATCAGTTCTTTTATGGTCTTCTCTGCATTGATTGTTCTAGTTATCCATTCACCCATTCTTTTTTCAAGGTTTTTAGTTCCTTTGCTCTGATTACATAGTTCCTCCTTTAGCTCTGAGAAGTTTGATTGACTGAAGCCGCCTTCTCTCAACTCGTCAAAGTCATTCTCCGTCCAGCTTTGTTTCATTGCTGGCGATGAGCTGCGTTCCTTTGGAGGGGGAGATGTGCTCTGATTTTTTGAATTTCCAGCTTTTCTGCACTGCTTTTTCCCCATCTTGGTGGTTTTATCTGCCTTTGGTCTTTGATGATGGTGACGTACCGATGGAGTTTTGGTGTGGGTGTCCCTTCTCTTTGTTAGTTTTCCTTCTAACAGTCAGGACCCTCAGCTGTAGGTCTGTTGGAGTTTGCTTGAGGTCCACTCCAGACCCTGTTTGCCTGGGTATCAGCAGCGGAGGCTGCAGAAGATAGAATATTGCTGAACAGCGAGTGTTGCTGTCTGATTCTTGCTCTGGGAGCTTCGTCTCAGAGGTGTACCCAGCCGTGTGAGGTGTCAGTCTGCACCTAGTGGGGGATGTCTCCCAACTAGGCTACTCGAGGGTCAGGGACCCACTTGAGCAGGCAGTCTGTCCATTCTCAGATCTCAACCTCCGTGCCTGGAGAACCACTGCTCTCTTCAAAGCTGTCAGACAGGGACATTTACATCTGCAGAGGTTTCTGCTGCTTTTTGTTTAGCTATGCCCTGTCCCCAGAGGTGGAGTCTACAGAGGCAGGCAGGCCTCCTTGAGCTGTAGTGGGCTCCACCGAATTCAAGCTTCCCGGACCTACTTAAGCCTCCCCAATGGCAGGCGCCCCTCCCCCAGCCTCACTGCCCCCTGCAGTTAGATCTCAGACTGCTGTGCTAGCAATGAGGGAGGCTCCGTGGGCATGGGACCCTCCAGGCCAGGTGCCTTATCTCCTGGTGTGCCGTTTGCTAAGACTCTTGGTAAAGTGCAGTATTAGGGTGGGAGTTACCTGATTTTCCAGGTGTTGTATGTCTCAGTTTCCCTTGGCTAGGAAAAGGAATTCCCTTCCTCCTTGCACTTCCCAGGTAAGGAGATGCCTCGCCTTGCTTCAGTTCTTGCTGGTCGGGCTGCAGCCGCTGACCAGCACCTACTCTCCGACACGCCCCTGTGAGATGAACCTGGTACCTCAGTTGAAAATGCAGAAATCACCCATCTTCTGTGTCAGTCATGCTGGGAGCTGGAGGCTGGAGCTGTTCCTATTTGGCCATCTTGGGCACCCCTCCAAATTAGAATTTATAAGTTACATAGGAAATAAACCACCAGAATAAAGGTTCAGATAAACTAGATATTTCCAAAATGTCAAATACTAAAATTTTTAAAATATTTAAATGTATAAAAAGGAAAAAATGGGAAATTGAAGTGATATATAAAGATCAAGGAGGAACAAACTTTATAAGCCATACTTGGAAAAGAACTAAACCAAATGTAAACATTTGAAAAATAAAATAAAGTTAATATACAATGCACAGTGAAAACATTAATGCCTAAAGATCAAGGAACAACAAACTTTATAAGCCATATTTGGAAAAGAACTAAATCAAATATAAACATTTGAAAAATATAATAAAGTTATTGTACAATGCACAGGCAAAACATTAAAATAAGTTAATGAGAGGATTAGTGAACTGTAAGATTTAGCTGCCAAAATGCATTACAGATGGACAATGAAATAGAAATATGAATACAGATGGCTAGTACACATTAGTTACTTATTTAAATCCTTTCCCTCCTCCAACTCTTCACCCTCCAATAGGCTCCAATATGTGTTTCTCCCCTCTGTTTTAAGACACGTAGATACTTCATAACAATAGGTTTATTGAATGCTGATTTTACAATAAAATTTGTGATGATTCAATAATTACATTAAAATTTACTTGTGACTTTTTTTGAATATATGTTTTAATCCAACATCAATATTTGAAACCTTTAAACAGCAAAAATACTAACAGGATTTTCTTTGAATGGAACATTATTTCCTTCCTTTTTTTTGAATCAGAGCCTCACTCTGTCACCCAGGCTGCAGTGCAGTGGCAAGATCTCGGCTCACTGCAACTTCTGCTTCCCGGCTTCAAGCGATTCTCCTGCCTCAGCCTCCTCAGTAGCTGGGACTACAGGTGCACTCCCCCATGCCCAGCTAATTGTTTGTGTTTTTAGTAGAGACAGGAATTCACCATGTTAGCCAGGATGGTCTCAATTTCCTGACCTCGTGATCTGCCCGCCTCCACTTGCCAAAGTGCTGGGATTACAGGCATGAGCCACCACGCCTGACCCTCTTTCACTTTTTAAAAAGTTTTTCTCTCTTTAGAAAACAAGTCTCGCGCAAAGTAACATACAGAGTGTTCTAGTACTTATGAGTTTATACAGAAGACCTGGGGAGCTCTTATTCTACTTTTTCAAATGGAGACTGTCCCCTAAAAATAGAAAACCTGACATACTGCTAATAAATATATTTAAGCTCATGGTGAATATTTCCAGCCCCTATCATCACTAAGTTAGTCAATAACATTACAAGGATTTTATAAATAGCACAGAATAATATTTCCACATACTTTTGTGGTAGCCAGAAAACAAGATAAACAAAAACCTTTTTATTGGCATTAATTGCAACGGAATAAAACAAAATAACCTATACGGTCACGTCTTAAAATTTTGTTATGAAAGGTTAAAACCCAGGTTATATATCGTAGTACTTTATTTTATTTCTATTTTAAAAGCTTTAGCATTACATGTGATTTTTAGTTACATTTTTAAAATAAACTTAATTGTGCACATTTGAGTTTTACAAAATGTTGTAGGATACCTACAGATAGTAAAATGGTTACTATAGAGAATCAGATTAACATATTCATCATCTCATATAGTTTTTGTGACAAGAGTATGCACAGTATACTTATTTTATAAAAAATCTCTAATACCATACAATTTTATTTACTTTAGTCCTCATGTTGGATATTAGATCTCTAAACTTGTTCATTCTACATATTTGCTATTTTGTATTCTTTTACAGACATCTCCCAATTTTCTTTTTCTTCATTCTCCTTCCCTTGGTAAGCACTGTTTCATTTCCTATCTCTGCATATTTGAGAGATTTTAAGATATTTTGCATATTTTTTTCTGTGTCTGGCTTTTACTTAGCATAATGTTCTTCAGTTCCATCTATGTTATGACAAATAGCAGAATTGAATTCCTTTTTTTAAGGCTGAATAATATTCACAAATATAGTATTTTCTGTATTCATCCTTTGATGGACACTTAAGTTTATTCCATATTTATCTAAGATGAGTGATACTGCAGTTAATATGCCAGTGCAGATACCTTAACTGTGATGATTTTCTCCCTTTTAGGTATACCCAGAAGAAGGATTGCTGGGTCATATGGTAGTTCTAGTTTTAATGTTTTAGGAACCTCCATCCTGTTTTTTATAATGGCTATACCAGGCTACATTTTCCCACCAACAGGATTGCTAGGATTTCCGTTCCTCCACATCCTCTCCTACATTGGTTATATCTTGTCTTTTTAAAATAATCATTCTTACACGTGAGAGGTGATATCTCATAGTGCTTTTAATTTGTATTTCCCTGATAATTAATGATGTCAAGAACTTTTTCCTATACCTGTTGGCCATTTTTTGTTTCTTCTTTGGAGAAATACCTATTCAGATCCTTTGCTTATTTCTTAAATTGGATTGTTAATTCTACTATTGAGTTGGAAGAGTTCTTTGTAAATTTTGATATTAACCTCTTACCAGATATGTGGTTTGCATTTACTTTTTCCTAATCCGTAGATTGCCTTTTAAGTTTGTTGATTGTTCCCTTTGCTGTGCAGAAGCTTTTTAGTTTTACATAGTCCTATTTATTTTTGGTTTGGTATTTTGACTTTTAGTCTGACAGCCAAAAGATTATTGCCAAGGCTAATGTGAAGGAGCATTTCCCTTATGTTCTCTTGTAGGATTTTTATAGTTTCAGGTTTTACATTTAGAGCTTTTATCAATTTTATGTTGATTTTGTGTATAGTGTAAGGTATGGGTTCAATTTCGTTGTTTTAAATGTGGAAATCCAAATGTCCTAGCACCATTTACTATTTTTTTAATTAATTAATTAATTTACTTATTTTTTTGAGATGGAGTCTCACTCTGTCGCCCTGGCTGGGGTGCAGTGGTGTGATCTCAGCTTACTGCAACCTCCGCCTCCGAGGTTGAAGTGACTCTCCTGCCTCAGCCTCCCGAGTAGCTGGGATTACAGGCACACACCACCACGCCTGGCTAATTTTTTTTCCCCAGCACCATTTACTAAAGAGACTATCCTATCTGCATTGTATCCTTTTGGTGCCCTTGTCAAAAATTCGTTTACCATATATTTTTAGATTTATTTGTGTGCTCCCTATTTTTTCCCCATATATATATATATTTTTTCAATACCATACTGTTTTGATTACTATAGCTTTGTTAGTGTAGTTTTAAATCCAGAAGTGTGTTCACCAGTCTTGTTGTGCCCATGAATGCACTTGGAGAAGAACAAGTCTTTAGAATACCTGCCAGGGTCATCATCATCATTAAGGGACGACCCATCATTTTTTCACAAGCCCTGGTGTTACTCTTGCTCACCTCTCAGTGAGTATTTCCTGTCATTGGCCTGGACATTCTGGCACTTTGGATCCCCACTTTGGATCCCCACCTGGACCAAGCCCAAGTCTTTTGTACTGATGACTATACAATCCAACAAGAAACCAGTACAGCTTTCCAAATCCCTCTAAGGTGATCAACACCCTATAATATCAACTCAAGTAGGGCATAGAAGGGATTCATCCTGTTACATATGACAGGATAGAAGGGGGTTTTCTGAAATCACTATCTTACCTTTTAACTTCCCAGTCTGGCCCTTTTTCAAGGCTAGGGAAAGGAATGGAGGCTTACTGCTGATTACTACAACTTCATCAATGCTATACTTATTAAATCTCTTTACATCAGACATTATCACCATCTTGGAAGAAGTTCAGAATTCCTCTGCAACTTGGTTTACTGTTATTGACCTGGCAAACATGTTTTGTTTTGTCTCAATTTGTAGAGAAATTCAGGTGCAGTTCACTTTTACATTTAAAGGCCAAAGATACATTTTTATAAAGCTTCCAATAGGCTACCTCAGTAGTCCTCCACTGGCTCATGATCTGTGTAGAGAGGACCTAGCTGCCCTCTGACTTCCACCTGTGGCATTATGTGGGTGGTGTCCTTCTGGGTGATAAGAGGTAAAATTGACCCTTATATTGAGAACCAACCTCATGACCCATGGGGATGGGCCATCACTCTACACAAGATACAAGGGCCTGCCATCTCCATCAATTTTGGGGGCTATATTTAGAGTAAGGAAGGCAGACAAACTTCACAATCAGCATCCCTGAAACTTCTCACTCACAGGGTTCTTTTCTTGGCTAAAGAGGCCCAGCACATTGTTGGCATTTGTGTCTTACTGAGATAACACATTCATCACCTCTAATGCTTTCTAAGATGCATCAGGCCACTCACAAGACATTCACCTTCATCTGTGTTCTTCTCAAGAAGAAGCTGTAAGAGTTGCCCAGTGGTTCGTCCAGGAGGCTCTTCCACTAGTCCCATGGGGAAAGGACTTGCAATGGTAGGTAATAGGTTTCAATAATAATACTTCTTGACTCATGGAGTCTTTAGGCTACTCACTGTGGCTCTTGACTCCCAGTGGGCTTTTGGTGTATGCCTGTGGTTAATATATGCTTCTCAAGACACAGTTGGTTGCAGTTTATCTAGTTCTCCCTGAGACCAAGACACTGACAGGATTTTAATTCATCTACTGAAAACAGAGATATACATTGTGCCTTGGATCTAAGAACCCTATTCTAGAAAACCAGGTGTGGCTACCAAGCATCTCTTGTCAAATGGAAGGAATACTTGCAGAACTGAGACAGGCCTGGAGTTTCAGGTGTTTCTGTACTTCACAAGACTGTCAGTTTCTGTTCCTCCAGCATGCCAGAAGATGATCAACAACCAGAGACCATTTTGCCTTTAGCTAGCTGGGTCCTTTCCAACAGCTGGAAAGCTACTGCACTGCTGCAACAGGGGTGTACCTACTTTATTGATGGACGTGCAGAGGTGCCCAAGTCACTTCTGGATGGGCAACATCTATCATCCAGTGTCAGATAAACCCTTCCAGCTGCAGAAAAAGGACCACTCAGTATGCAGAACTGATGGCCCATTTCCACTAGGTCATGAGGTTGGTTCTCAAAGTGAGGGCCCATCTTACCTCTTCCTCTTGGTTATCTTTTCATCCTCCTGGCTGGTGAGCAGTCTGCCATGCAAGGCCAGTCTGAAACCCACATCTTCACCAATTCTAGGGCCATCACTAATGGGTAATCACTGTTTGGTGGTCACAAACTGGAAAATTCATGGTCAGGCACTGTGGGGTGCCTCCCTTTGGTGGAATAGTGCTGATATCTGTGCCACACGGTCTATTTTTATTCACTGTGTCTAGGCTCACACCAGTAAAGTCCTGCCTCTCAATATGACAAAGCAAATTACCTTACCTACGTCCTTACTGTGAGGGTGATGGCATGGGCCAGTGCTTGGGCACCCTCAGTCCTGCTGCTGGATTATCTGGTTAGTGGCTTCTGACTCAGAGGACCTTCGTACCCTGGAGTGCAGTGGGCCTTCCAGTGATTCCCTTGACATAAGGGGCATGGGCAAGGGGGTGGCTTATTTTTATTTGGACAGTTTTTTTAAAGTGTCCTTGTAGACCGCACTGGAAGCAAGCCCTATTAGGCATTTCATTTGCCCAGCCTTTCCCTTTTCCAGAGCCACCAAAGTCTGCTTGCCTGAGGGCCATGACTAAAGTGATGGCCTTTTTTTTTTTTTTAATCCTGTTTGTCCCATTCTGCCTGCTTCTCCTGATCTCTATTACAAAAAACCAAGTTTGCCAAGTTCACTAAGGTTTCTAAGTTTTGCTCCGGGCCTAAGGCAAACTTTTGAAGTTTTTTTCTAATGTCTGCAGCTGACTTAGTGATAAACTTATCCTTTAAGATTAGTTGGGCTTCAATAGAGTAAGGTGACAGTGAGGTATGCTTTCTCAGTGCCTCCCTAGTCTCTCCAGAAAGGCAGTAGGATTTTCTTCCTTTCCCTGTATTATAGTGGACATCATTGAATAATTCATAGGCTTCTTCCTAGTTTTCCTTAGTCTTCTAGCACGCAAGTTAGCAAATGTCTGCAGCACCAATATCCATGTTCTGATTCTGCGTCCCAGTGAGGGTCTACACTGGGAACTGCCTGCTGGCCTTTGGGAGATTTGTTCTCTTTCCTCTGTTGTCATCCTGTCATTGACCTGACTGAGATACCAGAGATCACCAAACTCTCGGGCTGCAGTTACGGTGGCACTTCTCTCATTTGGGGTTAGTGTCTGATTTAGCAGTAACATTATATCTCTCCATGTCAGATCAAAGGATTGTCCTAACCCTTGTTAGCCATCAGGGTTATCTGAGAATTTTCCTAGGTCTGTTTTAATTTGTTTCAAGTCTGAGAGGGAAAAAAGTACATGCACTCTGACTGGGTCGAATTCTCCTCCCACCACTTGGAGGGGACATAGTTTCAGAATATTGGCACTCTTTGGTTCATTGTTTACCCCTTTGTTTATCTCCTTTTGGACTGTTTGGGTTGAAGGGGGTCCTTATTAGTTGGGGAAGGAGCCAGGGGAACGCTGGGGTAAGGAGGTAGACTCTGAGGGCTTCCTGAAGGGCATAAATTACACTTTTTACATAATTGCGAGTTGTCTCTTAATGAAAAGAAAGTTTGAACATATGGCACTTCACTCCATTTGCCCTCTTTTCTACAAAAGAGATTAGCTGTAAGATGGTGGTATAATTTATACTTCCCTCAGGAGGCCAGGTTTCTCCCCCTTGAAGAGGATATTGTGGCCAGGCAGTGCTGCAGAAGAATATAAGTTGTCTCTTTCTTAGCGTCTGAGGGTCAAATTGTCCCAATTCTCCAGAATACATCTTAGGGGCGTTTTTGGCCCTAATGTTTGGAGGCAACATTTCCCATCTGAAAAAAGGACATAGGGATGCCAGCACCCCTAGTCATTTTCCGATGAGCATTAGTCCTAGAGCGTACTCTATGGTTCTTAATGCTTATTCCTTTCCAGGGTACATAACCACCCACGGACCTCTGCTTATCGAATTAGTTATGCTCACCAATGTAACAGTCCTGCACCCATTTTCCTGCCTTTCTTGACCACAAAGAAAGGGATCCAGGCTGCTGGATTCTAATGGTCCTTTACCAGTGTGCCCAACATTGCCTTTGCACTCAGGGATGAGTTCTAGAGCTCGGCTGGGTTCATGAGTATTTCATAACAACCCAATTGTCCCATCAAGGTTCATTCCCATAAACAACAGTTCCTATGCAAATTCATTTCAGAGACGGTGTAGGTAACCTTTTGAGTCAGGATTGAGACAAAGTTTTTGCCGACTAGGGCCTTTGTTCTTCTTTTCCTTTGTAGGAATATGCTCTAATTATTGATATTAAACTTTTTGTTTCCCTGGATTAAATCCTTTTGGGTATGAAATATGAGAGATGGATCCTATTTATCCTATGTGCCTTTTTCCTGTGAGAAGGAGAATGAGGAGAAAAAAATGGGCTTGCTGGTTTTTATGTGCTGAAGTCCAGTTGTTAAACTTCTGGGCACTATGTTATCCTTCCAATAATATTGGATACTTACGGAATATAAGGATACTTCCAATAGTATTGACTTATGTAGGATCACTAGGCAAAGCTGTGAGAGAGATAAATCCTCTCTTGGCAGATGGATTTTGGGAACACAGTGGAAGGACGTTTGCTCATGGATTTTGGAAACACAGCAGAAGGATGTTTGCTCATTGCCCTCATTTGCCACTATAGGAATGTGCACCTCACTTTAATTTACTCAATTCATTTTCATCCTGATCTATTATGTTGTTGTAGACCCAGTTCCAGTTGTTAAAGTACTGGATCGTCAGTTCTAAGGCCCTGGCCAAGGAGCCAAGGCTTGGAGATTGTATTGCAGGGGGGGTAAGCTGGGTAGAAATTGGGGAAGTAGAGCATCTTACACAATGGGAAAGCAATCTTCCTAGCCATTTACAAACTTGGGACCCTGGCAAGGGTATTGGGGAATTGGGCCCACATAACTGCCTATGTCAAGAGCTGTGTACCTAAATTGGGAGGGCTACCAGGGGAAAGACTCCCTGGGTTCATAGCCTAGTGCCTAAGGATGCAGTGTAGAGCTTTCTTAGATCCCTTTGGAGATACAAATTGCTCTAATACTTGGGAGAGGAAGTGAAAGTGTGAAGCATTAGTACCTAGGAGGCAGGGATCAGAGGAAGTAGATTCAGAGGTAAGGAGAATTTTGGGGTACACTTTCAAGAAAGCAATGGTTGGGACCCAGGAGGTATGGGTCAGTAGGACAGGTAGGGGTGCACGCATGGGCGACTGTTGAATAGAGGCTTCTGGCTATGCCATGATCTTGACTGGCCAATGCCAGGAGTTCGGGCCAACAGCTTTCTGCCTCTAGTTGGTCCTCGGCTTCCCCCAGGAACATTGTGAAAGTGGAAGCTGGTCAGTAACCGACTCGATGAACTGGAAGAAAGAGTATCAGCGATTGAGGATCAAATGAATGAAACGAAGCGAGAAGAGAAACCAAAAGAAAAAAGAAGAAAAAGAAATGAACAAAGCCTGCAAGAAGTGTGGGATTATGTAAAAAGACCAAATCTACGTCTGATTGGGGTGCCTGAAAATGAGGGGGAAAATGGAACCAAGTTGGAAAACACTCTTCAGGATATCATCCAGGAGAACTTCCCCAACCTAGTAGGGCAGGCCAACATTCAAATTCAGGAAATACAGAGAATGCCACAAAGATACTCCTCCAGAAGAGCAACTCCAAGACACATAATTGCCAGATTCACCAAAGTTGAAATGAAGGAAAAAATCTTAAGGGCAGCCAGAGAGAAAGGTCGGGTTACCCACAAAGGGAAGCCCATCAGAATAACAGCAGACCTCTCGGCAGAAACTCTCCAAGCCAGAAGAGAGTGGGGGCCAATATTCAACATTCTTAAAGAAAAGAATTTTCAACCCAGAATTTCATATCCAGCCAAACTAAGTTTCATCAGTGAAGGAGAAATAAAATCCTTTACAGATAAGCAAATGCTTAGAGATTTTGTCACCACCAGGCCTGCCTTACAAGAGACCCTGAAGGAAGCACTAAATATGGAAAGGAACAACAGGTACCAGCCATTGCAAAAACATGTCAAAATGTAAAGTCTATCGATGCTAGGAAGAAACTGCATCAACTAGTGAGCAAAATAACCAGCTAACATCATAATGACAGGATCAAGTTCACACATAACAATATTAACCTTAAATGTAAATGGGCTAAATGATCCAATTAAAAGACACAGACTGGCAAATTGGATAAAGAGTCAAGACCCATCAGTCTGCTGTATTCAGGAGACCCATCTCACATGCAGAGACATACATAGGCTCAAAATAAAGGGATGGAGGAAGATGTACCAAGCAAATGGAGAACAAAAAAAAGCAGGGGTTGCAATCCTAGTCTCTGATAAAATAGACTTTAAACCATCAAAGATCAAAAGAGACAAAGAAGGCCATTCCATAATGGTAAAGGGATCAATTCAACAGGAAGAGCTAACTATCCTAAATATATATGCACCCAGTACAGGAGCACCCAGATTGATAAAGCAAGTCCTTAGAGACTTACAAAGACACTTAGACTCCCATACAATAATAATGGGAGACTTCAACACTCCACTGTCAACATTAGACAGATCAACGAGACAGAAAGTTAACAAGGATATCCAGGAATTGAACTCATCTCTGCACCAAGCGGACCTAATAGACATCTATAGAACTCTCCACCCCAAATCAACAGAATATACATTCTTCTCAGCACCACATCGCACTTATTCCAAAATTGACCACATAATTGGAAGTAAAGCACTCCTCAGCAAATGTACAAGAACTGAAATTATAACAAACTGTCTCTCAGACCACAGTGCAATGAAACTAGAACTCAGGACTAAGAAACTCAATCAAAACCGCTCAACTACATGGAAACTGAACAACCTGCTCCTGAATGACTACTGGGTACATAACGAAATGAAAGCAGAAATAAAGATGTTCTTTGAAACCAATGAGAACAAAGATACAACATACCAGAATCTCTGGGACACATTTAAAGCAGTGTGTAGAGGGAAATTTATAGCACTAAATGCCCACAAGAGAAAGCTGGAAAGATCTAAAATGGACACTCTAACATCACAATTAAAAGTACCAGAGAAGCAAGAGCAAACACATTCAAAAGCTAGCAGAAGGCAAGAAATAACTAAGATCAGAGCCGAATTGAAGGAGATAGAGACACAAAAAACCCTCCAAGAAATCAATGAATCCAGGAGTTGGTTTTTTGAAAAGATCAACAAAATTGACAGACCACTAGCAAGACTAATAAAGAAGAAAAGAGAGAAGAATCAAATAGACGCAATAAAAAATGATAAAGGGGATATCACCTCCGACCCCACAGAAATACAAACTACCATCAGAGAATACTATAAACACCTCTACGCAAATCAACTGGAAAATCTAGAAGAAATGGATAATTTCCTGGACACTTACACTCTTCCAAGACTAAACCAGGAAAAAGTTGAATCCCTGAATAGACCAATAGTAGGCTCTGAAATTGAGGCAATAATTAATAGCCTACCAACCAAAAAAAGTCCAGGACCAGATGGATTCACAGCTGAATTCTACCAGAGGTACAAGGAGGAGCTGGTACCATTCCTTCTGAAACTATTCCAATCAATAGAAAAAGAGGGAATCCTCCCTAACTCATTTTATGAGGCCAACATCATCCTGATACCAAAGCCTGGCAGAGACACAACAAAAAAAGAAAATTTTAGATCAATATCCCTGATGAACATCGATGCAAAAATCCTCAATAAAATACTGGCAAACCGGATTCAGCAGCACATCAAAAAGCTTATCCACCATGATCAAGTGGGCTTCATCCCTGGGATGCAAAGCTGGTTCAACATTCACAAATCAATAAACGTAATCCAGCATATAAACAGAACCAAAGACAAGAACCACATGATTATCTCAATAGATGCAGAAAAGGCTTTTGACAAAATTCAACAGCCCTTCATGCTAAAAACGCTCAACAAATTCGGTATTGATGGAACGTACCTCAAAATAATAAGAACTATTTATGACAAACCCACAGCCCATATCATACTGAATGGGCAAAAACTGGAAAAATTCCCTTTGAAAACTGGCACAAGACAGGGATGCCCTCTCTCACCACTCCTATTCAACATAGTGTTGGAAGTTCTGGACAGGGCAATCAGGCAAGAGAAAGAAATCAAGGGTATCCAGTTAGGAAAAGAAGAAGTCAAATTGTCCCCGTTTGCAGATGACATGATTGTATATTTAGAAAACCCCATTGTCTCAGCCCAAAATCTCCTTAAGCTGATAAGCAACTTCAGCAAAGTCTCAGGATACAAAATTAATGTGCAAAAATCACAAGCATTCTTATACACCAGTAACAGAGAGCCAAATCATGAATGAACTTCCATTCACAATTGCTTCAAAGAGAATAACATACCTAGGAATCCAACTTACAAGGGATGTAAAGGACCTCTTCAAGGAGAACTACAAACCACTGCTCAGTGAAATAAAAGAGGACACAAACCAATGGAAGAACATACCATGCTCATGGATAGGAAGAATCAATATCATGAAAATGGCTATACTGCCCAAGGTTATTTATATATTCAATGCCATCCCCATCAAGCTACCAATGACTTTCTTCACAGAATTGGAAAAAACTGCTTTAAAGTTCATATGGAACCAAAAAAGAGCCCGCATTGCCAAGACAATCCTAAGTCAAAAGAACAAAGCTGGAGGCATCACGCTACCTGACTTCAACTATACTACAAGGCTACAGTAACCAAAACAGCATGGTACTGGTACCAAAACAGAGATATAGACCAATGGAACAGAACAGAGTCCTCAGAAATAATACCACACATCTACAGCCATCTGATCTTTGACAAACCTGAGAGAAACAAGAAATGGGGAAAGGATTCCCTATTTAATAAATGGTGCTGGGAAAATGGCTAGCCATAAGTAGAAAGCTGAAACTGGATCCTTTCCTTACTCCTTATACGAAAATTAATTCAAGATGGATTAGAGACTTAAATGTTAGACCTAATACCATCAAAACCCTAGAAGAAAACCTAGGTAGTACCATTCAGGACATAGGCATGGGCAAGGACTTCATGTCTAAAACACCAAAAGCAATGGCAACAAAAGCCAAAATTGACAAATGGGATCTCATTAAACTAAAGAGCTTCTGCACAGCAAAAGAAACTACCATCAGAGTGAACAGGCAACCTACAGAATGGGAGAAAATTTTTGCAATCTACTCATCTGACAAAGGGCTAATATCCAGAACCTACAAAGAACTCAAACAAATTTACAAGAAAAAAACAACCCCATCAGAAAGTGGGCAAAGGATATGAACAGACATTTCTCAAAAGAAGACATTCATACAGCCAACAGACACATGAAAAAATGCTCATCATCACTGGCCATCAGAGAAATGCCAATCAAAACCACAATGAGATACCATCTCACACCAGTTAGAATGGCAATCATTAAAAAGTCAGGAAACAACAGGTGCTGGAGAGGATGTGGAGAAATAGGAACACTTTTACACTGTTGGTGGGATTTTAAACTAGTTCAACCATTATGGAAAACAGTATGGCGATTCCTCAAGGATCTAGAACAAATGTACCATATGACCCAGCCATCCCACTACTGCGTATATACCCAAAGGATTATAAATCATGCTGCTATAAAGACACATGCACACGTATGTTTATTGTGGCACTATTCACAATAGCAAAGACTTGGAATCAACCCAAATGTCCATCTGTGACAGACTGGATTAAGAAAATGTGGAAGATATACACCATGGAATATTACGCAGCCATAAAAAAGGATGAATTTGCGTCCTTTGTAGGGACATGGATGCAGCTGGAAACCATCATTCTTAGCAAACTATCACAAGAAGAGAAAACCAAACACCACATGTTCTCACTCATAGGTGGGAACTGAACAATGACATCACTTGGCCTCGGGAAGGGGAACATCACACATCGGGGCCTATCATGGGGAGGGGCGAGGGGGAGGGATTGCATTGGGAGTTATACCTGATATAAATTATCAATTGATGGGTGCTGACGAGTTGATGGGTGCAGCACACCAACATAGCACAAGTATAGATATGTAAGAAACCTGCACGTTATGCACATGTACCCTAGAACTTAAAGTATAATAATAAAAAAAAAAGATATCACAGGGAAACTTTAATAAATGAGAAACCAGTGGAAAACTTGCAACATCAACTGACAAAAAAAAAAAAAAAATTCACATAGATTCTTGGGGGAAAGAGGAGAAAGTAACTGTTTGGTACTGATGATAGGAGTAGATTAAACCTATGTATGGAATATAACATGAGAAATGAGACACAGAGAGAACTAGACTAGGAAGGAGAGCCTTTAGGGACTTTAATGGAAATAATCTGAAAGGTAAAGGTTAATCTATTCTCCTTTATTGTATTCTGTGGAGAGGAACTCTGGGCTTTTCCATATATAGTTTACATGCTGCTTCCTGTCACTATGGTGATATAGTTTTTTTGTATGCTAAATGGTTGGCCTAACCATACGGTTGGTGACCCAATTATCAAGAAATAGAAAAGAACTGAAGTGTCAGTGCTGTGCTGCTAACACAGTAGACAATGGGTCTTTATTTTTCCACCAAACTCGGAGAATAG
The DNA here is from genome assembly GCF_009764315.1 of Trachypithecus francoisi. Classification (NCBI taxonomy): domain Eukaryota; kingdom Metazoa; phylum Chordata; class Mammalia; order Primates; family Cercopithecidae; genus Trachypithecus; species Trachypithecus francoisi. The sequence goes on from NW_022681470.1 coordinate 85,263,040, forward strand.
CATCAGAATGAGCACAGGAAAACAAGCAGGGTGCATACTCCTGTCATTTCACCCTGGTTTTTGTGCAGAAACTAGTTCATAAGATACTTATTTTAACTCTTGTGACTCATATGAGCCAAGATTGTGTTGCTAGGAGCTATTTTCAATTATGCTAATGGAAAAATAAAATAAATTGCAGAAATGTAAAAAAAAGAAAAAAGAGAAAGTGGAAGCTGGTTCCAGGGAGACCAATACTCCCAACCCAGAAGGGTTGGGGGTTGTTAGAAAGCCTTTTCCCAGAAAGCTTAACACTGAGTCTTAAGTCCAGCAGCCATGCTATTCATTTTTAACTGGTCGACAGGTGCCCGATATTTTCCTCTGATTCTAAGGAAGGATAGGACAGAACAGCAAGTGAAAATGGTGCAATATTACTCACCGCTTTGGAGAATCCCTGTACGGGCCACCAAATGTTACCGGCGGGTCTTTGTTCTTAGAGCTCCCAAGATGGTGGCGGGCCGCTCCCAAGATGGCAGCAAGCCTTTTATTCTCTGACCTGGGGTTCTTGGCCTCATGGATTCCAAGGAATGGAACCTTGGGCCATGCAATGTGTGTTATAACTCTATTAGAAGCTGTGGGTCATGGAAGAGAACCGTGGAACCCAGAAACTAGTGTTCAGCTTGATTAGGACAAACCCAGGCACTTAGCCATGCAGGAACAATGGTGAGCCTCTAACCCAATAAGGAGTGGCAATCGGCACCTCACTGGATCAGAAGTGTGGCGGACACCCTGCCAGATCCAGAGGGGTGGAAGTCAGCGGCGGGCCTGGCACAGCAATCAGCAGTGATGGACGGCAAGAGAAAGCTCTCTTGAATCAGAACAAACATGGACCAGAAGAGTGTGCAGTTGCAAGATTTGAGTGAAAACAGAGCTCCCATACAATGGGAGGGGACCCAAAGGGGGTTGCCACTGCCAGCTCAAATGCCTGGGTTTATATCCCAATTGTTGTCTCTCCCCCTGTGCTCTCACACAATAGATGATTGACTATTTCTCTACCTTTCACTTTTAGCCTACTTGGCATTTTAGTGAGCTCTCTTTTACTACCTGATTGGTCGGGTGTGAGCTGAGTTACAAGTACCGTGTTTAAAGGTGGGTGCAGTCACCTTCCTTAGCTAGGCTTAGGAATTCTTCATTGGCCTAGGAAATCCAGCTAGTCTTGTCTCTCACAGAGAGGCAGAGTACAGCAATTGTGAGGCATTGAACTCAGTGCTGCCCTGTTACAGCAGAAAACCAAACCAAACCAAACTCAGCTGACATCCAGCCATGGAGTGAGCATTTAAACAAGCCCTAGCCAGAGGGGAATTTCTGATCCCATTAGTCAGAACTTGAGTTCCCAGAAGCCTTGCGGCTGTGGGCTAAAGTGCTCTGGGACCCTAAACAAATTTGAAGCAGTCTAGGCCACAAAGACTACAACTCCTAGGTGAGTTCTAGTGCTGAACTGGGCCCAGAACCAGTGGACTAGTGGGGCACATGGCCCACTGATACATGAGCTAGGGCAGCTAAGGGAATGCTGACATCACCCATCCCCTAACCCCAGGCTTCACAGCTCATGTCTCCAAAAAGAGACCCTTTCCTTCCACTTGAGGTGAGGAGAAGGAAAAACGGGGACGACTTTGTCTTGCATTTTTGTATACCAGCTCAGCCACAGCAGAATAGGGCAGTGGTCATAGTCATGAGGCTCCCTTTACAAACCCTAGCTCTGTCATGACATTTCTATACACACCCTGGGCCAGAGGGAAACCTACTGCCTTGAAGGGAAAGACCCAGTCCTTGCAGAATTTACCTGCTAACTAAAGAGCCCTTGGGTCCTGAATAACTACCAGTGATTCCCAGTTACTATACTGAGGACTTTAGGTGACACTTTGAGACTTGCTGGCTTCAGGTGAGACTCAGCACATTCCCAGGTGTGGTGGCTACAGGGTGATACTTCTGCTTGAGAAAAGCAGAGGAAAAAGTAAAGAGGATTTTGTCATGCATGTGAAGCACCAGCTTGGCCACAGGGAAACATAGCACCAAATGAACTTTTGAGGTCCCTGATTCCAGACTTGGTTCTTGTATGGCATTTCTGGACCTTCCCTTGGGAAAAGGGAAACACCCTGCCCTGAAGAATGTGTCCCAGTTTGGGCAACATTAACCACAAGCTGATTGAAGACTCTGAAGGGAACATTGGTGGTAGTATGGAAGTACTCTCCATGGTCTGTGATGGTGGTAGCCACAGAGTGAGGCTCTTCTGCCTTTGGAACAAATTGAGAAGAGAGAGAAGGACTGCATTTTTTGGTTTGAGCACCAGCTCAGCCACAGGACAATAGAATGCCAGATAGATTTCTAAAGGACTTGACTCTAGTCCCTGGCTTGTGAACAGCACCTCTGGACCTTTCTGGGGCCTAGCAGAACTTACTAACCTGAAGGGAAGAACACAGGCCTGGCTGCCTATGGTACCTGCTAATTTTAGAACCCCAGGGCTTTGAGAAAACATCGGTGGTAGTAGCCAGGGAGTGGTTCCAACAGGCTTTGGGTGAGACTCAGTGCTTTGCTGGCTTCATGTCTGAGCTACTGCATTTCTAGTCATTTTGGCCACAGGGGTGCTTGTGTCACCCTTCCTCTAGCTCCAGGCAGCTCAGCCCAGAGGCAGAGACTCTGTTTGTTTTGGAGAAAGTGAGGGAAGAGAACAAGAGTATCTGCCTGGTGATCAAAAAAGAAAAAAAAAATTTTCATTCTCCAAGTTGAATATGTAAGTGAAGAGATTATGCTCTCCTCCCTTTTTATAAAGCACTTAATTTAGAAAACTTTTATATGTAATTATTTTCTTCGAAATGTATGCACATCATTTAAAAAGCTAAATATGTCTTTTGTCGTTTCATTTGACTCAGGTGTACCTTTATTTTAAACCTGGAAATCATTGTTTTGAAATACCAGTAGCAAAAGGTAGAGCACCCTATTCCAGAATTTCTTTTGGAGAGTAGAGCCTACCTTCAGCAGGACCTGGCTCCAAGTTCCAAAACTATCTTATGTCATGAAGAAATAGAAAATTTGTATTTCTTTTGAATATAGGCAATTCAATTTTCCGTTGACTACAGACAAAACACAGATGGCCTCCCCAGTTACCAGGTGAATTTAGGGTGAACGTGTGTGTGTGCATGTGTGTGTGTGTGTTTGTGTGTAGCAACATGCTGTTTTAATGAGCACCTGGGTGCAGGTAGGCTGAGGCGTGAAATCGAGTCAGCACCAAATGAGGGTGGGGCAAAGGTTTTATAGTCTCCTATCAGCAGGAAGTGTCCTAGTCTGACATAACTGCTATGTTGTTGTACCCAGATGGCCTCTCTAGATCTTCAGGGGTACGTGTCTTCTGGCAGGCTCTCTTGCTGCTTCTGCTATCTTGCTGGCACACGCTGCTGGTGCAGGTAGCCTTGCACCTTGGGACTGGGCCTGAGAAGGGAGGAGTTATTCATCTCCTTAAGCTTTCAGACCTGGGGGAAGAATCTTACATTCCTGTCTATTTGGTTATAGAAAAGGGAAAACAGATGACTTTCTCAACAACTACTTCAGGCGTGACATAGGGGTGGCGTGGGCACCTTGGACAAAGAAAAACTTAATTTTGGGGTTATTCTGAAGAGACGGGTTGGTATCCATCATGTCATTGTAGTAGGAGCATTGTCTGGATTGTCTGGCGATTAACTGTAGTTTCAACAAGAGTTTCAGTGGCTTTTATTATCAGTAGGATAACACACCAGAGAAACAGGAGGGGCCCGTTGATGATGATTACTGCCCCTACCAGTGTTTTAAATCCTCCTAAATTAGAAAACCACCCTCCTAGAAGGTTTGTTGGGTCCCATCCCTTCCAGGTTTGGACTGGTACGTGGGCTACTTTTCTGATGTCAGAAGTGATTTCTAGAACCTCTTTTCCCTTATCATCTGTGTTAACATGGCGATTTAGAGATATTAAACTTACCACAGACTCCACTCTCTTCTGCTAATAAGTAGTTTCGTGCTAGCCTGTTTTGATAAATTGCTGCACACATTTGGTTTTGTGGCGCTGAGCATTTCTGGGGCTGAGGCAGTTTGGTTAGTGATTATTTCTAGAACAGTCTGTAGTCTAGTTATTCTATTTAGCATATATATAGAAGTACAATAACCTCAGCCCAAGTGGCAAGACCTAACATTCGATGATCCATTGCGGAGGTCATTTGTCCCTTTGCCATTTTTTGGCTTTCTCCTACCTTTAAGGATAGTTTTTCTTTGTTTAGATTATTATATACAGGGACGCCAAGGGTGCTGCCCGCTGTTAATGTTTTGGAGGAAGGAGTAGCCTTGGGGTGAGCTTGACCCTGGTGCGATGGACCCAGTGGGGGAGTCTTTGGACTCTCACTGCAGTTGGTGTGCTGAATATCACAGTGTAGGGGCCTGTCCACTTTGGTTGTAGCTTTTGGTGAGGGTCGGGTTGGCAGATAAGCCCTGTTCTTTCCACATGAATGTGTGTGAATGCACTATATGGAACGCATAACAAGAATTTGAATATATGTTGATCTGTTTTCTGGCTGCTAGAGTGAGAGCTCAAGTGAGGGCGATGAGTTCAGCTTTTTGGGAGGTGGTGCCTAGAAGGAGTGGATTGGCTTTAATAGTGTCTGGGGGGTGGTGACACTATAGCGTAGCCAGCATGCCAGCGTCCTTGATGTAGTAAGGAGCCGCCATTTACCAACCAAGTAAAGGAGGCATCTGGAAGGGGTTGGTCTGTTAGGTTTGGAAAAGGTATAAGAAAGGTTTGAACAGTGTTCACACTGAAGTTTGAAGGGTCTTGGGCAGTTGTAGCTTCAGGTAAGACCATGACTGTGTTTGGACGGAAGCTAAACACAGTGATTTGGGGAGTTTCTATGAATAGAGAATACAGTTGGAGGAGCCATGAGGCAGAGATGAGACTTAGTACACTGCGGTGAACTAGCATGTCTTTGATGTTATGGGTTGAATAAACGGTTAGGTTGGCATGGAGAGATAGTTTTAGACTTTCAAGGGTGAGGACAGCAGCTGCTGCCAATGCTCGGAGGCAGGCAGGCCATCTGAGAACTGTGGCTTCAAGCTGTTTAGAGAGGTAGGCAACAACCTGGAGGGTGGATCCCTTAGACTGGGTTAGAACACCTAGTGCAACTCCATGCTGTTCATCAGTATAGAGGGAGAAAGGTTTGGTGAGGTCTGGAAGAGTGAGGATGGGGGCTGAAATGAGAGCCTTTTGGAGTAGATGGAAAGGTTGGGTAATAGGCTGTGCAGGTTTTAAAGGCTCATGGAGAGGGTCTTTAGCAGCTTGGTATAACGGTTTGGCAAGTAAAGGGAAGGAGAGAACCCAGAGCCTAAAATATCCCACTAGCTCTTGAAAAGAGAATTTCTTGCTTAGTTTACGGAGGCAGGAGGCACTAGAGGAGGGATGTGCAGTCAGTTGTGAGCCCTCGGGTTCACGGGCTAAGAGGTAGGCCTAAATAGGTGACTGAGGGGGTGCATATTTGTGCTTTCTTAGGGGAGACCCAATACCCCTATTCTGCCAAGAAGTTTAAAAGAGAGAGAGAGTATGGGCATTGCAGTCTCTTTGAGAGGGGCTACACAGGAGCAGATTATTAGCATATTGAAGGAGAGTGGATGGTTTTAGGGATAAGGTAGAGAGGTCATGAGCAAAGGGCATGTCCAAAAAGGTGGGTGCTGTCTCTGAAACCTTGAGGTAGTACACACCAGGTGAGCTGACGTGAAAGGTGGGTGTCAGTGTTTTCCCACGTAAAGGCAAAGAGGTTTTGGGAATCAGAGTCTAAAGGAATTGTGGGAGAAAAAAGCATCCTTTAGGTTTAGAAGAGAAAAATGGGTGGTATTGGAGGGAATTGCGGAAAGTGAAGTATAAGGGTTAGTAACTGCTGGAAAGCTTGGTTAATGAGCCTGAGGTCCTGGACTAAGCAATGAGCTCCTGGCTTTTTAACAGGTAGAACTGGTGTGTTAAAAGGGGAGTTTGTTGGGCGGATGGGTGACTGGCGAGGAAGTGAGAAATGATTAGGCCTACAAGAGCTGCTTGGGGGATGGGATACTGCTTCTGTGATAGAAACTGGGTGGGCTCTTTAAGGGTAATGCTGACGGGGATGTGGTGTTTTGCGCCTAAACAGCGGGGTTAACTACAGATGGGGAATAAGGAAAAGTTGCATGTTTTAACGTGGGAGGTTGGAGAAGTAGAAGAGAGTTAGAAGTGCCAGAGGGATCTAGGTGGATGTCTTGGGTACTATGGGGAACGTGGAAGTGGAGAGTAATGTCGAGTTTTGAAAGGATGTCTCTGCCTAGGAGCGGAGTTGGGCATGAGGGCAGGACTAAGAAAGAGTGAGTGAAGGAAAAGGTGTGTAGGGAGCAGAAGAGTGGAGCGGTTACTCGGGGTTTGGAGACTTGTCAACCAATTCCCACAACAGAGACTTGGGAGGACTGGGTGGGTCCTGAAAAATTTGGTAAAGCAGAGTAGGCTACCCGGTATTAATTTAAAAATCACACTGGCCTACTTGCCACCATCAGGGTTACCACTTGGCTCAGATGAAGCGATGGTAGTTTCCGGGATGTCCTTTCCAGGGCACCATCAGTCTTCAGTGGCAAGGCCAATGAGATCCAAGCAGGAGGTTTTGGCCTGCTTGGGAAGGGATGGGGGCGGTCCTTGCTGGGGCCACTCATAGTATGACTTCCATTGGGGTCCTCTGCAGAGGGGCACAGCCTTGTGGGCTTACCTGGGTGTAGGCATTGTCTGGACCAGTGGCCTTCGTTGCCGCACTTGAAACAGGTGCCAGGTGGAGGTGAATTGCTAGGAGGCTTCTGTGTGGAGCTGCCGCCCCGTGGGCCAGCAGGGGGCCCCTGATGGCGGAGGCAAGCATTTGAAACTCTGCCTGTTTTTGCCTTTTACTTTACTCATCATGATTGTTAAAGACTTTGAAGGGTAAATTAAGAAGATCTCACGGTAGGGTTTGAGGGCCGTCATCAAGCTTCTGAAGCTTGCACCAAATATCAAGGTTGGATTGGGAGATGAACTGAAGGTTTAAAATAGTGGTTCCTTCTCACCTGGATGGGTCTAGGTTGGTATATTTTCTCATGGCTTCAGTTAAACAAGGGAGAAAAAGGGCTGGGTTTTCGTCAGGACCTTGGGTGATTTCTGATTTTCATAGTTTACCACTTTATGGGCACCCTTTTTGAATGCTGCAAGGAGACACACAATCATGTCTCAAATGCGGCGTCCAGAGGCCCCGTCTTGATAATCCCAGTGAGGGTCCTGCTTGGGGACTGCCTCTGCACCAGTAGGCTGGGCAGGAGCTTGGTGATGAATTGTATCAGTATGCGCCTGAGCTAGGCTGCAGATAACAGTCCCAGTCTTCTGGGGTGAGGGTGGAAGAGAGGATAACATAGAGGTCATGCCAGGTTACTTCTTAAGACTGGGTAAAATACTGAAACTCCCTAATATAAGAGGCAGGGTCTTCTGGAAATGAACTGAGTCTTTTGTTAATTTGAGAGAGATCAGTGAGGGAGAAGGGAACATGAACTCTAATAATACCTTTGGTTCCTGCTACTTCCTGAAGGGGGCATTCTAGCACAGGTGCTGAAGTAAGGTTGGGGCATGCCAAAGTTGGTGCCTGAGCGAGTATGGGCAGGAGAGAAGGAAGAACCTGGAAGTAGTTCCTGCTGAGGATGTGAAGGGGAAACGGGGGTTGAGTTAACAGGCAGTGGAGGATAGATAGGGGCATAAGGTGGTGGGATGGGTTTACAGGCTTCAGGAGAGGGCGGTGAGAAAGGAGAATGAGTACAGGCAATGCTAGAATTGTCCTGAGGAGAGGATGGTGTAGGAAAAGAAGTAGATACAGCTGACTGGGAAGGTGGCTGAGAAGACAATGAGGAGGCTTGGGGGGTTAAAGAAGACGGCTGAGAGGAAGAGGTAGGGGCTGGGAGGGGTGGACAGCAGTCTGCTGGATCTAACAAGGAAAAAGAGGTAGGGTTGGGAGGAGAAAGGTGATCAAGGCGGCAAGAATGAAGGAGAAGGATTTGAACAGGTGAGCAAAAATTGCAGAGGTCGGGTTGTAATCTGAGTGCAAAAAGGCCTAGACATAAGGAATTTCTTCCAATTTTTCCAGTTGTCGACAATAATTGCTTACGTCAGTTAAAATTGTTAAGTTGAATGTTCTATTTGCAGGCCATTTGGACCCATTATCTAATTCGTACTGCGGCCAGGCTGCATTGCAAAAAAGACAAGGCGCTTAGGGCAGATATCTTGACTGAGGCCTAAGGTTTGCAGGTTTTTTATGAGGCAGCCTAGAGGGCTGTTTTTTGGAATGGAGGACTGGGAGTTTTCCATAATGGAGGGTAGGCTTGGGAGAGCAGGGAAAAGGAGACCATCCTGGATGGCTGGAGGGAGATGATAAAAGGAGCGAGCCTCACCGCTGCCTTTTTTGTCCTGGAACGGGATCAAATGACCTGGAGGCGTCCTCCTGAGACCAGATGATCAGCGAGTACCTGGCACATGCCAGAGCCTTCTTGGACCAACATTGGATTTTCAGACCGGAGAAACCAAGAGAGGCCATGCAGAGTTTCCCCTGCTAACTGGGCTCCCGGGAAACTTACCAGTAGGTGAGATCAGTGACCGATGTGCATGCAGAGAGAGGCGATTGGAAGCTGAGGAGCTTCCTTTGTCTGGCTACTATGGCCTGCTCTCCAGGATAGAGGGGTAGGGTCCACAGAGGACGCAGACCTGAGCCCCTCCTGGGTCTCCACACCAGATGTAAGGTTCTTGTATTGGTTGGAACCCCAAGAGTGTGCCAACACACAAGGCAGTGTGGAGCAACATGCTGTTTTAATGAGCGCCTGGGTGCAGGTGGGCTGAGGCCTAAAATGGGGTCAGCTTGAACAATATATATTTTTAATAAGTTTCTGTCTTCTACTTGAGGACTAGTTTTCATTACTTTTATTTTTGTTTTTGCAGTCTGTTAGCAGATGACCTGTGATATATGTCACATTGTGATTCAATTTTATTTAAAAAAAAAAAAAGCAACAGTTTTCTCTCTGTTCTACCATTGTGGAGAGTTTTTCTGGAGTTGAAAATAATTTTGTTTTTAGCTGCTTTTTAAACGCTGTCCAGAATTACCAAACATGATATAAACATATAAGTTACCCACAAGGCTTCACTGTAAAGGGCCTTTCTTTTTTTGAGCGTCTAGTCACATCTCGCAATTGTACGGCAAAATATTGCACAATGTTTAGATAGAAGGGTCTCTCTATTTGGAATCTACAGTTCTTTCAGAGCAAGTAGACCATATTTCTACAAAAATAACTTCACAAAACAACAACCAGATATTCCAGTTCTTTCTTTTAATGCCCCTGCCATCTTCAGACCCAAAACTGAGTCAGAGATAATGGGGCCCAGAAACAACTGGGCTCACATCTGTGCATTGAGTAGGTGTTAAGACCCTCAACTTCATTCCTTCTCCTGCTGTCCAAATGCCCAGGAATCTGCAGAGGGCACCTGTCACATTCCTGCCCCTCAGAGACCTAAATCTGTAGCTTAAACTTTTGAATCTAGGTCCTGGGGTTCTTCAGCATCTGTTAGAGAAGCCTCCATGAGGACATATCTCCTCTAGATTTTCTCCCCATTCTATAGCTCCCAGAAATAGTAAACCAGGTTGACTCTGCCTAGAGTCCACATAGAGGGGCTGTCATTTGCCTAAGATGCAAAATAAAGGGCTAGACTTTGAACTGAGGATGGATAGAAAACTCAGGGGAGAAATCTACCTTGTGAGACATCAACATAGACTTTGTAAAGTCCCTCTTTTGGAGTGGGTTTCTCCATGTTTGTAGATTTTTGTCCAGTGACCTGCTGCAGTTGTACAAATAGCAAAAAGTAGAGCACCCTGTCTCAGAGTTTCTTTTGGAGAGTAAAGCCTACCTTCAGCAAAACCTGGAAGAATCTGTAAGTATAAACAAGTACCTTAGCAATGAGAGGTCAGCACCACAAAACGTCCAGTCATGACCACAACTACACCTCACCTGTGAACTCTTACTGGAGTAGGATAGTTTTATCTTTCCTCTTACCCGAGAGTTAGCTGATCAGAGATAGGTAGTATCCAACATGGTTGGCTGCTTTACAAGGGCAATTTAATTTACTTTCCTGGCCTCATAGAAGTACCTTGAATTGGTCCTGCCTGATTCATCATGGGGACATCAGCCTAGGCTTACTGGAACCCGTCTCATCAGCATCCGAGATTCTATGAGACATTTAAGGATGTCCTGTGAAGACTGTTGATGGGGTATTCTGCTTTCATCTCAGTGGAAGAGAAATAAGGCATCTAGGGTTTGTTTCTCCCCTCACAGAATGAATCTTCTTGGTTGGTACCTAAATGGGGGTTTCTTCAGTTTCCTGGTACTTGGATGAAGAACCAAGAGGAGATCTGGAGATGCAAACTAATATATAGACCAATTGCCTCCATTTGGTATGGCTATTAGAAAAGCAAATGGAGCTGTCATGGCTCATCATGCATGAACTTTCAGTCTAGAAAATGTAGGTAAATGCTTGAATTTGGAAGTATGTGGCCAGTTTTTTTTTTAAAAAGTAGAGATATAGGTGCACAGGGAACTTGGGCTTCATTTGAGCTCCTTACTTCCCTGTTATTGTGAGTTCTGATGTCACTACCTGAATGGCCATTCTTTTTTTTTGTTTTTTTTTTTTGAGACGGAGTCTTGCTCTGTCACCCAGGCTGGAGTGCAGTGGCACAGTCTTGGCTCACTGCAACCCCCGCCTCCTGGGTTCAAGCGATTCTCCTGCCTCAGTCTCCCAAGTGTAGGATTACAGGTTCCCACCACCACGCCCAGTTAATTTTTTGTATTTTTAGTAGAGACAGGGTTTCGCCTTGTTGGCCAGGTTGGTCTCGAACTCTGGACCTCAGGTGGTCCGCCTGCCTCAGCCTCCCAAAGTACTAGGATTACAGGCATGAGCCACCACGCCCGGCCTATACGTTTTATTTTTAAAATCAGTGATAGATAAATGGAAAAAGAAATAGAAAGGGTATGCCCTGTATTCACATCCTGGCAATTATGAGACACTTCGCATCTACCCCCCAGGGTTTTATGAAGATAAACTCACATAATGTGAGGTTCCCCACATACTGTTTTGTAATGTACTTCCCAGCACATAGTACGTGCTCCGTAAACATTGCATTAATGTATATGCACAAGTTGTTTCCCAAATGGAGATTTGCTTAGACATTGTGGTCCTCTTTAAACTTTAAAGGGCTAGCAAAACAATGCCATGTTTCAGAATTGTGATTGGTGGTCTTCACTTTGGACCAAAAATATTTGTATTGGGCTAAGAGTATTGTGTAAAGGGACTCTGTTTGTTGTGCCTGTAGTTTTCTACCTAAGTGCTACTCATGATGGACCTAGGAGGAGCAACATTAACATGAACAGGGATTTCTTACAGGAGCCAGTTAATAGACCTCTTCCAAACCTACAGAATCACATTACTTAAAGTGGGGCTCAGAATAGCAAATGATATATGCACATTGAAGTTTCAGAAGCAATGCTTAGCTAAGTGGCTCTCAGCCCAAGCTTCCAATTAGGATCACATGGCCAGTTTAAAGAAATACTCTCACTTGTACCCACCCCACAGGTTCTGTCTGTTGGTCTGGGTAAGAACATTGGTGGTGTTTTAGTTTCGTACCCCATGTGATCCTAAGGTAAGGCCAGGGTCAAGCATGAGGGCCCTTAGATACATTTGTGGAGTTGAGTTCAGCCTTTGTTCCAGAGGAAGGTCACAGGGTCTGCTCTCCTTTGGTTTGGTGTGGTCAAGTCAGTGCAGCCAATATTTTTATTATTGTAGCCCAAATTGCTGGCTTCCATGGGAGAGAAGGGCACTTGATGGCAGGAAAATGGAAACTCACATTTTGACCTTTATGTAGGGGCTCACTGTTCCTGTCTTGTACCATGAAGAAACAGGAGAGTAGCTTTTTCTGCATTTCAAGGTCCTTCTGCCTGTGTGTGTGGCCACAGCAGGTGAAGGAGTTGTGCTGACATCTCTAAAGGCATATTCTCAAGATGTGTGATTTGTCCAGATAATCTCATCTGAAGAGAAATCAGAAAAAGAGGAAGAAATGGCTGGTTCTCGGGTAAATGAGTACTAGGTCGGAGGCTGGATCAGCTGTTTCTCCAGAAATGTCATGTGTTTAAAACTTGCAGACTTTTATTTATATATTTGTAATGTTTCTGCCTAATAAATTTATTTCAAGTACTTTTAAAATTTTTCTTCTTATGATAGTCAAGAGGCTCTGAAAAATATTTCTTTCCTATATATCAATGTTTTATATCCATTCAGGCTTTTTAAGTGCCATAAGCAATCTTTACTATAAATTTTTGACCTGCAAAATGAATGTTTCTTTTGTATCTGTTGAACATGGGAAGGTGTGGATGCCCAAGATTCCCACTGGAGATGGATTTGGGTCCTTGGATTAGTTAAAAGAAAGTTGATGGAATTTTGCATGAAACTGATGTTTCTTTATGATTAGATTCAGATTTTGCCTTCTTGACCTATGCTGTTATAGCAATGATGTTGTAACCTCCTCCTGTGCATTTTTACACGTGATACCAGTTTTTTGTGTTACAGTTGCTGTTAATTTTATTCACTAGGTTAAGATGCTTTCTGACAGATTTCTTCACTAAAAAACAAATTAGTTTTCTCTGTATTATTAAGTACATTGGGGAGATTTAATAACTGATGGGCATGAACCATCACATTTAATTTGGAAGTTCTCCTTCTTAGATTATTTGACCTTGGAAAATGAAGGCTCTTATTTAATGGTCAAATGAACTGAGATAAATGCAGGCTCTGCCACTTAATGTTTGGCAGAATATTCTCCTTGGTTCAGAAGCATTAGCATCACAGGTGAACTTGTTCAAAATTCAGAAAGTCAGGTTTCAGCCCAGACCTTCTGAATCAAAATCTACATTTTAAACAGATTTCTAATTTCTTGTCATATGCATTAAAATCTGAGAGGCACTTCAGATGATTTTTCCTTCTGAGAAATTTATCCAACTTATTTTGTGTAATGTAAATATAGCTGTCCAATATGTAATGCCTGTATTGGCACCCTTATTTTTATACTATAACACTTAACAAAAGTATAGCATCTCCACTGGTTTTGTAAATCTTATGCCATCCTCTTTCCTTAGAGTTACAGAATGCAAATGAGAATCTTTGTGTTTTAAACAGTATCTTACTGGACAATTTATGCCAGAAAAAGTTCACTTTACTCTCTTCAATTCAGTTGGAGTCAAATTAAGAACTCTGCCCATGGCACATTTTGTAAATGTGTGTGTATTTTTTCCCCCCAGGGACTATTGGCATTCAGTGATGTGGTCATAGAATTCTCTCCAGAGGAGTGGGCATGTCTGGACGCTGCCCAGCGAAATTTGTATAGGGATGTGATGTTCGAGAACTACAGAAACCTGGTCTCCCTGGGTGAGGATAACTTCAATACACAATTTATATTTCATACTATGGATTTCATATTTTTCACTCCTGAAATGTTACCTGAGAGTTTGTCATTTGCATGAATGAGTTTTTGATCTCTGCTTCTAAGGAAAACTTGGGAACTTGTTGGTGTAGAAAATAAAATCTTCAAAATGTTTCATCTTGACATAAATTTTAAGGTGATCTAAATTCTTCAGTCTAGATGACTGGTAATTCCAGAACTTTAGTGGTATAAGATACTGTTGCCCACACGTCAAAATCTAATTACACTACCAAGTTTTGATTCAGTGGTATTGGGTAGTGGAGCTAAGAACCTATACGTTTTTGGGAGACCGAGGTGGGCAGATCACCTGAGGTCAGGAGTTCAAGACCAGCCTGGCTAACATGGTGAAACCCCATTTCTACTAAAAATACAAAAAACAAAAATTAGATGGGCATGGTGGCATGTGCCTGTAATCCCAGCTACTTGGGAGGCTGAGGCAGGAAAATCACTTGAACCTGAGAGGCAGAGGTTGCAGTGAACCGAGATCGCGCCATTGCACTCCAGCTTGGGCAACAAGAGCTAAACGCCGTCTCAACAAACAAACAAACAAAAAGAACCTATACATTTAAAGTCCTTTCTAAATACTGTATAGTTAATGTCAGAAAATAGTATTTTGGGAGTAATTTTCTAGAACCTTCTAAAAAATTGTTTTCCTACCAAGCACCGTACTAGGTTGGTAATTGGAGCATGCCAGCAAGAGTCATGTTATTTTTTCTAATGAAACAGGTCTTGCTATGTCTAATCCAGACCTGATCACCTGTCTAGAGCAAAGAAAACAGCCTGGGAGTTTAAAGAGACAGGTAATAGTAGCCAAATTTCAAGGCAGGTAGGAGTAAATAAAGCAAATGACACAGGTTAGAGGCCCAAATGTCAAGGAGAAAGCCGGAAATGAAAATGTGGTTTGGGCAGCTCTGCTTCAGAAAAGCCTGAGTTTCTTTGTCCTCCTCTCACAGGAGCATCTTCTGCCCCATGCTCTTAAGTTCTCTAAGGATTCCACTACCATGAAGTGATTTTCCTTTGAGGTTACAGAGTGAAGCAAAGTCCTCTTCATGGTTTATAAGGCACTATATAATCTGACTGCTTTTCCATTGCTTTGTGGAACATAGGAATATCTACATATTTTTGAGGAACTCTATTTTATACCATTTAATTCTCTTTTTGCATCTTGTCTGAAATTTGTGAGAGTAGTGGTATATTGGTATTTGGTTCAGAAATCCCCGGAACACCACAAACGTATGTTGTGTTTTCAGCTTCATGATTTTCTATCCTATGGAGGTTTCAAATGTGATTTTACAGAAGCTCATACTCAGTGATTTTATCAGAACACTAAATATAGGAAAATCTAAACTTATTTTACTTCAAAATTTTATTTTCTAAGTAAAAACTGAGATTGGTAATTTAAACTCTATGCCCACATTGTTACAGTATCAACAGTAATATAATTTAATATATCTATTCCCTACATTTAAAAAAAATACTATTTTATTAGGGAGCTTGGAAGATTGCTGAGCATATATTAAACTCCCACCTTTTACCTTATTTTTAAATAACTATATTTTAAATTTGTTTTTATTTACTATAAAGCTTACTGGGGTATACATACATATACATGCATGCATATATATTTATTTGTGTGTGTAACAACTCTTTTACAAATAAAAATTATGAATGTCCAACATAAAAATTTGATGTGTACACATTGTACTATAATTAACACACTCAAATTGATTTGGAGTGTGAATTCCTAATGTCTACTACCTTAGCAAATTTTAAGCCTACAAGACATGATTAACTGTATTCATGAAATTACACATTCGGTCTTTTAAATTTGTTCATCTTAAAACCAAACAACAATTCCAGCACTTTGGGAGGCCAAGGTGGGCGGATCACTTGAGGTCAGGAGTTCAAGACCAGCCTGGCCAACATAATGAAACCCCATCTCTACTTAAAAAAACTAAAATTAACTGGGCATGGTGGCGGGTGCCTGTAATCTCAGCTACTCGGGAAGCAGCGGCAGGAGAATTTGCTTGAATCTGGGAAGTGGCGGCTGCAGCGAGCAGCCACTGCGCTCCAGATCCTGCCATTGCACTCCAGCCTGGCTGACAGAGCAAGACTCCGTCTCAAAAAAACAAACCTGAAAAACACCTTCCCAATTTCTTCACTTCTAGGCCCTGCCAACTCCCTCTGTACTCTCTGCTTCTGTGAGTTTCACCATTTTGGATTCTCTATACAAGTGAGATCATACAGTATTTGCCTTTTGGTGTCTGGCTTATTTTACTTAGCATAATGTCTTTCCAGTCCATCCATGTTGTTTAAATGGCAGAATTAAATTATTTTTATGACCAAATAATATTTTATTGTGTATGTAAACCATATTTATCCATCTAGTGTCTAAAAACATTTAGGTTATTGTAATATCTTGGCAATTGTGAATGATACTGTAATAAATATGATGATGCAGATATTTCTTTGAGATACTGATTTCATTTCCTTTGGTTATATACATAGAACTGGGATTGCTGAATTTTATACTTGTGTCTTTTTCTAAGAGCCTTCATACCAATTTTTATAATGACTTCACCAATTTACAACTTTTAAAGTGTACAGTACAGGATTTCTGTTTCTTCACATTGTGTGTTTTGTTTTGTTTTGTTTTGTTTTGTTTGAGATGGAGTTTTGCTCTTGTGGCCCAGGCTGGAGTGCAATAGCACGATCTCAGCTCACTATGACCTCCACCTCCCAGGTTCAAGCAATTCTCCTTCCTCAGCCTCCCAGGTAGCCAAGATTACAGGCATGTGCCACCATACCCAGCTAATTTTGTATTTTTAGAAGAGACGGGGTTTCACCATGTTGGCCAGGCTGGTCTCAAACTCCTGATCTCAGGTGATCTGCCCACCTCAGCCTCCTAAAGTGCTGGGATTATAGACATGAGCCACTGCTCTTAGCCCCGTTCTTCACATTATTGTCAAACCATTATCTCACTTTTTAATATATATGTATTAGTCATCTTAAGTGTGAAGTGATATTTCATCATGGTTTTGATTTGTGATTGCCTGATGATTGGTGATAGCCCTCTGATATATCTGTTGGCATTTGTATGTCTTCATTGGAACAGTATCTATTGGTCTTTTGCCTGTTTTTCAATTTTATTATTAATATTATCATTATTATTGTGTTCCTTTTGATTTCTATGAGTTCCTCATATATTGTTGATATCTACCTTTTATTTGATTTATGGATTGCAAATATTTTCTCCCATCCTGCAGATTTTCTTATTTTATTGTTTTTCTTGCTGTGCAGATGCTTTTTAGTTTCATGAAGTCCAACTTGTTAATACTTGCTTTTGTTGCCTGTTCTTTTGATGTCATATCCAAAAAATCATTACCACAACCAATATCAAGTAGTTTTTAAAATATATTTTCTTTTAAGTCTTTCTGTCTGACATTTAAGTCTTTATTTTGAGTTAATTTCTTGGTATTGTGTAAGAAAAAAATGGTCTAATTTCACTTGCATGTAGATATTCTTTTTGCCCAGCATCAATTATTGAAGAGACTATCTTTTGTACACTGTGTATTCTTGATGCCCTTGTTAAAGATTCATTGACCTTATATGCATGGGCTTATATCTGAGCTCTCTATTTTGTTCCTTTTTTGTATCAGTTTTCGTATTTATGCCATCCTACTCTTATTACCATAGTTTTCAAATAGAGCTTTAAATCAGAAAGTATGATGCCCCCAGCTTTGTTATTATTTCTCAAGATTGCTTTCACAATTCAATGTCTTGTAATGCTATATAAATTTTAAAATTTTATTCTATTATTTTTAAAAATGCCATTGTAATTTTGATAGGAAGTTTATTGAATCTCTTTATTGCTTTGGATAATATGGCACTTTACAATAATTAGTCTTCCAATTTATAAACATTGGGTATCTTTACATTTATTTGTTTTTTCTTGTTTCTTTTATCAATATTTTCTTTCCCAATGTAAAGATTTTTCACATCATTGTTTAAATTTTTTGCTAAAAAATTTAGATGTTACTGTAAATGAGTTTTTTTATTAACTAGTTTGTAGTTAGTGTACTAGAACAAAACTGATATTTGTATAACCTTTTATATTCTGCTAATTTACTAAGATTTTTGGTTTATTTCTTAGGCTTTCTACATATAAGATGATGTCATCAACAAACAGCAATATTTTTACTTATTTCTTTTCAATTTTTATGGCTTTTAAAAAATTTTCTTGCCTAATTGTTCTGTCTAGGACTTCCAGGACTATGTTAAAATAGAAGCATTGATAATGGGCACAATATCACTTTGCACTGGTGTCTGTGCATTTGAAGGAGCAAATACCTCTACCAGTTTTTATAAACTGGTTTATACAGGTAAAGATTTTATCCTATTGGGTCCCCAGCTGATGAGATCTTTTCTGGGTTCACAGTAGAGAGGGGATATACCTGAGTCCTAAGGTTGTTGCAGGGTCCACAATGGGGTCTATCTTTAATGGGCTTATTACCAGGGGCTTGTGTGCTTATGAATTCTGTCTTATTACTTGGCCAACTGAGTTGCCTTCAGCACTTTGATCTGTAGGGCAGACACTTGGCCTAATCCCAAGTGTTTGTATGTGTGTGGCTCCCACCCAGTACTTGCAAAGTTTTTACCAGGTCACAGGTCTCTAGGTTGGCAGGACTGGCTATGGAATATAGCTTAAAGGTCTAGAACTGAGTTATTCACCTGCTTCAGAGACCACAGTAAATGTCAAGGTCTGCAGTTCTGCATCTATGGCCATGAATGAGCATCTGACCCTAGCTCTCTGAATGGGCAGGACCTCTTCTTGACTGTGGCTGGAAGGAGTTAATGACAGTTACAGGTGTTACTTCAGAATTCTAAGTGGAATCATGTTAAATGGGCCATTTCCTCATCTGTGTAGCCAAGACCAGCGGTCCTCAAGTTTGCCATCTGAAGGTAAACTTGCTTTCTGAAAAAGGCTTTCCTTGGTCTTGTGCTTTTGGCAGGGTATTACAACTCCCTCCCTGAATCACAAAGCAATCATAAATGTACTTTTTGTGTGACAGGGTCTTGCTCTATTACCCAGGCTGGTCTCAAACACCTGGCCTGAAGTAATCCTTCTGCCTCACCCTCTCAAATAGCTGGAATTACAAATATGAGCCATGGTGACCGGCTCTCTCACAAAGGCACTTATGTCCATAGATGGTTGATAAGTTTTTGTTGCTTTGGGAGATATACAAGAAGAGGACCTCCTGTTCCAACAACTTGCTGATTTTATTCTTCCTATATAGTTGCACTTCCGTTTATTTTTCTCTTTGTATTTCAAATTTGTGTGGGATTTTTAAATAAACATATGTATTTGGGAAACCTAGTGGGGAATCTATGTTCTCATTAAATCTTATATGTATTCATGCGTGCTTATAAATTATATGTTTCCAATAAATGAACACTTTTATTATTACTTGATGTTCATATTTTCTCTTGTGACAAGTTTGGCTTAAAGTATACTTTGTGAAATATAACAGTTGTTGACATATAATGTACTTTTCCCAATATAATTGTTACCTTTCCAACTGTCATTTGGTTACCATTTGCATGGAATCTTTTTTCTTCCTCCCACTTTTAGTCTATTATGCCAGTCGTCTAAAGTTAGTCTCTTGGAGACAAGACATAGTTTGTGGTTTTTACAATTTTTTCTAAATCTCTTTATTCAGTCTTTTGATTGGGATGTTTTGTTGATGACTATTTAAATAGCTGTCTAATACATAATTACTTACTATTGTCATTTATTGTTTTATCGGATTCTTGTAGCCATTTTTTCCTCCTTTTCTCTCTGTCTTCCAGTATGTTTTCTGAGCTTAGCAACATGCTTCTACTCTCTTCTTCTGTGTGTGTTTATATGTATCTCTATAGGTATTTTCTTTGTGGTTGCCATGAGAATTATAAAACCTCCAAAGTTACAACAACGTATAATAAACTGGTAATAGCTTAATTTCAGTTGCATACAGAAATTTTTTTCATTATATTTACCTTAAACTTCATATTATTGATGTCACTAATTATATTTTTCATATTATATAGACATCAACAGATGTTTATTATTGTTCTCATGCATTTTTCAAATTGTAGAGCATAAGTAAAAGTGTTTTCAGCACCATCATTATAAAACTACAGAATTTTATTTTTGTGTATGTGTACATCTTTCCCAGAGTTATGTATTTGTATATAATTTTTTGTTTAACGACGCGTTTTATTTTCAATGGACCGGAGTCCATTTTACATTTTCTGTAGGACAGTTGTACTGGTGATTTAGTTTTTCTGCATTTGGCTGTCTTGGAAAGTCTTCATCTTCTCTTAATTGTGAAGGACAGTTTTACTGTTAATAGTATTCTTGCTTGAAAGTTTTTGTTTTTTCTTTCAACACCCTGACTATATCACTTAACTTCCTTTTTCCCTGCAAGGTTTCTGTTGATAAATTCACAGGTAATCCCATAGGAGAATGCTTATAAATGATACATCACTTTTCTCTTGCTGCTTTCAACATCTTATTCCTCTCTGTGATTTCAAAATCTTGCTTATAATGTGTCTTCTTATGGGTCTTTTTGTGTTTATTTTTGATTTTTTTACATCTTTTGTATAAACATTTCTGTTATTTTCTTGTATTCTTTAGTCTCACACTTTGTTTCTTGCTATACATTTTATTATTTTGTTGATACTCACATTTCCTGATTTTATTTAGTTGTCTTTGTTCCCATTTCACTTACTGAGTCATTTGAATTTTTTAGATAATTTATACATATTTATTTTCTTAGAATTAATTTTTTATTTATTTTATTTCCTTGATTGGACCATGTTACCCTGATAACTTTGCATATATTGTAATCTCTGGTTCATATTTGGGCATTAATAAAATGCCACCTGTCACACTCTTTATAAGTGGCTTTGTCCTGGAGGAGGCTACTAGCTATTTGCCAGGCTGGAGATCCTTGTAGCCTCTCAAACCTCTTATGATTTGTCTTCTCTGGAATTGTGTGTTTACTGTTCAGCTAAAGTGATTTGTTCATGTTTCTTTGTAAAAACCTGTAATCATGTGCTACACCTGGTGTCTGTCTGTGGCACTGTGATCTCCCTGCTGCAGTAACAATTATTTACCTTTTTCTTAGCAGACCAAAGCTGTCATTCAAAGCATACCACCATTTCTTTCAACAGTCTTTGTTATGGGAGACAGAAACCAGTCTTTGGAAAGCCGCCAAAAGCCAGAAGTATGGGCACATGTACAATGTTTTGTTTTTCTGTTTTTTTGCTTTGAGGGAGAAGCCAGGAGTTTGAAGTTTACTCTTAAAGACACCATGCTGTATTGGGGTGGAGGAAAGGTTGTATGTATAAATGTAACAAAATTTACTTTCTATTCTGTGTGGATTTTGCAATTGTGCTCACCTAGGGTGTTGCAAACTCTTAACTAGATTTTATAGTTTTCAGAAAGGCATTTTGGTCAGTATATTTTTGTTAAGTTTACATGTTCAAAAGGGAATCAGGGCCAGTGGTATTTTATTATGCCATCTTGTTAATGTCTTTGATATAATTATATTTATTAGATTTGTAAAGTGTATTTACTGGAGATTAGTAAGCAGAATAACTTTTTATTTTTATTTCTTTCAGCTATTTTATCTTATTCCATTCAAGACCTTTTGCCAGAGCAGGATATGAAAGATTTATGCCAAAAAGTGACACTGACAAGACATAGAAGCTGGGGCCTTGACAATTTGCACTTAGTGAAAGACTGGAGAACTGTGAATGAGGGTAAGGGGCAGAAAGAATGTTATAATGGACTTACTCACTGTTCATCAACTAAAAGCAAAATCTTTCAATGTATTGAATGTGGCAAAAATTTTAGCCGGAGGTCAATCCTTACTGAACATAAGAGAATTCATACTGGAGAGAAACCATACAAATGTGAAGAATGTGGCAAAGTTTTCAATCGATGTTCAAACCTAACCAAACATAAAAGAATTCATACTGGAGGAAAACCCTACAAATGTGACGAATGTGGCAAAGTTTTTAATTGGTGGTCACAACTAACTAACCATAAGAAAATTCATAGTGGAGAGAAACCCTACAAATGTGACGAATGTGGCAAAGTTTTTAATTGGTGGTCACAGCTAACTAGCCATAAGAAAATTCATAGTGGAGAGAAACCATATACATGTGAAGAATGTGGCAAAGCCTTTACCCAGTTCTCAAACCTTATGCAACATAAGAGAATTCATACTGGAGAGAAACCCTACAAATGCAAAGAATGTTGCAAAGCCTTTAACAAGTTCTCAAACCTTACTCAACATAAGAAAATTCATACTGGAGAGAAACCCTACAAGTGTGAAGAATGTGGCAACTTTTTCAATGAGTGCTCACACCTAACTAGACATAGGAGAATTCATACTGGAGAGAAACCCTACAAATGTGAAGAATGTGGCAAAGCCTTTACACAGTTTGCAAGCCTTACTCGTCATAAAAGAATTCATACTGGAGAAAAACCCTACCAATGTGAAGAATGTGGTAAAACTTTTAATCGGTGTTCACATCTAAGTAGCCATAAGAGAATTCATACTGGAGAGAAACCCTACAAATGTGAAGAGTGTGGCAGAACTTTTACTCAATTCTCAAACCTCACTCAGCATAAAAGAATTCATACTGGAGAGAAACCCTACAAATGCAAAGAATGTGGCAAAGCATTTAACAAGTTCTCAAGCCTTACTCAACATAAGAGAATTCATACTGGAATGAAACCCTACAAATGTGAAGAATGTGGCAAAGTTTTTAAACAGTGCTCACACCTAACTAGCCATAAGAGAATTCATACTGGAGAGAAACCCTACAAATGTAAAGAATGTGGCAAAGCTTTTTACCAGTCCTCAATCCTTAGTAAGCATAAGAGAATTCACACTGAAGAGAAACCCTACAAATGTGAAGAATGTGGCAAAGCCTTTAACCAGTTCTCAAGCCTTACTCGTCATAAAAGAATTCATACTGGAGAGAAACCCTACACATGTAAAGAATGTGGAAAAGGGTTTTACCAATCCTCAATCCATAGTAAGTATAAGAGAACTTACACTGGAGAGGAACCTGACAAATGTGAAAAATGTGGCAGTCTTTAAAAACTGCTTACATTATACATGTCTTCAGTAATTTCATACTGAATAAAAGTTGTATGAGCATCATGACTGTTTAAGGATGTTTCACAAAATATAAGCTTCATGGTGCACAACACTATACTGAATGAAATGTATAAATATAGAATGTTACAATACCTTTGTTTATTTCAGAGATCATCCTGTAAATAGAATCTGTACCAGAGGAAAACCCTTAAACAATTATTCAGACTTTATTCAACTTTAGAGGATTTTATGGTGGAAAAAACCTCCTACAAATGTGGAAAAACATTTTTTCAAGATATATACCTTAGAAAACACAAGAGTTTATAATATAGTAGAATATATTTTACAAATACAGTGAATACAAACAAATGTCCAAAATTAAGTCTAAATAAAACATTACATAATTTACTATAGAAAGTACTAAGGCACTAACAGTTTCAGATGTTACTTTAAAGCAGTGTTGATTGTCGAGAATAATTCAAAGTTTAAATAGATAATTTAGTTGTATGTAAATTTAAATGAGTCAAGAGATGATGTCTTTTTGAAGTAGTTACATTCATGTTATACTTTTTCACATTAAAAGTTTTTATACTTTTATTATATATTTTAATATTGATGTAATTCAAATTTCAGATAACTTGATTTTATTATATTTATTGTTTACATTAAAGCATGTGGTCATTTGTTGCTGCATAAGAGCTATGAGAAGTTCTTCTATATTAGATGACCATCATTTATATGCTTTTTCATGAGTGATTAAGGGCACTGAAATGTAACATTTATAAGGAAAATATAAGTAGAAATGCTTTTTGTTGATGTATAACAGTGTTTTAAGTAACACATTAGGTATTCAGAGAAGTATTTTGCATTATAGTAATAGAGAAACATTTTGAATTTTAGTAGTAAATTGTTTTATGAGTTGCACATTAAGATAATAAAATACAGTAGCTTTTGAAATGTTATTTTTAGAATGCAGTTTCTTTTAATAAAACAAAATGATTTTTAATGTGTTAAGAATATTTTGCCTTGAATGAAGTACATCTTGCCATAATAATTAACCTATACCACTTTACCCAAAGTTGTAGGTAACAGATAGTAACAATACACTACTGGGTAACAGTGAAAGGATACCTCTAGTAGTCTCTTTTCCCAGTGGCTTTTAATTTCAAACAACTTGGGAAATTTTTTTTATATGATATGCTTTGGGTTTTTTGTACCTTACCTCATGTTGAAATGTGTTTCCTCATGGTGAAGGCAGGGTCTAGTGGAAGGTGTTTAGGACGTGGGTGTAGATTCCTCATGAATAGATTGCAGTGGAATAGTTCTTTCCACTGCAGTTAGTGAGTCCTCTGTCAGTTCATGTGAAAGCTGGTTGTTAAAAAAAGGAAAAAAAAAAAAAGCTGATATTCCTCTTGCTTTGTCTTTTGCCATGATACCCCTTTGCCTTTTATCATGAGTAAAAGCTCCCTGCGGCCTCATCAGAAGTTAAGCAGATGCTGATGTCATGTTTGTATAGCCAACAGAACTGAGGCTAATAAACCTCTTTTTAATTTGCCAGTGTTAAGTATTCCCTTCTAGCAGCACAAAATGGACTAACATACCATAGGTTATATTTTAATTTTTATCTTTTGTAAATACTGGACAATGATACTCTTATATAATCTTCAGTGTAACCATTATAATTGCCCACTATGATGATAATTATAAAGGAGTATAATGAAAAGCCATGTATTTTGAATCCTGAATGACTATTTACAAAATGTCATACTACATTTTTCTTTGAGTCTGTGACCTCTCTGGCCTGTAAAAACACATACATACATTTAGTTTTGATTAACGTGGAGTTAATTTTATAAGTCTATCACTCTAAACATAAGTGTTAACTTTAAGAGAATTATGGAGCATGTAATTGTGTTTGAGTATAGGTGTGTACTTTTTTGAGAACAAAACAAAAATATTGGAACAAAACGTAATTTAAAAAGTATTGGTAATTTACTAGCAAACTAGGAATCTCAAAGATTCTGAAAGTAAATATTTATTCTCTGCTTTGTATTGAATTTACTTCTGAAAAATCTTATGGCTCCTGGTTCAGAATCTTCTCATGCAGATCCTGTTTTTTTCTTGTCTGTTGACCATTCTAAACCTAATGTATAGTTTTCTCATTCCAAAGTTCATGAAATTTTCTCTATATTCCTGAGAAATTCCAAGAATAACCTTCATAAAGTTTATTAATGTTCACAAGATAATTTTAAGATGTAATTCTACAATGTATGTGTTGCTACATTTTATTTAATGAATACATTCTATTTTTGTATTTCAATTGGAAGACCTTATTTCAGACAATTTTTACTTGGTTTTTGTTTCCATTTTAGTATTTTACATAATTGAATTTATTTACTTTATTGAGCCAATTTGTTTAGATGTGCACTGGGAAGGCTTCATAATTCACAAAGTTGTTTTGACATATAAATGAGGTGAACAAACACAGGAACGTGCTAGGTTTCCTGGGGGTATAATAGATGCTCTATAATTAGCAGTAAATACTCTTGTTGAAGTCACTTTTTGGCTACAAGTAAGATTAGAAATATTCAACATGAAGAGATGGCATTAACTCTGCATGTAAAGAAAACACATGTATACCCAGGGTGTACAACTGCCTCTGAAATTAAGAGGAATTGTGTTTATTTCATAGTTATCTCCAGTGCTTCACTATTATTTTATTTTCACCCCCATCTATATGTTAGTCATAGCCCTTTCCCTTCTTTGCTTATTATGGCTACAGATTTCTCACTGTTCTCTGCAGCCC
Source organism: Trachypithecus francoisi (assembly GCF_009764315.1). Taxonomy (NCBI): domain Eukaryota; kingdom Metazoa; phylum Chordata; class Mammalia; order Primates; family Cercopithecidae; genus Trachypithecus; species Trachypithecus francoisi. The sequence continues at coordinate 85,288,584 of NW_022681470.1, forward strand.
ATGTAATTTCACATAGTATTTTGTAGGTTGTGATAAGAAATTTGAAATTTTTAATATAGTGAAAAATTGGATTTAACTGGAGAGTTTGAGGACATTTTTAAGTTATAAATGCACCATTTGAATAATTTAATTGGCATAATTGGAATGTACTCTACACAGTTTATAGGATTAAATTAGTGAGTAATGTTTGTATGAAAGAAATGTTATTAGATTCTACCACAAAATGTGGTAAACATGAAATCAGAATAGGTAAAGCATTAATAATGGTAGGCTATATATCATAATCACTATATAAAGAAACATCAGAATTTGGAAACCCCTTAAGCAAAAATATATCTTAGAAATCTTAAAGACACTTAATGGCAAGCAAAAAAGTTTAAATTTAGTTTTTTATAAATTACATATAGCACACTTTATGTGTACATGTAGAATTTTTTAGTTTTTAGTGTTTATGTAATATATTAGATAATAAACATTTACATTTATGTTTACATTTACATTTAATTTTTTTGAATTTAATTTAAATTTTTAAATGCTTCTGTGGATTTAAATTTTGGAATAATCTTTTCTTCCCCATTGATACTGGACTCTTGGGAAGTTTCTTACTCATATCACAATATGTTTTATTTAAATGGGTGCAGCTTACATTGCAGAGTTTATATAAATAATCACATAACTCGCCAATTCCTTAGTCATTTTCTGTATTAAAAAACTCGGAGATCTAGAGAGCTTTTGGATTGAAGTATTTCCTTGGTGATTTTGAATGCAAACCTGATTTCTGTGTTCACACCATGACCAGAGATGGGACTGTTAGCACCACCTGCTTCTTTAATGTTGTCCATGTGATTAGCATCAGCACCAGAAACTCCAGGTGTCCCAAACTTAAAGTGAAAGCTGTAGAGTTCATTGGTGACTCCCATGTTCTGTGCTGGTTCTAGAACATGCTGGTGAATATTAGAGTTTCTATGCTTATGGCTGATAAGTGGACATTTTTAAAAATCATAAAAACTATATTTTCTATATAGCTTATGAAAAAGATGTAGACTTGGTATTTGGAGCATTGCTTTTGCTCCATGATGTGTTTAAAAATTATTTTTAAATTGGCAAAATTATATATATACATATATACATAATTATATATGTAATTATAATTACATATATACACATAATTATATATATACATATCTTGCAACACATGATATTTGAAATGCTTGATTCTAGCTAATTAAAAACACTTTACCTCAATAGTTATTTTTATTGTGAGAATGCTCAACACTGTCTTGGCACTTTAAAAAAAAAATGCAATATATTCTCAATAACTGTAGTCACTCCGCACTACAATAGGTCTCTTGAACTAATTCCTTCTAGCTTAACAGGCATTGTTTATCATTTAACAGATAATTCTCTAAGCCCCTTTCTCCTAAAACTTCAGCATCTCTTAACCTTCCTAGTCTCTAATGAGATCAACTTGTTTAGATTCCACATGAGTGAGACTGTGAGGTATTCATCTTTCTGTGTTCTGCTCCATTGGTCTGTTTGTCTATTTTTAATGCCAGTATTGGACTGTTTTAGTTACTGTAGCTTTCAGTATATTCGACTGTCAAGTAGTACAATGCTTCCAGCTTTCAGAATCTTTTGCTGTACTATATGAATTTTAGGTTTTTTTGTGTTTGTGAAAAATTCTATTGATATTTTATAGACATTATGTTAAATATATACATCATTTTGTGTAACATAGACTTTTTAGCAATATTAATTTGGCCAATTATGAATAAGGGATAACTTTTCATTTATTTGTGTTTAATTTTATACCTCAATTTTCTTTAGCTTTGAATGTAGAGATCTTTAACATTTTTGAATAATTTTATTGGGAAGTAAACTTTTTGTAACTATTACAGGTGTCAGTTGTTTTCTTTATTTCTTTTTCAGATAGTTTGTTGTTAATATATAGAAATGCTACTCACTCTTATATCTTGATTTTGTATCCTGCAACTTTAGTGAATTTATTCTAAATGTTTTTAAAGTTTTCTATTTATAAGACTATGATATCTGCAAACAGGGACAATTATTTTCTTTCTTTCCAATTTGGCTATCTTTGGTTTTGTTCTCTAATTGCTCTGGCTTGGAAATTCAATAGCATGTTAAAGAAGAGTGATGTAATTAGGTATCTTTGCCTTACTATCGATCTACTATCTTTGCCTCTTTAAAAAAAGGCTTACAACTTTTGAAGGTTTGTCATGATGTCAGATATCCATTTGTCATATATGGCCTTTATTGGCTTGAGGTATGTATGTTCTATATGTAATTTCTTTTGAAATTTTGTCATAATGTTGAATTTTCTAAAATTCTTTTTCTGCATTCACTTAAAAGTTATAATTGGTTCTGAGATCCTTCATCTTTGTCAGAATCTAGGAGGATACATCTATACCTAGAGGAGGACATGAAGGCATCATATGTTACATTCTCGTGACATATAATGTCTACTGCTGATAATGTCTGCTGTAAGTTTCTGACTCCCTAAATGAAATTGAGGCCCAGAAACTCTCAACTGCTTTTTTCATTGAATAATACCAAGTGTCTGGAAATGTGACTGTTCAGATTAGATGCTTAATGTGTGTGTGTGTTGACTAAATAAATCTCAACCAGAACCGTCTCAGATATTTTATTGAATGTGGGACCTTTTTTTTTTTTTTTTTTTTTTAACCAGCAGGGGACCCCTGTTTGGTCTATGTCAGGAACAAAGACTAGGCAAAAGAAATATCAAACCACATTTACAAATGCAAAAATGGACTTGCTTTTGATATGGTTTTCCCAACAATAAGGGACATGAGTCATTGGGGCATGTTACAGAGAGTTTCAGTAAAATTCAGAAAAAAATAATAAATATGAACAGCCACAGCATGTGCAGGAGCCTTTTTATGGAGCCAGGCATGGTTGACCTGCTTTCCATGTCTCAGGACATTAGTCCCTACAAGAACCCTATGAGGTTTATCTTCTTTTCGCCCATTTTCAGAAAAGAAAAATTCAGCTCAGAGAGCTGCAGGAACATTGGGGACATCTCCAAGACACAGCCAATAGGTGGCAGTCATCAGTGTGTCTTGGAAGGGACAAACATTGAGCTTCTGAACAGCTACTCCAGGAACTATGGTTCTGTGGTGAAGTCCTGGTTAGGAGCCTAGGAAAATGGTGAAGGAAAAGATGGTCCCAGCCTGCAAAGCTGAAGTCAGGAACTCCACCAGCATCTCCCTTCTCCCTAGCCTGGTGGTCCACATCATGCAGATTTACTCTAGATTCAGCTTAGACTCGTGTTTATACTACGCAGGGGACAAGGAGGGAACTACAGTCAGCAATAGCAGCATGAGCCTCAGGTGTTTTGGGGATTGAAATTCAGACCAGGAAATCCCAGTACATCAGTGCATGTGGAGGGCATGAGTATTTATGGAGAAGGTTCTAGGCTTCCAAAGTAAAACTGGATGTGGAGGTTGGGGATTGATTCAAACATTAATACTTTCAAGACATTTCTATGGTATTTGTCAGCTGTGGAGCAACAGCACACATCTGTATTAATAGCCTGTATTAAGAGACTACTGTGGATCCTGAAAAACGTACTCATTGTAGAGATGAGAAAACACAGGCTTTTGCACATCAAATGGCTACTCAAAGCATGTGGTTCAGAATTGAGAACGTACAGAGTGAGAGTGGTATGAATTTTCTTGTAAGCTACCTGAAGTTCTGTTTGCTGTCATGTGGAGGAAAAGAGCCTTGGAGAAGGTTTATTTTTTTCTTTGTTTGGAAAGAATACATAGAGCAAGATGATTTACAATAACCCTTTTGACCTAATGCACATACTTGTTTTCTTTAAGGGTAGTCTTAAGTAACAGCTACAGCAGTTTCTCATCTGGCAAAGAGAAAAAGGCTGGGAAACTGCAGGGCCAATAATGGAAGCAGATGATGCAGGGAAGAGAAACCCCAAATAAGTATTAAATAACTGAAAGGTGACTCAAACTTATCTGTTAAACAACTGGAAATGCAAGGAATTACATGAATTTATTTGTCACACAGACACCAGATTGGCAAAAAATTAAGTCTTAACCTACAAGGGAGGCTGGATGTAGGAAACAGCGATATTGAGAGACTGCTGGGGACATTATACTTGCCACAGCCCTTTTGGAAAGTAATCTGGCTGTACCTATTAAAGTTTTACCCATGCATATTCTTTCACCAGGTTACCCCTTTCTGCAGGTGATTACTATATATTATGGGCTGAATTGCATTTTCTCCCAAAAATGTATGTGTTCACATGTTTTAATAGCCAGTGCCTCAGAATGGGAGTGTATTTGGACATATGATTTTTATAGAGGTAATTAAGGTTAAGTGAGTTTATTGGAGTGAGCCCTAATCCAATATGATGGGGGCCTTTGTAAGAAGTGATGGTAAAGGTACAGAAACAGAAGATCCTGTGAACACAGCAATGGAAGACAGCCATCTACAAGTCAAGGAAAATGGCCTCAGAAAAAACACCCCAGCCATAGCTTGATGTCAGATTCCTAGCCTCCAGAATTGTGAGAAAAAAATTCTGTTATTAAAGCCTTGAGTTTGTGATACTGTGTTATGACAGTGTAGCAAACCTTTACAGTCTGTTAGGACACATACAAAATGTTTCCTGCAGCACGACTGAAGTGGAAATAAAATTTCTTCATGCCAGGTTCCACCAGCATTGAAAGGCTGAGCCACTGTGGGAAACAGCTTTGCTTATGAAATAACATAAAGACATGATATCAAAACCTTTTTGGGTTAACCCCCAGCTCCCCTTTTGTAAACACTTCCCTCATAAAAGTACTGGTGTGTAAGGTATAGAGAAAGTCTGGGAGGGCAGTGGAGCTGCCTGCTGTAAGAGATACCTGGGTGCAGTTATTTAATAAAAACAGCAACATGCAAAGATACTCATGGCCTAGTGTGAAGTAAAAGCAACAGAAAAATGTCTGCTCTGATATTCCTATAAGTATGTGAACAGGGATTTGTGCCTAACCATTTGCCATTTAGGATTCATGAAAGCTGGACTCCTTTGGGAAAGAATGGTGAGTTACCCTAGTGGGAAAGCCCTAGGACAGATCCCAGGGTGCCTACATACTCCGTTCTTGGTCCTGGGCCCACTTTTGTCTCTTCTGATCCCTGTCTGCAAAGACCTCTCTGTGCCCACTCCCACCCAAGCCCAGAGCTAGATATGGTTGGTGGCATGGTATACCTGCCCTTTATCCAAAGAGATGGAGTAGCTGGACCCATCAAACAGCTTTTTATTGATCTCCTGCATGGAGCTCTGCAAAGAGAGTGCCTTGCAGCTAGACCAGGGGGCATCAGTGGTTGCCTGGTTGTCATCACAGGGGAACACTTCCATTAAAAGTTCTCCAAAGGTTGAGGCTTCATTTATGATTACACAGCTGCACTTCAGCCTGCAAGACAAAAGTGAGACCCTATATAAAAAACAAAAGTAATTATGCCTATATCAGGCATAAAAGAGAATTCCCATAGACCTTCAGCCAGGGAGGAAACCGGATCATGGTTTGAAGTCTTGATGTTCACATCCAAGAAGACAAAATTGTTTTTCAACACTCACCTCCCTGTCCTGTCATGCCCTCAGTTATGAACCTGACCAACTCACTAAGGTTTCCAACACTTGATGATCTGCTCCTGTCCAGAAATAGCCTCCTCAGCACTTGCTTTCCCCAACACATGGTGTCAGAAAGACATGTGAGTCTTATTTGATAGGATCACAGGTGAGGCCTCACCTGCATGGGCCTCTCCTGAGATGCCCTGTGTTACCTTTGCATGCCCTCTGCCAAATGGCCAGAGACATCAGTGGTGAGAGTTGAGCCAATTCCTGCATTGTTGAAAAGCATTCTCACGTCAGGCCTTACTAAATCAAGAGCCTTGGAAAGTCAGGATATAGCAAAAGAATATCTTGCTCTCTTGAGCATTTCCTACTGAGTGAGTTGACTTCTGGGGCTGTCTCTAGAATGTAGGTGCCTGGTTACCAGGGTTCTAAGTTATCTTGGGGCCTGTCACTGAGAAAGTAAGGTCACTTCAGGGTTCTAGCCCCAGGACCCCTTCCTTCCATAAGACTTACCCAAAGGCCCTACTGAGGATACTGATTTCTCATGCTCCCCACCACGTCAACTCCTTGCCTATACACAGTTATGCAGGCACAGCCTCTCAGTCCCCTACAGAGACTGGACGCAGTCAGGGCCCCAGGTTTGTGGTGACACAGCTGGATCAGAACTACTTTTTTCTAACCAGTTCTGTGAACCTAGAAGTCATTGTGTATTTTGGTGCCTACCAGCCTCCTAACCTACCCAATGGGGATTATACCAGCATCTTCTAGAAAATGCATCAGGTACAAATGAGACAAAACTCATGGCATAGTGTCACATGAAGATAATGCACAAATTTAGAGATGGAAGAATTACAAGAATGGGTGGGAGGTAGCATGGAATACAACTCAGACCTGGAACCAGCAGTGTGGTTTTGGAAAGTCACTTCTCTGGGCCTCATTTTTCATTCTGAATTAGTAAGAGGTTAAAATCCAAATATTGCCATCTTCCTACTAATTACACATTCCAATGACTTTCCATTATATGTAAAATCAGACCCTTGTGCTGCATATCATGTGGTGTGCAGCATCCACAAAAGCTCAGAGCACTGTGAGACTAATGACTTACTTCTGACCAACAGAAGTCAACAAAGACAATGGGATATCACTTCTATTTCACCCCAGGCTGGAGACCAGAGTCCGGCATAATTGAGTTTTGGTGAGGGCTCTCAAGTTGTAGGCTGGAGACTTAAGGTTGTACACTTACCTGGCAAAGAGAGTACGAGAGAGCTCTTTAAGAATTATTTCATAAAGCCAGTAAATCCAATTATGTGGGCTTCAGCCTTAGAATATAATTGCCTCCCATTTCCTCAGCTTTAAGATGTCAAAATATGAATTAGACAGTTATGTCATGACTAAGCCTGAGCATATTTTATGTATGTAAAGCTATTAACATTTTTTGTGAACTACAACATATGTTTTGCCAGTTTTTCTATTTTGTAGGTTATCTTTTTCTAGTTAATAATCTTGTGATTATTATTTAATCCAGGGTCCCATTATCCTCTAGGCAACTGCTCTCTCCTGGGAGGGTGTGCCTGGTCGGGTTTGCCTCATCTTTTGTAGCTCCCTTATCCTGTATGCCATTTGGCTGTGGTTTTCTTCTTCAATCCAATCCTATCTATATTTCATGTTTTAATGATTTTTCCTGACTTCTAGTTCAGTGAGGATACATCTTGTATTTCAGAGTGAGTTATTCTTTCTAAGAATTTGTGGTAAAGAAAGCTTGCCACAGATGACCTGTCAGCCATCTTAAATCAGAAGATCAGAAATTATCTGTTGTATATTGCACTATTAAGTCAGATACTTCTGAAATGGTAAATGCTTCTCTTTGGCAAGAGAGAACACAGGAATATTGGAGGGTTTGCCTCATTAATGTATACTCATCTTGGCATAATTGTGCTAGACTGATTATTAAGCTAAAGAGGCTAAACAAAAAAGGGAGCCCAAAAAGATAAAAATCTATCTTCAAATTTATCACTGACAGTATTATCTAATGGAATTTTACTAAAGGCCCCATCCTGACTCTTGAGCTGCATTAATCTATTGTGCCTGGATATTATTTACATATTCATATCTGAATCAATTTTTATAAAAGTTGTGAAAGTTCTGTAGTCACCATTCACTAATGAATCCTCTGAGAACTAAACTGTTATTTAACAAGCTTGACTGAGGTAACTGGAATCAAACAGGCCATAAATTACACAGGGCAGCCTTGGCTTGTGGCTTAGGGGAAATGTTTTTCAAAGTTTCTTATGCTCAGTGACAGGTATGTGCCCTTGCAACTTCTCCTTGAGGAGGCCTTGCTGCAGTTGGACAGGGAATATCCTGCTCATGAACTTCAGGCTTGAAAAGCATCCCTTAATTTCTCCTTTCCCTCGTGCTACTGTAAAGCATCCATGCTCTTTTTTTTTTTTTTTTTTTTGAGATGGAGTTTTACTCTTTTTGCCCAGGCTGGAGTGCAATGGCAGGATCTTGGCTCACTCAACCTCCGCCTCCCGGGTTCAAGTGAATCTCTTACCTCAGCCTCCCAAGTAACTGGGATTACAGGCATGCACCACCATGGCCGGTTAATTTTTTGTATTTTTAGTAGAGATGGAGTTTCACCATATTGGTCAGTTGGTCTTGAACTCCAGACCTCAGATGATTCACCCACCTCGGCCTCCCAAAGTGCTGGGATTACAGGCATAAGCCACCACGCCCAGCCTCTCCTCTTTTTTTTTTTTAAACAGAGACTCATTTCATCACTTAGGCTAGGGTGCAGTGGAGCGATTTTGGTTCACTGCAGCCTCGACGTCCTGGGCTCAAGCGATCCTCCTTCCTTAGCCCCTCAAGTAGCTGAGACTACAGGTGCATGCCAGCACACCCAGCTAATTTTTTGTAGAGACGGTTTTGCCATGTTTCCCACGCTGGTCTCAAATTCCTGACCTCAAGCGATCTCCCCGCCTTGGCCTCTCAAAATGCTAGGATTTCAGTCATGAGACATCACGTCCCACTGAGAACAGAAAAAGATAAAAAAGGTCTACTCTATATCTCAGTCAATGTGTTATTTGATTCTGCGATAATAGCTACTGGGCCTTGCTCTTTCCCCCTGTTGATATATAAATACCTTGGAAAAACTTGGTTCACAGGCTACAGATAAGCCACTACAATTAAAAGTAGAACTGGCATCTACAGTTTTGCTGAGAAGACAAGGAGATTGGTGACCCTAGCTTCCATTAATCTCCTCTCCAGGAACTTTCTCCTGGGTATGTTAATAGCTGTTTTCTCACATAATTAGATAAAGAAAGTAAGCAAGATCAAATATTTCTCAGAACTATGACCTATCAGTTCTTGTTTGAGGGATACTTTAATAACTTGAAGCAGAAAATATAAGTTTGTTGTATTTAATGTAGTCAGAGAGGTTTACTGTCAATTATTTTGGGAAATAAATATACCCCAAACTTATTTATCAGGCTCCTAATGGGTCAGAGAATTTTATATCTTTAATAATTTGATGAAACATATGAACATATTAACCATGATATTATAGGGAAGAAAAAAGGATGTCTAATTTATTGAGAAAAGCTAAGGCATTCAGATTCAAATGGGTGTACTTTTCTTTATCCAACTGCCCTGAGTTTATTAGGAATACAGATTTATGGAACATTTAGATATTTTGAAGAAACTCTCAATTTATTTATTTATTTATTTTTTTATTATTATACTTTAAGTTCTAGGGTACATGTGCATAACGTGCAGGTTTGTTACATATAAATACTTGTGCCATGTTGGTGTGCTGCACCCATCAACTTGTCAGCACCCATCTATTTGTCATTTATATCAGGTATAACTCCTAATGCAATCCCTCCCCTCTTCCCCCTCCCCATGATAGGCACCGGTGTGTGATGTTCCCCTTCCCGAGGCCAAGTGATCTTATTGTTCAGTTCCCACCTATGAGTGAGAACATGCGGTGTTTGGTTTTCTCTTCTTGTGATAGTTTGCTAAGAATGATGGTTTCCAGCTACATCCATGTCCCTACAAAGGATGCAAACTCATCCTTTTTTATGGCTGCATAGTATTCCATGGTGTATATGTGCCGCATTTTCTTAATCCAGTCTGTCACAGATGGACATTTGGGTTGATTCCAACTCTTTGCTATTGTGAATAGTGCCGCAATAAACATACGTGTGCATGTGTCTTTATAGCAGCATGATTTATAATCCTTTGGGTATATACCCAGTAGTGGGATGGCTGGGTCATATGGTACATCTAGTTCTAGATCCTTGAGGAATTGCCATACTATTTCCCATAATGGTTGAACTAGTTTACAATCCCACCAACAGTGTAAAAGTGTTCCTATTTCTCCACATCCTCTCCAGCACCTGTTGTTTCCTGACTTTTTAATGATTGCCATTCTAACTGGTGTGAGCTGGTATCTCTTTGTGGTTTTGATTTGCATTTCTCTGATGGCGAGTGATGATGAGCATTTTCTCATGTGTCTGTTGGCTGAATGAATGTCTTCTTTTGAGAAATGTCTGTTCATATCCTTTGCCCACTTTTTGATGAGGTTGTTTGTTTTTTTCTTGCTTTTTTTTTTTGTTCTCCATTTGCTTGGTAGATCTTCCTCCATCCCTTTATTTTGAGCCTATGTATGTCTCTGCATGTGAGATGGGTCACCTGAATACAGCAGACTGCTGGGTCTTGACTCTTTATCCAGTTTGCCAGTCTGTGTCTTTTAATTGGACCATTTAGTCCATTTACATTCAAGGTTAATATTGTTATGTGTGAACTTGATCCTGCCATTATGATACTAACTGGTTATTTTGTTCGTTATTTGATGCAGTTTCTTCCTAGCCTCGATGGTCTTTACATTTTGGCATGTTTTTGCAATGGCTGGTACCGGTTGTTCCTTTCCATGTTTATGGCTTCCTTCAGGGTCTCTTGTAAGGCAGGCTTGGTGGTGACAAAATCTCTAAGCATTTGCTTATCTGTAAAGGATTTTATTTCTCCTTCACTGATGAAACTTAGTTTGGCTGGATATGAAATTCTGGGTTTAAAATTCTTTTCTTTAAGAACATTGAATATTGGCCCCCACTCTCTTCTGGCTTGGAGAGTTTCTGCCGAGAGATCTGCTGTTAGTCTGATGGGCTTCCCTTTGTGGGTAACCCGACCTTTCTCTCTGGCTGCCCTTAAGATTTTTTCCTTCATTTCAACTTTGGTGAATCTGGCAATTATGTGTCTTGGAGTTGCTCTTCTGGAGGAGTATCTTTGTGGCGTTCTCTGTATTTCCTGAATTTGAATGTTGGCCTGCCCTACTAGGTTGGGGAAGTTCTCCTGGATGATATCCTGAAGAGTGTTTTCCAACTTGGTTCCATTTTCCCCCTCACTTTCAGGCACCCCAATCAGACGTAGATTTGGTCTTTTTACATAATCCCATACTTCTTGCAGGCTTTGCTCATTTCTTTTTCTTCTTTTTTCTTTTGGTTTTCTCTTCTCGCTTCATTTCATTCATTTGATCCTCAATCGCTGATACTCTTTCTTCCAGTTGATCGAGTCGGTTACTGAAGCTTGTGCATCTGTCACGTATTTCTCGTGTCATGGTTTTCATCTCTGTCATTTCGTTTATGACCTTCTCTGCATTGATTATTCTAGCTGTCAATTCTTCCACTCTTTTTTCAAGATTTTTAGTTTCTTTGCGCTGGGTACGTAATTCCTCCTTTAGCTCTGAGAAGTTTGATGGACTGAAGCCTTCTTCTCTCATCTCGTCAAAGTCATTCTCTGACCAGCTTCTATCCGTTGCTGGCACTGAGCTACGCTCCTTTGCAGGGGGAGATGCGCTCTTATTTTTTGAATTTCCAGCTTTTCTGCCCTACTTTTTCCCCATCTTTGTGGTTTTATCTGCCTCTGGTCTTTGATGATGGTGATGTACTGATGGGGTTTTGGTATAGGTGTCCTTCCTGTTTGATAGTTTTCCTTCTAACAGTCAGGACCCTCAGCTGCAGGTCTGTTGGAGATTGCTTGAGGTCCACTCCAGACCCTGTTTGCCTCAGTTGAAAATGCAGAAATCACCGGTCTTCTGTGTCGCTCGCGCTGGGAATTGGAGACTGGAGCTGTTCCTATTCGGCCATCTTGCTCCGCCCCCCCTCAATTTATTTTTTAAAGTTTCTGTTGCAACTCTTGAAAGGGAAACCTCAGGAGATTCAGAACACCAAACGGTAGCTCTAACAGAGTAGATATTTGAGTAAAAGTGTTTTGTATCCCCCAGGAAGAAATCATATGCCTGAAGTTTTGGGACAATTATATAGCTACTAAATTGTGAATATATCCATAGGTTTGATAATAGTTTAACCTGTTGATACCAGTTCTATAATTAACAATTTAATTTCTATAATTAAACATAATTCAACCAAAGTTGAATTAAAACTTGTATCAGGCTTATAAAGGTTCTGCAGATATTACATTTATTAAAATGTGTTTTGATCTGCTTTGGTATTGGAGCTAAAAACAAATTCCATTAATTCTGACTAGCAAACATTCTCAGTAAAATTTATAACAGTCCACACACAAATATGGTCCATCATTGTAAACATAAAATGCCAAGCTGGATAGAGTGTCTTCAGATGTTTTCTGATTCACGGCTGGTCTCTCGTGTTCAAATACATTCATGGTTTTGGCAGGAGAACATTTATTCTGAGTTGGGCATGAGTATATGAACCTGTGGCTTATGTAAACCACTGGGGTCTACAAGTGTTCACATTTGGCATCAAACACTTGACTGTGTTCACAGTTTTAAAAATATGTTTAAAATATAATTTGAATTTTTAATTTACTTTGAGTTAAATTTTTATATATGGTGAAAGGTAAGGATCTAGTTGTATTCTTCTGCATATTGCCAGGCAGTTATGCCAACACCATTTATTGAATAGAAAGTCCTTTCTTCATTGCTTGTTTTTGTCAGCCTTCTTAAAGATCAGATGGTTGTAGGTGTATGGCCTTATTTCCAAGTTTTCTATTCTGTTCTCTTATTTGGATTAAAGACTTAAACGTAAGATTGCAAAATATAAAAATCCTGAAAGAAAACCTAGAAATTATCCTACTCAACATCGACTTTGGCAAGGAATTTAAGACCAAGCCCCCAGAAGCAATTGCAACAAAACCACAGGTTAACAAATGGGACCTGATTAAACTAAAGATTTTCTGCAAAGTGGAAAAAAGAAAAAACACCAACAGAGTAAACAAACAGCTTACACAATGGGAAAAAATATTCACAAACTGTGCATCCAACAAAGGTCTAATACCCTGAATCTATAAGAAACTTAAGTCAGTAACTAGAGAATGAATAGTGCCATACAAAAGTGAGCAAAAGACATGAACAGACACTTTTCAAAGTAAGACATACAAGTGACCAATGAACATATCAAGAAATACTCATCACAAATCCCCAGAGAAATGCACATTAAAACCACAATGAAATACTACAACACATGCTAGCAAGGCTGCAGATTAAAAAAACCCATACACTGTTGGTGGGAATGTAAATTAGTTCAGCCACTGTGGAAAGCAGTTTGGAGATTTCTCAAAGAACTTAAAACAGAGTTACCATTTGACCCAGCAATTCCATAATTGGGTATATACCAAAAGGAAAATAAATTATACTAAGAAGACACATGCACTCATATGCTCATCACTGGAGGACTCACAGTTGCAGAGAAGTGAAATCAATCTAGGTGCCTGTCAATGCTGGATTGCACTAAGAAAATGTACATTTACACCATGGAATACTATGAAGCTATAAAAAAATAAAATCATGTTCTCAGCAGCAACATATGGCTGCAAGCCATAATCTAAAGCAGATTAACTCTGGAACAGAAAACCAAATACCACGTGTTCTCACTTAGAAGTGGAAGCTAAACGAATAGGCACTGTGGATTCCTAGGAGAGTAGGAAGAGAGATGGACATGTGTTGAAAGACTACCTGTGGGTGCCATGCTCACTATGTGGGCCCAATATACCCATGTAACAGTCCTACACATGTATCCCCCTGATTTAATAAAAGCTGAAATTTTAAAAATCACATTGTACACCACAAGTATATATAATTGTAATTTGGCAATTATACCTTAATAAATCAGAATAAAGAATAAAATGTAATTTCAACCAAATATTTGTAGAACCATTTAAACAAGTAGTTTGGCCTCCATTGTATTGGAATAAAGTGTAAGATTATTATGGTCTCAGGTAGGACCTTTACCAGGCTGGGCTTCAGAGGGCTTCCTTGCTTTGATCAGGTAAATGTCTGCCTGGCTGAGGGCTTTTTACCTCCCAGGAGCTCAGCAGTTTGTCTGCACAGAATTAAATTTAGCTGACACAGAGGAGGTCCTGTGTGTCAGTGGCAGTAGTTCCCCTGCTCACTGTCCCAAGAGTCTACACAGTTCCTATCCAGTAAGGATTGTACACCCCTCACCTAGAACTTTTCTTTTTTTTTTTTTTTTGAGATGGAGTCTCGCTCTGTCGCTCAGGCTGGAGTGCAGTGGCAAGATCTCAGTTCACTGCAAGCTCTGCCTCCCGGGTTCACGCCATTCTCCTGCCTCAGCCTCCTGAGTAGCTGGGCCTACAGGTGCCCACCACGCCCGGCTAATTTTTTGTATTTTTTAGTAGAGACGGGGTTTCACCGTGGTCTCTATCTCGTGACCTCGTGATCCACCCGCCTCGGCCTCCCAAAGTGCTGGGATTACAGGCATGAGCCACCACGCTCGGCCCACCTAGAACTTCTCTATCCAGCTCTGTGAAAGGCTTCCCTAGTCTTTCAGGTTCCCTGTAGTCAGGATTTTTAAGCCCCCATTCAACCCCTATTTACTGCCTCAGGGTCTCTGTGCTTATATTCTGGTTTTAATAATTATGTTCAACTTTAAAATAATTTCTGGAACTGGGAGGCCAACACAAAATCAGACCACCAGGAGGTCTTTCTCATTCCCATTTGTGTGTTCCTTCTTGTGAGGCTTTTAATTTTTTTTATGTGTGACATTTTTATATTTGTAGATGTCTCAGGTTTACTGGGCTTGGGAGGTTCCATTTGTTAGGAAAATTATGGCAATGAGTGGATCACTTTGTTTTCTTAAGACAGGATCTCTGTTGCTCTGACTGGAGTGCAGTGGTGCCATCATAGTTCACTGGAGCCTCAAATTCCCAGGCTAAAACAATCCTCTTGCCTTAACCTCCCAGCTAGCTGGTACTGCAGGCACATGCCACCATGCTCTATAAATTAAAGAAAAAAAAATTGTAGAGACAGGACCTTGCCATGTTGCCCATGCTAAAATCAATTTTTCTAATGTTCTGAATTAAGGGTTTAAAAGTCTGTTAGGGTGTCCTTCCATATTTGCAATTCTGCCCTATGTGCAATTCTAGAGAAAAAAAAACACACATTTTCATCAGACTTATCCATGCACATATTGGTGTGACGGACCAATAGGGCTGAATTTTTTTTCATGCCCAGTGTAGTATGAGTATTGTGACTGTCTTTTATCCTATACAATCATTGTTTGCCAGTCTGCATAAGGGATTCTTCATTCTCCATCCAACACTTGCAGGGTGATGTTCCCTGAGCTTCCAGCCGTAGATCTTTTCCCTTCATATTTGATATTCTTTCTCAGAGTTACCGCATCTATTTCTATACTTCTGCTGATTATTCCCAACCACCTTTAGCTATGACTCTGGAGTCACAATACGACTGCAATCTACCTTTTCAAAGTTATTCCACCAAACTTCTTTACATTTCTTATGAACTGGTCAAATTCAATGTTCTTGGCTCTCCCTATGCCTCCATAAAGGTGAATTTGATGCAAGACCCTTATTTCCAAGGAGCTTATCACTTAATGAAAAAATGTTAGTAGCATATCTTGTTTTTAAATGTAAAAAAATAGGACATGTGGTTCCAGGAGTCCAAAAGAGCTGCCTGCAGAGAAAAATCAGAGAACATTCATGCAGGAGGTGATCTTGAAGGATGGGTAAGATTCAGAAATGCAGTGATGCAGAGAAATGCATTCCATGCAGAGCAAAATGCAAAGGTAGAACAGAGTAAAAAGTGTACAGAGAAGAGAGTGGTTTTGTTTGCCTGACATTGGAAAGGTAGATTGAAAAAAACTCAGGAAGGGCTTTGATGTACAGGCTTAATTTGAATTTTATTCCAGGTGATGTGAATACTTCTATGATTTTAGAACAGAGCAATGACATTATTAGAACCCTGTTCCTGAATGTTCAGCCTGCCACCACCATATGAGATTGGGGAACAATAGCGGGAAGAAAAGGGAGAAATTTCTGAGTTAGGGGAGTGACAGTGGGGATAGAGAGTTAAAAAGGTATGAGGTAGAATTTTCAGGGCAGAGAAGATGAAGGACCCATAATGAGCTTCAGCCTGAGTGATTGGGAGGCTCAGGGTACTATAAACAGTATAGAGAAAACAGGGGAGCAGGGGGAATAAATTTAGGGCATGTTGGTGCTGATGGGATCTCTGGGAAACCCAGGTGGAGACTCCTACTCACATCATCGTCTCAACCTCAGTGTTTTGAACTCCAGGTCAGGTCGGTCTGGTTCCCTTCCATACTCCTCTCAGCTAGGAAAAGCCTACTTTGGTGCCCAGGCTTGTGTGACTTGAGGGAGTAAATACTTCAGCAGCTCCCCCTGACCTTCATGCTGTGGGTCAGTCTGGGGATGATTATGAGAACCTTGCAGCCTCACTCCAGCTTCTGTGCTCTACCTCACAGGACTGGCTTTTGATTGTCTCCGAAAATTCTTGTCCCCTTTCTGAGGTTCTGACACATACAGTCTCCTGGGACAAAAGCCCCTGCCCCAAGTCTTGTGCTGGGGTCCTAATATCCATGGACAAAACCTAGAGGATGAAAAATCATCCTTAAAGATAACTGCGGTTTTCTAACTGTTCCATCAGTCTAGGTGACATCTTGTGGCTTCTGATTATTAACCATTTTTAAGCCCAATAGGGTTGGCTCAACTCTTCTTCCTGCAAGGCCCAGTCCCCATGCCTATATCATCCTCAGAAATGGACCCTGGCCCTCTCTTCACTTGCGGGTGCTACTTCAAGTTCAACACCACACTATGCCAGGAACTCAGAAAGTGTGAGCTGACCAGCAGGTAGTCACACTCCACCTTGCACTTACTTGAGGTTTTTGATGGACGCATCTTGCATCCTGCCTCTTGGGTTTTCAAAAATCCCATAATTTTTCACCTCTGAGTCTACCCTGGTTGTAGATAACCCACCACTGGACACTCGACCTTTTTGCTACACTGGAGGGCTCAAGACTGCTGCTGTTCTTATCTCCTGTCTTGGATGACGTCTCTACTAGTTGCATCTTGGTTCTAACAGTGCCATCATCCAATTCCATGAGAGCTTTGCATTTATGGTTTGAGGTTTGCAGAAATAAAACAAAATTGGAGGGAGGTCTGGGAGAATCCAGGTCCTCCATAACTGATTTAGTCAAACATCTTTAGTCACCTTCTGCTCATTCTGAAGACTTTCACATAATTAAAACTCTTCCTGGCCAAACACTAAATAAATTTTACACATGCTGCTTGAATCACTGTGCAAGCATTCTATGAATTACTGTGGATTTCTCAGAAATTAATATATCTCTAAAACTATTTCTCTGTGTAGGCTGAAGCCAGCAGCTGTGAAAACTCAAGAGTTGCCTTATCCAATGAAGCTTTAGGACAGGGCTGCCTTTCACATTTCTCAGATATGCTGCTTATTTGGAAAATAAACACTCTTGGCAACTATGAGCTCCTCAAATATTCCACAGTTTTTCAAAAATTTGAAATGGAAAAGGTAATTGTACGTGTTTAGGTCAGAAGTTGCTTGGAGTTGCTGGGATTGGTTATAAAGAATTTTATTCATATTTTTAATTAAGCTTACATTTTTAAAACACATACAAATATATTATTATGAAGTATATGAGAAAAAAGAACAGTTTTCTCTCTACATTTTATTTTTAAGACCAGAACTTAAGAAATGAGAGGCACACCACCGAGGTGGCTGCCAGTGTCAGGCAAGGGTTTGGCAGAGAACAGCCTAAGATAGGACCAACCACTGACAGATTCTACTATAGGAGCAAGAGGAAGTTTCAGGGAAGAAAAGGCAATGACCTACAGAATCATAACCTAAATAAATGGTTGTTGTTTTAAGCCTTTAGATTAGAGGTTAGTTTATTTGGTTCCAAATGGTAATTGATACATAAGTAGAGTTAGATCCTTTTAGAAATCTTTCCCAGGAAACTTTCAAGTAAAGATGGTGGATTGAGCAAACACATCTGCTTTCATCTTTTCTTTGTCCTCATAAACTTAGAGTAAATGATAATTTTAGAAGTGCATAAATCCACAGGGATAGAAATCAGGTATAGGAAGGATAGACAAGATAAAAAATTTTGGAAGCTGGAAAGTAAATAGTAGAGGACAAAAGATTGAAACAGGTGTATATATTTGTCACACCTTGAACTTAAAAGATGAGCATTTTCTTTATATAAATTATTTGTTTATTTGAAAAAAAAACCATGGTGACATTAAATACAGTTTTTCTTTTTTTTGTTTGTTTGTTTGAGGCAGAGTTTAACTCTTGTTGCCCAGGCTGGAGTGCAATGGCTCACTGCAACCTCTCTCTCCCAGGTTCAAGTGATTCTCCTGCCTCAGCCTCCCAAGTAGTTGGGATTACAGGCATCTGCCATCGTGTCCAGCTGATTTTTCTATTTTTGGTAGAGATGGGGTTTCACCATGTTGGCCAGGCTGGTCTCGAACTCGTGACCTCAGGTGATCCACCCATCTCAGCCCTCCAAAGTGCTGGGATTATAGGCATGCATCACTGCGCCCAGCCTATTTTTCTGTTTCTATCTACAATTGAAATTATTTTATTGTTTTGGTATTAAACATGATGTTGACATTTGTTTTGAGATAAATACATTGTATTATCTTAAAATATTTTTCTAGTCTTATTTAATAAGAAGTATATGTTGAACTTATGAAATACATTCAAACATTGCTAGGTCTGAATTGTATTTCCCTAAAATTTACATATTGAAGCCGTAACCTGAAGTGTGACAATATTTGGATATAGGGCCTTTGGGAGATAATAAGGTTTAGATGAGGTTTCAGGGAATGATGAAATTAGTGCCCTTATAAGAAGATGCCCCAGAGAACTTTCTTACTTTCTCACTCCCCTCCATTCCTGCCCATCCTGTGAGAACAGAGTGAGAAGGTGGCCATCTACGATCCAGAAAAGAGCCCAGAAACAAATTATGCTAGCACCTTGAGTTTGGACTTCTAGACTTCAGAATTATGGGAAAGTTCATTTCTATTGTTTAAGCCACCAAGTTGTGGTCTTTTGTGGCAGTCCAAGATGACTAAGATAAAAATCTAAAGAGCTAATTATTTGACCTTTATTATTTAATCAATTATATATATTTATATGTTGCCCAAAATGAACTATTTCTAAATTCTTTGCAATATGTGAAAATAGATTGTGTTTATTCAAACTAGAGGGAAAAGTACATCATGTTTTGTTGAACTGCAAAGAAAATTCAGGAAATTTTTCCTGATGACTGTGAACATTCACTAAAAATATTTTTTTTTACATCTTTAAAATTATACATATAGTTACTTTCATTTCTGACAACATGGTACACACTCCATATCCTGGGGTGGGGGAAAGGCCCCGTAAAAAAAACACCTATTATGCTGGATAAAATGAAGTGAACAACAATCGTCTAAACTTGTAAAAAAAAGTAAAAGTAACCCTCAAGATTCAAAAAACAAAAATGCAGCTGAAAGCCAAAGTGGTAAACTCATGTTAAGAATGCAACATCTGCAAGGTGTTTGCCAGTATTGGTAATCTCAAGATGGTATTTAATGGGGTCAGGGAAAAGGAGAGATAAGCTGTGCATTCAGGTTTTAGGTCAAGATAAAATCCCATCCCACTATAATGCTGAGATCCTAAAAAGATTAGGTTCAAAATGAAATTGGAGACTGGAAATAATCTATCTTTGGCAAAAGTTGGTGCTTGGGACATTTAACAATTTTGGAGTAATTGCTGGCTAGGAAAAGCATTCCCCTTAAGAGTTTATAACCACAATTCTTCCCTCAAGTTTGAAGTTTAGACTTAAAACACATGCCTATCCAGAAAATACTAAGGCAACAAACCAATCTAAAACAAGCCTTTGATTGATAGCATCCCAGAGTGCCTCGAAAAAGCAAACACAAATGCAGTCAGGAGGGACTCACCCTTAAACTAGGAGTTACAAGAGTTTAACAGTTTAAGACTACCAAATGTAAGCTCAGGATTTTAAATCCCAGAAACACACAGGGAAACAAGAGCCATGAATGGGAGACAGGAGAAACCACACTAGCAGAACTAGACTTCCAAAAAATGTAAGACAATGATTTCTCAGATAAAGTAAACTATATAAATCCCCAAAACATTTTTAAACAAGCATAAAAAGCATGAGTAAAAAATAAGATCATATCAAAAATTAAATGGAATTGGGAAGGGAATAAATTTCTGACAGTCAAATACATGACAAAAAGTCAAATGGTTTTATTAAACAGATACTCAGCTGAAGAGATTATTGATTTTTAAAAATTATATTGAGTGCAACAGATGGAAATGATAAACAGCAGTTAAAAGACATAAAGAGGATAATAAGTATATTATATATCTAATTGAATTCTTAGACTTTTGTTCAACAACGGATGAGAAACATAGTCATTTTCAATCAAATAAAAACAATTTATGCCAGCAGATCCTTGGAAAACCAGATACATAAATGAGCATGGAAAGTAAATACATTGTTAAACAGGTATGTAAAGCTAAACCATACTAATTATTTAAAATATTACTGACTCTTTATTGAGCATTGCAGTGGACTGAATGTTTGTTTTCTCCCCAAATTCACATGTTGAAATCCCAACCACCAATGTGATGTGGTATTAGGAGGTAGCTCCTTTGGAAGGTGATAAGGTCATGAGTATGGGGCCCTCATGAATAGAATCAGTGCCCTTATTATTAGGAGCTAAGGAGACCAGAGGATTTTGCTTCTACTATGTGAGGACAGGCAGTCCACAACTCAGAAAAGGGCCCTCATGAGAACCAGACCATGCAGGAACCCTGATATCAGATTTCCAGCCTTCATAACTGTGAGAAATAAACTTCTGTTGTGGGTAGCCACTCAGTGTATAGTATTTTGTTACAGCAGTGATGGTGGCGGTGGCCCATTTGGAGCAGCTGCTGCAGGGATGCCAGCTGCAGCAGAGGAGGTGTGGCTGGGGCTGTACGCTCCAAAGAGCCAACAGGGGAGAACACATGGGAGCACTCCACTCCCAGGTGCAGCTGCAGCCACCCAGCCACGGCTCCAGACCTATGCATCTCTGCACTCTCAGAGGCCCCGGAAACCTCCACTGCCCCTGCAGGCTAAGAAGTGGCTGACCCCACTCCTTGGCTTCTCCCTACTCCTGATGCCCACTCTGGTGCAGAGCAAAGTTGTAGCCCGGTCCAGGCACTGTCACAACCAGGCCAGGTGTGTGCATGCTCTGGACAGTGCTGATAGAGCAACCCCTCAACTGCTGCCTTGGTCCCTTCCAGACTTTGGGCACTGACAAGCACAGGTAGGAGGCTGGGGAACTGAGGATGGCTGGGCACAGATGTTCAGGCACCCCTCACGATGAACCGCATGGGCACCATGAATGACATGTTGATGGTGGCAGAAGCCACACAGGCTCCTAGGTGGAAAGGGACTGTTCCTCAGTGAAACCTCACCTTCAAGCCAGAGAGGGCCTGATGCCTGTGGGCCAGGCGGCCAGTTCTGGGGGAAGTCGGTGGCCAGGAGTGAGAACTTCATTGGTCAGTGTTCAGCCAATCGGATGGTGCTTTTTCCAGGCCTGCCCATAGCCACTCATGGACCAATCAGCATGCACTTCCTCCCTTCTGAGCCCATAAAAATTATGGACTCCGACAGAGTCAGACAGACCTCAGGACTACCAGCTGCTGTCTTCTTGACTCTTGGGACAACCTGCCTGTGGAAAGGAACTACTCATCATGGGTCTCCTCTCCACTGAGAGCTGAATGCTTATTGGGATGACTTCCTGCAGAAAGGAGTTACCCCTTCAGGTCTCCTGACAGCTGTTCTGTTGCTGTTCTGAAGCTCCTCTCCACCTTGCTCATTCTCCCATTGTCAGCTTACCTCATTCTTCCGGGGCGCAGGACAAGAACTCAGGACCCGCTGAATGGTGAGACTGAAAGAGCTGTAACACAAAACTGAAACATGTCCCCGACTCCCAGAAGGCCCTTCTGCGGCCGCAGCTCTTCTCTCCTCGTCACCCACTCATCACATTGTGGGTGATGAGAGAATAGCTATGGCCCTACTGGGAGACCTCAGAGATCCCTGAGCCAGGGCTGTGACATGTTATAACACCATCTGTGGGGCTCTGTGGTTCCTGGCATCTGTGAGCTTTCAGATGCCACTGTGTTCCACTTTTCCAGACACTGGTGCCTGCCCCAGATGCTGCTTGCAGTATGTCTGGTCCAGCCGCTGCCTCATACAGAGCCAGCACCTGTGCCGGTGCCTGGACCTGTCCACCCCACCACAGCCAGCATGCCTGGCTATGCACAATGTCTGGACTCCACCCTCACTTGCTCACACACCTCTCATTGCTCTGTACCTGGCTCACCCTTGGTAGGTGTGGGATCCAGGCTGGCAGTGCAAGCCGAACGCAGACTGCTGGGCCAAGTGTGCAGAGTGAGCCCAGTGGGCACAACCACAACCCAAGCAGAGGTGCCGTGGGCCACAGAGGTTTCTGGCTGGCAAAGCAACACCCTAAAGATCCTGTGACAGTAGCTTGAGCTAAGACCAGTATTCAAATTCAAAATATTGGCCAGGCATGGTCTCACAAGCCTGTAATCCTAGCACTTTGGGAGGATGAGGTGGAACGGTTGTTGAACCCAGGAGTTTGAAAACAGCCTGGCCAACACAGGGAGACCTCATCTTTACAACAAAAGGAATCTTTTTAAAAAATTAGCCAGGCATGGTGGCGTGTGTCTGTGGTCCCAGCTACTTGGAAGGCTGAGGCAAGAGGATTGCTTGAGTCCAGAATTAGAGGCTGCAGTGAGCTCTGATTATGCCACTGCACCCAAGCCTGGACAACATAGCTAGACCTTATTTCAGAAAAAAACAAACAAACAAACAAAGACCAAAATCATGCTAAGATGTAAGACAGGAGGTTTCTACAGTAGATGTATTATTCAGTAGGAGTGAAAATATGGAAATAAACTTTAGAATGTTTTGAGCATACATAATAAAATAAACTTTAAGAATAACCACTAAAGGGTAGCAATAGAATTTATAATTTCTAAAAAAAGTACATAAAGGAAATGATCAATCTAAAACTTGCAAGAAAATACATGGGAAAGGGGATAATAGCAATGCAGAAATATTAGAAATATATTCAAGTATATCAGTAATCGCAAATGTAAAGAAGTAAAATTTGCCATCTTAGAAAAGGGTAGTCTTTGAAAATGAAAAATTTGGATTAAAAGAACCTAGTTGTAGGCTGTTTATGAGAGTCATTCCTCCTGCATAAGGATATAGACTGTTTGAAAGCAGAAAGATAGAAATACCAGGCAAATACTAATTTTAAAAATCTTTATAATTGTATCACAAACATGTTAATTTTAAGATAAAAGTAATTATTACAGAGAAGGTCACTTAAAAATGATAAAAGATCCCATTTCCAAGAACATAATAGTTATACATTTATATGCACTCATGTACCTCATAAAAGTCTCAAAATTTGTAAAAGAAAGTGATAAAATTATAAGAATACACTGAATATTGGAGTATAAAATGGTTTACTAACTTTAGAGCTATTTGGTCACTCACAGAAAAGTTGAAGATGCAATTCCACTTCTAGATAATACATCCCTTAGAGAGTTGCCCTCACCTTTGTTCAAGTGCACATGTGTAACATTATTTATAGCAACATTATTTGCAAGAATAAATAATTGGGAAAAATTTAACTATCCCTTACTGAAGAATGTATATAAATAAGCTGTGGCAGACAGATGTTGAGCATAGTGTGAACCAGCATTAAAAGTTAGTAGAGGGGGGCAGAGCAAGATGGCCGAATAGGAACAGCTCCAGTCTCCAACTCCCAGCGCGAGCGACACAGAAGACAGGTGATTTCTGCATTTTCAACTGAGTTACTGGGTTCATCTCACTAGGGACTGACGGACAATCAGTGCTGGTCAGCTGCTGCACCCCGAACAGCGAGAGCTGAAGCAGGGCGAGGCATCGCCTCACCTGGGAAACGCAAGGGGGAAGGGAATCCCTTTTTCTAGCCAGGGGAACTCAGACACACAACACCTGGAAAATTGGGTAACTCCCACCCCAATACGGCACTTTAAGCAAATGGGCACACCAGGAGATTATATCCCACACCTGGCCAGGAGGGTCCCATGCCCACAGAGCCGCCCACGGAGCCTCCTTCATTGCTAGCACAGCAGTCTGTGATCTAATCGCAAGGCAGCAGCGAGGCTGGGGGACGGGCACCCGCCATTGCTGAGGCTTAAGTAGGTAAACAAAGCCACTGGGAAGCTCGAACTGGGTGGAGATCACAGCAGCTCAAGGAAGCTTGCGTGTCTCTGTAGACTCCACCTCTGGGGACAGGGCACAGCTAAACAACAACAACAACAACAACAACAAAAAAAAGCAGCAAAAACCTCTGCAGATGCAAACGACTCTGTCTGACAGTTTAGAAGAGAACAGTGGATCTCCCAACACGGAGGCTGAGCTCTGAGAAGGGATAGATTGCCTGCTGAAGTGGGTCCCTGACCCCTGAGTAGCCTAACTGGGAGACATACCCCATTAGGGGCAGACTGACACCCCACACCTCACACGGTGGAGTACACCCCTGAGAGGAAGCTTCCAAACTAAGAATCAGACAGGTACACTCACTGTTCAGCAATATTCTATCTTCTGCAGCCTCTGTTGCTGATACCCAGGCAAACAGGGTATGAGGTGGACCTGAAGCAATCTCCAACAGACCTGCAGCTGAGGGTCCTGACTGTTAGAAGGAAAACTATCAAACAGGAAGGACACCTACACCAAAACCCCATCAGTACGTCACCATCATCAACGACCAGAGGCAGAAAAAACCACAAAGATGGGGAAAGAGTAGGGCAGAAAAGCTGGAAATTCAAAAAATAAGAGCGCATCTCCCCCTGCAAAGGAGCGCGGCTCATCGCCAGCAATGGATCAAAGCTGGATGGAGAATGACTTTGATGAGATGAGAGAAGGCTTCAGTCCATCAAAATTCTCAGAGCTAAAGGAGGAATTACGTACCCAGCGCAAAGAAACTAAAATCTTGAAAAAAGAGTGGAAGAATTAATAACTAGAATAATTAAGGCAGAGATGGTCATAAACGAAATGACAGAGATGAAAACCACGACATGAGAAATACGTGACAAATGCACAAGCTTCAGTAACCGACTCGATCAACTGGAAGAAAGGATCAGCGATTGAGGATCAAATGAATGAAATGAAGCCAGAAGAGAAACCAAAAGAAAAAAGAAGAAAAAGAAATGAGCAAAGCCTGCAAGAAGTATGGGATTATGTAAAAAGACCAAATCTACGTCTGATTGGGGTGCCTGAAAGTGAGGGGGAAAATGGAACCAAGCTGGAAAACACTCTTCAGGATATCATCCAGGAGAACTTCCCCAACCTAGTAGGGCAGGCCAACATTCAAATTCAGGAAATACAGAGAACGCCACAAAGATACTCCTCCAGAAGAGCAACTCCAAGACACATAATTGCCAGATTCACCAAAGTTGAAATGAAGGAAAAAATCTTAAGGGCAGCCAGAGAGAAAGGTCGGGTTACGCACAAAGGGAAGCCCATCAGACTAACTGCAGATCTCTCGGCAGAAACTCTCCAAGCCAGAAGAGAGTGGGGGCCAATATTCAATGTTCTTAAAGAATTTTAAACCCAGAATTTCATATCCAGCCAAACTAAGTTTCATCAGTGAAGGAGAAATAAAATCCTTTACAGATAAGCAAATGCTTAGAGATTTTGTCACCACCAAGCCTGCCTTACAAGAGACCCTGAAGGAAGCCATAAACATGGAAAGGAACAACCGGTACCAGCCATTGCAAAAACATGCCAAAATGTAAAGACCATCGAGGCTAGGATGAAACTGCATCAAATAACGGGCAAAATAACCAGTTAATATCATAATGGCAGGATCAAGTTCACACATAACAATATTAACTTTAAATGTAAATGGACTAAATGGTCCAATTAAAAGACACAGACTGGCAAACTGGATAAAGAGTCAAGACCCATCAGTCTGCTGTATTCAGGAGACCCATCTCACATGCAGAGACATACATAGGCTCAAAATAAAGGGATGGAGGAAGATCTACCAAGCAAATGGAGAACAAAAAACAGCAGGGGTTGCAATCCTAGTCTCTGATAAAATAGACTTTAAACCATCAAAGATCAAAAGAGACAAAGAAGGCCATTCCATAATGGTAAAGGGATCAATTCAACAGGAAGAGCTAACTATCCTAAATATATATGCACCCAATACAGGAGCACCCAGATTGATAAAGCAAGTCCTTAGAGACTTACAAAGACACTTAGACTCCCATACAATAATAATGGGAGACTTCAACACTCCACTGTCAACATTAGACAGATCAACGAGACAGAAAGTTAACAAGGATATCCAGGAATTGAACTCAGCTTTGCAGCAAGCAGACCTAGTAGACATCTATAGAATTCTCCACCCCAAATCAACAGAATATACATTCTTTTCAGCACCACATCGCACTTATTCCAAAATTGACCACATAATCGGAAGTAAAGCACTCCTCAGCAAATGTAAAAGAACAGAAATTATAACAAACTGTCTCTCAGACCACAGTGCAATCAAACTAGAACTCAGGACTAAGAAACTCAATCAAAACCGCTCAACTACATGGAAACTGAACAACCTGTTCCTGAATGACTACTGGGTACATAACGAAATGAAGGCAGAATTAAGATGTTCTTTGAAACTAATGAGAACAAAGATGCAACATACCAGAATCTCTGGGACACATTTAAAGCAGTGTGTAGAGGGAAATTTATAGCACTAAATGCCCACAAGAGAAAGCTGGAAAGATCTAAAATGGACACGCTAACATCACAATTAAAAGAACTAGAGAAGCAAGAGCAAACACATTCAAAAGCTAGCAGAAGGCAAGAAATAACTAAGATCAGAGCAGAACTGAAGGAGATAGAGACACAAAAAACCCTCCAAAAAATCAATGAAAACAGGAGTTGGTTTTTTGAAAAGATCAACAAAATTGACAGACCACTAGCAAGACTAATAAAGAAGAAAAGAGAGAAGAATCAAATAGACGCAATAAAAAATGATAAAGGGGATATCACCACCGACCCCACAGAAATACAAACAACCATCAGAGAATACTATAAACACCTCTACGCAAATCAACTAGAAAATCTAGAAGAAATGGATAATTTCCTGGACACTTACACTCTTCCAAGACTAAACCAGGAAGAAGTTGAATCCCTAAATAGACCAATAGTAGGCTCTGAAATTGAGGCAATAATTAATAGCCTACCAACCAAAAAAAGTCCAGGACCAGATGGATTCACAGCTGAATTCTACCAGAGGTACAAGGAGGAGTTGGTACCATTCCTTCTGAAACTATTCCAATCAATTGAAAAAGAGGGAATCCTCCCTAACTCATTTTATGAGGCCAACATCATCCTGATACCAAAGCCTGGCAGAGACACAACAAAAAAAGAGAATTTTAGACCAATATCCCTGATGAACATCGATGCAAAAATTCTCAATAAAATACTGGCAAACCGGATTCAGCAGCACATCAAAAAGCTTATCCACCATGATCAAGTGGGCTTCATCCCTGGGATGCAAGGCTGGTTCAACATTCGCAAATCAATAAAAGTAATCCAGCATATAAACAGAACCAAAGACAAGAACCACATGATTATCTCAATAGACACAGAAAAGGCTTTTGACAAAATTCAACAGCCCTTCATGCTAAAAACGCTCAATAAATTCGGGATTGATATAACGTACCTCAAAATAATAAGAGCTATTTATGACAAACCCACAGCCAATATCATACTGAATGGGCAAAAACTGGAAAAATTCCCTTTGAAAACTGGCACAAGACAGGGATGCCCTCTCTCACCACTCCTATTCAACATAGTGTTGGAAGTTCTGGACAGGGCAATCAGGCAAGAGAAAGAAATCAAGAGTATTCAGTTAGGAAAAGAAGAAGTCAAATTGTCCCTGTTTGAAGATGACATGATTGTATATTTAGAAAACCCCATCGTCTCAGCCCAAAATCTCCTTAAGCTGATAAGCAACTTCAGCAAAGTCTCAGGATACAAAATTAATGTGCAAAAACCACAAGCATTCTTATACACCAGTAATAGACAAACAGAGAGCCAAATCATGAGCGAATTCACATTCACAATTGCTTCAAAGAGAATAAAATACCTAGGAGTCCAACTTACAAGGGATGTAAAGGACCTCTTCAAGGAGAACTACAAACCACTACTCAGTGAAATAAAAGAGGACACAAACCAATGGAAGAACATACCATGCTCATGGATAGGAAGAATCAATATTGTGAAAATGGCCATACTGCCCAAGGTTATTTATAGATTTAATGCCATCCCCATCAAGCTACCAATTCTTCACAGAATTGGAAAAAACGGCTTTAAAGTTCATATGGAACCAAAAAAGAGCCCGCATTGCCAAGACAATCCTAAGTCAAAAGAACAAAGCTGGAGGCATCACACTACCTGACTTCAAACTATACTACAAGGCTACAGTAACCAAAACAGCATGGTATTGGTACCAAAACAGAGATATAGACCAATGGAACAGAACAGAGTCCTCAGAAATAACACCACACATCTACAGCCATCTGATCTTTGACAAACCTGAGAGAAACAAGAAATGGGGAAAGGATTCCCTATTCAATAAATGGTGCTGGGAAAATTGGCTAGCCACAAGTAGAAAGCTGAAAGTGGATCCTTTCCTTACTCCTTATATGAAAATTAATTCAAGATGGATTAGAGACTTAAATGTTAGACCTAATACCATAAAAACCCTAGAAGAAAACCTAGGTAGTACCATTCAGGACATAGGCATGGGCAAGGATTTCATGTCTAAAACACCAAAAGCAACGGCAGCAAAAGCCAAAATTGACAAATGGGATCTCATTAAACTAAAGAGCTTCTGCACAGCAAAAGAAACTACCATCAGAGTGAACAGGCAACCTACAGAATGGGAGAAAATTTTTGCAATCTACTCATCTGACAAAGTGCTAATATCCAGAACCTACAAAAAACTCAAACAAATTTACAAGAAGAAAAAACAAACAACCCCATCAAAAAGTGGGCAAAGGATATGAACAGACATTTCTCAAAAGAAGACATTCATACAGCCAACAGACACATGAAAAAATGCTCATCATCACTGGCCATCAGAGAAATGCAAATCAAAACCACAATGAGATACCATCTCACACCAGTTAGAATGGCAATCATAAAAAAGTCAGGAAACAACAGGTGCTGGAGAGAATGTGGAGAAATAGGAACACTTTTACATTATTGGTGGGAGTGTATATTAGTTCAACCATTGTGGAAGACAGTGTGGCAATTCTTCAAGGATCTAGAACTAGAACTAGCATTTGACCCAGCCATCCCATTACTGGGTATATACCCAAAGAATTATAAATCATTCTACTATAAATGTAGCCACATTTGAGCCTTTTCCTTTTAAATTACTTAAAGAATTTAAACAAGCTATTAATCAATATGGACCAGGTTCTCCTTTTGTAATGGGACTGTTAAAGAATGTTGCTGTTTCCAGTCGGATGGTTCCTACTGACTGGGATGCTCTTACTCAAGCTTGTCTGACTCCTGCTGAGTTCTTACAATTTAAAACTTGGTGGGCAGATGAAACTTCCATTCAGGCTGCTCGCAATGCCCAAGTCCAACCTCAAATTAATATAACTGCAGACCAACTTTTGGGGGTCAGCGGCTGGGCTGGTTTAGATGCACAAGTGGTCATGCAGAATGATGCCATTGAACAGCTTAGAGGAGTGTGCATTAGAGCATGGGGGAAAAAATCACTACAGGTAGAGAACAATACCCTTCCTTTAGTGCTGTAAAACAGGGACCAAAAGAACTGTACACAGATTTTATAGCTCGGTTACAGAAGTCTCTTAAAAAGGTGATTGCAGATTCGACTGCTCAGGATATAGTGTTGTGGTTATTAACTTTTGACAATGCTAATCCCAAGTGCCAGTCTGTTCTGTGACCTATTACAGGGAAAGCACATTTACTTGATTATATCATGGCCTGTGATGGCATTGGAGGTAATTTGCATAAAGCTACTTTGTTGGCACAAACCATGGCAGGACTGAAAGTGGGTAAAGGAAACACTACATTTCCTGGAACTTGTTTTAACTGTGGGAAGCATGGTCATACAAAAAAAGAATATAGAAAAAAAATCAGTGAGTCAGGCCACCACTTGAGGGAGAAAAGAAAACTGCTGAGCCTGGAATATGTCCAAAATGTAGAAAAGGAAATCATTGGGCTAATCAGTGTCACTCTAAGTTTGATAAAGATGAGAACCTGATTTTGGGAAATGCCATGAGGGGCCCATTCCGGGCCCCTTTCCAAACCAGGGCATTTCTGGCTCAGACCATTTCCCCACCCCTGTACAATGTCTGTCCCCCACCACAGCCAATAGTGCTGCAGTAGTTTTATGCGGCACAAAACTGTGAGCCTTCTGCCTGGGGAACCCCTGCAAAAAGTTCCAAGACCCCTGCTAGTGGGGACAACAGGATTACTTCTAGACAGATCTAGTTTAAATTTAAAAGGAGTGCAAGTACATACCGGAGGCACTGATTCAGATTACAATGGAGAAATTCAAATTGTTATATCTACTTCTCTTCCGTGGAAAGCAAAGCCAGGAGACCATATAGGACAGCTCCCGATTGTGCTGTATGTAGAAATGGGGAAAAGTGAAATTAAATGAATAGGATGATTTGGAAGCACAAATAAATGAGGCAAAGTGGCTTATTGGGTGAATCAAATTACTGATAAATGTCCTACCTGTGAAATAATTATTCCGGGAAAGAAATTTAAAGGTTTGGTAGAACTAGGAGTGGACATTTCAATCATTTCTCTACAGCACTGGCCGTCCATGTGGCCAATTCAACCTGCTCAATTTAACATAGTTGGAGTTGGTAAAGCCCCTGAAGTATATCAAAGTAGTTATATTTTGCACTGTGAAGGGCCCGATGGACTATTCAACCAATTATAACTTCTGTACCTATAAACTTATGGGGAAGAGATTTATTACAACAATGGGGAGCAAAAGTTCTAATTCCAGAACAATTATATAGCCCTCAAAGTCAACATATGATGCATGAAATGGGGTATGTCCTTGGTATGGGACTAGAAAAAAAATTGCAAGGTTTGAAAGAACTGCTTCAAGTGGAAAGACAAAGTTCCCGCCAAGGATATCATTTTGATAGCAGCCATTGTTAAGCCTCCAGAACCTATACTTTAAAAATGATTAACAGATCAGCCAATTTGGATAGAGGAATGGCCAATAAGTAAAGAGAAACTGGAGACTTTAGAGGACTTCATTAATGAACAACTAAAAAATGAACATATAGCCTCAACATTTTCCCCTTGGAATTCTCCAGTTGTCATAATTAAGAAAAAATTGGGTAAATGGAGAATGTTGACACATCTTAGAGCCATTAATTCAGTTATACAACCCCTGGGGAAATTATTGCCAGGATTATCTTCTCCTGCTATGATTCCAAAAAATTGGCCTTTAATCATTATAGATTTAAAAGACTCTTTCTTTACTATCCCCTTAGCTGAGCAAGACTGTGAATATTTGGCATTTACAATTCCTGCAGTAAACAACCTGCAGCCCGCTAAGCATTTTCATTGGAAAGTGTTGCCACAAGGCATGTTAAACAGTCCAACAATTTGCCAGACGTATGTAGCGCAAGCAATTAAACCTACTCGTAAAAAATTTTCACACTGTTACATTATTCATTATATGGATGATATACTTTGTGCTGCCCCCACTCGAGAAATATTACTCCAATTTTATGATCACTTGCAAAATTCTGTTTTTCATGCTGGTTTAATTATAGCTCCTGACAAAATTCAGACTATTACTCCTTACTCCTACTTGGGGACCTTAGTAAATGACACTCCCTTTGTGCCACAGAAAATAACCATATGTAGGGATCAATTGAAAACATTAAATGACTTTCAAAAATTACTAGGGTACATTAATTGGATATGACCTGCTCTAGACATTCCTACCTATGAAATGAGTTATCTATTTTCTATCCTTAGAGGAGATCCTAGACTAACTAGCCCTCAGCAATTAAAAGAAACTGAGACAGAGTTACAGCTGATTGAAAAGCAAGTTCATAAAGCTTAAATAAATAGAATAAATCCAGAAAAGGCTCTAGATTTGCTAATTTTTCCAACTCAGCATTCACCTACTGGTATTATTGTTCAAGAGCAAGATCTTGTAGAGTGGCTTTTTATTCCACATGCTAATTCACAGACTCTAACTCCTTATTTGGATCAAATCGCTACTATAATAGGTAATGGGAGAACATGAATTGTTAAATTACATGGATATGATCCTGGAAAAATTGTTGTCCCTCTCATGAAGGCACAAATACAGCAAGCTTTTATAAATAGTCTTACTTGGCAAACCCATTTAGCTGAATTTGTGGGTATTCTCAATAATCATTTTCCTAAAACAAACCTTTTTCAATTTTTGAAATTAACTAATTGGATTCTCCCTAAAATAACTAAATTTAAACCAGTTGAAGGTGCTGAGAATGTTTTTACAGACGGATCTAGGATTGGGAAAGCTTCTTATTCTGGCTCAAAGGGTAAAGTTTTTCAGACGCCCTATACTTCAGCTCAAAAAGTGGAGTTTGTAGCTGTAATTAAGGTGTTGACTGCTTTTGATATGCCTATTAACATGATTTCTGATTCTTCATACATGGTTCATTCCACACAGTTAAATGAAAATGCTTAGTTATGATTTCATACAGATGAACAACTGATGACTTTATTTATCGAATTGCAAACAGCAGTTAGAAGTAGAATGCACCCTTTTTACATCACTCACATTAGGGCTCATACACCTCTTCCAGGATCTTTAACTGAAGGGAATCAAATGGCTGATTGATCTAATGCTAGACACTTTCACAATTTAACCCACGTTAATGCCTCTGGTCTCAAACGCAGATACAGAATTACCTGGAAAGAAGCTAAATCTATTATCCAGCAATGCCCAACTTGGTACATTCCTCATCTTTTACAGGAGGAGTTAATCTTTGAGGATTGGAACCTAACTCTCTTTGGCAAATGGATGTCACACATGTTCCCTCATTTGGGAGACTAGCTTATGTACATGTATGTGTGGACACCTTTTCTCACTTTGTCTGGGATACATGTCAATCAGGAGAGTCTTCTGCCTCTGTTAAACATCACCTTTTGCAGTGTTTTGCGGTGATGGGCATTCCAGCTTCTATTATGACAGATAATGCCCCAGGCTATACTAGCCAAGCTCTGGCTGCGTCTTTCTCTATATGGAATATTAAACACATTACTGGTACCCCCATATAATTCTCAATAACAAGCCATAGTGGAAAGAATGAATCTCTCCCTGAAACAGCAGTTGCAAAAGCAGAAGGGGGAAAAGAGGAACTATGGCACACCCCATATGCAACTGAATCTAGCATTATTAACTTTAAATTTTTTGAGCCTGCCTAAAGGCCAGATGTTATCAGCAGCTGAACAGCATCTACAGAAACCAGTTGCAAAGGCAGAAGCAGAACAACTGGTTTGGGGGAGAGATCTGATAACAAAACGTTGGGAAATAGGTAAAATAATAACTTGGGGGAGAGGTTATGCTTGTGTTTCTCCAGGATGAAATCAACAGCCAATTTGGATACCATCAAGACACCTGAAACCTTATCATGAGCCAGATGCTGAGGAAGAGATTCCGGGAAGATCCCAAGGACCCCCTGGTTGCAGCCATGTCAAGACTGACACTGAGGAGGACCCCAACTGTCACAAAAAACACGCATCAAACACAGCCACCTACCTGGGGACAGATCAAGAAGCTGTCACAGATGGCAGAAGAAAACCTAGGGAAAGTGGGACAACCAGTCACAATGAGTAATTAATGATAGCTATGACAGCGGTGATCACCATTGCCATGAGTATTCCTTTAACAAGGATTGATACAGAGAACAATTATACTTATTGGGAATATTTACCTTTTCCACCACTTCTATGGCCTGTAACTTGGCTGGACCCCCACAGTGGAGGTATACATTAATGATAGCTCTTGGATGCTCGGTCCTACAGATGATATAGGCCCATCTCACCCACACGTGGAAGGAACTGTTATGAATATTTCTTTAGGATTTGAACATCCGCCTATATGTTTAGGAAAGGCTACTAGTTGCCTATCCCCTCGCTATCAATCTTGGCTGGCAATAATGCCTGGATGTAATCACCCTATGACACATTTACACAGGCTTTCTGATCTCAGTATTTACCATAATTAATCTGCTCCTATAATTGAGGCATACCACCCTCAAAAACCTATTTGTAAACAGAATTGGACCTGACCAGAAATAATGAACATACTTGTTTGGGAAGATTGCATTGTAGAACAGGCAGAGGTGCTGTGCAATGATTCCTATGGAATCATTATTGATTGGTTCCCTAAGGGGATGTTTAGCTTGAATTGCACCTCACAGTCTGTATGCCATGGCCACACTATGTTCAGCTGGTCTAAACAAAATGGTCAGATGGTAGAAATGATAAGAAGTATGGCAAGAGTTCCTATTATCTGGAAACATGGTGGTATAGTGGTACCTCAACCTCAAATGATATGGGCCGCTCTGAGAGCTAAACATAAGGATTTGTGGAAACTATTAATGGCTCCTAATAAGATCAAAATTTGGGAAAGAATAAAAAAGAATCTTGAAGCACACTCTACAAACTTGTCTTTGAATATTGCAAAATTTAAAGAACAAATATTTAAAGCAGCCCAGACACCCCTGACCTTTATGCCAGGAACTGGAGAACTTGAAGGAGCTGCAGACAGATTAGCACCTAGTAACCCATTAAAATAGATAAAAACACTTGGAAGCTCTGTGATTTCAATGATGATTGTGCTTTTAATCTGTGTTGTTTCTTTGTACAGTCTGCAGATGCGGATCCTGACTCCTGTGAGAAATAACTCACTGTGATAAAGCTGCCTTTGCTTTTATGGTCTTGCAAAAACAAAAAAGATGAACGTGTTGGGAACAGGCCCTCAAATCTAGCCATAAATAGGCCCCAAAACTGACCGTAAACAAAATCTCTGCAGCACTGTCACATGCTCATGATGGCTATGATGCCCATGCTGAAGGTTGTGGGTTTACCAGAATGAGGGTAAGGAACACCTGGCACATCCAGGGGTGGCAAACCACTTAAGGCTTTCCTAAGCCACAAACAATAGCATGAGCAATCTGTGCCTAAAGACATGTTCCTTCTGCACATAACTAGCCAGAGCTCATCCTTTTGTTTCAGCCCATCCCTTTGTTTCCCGTAAGGAATGCTTTCAGCTAATCTATAATCTACAGAAACAATGCTTATCACTAGGAATGCTTTCAGCTAATCTATAATCTACAGAAACAATGCTTATCACTAGGAATGCTTTCAGCTAATCTATAATCTACAGAAACAATGCTTATCACTGGCTTGCTGTCAATAAATATGTGGGTAAAACTCTGTTTGTGGCTGTCAGCCACGAGAGATTTTGAAAAATGTTTTATGTGTACTTGAAAAGAACATGATTTCTGCTGTTGCTGGATGTAATGCTCTATAAAAGTAAGCTACACACTTTGGTGGCTGGTGCTGTTTAATTCTTTATAGCCTTGCTGATTTTTCTGTCTCCTTTTACTGAGAGGAGTATTGATGTCTCCATTTACTGTTGTGAATACACAATGTACACAATACTTCTTTCTTCTAGGTCTGGCAGTTTTTGCTTTATGTGTTTCAAAGTTCTGTTTTGTGTGCAAACTCATTAAGAAATGTCATTTTTGGTGAATTGATGCATGCATTATTATGAAATATTCTTTATTATCCCTGCTAATTGTTTTTGTTATGAAATCTGCTTATCTGATATTGTTAGCCATTCCAGCCTTCTTTCAATTAGTTTTTGATTTGTTTTTCTAAGATCACCAGAGCGGGCACAAAAGAACCAGCGAGTAGGCAAGTGTAGGAGCAAAACTGCAAGTTTATTTTGGTCACCTAGCTTCAGGGGAAGAAGGTGGGTAGGGAGAGGTCTGTCGGCCTCCGGCAAATGAGGCCAACAGAGTCACCCGTGGAGCTCTCGGACAGAGTTCCGACAGTCCTGACCGCAGTGGGGAAGCTGGGAAGTCCGTGCGTGGCGTTCGTCCGGAGCGGCTTTTCTAGGAGTGGGAGGGCAAAAGGAGGGGCACGGGCGTGTCGGGGGCGTTCCACAGGTGCGACCAGGTAAATCTTGGTCTCTTTGGATTGACATCACCTGGCACATGCCTAGTTGGTCTGCACCTTCCCGGGTCGCCGGCTGCATTTTCACGTGCGCGGGAAAAGTTGGGGGGATGAAGAACCCGGAAGTGCACCATCTTGCCTCCGTTTGTCCAAACAGTCCAACCTTTTATTGATAATAGTGATAAAGGGGCGCCGTGGTCTGTCTGGCTACTTCCTGCTGTTAAGGGGCGCTGTTAAGGTCGGGGCCTATGGTTGGTATTTGGACATACGGATGAAGAATAAAATAAGGCACAGTATTAGCATAGGAATGAGGTATGGAAGCATTTGTTGGAATATGGGCAAAACCCAGAAGGAAGGTCCCGGCAAGGTTGGGGTATTAAGGTTCTGTATCTCAGTTTTTTATTTTATTGAGGGTTTGAATGTTAGTGTCTACTAGGCCTGACTTGCTAACATAATAGCAGCACTCTTCTCCAAGGAAGAGACAAGTCCCTCCTTTTTCAGCTGTAAGCAAGTCTAGGGCTCACCTGTTTTGGGCAGCTACTTGGGCTATTGAGGTAGTTCGGTGCTGCAGGGAGGCCAGGCTTTCAGCTGATTCCAATAACTAGAGGGAGGAAAACAGCCCGTTTTTGACAGAAGTGGCGTAGTGGCATAGAAAGTTGCTGGAAAAGCTCTGCTACTTCTGCCTGGCTGTATAAAGTTAGACTGGGGACCAAGGACACGGGGACATAGAGGGATCAGTTAATGGCTGTATGGTGAAGAGTTTTAGAGAGAGACCAGTTGCACCAGAAATAGCCTACAATGGGGGCTGTTTGGCCTCCATTGGGTGCCTGAGTATGATTACCTCAGGATGAATTTGGAGTTGAATAACGGAAAGGAAGGATTGGGCTATTTGGATTTTGGTATAGTGGTGCCTGGAGTGTGAGTGAATTGTGGGATGTTTGACCAGTTGTGTTGAAGGCCATAGGCAGGGGGCTGCCACTAGGCGGGGGCCTTCTAAAGCCTCACAGAGAAAGCAGTGGGAGAGATTGGTTATATTCACAGTGTAGGTTAAGTTTAGCCTTTGGCAGATAAGTGTGAGCCACGAGAAGGGGGTCTCTATTGTGTGGAGAGAAGTTTGATAGCCTTAAGGAAGACAACTGGCAGAACTATGTACTACTGAGTGTGTTCGGCTGTCTTGTGGCCAAGTTTCAGTGATGAGAAAAAAATTGCCATACAGTAGGCGGACTAGCAAAGGTCTGAGTGTATGAGTGAAACAGCAATATAAGTATAAAATGAGACTTCATTTTCAGTGTAGTCACGGAGTGTCCCTTGCCACTGGAGATGTTCGATGAAGGTTAGGAGACGGGAGAACCACTGCTCTGGACTATTGTCTGGAGGTAGATATGGGTCTGGGGTTATGTATTGAAAGTCTGATAGGTTTATGTAGAGGATGGTGAGGAAGCGAGCTAAGCGCCAGGGGTCAGGGAGCATGAACTAGTTAAGAAAGTTTTGTAAGTTTGAGGCGAGTGGGGGAAAGTTGAACTGATGTCCACTGATTGTTCCCGGTGGGGGCCCTTTTTAGCTGGGAAATATGAATCCAATGCATTTGTCCTAGGAGTTTTGCTGCTGTATGTGTAGACAGGAGGACAATGTACGGGCCTTTCCACCTGGGCTGTAAGTCTTTGGCTTGGATATCTTTTATGTATACTTGGTCTCCGGGACTGAGGGGGAGATGTGGGTTGTAGGCGTCTGTTGGAGGAGGGTGTGCTAACTCAGCGTGTTGTCTTAGGAGTTGTCTGAGAAGAGTGAGATATGGGAGGTAGTTCGCCAAAGGGGCTAGCAGGGAAGGTATTTGTTGGAGGGTTAGGGGCCGTCCGTAGACTAATTCGAATGGACTGAGGCCTGTTGGGCTTCGAGGTGCTGCCCGCAGCCGGGTCAGGGCTAAGGGAAGGAGAGTTACCCACGACTGCCGGGTTTCGATTGAGAGTTTGGTGAGCTGCTGTTTGATGAGTCCATTAGCCTTTTCTACCTTACCAGAAGACTGAGGCCTATAAGGGATGTGGAGTTTCCAGGTGATGTGTAGGAGGGCTGCCACCTGTTGGACTACCTTAGAGATGAATGCTGGACCATTGTCGGATTGAAGAGTGACCGGGAGGCCAAACCTGTGGCTCGGCGAGGGTGATGGGGGTCCCCGAGTCTCGGCACCTTCAGTTGTCGTCGTCGTCCAGATGTAGGAGCTGGAAGGAGCTCCCAGGATCCTGGGAAAGGGGGTCACGTGGAGATGCAGCACCTGTTCTCAGGGTGGGGCAATCAGACTTTCAGTGTCCTCCCTGCTGGCAAGCAGGGCAGGGGGTTGCTGGTGGACGAAGGTTAGGACATTCACTGGCCCAATGTCCTTATGACTTGCACTTACAGCAAGGCTGCGTTGGGGCTCGGGGACCTTGCAGACACCTGTTGGCATAGTGTCCTGCCTTGCCGCACTTATAGCAGGCTCC
This sequence comes from Trachypithecus francoisi, assembly GCF_009764315.1. Classification (NCBI taxonomy): domain Eukaryota; kingdom Metazoa; phylum Chordata; class Mammalia; order Primates; family Cercopithecidae; genus Trachypithecus; species Trachypithecus francoisi. The sequence continues at coordinate 85,327,373 of NW_022681470.1, forward strand.
TTTCGTAGCCTTGGAGTCTGTGGGGTGTGTGCTCTCTGGTCTGGGGTTACAACTGGGCTGTAAAGCCGCTGCTAGGAGCTGGGCCTTCTGTTTGAGACGTGCCTGTCACACTGCCTCAGCCGTCTCCTCTCTGGAGTTATAGACCTTAAAGGCTAATTTAACCAGATCTTGTATTGGTGCCTGAGGACCATTCTCTACCTTTTGAAGTTTCTTACGAATGTCAGGAGCTGATTGAGAAATGAAATAAGACGCCAAAATGATGGCCCCTGTGGGGGAGGCCGGATCTAACCAGGTATATTGGGTTAGAACCTCAGTCAGCCTATTTAAGAGTGCGGCTGGATTTTCTTCTGGATTTTGAATAATTTCTTTTAATTTGTTAAAATTTACAGTTTTGTTTGAGGCTGCTTGCATACCAGCCAACAAACACTGAACCATTATGTCTCGCCTACGGCACCCAGGCTGGTTTGCTTGGTAGTTCCAGTCTGGGTCTGCCGAGGGGACTGCTTGCTCCCCAATGGGATAGCGGTGTCAGTTAAATGTAGTTGGTTGGCGTGCTGCCTGGCGGCCGCTAGGATGCACTCTTGCTCCTCAGGGTTTAGGGTGGAGGTTAGGATAACCTGGAGGTCATGCCAAGTTAAGTCATAGGCCTGACAAAGGTATCTAAATCCCTTTATGTAGATGGTGGGATTAGCTGAGAAATCACCTAAACGCTTCTCAATTTTGGAAAGATCGGCCAATGAAAAAGGGACATGTACTCTGACTACCCCCTCCGCCCCAGCCACCTCTCGCAAAGGTGCTAACACTGTAGGAGGGTGTGGGCAGAGATAGGGGACTCAAGACAGCCAGTTGGGGGTCCCGAAGGAGGCACGGGACCGAGTGGATTACTAGTAGATAAGGAGGAGGAAGGAGGAGTCTGGATGGGGGAGGAGGAGGAGTCTGGGCAGGAAGGGAGGGGGTGGAGAGAGCGGGGAGAGGAGGAGTATAGGGACGAGAGCTTAAGGCCCAAAAGCCTTGTACGTAATTAATTTTGGACCACTTGCCTAGCCACTGGCAGAAATTGCTGAGGTCAATCACGCCACACTGGAAAGGAAAATTAACCGCTTCCTCCTAAGGTCTTGTTCGACCTGTAAGGTTTCTAAAGTGGCTAGGAGGCACCCTAAGGGGGTGCTCTTTGGAAATTTGGACTGGGGGGGTTTCCCGTTTGTTTCTTCTTTACCGACACAATGGACACAATGGAAATGGAAGTGGATCTCTGCCTGGTTTCAAAGCGTCCTTTGGAACCAGCAGAGACAGACTGGAGGCTCATGGAGCCAAAGTGGAGATTACCTTCAGGCGGACGTCTCCGTCCTGAACGGGTCTCCCGAGCCACATGGTGGCTCAAAATGGACCTCGGACCTGCACAGGATTTCTGGCTGAGGGAGGTAAAGAGGAGACAAGGGCACTTACCCCAGAGAGGCCGTGAGAGTGAGGGAAGCGGGTCTCAGGTCCTGGTCCATCTGCCGCGTGGGAGCAGGAGGAGATTCCTCAACCCTTGGAGGCCTAAGGAGGGGTCTCCTCCCGGGTCTTCGGCACCAACTGATTTGTTTTCCTAAGACCACCAGAGCAGGCACAAAAGAACCAGCGAGTAGGCAAGTGTAGGAGCAAAACTGCAAGTTTATTTTGGTCACCTAGCTTCAGGGGAAGAAGGTGGGTAGGGAGAGGTCTGTCGGCCTCCAGCAAATGAGGCCAACAGAGTCGCCCATGGAGCTCTCGGACAGAGTTCCGACAGTCCTGACCGCAGTGGGGAAGCTGGGAAGTCCGTGCGTGGCGTTCGTCCGGAGCGGCTTTTCTAGGAGTGGGAGGGCAATAGAGGGCACGGGCGTGTCAGGGGGCTTCCACAGGTGCGACCAGTAAATCTGGTCTCTTCGGATTGACATCACCTGGCGCATGCCTAGTGGTCTGCACCTTCCCGGGTCGCCGGCTGCATTTTCGCGGCGCGCGCGGGAAAAGTTGGGGGGATGAAGAACCGGAGGTGCACCATCTTGCCTCCGTTCGTCCAAACAGTTTTTACTTGATATAACTTTTCTTTTACCTTACTATTAATCTATTTTATATATTTGAAATGAGTTTCATGTAGAAAGTAGTTGATTTATATTTTTTAAATTAATTCTAATAATTTCTATCTTTTTTTTTTTTTTTTTTTCTTTTCTTTTTTTTTTTTTTTATTATACTTTAAGTTCTAGGGTACATGTGCATGACGTTTATATCATGTATAACTCCCCAATGCAATCCCTCCCTCCTCCCCCCTCCCCATGATAGCCCCAGTGTGTGATGTTCCCCTTCCCGAGTCCAAGTGATCTCATTGTTCAGTCCCACCTATGAGTGAGAACATGCGGTGTTTGGTTTTCTCTTCTTGTGATAGTTTGCTAAGAATGATGGTTTCCAGCTGCATCCATGTCCCTACAAAGGACGCAAACTCATCCTTTTTGATGGCTGCATAGTATTCCATGGTGTATATGTGCCACATTTTCTTAATCCAGTCTGTCACAGATGGACATTTGGGTTGATTCCAAGTCTTTGCTATTGTGAATAGTGCCGCAATAACAAACGTGTGCATGTGTCTTTGTAGTAGAGTAATTTATAATCCTTTGGGTATATACCCAGTAGTGGGATGGCTGGGTCATATGGTACATCTAGTTCTAGATCCTTGAGGAATCGCCATACTGTTTTCCATAATGGTTGACTAGTTTACAATCCCACCAACAGTGTAAAAGTGTTCCTATTTCTCCACATCCTCTCCAACACCTGTTGTTTCCTGACTTCTTAATGATTGCCATTCTAACTGGTGTGAGATGGTATCTCATTGTGGTTTTGATTTGCATTTCTCTGATGGCCATGATGATGAGCATTTTTTCATGTGTCTGTTGGCTGTATGGATGTCTTCTTTTGAGAAATGTCTGTTCATATCCTTTCCCCACTTTTTGATGGGGTTGTTTGTTTTTTTCTTGTATATTTGTTTGAGTTCTTGTAGATTCTGGATATTAGCCCTTTGTCAGATGAGTAGTTGCAAAAATTTTTTCCCATTCTGTAGGTTGCCTGTTCACTCTGATGGTAGTTTCTTTGGCTGTGCAAAAGCTCTTTAGTTTAATTAGATCCCATTGTCAATTTTTGCTTTTGCTGCCGTTGCTTTTGGTGTTTTAGACATGAAGTCCTTGCCCATGCCTATGTCCTGAATGGTACTACCTAGATTTTCTTCTAGGGTTTTTATGGTATTAGGTCTAACATTTAAGTCTCTAATCCATCTTGAATTAATTTTCGTATAAGGGGTAAGGAAAGGATCCAGTTTCAGCTTTCTACTTATGGCTAGCCAATTTTCCCAGCACCATTTATTAAATAGGGAATCCTTTCCCCATTTCTTGTTTCTCTCAGGTTGTCAAAGATCAGATGGCTGTAGATGTGTGGTATTATTTCTGAGGACTCTGTTCTGTTCCATTGGTCTATATCTCTGTTGTGGTACCAGTACCATGCTGTTTTGGTTACTGTAGCCTTGTAGTATAGTTTGAAGTCAGGTAGCGTGACGCCTCCAGCTTTGTCCTTTTGACTTAGGATTGTCTTGGCAATGCGGGCTCTTTTTTGGTTCCATATGAACTTTAAAGCCGTTTTTTTTTTATTCTGTGAAGAAAGTCATTGTAGCTTGATGGGGATGGCATTGAATCTATAAATCACCTTGGGCAGTATGGCCATTTCACATGATATTGATTCTTCCTATCCATGAGCATGGTATGTTCTTCCATTTGTTTGTGTCCTCTTTGATTTCACTGAGCAGTGGTTTGTAGTTCTCCTTGAAGAGGTCCTTTACATCCCTTGTAAGCTGGATTCCTAGGTATTTGATTCTCTTTGAAGCAATTGTGAATGGAAGTTGATTCCTGATTTGGCTCTCTGCTTGTCTGTTACTGGTGTATAAGAATGCTTGTGATTTTTGCACATTAATTTTGTATCCTGAGACTTTGCTGAAGTTGCTTATCAGCTTAAGCAGATTTTGGGCTGAGACAATGGGGTTTTCTAAATATACAATCATGTCATCTGCAAACAGGGACAATTTGACTTCTTCTTTTCCTAACTGGATACCCTTGATTTCTTTCTCTTGCCTGATTGCCCTAGCCAGAACTTCCAACACTATGTTGAATAGGAGTGGTGAGAGAGGGCATCCCTGTCTTGTGCCAGTTTTCAAAGGGAATTTTTCCAGTTTTTGCCCATTCAGTATGATATTAGCTGTGGGTTTGTCATAAATAGCTCTTATTATTTTGAGGTACGTTCCATCAATACCAAATTTATTGAGCGTTTTTAGCATAAAGGGCTGTTGAATTTTGTCAAAAGCCTTTTCTGCATCTATTGAGATAATCATGTGGTTCTTGTCTTTGGTTCTGTTTATATGCTGGATTACGTTTATTGATTTGCGAATGTTGAACCAGCCTTGCATCCCAGGGATGAAGCCCACTTGATCATGGTGGATAAGCTTTTTGATGTGCTGCTGAATCCGTTTGCCAGTATTTTATTGAGGATTTTTGCATCGATGTTCATCAGGGATATTGGTCTAAAATTCTCTCTTTTTGTTGTGTCTCTGCCAGGCTTTGGTATCAGGATGATGTTGGCCTCATAAAAAGAGTTAGGGAGGATTCCCTCTTTTTCTATTGATTGAAATAGTTTCAGAAGGAATGGTACCAGCTCCACCTTGTACCTCTGGTAGAATTCAGCTGTGAATCCATCTGGTCCTGGACTTTTTTGGTGGGTAGCTATTAATTGTTGCCTCAATTTCAGAGCCTGTTATTGGTCTATTCAGGGATTCAACTTCTTCTGGTTTAGTCTTGGGAGAGTGTAAGTGTCCAGGAATTATCCATTTCTTCTAGATTTTCTAGTTGATTTGCGTAGAGGTGTTTATAGTATTCTCTGATGGTAGTTTGTATTTCTGTGGGGTCGGTGGTGATATCCCCTTTATCATTTTTTATTGCGTCTATTTGATTCCTCTCTCTTTTCTTCTTTATTAGTCTTGCCAGCGGTCTGTCAATTTTGTTGATCTTTTCAAAAAACCAACTCCTGGATTCATTGATTTTTTGGAGGGTTTTTTGTGTCTCTATCTCCTTCAGTTCTGCTCTGATCTTAGTTATTTCTTGCCTTCTGCTAGCTTTTGTGATGGTTTGCTCTTGCCTCTCTAGTTCTTTTAATTGTGATGTTAGAGTGTCAATTTTAGATCTCTCCTGCTTTCTCTTGTGGGCATTTAGTGCTATAAATTTCCCTCTACACACTGCTTTAAATGTGTCCCAGAGATTCTGGTATGTTGTATCTTTGTTCTCATTGGTTCAAAGAACATCTTTATTTCTGCTTTCATTTCGTTATGTACCCAGTAGTCATTCAGGAGCAGGTTGTTCAGTTTCCATGTAGTTGAGCGGTTTGGATTGAGTTTCTTAGTCCTGAGTTCTAGTTTGATTGCACTGTGGTCTGAGAGACAGTTTGTTATAATTTCTGTTCTTGTACATTTGCTGAGGAGTGCTTTACTTCCAATTATGTGGTCAATTTTGGAATAAGTGCGATGTGGTGCTGAGAAGAATGTATATTCTGTTGATTTGGGGTGGAGAGTTCTATAGATGTCTATTAGGTCCGCTTGGTGCAGAGATGAGTTCAATTCCTGGATATCCTTGTTAACTTTCTGTCTCGTTGATCTGTCTAATGTTGACAGTGGAGTGTTGAAGTCTCCCATATTATTGTATGGGAGTCTAAGTCTCTTTGTAGGTCTCTAAGGACTTGCTTTATGAATCTGGGTGCTCCTGTATTGGGTGCATATATATTTAGGAGAGTTAGCTCTTCCTGTTGAATTGATCCCTTTACCATGATGTAATGGCCTTCTTTGTCTCTTTTGATCTTTGATGGTTTAAAGTCTGTTTTATCAGAGACTAGGATTGCAACCCCTGCTTTTTTTTGTTCTCCATTTGCTTGGTAGATCTTCCTCCATCCCTTTATTTTGAGCCTATGTATGTCTCTGCATGTGATGGGTCTCCTGAATACAGCAGACTGATGGGTCTTGACTCTTGATCCAGTTTGCCAGTCTGTGTCTTTTAATTGGAGCATTTAGTCCATTGACATTTAAGGTTAATATTGTTATGTGTGAACTTGATCCTGTCATTATGATATTAACTGGTTATTTTGCTCGTTAGTTGATGCAGTTTCTTCCTAGCCTCGATGGTCTTTACATTTTGGCATGTTTTTGCAATGGCTGGTACCGCTTGTTCCTTTCCATGTTTAGGGCTTCCTTCAGGTCTCTTGTAAGGCAGGCCTGGTGGTGACAAAATCTCTAAGCATTTGCTTATCTGTAAAGGATTTTATTTCTCCTTCACTGATGAAGCTTAGTTTGGCTGGATATGAAATTCTGGGTTGAAAATTCTTTTCTTTAAGAACGTTGAATATTGGCCCCCACTCTCTTCTGGCTTGTAGAGTTTCTGCCGAGAGGTCTGCTGTTATTCTGATGGGCTTCCCTTTGTGGGTAACCCGACCTTTCTCTCTGGCTGCCCTTAATTTTTTCCTTCATTTCAACTTTGGTGAATCTGGCAATTATGTGTCTTGGAGTTGCTCTTCTGGAGGAGTATCTTTGTGGCGTTCTCTGTATTTCCTGAATTTGAATGTTGGCCTGCCCTACTAGGTTGGGGAAGTTCTCCTGGATGATATCCTGAAGAGTGTTTTCCAACTTGGTTCCATTTTCCCCCTCACTTTCAGGCACCCCAATCAGACGTAGATTTGGTCTTTTTACATAATCCCATACTTCTTGCAGGCTTTGTTCATTTCTTTTTCTTCTTTTTTCTTTTGGTTTTCTCTTCTCGCTTCATTTCATTCATTTGATCCTCAATCGCTGATACTCTTTCTTCCAGTTGATCGAGTCGGTTACTGAAGCTTGTGCATTTGTCACGTATTTCTCGTGTCATGGTTTTCATCTCTGTCATTTCGTTTATGATCTTCTCTGCATTAATTATCTAGCTGTCAATTCTTCCACTTTTTTTTCAAGATTTTTAGTTTCTTTGCGCTGGGTACGTAATTCCTCCTTTAGCTCTGAGAGGTTTGATGGAGTGAAGCCTTCTCTCTCTCATCTCGTCAAAGTCATTCTCTGACCAGCTTTGATCCGTTGCTGGCGATGGGCTGCGCTCCTTTGCAGGGGGAGATGCGCTCTTATTTTTTGAATTTCCAGCTTTTCTGCCCTGCTTCTTCCCCATCTTTGTGGTTTTATCTGTCTCTGGACTTTGATGATGGTGACGTACGATGGGGTTTTGGTATAGGTGTCCTTCCTGTTTGATAGTTTTCCGTCTGACAGTCAGAAGGACTGTCTGTTGGTCTGTTGGAGATTGCTTGAGGTCCACTCCAGACCCTGTTTGCCTGGTATCAGCAGCAGAGGTTGCCGAAGATAGAATATTGCTGAACAGCGAGTGTACCTGTCTGATTCTTTCTTTGGAAGTTTCCTCTCAGGGGTGACGCCACCCTGTGAGGTGTGGGGTGTCAGACTGCCCCTAGTGGGGGATGTCTCCCAGCTAGGCTACTCAGGGGTCAGGGACCCACCTGAGCAGGCAGTCTGTCCGTTCTCGGATCTCAACCTCCGCGTTAGGAGATCCACGGCTCTCCCCAAAGCTGTCAGACAGAGTCGTTCGCGTCTGCACCGCCCCCGCTCTTTCCCCTAATGGGCTGCAGCTGTGCGCTGTCCGCAGAGGTAGAGTCTACAGAGACAGGCAGGCTTCCTTGAGCTGCTGTGAGCTCCACCCAGTTTGAGCTTCCCAGCGGCTTTGTTTACCTACTTAAGCCTCAGCAATGGCGGCGCCCCTCCCCCAGCCTCGCTGCTGCCTTGCGGATAGATCGCCGCAGAGGCTGTGTTAGCAGTGAGGGAGGCTCCGTGGGCGTGGGACCCTCCCGGCCAGGTGTGGGATATATTCTCCTGGTGTGCCTGTTTCCTTAAAGCGCAGTATTGGGGTGGGAGTTACCCGATTTTCCAGGTGTGTGTGTGTCTCAGTTCCCCTGGCTAGGAAAAGGGATTCCTTCCCCTTGCGCTTCCAGGTGAGGCGATGCCTCGCCTGCTTCAGCTCACGCTGGTCAGGCTGCAGCAGCTGACCAGCACCGATTGTCCGGCACTCCCTAGCGAGATGACCCCAGTACCTCAGTTGAAAACGCAGAAATCACCGGTCTTCTGTGTCGCTCGCGCTGGGAGTTGGAGACTGGAGCTGCTCCTATTCGGCCATCTTGCTCCGCCCCCAATTTCTATCTTTTAATGTGCTTCCTCAATTTGCATTTTGCATTCAATGTAATTAATAACATTTTTGTATTTATAGCTACTATTTTACTATTTGTTTTTGGTTACTACTTGATATGATTTGGCTCTGTGTCCCCACCTAAATCTCATCTTGAAATGTAATCCCCAATGGGCAAGTGTGGTGGCTCATGCCTGTAATCCCAGCACCTTAGGAGGCCAAGACAGGTGGATCACCTGAGATCGGGAGTTCGCAACCAGCCTGACCAACATGGAGAAACCCTGTCCCTACTAAAAATATAAAATTAGCAGGGCATGGTGGCACATGCCTGTAATCCCAGCTACTCGGGAGGCTGAGACAGGAGAATCACTTGAACCCAGGAGGTGGAGGTTGTGGTGAGCCAAGATCACACCATGGCCCTCCAGCCTGGGCAACAAGAGTGAAACTCCTCCTCAAAGAAAAAAAGAAAGAAAGGAAGGAAGGAAGGAAGGAAGGAAGGAAGGAAGAAGAAGAAGAAAGAAAGAAAGAAAGAAGAAAGAAAGAAAGAAAGAAAGAAAGAAAGAAAGAAAGAAAGAAAGAAAGAAAGAAATATAATCCCCACAATCCCCATGTGTTGAGGGAGAAATCCAGTGGGAGGTGATTGGATCATGAGGCTGGTTCCCCCATGCTGTTCTCACAATAGTGGATGAGTTCTCACAAAATCTGATGGTTTTATAAGTATTTGGCAAGTTTCTCCTTCACTCACTCTTCTCTCTTTTCTGCCACCATATGAAGAAGGTCTTTGCTTCCCCTTCACCTTCTGTCATGATTGTAAGTTTCCTGAGGCCTCCCTAGCCATGCAGAACTGAGTCAATTAAACCTCTTTGCTTTATAAATCACCCAGTCTTGAGCAGTTATTTACAGCAGTGTGAGAACCAACTAATACAGTTAATTGGTAGCAGTAGACTGCTAAAAAGATACCCAAAAATGAGGAAGCAACTTTAGAACTGGGTAACAAGCAGAGTTTGGAATAGTTTGAAGGGCTCAGAAAAAGACAGGAAGATGTGTGAAAGTTTGGAGCTTCCTAGACACTTGTTCAATAGTTTTACCAAAATGCTAGGAGTGATATGGACAGTGAAATCCAGGATGAGAAGGTCTCAGATATAGATGTGGAACTTACTGGCACCAAAGGTCACTCTTGCTATGCTTTAGCAAAGAGACTGGCAGCATCCTTCCCATGCCCTGGAGATCTGTGGAACTTTTAACTTGAGAGTGATGATCTGAAATTGGAACTTATGTTTAAAAGGGAAGCAGAGCATAAAAGTTTTAAAAATTTGGCCAAGTGCTGTGGCTCATGCCTGTAATCCCAGCATGTTGGGAGGCCGAGGTGGGTGGATCGCCTGAGGTCAGGAGTTTGAGACCAGCCTAAGGGAGAAGACCACCCCTCATATCATCTTATGCCCAATTTCTGCCTCCAAAGAAAGAAGAAGTAAAAACTAAAAGGCAGAAAGAAATGAAATCCACAGGCAGACAGCCCGGCGCCACACCCTGGGCCTGGTAGTTAAAGATCGACCCCTGATATAATCTGTTATGTTATCTCTAGATTACAGACATTGTAGAGATGCACTGAGAAAATCCCTATCTTGTTTTGTTCCAATCTAATTACCGGTGCATGCAGCCCCAGTCATGTGCCCTCTGCTTGCTCAATCACGACCCTCTCACATGCACCCCCTTAGAGTTGTGAGCCCTTAAAAGGGACAGGAATTGCTCACTCAGGGAGTTCAGCTCTTGAGACAGGAGTCTTGCTGATGCACCCGGCCGAATAAACCACTTCCTTCTTTAACTCAGTGTCTGAGGATTTTTGTCTGCTGCTCATCCTGCTACATGACCAACATGGAGAAATCCCATCTTTACTAAAAGTACAAAGTTAGCCAGGTGTGGTGGCACATGCCTGTAATTCTAGCTACTCAGGAGGCTGAAGCAGGAGAATCACTTGAACCCAGGAGTTGGAGGTTGCAGTGAGCTGATATCATGCCATTGCACTCCAGCCTGGGCAACAAGAGTGAAACTCCATCTCAAAAAATAAAAATAAATAAAAAACAAAAAAGTTTAAAAAGTTTGCAGCCTGACAATGCAAGAGAAAAGAAAAACCCATTTTCTGGGGAAAATTCAAGCCAGCTGCAGAAATTCGCATGAGTAATGAGAAGCCAAATGTTAATTGCCAAGACAATGTGGGGGGTACTGTCTCCAGGACATGTCAGAGACCTTCACAGCAACCTCTCCCAACAGAGGCCCAGAGTCCTAGGGGGAAAAAAATGTTTTTATGGGCCAGATGTAAGGCCCACCTGCTGTGTGCAGCCTCAGGACTTGGTGTCCTGCATCCCAGGTGTTCTAGCTGTGACTAAAAGGGGTCAAGGTACAGTTCAGACCATTGCTTCAGAGGGTGCAAGCCCCAAGCCTTGGCAACTTCCATGTGCTGTTAGTCCTGTTGGTGTGCAGAAAACAAGAATTGAGGTTTAGGAGCTCCTGTCTAGATTTCAGAGGATTTATAAAAATACCTGGATGTCTAGGCAGAGGTGTGCTGCAGTGGTGGAATCCTCATGGAGAACCACTACTAGGGCAGCGCAGAAGGAAAACCTGGGGTTGGAACCCCCATGCAGAGTCCCTACTTGGGCACCACCTAGTGGAGCTGAGAGAAGAGGGCCATCATCCCCCAGACCCCAGAATAATAGATCCACTGACAGCTTGCACCGTGCAACTGAAAAAGCCACAGACATTCAACGCCAGTCATGAAAGCAGCCAGGGTTGTATCTAGGAAGTAACTGACTTCCTTTTGATTTTACAGGCTCATAGGTGGAAGGGACTTGTCTTCTCTCAGATTAGACTTTGGGATGTGGGTTTTAAAGTTAATGCTAAAATGAGTTAACACTTTGGGGACTGTGAGAGCCATGATTGGTTTTGAAATGTGAAAAGACATGAGACTTGGTAGGGGCCCAGGGTGGAATGATATAATTTAGCTCTGTGTCCCCACCTAAATCTCATCTTAAATTGTAATCTTCATAATCCCCACATGTCAAGGGAGGAACTCAGTAGGAGGTGATTGGATCACAGGGGTGGTTTCCCCCAGGCTGTTTTCATGACAGTGGGTGAGTTCACACAAGATCTGATGGTTTTATAAGTGTTTGGGAAGTTTCACCTTCACTCACTTTTCTCTCCTGCTACCATGTGAAGAAGGTCTTTCCTTCCCATTTGCTTTCTGCCAAGATTGTAAGTTTCTTGAGGTCTCCCTACCCATGTGGAACTGTGAATCAATTAAACCGCTTTTATTTGTAAATTACCCACTGTCAGGCATTTTTTTATAGCAGTGTGAAAATGGACTAATAATGCCCCTTATTTACATTTCTTTTCTTTCCTTTTTGAAAGATTTGAATAACTTTCAAAAGTTATTTGAACATATTTTTATTTTATTTTGTTTATTGCATATTTTAATATATCTTTTTTTAGTGGTCACTGTGAGATACCCATGTACATACTTAACCTTTTTATGGTGGTCCACTTAAAATAGTATTTTATTCCTTTAAATGGAATGTAGATGTCTTACCCCATATAGGTGCCTTTAGTCTTTCCTCTTATAATTGTTATAGTTGTTTTATATATTACATCTACCTACATTAAAAACTCTATCAAGCAGTGTTACATTTTTTGCGTTCAACTGTCACACATATTTTGAAAAACTCAAGTGAAGAAGAATAGTCTGTTATATTTACCCAGATGTTTACCACATTTATTCTCTTCATTCCTGGTGTTTCAATTTCCTTCTGTTGTCATTTCCCATCTCTGAAGAATTTCCTTTAGCAAATGTTTTAGAGCAAGTCTTCTGGAAACAAGTTTTCTCAGTTTATATTCATCTGAAAACGTGTTTGTTTTATCATTCCTAAGGGATATTTTTAAGGGATACGGAATTCCAAGTTGACAAGATTTTTTTCTTTCATCACTTTAAAAAATGTTGTTGGTGGGTGGAGCAAGATGGCCAAATAGGAACAGCTGCAGTCTCCAACTCCCAGTGCAAGTGACACAGAACACCGGTGATTTCTACATTTTCAACTGAGGTACTGGGGTCATCTCACTAGGGAGTGCCGGACAATCAGTGCTGGTCAGCTGCTGGAGCCTGACCAGTGAGAGCTGAAGCAGGGTGAGGCATCACCTCACCTGGGAAACGCAAGGGGGAAGTGAGTCCCTTTTCCTAGCCAGGGGAACTGAGACACAAAACACCTGGAAAATCAGGTGACTCCCACCCCAATACTGCACTTTGAGCAAACGGGCACACCAGGAGATTGCATCCCACACCTGGCTGGGAGGGTCCCACGCCCATGGAGTCTCCCTCATTGCTAACACAGCAGTCTGCGATCTAACTGCAAGGCAGCAGCGAGGCTGGGGGAGGGGCGCCCACCATTGCTGAGGCTTAAGTAGGTAAACAAAGCCGCTGGGAAGCTTGAACTGGGTGGAGATCACAGCAGCTCAAGGAAACCTGCCTGTCTCTGTAGACTCCACCTCTGGGGACAGGGCACAGCTAAACAACAACAACAACAAAAAGCAGCAGGAACCTTTGCGGACGCAAACGCCTCTGTCTGATAGATTTGAAGAGAGCAGTGGATCTCCCCACATGGAGGTTGAGATCTGAGAACAGACAGACTGCCTGCTCAAGTGGGTCCCTGACCCCTGAGTAGCCTAACTGGGAGACATACCCCATTAGGGGCAGACTGACACCCCACACCTCACACGGTGGAGTACACCCCTGAGAGGAAGCTTCCAAAGGAAGAATCAGACAGGTACACTCACTGTTCAGCAATATTCTATCTTCTGCAGCCTCTGTTGCTGATACCCAGGCAAACAGGGTCTGCAGTGGACCTCAAGCAATCTCCAACAGACCTGCAGCTGAGGGTCCTGACTGTTAGAAGGAAAACGATGAAACAGGAAGGACACTTATACCAAAACCCCATCAGTACGTCACTGTCATCAAAGACCAGAGGCAGATAAAACCACAAAGATGGGGAAAAAGTAGGGCAGAAAAGCTGGAAATTCAAAAAATAAGAGCACATTTCCCCCTGCAAAGGAGCACAGCTCATCGCCAGCAACTGATCGAAGCTGGTCAGAGAATGACTTTGACGAGATGAGAGAAGAAGGCTTCAGTCCATCAAACTTCTCAGAGCTAAAGGAGGAATTACATACCCAGTGCAAAGAAACTAAAAATCTTGAAAGAAGAGAGGAAGAATTGATAACCAGAATAATTAATGCAAAGAAGGCCATAAACGAAATGACAGAGATGAAAACCATGACACGAGAAATATGTGACAAATGCACAAGCTTCAGTAACCGACTCGATCAACTGGAAGAAAGAGTATCAGCGATTGAGGATCAAATGAATGAAATGAAGCCAGAAGAGAAACCAAAAGAAAAAAGAAGAAAAAGAAATGAACAAAGCCTGCAAGAGGTATGGGATTATGTAAAAAGACCAAATCTACGTCTGATTGGGGTGCCTGAAAGTGAGGGGGAAAATGGAACCAAGCTGGAAAACACTCTTCAGGATATCATCCAGGAGAACTTCCTCAACTTAGTAGGGCAGGCCAACATTCAAATTCAGGAAATACAGAGAACGCCACAAAGATACTCCTCCAGAAGAGCAACTCCAAGACACATAATTGCCAGATTCACCAAAGTTGAAATGAAGGAAAAAATCTTAAGGGCAGCCAGAGAGAAAGGTCGGGTTACGCACAAAGGGAAGCCCATCAGACTAACAGCAGATCTCTCGGCAGAAACTCTCCAAGCCAGAAGAGAGTGGGGGCCAATATTCAACGTTCTTAAAGAAAAGAATTTTCAACCCAGAATTTCATATCCAGCCAAACTAAGTTTCATCAGTGAAGGAGAAATAAAATCCTTTACAGATAAGCAAATGCTTAGAGATTTTGTCACCACCAGGCCTGCCTTACAAGAGACCCTGAAGGAAGCCCTAAACATGGAGACGAACAACCGGTACCAGCCAATGCAAAAACATGCCAAAATGTAAAGACCATCGAGGCTAGGAAGAAAATGCATCAACTAACGAGCAAAATAACCAGTTAATATCATAATGACAGGATCAAGTTCACACATAACAATATTAACCTTAAATGTAAATGGACTAAATGCTCCAATTAAAAGACACAGACTGGCAAACTGGATAAAGAGTCAAGACCCATCAGTCTGCTGTATTCAGGAGACCCATCTCACATGCAGAGACATACATAGGCTCAAAATAAAGGGATGGAGGAAGATCTACCAAGCAAATGGAGAACAAAAAAAAACAAGGGGTTGCAATACTAGTCTCTGAGGAAACAGACTTTAAACCATCAAAGATCAAAAGAGACAAAGAAGGCCATTCCATAATGGTAAAGGGATCAATTCAACAGGAAGAGCTAACTATCCTAAATATATATGCACCCAATACAGGAGCACCCAGATTCATAAAGCAAGTCCTTAGAGACTTACAAAGACACTTAGACTCCCATACAATAATAATGGGAGACTTCAACACTCCACTGTCAACATTAGACAGATCAACGAGACAGAAAGTTAACAAGGATATCCAGGAATTGAACTCATCTATGCACCAAGCGGACCTAATAGACATCTATAGAACTCTTCACCCCAAATCAACAGAATATACATTCTTCTCAGCACCACATCGCACTTATTCCAAAATTGACCACATAATTGGAAGTAAAGCACTCCTCAGCAAATGTGAAAGAACAGAAATTATAACAAACTGTCTCAGACCACAGTGCAATCAAACTAGAACTCAGGATTAGAAACTCAATCAAAACGCTCAACTACATGGAAACTGAACAACCTGCTCCTGAATGACTACTGGGTACATAACGAAATGAAAGCAGAAATAAAGATGTTCTTTGAAACCAATGAGAACAAAGATACAACATACCAGAATCTCTGGGACACATTTAAAGCAGTGTGTAGAGAGAAATTTATAGCACTAAATGCCCACAAGAGAAAGCTGGAAAGATCTAAAATGGACACTCTAACATCACAATTAAAAGAACTAGAGAGGCAAGAGCAAACACATTCAAAAGCTAGCAGAAGGCAAGAAATAACTAAGATCAGAGCAGAACTGAAGGAGATAGAGACACAAAAAACCCTCCAAAAATTCAATGAATCCAGGAGTTGGTTTTTGGAAAAGATCAACAAAATTGACAGACCACTAGCAAGACTAATAAAGAAGAAAAGAGAGAGGAATCAAATAGATGCAATAAAAAATGATAAAGGGGATATCACCACCGACCCCACAGAAATACAAACTACCATCAGAGAATACTATAAATGCCTCTACGCAAATCAACTAGAAAATCTAGAAGAAATGGATAATTTCCTGGACACTTACAATCTCCCAAGACTAAACCAGGAAGAAGTTGAATCCCTGAACAGACCAATAGCAGGCTCTGAAATTGAGGCAACAATTAATAGCCTACCCACCAAAAAGTCCAGGACCAGATGGATTCACAGCTGAATTCTACCAGAGGTACAAGGAGGAGCTGGTACCATTCCTTCTGAAACTATTGCAATCAATTGAAAAAGAGGGAATCCTCTCTAATTCATTTTATGAGGCCAACATCATCCTGATACCAAAGCCTGGCAGAGACACAACAAAAAAGAGAATTTTAGACCAATATCCCTGATGAACATCGATGCAAAAATTCTCAATAAAATACTGGCAAACCGGATTCAGCAGCACATCAAAAAGCTTATCCACCATGATCAAGTGGGCTTCATCCCTGGGATGCAAGGCTGGTTCAACATTCGCAAATCAATAAACGTAATCCAGCATATAAACAGAACCAAAGACAAGAACCACAGGATTATCTCAATAGATGCAAAAAAGGCTTTTGACAAAATTCAACAGCCCTTCATGCTAAAAACGCTCAATAAATTCGGGATTGATGGAACGTACCTCAAAATAATAAGAGCTATTTATGACAAACCCACAGCTAATATCATACTGAATGGGCAAAAACTGGAAAAATTCCCTCTGAAAACTGGCACAAGACAGGGATGCCCTCTCTCACCACTCCTATTCAACATAGTGTTGGAAGTTCTGGCTAGGGCAATCAGGCAAGAGAAAGAAATCAAGGGTATCCAGTTTGGAAAAGAAGAAGTCAAATTGTCCCTGTTTGCAGATGACATGATTGTATATGTAGAAAACCCCATCGTCTCAGCCCAAAATCTCCTTAAGCTGATAAGCAACTTCAGCAAAGTCTCAGGATACAAAATTAATGTGCAAAAATCACAAGCATTCTTATACACCAGTAACAGACAAGCAGACAGCCAAATCAGGAATGAACTTCCATTCACAATTGCTTCAAAGAGAATAAAATACCTAGGAATCCAGCTTACAAGGGATGTCAAGGACCTCTTCAAGGAGAACTACAAACCACTGCTCAGTGAAATCAAAGAGGACACAAACAAATGGAAGAACATACCATGCTCATGGATAGGAAGAATCAATATCGTGAAAATGGCCATACTGCCCAAGGTTATTTATAGATTCAATGCCATCCCCATCAAGCTACTAATGAGTTTCTTCACAGAATTGGAAAAAACGGCTTTAAAGTTCATATGGAACCAAAAAAGAGCCCGCATTGCCAAGACAATCCTAAGTCAAAAGGACAAAGCTGGAGGCGTCACGCTACCTGACTTCAAACTATACTACAAGGCTACAGTAACCAAAACAGCATGGTACTGGTATCAAAACAGAGATATAGACCAATGGAACAGAACAGAGTCCTCAGAAACAATACCACACATCTACAGCCATCTGATTTTTGACAAACCTGAGAGAAACAAGAAATGGGGAAAGGATTCCCTATTCAATAAATGGTGCTGGGAAAATTGGCTAGCCATAAGTAGAAAGCTGAAACTGGATCCTTTCCTTACCCCTTATACGAAGATTAATTCAAGATGGATTAGAGACTTAAATGTTAGACCTAATACCATAAAAACCCTAGAAGAAAACCTAGGTAGTACCATTCAGGACATAGGCATGGGCAAGGACTTCATGTCTAAAACACCAAAAGCAACGGCAGCAAAAGCCAAAATTGACAAATGGGATCTCATTAAACTAAAGAGCTTCTGCACAGCAAAAGAAACTACCATCAGAGTGAACAGGCACCCTACAGAATGGGAGAAAATTTTTGCAACCTACTCATCTGACAAAGGGCTAATATCTAGAATCTACAAAGAACTCAAACAAATATACAAGAAAAAAACAAACAACCCCATCAAAAAGTGGGGAAAGGATATGAACAGACATTTTCAAAAGAAGACATTCATACAGCCAACAGACACATGAAAAAATGCTCATCATCACTGGCCATCAGAGAAATGCAAATCAAAACCACAATGAGATACCATCTCACACCAGTTAGAATGGCAATCATTAAGAAGTCAGGAAACAACAGGTGTTGGAGAGGATGTGGAGAAATAGGAACACTTTTACACTGTTGGTGGGATTGTAAACTAGTTCAACCATTATGGAAAACAGTATGGCAATTCCTCAAGGATCCAGAACTAAATGTACTGTATGACCCAGCCATCCCACTACTGGGTATATACCCAAAGGATTATAAATTATTCTACTACAAAGACACATGCACACGTATGTTTATTGCGGCACTATTCACAATAGCAAAGACTTGGAATCAACCCAAATGTCCATCTGTGACAGACTGGATTAAGAAAATGTGGCACATATACACCATGGAATACTATGCAGCCATCAAAAAGGATGAGTTTGCGTCCTTTGTAGGGACATGGATGCAGCTGGAAACCATCATTCTTAGCAAACTATCACAAGAAGAGAAAACCAAACACCACATATTCTCACTCATAGGTGGGAACTGAACAATGAGATCACTCGGACTCCGGAAGGGGAACATCACACACTGGGGCCTATCATGGGGAGGGGGGAGGAGGGAGGGATTGCATTGGGGAGTTATACATGATATAAATGATGAATTGATGGGTGCTGACGAGTTGATGGGTGCAGCACACCAACATGGCATAAGTATACATATGTAACCTGCACGTTATGCACATGTACCCTAGAACTTAAAGTATAATAATAAAAAAGAAAATACAATACTTCAAAAGGCCATTACATTTTGAAATGTGATTCATTTCTTTGGATGCAATTTCATATAGCACAGCTGACTTATGTAGGAAGAGATGGGGCCAGATCAACATCTTGAAATAAAATCTTAAAATACACCAAGATACAACCTTTTTAAAGCATTAATCTCACAGGGCCTATAAAGCAATAACACACACACACACACACACACACAAAACAAGATATTCAGGCAGCAACTAGCATGATGAATAGAACAGTACCTCACATCTCAATGCTAATGTTGAATGTAAATGACCTAAATGTTCCACTTAAAATATACAAAACGGCAGAATGGATAAAAATCTACCAATCAAGTGTCTGCTGTCTTTAAGAGACTCATATAAGGGCTCACATAAACTTAAGGTAAAAAGGTGGAAAAAGATATTTCATGCAAATGGAAATCAAAAGCAAGCAGTAGCTATTCTTATATCAAACAAAATAGACTTTAAAGCAACAACAGTTTAAAAAGACAAAGGGGGCATTATATAAAAATAAAAGGATTAGTCAAACAGGAAAATATCACAATTCTAAATATATGTGCACCTAACACTGGAGCTCCTACATTTATAATAGAATTACTATTCGACCTAAGAATTGAGACATGACAACACAATAATAGTGGAGTCTTCAACACTGCACTGACTGCACTAGACAGGTCAACAAAGAAAAAATGGACTTAAACTACACCCTAGAACAAAGAGACTTAACAGATATCTACAGAACATTCTACCCAACGACTGCAGAACATACATTCTTTTCATCAGCATGTGAAACATTCTCCAAGATAAATCGTATGAAGGGCCACAAAATAAGCCTCAATAAATTTAGAAAATCAAAATTATATCAAGTACTCTCTTAGACTACACTGGAATAAAATTGAAAATGAACTCTAAAAGGAATCCTCAAAACTGTAAGTGGAAATTAAATAATCTGCTCCTGAATGATCTTTGGGTCAATAATAAAATCAAGATGGAAATTTAAAAATCCTTTAAACTGAACAATAATAGTGACACAACCTATCAAAATCTCTGGGATACAGCAAAGAGTACAGTTCACAGAATTAAATGCCTATATAAAAAGTCTGAAAGAGCACGAGTAGACCATCTAAGCTCTTACCTCAAGGAAACAGAGAAACAAGAACAAACCAGACCCAAACCCGGCAAAAGAAAAGAAATAACAAAGATCAGAGTAGAACTAAATGAAATTAAAACAAAAAACCATACAAAAAAGATACACACACACACACACACACACACAAAACAAGATATTCAGGCAGCAACTAGCATGATGAATAGAACAGTACCTCACATCTCAATGCTAATGTTGAATGTAAATGACCTAAATGTTCCACTTAAAATATACAAAACGGCAGAATGGATAAAAATCTACCAATCAAGTGTCTGCTGTCTTTAAGAGACTCATATAAGGGCTCACATAAACTTAAGGTAAAAAGGTGGAAAAAGATATTTCATGCAAATGGAAATCAAAAGCAAGCAGTAGCTATTCTTATATCAAACAAAATAGACTTTAAAGCAACAACAGTTTAAAAAGACAAAGGGGGCATTATATAAAAATAAAAGGATTAGTCAAACAGGAAAATATCACAATTCTAAATATATGTGCACCTAACACTGGAGCTCCTACATTTATAATAGAATTACTATTCGACCTAAGAATTGAGACATGACAACACAATAATAGTGGAGTCTTCAACACTGCACTGACTGCACTAGACAGGTCAACAAAGAAAAAATGGACTTAAACTACACCCTAGAACAAAGAGACTTAACAGATATCTACAGAACATTCTACCCAACGACTGCAGAACATACATTCTTTTCATCAGCATGTGAAACATTCTCCAAGATAAATCGTATGAAGGGCCACAAAATAAGCCTCAATAAATTTAGAAAATCAAAATTATATCAAGTACTCTCTTAGACTACACTGGAATAAAATTGAAAATGAACTCTAAAAGGAATCCTCAAAACTGTAAGTGGAAATTAAATAATCTGCTCCTGAATGATCTTTGGGTCAATAATAAAATCAAGATGGAAATTTAAAAATCCTTTAAACTGAACAATAATAGTGACACAACCTATCAAAATCTCTGGGATACAGCAAAGAGTACAGTTCACAGAATTAAATGCCTATATAAAAAGTCTGAAAGAGCACGAGTAGACCATCTAAGCTCTTACCTCAAGGAAACAGAGAAACAAGAACAAACCAGACCCAAACCCGGCAAAAGAAAAGAAATAACAAAGATCAGAGTAGAACTAAATGAAATTAAAACAAAAAACCATACAAAAAAGATACACACACACACACACACCCACACACACACACACATACATATATGCTGATTCAAAAGATAAACAAGGGCCGGGCACGGTGGCTCACACCTGTAATCCCAGCACTTTGGGAGGCCGAGGTGGGTGGATCATGAGGTCAGGGGTTCAAGACCAGCCTGACCAACATGGTGAAACCCCATCTCTGCTAAAAATACAAAAATTAGCTTGGTGTGGTGGCAGGCACCTGTAATCCCAGCTACTCAGTAGGCTGAGGCAGGAGAATGCTTGAACCCGGGAGGCAGAGGTTGCAGTGAGCCAATATCGCACCACTGCACTCCAGCCTGGGCAAAAGAGCAAGACTCCATCTAAAAAAACAAAAAAAGATAAACAAAACAAAATAAATAGATCATTAGCAAGAGCATCCAAAAAGAGAGAAGATCCAAATAAACTCAATTAGAAATGAAATAGGATATATTACAACTGATACCACAGAAATGCAAAAGATCATTCGAGGCTACTATGAACACCTTTATGGATACAAACTAAAAAACCTAGAGGAGATGACAAATTCATGGAAATATACAACCCAGCTGGGCGCGGTGGCTCAAGCCTGTAATCCCAGCACTTTGGGAGGCCGAGACAGGCGGATCACGAGGTCAGGAGATCGAGACCATCCTGGCTAACACGGTGAAACCCCGTCTCTACTAAAAATCCAAAAAAAAAAAAAAAACAAACTAGCCGGGCGAGGTGGCGACGCCTGTAGTCCCAGCTACTCGGGAGGCTGAGGCAGGAGAATGGCGTGAACCCGGGAGGTGGAGCTTGCAGTGAGCTGAGATCTGGCCACTGCACTCCAGCCTGGGTGACAGAGAGACTCCGTCTCAAAAAAAAAAAAAAAAAAAAGGAAACATACAACCCTCCTAGATTAAACCAGAAAGAAATAGAAACTCTACACAGATCAATCCCAAGTAGCAAGATTGAAACAGTAATAAATAAAGGTCAGGATGAACAAGAAAAAAGTCCAGGACCAGATGCATTTACAGCTAAATTCTATCAGACATTCAAAAAAGAATTGGTACCAATCTTACTGACACTATTCCAAAAGACAGAGACAGAGGAAATACTCCCTAAATCATTTTATGAATCCAGCATCACCCTAATACGAAAACCAGGAAAGGACATTTAAACAAAAGAAAACTACAGGACAGTATCCCTGATGAACATAGATGCAAAAATTCTGAGTCAATAACTAGCTAACCGAATCCAACAGAATATCAAAAAGATAATTCACCAAAATTAAATGTGTTTCATATCTGGGATATAGGGATGGTTTTACATACATAAGTCAATACATGTGATACACCATATTAAATAGAATTAAAAGCAGAAATCAAGTGATGATCTTTTTTTTTTTTTTTTTTTGAGGCGGAGTCTCGCTCTGTTGCCCGGACTGGAGTGCAGTGGCCGGATCTCAGCTCACTGCAAGCTCCGCCTCCCGGGTTTACGCCATTCTCCTGCCTCAGCCTCCCGAGGAGCTGGGACTACAGGCGCCCGCCACCTCGCCCGGCTAGTTTTTGTATTTTTAGTAGAGACGGGGTTTCACTGTGTTAGCCAGGATGGTCTCGATCTCCTGACCTCATGATCCGCCCGTCTCGGCCTCCCAAAGTGCTGGGATTACAGGCTTGAGCCACCGCGCCCGGCCGTGATGATCTTAATAAATGTAAAAAAAATTATTTGACAAAATTCAGCATCCCTTTATAATTTAAACCCTTAGCAAAATCAGCATAGAATAAAAATACCTTAAGATAATAAAAGCCAGTTATTATGAACCCACAGCCAACTAAATGAAGAAAAGTTGAAAACATTCTCCCTGAGAAACGGGCGTGGTGGCTCATGCCTGCAATCCCAGCACTTTGGGAGGCCGAGTTGGGGGGATCACCTGACATCAGGAGTTCGAGACCAGCCTGACCAACATGGAGAAACCCTGTCTCTGCTAAAAATAAAAAATTAGCCGGGCATAGTGGTGCATGCTTGTATTCCCAGTTACTCGGGAGTCTGAGGCAGGAGAATCGCTTGAACCTGGGAGGTGGAGGTTGCAGTCAGCCAAGATCATGCCATTGCACTCCAGCCTTGACAGCAAAAGTGAAACTCCGTCTCAAAAAAAAAGAAAAGAAAAGAAAAAGAAAGAAAAGAAAAGAAAACATTCTCCTTGAGAACTGGACTGGAACAAGTCAAGGATACCCACATTCATCACTTCTACTCAATATAGTACTGGAAGTTCTAGCCAGAACAATCTGACAAAAGAAATATATAAAGGACATCCATATCAGTAGAGAAGAAGTCAAACTGTTGCCGTTTGCCTATGATATGATTGTATACTTAGAAAATCCTAACGAGCCATCCAAAGAGCTTCTACAATTGATAAATGAATTCAGTAAAGTTTCAGGATACAAAATTAATGTAGAAAAATTAGTACCACTGCTATACACCAACAGCAACCAAACTGAGAATCAAATAAAAAACTTAACCCCTTTTACAACAGCTGCAAAGAAAATTACTTAGGACTATACCTAAGCAAGGATGTGAAAGGGCTGTATAAGGACAACTACAAAACACTGCTGAAAAAAATTAGAGCAACACTGAAAAATGGAAACACATCCCATGCTCATTGATGGGTAGAATCAATATTGTAAAAATGTCATACTGTCAAAAGCAATCTGTAAATTCAATGAAATTCCCATTAGCAATATCATTTTTCACAGAACTAGGAAAAACAATTACAAAAAACAGAAGCACGTGTAGTCAAAGCAAGACTAAGCAATAAACACAAATCTGGAGGCATCACATTACTTGATTTCAAACAAGGCTAGAGCTACCAAAATAGTTTGATACTGGTCTAAAAACAGGCATGTGGATCAATGGAACAGAATCGAGAGCCCAGAAATAAAGCCAAATACTTGCAGTCAACTGGTCTTCAACAACATAAACAAAAACATAAACATAAAGTTGAGAAAGGATACCCTCTTCAGCAAATGGTGCTGGGATAATTGGCAAGCCACATGTAAAAGAATTAAACTGGATTCTCATCTCTCACTTTATACAAAAATCAGTTGAAGATAGGTTAAAGACTTAAATCTAAGACTTGAAACTATGAAAATTCTAGATGTTAATATCAGAAAAAGTCTTCTGGACATTGGTTTAGGCAAAGAATTTATGACTAAGAACTCAAAAGCAAATGTATCAAAACCAAAGATAAATGCATGGGATTTACTTAAACTAACAATCTTCTGCACAGCAAAAGAAATAATCAGCAGAGTAAATAGAAAAATCACAGAGTGGGAGAAAATATTTGCAAACTGTGCATCTGACAAAGAACTAATATCCAAAATCTACAAGGAACTCAAACAAATCAGCAAGAAAAAAAAAGAATTTCATCAAAAAGTGGGTTAAGAACATAAACAGATAATTCTCAAAAGATATACAAATGGCCAAGAAACATATGAAAAATGCTCAACATCACTAATTATCAGGGAAATGGAAGTCAAAACCACAATGCAATATCACCTTACTCCTGCAAGGATGGCCACAATTTAAACATAAAAAAATAATAGATGTTGGTGTGGATGTGGTGAAAAGGGAACATTACACTGCTGGTGGAAATATAAAATGGTACAACCACTATAGAAAACAGTATGAAGATTCTTTAAAGAACCAAAAGTACAGCTACCATTTGATCCAGGAATCTTACTATGGGGTATCTACCTAGAGGAAAAAAATCATATTGTGAAAAAAAGACACTTGCACATGCATGTTTATAGCAGCACAATTTGCAATTGCAAAATTATGGAATCAGCCTAAATGCCCATCAACCAACCAATGAATACAGAAAATATGGCATATATATATATATATACACACACACACGTATATACACACTCACACACACCATGGAATGGTGAAATGAAATGAAAATGAATAAAATAATGGCATTTGCAGCAACCCGGATGAAGTTGGAGACTATTATTCTAAGTGAAAGAACTCAGGAATAAAAAAAGCAAACATCTAATAGCTATGAGAATCCAAAAGCATAAGAATGATATCATAAACTCTGGGGATTCAGGAGGAAGAGTGGGAGGGATAAGGGATAAAAGACTACACACTAGGTACAGTGTACACTGCTCAAGTGATGGACAAAAATCTCAGAAATCATGTAACCAAACACCAGGTTTTCCCCTAAAATTATTAAAATAATTAAAAATAAAATAAAGTGGTCAGTAAAAGAAAAAAAAGACATGATTATTTCAATTGATGCTGAAAAAGCATTTGACAAACTTCAACATCCTTTCATGATAAATACCCTTAAACAACTAGGGATAGGAAAAATATACCTCAATATAACAAAGGCCATTTATGACAGACCCATAGATAATATCATACTGAATGGGGAAAAACTGAAAGCCTTTTTCTCGAGATCTGGGACATTACAAGGATGGCCACTGTCATCACTGTTATTCAATATATTACTGAAGGGCGTAGCTAGAGCAGTCATACTAGAGAAAGATATAAATGGCATCTAAATTGAAAAGGAAGAAGTCAAATTATCTTCATTGGCAGATGATATAATTTTATATTTAGAAAATTCTAAATACTCTGAAGAAAAACTGTTAGAACTGATTAACAAATATAGTAAGGTTGCAAGATGCGAAACCAACATAAAAAAAAAACTGTAGCATTTCTATATGCTGACAGTGAACAACGTGAAAAAAAATGTTAAAGTAATCCCATTTAAAATGACCACACATAGGGCGGAGCAATATGGCCGAATAGGAACAGCTCCAGTCTCCAACTCCCAGCGCGAGCGACACAGAAGACAGGTGATTTCTGCATTTTCAACTGAGGTACTGGGATCATCTCACTAGGGAGTGCCGGAAAATCGGTGCTGGTCAGCTGCTGCAGCCTGACTAGCGAGAGCTGAAGCAGGGTGAGGCATCGCCTCACCTGGAAGCACAAGGGGGAAGGGAATCCCTTTTCCTAGCCAGGGGAACTGAGACACACAACACCTGGAAAATGGGGTAACTCCCACCCCAATACTGCGCTTTAAGCAAACAGGCACACCAGGAGAATATATCCCACACCTGGCTGCGAGGGTCCCACGCCCACGGAGCCTCCCTCATTGCTAACACAGCAGTCTGCTGCGATCTATCCGCAAGGCAGCAGCGAGGCTTGGGGAGGGGCGCCCGCCATTGCTGAGGCTTAAGTAGGTAAACAAAGCTGCTGGGAAGCTCGAACTGGGTGGAGCTCACAGCAGCTCAAGGAAGCCTGCCTTCTCTGTAGACTCCACCTCTGGGGACAGCGCACAGCTGAAGACCAACAGGGGAAACAGCGGGGGCCTGTGCAGACGCGAACGACTCTGTCTGACAGCTTTGGGGAGAGCCATGGATCTCCCAATGCAGAGGTTGAGATCTGAGAATGGACAGACTGCCTGCTCGGTGGGTCCCTGACCCCTGAGTAGCCTAACTGGGAGACATCCCCCATTAGGGGCAGTCTGACACCCCACACCTCACAGGGTGGAGTACACCCCTGAGAGGAAGCTTCCAAAGGAAGAATCAGACAGGTACACTCGCTGTTCAGCAATATTCTATCGTCGGCAACCTCTGCTGCTAATACCCAGGCAAACAGGGTCTGGAGTGGACCTCAAGCAATCTCCAGCAGACCAACAGACAGTCCTTCTGACTGTCAGAAGGAAAGCTATCAAACAGGAAGGACACCTATACCAAAACCCCATCAGTACGTCACCATCATCAGAGACCAGAGGCAGATAAAACCAAAAAGATGGGGAAAAAGCAGGGCAGAAAAACTGGAAATTCAAAAAATAAGAGCGCATCTCCCCCTGCAAAGGAGCGCAGCCCATCACCAGCAACGGATCAAAGCTGGTCAGAGAATGACTTTGACGAGATGAGAGAAGAAGGCTTCAGTCCATCAGACTTCTCAGAGCTAAAGGAGGAATTACATACCCAGCGCAAATAAACTAAAAATCTTGAAAAAAGAGTGGAAGAATTGACAGCTAGACTAATTAATGCAGAGAAGGTCATAAACGAAATGACAGAGATGAAAACCATGACACGAGAAATATGTGACAGATGCACAAGCTTCAGTAACCGACTCGATCAACTGGAAGAAAGAGTATCAGCGATTGAGGATCAAATGAATGAAATGAAGCGAGAAGAGAAACCAAAAGAAAAAAGAAGAAAAAGAAATGAACAAAGCCTGCAAGAAGTATGGGATTATGTAAAAAGACCAAATCTATGTCTGATTGGGGTGCCTGAAAGTGAGGGGGAAAATGGAACCAAGTTGGAAAACACTCTTCAGGATATCACCCAGGAGAACTTCCCCAACCTAGTAGGGCAGGCCAACATTCAAATTCAGGAAATACAGAGAACGCCACAAAGATACTCCTCCAGAAGAGCAACTCCAAGACACATAATTGCCAGATTCACCAAAGTTGAAATGAAGGAAAAAATCTTAAGGGCAGCCAGAGAGAAAGGTCGGGTTACGCACAAAGGGAAGCCCATCAGACTAACAGCAGATCTCTTGGCAGAAACTCTCCAAGCCAGAAGAGAGTGGGGGCCAATATTCAACGTTCTTAAAGAAAAGAATTTTCAACCCAGAATTTCATATCCAGCCAAACTAAGTTTCATCAGTGAAGGAGAAATAAAATCCTTTACAGATAAGCAAATGCTTAGAGATTTTGTCACCACCAGGCCTGCCTTACAAGAGACCCTGAAGGAAGCCCTAAACATGGAAAGGAACAACCAGTACCAGCCATTGTAAAAACATGCCAAAATGTAAAGACCATCGAGGATAGGAAGAAACTGCATCAACTAACGAGCAAAATAACCAGTTAATATCATAATGACAGGATCAAGTTCACACATAACAATATTAACCTTAAATGTTAATGGACTAAATGCTCCAATTAAAAGACACAGACTGGCAAACTGGATAAAGAGTCAAGACCCAGCAGTCTGCTGTATTCAGGAGACCCATCTCACATGCAGAGACATATATAGGCTCTAAATAAAGGGATGGAGGAAGATCTACCAAGCAAATGGAGAACAAAAAAAAGCAGGGGTTGCAAACCCAGTCTCTGAGAAAACAGACTTTAAACCATCAAAGATCAAAAGAGACAAAGAAGGCATTACATAATGGTAAAGGGATCAATTCAACAGGAAGAGCTAACTATCCTAAATATATATGCACCCAATACAGGAGCACCCAGATTCATAAAGCAAGTCCTTAGAGACTTACAAAGACACTTAGACTCCCATACAATAATAATGGGAGACTTCAACACTCCACTGTCAACATTAGACAGATCAACGAGACAGAAAGTTAACAAGGATATCCAGGAATTGAACTCATCTCTGCACCAAGTGGACCTAATAGACATCTATAGAACTCTCCACCCAAATCAACAGAATATACATTCTTTTCAGCACCACATCACACTTATTCCAAAATTGACCACATAATCGGAAGTAAAGCACTCCTCAGCAAATGTACAAGAACAGAAATTATAACAAACTGTCTCTCAGACCACAGTGCAATCAAACTAGAACTCAGGACTAAGAAACTCAATCAAAACCACTCAACTACATGGAAACTGAACAACCTGCTCCTGAATGACTACTGGGTACATAACGAAATGAAAGCAGAAATAAAGATGTTCTTTGAAACCAATGAGAACAAAGATACAACATACCAGAATCTCTGGGACACATTTAAAGCAGTGTGTAGAGGGAAATTTATAGCACTAAATGCCCACAAGATAAAGCTGGAAAGATCTAAAATTGACACTCTAACATCACAATTAAAAGAACTAGAGAGGCAAGAGCAAACACATTCAAAAGCTAGCAGAAGGCAAGAAATAACTAAGATCAGAGCAGAACTGAAGGAGATAGAGACACAAAAAACCCTCCAAGAAATCAATGAATCCAGGAGTTGGTTTTTTGAAAAGATCAACAAAATTGACAGACCACTAGCAAGACTAATAAAGAAGAAAAGAGAGAAGAATCAAATAGATGCAATAAAAAATGATAAAGGGGATATCACCACCGACCCCACAGAAATACAAACTACCATCAGAGAATACTATAAATGCCTCTATGCAAATCAACTAGAAAATCTAGAAGAAATGGATAATTTCCTGGACACTTACAATCTCCCAAGACTAAACCAGGAAGTAGTTGAATCCCTGAACAGACCAATAGCAGGCTCTGAAATTGAGGCAACAATTAATAGCCTACCCACCAAAAAAAGTCCAGGACCAGATGGATTCACAGCTGAATTCTACCAGAGGTACAAGGAGGAGCTGGTACCATTCCTTCTGAAACTATTCCAATCAATTGAAAAAGAGGGAATCCTCCCTAACTCATTTTATGAGGCCAACATCATCCTGATACCAAAGCCTGGCAGAGACACAACAAAAAAAGAGAATTTTAGACCAATATCCCTGATGAACATCGATGCAAAAATTCTCAATAAAATACTGGCAAACCGGATTCAGCAGCACATCAAAAGCTTATCCACCATGATCAAGTGGGCTTCATCCCTGGGATGCAAGGCTGGTTCAACATTCGCAAATCAATAAACGTAATCCAGCATATAAACAGAACCAAAGACAAGAACCACAGGATTATCTCAATAGATGCAAAAAAGGCTTTTGACAAAATTCAACAGCCCTTCATGCTAAAAACGCTCAATAAATTCGGGATTGATGGAACGTACCTCAAAATAATAAGAGCTATTTATGACAAACCCACAGCTAATATCATACTGAGTGGGCAAAAACTGGAAAAATTCCCTTTGAAAACTGGCACAAGACAGGGATGCCCTCTCTCACCACTTCTATTCAACATAGTGTTGGAAGTTCTGGACAGGGCAATCAGGCAAGAGAAAGAAATCAAGGGTATCCAGTTTGGAAAAGAAGAAGTCAAATTGTCCCTGTTTGCAGATGACATGATTGTATATGTAGAAAACCCCATCGTCTCAGCCCAAAATCTCCTTAAGCTGATAAGCAACTTCAGCAAAGTCTCAGGATACACAATTAATGTGCAAAAATCACAAGCATTCTTATACACCAGTAACAGACAAGCAGAGAGCCAAATCAGGAATGAACTTCCATTCACAATTGCTTCAAAGAGAATAAAATACCTAGGAATCCAACTTACAAGGGATGTCAAGGACCTCTTCAAGGAGAACTACAAACCACTGCTCAGTGAAATCAAAGAGGACACAAACAAATGGAAGAACATACCATGCTCATGGATAGGAAGAATCAATATTGTGAAAATGGCCATACTGCCCAAGGTTATTTATAGATTCAATGCCATCCCCATCAAGCTACTAATGAGTTTCTTCACAGAATTGGAAAAAACGGCTTTAAAGTTCATATGGAACGAAAAAAGAGCCCGCATTGCCAAGACAATCCTAAGTCAAAAGGACAAAGCTGGAGGTGTCACGCTACCTGACTTCAAACTATACTACAAGGCTACAGTAACCAAAACAGCATGGTACTGGTATCAAAACAGAGATATAGACCAATGGAACAGAACAGAGTCCTCAGAAACAATACCATACATCTACAGCCATCTGATTTTTGACAAACCTGAGAGAAACAAGAAATGGGGAAGGATTCCCTATTCAATAAATGGTGCTGGGAAAATTGGCTAGCCATAAGTAGAAAGCTGAAACTGGATCCTTTCCTTACCCCTTATACGAAGATTAATTCAAGATGGATTAGAGACTTAAATGTTAGACCTAATACCATAAAAACCCTAGAAGAAAACCTAGGTAGTACCATTCAGGACATAGGCATGGGCAAGGACTTCATGTCTAAAACACCAAAAGCAACGGCAGCAAAAGCCAAAATTGACAAATGGGATCTCATTAAACTAAAGAGCTTCTGCACAGCAAAAGAAACTACCATCAGAGTGAACAGGCACCCTACAGAATGGGAGAAAATTTTTGCAATCTACTCATCTGACAAAGGGCTAATATCTAGAATCTACAAAGAACTCAAACAATATACAAGAAAAAAACAAACAACCCCATCAAAAAGTGGGGAAAGGATATGAACAGACATTTCTCAAAAGAAGACATTCATACAGCCAACAGACACATGAAAAAATGCTCATCATCACTGGCCATCAGAGAAATGCAAATCAAAACCACAATGAGATACCATCTCACACCAGTTAGAATGGCAATCATTAAGAAGTCAGGAAACAACAGGTGTTGGAGAGGATGTGGAGAAATAGGAACACTTTTACACTGTTGGTGGGATTGTAAACTAGTTCAACCATTATGGAAAACAGTATGGCAATTCCTCAAGGATCCAGAACTAAATGTACTGTATGACCCAGCCATTCCACTACTGGGTATATACCCAAAGGATTATAAATTATTCTACTACAAAGACACATGCACACGTATGTTTATTGCGGCACTATTCACAATAGCAAAGACTTGGAATCAACCCAAATGTCCATCTGTGACAGACTGGATTAAGAAAATGTGGCACATATACACCATGGAATACTACGCAGCCATCAAAAAGGATGAGTTTGTGTCCTTTGTAGGGACATGGATGCAGCTGGAAACCATCATTCTTAGCAAACTATCACAAGAACAGAAAACCAAACACCGCATGTTCTCACTCATAGGTGGGAACTGAACAATGAGATCACTCGGACTCGGGAAGGGGAACATCACACACTGGGGCCTATCATGGGGAGGGGGGAGGAGGGAGGGATTGCATTGGGGAGTTATACATGATATAAATGATGAATTGATGGGTGCTGACGAGTTGATGGGTGCAGCACACCAACATGGCATCAGTATACACATGTAACAACCCTGCACGTTATGCACATGTACCCTAGAACTTAAAGTATAATAAAAAAAAAGGGAAAAAATAAAATAAAACGACCACACATAAAATTAAATATCTACGAATTAACCAAATAAGTGAGAGATCTGTAAAATGAAAATTATAAAACAC
This sequence comes from Trachypithecus francoisi, assembly GCF_009764315.1. Classification (NCBI taxonomy): domain Eukaryota; kingdom Metazoa; phylum Chordata; class Mammalia; order Primates; family Cercopithecidae; genus Trachypithecus; species Trachypithecus francoisi. The sequence continues at coordinate 85,359,173 of NW_022681470.1, forward strand.
TAATGAAGAAATTAAAGAGTAAACCAAAAAATGAAAAAATATTCTATGTTCATGGATTGGAAAAATCAATGTTATTAAAGTGTTCATACTACTCAATCTGCAGATTAAATGCAATGCCTATCAAAATATCAGAATAGCCAAAGCTATTCTAAGCAAAAGAACAAAACCAAAGCAATCACATTATGTGACTTCAAATTATACTACAGACTTATAGTAACTAAAACAGTATGGTACTGGCAAAGAAACAGACACATAGGCCAATAGAGCAGAATAGACAACCCAGAAACAAATTCACATATCAACAGTGAACTCACTTTTGACAAAGGTGCCAGAACATACACTGAGAAAATGACAGCCTCTTCAACTAACAGGTGCTAGGAAAACTGGGTACCCATAGGCAGAAGAATGAAACTAGACAACTATCACCATATGCAAAAATGAAATAAAATGGAATAAGTATTTAAATCTAAGACCTCAAATTATAAAACTACTACAAGAAAACATTGGGGAAAAAATCTCCAGGACATTAGTCTTGGCAAACATTTCTGGGCAATACCCTACAAGCACAGGCAACCAAAGCAAAAATGTACAAATGGGATTACATCAAGTTAAAAAGCTTCTGCACAGCAAAAGATACAATCAAGAAAGTGAAAATAAAACAACCCACAGAATGGGAGAAAAATATTTTCAAACTACACATCTGACAAGGGATTAATAACAGTGGGTTATGTACATGTGTGAAGGTGACAAACCTGAATATTGACAGAAAGTGCATACTCATGTCACCTGTGTGCGGGGTCCTATTATGACACTCTTTGTACCACTAGGAAACTACACAATATACAAGAAAGTCACAATCCTTGCTATGACCTTACTGCAGGTATGAAATTCATGATCTCACCTATTGCCCAAAGCATAGGTATGATTGTCAGTGTCCCACCAATTGGTTGGGTCCAGGCATGAGAGACACGATGTCTGTGTGTTGGGCCTAGAAATGAGTTAAAATACCACCTGTGAAATGGAGCCAGGAAAGTGAGTCAAATCACCGAGGTGCTGAACTCACGTATATGTCACAATACCCTCTGAAGTTGGCCCAGATGAAAGGGTTACATCCCCTAAGCTCTGGATCCTGGTATATGTCACAAACCCTCTGTGGGCAGAGCCCAGGAGAGTTACATAACCTAGATGCTAGGCCCAGATAAATGTCACAATTCCAACTGTGGGCTGAGCATAGACAGGAAAGTCAAATATTTATATGCGGAGCCCAGGTGTATGTCACAGTTCCACCTGAGGGCTGGACCAAGGCAGTTGGGTCAAATAATCTAGGTGCTTGAACTGTCAAATTTTACAAGATCATTTGTTGGCTGGGCCACAGTGAAAAAGTCAAATCACTCAGGTCCTGGGAAAGAAAATGTCACAATTCCACCTGTATCAAGGTTCAAAAGTTAGAGTCACAGTTCCACTCATGTTCCAGACTCAGGTATGGGTGTCAACACCACTTGTGAATGTGGTCCAAGTACAGAAGTCAGAGTATCAGTGGTGGGCTGGATCCATGGTTGAGAGCCTCAACACTACCTGTTGGTTGTGTCATGGTAGAGTCATAACCTCACAGGTGTGATGAATCCAGGTCTAAGAGCCACCATCCTACCTGTGGACTGGATCCACATATGAGAGTCACAATTCCAACTTTGTCTGCATCTGGGTTTGAGATTAATAACCTCAACAGTGGGCCGTGTCCATGTGTGAGGGTGACAATTGGAACTGTTGACTGAATGTGCAGAGTCACAAGCTCACTTGTGCACAGGGCCCTGTTATGATACTGTCTGTACACCTGAGGGCTTTATACAATAGGTTTGAGAGTCACAATTTTCTATAAAACCTTTGTGCTCATATGAAACTATGATTATATAACTTGCCCTAAACCAAAATACAAGAGTTAAAATCTTTACCATTGGCTGGATCCAAGTGTGAGAGTTATCGCACCAGTTGGTTGGATCTAGAATTGAGTCATTATCTTACCTGTGGCCAGATTCAAGTATGATATTCATAATTCCAACTGTCGGCTGCATCTGGTTCTGAGATTCAGAACCTCAGCAGTTGGCTGTGTCCATGTTTGAGGTTAACAATTCTTACAGTTGGTTGAGTGTGCCTATAAGAGTCATGGTCCCACCTGTTTTCTGGGCCCTGTGAAGACACTCTCTACCCACCAAGGGCTTTGTGTGGCAGGTGTGAGAATCACAATTTTCTGTGAAACTTTCAGGCTGGTATGTACCCACAATCTTACCTGTGAACCTAAACCTAAGTATGAGAGTCGAAAATCTCTTCTGTTGTCTGGTTTCAGGCATGAGAGTCATCATTGTATCTGTGAGTTCAGTCCAGACAGATGTCATTATCCCACTTGTGGCTGGATCTAAATTTAAGAGTCATAATTCCAACTGTTGACTATGTCTGGGTGTAAGATTCTGGACCTACTAAGTAGGCTGTGTACATGTGCGAAGGTGATAATCTTGAATGTTGGCAAGAAGCGCATACCAGAGTCACAATCTCTCTTGTGTGCTGGGCCCTGTTATGACACTGTCCATACCACCCATGGGCTTTATATGGTATGCACGAGAGTTGCAATGTTTTATCTGACCTTCGTACATATATGAGGGCAGTGATATTTCCTGTTGCCCTAAGCTAGCTATCGGCATTCAAATCACTTCTATTGGCAGGGTCAATTTATAAAAGTCATCATTGTGCCTGTGAACTGAATCCAGAAATGAGTCACCATACCTGGCTGGGCTCAAGCAGGGGAGTAAAATCATCTATATGCTGGGCCGAAGTATATGTCACAATCTAACCTGAGGACTGGACCAAGGCAGGAGAGTCAAATAAGCTAGATACTTGATCGGTCAAATGTCACAACATCACTTGTTGGCTGGGCCACAGTAAAACAAATTACTCAAGCACTGAGAAAGAGACCATGTCACAATCACACTTGAGGCAAAGCATGGAAACTAGAGTCACAATCACACATTACTGAGATCTAGGTATTAGTGTCAGCACCACCTGTGAGTTTGCTTCAAGTTCAGCATTCACAATCTCGAGAGTGGGCCGGATTCATAGATGTGAGCCTCACGCCAACCTGCGGACTGTTTCTTGGTAGGGGAGTAGCAGCCTCACAGGCGTGCTGAATCCAGGTCTGAGAGTCATCATCTTACCTGTGTACCAGATCCACATATAAGTGTCATGCTACCATCTATATACTGCATCTAAGTGTGAAATTCAAAATTTCAGCAGTAGGTGTGTCCATGTGTGAGAGTGACAATTCTCACTATTGACTCAATGTTCCTACTAGAGGCATAATCTCACCTGTGTGCTGGACCATGTTATGACACTCTCTGTGGCACTTGAGGTCTTTATATGGTAGAGGTGGGGGTCAAAATACTCTCTGAGATGTTTTTAAATTTTATTTGATTTTAAGTTCTGGGATACATATGTAGGATGTCCAGGTTTGTTACATAGGCAAGCATGTGCCATTGTGGTTTGCTGCACCTATCAACCCAGCACCTAGGTATTAAGCCCTGCACACAGTAGCTATTTATCTTAATGTTCTCCCTTCCCGCTCCATGCAACAGGCCTCTGTGTGTTGTTCCCTTCCCTGTGTCCAGATGTTTTTATTGTTCAGCTCCCACTTATAAGTGTACTCTCTGAGATTTGTATGCTAATAGGGACCCATGATTTTTCTGGTTTTTCTAAGCCCAGGTATGAGAGTTAAAATATCTCCTATTGTCTGGGTCCAGGTATGAGAGTTATCATCTTGCCTATAAATTTGGCCAATAAAGGAGTTATTATCCCAACTGTGACCAGAGCTTCATGTGCAAGTCACAATTTCAACTGTCAATTGCATCCTCATGTGAGATTCAGGACCTCACAAGTGGGCGATGTTCATGTTTGAAGGTGACAATCCTAACTTTTGGCTGAATGTGCATATGAGAATTATAATTTTATCTGTGTGCTGGGTGTTATGACACTCTGTACCACCTGTTGGCTTTACATCGTAGGTGTGAGAGTCACAATCCTCTCTAAACCCTTCATACTGGTAAAGATGCATGATTACATACGTTGCTTGTAAACCCAGGTATGAAAGTCAAAATCTCTCCTATTGCCTGGGTCCAGGTATGAGATTCATTATTGCACCTGTAAGCTGAGTGCAGCAATGCATCACCATCCCACTTGTGGTCAGCTTCACGCATGATAGTTATAAATTCAACTGATGACTGCATCCAGGTGTGTGGGTTTCAGGATCTCACCAGCTTGCTGTGTTCATGTGTAGAGGTGACAATTTTAATTGTTGTCTGGGTGTGCATATGAGAGTCACAATCTCACCTGTGTTCTAAGCCCTAGTATGACACTGTCTGTACGACTTGAGGGCTTTATGTGGTATGCGTGACAGTCAAAATCCTCTCTGTGACATTTATACATGTATGAGACCCCTAATCTTAGCTCTTGTTTTAAGCCTAGCTACAAGAGTCAAAATCTCTCCCATTGGCTTTATGCAGGTATGTGAGTATTTATTGTACCTGTGAGCTGGGTCCAGAACGGAGTCACCATACCACCTATGGAGAGTGCCCAGTTAGGAGAGCTAAATCACCTAGGTGCTGGGCCCAAATGTATGTCCTGTACAAATGTATGTAATTCCACCTGTAGACTGGACCCAGGGGAAAAATCACCTAGATGCTGGACGTACACATATTTCATCATTTTCTATGTTGCCTGGGCCAAAGCAGAAGTGTCACATTACCTATGTGCCAGACCCAGAAATACTTCACAATTATTTCTTTGGGCACAGTTCAGGAAGGAGAAAAAAATACTAAAATGTTAGGCTTAGACATATTCTATAACACCTCCTGTGGGCTAGGCCCAGGCAAGACAGTCAAGTCACATAGGTGATGAACTTAGCTATACATGACTATTTTTTCTATGGGCAATGCTCAGGTAGGAGAATCACATCATTTTGTTGCTGGGCCCAGTATATTTTACAATTACTTCTATGTGCTGGGCCAAGGCAGGAGTGCCAAACCACCTAGGTGTTAGGTCCAGCTACATGTCACAATCCCCCTGTGGGCATGGTTCAGGCAGAAGTGTCACATCACCTAGATGGTGGACATAGGTATATGTCACAATCTCGCTGGGCTGAGACCAGAAAAAATAATCAAATTAACTTGGTGAAGAGCCAAGGTGTATGTTACAATTCTGTCAGTCATCTGGGCACTGGCAGCAGAGCCAAAGAGCCAAGATACTTGCCTCTTTTATACATCACAATCCCACTTGTGGCCTGGGCCCACACAGAAAAGTCAAATCACCTAGGTGCTAGGCAAAGGTATGTATCTGAATCCCACCTGTGACAAGGTTCAAGGATGAGAGTTAAAATGCCACACGGCCCAGGTCCAGGTCTGAAAGTCAACATCACCAAGATTTTGTTTCAAGAACAGAAGTCACAGTCTCAATGATGGACTAGATCCATGCATGAGAGCCCCAACATCATCTGTAAACTTTGTCCTGGTAGGAGAGTCCCAGCATCATGTGTGTGCTGAATACAGGTTTGAGGGTCACCATGCTACCTGTGGGCCAGATGCATGTATGAGAGCCACAATTCCAACTTCTGACTGCATTCGGGCATGATATTTAGGACTTCACTAGTGAGCTGTGTCCCTGAATGAGAGTGACACTCCTAACTATTGGTTAATTGTGCATATGAGAACCACAATCTTACCAATGTGTTAGGCTCTGTTATGACACTCTCTGTACCACCTGATGGCTTTACACAGTATATGTGAGAATCACAATTCTCTCTGTGACATTCATACAGATTTGAACCTCATATTTTACATGTTGACCAAAGCCTAGCTATGAGAGTCACAATATTTTCTGCTGGCTAGGTCCAGGTAGGAGAGTCATTATTTTGTTAGCTGAGTCCAGAAATGATTCACTGTACCTTCTGTGGGCTGTCCCCAGGAAGGAGAATCAAATCAGCTAGGTGTCTGGCTCTGTCATATATCAATTTCACATGTGGATTGGACATAGGTATAAGAATCAAATCACCTAATCCCTGGCCAAGAGTATGTGTTACAATCTCACTTCCAGGAAAGTCCAGGAATGGGAGTCACAATTTCATACATGTCTTGGATCCAGATATGAGTGTCAACACCAGCTGTGAGTTTGGTCCAAGTATGGGAGTCACAATCTCAAGAGTGGACTGCATTCATGAATGAGAGCTTTAATCTCACCTGTAGTCTGTGTCTTGCTATGAGTTACAACCTCATGTTTTATGCTAAGCTCTGTTATAGCACTCTCTCTACCACCTTAGCGCTTTATATGGTAGGTGTGAGGGTAACACTACTCTCTAAAACCTTTGTGATTGTTTGTACATGATTATATAATTTTCCATAAACTCAAGTATGAGCGTAAAAATGTCTTTTATTAGCTGGGTCCAGGTATGAGAGTCATCATCATGCCTCTGAGCTGGGTCCAGAAATAAGGCATCATTCTACCTGTGGCCAGAACCAGGTATGATAATCACAAGTTCAACTGTCAACTGCATCATGGTGTGAAATTCAGGACCTTACCAGCTGACTATGTCTGTGGTTAGGTAACAATCCTTACTGTTGGCTGACTGTGAATACAGGAGTCAAATCTCAACTGTTTGCTGAGTCTTGTGCCACTCTCTGTACCACTTGAGGGCTTTATGTAGTAGATGTGAGAGTCACAATCCTCTCTGAGGACTTCATGGTGGACAAACAATTTTGCCTGTTATTCTAAGCCAAGGTCAAAATATTTTCTATTGGCTGCATTCAGGAATGAAAATTATTATTAACCCTGTGAGCTGGTTCCAGAAGTAATTTGCCATTCCACCTGTGGCTGGAACCACAGATGAGAGTCAGACTTCCAACTGTTGAATGCATCCAGGTGAGAGATTCAGGACCTCACAAGTCATCTGTGTCTGTATTAGTCCATTTTCACACTGCTATAAAGATACTACCTGAGACTAGGTAGTAGTAGTCAAAAAGGTGCTTAATTGACTCACAGCTCTGCATTGCTGGGGAGGCCTCAGGAAACTTGCAATCATGGAAGAAGGTGAAAGTGAAGCAAGCACCTCTGTCAAGTGAGAAAACATTTAAATGGACCATTTTCAAGGTATGATAAATCTAAGTACTGGCAGCCAGTCTGCCAACATAACAAACCACACTGCTCATGCACCTAGAAGGTCAAAATTGGTGAACAAAATGTTGAGGAAGGGTCAGCCCATAAAAGGGAAGAAAGTTTCACTATTGGAAAATTGAAACTTAAGTAGGGAAGAGGACCAAGATATAATCTTATAAGGCGGATAATTAAACTTAGGCGACGTCTAGGAAGATTGTAACCCCATAGTACTCGACCAATGAGGAACTGGGGGACTTGCATGTTAGGAGATAAATTACCTGTTATGACTGCCCTGGGTGTGCCTGCCTACCAGACCCCCTATCTTGCAAGACCATTATTAAGTCTCACTTTCACTGTTTTTCATGCCTGTAAGTCCATTCTTTTGAGTTTGAATGGGTGAACACTTTTCTCACAAACCTGGGGGCTCATCTGCGATCTCTGCTTGCTTGGAGTGGGAGATCTATCCCACCCAATTTAGGTGGCCTGCTCTTTCCAGGCTTTCCAGCTCTATGCAGAAAACATAGACAACCCCAAGATTGTTATTCAGGAGGCAGCAGAGGTGACAAAGAGAGAAAAGCAGGCACCGGGCAACCAGGCAAACTCATGTACCAGCCAAGGTAGGAAAATTGGACTATACTGCCGTGGTGGTGGTGCATTTTTGGAGATTGAGTGTGTGTGACTAAGCTGAATGTTAGATTTAAAGCAAGTACGGAGTCCCAATCCGCAGTTCCATTCTCCTGAGAGAGAAATGGCTAGAGACAGATGAAGTGATTCATCTGTCTTGGGGTGTGCAAGAAACCTCCAATAAGTGGAGGTTGAGTACACATGAGTGTGAAAGAAGCCTCCTGTAAGTGCAGTTGAGGACACAGGAAAAACTCAGACACAGAGACTGGCCAAAAATGGGAGACAGAAATCCTAGCACTGGGGGACAAAGGAAAGACATTTGTAAGTCTTCAGTCTTCTGGCCTAAGTTTGGCTCAGATGAGGATTGGGTGTGCCAAGCTTTAATTCTCTATGTGACTAATAAAACCCAATCCTCACAAGAAGAGAAAGGTTACGTTCTCTGCTAGGCAAGGAATTAGCCCTCATGTTCCACCTCAAAGAAGAAAAAGAGTCTAGTAAAGAGCCCTCACCCAGTGAAAAGCCATGGGACCCCCTATCATGCTTGCCCCTCCATATGTCTCACAAAGAAAGGGACAGGAAGATCAAGGGGCAGCGGGAGGGTTAGAGGAAGACAGACCCGGAGACCATGGGGAGCTAAACCAACTGCTCCTTTAAATCCTTATCCAAATTTAAGGCAAGAATTAGAATAGTGTAAGAAGGATATTGAGAACTTCCCTATCCCTTCCACAGCAGGCATCTAGCATGTTCCCTCTTAGGGAAGTGCCCATGAGACAGGGAGACATTGGCTTTGTAAATGCTCCTCTTACAAGTACGAAAGTTAGGAATATTAAGAAGGAAATGAAACCACCCCTAGAAGATCCCCTCGGTTTAGCAGACCAGCTGGACCAATTTCTAGGACCCAGCTTTTACACCTGGGCTAAAATAAAGTCTATTATAAATATCCTGTTCACAGGAGAAAAAAGGGGAATGATTAGGTGAGCAGCCACGACCATCAGGGAAAGGCAACACCCTCCCAGACAGGGAGTCTTGCTAGCCAAATACAAATTTCCAAATGTTGATCCCAAACGGGATAATAATGATCCCAGGGACCAGGCCCAAATGCAGGACCTCAAGGAACTAACAATTAAAGGGATTAGGCCAGGCGTGGTGGCTCACACCTGTAATCCCAGCACTTAGGGAGGCTGAGGCGGGTGGATCACGAGGTCAGGAGATCGAGACTATCCTGGCTAACATAGTGAAACCCCGTCTTTATTAAAAATACAAAAAAATTAGCCAGGCGTGATGGTGGGTGCCTGTAGTCCCAGTTACTTGGGAGTCTGAAGCAGGAGAATGGTGTGAACCTGGGAGGCAGAGCTTGCAGTGAGCAGAGATCTTGCCACTGCACTCCAGCCTGGGTGACAGAGCGAGACTCCGTCTCAGAAAAAAAAAAAGGATCAAAGAGTCAACTCTTAGAACCTAAAATGTGTCAATCACATTCAAGATTTAACAAGGAAAAAGAAAAATCTCTCTGCATTCCTGCAGAGGCTCAGAGATCAGATGAAAAAAAAAAAAAAAAAACAACTCCGGATTAAATCCGGAGGACCCAGCAGGGCAAGGCCTTTTAAAGGTTAACTTTGTAACTAAAAGCTGACATTGCAGGTGAGGGAGTGCAGCTGCAGGCATGGAGGTGACATAAGCTGCAGAGCCCAAGCAGACAGCCAAGATAAAGGGGACAGTGTGAGAGAGCTAGTGTGTGTAAAGTCCTAATAAAAGAATGAATGTCTGTATTACATAAAGGGAGTCACTGGGGACCCCAGGCTCTGTGTGATGCAATACTTACTGAGGCAGCCTTGTTGTCTGGGGTGGTTGCAAGGGTTCTTGGTCTCACGGCCAGGGAGATCAGCATCATGGATGCGTGTGCACATGGAATGGGTTTGGATCAGGAGTTTGATGGGCAGGGGAACATCTCTCCATCGCAGCGGGGGAGTCCCAAGTGGGTTGCCAAGTTTTAGTAAAAATGTCAGGGTTTTTATAAATGGGCTAGTGAGGAGGGGGCTCGTGAGGAGGGAATGTCTTGTCCTCCTAGGGCCCAATGATTTAGTTGGGACCAGGTGTGCTATCTGTATAAAGCAAAATTTCTATCAGCCTTTACCCAATTCCTTGATTATGTAGGCAGGCTTTTAGTCTCTGTTGTTCTTATCTGGGAGGGAGAGTTTCTGCGTCAGTTCCCAGACATCTTGCAGCTGCAGGCATCCCCTGCTACAGTCTGCTTTTAGCTTCCCTATCTTTGTGTGCCTAAAGGGAAATGAATGTGCTTATTAAGACCCACTGTTTTTACTGGGGCCCATTGTATAAGTGTGAAGTTTGTTGATTACCCAGGAGACTTCATCCCCAACCCCACCCCACCAACCCCTTCTGTGCTTGAGCTGTTTATCTGTGATTTACAGCCTGAACTTTCAGGCTGCCCTTTGTTAGGAGAGAAGTGATTTATTTGAACTGCATGAGGTTAGAAAGGAAGCTATTTCTTTTCTTTTTTTTTTTTTTTTTGAGACGGAGTCTCGCTCTGTCACCCAGGCTGGAGTGCAGTGGCCGGATCTCAGCTCACTGCAAGCTCCGCCTCCCGGGTTTATGCCATTCTCTCGCCTCAGCCTCCCGAGTAGCTGGGACTACAGGCACCCGCCACATCGCCCGGCTAATTTTTGTATTTTTTTAGTAGAGACGGGGTTTCACCGTGTTAGCCAGGATGGTCTCGATCTCCTGACCTCGTGATCCACCCGTCTCGGCCTCCCAAAGTGCTGGGATTACAGGCTTGAGCCACCGCGCCCGGCCGGAAGCTATTTCTAAGCTGCTTTCTTGTTAGAAAGAAAGTTTCCTGCCAGGGACTCACTTTACCCTGTCTACCTAAATAATTTTTTTCTGCCTCCTATATATGGGAATATAGGAATTTATACTCTTGCTAAACAAGTATGGGGAAGTTGTGTAACTTGTCAAAGAATAAACAAAAAGGTAATTAAAAAATGGCCATGGGAGGAAGACCTCAAGACTAAGGCTATTTCAAAGCATTCAAGCAGATTTCACAGAAATGTTCAAAGTAGGAAGACTAAAGTATTTACTGGTAATATACAATCTGGTAATTTCCAGCTGGGTGGAAACCTTTCCCCTTCCAACAGCCACTGCTGGGAATGTGATCAAAATAATATCAAAACAGATTGTACCTAGATTTGGCCTGGTGGAAAATATTGATTCAGACAATGGGAGTCACTTTATTTCAAGGGTGTTAAGGGGAGTTATGGAAGGTTTACAAATTAAATGAGATTATCACACCCCTTGGCATCCCCATTCATCTGGAAAGGTAAAAAGAATAAATCAAACTCTCAAAAAGCCTATCACCAAACTAATCTTAAAAACTAAAGTATCTTGAACCATATATCTCCCAATAGCACTCCTTAGGATTAGGAAGCCCCAAGAAAAACCTTGGGATTGTCCCCCATGAGTTATTATACGGGTTCCAGTATTTGGGCAGAGCTACAGATCTCCCTACTATGGAAACTAAGAATCAATTCTGAAGAAATTATATACTGGCCATATCCTCCACCCTGTCATTCCTTAGGTTAAAAGGACTTCTGACTCAAACTCTGCCTCTTGAGTTCACGTTCACCACTTCTGGCCTGGTGACTTGGTGCTGATTAAAACTTGGAAAGAAGATAAGCTCCACCCAAGCTGGGAAGCTCCTTATCAAGGGCTCCTGACCACTAAGATGGCTGGATGTGCAAACAGCTGAACAAAGGTGGACTCACTATACTCAAGTCAAGGGACTGGTAAAAGGGACCCTAGAAGGCAAGGAAAAAGACCAGTGGAAAGTACATGGGTCACCTGAGGACCCCTTAAAGTTAACTCTAGGAAAAATCTAAAAGGAAAACACGGGCTGGCCCCATTTCTGGAAGTTAATATGGCTAGGATGGGCTACATACAAGAGCAGAAGGTCAAAATGGAAACTGGCAGGGGACTCTTCCCTACCCAACCAGGTTGGTGAATAATGCGCACCTCAGACTATAAGATTTGATACCTGCCAGGTTTTAACTTGTGGGAATTTAGAAAATCAGAGACAGTTCTCACAGGCAGATAAATACCTTTTGCCTGAACCAAATACATGTTACAGTAGGGCATCACCCTGCCCCAGCTGGGATGATGTATAGTGGACTACCCAATTTCAGGGTTGAAGAGTAAACATGGAATAAGTAACTCCAAGCTGGAGACTCTTAAAGAATAAACGACATCTTTCCAAGCGTTCCCTGCCAAATAACTGCCAGAATTTAAAATGTAATTCTATACTCATCGTCATTGACAATCCAGTCATTGTAGACCAAGAACCAAAAGCAGCATCTCGGATATATGGGTGAGGGGCAGAAATCACACGGAAAGACCCCCAGGGCTATTTGTTCTCAAACTAATCAAGAACTCTACCTACCATTTTCCTGGGACTACTCCAACCCCAGACCCTAATAAACACTTTAGTTCACCAGATAATGACCCTAAAAGGGAAAAATACTAAGGTAAAGGATCTAAGGCAAACCTTAGAAATTGAGACAGGGTATGGGGATGTAAATGCCTGGGTCAAATGGGCCAAATTTTCAGTACAAGCCCTCAACAAGAGTAACTGCTGTGGGATGACCTCGGGCACAGGTGGTTCCATTTCCCCTAGGATGTAATACCCATCCTAAAGGACTGCACTGTATGTTGGCTCTATACCAGGACAAGGATGCATGGGGAAGTAAGACTTGTAAGAGTTTGTCATTGCTCTTTCCCGCATTCCAGAGCTCAGATTCCAGAGCAATCTCCTTGTTCTCTATAGGGAATAGGAACTGTAGCAGGACGAGCCATAGACAAAACCTCTCAGACACCAAGTTGTAGAAGGAAGGGCTTTATTCAGCTGGGAGCATCGGCAAGCTACTGCCTTAAAATCTAAGCTTCCCAAGTGCATAATTTCTGTCCCTTTTAAGGGCTCACAACACTAAAGATTTCACATAAAAGCGTCATGATTGATTTGAGCAAGCAAGGGGTATGTGATAGGGGCTGCATGCGCTGGTGGTCAGAGAGAAACAAAACAGGGCTGGGAGTTTCACTACGTTCTTTTATACAATGCCGGGAATCTATGAATAATATCGGTTTCTAAGTTATGAGTTGATTTTTAACTACTGGGTTTAGGGCAGGCAGGCCCAGGCCTGGTTTTGGGCCTGGCACCGGGCTGCCTGTCTTTGGTTTTACTTCCTTGTTTTTTTTTTTAAACAGGTACTGAGTATAAAACAATATGAGAGGGTCGCTCTCTCTCTCCTCAGAACCACTCCTCTTGCCTCTCCAGGCAAGGGGAAGAGTTCAATAAGCCTGTGGGAGAACTCTCAACTTCTACCTACACGTCACTGGTGAGCCAAGCAATGGCAATTACTCAGCTCTCCATACACCCCAGGCTGATGTCTGGTGGTATTATGGGAAAAGGAACCTCCATAACCTGTTACCATCCAATTGCACTAGGACTTCTGCTTTAGTCCAGCTGGCCATTCCCTTCATCCTGGCATTCCATAAGATACCCAAAAATACACATGGACACTGAAACCAGAGAGATTTGACAAATTCTTTTAATCCCAATGTATATGTTAACTCAATTGGAGTCCCTAGAGTTGTACCTAATGAATTTAGGCCTAAAACCAAATAGCTGCTGGGTTTGAGTCAGCACTCTTCTGGTGGTCAACTATTAATAAGAATGTGGATTGGATTAACTATATCTATTATAATAAACAGAGATTCTCAGATGTACTCAGGATGCCCTCAAAGGGGTGGCTAGCCAGTTAGATGCCATAGCTGAATGGCCTGGAAAAACAGGCTTGCACTATACATAATACTATCAGAAAAAAGGGGTCTTATGTGTTATTCTGAGTGGGAAATGTTGTACTTTCATTCCCAACAATACTGCCCTAAATGGGACCATCACAAAAGCTTTACCAGAACTAAAAACTCTAGCCAATGACCTGACAGAAAATGCTGGAATTAAAAGGCTGGCTAGAAGGTTGGTTTGAAAAATGGAAAGGCATGGTAGCTTCAATACTTACATCTCTCATAATTGTGGCAGGAGTCTTAACAGCAGTGGGATGTTGTATTACCCCTTGTGTGAGGGGACTAGCACAAAGATTAATTAAAACAGCTATTAATAAACAAATGCCCATAGCTTACCAACAAAATAACCTGCTACTATTAGAAACTGAATTAAACTCACTCTCCTATGGAAAAAAAAAGTAAATGACTTCTAGAGCAAAGGACAAAAAGGGCTTAAATGAAAATGAGACCAAAGGAAGTAAATAGAAAAGAGTTAATAGAAGAGAGTTAACAAAAAATAAAAGAGTTAATAGTAAATAGAAAAAATAGAAAAGGACAAAGTTATATGTCACCATTTTACCTATGAACTGGAAACAAGTATAAGATTCGTGATTTCAACTTTTGACTGCCTACAGGTGTGAGATGAAGAATCTCCAGTTGCCCCTGGAGATAATATGCAGGTGGTATTTCATGTGTGCATATTTTAAAAAGAAATACATAGAATAAGGAGATAAAAATTTACAGAGGGACATAAAAGACTTGATATTATGTGTGTAGGTAAACAAAACTCACCATTTCAAAGATAATCATTTTCCCTAAAATTAATCTATAAATATATTGTTATGACATCAAAAGGTCAACATGCTTTGTTTATGCAAGAAGAGATCAAAACTAAAAACACTATAATGCATCTGAAAGGTTAAATATACATATAAAATCAGCCAAGACATTTGTGAATTATAAAAGCAATAGGAATAACTATCATTACCTGGCACTAATTTATATTATGAAACTCTAATATTATAAGAATTGACAAAGATCAAGAACCAGAATATGCACAAAATCCAGATGGATCCAAATAAATGTAAAAATAAATTGTATGTTGCAAGTGGCCTTTAAGAGCAATAGACAGATATATATCCAACCACATCATAATAACGCTAAATGCAAATGAGTTAACCCAATTCAAAGGTCAACGTTAAAAGGAGGCAACAATCACATGGCCAAAGACAAAGCTCCCAACTCTCCTTCTACCCACGAATACAATGAATACATATCTATTCAGGCTCAATTCCCTCTGAGAGAAAGTCATAAATAAGTTAAGACTCCCAAGCAGTGGAAATCTGGAAAAAAAACATACATGAGCAGAAAATACCAAAACACAATTGGGCACTGTAGTGCCTGCCCTAGCCACTACAACATACAGTTGGAAAGGAACCCCCAACATTCTTGCAACACACTGAGAAATGTAGGGTATGGACCATATATATGGGAGCCAACCTGTAAAATTCCCCATGGTTTGGCTCTTAATTTATCTAGCTCTGGGAATATAAGAGACTAAGATCCATGAGTCTATATAGAAAACAAAACAAAATGGCAGTTTTCTATGATCACACTAGTATTTGAAAGGCTTTATCTCCCAAGATATGGGCAACGAAGGGCTTAAAACTCATAGGTATCAGTTTCTCCCTAGAAGGGATCTTCAAGCTTGCTGATGCTGACAAATGAGCTTCTACCTGTTCTGCATTAGGAAGACAATGGGGCCAACAAATAGTAACCTCCAGCAGCCTGAGTAGGAGCTCACCACTTCTTGAGCCCTGCTCCCCAGCTTGCCCCACTAATAACTCGAGATCTCCCAGTTCCTCCTGGATGGTACTTTACATGTGCTAAGTGCTTCAGTATTTACATTTTCCATTTCAGAAACTATATCCTAAACCTCCAAACTCTGCAGGTGCAGGAGACAGGGCAAGTGTGAGTCTCACAAAAAGGGGTGGAATCAAATTGGTATGCAAGCACTTCCAAGGGCTACAACCCTCATAGGTAGTGCAGAGAAGGGGCTAACAGGCACAGCTCTCTGTTTCTCCTGGGAAGGGATTAACAACAAACTCTTCCAGTGGCAACTTGATGGCCTGGCTTCTAATTAATTTGCATCACAGGATGAAAGGGGCAAATAGCAGACCTTTAGCAGCCTGAGCAGACCCTGAAATCTTTCTGAGTCTTCTCTCATAGCTCACCACAGTGATAAATCTAGTTCTACTTATTCTTTCCTTAGTTTGTCCACAAACCAAATGCCACAACTTCTTTGGCTCCCCCAAGAGACTGTGGCCTTAATCACCTATCACTGGCAGTGAATTGGCTTTGCATTCTTGAGTTTCCCTATGCAGAAGAAAGCAGAGGTAGCCACACAACAGGCTCATTTTCCACAACTGTCTCCCCAGGATCACAAGGTATCATGTGAATTTAACTGCAGAAATTGTAGAAACATTACTGTCTTGGGGGTAATGATAGAATGTGATACATCTTACTGTCCTGGCAGCCAACAAACATAGAGACAAGCACAAATATGAAAGGTACCTTAGAATCTCTGACCACATAAATTGCTGAAAGTTTTCTCTCATGTCAGTGTGACAAGAGAGGGTGGAGAAGTTTCCCTATATAATGTGCAGAAACTAACACAGAGAGTCAAAGAAAATAAAGGAACAAGAAAATATGTTCCAAAAAAGGAACAAGACAAAAATGTCCCATAATCAACCCTAGTGAAAGGAAACTATGCAATTTACACAACAAAGAATTAAAATAATGGTCTCAAAAGTGTTCAACAAGATTAGGAGAGCAATGCAAGAAGAAACTGAGAATTTCACAAAAAAAGAAAGTATAAAAATAGTACAAAGAGAAATTATAGAGTTGAAGAACATTATAACTAAACTGAAAAATTTAATAGACATGTTTTACAGCAGACTAATTCAAAGACAGGATGAGTGAACTCAGAGACTGGTCACTGGAAATCATCCAATCTGAGGAGCAAACACTTTAAAATGAAAGAGTAAAGGTAGGTTAAGGGACTCTTGGCATGCTATCAAGTTAAAAAACTTACACATTATTCATAGTATAGAAAGAAGAGAGAGAAAAAGATAGTAAAGATATTCAAAGAAATAATGGCAGAAAACTTCTCAGCCTTGGGAAAGTAGAAATCCACATCCAGGAAGCCTGAAGGACATCAAATAAGATGAATCCACAGAGACCAACCCAACCAAGACATATCATAGTCAAATTGTTAAAAATGAAGACAAAGTGAAAATTTGAAAGCATTGAGAAAGGTGGCTTGTTGTTTAAGTGAACTCCTAGAAAGCTACAGCATTTTTCTGCAAAAATCTTGAAGATCAGTGGGAGTGGGATGATATAATCAAAAAAAAAAAAAAAAAAGCCAACCAAGAATAATATTTTCCATAATCTTGTCTTTCAAAAATGAAGGAGAGAGAAACTTTCTCAGCAAAATAAAAGGTTAGGGAGAGTGTATTGCCACTAGACCTGTCTGGCAAAAAATGCTGAAGGGATTCTTCAAGCTGAAGAAAGAGGACAATAGTTAGTAACATGAAAATATATGAAAGCATACAACTCACTGGAAAAGGAAGTAAATGGTCAAAATTAAAATTCTACCATTACACAATATTAGTGTTTTCATAGTGGTGAGTATCACAATTATTCCTCTTGTACAAGAGTTAAAAGACAAAACAAATTCAGTAAAAATGAATGACATAAAATCAAAATACAAAACTAATCATGTCTATACATTAACAACAAGCTACATAAAAAAGAAATTAAGAAAACAACTCCATTTACAATAGCATTAAAAAACACTCGTGTAAATTTAAACAAGAAAATGAACAATGTCCTTGTTGAACTCTATAAAACATAAATTTTAAAAATTAAAGATGACACAAATAATGGAATGACATCCCATGTTCATGGGTTGCAAGAATTAGCATTGTTAAAATATCCATACTACCCAAAACAATATATAGATTTTATGCAATTCCAATGAAAATTCCAATGCCACTCCTTATAGAAATAGAAAAAGTAGAAAAAATAGAAACAAAGCCCTAAAATGTGTAGAAAACCGAAACAAATAAAAAATAACCAAAGCAACATTAAGCAAAAAGAACAAAGCTGGAGGCATCATCCTACATGTTTCAAAATGTATTAAAAGATATCAAGGCCAGGCGCAGTGGCCCATGCCTTATAATCCCAGCACTTTGTAAGGCTGAGGTGGGCGGATCCCGAGGTCAGGAGATCGAGACCATCCTGGCTAACACGGTGAAACCCCATCTCTACTAAAAATAGAAAAAAATTAGCTGGTCGCGGTGGCGGGCGCCTGTAGTCCCAGCTACTTGGGAGGCTGAGGCAGGAGAATGGCGTGAACCCAGGAGGCAGAGCTTGCAGTGAGCCGAAATCATGCCACTGCACTCCAGCCTGGGTGACAGAGCGAGATTCTGTCTCAAAAAAAAGCTATTGTGATCAAAATGGCATGGTACTGGAATAAAAACAAACACTATGTCCAACACAATAAAAAGATTACATAGAAATAAATCCACATAGGCCAGGCATGATAGCTCATGCCTCTAATCCCAGAACTTTGAAAGGCCAAGGCAGGTGGAGTCCAGCCTGGGCAACATGGAGAAATCCTGTCTCTACAAAAAAAATACAAAAATTAGCCAGGCGTGGTGGTAAATGCCTGTAGGCCCAGCTACTTGGGAGGCTGAGGAAAGAGGATCATTTGAGCCCAGGAGGCAGAGGCTGCAGTGACCCAAGATCATGCCACTGCACTCCAGCCTGGGTGACAGAAATCCTGTCTCAAAAAAAAAAAAAAAGGAGAGAGAGAGAGAAAGAAATCCACATATCTGCAACCAACTGATTTTTAACAAGGTTACAAAGAACACAAAATAAGTTTGGAGGGGGGTGGTTTCTTCAATAAACCAACTTACAAAAACTGGCTATTCACATGCAGAAGAAATTCTATCCTTAGGTCAATGCTTACATAAGAATCAACTCTGGCTGGGCATGGTGGTGTCCACCTATAGTCCCAGCTACTTTGGAGGCTGAAATGACAGAATCTCTTGAGCCCAGGAGGCAGACGTTGCAGTGAGCCCAGATTGTGCCTCTGCACTCCATCCTGGGTGATAAAGCCAGGACTTGTCTCAAAAAATATTTTTTTTAGAAAAAGAATCAACTCAAAATGGATTAAAAACTTAAAAATAAGACATGAAACTGTAAAATGACTAAGCAAAAAAAACCCCCAAAAAACAAAAACAAAAACAAAAAAAAGGCAGGGGGTGGTGGCATAGAAAGCTGCAACACAATGGCCAGGGCAATAATTTTCTGAATATGACCTCAAAAGCACAGGCAACAACAGCAATAATAAATGCAGTTTCTGTCACTTACAAGTATCTAAAAGACAAGGGTCTTTCAAATAACTGTTGTCTCCTTAACTCCACAGGTCTATTTATTCATCCCAGTGTTAGGTCTACACTACAGGATACACACCCCTGGATCTGAGGTGTTCTGTGCACATACCGGTGGTTCCAGATCTGAGAGACGAAGTACAAGCCAGCACAACCCTGAAGAAAGAAAAACTAGAGCCCATGCCCAACCTCTTGTGACCCTTCCCTGTGAGGCAGGCTTTGACTGAGATGCTTATCCTCACCAGGTACCTGTCTTTAATGTCATGGCTATATTGTATTCTTTTTTCAATATACTGTAGATTCCTCAATGTATTTATTTTGGGTCCTCTGCCCTGATATCAAGACATAAAGTTGATTTTTAAAATATTGACATACATTTAGCAAGCTTTTATACTCACTTAGCCATTCTACAAATTATCTGTAGATTCTTTTAACTGCATAATCATAAATTTTATACCTTTATCTATTTCACAGTCTAACACTTAAAGTATGATGGTCTATTGTATCTGAATATACTAGGCATACATGAATTGTTCCCAACCAAATATGCTTTAAACATTTCACCAATATGTATGAGGGAAGCTACCTTCTATTTCTAGTTTTCCTGAGTTCCTACAATTATGAGTAGTTGGAATTTTTATGAAGGCATCTTATTCATCAATTGAACTAATCATTTATGTTTTTCTTGTATCATAATGAATAAACCAAGGCTATAAATTACTTGTAATCATGGGTTAGCTGAAATTGTTTTTAAATATATCTTAGTAGCCATTACATTTATATATTTTCTAATCTCCACTTGATATATTTTTGTAGCGTATTGCCAGTTCATTTATAACACAGAAATGATTAACACCACATCATAGTTAGAAAGCTGAAAGGTCAAATTTTAGGTTTGTTGCCTAATATCCCAGAGTGACTGAAGAAGTTTCCATCCTTGCCACATTCTTACTTTTCTGTGGAAAAAGTTACTATCTCCAGGGACCCTGTCTCCAATTCCATAGTGTAACCAGACTACCTACCGTGGAAAGCTATCAAGGGAAGATACCTCTTAGATGTTAATTTAATGTATCAAGATACATAAACACAGAATTTGGAGTACATCATGACCTTAATTGTGTCAATGCATTTCCACGGATTTATAATATGCCTCAAATGTACACAAACTTAAGTTAGTTGAATGACTAAGCTAGTTGAATGACTCCCTGCACACTGAGGATTTCTAACATACTACATTTAACTAGTGTCTGTTACATCATGTGTGTCCATCAGAACACACAATACATGCAGTCTCAAATTACTCAGTGAACCAGAAGAGACCACAGCATGAAACCTGATTGGCTTTGAATCCCAGCTCCCTAATTTTATTTTAAAAAGTAATAATACTGGGAGTCTGTGCAGGAATGGAAGAAATCATCACTGATCCAAACATCCTGGGTCCATTGTTAGAGGGTCTCAGGACTGCATCCCTATGCTTGGGGGCCCAGAACAGCCTGTTGGGTCCCAGAAATGAGTAGTGTAGAGACCCGGAGTACAGGTAAGCATTTATTGAGCACTTGCAGCGATAACTTTGTCCAGGGCAAGAGGCAGTCAGGCCATTTCATTCTGTTCAGAGGCCTGCATGTAGGACCTGTGCCTAACACCTACTCCACCACAAACAGACTCAGCTGAGGTAGGTTGTGGCAAAATACTGCCTTTTTTCCCTGCAGCCCCACGGAATAAGGGCAAGGCATAGTGTGTCTTCCCAGCTTAGGAGGGAATTAGGCCCTGTTCAACGCGCAACACTAGGTTTCTCCTCAGAAATTCTTAGGGGCTGGGGACTAACTCATTAGATGAGCATTAGGGTTGAGGGTCTCCACGTATTTCCCTACCCTCGCCATACCCTTCTGCTCCATCAGCCTGCCTCAACACCTTTTTCTTGGCTGCGTCTCTGTAGAACCATACCTCCGTGCAGACCATTCTCTGAGGACCCTCCTTGCCCTCTTGCCTCGTCCCCTTCAGGAGCTCAGTTCTCTGCTCACTCCTACTGGGCCATCCTTACCTCTTGCATGCCCTGGACTTGGGCAGGGGCTTGACCTACACTTTTCTAGTTCCTGCTTCAGTCTGTGTAGGAAGGGATGGGGTAGAAGGGTGGGATGGGGAAATGAAGAGTGGGAAGATATGGAGAAGCATCAGTGGTGTGCAGACACACAGAATGTGGAGCAGGAGGAAGAGACCTCTTTGGGGCACATTCCTGTGGAGGGATGGCATGTAAGGGTCCCTCACTCACCTCTGCTGCAGCTGCAGCTGCAGCTGGTGCTGGGTGGTGGCTGACAGGTGCTCAGCTTTTTTATCCTCTTGGAACAGCTCCCTGGGGGTCCAGTACATGGTCAGTACCTGTTACTTCCTAATTTCTCCCCTCTACCACTGAATCTTTAAAAGGGGCATTCTCCTGGCTGAGAAAGTCACTCAGAAATCCTGCGATCAATCTTGATCTTAGTTTTGAAGACTGGCTGATTTCTTTGTAGTTTGTCTTCTACTGGGTGAAATACACCTCTTACTAACTGGTGTTTCTATAATCTCTTGCGCTGTGTGATTGTGGTGGGGTTGCAAGCTTGGGGTCCTGTCCTTCCCTTTCTGACTTGCAGGGACCTGATCACTAGCTGGGGATCACAGCTGTGGTTGGAAAATATTCAACATTCTTTCACGATAACAACTTTCAGCTAAGTAGATATAGAAAAGGATACAGTCAAATTGGTAAAGAGTACATGAAAAACCCACATCCTAACATCATCCTTAATGGTGAAAGCCTGTATAAGTATTTCCTAAGATAAAAAACAATATATTCACTGTCACATCTACTTATCATTGTACAAAATCAAGGTGCTAGTCAGGACAATTTGGCAACAAGGAAAATCAAAATGTATCTATTTTGAAAAGGATTACTATACTTTTTTTTTTTTTTTGAGACAGAGTGTTACTCTGTCGCCCAGGCTGGAATGTAATGGCATGATCTCGGCTCACTGCAACCTCCTGGGTTCAAGCGATTCTTGTGCCTCAGCCTCCTGAGTAGCTGGGACTACAGAGGCACACCACCATGCCCAGCTAATTTTTGTATTTTTAGTAGAGATGAAGTTGGCCAGGCTGGTCTTGAACATCTGGCCTCAAGAGATACACCTGCCTCGGCCTCCTAAAGTGCTAGGATTACAGGTGTGAGCCACTGTGCCTGGCCAGTATTATGTACACTTATTTTTATTTGCACTTGGCCTGATCTTGTATTTAGAAAATCATAAGGAATTCACCAACTTAGAATAAAGTGCAGTATGGCAACAGGATACAAGATCAGTATACAAATTTAATTGTATTTCTTGACATAAAAAAATGAACAATACATAAAAGAAACAATTTTAGTCGCAATAGTATCAAAAGCCAAATAAAAATAATTTTAACGGCCGGGCGCGGTGGCTGAAGCCTGTAATCCCAGCACTTTGGGAGGCCGAGACGGGCGGATCACGAGGTCAGGAGATCGAGACCATCCTGGCTAACACTGTGAAACCCCGTCTCTACTAAAAAATACAAAAAACTAGCCGGGCGAGGTGGCGGGCGCCTGTAGTCCCAGCTACTCCGGAGGCTGAGGCAGGAGAATGGCGTGAACCCAGGAGGCGGAGCTTGCAGTGAGCTGAGATCCGGCCACTGCACTCCAGCCCCGGGGACAGAGTGAGACTCCGTCTCAAAAAAAATAAAAATAATAATAATAATAATAATTTTAACAAAAGAAGTGAAAACTGGAACACTGAACATTACAATTCAAGGCTAGTGTTGTAAACACTTAAGAGTCATCTCTGAGCCTCCTCCTCTTGGCTCTGACCACTTTACCTTCTTAGGGGGAGAAAAGTAATTGCACTTTTTTCCTTTATGTTCGAGGTGGACTTAATACTTCCAAATGTGTATTAGACTCTCCCTTTTTATGGAAAGAACACTAAGACCCATCAAGAGAGATTTTAGCAATCCTTATCAAAGAGAACAAAATACAAAGCCACTCAGCCTCAACCTATTACCTGCACCAAAGACAAGATCACATAAACCTGGATGACTCCACCTCAGCATTTTTCCTTCCTTCCTTTAGTTCCTTCCCTCCCTCCTTCCCTATCCCTCTTTCTTTTTTCTTTCTTTTTTTTTTTTTAGCTAGGTTCTTACTCTGTTGTCCAGACTAGAGTATACTGGTGTGATCATAGCTCACTACAGTCTCCAATTCCTGGGTTCAAGCGATTCTCCTACCTCAGCCTCCAGAGTAGCTAGGACTACAGGCAGGCACCATCATGCCTAATTTTTTGTGTGTTTGTTTTGTAGAGACAGAGTCACTATGTTGTTAGATTGGTCTCAAACTCCCAACCTCAAGGGATCCTCCCAACTTAGCCTCCCAAAGTGCTGAAATTACAGGAGTAAGTCACCACACCCAGCCAGCATTTCCCTTTGAACAGGAAAAGTGGTGGTGAAAACTATGAGAAACTAGTGTGGAACTCCTTGTCTAAAGCAGGGAAGGAAAAGCAAAGTTCAAGTCTATCTCATAAAAGAACTAAGTAAAGCTTGGGTGAAATGGGACCAATGGAATTTCAAAGTATGGGTAAACATTTATCAGATATATGGAGTATGAACTGGCTCAAGAATTATGGGGTAGGTTTACCCCCATGACTCTGCCTCTGCTATTTTATCCCATCATATACACTAGAGCAGTTTTTCCAACTAAGATAATCCATTGAAGACACCCAAATTAGTTTACTGGGTAAGAACAAACATCTTTTTAATGGATTCAAAGATGGTTAACACATTAATTTCTGCTTCAATAAACTTGCAAAAATACAGACAATTCTTCATGCATTAGGGTGCACCTGTTATAAACAGACATCTGGTCTATAACCATATACCTTTAATATATTAAAGCTAGTTGTTAATAGTAATATCAACCACTTGGTCTACATTCAAATCTCCTAATTTTTGCCATAATATCACAGGTTATCAATCCAGGATTTAATAAATAAACAAAATTCCACAGCACTGTCATATGGACAAAGAGAAGTCTTGATCCATCAGGTCCTGATCCATAGGGAGCAAGACAGACGCTCTGGTTCAGTTCAAATTCCACCATCTTTCCTTTGGAAGTTCAGAAATCTGTACTCTCCCACTGCTTCTCTGCAGGTCTAGGGTTGGATTCTGTGTCCCTGAAGGTCGCTATGCGTAGGTGGAAGAGGAGCCACTGGGGCTTCAGGGGAGCCTGGATATTGGAACAAGTGTGCCACCACTTGGGAGTAGAAACACAGGTGGATCTCAGACAAGATGTGGCCTGATTAGCAGGTGCGAATCATAGACCAGGGCCAGGGCTGAGGAAAGGGTGGCACCATCGGTGCTATAATGACTGCTTTGCCAGAAGACAGTAACTGCTCTCAGAAACTTCCGAATTACTAGAGTGGGCTGTAGTGTAAAGCAAACAAATCACACATGTGCTTTAAATACCTGATCTCTCAAGCACAAAGGGGAATTTCTTGGGAGTGGAGGTGGAAAGATCTCTACACTATTTAATTCCTCCTTTCTTAAATCAGTCACGAGGTCCAAACTAATGGCTCCCTGGTCACTCTGGGGTTCAGCTGAACTTCAGTCCTACAAGGCATAATAAATCAGGAAGGACCATCAAGACTATTGTTATGAAGCCTGTAAATAACATTCATCACTTCTATCCATATTATCCTATACAACTCTGTTTTACATGGTCCCAACCACAACACTGGAATGCTCAGAAATGTAGACAAAGTCTGTGTCCTAGATAAAAGGGAATGCTTTTTGAAGAACAATATCTGATTTCTTTCCTCTGTGACTTCTCTAATGTCTGCTAAGCTGTGACTTCAAGCAAAAGGTTTTTTCTACATTTATTACACAGTGTTTTCTCTATGTGAGTTCTGTGTGTCCAGTGATGACTGACCTCAGGCAAAATATTTTCCCACATTCATTACTTTCATAGGTTTTACTATCCTATGTGAGATCTCTGATGTTGGCTGAGCCTTGACTTCCAGCCAAAGGATTTTCCACACTCATTACATTCATAGGGTTTTTCCCCAGTGTGAATTATTTCACATCAAGTGAGGTCTGACTTCTGGTAGAAGCTTTTACCATATATATTACATCCATAGGTTTTCTGCCCTCTGTGAATACTCTGATGCGACCTAAGGCTTGACTTCCAGCCAAAGGGTTTTCCACATTGATTACATTCATAAGGCTGTTCCCCCGTGTGACTTCTCTGATGGCTAGTGAGGATTTCTTTCTCATAGAAGGTTTTCCTGCATTCATTACATTCATAGGGTTTCTTGCCTTGTATGAACACCCTGATGCACTCTGAGGTATCACTTGTGATGAAACGTTTATCCACATTCGTTACATTCATAGGGTTTCTTCCCTGTGTGAGTTCTCTGAGGTACATTGAGATTTGCCTTCTCATGGAAAGCTTTCCTACATTCTTTACATTCATACGGTTGTTCACCTGTGCGAGTTCTTTGAGGTACCAGGAGGGCTGACTTCTTGCAGAATCTTTTCCTATATTATTTACATTCAAATGGCTTCTCACCTGTGTGAGTTCTTTGATGGATAGTGAGGGTTGACTTATGGTAGAAGGTCAACCCACATCCATTACATTCATAGGGTTTCTCCCCTGTGTGAGTTCTCTGATGTACCCTGAGTGTTGACTGCTGCCAAAACGTTTTTCCACATTCATTATATTCATAGGATTTTCTCTGTGTGTGGATTTGCTGATAAACACTTGGATTTGATCTGACAGAAGAATTTCTCACATATGGCACATGCATAGGGTTTCTCTCCTGTATGTGTTCTCTGATGTTTTGTAAGACATGATTTGATAATGAAGGCTTTCTCACATTCACTATATTTATAAGGTTTCTTTCCTGAGTGTATTTTCTGATGTTCAGTGAGTTTATGCTTCTTACAGAATATTTTCCCACATACATGATGTTCAAAAGTTTTCCTCCCTACCTGAGTTAGCTCTTGAGCAATAGGAGCTGACTCATTACAGGCTTTCCCACATTTATTACATTTACAAGAGGTCTCTCCCATAGAAACACTCTTATGTGTTAATATAGCCTCCACATTGAAGGCATTCCTCAGTCCACTGTATTGAAAACACTGTAGTCCAATTTGAATCTTGTGATCCTAAGATGCTCATGACCTCTGAGAAATGTTCCAGTTAAATCATAAGCATCAGGTCTCACTCCAGCTTGTATTTCATCAGGATCACCAGAAAGAAGCATGTTCTGAAAGACATTCAACTCCTCAGGTCTCATTCCTGAATAGTTTCCATTATTTCTAATCAGTTCTGGTACATGGTTTGAAGTCAAACTACATGTTTTTCCTGATACCATTCCCTTCTCAACTGATGATTTGCTTTTGGTAATTACAACTTGCCACAAATGTCTACTGTGACTTTCTTGGCTCCTCTCAATTATGTCATCAACTATGTGGACAGCTGAAAGAAGTAAAAAAAAAATCGTACATAACCACACATAAATATTTCCTATGAGATGCTCCTTTAAAGGTAAATAAGTTGCTTCTTTTTTTTTTTTTTTTTGAGGCAGCATCTTGCTCTGTCACCCAGGTTGGAGTGTAATGGCATGATCTCAGCTCACTGCAACCTTCGCCTCCCAGGTTCAAGCGTTTCTCCTGCCTCAGCCTCCTGAGTAGCTGGGACTACAGGCACCTGCCACCACACCCAGCTAATTTTTATATTTTTAGTAGAGACAGGGTTTCACCGTGTTGGCCAGGATGGTCTCAATCTCTTGACCTTGTGATCTGCCCACCTCAGCCTCCCAAAGTGCTGGGATTACAGGCA
Source organism: Trachypithecus francoisi (assembly GCF_009764315.1). Taxonomy (NCBI): domain Eukaryota; kingdom Metazoa; phylum Chordata; class Mammalia; order Primates; family Cercopithecidae; genus Trachypithecus; species Trachypithecus francoisi. The sequence goes on from NW_022681470.1 coordinate 85,386,155, forward strand.
TGAGCCACCGTGCCCAGCTAAGGTAAATAACTTTCTATCCTAGTGCCATAAGATTTTATAAAAATCAATGGGTACTGTTTTTATAAGTATGTGGATTCTTTTCCTACTGAGTTAATTACACTAATAGATTATCTAATGTTAAATTGTTTTTCTTGCTTTAAAAAAAAAAAAAAAAGACAGACAGATGGGGTCTTGCTGTGTTGCCCAAACTGGAGTGCAGTGGTGAGATCATAATTCACTACAACCTCAATCTCCCAGGCTCAAGCAATCCTCACACCTTAGCCTCCCAAGTAGATGCGCCTACAGGCATACACTACGACATTTGGTTTTTGGTGCTGGATTTTTTGTAGAGATGGGGTCTTGCTATCTTACTAGGCTGATCTCAAACTCCTGGCCTCAAATGATCTTTCTGACTCCATCCCCCAAAGTGCTGGGATTACAGTTATGAGCCACTGAGCCTGGCCTTTTAAATTCATGTAGAAATATTTAGTAAAAAAATTCACTTAGTGTCTTGTATTTTTCAACTAAGCGCTTTTGACCTGCCATTTGCATTACCTATTTATTTTACCTATTTTGTTCTTATAACACTGGACCTCTCATGCTGGTATTTTTCTCATTCTTCTGCTTTAAAGATTAGAAGGTTTTCCTAGATCAGCAACTTGTAGGTGCAGAAGAGGATTATTTGCCTCACATCTAAGCAGGTAAAATGTGATACCCAGAAATCCCTTCTTCTCCTCCCAACTTCAGGACCACCCCCTTTGTATACCCCTATACTGGGTCCTCCTCAGTTTCATGATTTCTGATGCTGTATACACAATTCTAAGTGCTGTACTTCTCAGATTCTTATCAATTCCCTAGGTGACCTCCTTCATAAGTGTGGCTTTAAATACCAGCTTTAACCTCCTGAGACTCAAATTTGTATCTCCAATAGTGATGTCCATTTTCTAAAATTATATATCTACCTACATATTACATGTTAAATTTGGAAAACAGCTTCTCAAATATAAGCTATCCCAAAGTGAAGTGTACTCAGCATTTTATGTCAAAGGACTCAGATTTCTATTTGGAAGTGAAGTTCAAAGTTAACATTTTTTTTTATCTCTTCATGAAAGCACTTCAAAAACACCAGACTGCTGTGCTTCTTGCTTAGCTGAGAGGCAAATAACCCTCTCCTGCACCTACAAGTAGCCAATCTAGGAAAACCTTCCTTTAAAGCAGAAGAATGAGAAAAATACCAGCATGAGAGGTCCAGTACAGCAGTCTGAAGTAGACCTGGGACACTTGAGCTTGATGTGAGGAGGGGCATCCACCATTACTGAGGCTTGAGTAGTGGTTTTCCCATAACAGTGTAAACAAAGCCTTTGGGAAGTTCAAACTGGGTGGAGCCCACCACAGCACCACAAAGCTGCTGTAGCCAGACTGCCTCTCTAGATTCCTCCTCTCTGGGCAGGACATCTCTGAAAAAAAGACAGCAGCCCCAGTCAGGGGTTTATAGATAAAACTCCCATCTCCCTGGGACAGAGCACCTGGGGGAAGGGGCAGCTGTGGCACAACTTCAGGAGACTTAAACGTTCCTGCCTGCCAGCTCTGAAGAGACCAGCAGATCTCCTAGCACAGTGCTCGAGCTCCGCTAAGGGACAGACTGCCTCTGAGTGGGTCCCTGAACCCCGTGCCTCCTGATGGGGAGACACCTCCCAGCAGGGGTTGACAGACACCTCATACAGGAGAGCTCCAGCTGGCATCTGGCAGGTGCCTCTCTGGGACAAAGCTTCCAGAGGAAGGAGCAGGCAGCAATCTTTGCTGTTGTGCAGCCTCCGCTGGTGATACACAGGCAGAAAGGGTTTGGAGGGGCCCCCCAGCAAACTCCAGCAGACCTACAGCAAAGGGGCCTGACTGTTAGAAGGAAAACTAACAAAAAGAAAGCAACAGCATCAACATCAACAAAAAGAACAAACACGCAAAAACTCCACCTGAAGGTCACCAACAGCAAAGACCAAAGGTAAATAAATCCACAAAGATGAGGAAAAACCAGCACTGAAAATTCCAAAACCAGAATGGCTCTTCTCACCAAAGCATCACAACTCACCAGCAAGGGAACAAAACTGGATGGACAATGAGTTTGATGAACTGACAGAAGTAGGCTTCTGAAGGTTGGTAATAACAAACTCCTAAAGGAGCTATTCTAACCCAATGCAAGTGAGCTAAGAACCTTGAGAAAAGGTTAGAGGAATTGCTAACTAGAATAACCAGTTTAGAGAAGAATATAGATGATCTAATGGAGCTGAAAAACACAGCATGAGAACTTTGTAAAGCATACACAAGTATCAATAGCCGAATCAATGAAGCAGAAGAAAGAATATCAGAGATTGAGGATCAACTTAATAAAATAAAGTGTGAAGACAAAATTAGAGAAAAAAGAAGGAAATGAAATAAATAAAACCTCCAAGAAATATGGGACTATGTGAAATGGTCAAACCTATGTTTGACTGGTGTACCTGAAAGGGATGCAGAGAATGAAACCAAGGTGGAAAACACACTTCAGGATATTATCCAGGAGAATTTCCCCAACCAACCAAGACAGGCCAACATTCAATTTCAGGAAATACAGAGACCACAAAGATACTCCTTGAGAAGAACAATCCCTACACACATAATCATCAGATTCACCAAGGTTGAAATGAAGGAAAAAATGTTAAGGGTAGGCAGAGACAAAGGTCAGGTTACCCACAAAGGGAAGCCCATCAGACTAACAGTGGAGCTTCTGCAGAAAGCCTACAAGCCAGAAGACAGTGGAAGCCAATACTCAACATTCTTAAAGGAAAGAATTTTCAACCTGGAATTTAATATCCAGCCAAACTAAGCTTCACAAGTGAAGGAGAAATAAAATCCTTTACAGACAAGCAAATGCTAAGGGATTCTGTCACCACTGGATCTGCCTTACAAGAGCTCCTGAAGGAAGCACTAAATATAAAAAGGAAAAACTGGTACCAGCCACTGCAAAAGCAAACCAAAATGTAAACACCATCAACACTATGAAGAAACTGCATCAACTAATGGGAAAAATAACCAGCTAGCATCATAATGACAGGATCAAATTCACACACAACAATGTTAACCTTAAATGTAAATGGGCTAAATGCACCAATTAAAAGGCATAGACTGGCAAATTGGATAAAGAGTCAAGATCCATTGGTGTGCTGTATTCAGGAGACCCATCTCACATGCAAAGGCACTCATAGGCTCAAAATAAAAGAATGAAGGAAGATTTACCAAGCAAATGAAAAGCAAAAAAAGCAGGGGTTACAATACTAGTCTCTGATAAAACAGACTTTAAACCAACAAAAATCAAAAAAGACAAAGGGAATTACATCATGGTAAAGGGACCAATGCAATAAGAAAAGCTAACTATCCTAAATATATATGCCCCCAATAAAGGAGCACCCAGATTCATAAAGCAAGTTCTTAGAGACCCACAAAGAGATTTAGACTCCCACACAAAAACAGTGGGAGATTTTAATACCCCACTGTCAATATTAGACAGATCAATGAGACAGAAAATTAACAAGGATATTCAGGACTTGAACTCAGCTCTGGACCAAAAGAACCTAATAGACATCTACAGAACTCTCCACCCCAAATCAAAACAATATATATTCTTCTCAGCACCACACAGCACTTATTCTAAAATCAACCACATAATTATAAGTAAAACACTCCTCAGCAAATGCAAAATAATGGAAATCATAACAAACAGTCTCTCAGACCACAGAGCAATCAAATTAGAACTCAGGATTAAGAAACTCACTCAAAACCACACAACTACATGGAAACTGAACAACCTACTCCTGAATGACTACTGGGTAAATAAAGAAATTAAGGCAGAAATAAATAAGTTATTAGAAAACAATGAGAACAAAGACACAACGTACCAGAATCTCTGGGACACAGCTAATGCAGTGTTTAGAGGGAAATATTTACCACTAAATGACCACAGGAGAAAGCAGGAAAGATCTGAAATTGAAACCCTAACATCATAATTAAAAGAACTAGAGAAGCAAGGACAAACAAATTCAAAAGCTAGCAGAAGACAAGAAATCACTAATATCAGAGCAAAATTGAAGGAGAGAGACACAAAAAAAAACCTTAAAAAAAAAATCAATGAATCCAGGAGCTGGGTTTTGAAAAGATTAACAAAATAGACTGCTAGTCAGACTAATAAAGAAGAAAAGAGAGAAGAATCAAATAGACACAATAAAAAAATGATAAAAGGGAGATCACCACTGATCCCACAGAAATACAAACCACCATCAGAGAATACTATAAACACCTCCATGCAAATAAACTAGAAAATCTAGAAAACGGATTAATTCCTAGACACAAACACCCTCCCAAGACTAAACCAGGAAGAAGTCAAATCCCTGAATAGACCAATAATACGTTCTGAAATTGAGGCAGTAATTTATAGCCTACCACCCAAAAAAAGCCCAGGACCAGATGGATTCACAGCTGAATTCTACCAAGAGGAGCTGGTACCATTACTTCTGAAACTATTCCAAACAATAGAAAAAGAGCGACTCCTCCCAAACTCATTTTATGAGGCCAGCATCATCCTGATACCAAAATCTGGCAGAGACACAACAACAACAAAAAAGAAACTTTCAGGCCAATATCCCTGATGAACATTGATGTGAATATCCTCAATAAAATACTAGCAAACCAAATCCAGTAGCACATCAAAAAGCTTATCCACCACAATCAAGTCAGGTTCATCCACGGTATGCAAGGCTGGTTCAACATATGCAAATCAATAAACATAATCCTTCACATAAACAGAACCAACGACAAAAATCACATGACTATCTCAACAGATGCAGAAAAAGCCTTTGATAAAATTCAACACTCCTTCATGCTAAAAACACTCAATAAACTAGGTATTGATGAAACACATCTCAAAATAATAAGAGCTATTTATGACAAACCCACAGCCGATATCATACTGAATGGCTAAAAGCTGGAAGCATTCCCTTTGAAAATCGGCACAAGACAAAGGTGGCCTCTCTCACCACTCCTATTCAACATAGTATTAGAAGTTCTCCCCAGGGTAATCAGGCAAGAGAAAGAAAGCTATTCAAACAGGAAGAGAGGAAGTCAAATTATCTCTGTTTGCAGATGACATGACTGTATATTTAGAAAACCCCATCATCTCAGCCCAAAAACTCCTTAAACTCCTTAAGCCCAAAACTCCTTAAGCAACTTCAGCAAAGTCTCAGGATGCAAAATTAATGTGCAAAAATCACAAGTATTCCTATACACCAAAAATAAAGAGTCAAATCAAGAGCAAATTCCCATTCACAATTGCTACAAAAAGAATAAAATACCTAGGAATACAACTTACAAGGGATATGAAGGACCTCTTCAAAGAGAACTACTAACCACTGCTCAAGGAAATAAGAGAGGACACAAACAAATGGAAAAACATTCCATGCTCATGGATAGGAAGAATCAATATTGTGAAAATAGCCATAGTGTCCAAAGTAATTTATAAATTCAATGCTATTCCCATTAAGCTATCATGGACTTTCTTCACAGAATTAGAAAAAACTACTTTAAATATCATATGAAACCAGGAAAGAGCCCATAGAGCCAAGACAAAGGTCTTAAGCAAAAAGAACAAAGCTGGAGGCATCACACAACCTGACTTCAAACTATACTACAAGGCTACAGTAACCAAAACAGTATGGTACTGGTACCAAAACAGATATATAGACCAATGGAACAGAACACAATCCTCAGAAATAACACCACACATCTGCAATGATCTGATCTTTCACAAACCTGACAAAAACAAGCAATGAGGAAAGGATTCCCTATTTAATAAATGGTGTTGGGAAAACTGGCTAGCCATATGCAGAAAACTGCAACTGGACCCCTTCCTTAAACCTTATACAAAAATTAACTCAAGATGGATTAAAGATTTAAATGTAAGACCTAAAACCATAAAAACCCTAGAATAAAACCTAAGGAATACCATTCAGGACATAGGCATAAGCAAAGACTTCATGACTAAAACACCAAAAGCAATGGCAACAAAAGCCAAAATTGACAAATGGGATCTAATTAAACTAAAGAGCTTCTTCACAGCAAAACAAACTATCATCAGAGTGAACAGGCAACCCACAGAATGGGGGAAAATTTTTCCAATCTAGAAATCCGACAAAGGGCTAATATCTAGAACTTAAAACAAATTTACAAGAAAAAAACAAAAACCCCCATTGAAAAGTGGGTGAAGGATATGAACAGACGCTTTTCAAAAGAAGATATTTGTGCAGTCAACAAACATATGAGAAAAAGTTTATCATCATTGGTCATTAAAGAAATGCAAATCAAAACCACAATGAGATACCATCTCATGCCAGTTAGAATGGCGATCATTAAAAAGTCAGGAAACAGCAGATGCTGGAGAGGATGTGGAGAAATAGAAATGCTTTTACACTGTTGGTGAGAGTATAAATTAGTTCAACCATTGTGGAAGACCATGTGGTGATTCCTTGTCCGGAGCCATGAGGCCCGGAGTTAGCCGACCTCTGTTGCTTGATCTCCGCAAAGCGGAGACAAAATGGCACATTTCCGGGTTCCTCATTACAGACCTTTCCCGTGCGCCTAAAGCTTTTCCCGCGCACGCCCAAACTGTTCCCGCGTGCGCCTAGACTTTTCCCGCCCACGCCAACATTTCCCGCGCCCGCGCAAACACTTTTCCCTCCCAGGAAGATATGCAGCCTACGGCGCAAGCGCGATCCTGTGCCTGGGAAAATTACAAACCCACGGCGCATGCGCAATTGTAATTTGAGAAGACCCGGCCCCCCGTCACCGCCCTGGCCCAACCTCTTCCTCTGCCAGCCTATATAAGGCATGACCCTGCATTCAATAAACGAGACTTGATCAGGCTATTTGTCTTGTCTCCATTTCTCGTGTTTTCTTGTCTCCTCCATTCCCACTCCCCCTTCCAGGGCCCATTCGACTGTCCTGCAGGTCGGGACACCTGGCGCCCGAATAGGGACCTGGACACAGGGGAAAAAGTGAGGAAGAAGGCACTAAAGTCTGCCGAAAGTGAAAGTGGAAGAAATTCCTCCGGACGTCGCGGGAGCCTGCCGCGTTGGAACCACAGGTGAGTAATAGTGTCAGATTATGGGACAAGAATTAAGCCAGCATCAGATTTATGTAGGGCAATTAAAAGAGGCATTAAAAGCATGAGGAGTAAGGGTTAAAAGTAATGATTTGTTTAAATTTTTTGATTTTGTAAAAGAAACCTGCCCTTGGTTTCCACAAGAGGGAACCATTGACATAAAGAGGTGGCATAGAGTGGGAGATTGTTTTCAAGATTATTATAGTACTTTTGGACCAGAGAAGGTTCCGGTGACAGCTTTTTCTTATTGGAATCTAATCAGAGATATGATAGATAAAAAGGAAAAAGAAAAAGATCCTGAGGTAATGGCGGTGGTTACTCAGACTGAGGAAATATTAAGAGGCAGCTCCCAAACCGACCTCGAAAAATCCATACCTAATAAAGAAATAGACCTTATATCACTATAAAGTGACGAGGAAGAGGCTGGGGTCCCCTCAATAACAAATATAGAAACATCAAATAAGGAAAAGGCTAAAAAATACCCAGTTTTACCTATAACTAATGAAAGCAAAAGTAAAAATAACCTTAACCCTTCAGAAGTAGACTGGGATAATTTAGAGGAAGGGGCAGCAAAATATCATAATTCTGACTGGCCACAAACTCTTACTTATCCCCCTCCCTATAATAAGGCTTCTGCCCCCACAGTTATGGCAGCAATAGACCCAAAAGAGGAGCTTAGAGAAAAAATTGCACAACTTGAAGAGCAAATAAAGCTCGAAGAACTACATCAGTCTTTAATCACTAGATTACAGAAATTAAGGACAGGAAGTGAGAGTGTTCAATACCCTAAAGGAATAGAGAAACACTCTCACCCTCAGAGACCCGGACAGCATGTCCCAAAAGGAAGGTCGCTTGGTAGTAGGGATAGGGAGGATTCCTCTCCTTGAGACATTTTTCTAGTAATGGAAACTACAGATGCGCAGGGCCGAGCCTGGAGACACCACAATGGGTTTGAATTTACTGTAATAAAAGAACTAAAAACTGCTGTCTCGCAATATGGAGCTACTGCCCTGTACACCCTGGCCATAGTCGAATCTGTGGCCGAAAATTGGCTCACTCCCATAGATTGGAATACCTTAGTTAGAGCAGTTCTTTCCGGAGGCGACCATCTGATGTGGAAGTCAGAATTTTATGAAAATTATAGAGATACAGCCAAGAGAAACCAACAAGCCGGAAATGGTTTGGATTTTGATATGCTAACTGGCTCGGGTAATTACACAGAAACCGATGCTCAGATGCAGTACGATCCTGGACTGTTTTCTCAAATCCAAGCAGCGGCTACCAAAGCCTGGAGAAAACTTCCTGTTAAGGGGGATCCAGGAGCCTCGCTCACGGGGGTCAAACAGGGGCCTGATGAGCCTTTTGCAGACTTTGTACATAGACTTTTAACCACGGCAAGCAGAATATTTGGAAATGCCGAGGCAGGGGTGGATTATGTAAAACAGCTAGTTTACGAAAACGCTAACCCGGCTTGTCAGGCAGCAATCAGACCTTATAGAAAGAAAACAGACTTAACAGGTTACATCCGCCTCTGTTCAGACATAGGGCCCTCATATCAACAGGGCTTGGCTATGGCTGCTGCCTTTAGTGGACACACCGTAAAAGACTTCCTCGCTAGTAAAAATAAGAATAGCGGGGGTGCTTTAAGTGTGGGAAAATGGGACACTTCGCTAGGGATTGTAAGGGAGATTGTAGCTAAGACCTTAGAGGCAAAAGCTCCAGGCCTCTGCCCTAGGTATAAAAGAGGAAAACATTGGGCCAACGAATGTAACTCTAAAATTGACAATCAAGGAAATCCCCTAACACCTCAACAGGGAAACGGATTGAGGGGCCAGCCCCAGGCCCCGAAACAAGCTTATGGGGCGGTCAGTTTTGTACCAACCAACCACAATCCGTTTCACAGCTTAATAGAGCAACCCCAGGAAGCGCAGGATTGGACCTCTGTTCCACCTCCCAGACAGTATTAACCCCTGAAATGGGACCCCAGGCCCTAAGTATGGGTATATATGGGCCCCTACCCTCAAACATGTTTGGATTAATCCTAGGGAGAAGCAGCGTCACCATGAGAGGCCTACAGGTCTTTCCGGGAATAGTTGATAGTGATTATATAGGAGAAATCAAAATCATGGCCAAGGCTATTGACAACATCATTATCATTCCTCAAGGGGATAGAATAGCGCAGTTACTCCTGTTACCATTGCTAAAAACAGCTAATAAAGTCCAATCGCCCCTAAGGGGAAAGGGAGGATTCGGATCCTCAGACATCTACTGGGTACAGCCCATTACTAATCAAAAACCCCCTCTCACCTTGTGGCTAGACGGAAAGTTATCTACAGGACTGATAGACACAGGGGCCGATGTAACAATATTAAACAACAAGATTGGCCCTCCAGTTGGCCCACTTCAGAGACCTTAACAAATTTACGAGGAATCGGGCAAAGTAATAACCCTAGACAAAGTTCCAAATATCTCACCTGGAGAGATCAAGAAAGTAATTCCGGTCTCATTAAGCCATTTGTTATCCCTGATTTGCCTGTTAACCTTTGGGGTAGAGATCTTCTCTCCCAAATGAGGGTCATGATGTGTAGTCCAAATGATATAGTCACTGCACAAATGTTGGCTCAGGGCTACCACCCTGGAAAAGGGTTAGGAAAAAGAGAAGATGGCATTTTACAGCCAATCCCAGCCATAGGAAAATTGGATAAAAGGGGGCTTGGAAATTTTTAACCGTGGCCATTGACATGCCTGCACCTCAAAAAAGTGCTGACCCAATCACTTGGAAGTCAGATGAACCCGTTTGGGTTTATCAATGGCCATTAACCAATAAGAAGCCTGCCACTGCCCAACAGTTAGTGCGGGAACTATTAGAGGCAGGACACATTACAGAAAGCAACTCTCCTTGGAACACCCCCATATTTGTCATAAAAAAGAAATCTGGAAAGCGGAGACTCTTACAAGATCTAAGAGCAGTAAATGCTACTATGGTCCTTATGGGTGCCTTACAGCCAGGACTACCTTCTCCAGTTGCAATCCCTCAAAGATATTTTAAAATCATTATAGATCTTAAAGACTGTTTCTTTACAATACCTTTACATCCTAGTGATCAAAAACGATTCACCTTTAGCTTACCATCTATAAATTTCAAAGAACCAATGAAGTGATACCAATGAAAAGTGTTACCTCAAGGTATGGCCAACAGTCCCACCTTGTGTCAAAAATATGTGGCTACAGCCATACACTCAGTTAGAGAGACATGGAAACAAATGTATATTATACACTATATGGATGACATTCTTATAGCAGGACAAGTAGGAGAACAAGTCTTACAGTGTTTTGCCCAATTCAAACAGGAACTAACCACAGCGGGGTTACAAATAGCTCCAGAAAAAATACAACTACAAGACCCTTATACATATTTAGGTTTTCAAATAAATGGACCTAAAATTACTAATCAAAAGGCAGTTATCCGTAAAGATCAGTTACAAACCCTCAATGATTTACAAAAGCTCCTTGGAGACATAAATTGGCTCCGGCCATACTTAAAACTCACCACAGGAGACTTAAAACCTTTATTCGACACCCTGAGAGGTGACCCCAACCCTAAGTCCCTTAGGTCGTTATCAAAAGAAGCTCTTTTATCACTTTATAGGGTAGAGACGGCCATTGCTGAACAATTTGTTACTAACATAGACTATTCACAGTCATTAATCTTTTTAATCTTTAACACAACACTGACACCTACTGGTTTATTCTGGCAAAATAACCCTATTATGTGGTCCACTTGCCTTCATCACCCAAAAAGGTATTACTCCCCTATTATGATGCCATAGCAGATTTAATCATTTTAGGGAGAGACAATAGCAAAAAATATTTTGGAATTGAACCTTTTACAATCATACAACCTTATTCTAAGCCACAAATCCATTGGCTAATGCAAAACACTGAAATGTGGCCTATTGCTTGCGCCTCTTATGCCGGTAACTTAGATAACCATTACCCACCAAACAAGCTTATCCAATTTTGTAAGCTACATGCTTTTGTCTTCCCTCATGTCATCAGTAAAACACCTTTAGACAATGCCTTATTAGTATTCACTGATGGGTCATCTACAGGAACTGCTGCATATACCTTTGCTGACACCACTGTTAAATTCAAAACCAGCCATACCTCAGCTCAGCTAGTAGAATTGCAGGCCCTAATCGCGGTGCTGTTAGCCTTCCCTGATCAGGCTCTTAATATTTATACTGACAGTGCATACTTAGTTCACTCAATACCTCTACTTGAGACAGTAGCACAAATTAAGCATGTGTCACATATAGCCGAGTTATTTTTACAATGCCAACAATTAATATGTAATAGAACAACACCCTTCTTTCTTGGACACATTAGAGCTCATTCAGGATTACCAGGACCTCTATCCCAGGGCAACCAACTGGCTGATATGGCAACCAAGACGATAGCCATAGCTACAAATACAAACCTAGCCCAAGCACAGGCTACTCATGCCTTACACCATCTTAATGCTCAAACTTTGAGACTGATGTTTAAAATAACTAGAGAACAAGCAAGACAAATAGTTAAACAATGTCAGACCTGTATAACATACCTGCCAGTCCCTCACTTAGGAATTAACCCAAGAGGACTAGTTCCCAACATGATCTGGCAAATGGATGTCACTCATTATTCAGAATTTGGTAACTTAAAATACGTCCATGTATGTATAGATACATTTAGTGGATTTATACTAGCCACCTTACAAACAGGAGAAGCTACCAAACATGTTATAGCTCATTTACTACACTGTTTTTCCATAGTTGGAAAGCCTAAACAACTAAAAACAGACAATGGTCCTGGCTATACATCCAAAGCCTTTCAAGACTTTTGTCTTAAATTACAAATAAAACACATTACTGGAATTCCATATAACCCTCAAGGACAAGGAATAGTTGAAAGAGCACACCTATCCTTAAAAACCACCATTGACAATATAAAAAAGGGAGAATGGTACCCTACTATTGGTACCCCTAGAAATATCCTTAATCACACACTTTTTATTTTAAATTTTTAAATTGGATAACCTGAACAGATCAGCAGGCGATCGATTTTGGCATTCCGAGTCCAAAACAATTTGCCATGGTTAAGTGGAAAGACCCCTTAGACAACACATGGCATGGTCCAGACAGTGTTAATCTGGGGAAGAGGCTCAGTTTGTGTTTTTTCTCAAACTCATGATGCAGCCAGATGGCTACCAGAGCGACTGGTAAGATAGGTATCGAACAATAACCAATCCAGGGAGTAATTTTCTCCCTGAGAGTACTCTTTTTTTTTTTTTATTATACTTTAAGTTCTAGGGTACATGTGCATAACGTTTATATCATGTATAACTCCCCAATGCAATCCCTCCCTCCTCCCCCCTCCCCATGATAGGCCCCAGTGTGTGATGTTCCCCTTCCCGAGTCCGAGTGATCTCATTGTTCAGTTCCCACCTATGAGTGAGAACATGCGGTGTTTGGTTTTCTGTTCTTGTGATAGTTTGCTAAGAATGATGGTTTCCAGCTGCATCCATGTCCCTACAAAGGATGCAGACTCAACCTTTTTTATGGCTGCATAGTATTCCATGGTGTATATGTGCCACATTTTCTTAATCCAGTCTGTCACAGATGGACATTTGGGTTGATTCCAAGTCTTTGCTATTGTGAATAGTGCCGCAATAAACATACGTGTGCATGTGTCTTTGTAGTAGACTAATTTATAATCCTTTGGGTATATACCCAGTAGTGGGATGGCTGGGTCATATGGTACATCTAGTTCTAGATCCTTGAGGAATCGCCATACTGTTTTCCATAATGGTTGAACTAGTTTACAATCCCACCAACAGTGTAAAAGTGTTCCTATTTCTCCACATCCTCTCCAACACCTGTTGTTTCCTGACTTCTTAATGATTGCCATTCTAACTGGTGTGAGGGTATCTCATTGTGGTTTTGATTTGCATTTCTCTGATGGCGTGTGATGACGAGCATTTTTTCATGTGTCTGTGGCTGTATGAATGTCTTCTTTTGAGAAATGTCTGTTCATATCCTTTCCCCACTTTTTGATGGGGGGTTGTTTGTTTTTTTTGTATATTTGTTTGAGTTCTGTGTAGATTCTGGATATTAGCCCTTTGTCAGATGAGTAGGTTGCAAAAATTTTCTCCCATTCTGTAGGTTGCCTGTTCACTCCGATGGTAGTTTCTTTGCTGTGCAAAAGCTCTTTAGTTTAATTAGATCCCATTTGTCAATTTTGGCTTTTGCTGCCGTTGCTTTTGGTGTTTTAGACATGAAGTCCTTGCCCATGCCTATGTCCTGAATGGTACTACCTAGATTTTCTTCTAGGGTTTTTATGGTATTAGGTCTAACATTTAAGTCTCTAATCCATCTTGAATTAATTTTCGTATAAGGGGTAAGGAAAGGATCCAGTTTCAGCTTTCTACTTATGGCTAGCCAATTTCCCAGCACCATTTATAAATAGGGAATCCTTCCCCATTTCTTGTTTTTGTCATGTTTGTCAAAGATCAGATGGCCGTAGATGTGTGGTATTATTTCTGAGGACTCTGTTCTGTTCCATTGGTCTATATCTCTGTTGTGGTACAAGTATCATGCTGTTTTGGTTACTGTAGCCTTGTAGTATAGTTTGAAGTCAGGTAGCGTGACGACTCCAGCTTTGTCCTTTTGACCTAGGATTGTCTTGGCAATGCGGGCTCTTGTTTGGTTCCATATGAACTTTAAAGCCGTTTTTTCCAATTCTGTGAAGAAAGTCATTGGTAGCTTGATGGGGATGGCATTGAATCTATAAATAACCTTGGGCAGTATGGCCATTTTCACGATATTGATTCTTCCTATCCATGAGCATGGTATGTTCTTCCATTTGTTTGTGTCCTCTTTGATTTCACTGAGCAGTGGTTTGTAGTTCTCCTTGAAGAGGTCCTTGACATCCCTTGTAAGTTGGATTCCTAGGTATTTTATTCTCTTTGAAGCAATTGTGAATGGAAGTTCATTCCTGATTTGGCTGTCTGCTTGTCTGTTACTGGTGTATAAGAATGCTTGTGATTTTTGCACATTAATTTTGTATCCTGAGACTTTGCTGAAGTTGCTTATCAGCTTAAGGAGATTTTGGGCTGAGACGATGGGGTTTTCTACATATACAATCATGTCATCTGCAAACAGGGACAATTTGACTTCTTCTTTTCCTAACTGGATACCCTTGATTTCTTTCTCCTGCCTGATTGCCCTAGCCAGAATTCCAACACTATGTTGAATAGGAGTGGTGAGAGAGGGCATCCCTGTCTTGTGCCAGTTTTCAAAGGGAATTTTTCCAGTTTTTGCCCATTCAGTATGATATTAGCTGTGGGTTTGTCATAAATAGCTCTTATTATTTTGAGGTACGTTCCATCAATCCCGAATTTATTGAGCGTTTTTAGCATAAAGGCTGTTGAATTTTGTCAAAAGCCTTTTCTGCATCTATGAGATAATCATGTGGTTCTTGTCTTTGGTTCTGTTTATATGCTGGATTACGTTTATTGATTTGCGAATGTTGAACCAGCCTTGCATCCCAGGGATGAAGCCCACTTGATCATGGTGGATAAGCTTTTTGATGTGCTGCTGAATCCGGTTTGCCAGTATTTTATTGAGAATTTTTGCATCGATGTTCATCAGGGATATTGGTCTAAAATTCTCTTTTTTGTTGTGTCTCTGCCAGGCTTTGGTATCAGGATGATGTTGGCCTCATAAAATGAGTTAGGGAGGATTCCCTCTTTTTCTATTGATTGGAATAGTTTCAGAAGGAATGGTACCAGCTCCTCCTTGTACCTCTGGTAGAATTCAGCTGTGAATCCATCTGGTCCTGGACTTTTTTTGGTGGGTAGGCTATTAATTGTTGCCTCAATTTCAGAGCCTGTTATTGGTCTATTCAGGGATTCAACTTCTTCCTGGTTCAGTCTTGGGAGACTGTAAGTGTCCAGGAAATTATCCATTTCTTCTAGATTTTCTAGTTGATTTGCATAGAGGCATTTATAGTATTCTCTGATGGGTTTGTATTTCTGTGGGGTCGGTGGTGATATCCCCTTTATCATTTTTTATTGCGTCTATTTGATTCCTCTCTCTTTTCTTCTTTATAGTCTTGCTAGTGGTCTGTCAATTTGTTGATCTTTTCAAAAAACCAACTCCTGGATTCATTGATTTTTTGGAGGGTTTTTTGTGACTCTATCTCCTTCAGTTCTGCTCTGATCTTAGTTATTTCTTGCCTTCTGCTAGCTTTTGAATGTGTTTGCTCTTGCCTCTCTAGTTCTTTTAATTGTGATGTTAAAGTGTCAATTTTAGATCTTTCCTGCTTTCTCTTGTGGGCATTTAGTGCTATAAATTTCCCTCTACACACTGCTTTAATGTGTCCCAGAGATTCTGGTATGTTGTATCTTTGTTCTCATTGGTTTCAAAGAACATCTTTATTTCTGCTTTCATTTCGTTATGTACCCAGTAGTCATTCAGGAGCAGGTTGTTCAGTTCCATGTAGTAGTTGAGCAGTTTTGATTGAGTTTCTTAGTCCTGAGTTCTAGTTTGATTGCACTGTGGTCTGAGAGACAGTTTGTTATAATTCTGTTCTTGTACATTTGCTGAGGAGTGCTTTACTTCCAATTATGTGGTCAATTTTGGATTAAGTGTGATGTGGTGCTGAGAAGAATGTATATTCTGTTGATTTGGGGTGGAGAGTTCTATAGATGTCTATTAGGTCCGCTTGGTGCATAGATGAGTTCAATTCCTGGATATCCTTGTTAACTTTCTGTCTCGTTGATCTGTCTAATGTTGACAGTGGAGTGTGAAATCTCCCATTATTATTGTATGGGAGTCCAAGTCTCTTTGTAGGTCTCTAAGGACTTGCTTTATCAATCTGGGTGCTCCTGTATGGGTGCATATATATTTAGGAGAGTTAGCTCTTCCTGTTGAATTGATCCCTTTACCATTATGTAATGGCTTCTTTGTCTCTTTTGATCTTTGATGGTTTAAAGTCTGTTTTCTCAGAGACTAGGATTGCAACCCCTGCTTTTTTTGTTCTCCATTTGCTTGGTAGATCTTCCTCCATCCCTTTATTTTGAGCCTATGTATGTCTCTGCATGTGAGATGGGTCTCCTGAATACAGCAGACTGATGGGTCTTGACTCTTATCCAGTTTGCCAGTCTGTGTCTTTTAATTGGAGAATTTAGTCCATTTACATTTAAGGTTAATATTGTTATGTGTGAACTTGATCCTGTCATTATGATATTAACTGGTTATTTTGCTCGTTAGTTGATGCAGTTTCTTCCTAGCCTCGATGGTCTTTACATTTTGGCATGTTTTTGCAATGGCTGGTACCGGTTTTTCCTTTCCATGTTTAGGGCTTCTTCAGGGTCTCTTGTAAGGCAGGCCTGGTGGTGACAAAATCTCTAAGCATTTGCTTATCTGTAAAGGATTTTATTTCTCCTTCACTGATGAAACTTAGTTTGGCTGGATATGAAATTCTGGGTTGAAAATTCTTTTCCTTAAGAACGTTGAATATTGGCCCCCACTCTCTTCTGGCTTGGAGAGTTTCTGCCGAGAGATCTGCTGTTAGTCTGATGGCTTCCCTTTGTGCGTAACCCGACCTTTCTCTCTGGCTGCCCTTAAGATTTTTTCCTTCATTTCAACTTTGGTGAATCTGGCAATTATGTGTCTTGGAGTTGCTCTTCTGGAGGAGTATCTTTGTGGCGTTCTCTGTATTTCCTGAATTTGAATGTGGCCTGCCCTACTAGGTTGGGGAAGTTCTCCTGGATGATATCCTGAAGAGTGTTTTCCAACTTGGTTCCATTTTCCCCCTTACTTTCAAGCACCCCAATCAGACGTAGATTTGGTCTTTTTACATAATCCCATACTTCTTGCAGGCTTTGTTCATTTCTTTTTCTTCTTTTTCTTTTGGTTTCTCTTCTCGCTTCATTTCATTCATTTGATCCTCAATCGCTGATACTCTTTCTTCCAGTTGATCGAGTCGGTTACTGAAGCTTGTGCATTTGTCACGTATTTCTCGTGTCATGGTTTTCATCTCTGTCATTTCGTTTATGACCTTCTCTGCATTAATTAGTCTAGCTGTCAATTCTTCCACTCTTTTTTCAAGATTTTTAGTTTCTTTGTGCTGGGTACGTAATTCCTCCTTTAGCTCTGAGAAGTTTGATGGGCTGAAGCCTTCTTCTCTCATCTCGTCAAAGTCATTCTCTGACCAGCTTTGATCCGTTGCTGGCAATGGGCTGCGCTCCTTTGCAGGGGGAGATGCACTCTTATTTTTTGAATTTCCAGCTTTTCTGCCCTGCTTCTTCCCCATCTTTGTGGTTTTAGCTGTCTCTGGTCTTTGATGACGGTGACGTACTGATGGGGTTTTGGTGTAGGTATCCTTCCTGTTTGATAGTTTTCCATCTGACAGTCAGAAGGACTGTCTGTTGGTCTGTTGGAGATTGCTTGAGGTCCACTCCAGACCCTGTTTGCCTGGGTATCAGCAGCAGAGGTTGCCGAAGATAGAATATTGCTGAACAGCGAGTGTACCTGTCTGATTCTTACTTTGGAAGTTTCCTCTCAGGGATGACTCCACCCTGTGAGGTGTGGGGTGTCTGACTGCCCCTAGTGGGGGATGTCTCCCAGCTAGGCTACTCAGGGGTCAGGGACCCACCTGAGCAGGCAGTCTGTCCGTTCTCGGATCTCAACCTCCGCGTTGGGAGATCCACGGCTCTCCCCAAAGCTGTCAGACAGAGTTGTTCGCCTCTGCACCGGCCCCCGCTGCTTTCCCTATTGGACCTCAGCTGTGGGCTGTCCCCAGAGGTGGAGTCTACAGAGACAGGCAGGTTTCCTTGAGCTGCTGTGAGATCCACCCAGTTTGAGCTTCCCAGCGGCTTTGTTTACCTACTTAAGCCTCAGCAATGGCGGGCGCCCCTCCCCCAGCCTCGCTGCTGCCTTGCGGATAGATCGCCGCAGACTGCTGTGTTAGCAGTGAGGGAGGCTCCGTGGGCATGGGACCCTCCCGGCCAGGTGTGGGATATATTCTCCTGGTGTGCCTGTTTCCTTAAAGCGCAGTATTGGGGTGGGAGTTACCCGATTTTCCTGGTGTTGTGTGTCTCAGTTCCCCTGGCTAGGAAAACGGATTTCCTTCCCCCTTGAGCTTCCAGGTGAGGCGATGCCTCGCCCTGCTTCAGCTCACGCTGGTCAGGCTGCAGCAGCTGACCAGCACTGATTGTCCGGCACTCCCTAGAGAGATGACCCCAGTACCTCAGTTGAAAATGCAGAAATCACCGGTCTTCTGTGTCACTCACGCTGGGAGTTGGAGACTGGAGCTGTTCCTATTCGGCCATCTTGCTCCGCCCCTCCCTGAGAGTACTCTTTTCCTCTATTGCAGAGATGAACTTCAACTGCAAGCCCCTCTGGACCATGGTGCTTATTTGCCAAGCACTCCAGGTATATGCCGGCTTTGGTAATCCCCATGAGGCCTGTAAATATATACGACAACGATACGGTAAGCCCTGTGATTGTTTGGGGGGATATGTGACCTTCCTTCCAAATACGTACATCTCAGCTATGTCTTGCTCTGCTTACACAGCATACCTGTCTAGTGACTCTCTTAAGTGGAGGTGTGTGTCAACCCCAAGAATATTTAGCGGAGGGGATACCACAACCTGCCCTTGTGACACATTTGAGACTGCTATGCATAGTTCCTGCTACACTATTTATCTAGAATGTACCGTTGGCGGTAAAACATACTATACTGCTATCTTAACAAGATCTAGAACCCCTACTATAGGGGCCAGTAGTGTCCCTACAGTTGTAGGAAATACCAATAACCTTATATCAGCTGGCTGTACTGGAATTGTAGGACAGCCTGTCTGCTGGAATATTCACCCCCCTCTTCATATCTCTGACAGAGGAGGACCACAAGACAAGGTCTGAGAAATTAGGGTATACAAAAAACTTGAAGAGTTGCAAAAGTCCCTGTACCCGGAAATTCACTACCACCCCTTGGCCTTGCCCAAAGCCAGAGGGAAAGAGAAAGTTGATGCCCAGACCTTTGACCTCCTCACTGCTACTCATAACCTGCTTAACAATTCCAACTCTAGTCTGGCTAATGACTGCTGGCTGTGTCTGCAATCAGGAGATCCCGTTCCTCTTGCCATACCCAGCAATGACTTAAATTATACATCCAATACCCCTTGCACCATAATTCCTCCCCTTAAAGTACAGCCTTTAGAATTTCCTAGTTCCTCTTGCATCTACTCCCCTCCCCTTAATAACACTTACCACCTTGATGTAGGATTCAATCAATTCAATAATTGTTCCACCATAGTAAATATTTCCCAATTGCTGTGTGCCCCAAATAGCTCAGTTTTTATATGTGGCAATAATAGGGCTTATACCTATTTACCTACTAACTGGACAGGACGCTGTGTCTTAGCCACACTTTTGCCAGACATAGACATTATCCCTGGAGATGAACCTGTACCTATCCCAGCTATAGATCACTTTTTAGGAAGAAACAAAAGGGCAGTACCATTTATCCCCTTACTTGCAGGATTAGGCATAACTACTGCCATAGCAACTGGGGCTACAGGCCTAGGGGTTTCTGTTACTCAATACACCAAATTGTCTGGCCAATTGATCTCAGATATGCAGGCCATTTCAAGTACTATACAAGATTTACAAGATCAGGTAGATTCTCTGGCAGAAGTAGTGCTCCAAAATAGAAGAGGCCTAGATTTACTAACTGCAGAACAGGGAGGCATCTGCTTGGCTTTACAGGAGAAGTGCTGTTTCTATGCCAACAAATCCGGGATCGTCAGGGATAAAATCAGGTGTCTACAAGAAGACCTAGAAAAACAACCAAAAGAAATAACCGATAACCCATTTTGGACTGGGTTCCATGGACTCCTTCCCTATCTTATGCCATTCCTGGGCCCCCTGCTTTGCCTATTGCTCTTACTCTCTGTAGGACCTTTCGTCTTCACTAAGCTCCTAACATTCCTTAAGCAACAAGTCGAGGCTATCCAAGCAAAACCTATACAGGTCCATTATCATCACCTAGAGCAAGAAGATCACGGTGGTTCATACTCACACCCATTATGACCACCTTCCCTATGCGCTGAACTGGACAGCCAATGACGGGTAAGAGAGCATCATCTCTCACTAACCTAAGACAGGAGGGCCATCATAAGCTACTGCCTAATCCCATGACGGGTACCAGTGATGAGATGTATTACTCCAACCTAAGACAGGCGCAGTTCCCGAGGGACAATCTTCTAGCCACAATTATATATTTAAAAAAAGGGGGACCTGTCCAGAGCCATGAGGCCCGGAGTTAGCCGACCTCTGTTGCTTGATCTCCGCAAAGCGGAGACAAAATGGCACATTTCCGGGTTCCTCATTACAGACCTTTCCCGCGCGCGCCTAAAGCTTTTCCCACGTGCGCCCAAACTGTTCCCGCGTGCGCCTAGACTTTTCCCGCCCACGCCAACCTTTCCCGCGCCCGCGCAAACATTTTTCCCGCCCAGGAAGATATGCAGCCCAGGAAGATATGCAGCCTACGGTGCAAGCACGATCCCGCGCCCAGGAAAATTACAAACCCACGGCGCATGCACAATTGTAATTTGAGAAGACCGGCCCCCCGTCACCGCCCTGGCCCAACCTCTTCCTCTGCCAGCCTATATAAGGCATGACCCTGCATTCAATAAACGAGACTTGATCAGGCTATTTGTCTTGTCTCCATTTCTCGTGTTTTCTTGTCTCCTCCATTCCCACTCCCCCTTCCAGGGCCCGTTCGACTGTCCTGCAGGTTGGGACAATTCCTCAAGGATCTAGAACTAGAAATACCATTTGACTCAGCAATCCCATTACTGGGTATAATACCCAAAGGATTATAAAGCATTCTACTATAAAGACACATGCACATGTATGTTTACTGTGGCACGATTCACAATGGCAAAGACTTGGAACCAACCCAAATGTCCATCAGTGTTAGACTGGATAAAGAAAATGTGGCACATATACACCATGGAAAACTATGTAGCCATAAAAATGAGTTCATGTTCTTTGTAGGGACATGGATGAAGCTGGAAACCACTATTCTCAGCAAAGTAACACAGAAACAGACAACCAAACACTGCATGTTCTCACTCATAAGTGGGAGTTGAACAATGAGAACATATGGGCACAGAGAGGGGGAACATCACACACCGGGGCCTCTCAGGGGGTGGGGGCCAAGGGGAGGGATAGCATTAGGAGATATACCTAATATAGATGACGGGTTGATGGGTGCAGTAAACCACCATGGCACATGTATACCTATGTAACAAAGCTGCACGTTCTGTACATGGAATCCCAGAACTTAAAGTATTAAAAAAAAAAAAATTCTCCAAAAAAGAAAGAAATTTAGCCAGGCATGGTGGCGGGCATCTGTAATCCCAGCTACTCAGGAGGCTGAGGCAGGAGAATTGTTTGAGTACAGGAGGTGGGGGTTGCAGTGAGCTGAGATTGTGTCACTGCACTCCAGCCTGGGTGACAGAGCAAGGCCCTGTTTGGAAAAAAAAAAAAAAAAAACCTTTAAAAAGTCAACATCTGCTGGGTTTTGCTCTTCTCCATCTCCCTGCACTATATGTTATCACTAACCTGGGAGGCTCTAGTGTTCTCTACCATCCAAGGTTCTCCTCGCTCCAGCTTGAAGATCACCTCAGGTTTGGTAATGTGGTACCCTGTTAACAAAAAATGTGAGATTAGGCCAGGTGCAGTGGCTCATGCCTGTAATCCCAGCACTTTGGGAGGCCCAGGTGGGCAGATCACAAGGTCAGGAAATTGAGACCATCTTGGCTGACACAGTGAAACCCTGTCTCTACTAAAAATACAAAAAATTAGCCGGGCATGGTGGCGGGCGCCTGTAGTCCCAGCTACTCGGCAGGCTGAGGTAGGAGAATGGCATGAACCTGGGAACTGAGAAATCAGGTCCTTCGAAGAATGACAACAGCTTGGATTCAGGAGCCGTGCAGTGAAGGGGCCAGTTTGAACCTTTCATTAGAGGGGGCTGACATGTTACTCATGGACTGGAATATTATACTTAAATAACATTAAACTGTATACATGTCCATATACTTACTAGCAGAGAAGAAAGCACTTGCTCCTGGGAGTTACTGTGATATTCAGTCACCCGAGGACACCAAGCTGCTGTAGGTCTCCAGCATCATGTCCCTGTACAGAGTCCTTTGAGCATCATCCAAGTCCTGCCACTCTTTCCAGGTGAAGCCCACAGCCACATCCTCAAAGGACATCAACTCCTGTAATAGCGTATTTCTCCTCAAGTCACTAGCCATGGGTCACAATAACAAGAATCATGGAGATCACTCTTCTCTGTGTGTCTCATGTATATGTCATATAAGATGTAGCTTGCTTTGTAGTCTATATGGTGTGAGAAAGAAAAATCATGGTAGAAATAGCCTCAAGTGTAATCATTTAATTACAGCTGACTCTTGAACAACACGGATTTGAACTACGTGGGTCCATGCACATGCAGATTTTCTTCTGTCTCTGCCACCCCAGCGTCAGAAAGACCAGTATCTCCAATGAACATATGTTCTCCCATAATTTTCTTGATAACACTTTCTTTCCTCTAGATTATTTTAAGAATACGTGGCATACTTATCCTCACATCACTGCTGCATCATGAGAACACAGTCTTGGTGTTGTTCACTCGTGTGTGTGCATGTGTCTTACATGAGATATAGCCTGCTTTTTACTCTATGATGGGAAAAAGAAAACTGACAGTAGAAGCATACTGCTACTAATTTACCAATTATGAAAAGTTCTACTAAACACTTTCCCTTACAGATCTGGAATTGTCCCTGCTGCTAGGGATAAAGTCAAGATAAAAATTCTGCTCCTCCTGCCAGGCACGGTGGCTCACGCCTATAATCCTAGCACTTTGGAAGGCTGAGGCAGGCAGATCACGAGATCAGGAGATCAAGACCATCCTGGCTAACACGGTGAAACCCCATCTCTACTAAAAATATTAAAAAATTAGCTGGGCATGGTGGTGGGCACCTCTAGTCCCAGCTACTTGGGAGGCTGAGGCAGCAGAATGGTGTGAACCTGGGAGGTGGAGCTTGCAGTGAGCTGAGATTGCACCACGGCACTCCAGCCTGTGTAACAGAGCAAGACTCCCTCTCAAAAAAAAAAAAATAATAATAATTCTGCTCCTCCAAGGTGCTTAAGATCTGTTACAAAGACATATGTATAGGGCCAGGCACAGTGGCTCATGCCTATAATCCCAGCACTTTGGGAGGCTGAGGTAGGTGCATCACAAGGTCAAGAGATTGAGACCATCCTGGCCAAATTAGTGAAACCCTGTCTCTACTAAAAATACAAAAATTAGCTGAGCATGGTGGCAGGCACCTGTAATCCCAGCTACTCAGGAGGCTGAGGCAGGAGAATCACTGGAACCCGGGAGGTAGAGGTCACAGTGAGCTGAGATCATGACACTGCACTCCAACCTGGTGACAGAGTGAGACTCTATCTCAAAAAAAAAAAAAGAAAAGAAAGAAAAAAGTCATAAGTATAAATGGAATTACAAAGAGTACCGTGCCTGAGTGAGTGTTTCTCAGCTGTGATGAGAGACAAAGGTATGCAAGGCATGATTATCAAGTGATTCTGCATTTCAATACTTGACCTAATTCCAACAAAAGAAACTTCATGTGCTCACTGATTTTAAAAAATTACTTATAAAGTACTTTTTATGTTCACAGGCATCCTTATGTTTCCCTACTACATTAAAAAAAGAAAAACTGCTAAGTGTTCACATAAAACTAATCACTCACTTCCTAAAACACAGGATACAAGTAATAAAGGTAAATAAAATGTGGTAAGGTACTTGCTCAGATTTGCATTTCCACAGTCATTTCTTGCCAGGAGACAGGGCAAGGACTAAAGAGAGAGTCAGAGGGGAAGAAACCAAGGTGAGACATGGCCATCTATACCAGGATACAGGCCAATAAAAGTACAGAATAGGAAACTAATCTTGAAAAAAAGAAAACAAAAGCAAAAGCAAACAGTGAATTCTGACCTAATTTGTTGTGCTGAGGGTGAAAAGTGGAGTTCAATTCCATGCTGTCTCTTGACCAGCTAGGTAGATACTGATGTTGTAAACTGAAATTGAGAAAAGAACAAAGAACATGATAAGGAAAAGCAAAAATAATCTTGGATACACAATCTGAAGCTTCTGCAGTCAGATATGTGGAGATGTTCATCTGGAAATGATTCACGATCTAGAGCTCAGGAGAGAGATCTAAGCTCAAGGTAAAGATTTGAAAAGCAACAGCATTTCAGTGGTAGCTGAAGCCAGCAGCTTGAATAAAATAGCTCAAAGAGAACCTAAGAGATTGAAAGGACAAAAAGAGCAAGTACAGAATCTGAGGAAACACTGATATTTACCAACAGAGGAAGAGAAATAGACCATGACAACTGAGAAGAAATAAAATCTATAAATATATTTCATAATATTCACAGGTTTATGAAAAAAAAGTCCTATGATCACACAGACATTGAGAAGATATATTTAAATATATCATCCCATTTGTAATAAAAAGTCAATAAAAAAGGACACATGACATTCTTCAACATGTTAAAATGGACATATCTTGACCCAAAAAGCAGCTTCATAGTTAATGAGGAAATACTGGAAGACACATATGCTCCATCTCTACAAATATTTACCATTGTACAAGAGGTACTGTTCAACTCAAATGAAGAGAAACAAAAATGAGAAAGACTATGATTTGCATATAATTTAAACCTAGAAAACCCAAGAGAATCTTCTGAAAACTAATCCCAATAAGAAAGCTCAATATGCTGGGTGCAGTGGCTCACCCCTGTAATCCCAGCACTTTGGGAGGTCGAGGCAGGCAAATCACCTGAAGTCGGAAGTTTGAGACCAGCCTGACCAACAAAGAAAATCCCTGTCTCTACTAAACAAAAATTAACTGGGTATGGTGGCACATGCCTGTAATCCCAGCTACTAGGGAGGCTGAGGCAGGAGAATTGCTTGAACCCAGGAGGCAGAGGTTGCGGTGAGCTGAGATCATGCCATTGCACTCCAGTCTAGGAAACAAGAGTGAAAGGTCGTCTCAATAAAAAGAAAGAAAGAAAGAAAGAAAAAAAGAAAGCTAGCTCAATATATAAACAGACTACAAAAGTCTTCATACATGTAATAACATTCATACTACAACCACAAGACAACACACCTAGCAGTACATTTAACAAAATTAGTATAGAACTAAATGGTGGCAGGGGGAAAAGTGAGGGATACAAAAGCTAATTAAGCAAGTAAAACGATATATTATGTTTATGAACAGGAAGAGTCTACATCATAAAGATGCCAATTCTCCCTAAGTCAGTGAAGTGCTTTAATATCATCCTATGAAAGCAACACATTCTCAGATATTGATAAGCCAGAAGAACACTTATGTGGAAAATTAAACAAGACTAGACAGTGTATGCTAGGTTATATTTCTGTTCACCTAAAACCTGGTCCTTCCTCCCTGTATTAGTCAGCTGTGTCTGCCATAACACATTCCACAGACTGGGTGACTTAACAGAAATTTTGTTGCTCACAATTCCGGAGGCTGAAAAGTCCAAGATCAAGGTGCCAGGCAAATCACTTCCTAATGAGGTCTCTCCTCCTGGTTTACAGATGACATAGCCTTCTTGATGTGTCCTCACATAGCAGAGATAGATAGATCTCTCTCTTCCTCTTCTTATAAGACCATCAATACTACTGGCTTAAAGGTCTCAACTCTTATGACCTCACAAGAGGTCACATGGGTGCCCTCCTAAAGGGTACCTTCATAAAAGGGCAGCCACATTGGTAGTCAACATAACCAACATGTAGACATGTAGTCAGCAAGTCTACATAACCAAACTGTAATAAAAACTTTGAACACAGACTCAAATGAGATCCTTGTGTTGTCAATGTCTTGTGGGTGCTGATATGTACTGTTGGCAGAAACAGACAATGACCACGAGGTTCCACTAAGAGCAAACAACTAGAAACTTGTGCCAAGTGGTTCATAGATCCTGCCCTATGCACCCTGTTCCTTGGTTAATTTTAGTTGATCTTTTCATAGTAATAAATCACAACTGGGAGTACAAAGCCTTTTCTAAGTTCTTAATTTCTTCTAGGATTACCGAACCTGTGGGTTTTCTTGGGGACCCCCAAATTTGCAGCTGTTATCAGAAGAATCATAGCCTTGGGGACATCTGAACCTCTTACAGAAAAGAACAATGTAGAGATAAGCATACCAAGGGTGTACAGTGATAAAATTGTCACACACAAAAAAAGATAACAGAAATCTGGGTAAATACAAATAAAGAAAACAATGGAAATGGTAGATGTGTGAGTAAACATATACATTGATCTTATTTCTGACCTTGTTAAAAAGTCACCGACCCTTTGAAGCAAGAAAATAACGTATTGTGGAGTTTATAACATGTAGGAGCAAAAAGTATGATAAGCATGGAAGCTGGGAAGAGCTAAAGGGAAGCATCTTATAAAGTTTGTATAGTATATTTGAAATGGCATAATACTACCTGAAGGTAGCCTATAAGTCAAACATGAATATGATGAACCATAAAACAACCATCAGGCCAGGTGCAGTGGCTCATGCCTGTAATCCCAGCACTTTGGGAGGCCAAGGAGGGAGGATCACTTGAGGCCAGGAGTTGGAGACAAGCCTGAGCAACATAGTGAGATCCTGTCTCCACAAGAAAATTTAAAAATCTAAACCAAAAAAAAAAAAAAAAATCAAAAACTTACAACCAATAATCCAAGAAAGGCACTCATAGGTCATATAAAAAGAGAAAGTGGGCTAAATCTGGCATGATAGCCATAATTTGCATATTTCTATTCTGTATGAATTGCTCCTGTGGAAGAAAGACTTGACTTGGTATAGTTAAAAAGAGAGAGAGACAGAGAGAGAGAATGAGATGGACAATCTGAAGCAAAGTATAGAGTACAGGAAATGTATGTGTGACACAGATAGAAAATATTAAATAGAGACAACAGACTTTTTTTTTTTTTTAAGACAGGGTCTCACTCTATCGCCCAGGCTGGAGTACAGTGGTGCTATCTTGGCTCACTGCAACCTCTGCCTTCCAGGTTCAAGCGTTTCTCCTGCCTCAACCTCTTGAGTAGCTGGGACTACAGGCATGCACCACCACACCTGGCTAATTTTTGTATTTTTTGGTAGGAACGGGCTTCACCATGTTGGTCAGGCTGGTCTCAAACTCCTGGCCTCAAGTGATCCACCCACCTCGACCTCCCAAAGTGCTGGGATTACAGGCGTAAACCACTATGCCCAGTCAGATTTTATAACATAAAAAACTTAAAAGAGCGGGGGGGAGGGGTGCCAAGATGGCCAACTAGAAGCAGTCGTAATTGGAGGCTCCCACTGAAAAGATCCAAAGTAGCATGCAAATCCTGCACCGGCAACCGAGATATCCAGATTCTGTCATTAGGACTGGCTAGGTGGCTGGCATGACCCAATCAGAGAAAAGAAGAGCAGTGTGGTACGGCAGCCCACCTGAGAGTGACAAGGGGCAGGGGAGCCCCCACTCCCAACCAAGGGAGGCGGTGAGTGAGAGTGCTACCCTCCCTGGGAAACGGTGCTTCTTCCACAAAACTGTGCAACCCACCGATCAGAAGATCCCACTCAGGAGCCCACGCCAATGGGGCCTTGGGTCTCAATCAGGGAGCTGCCTAGATTCTCAACAGCCACTTGGCCTAAGCCTGCTGAGTTCCCAGGGAGCAGGGCAGCTATCACCACTGCTGCAGCTGTCTGCCATCTAAGCCATCTGTGATCCTTGGGGGAGGGGCAGCTGCCAACACTGTAGCTGCAGGGCCCCCCTGCAGGAACTCCAACTCCACCCAGGGGCTTAGGTACAGAACTCTGATCTCCCTGGACCTGAGCCCCTAGGGGGAGGGGTGCCCATAGTCTCCGCCGACCAGCGGACTTAGTCTTTCCTCCTGCTAGCTCTGAGGAATCCAGGCAGCCCAGATGAGTAGTTTTCCCCCAAGTGCAGCAAACCTCCTCCACCAAGGGACAGCCAAAGTGCTATGTTAAATGGGTCCTGCTTTCTGTGCCACCCAACTGGGTCAGACCCCCCAACAGGAGCTGTCAGATATCCTATACAGGAGCGTTCCTACTGGCATCATGTCGGTGCCCCTCAAGGTCAGAGATTCCAGATAAAAGAGCAAGCACCCACCTTGGCTGTTCTGCAGGCTCAAGTGACATCTCCAGGTGTGAGAGCAAACCAGATGAATAGGGGCTGAAGTGAACCCCCAGCAAACTGCAGTAGCCCTACAGAAGAGGAACCTGACTATTGAAAGAAAAACAAAAAAACAAAAAGGAGCAACAGCATCAACAAAACAAGTACCACAAAAACCTCATCCAAGGGTCAGCAGCCTCAAAGATTGAAACTAGACAAACTCATGAAGATGAAAAAGAGTCAACATCAAAACAATCTAACTCAGCGTTAGAGAAGAGGACAGAGTGCCTCTTCTCTAAATGATTGCAACATCTCTCCAGCAAGGGCACAGAACTGGACAGAGGATGAGATGGATGAATTCACAGAAGTAGGCTTCAGAAAGAGGGTAATAACAAAACTTCGCTGAAGTAAAGGAGCATGTTCTAACTTCAAGGCAAAGAAATTATAAACATTAAAAAAAGGTTAGAGGAGTTGCTAGCTAGAATAACCAGTTTAGAGATGTACATAAATGACCTGATGGAGCTGAAAAACACAACAAGAGAACTTTGTGAAGCATATACAAGTATCAATAGCCCAACCGATCAAGTAGAAGAAAGAATATCAGAGATGGAAGACTGTCTTGCTGAAATAAGGCAGGCAGACAAGATTAGAGAAAAAAGAATAAAAAGGAATGAACAAAAACTCCAAGAAATATGGAACTATGTAAAAAAAAAAAAAAAAAAAAAAAAAAAAAAAAAAACCTAAAACTGATTGGAGTACCTGAAAAAGACAAGGATAATGGAACCTAGTTGGAAAACACACTTCAGGATATTATCCAGGAGAACTTCCCCAACCGCGCAAAACAGGCCAACATTCAAATTTAGGAATTACAGAGAACTCCACTAAGATGATACTCCACAAGAAGATCAACCCCAAGACACATAATCATTAGATTCTCCAAGGTTGAAATGAAGGAAAAAATGTTACGGGCAGCCAGAGAGAAAGTTCAGGTTACCTACAAAGGGAAGCCCATCAGACTAACAGGGGATCCTTCAGCAGAAACCCTTACAAGCCAGAAGAGAGTGAAGGCCAATATTCAACATTCTTAATGAAAAGACTTTTTTCAACCAAGGATTTCATGTCCAGCCAAACTATGCTTA
Organism: Trachypithecus francoisi; assembly: GCF_009764315.1. Lineage (NCBI taxonomy): Eukaryota > Metazoa > Chordata > Mammalia > Primates > Cercopithecidae > Trachypithecus > Trachypithecus francoisi. The sequence goes on from NW_022681470.1 coordinate 85,415,794, forward strand.
ATAAGGGAAGGAGAAATAGAATCCTTTTCAGATAAGCAAATGCTGAGGGACTTCCTCACCACCAGGCATGCCTTGCAAGAGCTCCTAAAGGAAACACTTAATATGGAAAAGAAAAATCGGTACCAGCCATGGCAAAACACACAAAAATGTAAAGACCAATGACACTATGAAGAAACAACATCAACTAGTGTGAAAAAATATATAACCAGCTAGCATCATGATGATAGGATCAAATTCACACATAACAACATTAACCCTAAATGTAAATAGACTAAATGCCCCAATTAAAAGACAAAAACTGGCAAATTGGATAGAGTCAAGACCCATCAGTGTGCTGTATTCAAGAGACCCAGCTCATGTGCAAAGACACACATAGTTCAAAATAAAGGGATGGAGGAAAATTTACAAAGCAAATGGAAAGCAGAAAAAAGCAGGGATTGCAATCCCAGTCTCTGACAAAACAGGCTTTAAACTAACAAAGAACAAAAAAGACAAAGAAGGACATTATATAATGGGAAAGAGATAAATTCAACAAGAAGAAAAGCTAACTATCCTAAATATACATGTAACCAATATGGGAGTACCCAGATTCATAAAATGAGTTCTTACAAACCTACAAAGAGATTTAGACTCTCACACAATAATACTGGGAGACTTTAACATCCTACTGTCACTATTAGACAGATCAATGAGACAAAATTAAAAGGATATGGCCAGGTTCAGTGGCCTATACCTGTAATCTCAGCATTTTGGGAGGCTGAGGCAGGCAGATCGTGAGGTCAGGAGCTCGAGACCAGCTTGACCAACATGGTGAAACACTGTCTCTACTAAAAATACAACAATTAGCAGGCAGGTGGTGGGTGCCTGTAATCCCAGCTACTCAGGAGGCTGAGGCAGGAGAATCACTTTAACCTGGGAAATGGAGGCTGCAGTGGGCCGAGGTTGTGCCACTGCACTCCAGCCTGGGCAACAGAGTGAGACTCTGTCTCAAAAAAAAAAGGAAAAGAAAAGGAGATTCAGGACTTGAACTCAACTCTGGATCAAGTGGACCGAATAGATATCTACAGAACTCCCCACCCCAAAACAACAGAATATATATTATTCTCAGTGTCACACAGCACTTACTCTAAAATTGGCCATATAATTAGAAGTAAAATACTCCTCAGCAAATGCAAAAGAACTGAAATTACAACAGTGTGTCAGACCACAGTGTAATCAAATTAGAACTTAGGATTAAGAAACTCAAAACCACACAACTACATGGAAATTGAACAACCTGCTCCAGAAAGATTCCTGGACAAATAATGAAATTAAGGCAGAAATCAAGAAGTTATTTGAAACCAATGAGAACAAAGAGACAACATACCAGAATCTCTGGGACACAGCTAAAGCAGTGTTAAGAGGGAAATTTATAGCCCTAAATGCCCACATCAGAAAGCTAGAAAGATCTCAAATCAACACCCTAACATCCCACTTAAAAGAACTAGAGAAGCAAGAGCAAACAAACCCAAAAGCTAGCAGAAGACAAGAAATAACTAAGATCAGAGTACAACTGAAGGAGAGAGAGACATGAAAAACCCCTCAAAAAAATCAATGAATCCAGGAGCTGGTTTTTTGAAAAGATTAACAAAATAGATAGACCATTAGTTAAACTAACATAGAAGAAAAGAGAGAAGAATCAAATAGACACAATACAAAAAGATAAAGGGGATATCACATTGATCCCACAGAAATACAAACCACCATCAGAGAATACTATAAACACTTCTATACAAATCAACTAGGAAATCTGGAAGAAATTGGTAAATTCCTGGACACATACACCCTCCCAACACTAAACCAGGAAGAAGTTGAATCCCTGAATAGACCAATAGCAAGTTCTGAAATTGAGACAGTAACAAATCGCCTACCAAGCAAAAAAAGCCCAGGACCAGATGGATTCACAGCTGAATTCTACCACAGCTACAAAAAATCGGTAACGTTCCTTCAGAAACTGTTTCAAACAATTGAAAAAGAGGGACTCTTCCCTAACTCATTTTATGAGGCTAGCATCATCCTGATACTAAAACCTGGCAGAGACGCAACAAAAAAAAGAAAATTTCAGGCCAATATCCCTGATGAACATCGATGCAAAAATCCTCAATAAAATCCTGGCAAACTGAATACAGCAGCACATCAAAAAGCTTATCCACCACAATCAAGTTGGGTTCATCCCTGGGATGCAAGACTGGTTCAACACGTGCAAATCAATAAATGTAATCCATCACATAAACATAACCAGTGACAAAAACCACATGATTAGCTCAAAAGATGCAGAAAAGGCCTTCAATAAAATTCAACATCCCTTCATGTTAAAAACTCTCAATAAACTACATATTGATGGAACATATCTCAAAATAATAAGAACTATTTATGACAAACCCGCAGCCAATATCATACTGAATGGGCAAAAGCTGGAAGCATTCAAACTGGCACAAGACACAGATGCCCTCTCTCACTACTCCCATTCAACACAGTATTGGGAGTTCTGGCCAGGGCAATCAGACAAGAGAAAGAAATAAAGGGTATTCAAATAGGAAGAGAGAAAGTCAAATTGTCTATTCATGGACTGTATTTAGAAAACCTATTTTTAGAAAACCCTATCATCTCAGCCCAAAAGCTTCTTAAGCTGATAAGCAACTTAAGGTCTCAGGATACAAAATGAATGTGCAAAACTCACAAGCATTCCTATACGCCAACAATAGACAAGCAGGAGCCAAACCATGAATGAAATCCTATTCACAATTGCCAACAATAGACAAGCAGAGAGTCAAATCATGAATGATTTCCCATTCACAAATACTACAAGGAGAATAAAATACCTAGGAATACAGCAAACAAGGGACATGAAAGACCTCTTCAAGGAAAACTACAAACCACTGCTCAAGGAAATCAGAGAGGACACAAACAAATGGAAAAACATTCCATCCTCATGAATAGGAAGAATCAGTATCATAAAAATGGCCATACTGCCCAGAGTAATTTATAGATTCAATGCTATTCCCATCAAACTACCATGGGCATTCTTCACATCATTAGAAAAAAAGACTTTGAATTTCAAATGGAATCAACGCAATGCAACCTTGTTTTACTGTGCTTCACTTTACTAGGATTGACAGATACTGAGTTTTCCACAAATGGAAGGTTTTTAGCAACCATGTGGGGAAGTCTATCGGCACCATTTTCTAACAGCATGTACTCATTTCATCTCACAATATTTAAAAAATTTTTTACTGTTATTATATCCATTATGGTGATCTGTGATCAGTACGGTTTTCTTTTCTTTTTTTCTTTTCTTTTCTTTTTTTTTTTGAGATTGAGCCCAAGCTGGAGTGCAGTGGCACAATCTCGGCTCACTGCAACCTCTGCCTTCTGGGTTCAAGCTATTCTCCTGCCTCAGCCCCCCAAGTAGCTGGAACTATGGGCACCTGCCACCACGCTCAGCTAATTTTTGTATGTAGAGATGGGGTTTTACCATGTTGCCCAGGCTGGTCTCGAACCCCTGACCTCAGGTGATCTGCCCACCTCGACCTCCCAAAGTGCTGGGGTTAGAGGCATGAGCCACCGTGTCCAGCCAATGTGATGAGTGCTTTTTGATGTCACTATTATAATTGTCTGAGTGGAGGGTGCTATAAATCACTCTCATATAAAACAACAAACCTAAGTGATGAACGTTGTCCATGTTCTGACTGCTCCATGGACTGGCCGTTCCCCTGCCTCTCTCCCTTCAACTCCCTTATTCCCTGTGTAGCAGGACGAGCCACAGACAAAACTCCTGAGACACCAAGTTAAAGAAGGAAGGGATTTATTTGGCCAGGGGCATCAGCAAGACTCCTGTCTCAAGAGCTGAGCTCCCTGAGTGAGCAGTTCCTGTCCCTTTTAAGGGCTCACAACTCTAAGGGGGTGCATGTGAGGGGATTGTGATTGAGCAAGCAGGGGGTACATGGGGGTACATGACTGGGGGCTGCATGCACTGGTAATTAGATCGGAACAAAACAGAACAGGGATTTTCACAGTGCATTTCTATACAATGTCTGTAATCTATAGATAACAGAACCAGATAGGTCAGGGGTCGATCTTTAACTACCAGGCCCAGGGTGCGGCGCCAGGCTGTCTGCCTGTGGGTTTCATTTCTGCCTTTTAGTTTTTACTTCTTCTTTCTTTGGAGGCAGAAATTGGGCATAAGATGATATGAGGGGTGGTCTCCTTCCTTATTCCCCTCTTTTGAGACTCTCACTCATTTTATTAGTGGGAGTTCTCACTTTCATTTTTACTACCTATGTCTTCTTGCAAGACAGATCGATAGTGATTCATACAGTACACTTGTACTGAAGCATTTTGGTGAACTAAGGTAGCGATGAAGCTTTTTACCATTTGAAGAAGTATGGGTAACAAACAAGGGAGCAGTAGGCAGACTCCTATTATTATTATAACTCCTATTATAAGAGTTTTAAATCCTCCTAGCACTAGGAACCATTTTCCAAACATGGCCCCAGGACCAAATCCATGCCACATTTGCATGGGCACATGTGCCAGTTTTATCATATCTCTAATTATGTCTTCAACTACTTGCCCTCAATCATCTATTTGTAGACAGCAATTAGTAAGGTTAAATTTCCCACAGACCCCTCCTTCAGCTGCTAGCAAGTAGTCAAGAGCCAATCTATTTTGATAGATAGCATTTCACCTCTGAGTTTCTTGCTGGGCCAGAATAGTCAAGGCTCTGCTGGTTTCATTAGTGATTATTTTTAAGACAGCTTGTAACCATATGATTTGGTTGATCATGTAAATGGGGGTCCAGTATCCTCATGAGCCATCTTGTGCCTAAGTAGCAGGCCTATAATACTATATGATTCTCTCAGGGGACCATTCATCACCTTTCCAATTTCCTATAGCTATGCTTCTCTTTTCGCGGGAAACATAAACAGGGAAACCTAGGAGTTCACCTGTTTTTATGGGCAGTAGGAAGAAAGATGGTTTCATAGTGCCAATAACACAACTGCCTGCCCACTGGTCAGGTAATTTGGCATAAGCTCTATGCCCACATATCCAATATAATCCAGTGGGGGCTGTCCAGTCCTGGTGGGACTCTGGGTGGGTCCACACGGTTTGGAACTTTGGGAATTTGCTAAATGAATCCCTCTCTGTTTGATTTGAACTCCACCAAGTGACTGTTTTTGTGGTATCACTATACAGTTTTTGTCCCAGACAACTAAGTCGTCCTACGGGGTCAGTGAATTCTTCTCCTTATCTAGCTATGCAATATTGTGCAATAATTGAGGCTTTTAGGACCTAGACATTATCAGGGTGATTCTTTTGAGCTGGGAATTCATCAGGAACTGGGTCTGTAGGTACCAATTATTGGGCTTCCTATGGCCATTGATCTCCCATTATAGTTCCTCCACATACATAACATGAAGTGACACTGAGAGACTGGGCTACATGCTCAGCTAATTGCAAAAACAAATTTCTTGTTTTTCCTGGAATTTCTGGTATTGGTACTTTTAGTTCATCATAGAAAGTTTGAAACACTGGTTCAGGAGAGCGTTTGTACACTTCTCCTCGAACCAAGCTATTTACTCAAGGATCCAGTCCAGCCCCATTGATTCCTAAGGTCACACACTCTCCTTTTTTCCAGCAAGGATGAAGGGGATTGGTTATTACTAGCTCTAAGGGGTTACATTGTCCTATAGTAAAGAAGGGCCATTTTTTCCTTTCTGAAGGTGGACTAGATCCTTTTCACTTTTTATCCAAGTGGCCTAAATGACACAAGACCAGTACCCACATTCATTTCCACACAGTCCTAATTCATGACAAACGTACTTATTTTCAGTCATACAGTCTTTTTCCCAACTAAAAGAGCCACATTCCCTTCCTAACTTATTGCTATTAATGACAGCATAGAAATCAAATTTCAAGATTATGAGTTTGGGCACCCCTTTTTTTTCTGTTCTGGCTAATACTTTACTTGTATCATTTATGAGTCCTCACCAGTCTTCAGTCCTTAATCTTATTTCAAAAACTGCGGACATGGGAAGCTCAGAAGGGTCATAACACACATCCGGTCAGTCATTTCCTGGGCTACATACCTTGTACTGAGTGTCATTATATAAACATGTTCCTTTTAAAGTTCCTAGGCTTTCATAGTAACTATAGAACAGAAAGGTTGTTTTAACTTGTTGCCTTACCTTGATAACCTGATGTATACACTGAGAGCAGTCCTCCGTGCAGGGAAAATCAGTGGAAGTTTTTACTATACAAGTCCAAATTATAAGGAAAATGAGTCCTACATTGATTCTGCTCATGCTTCTGCCGTGCATAGACCAGTCAGCTTCCAGGTGTGACTGGAACAGGGTTTGCCGTCCTCCTCAGAGTCACTTTGCAGGAGTTGTCCGGACTCGGTTTTGCCTCCTAGGTTTCATCGGCTGCAGGTCTCACAAGGCTGTGGTGGATCCAGGCTGGGATTCCTTCTACCTTTACAGCCATGGGGGTGGTCAGGATGACGGTCTGAGGTCCTTTCCACCATGGCTGCAAAGGGGCTACATTCCAGTCCTTGATCCATACATGATCACCTGGAGAGAAAGGGTGAACTGGGGAGAATAAGCTGATGGACACCTCTCATTTATCTAAGTTGGAATTGTTTGTGTAATTTTTCCTAAAGCCTGTAGCTGTCGATGTAATTCAACTTCACCTAACTCGGGAAGTGCCTGGAAGCTCCCATAGTATAGGAGGAGGCCTATGATACACTATTTCATAAGGGGGAGTATCCTGTTTTCTTAGAAAGAGTGCATCTAATTTTAAACAATACCATAGGAAGGACCTGTATCCACCTTAATCCTGTTTCCTGACATACTTTCCCTAAACTATTTTTGATAGTCCAATTCATTCACTCCACCTTTCCAGAACTCTGAGGTCGGTAGGCAGCATATAGCTTCCAAGTGATTCCTAATGCCTTTGCTGTCTTCTGTACCAAGTCAGCCACAAACGCCGGCCTGTTATCTGAGCTGATTCATAAGGGCAGTCCAAACCTAGGAATAAGATCTCAGATAAGCACACAGGTTACCTCATAGGGCTTTTCAGTTCGTGTGGGATAAGCCTCCACCCACCCAGAGTAAGTACACACAAGAACCAGCAAATACTTGTGACCTCCACATTTTGACATTTCTGTGAAATCCACCTGAAGATCCTCAAAAGGAGCCGCTCCATAAGCTTGTATACTAGGTGGAATGGTGGGGCCTTGCCTCACATTGTGCTGTCGGCAAGTAACACACAGTTGTGCTACTGCTTTGGCAAGGGCTTGCAAGTGTGAGACAGAGAAGTACCAGTCTAACAATTTTTCAAGTGACTCTTGACCTAGATAAGTGTTTCATGCACGGCAAATACGACTGTGGCTCCTAGCAACTGCAGCACAGCTACCCTAGCATCTGGCAGTCTGATCCATCCTCCTTTTATTACTTGCCCCCCTTCTGCTTGGAAGAAGCCTTTTTCTTCCTTAGAATAGGTAGGTACCAGGTCAGGTGTTTGAGGGAGTAAGGGGGCTACTACCGATACCTGGTAAGGGGTAGATGCTGCTTTTCGAGCTTCTGAATCAGCTTGAGAGTTTCCTAAGGTCACTGAGGTGGAGGCTTGCTGGTGTCCCCTGCAGTGCATGACTGCCACCTTCTGAGGTTTCCACACTGCCTCTAATAATTGTAGAATTTATTGATATTTTATGTCCTTTCACCCAGAGTTTAACAGACCCTTTTCCTTATACAATGTTCCAAGCACTTGGAGGGTTAGAAAGGCATATCAAGAGTCAGTGTAGATGTTTACAGTCTCACCTTCACTGAGTTCTAGAGCCTGAGTTAAAGACTTTAACATTAAGTTTTTGGTCGATACTGGTGCTGAACATTCAGTAGTGACCACCCCAGTTGCCACCTTATCCAAGAAAACCATTGATATAATCAGAGCAACAGGAGTTTCCTTTAACTTTAACAGGAGTTAAAGTTAAAAGACTTTAACTCAGGCTCTAGAACTCAGTGAAGGTGAGACTGTAATGTTTACAGTCTGTAGATATTTATAGTTTTACCTTCACTGAGTTCTAGAGCCTGAGTTAGAGCTCAGCTTTCTGGGCTGAAGTGCCCTGTGGCAACAGTTTGGCTTCAATGACAACATCCAAAGTTACCACTGCATATCCTGCACATCTTTCTCCTTGTGCGTTAATGAAGCTGCTCCCATCCACGTATAACTCCCAGTCTACTGATGCCCATGGCTGGTCCTGAAGGTCAGGTCTGCTAGAACAGACTGAGTCCAATACCTCTACACAGTTATGCTCGACAGGGCTCTCTGATACTGGGAACAGTGTGGCAGGATTTAGGGTGTTACAGACTTCAATAGTTACACGGGGACTTTCACACAGCAAGCTTTGTTACTTGGTTAATCTAGCATTTGTTAGCCAATGATGTCCTCCGGTATTCATCAAAGTTACCACAGCATAGGGGGCCTTTATATTCAGGTTTTGCCCAAGGGTTAGTTCATCTGCTTCTTGTGCTAACAGGGCTGTTGCTGCCAGGGCCCTTAGAGATGGGGGCCAGCCTTTGGAAACCCCATCTAGTTGTTTTGAGAGATAGGCCACTGGCCTTGGCCAGGGTCCCACAGTCTGGGTTAAAACTCCAACTGCCATTTGTTATCTTTCTGACACATAGAGTGTAAAGGGCTTTGTCAAATCTGGTAGTCCTAGGGCTGGGGCTGACATAAGTTTTTCCTTTAACTTACAAAAGACTTGCGTTGTAGAGGACCCCATTCAAAAGGCTCCCGGTTGCCCCCCTTTGTAACCCAGTATGAAGGTTTGGCTAGTACTGCAAAGTTTGGAATCCATAATATGCAAAACCCCACAGCTCCTAGGAATTCCTTTACTTGCCTTCTGTTTTTAGGTTCCGGTAGGTTGCAGATGACCTGCTTTCTTTCGGACCCCAGGCTGTGCTCCCCTTTCTGAATAGTGAATCCCAGGTAGCGTACCTGCTGTCTGCAGATCTGAGCTTTCTTCTTGGACACCTTATACCCACAGTCCTCCAGGTGCCAAAACAGGGCTTCAGTCCCTTTTGCGTACCCGACTGCCATGGAGTGTCCCGGCAGAAGGTCGTCCACATACATAAGCAAGACACAGCCTAGGTCTTTAGGAGGAAACTTTTGCAGGTCTTGAGCTAGGGCCTCCCCAAAGATAGTAGGGGAGTTCTTGAACCCTTGGGGAAGTCAGGTCCAAGTGTACTGAGTAGTGACACCTGACTCTGGATCTTCCCACTGAAAGGCAAACAGCTTCTGGTTCTCAGGAGCTATCTTGATGCTAAAGAAGGCATCTATTAAGTCCAGACAGGTAAACCAGCTGTCCTCAGCTGGCAGCAGTCCTAACAATGTGTAAGGGTTAGGAACTGTTGGGTGCAGAGTCACTGTAGCTTGATTGACCAAGAGCAAGTTCTGTACTGATCTGTAGTCCTTGGTCCCTGGCTTAGGGACAGGCAGGAAGGGGGTGTTCCATGGAGACTGGCAAGGAACTATAATTCCATAGGCTTTCAAGCACCTGAGATGAACCTGGATTCCTTTGAGTTTCTCTGGGAACTGGATACTGCTTTTGTCTAATTGGTTGGGCCCCAGGCTTAACTTCTATGAGTACAGGGGTTTGGTTGACCGCCAGTCCCGGAGGATTGTCCTTTGCCCATACTCGGGGCCATCGCTTAGCTAGAGCTGGTTTTATCTCTTGGCCTGGCTCAGTTAGAAAAAGTCTCCATTCTTCTTCCTGGGGGACCGTAAGGGTCATGATAACTCCTGTTCCCAGTAACTTTAGCTGTAAAGAGCCATGTTTTGTAAAGGAGATGGTGACTCTCAGCTTGCTAAGCAAATCTCTTCCCAGCAAGGGCAAAGGACAGTCAGACATGTACAAGAACTGGTGAACTATCTCATGTCCCCCCACGAAGCAGGTCCTTGGTAAACAAAAAGCCTGCTTAGTGGAAACTCCTGTTGCTCTGATTATATCAATGGTTTTCTTGGATAAGGTGGCAACTGGGGTGGTCACTACTGAATGTTCAGCACCAGTATCGACCAAAAACTTAATGTCCTTGCCCCCAACTGTAATCCTGAATGTGGGCTCCTTGGGGGCACTTCAGCCCGGTCCTCTTCAGTCCAATAACCCTTCAGCCAGACTGAACAAAGCTCTGTCATCTTTATCTGAGGTCTTTTGTTCTGAACCACCTTGCTTTTCCTTCAGTTGGGGACACTTACTTTTCCAGTGCCCTATTTCCTTACAATAGGCGCATTGGTTATGTTACAAGCATGGGCGATTAGACTGAGCATTCCTCCTGGAACCCCCTTTTCCGTCTCCTTTCAGGGGAATTCCCTTAATGGCTGCGGAAAGTAAGTTGGCGTTTCGCCTAGCCTGGCATTAGCCTTCCTTACGGCTTTCTCTGCAGCTTGTTGCATCTCTATTCACAAACACTTGATTGGCTATTTCCAGTAACTGTGAGGTATTCATACCCGCAAACCCAGCCTGTTTCTGCAATTTTCTCCTGATATCTTCCACACTTTGACTAACTAAGGCCATGTTAATCATGTGCTGATTTTCAGGGCTATCTGGATCAAAAGGAGTGTACATACGGTAAGCCTCACAGCCTTTCATAGAATTGCACTAGACTCTCCTCTTTTCCTTGGATGACCTCAGAGACCATTACATTTGTAGCCTTTTCAGCCCCTTTCTTTAGACCTTCTATTAATGCCTCACGGTACCATCTTGCCTCTCCATGTCTGGTCCCTCGTTTGGGTCCCATTGGGGGTCTATTCCTGGCAGTTGAATTCTTATATATTCTTGGAGGTTTTGGCAATCGACTGGGATGTGCTCCTCTAGCCACTTAGTTGCCACCTGGAGCACCCTTCGCCTTTCATCTGCATTAAAGAGGTACATGAGCAGCTGGTGGCAATCATCCCAACCAGGATTATGAGTCTGCATAATAGTTTGGGGCAAGTCAATTAAAGCTTGATGCTTTTCAGTGTAAGATGGAGTATTGTTTTTCCAATTGAGGAGGTCAGCAGAGATGAAAGGTTGATACACAAAGGCATGTCTTTCCACCATGTGACCATCCTCATCTACCCCAGTATATCACTGCCCTCTCAGGGGTATTTGGGTTGCTGTCTTGGGCCATAAGCAAGCTGCCAAGGGAGGAGTTTCTCCCACAGCTTCACTTCCTCTCTTGTCTACTCTGGGTGGTCTAGGGGTGTGGTTATCTGGTGGAGGTGTAAGTGCTGTGGGCTCAGGGGTGAGGGAGCCCTTCCTCCTAACAAGGAGGGGGTATTGCTGGTACCAATTCCTGCCACAATTCTTCTGGTGTTGGGTTGGACAGGACTTTTGGTTCTGACTTCCCTCAGCGGGTGGAGCAAGAACTTTCCTTAATTAACTGTCCCTTTGCTACTAGTACTGCTGCTGCCTGTCCTCTTAACCACTGTAGGGGGGTCTAAAACTAGCTGTAACCAAGAATCTATATGTGGGAACTGATCTGGGTACCCTGGCTTACAGGCTACCCTGTGCCATACCTTCAAGACAAGGGATCTATCCAAGCATCCTTCGGATGGCCAACCCACCTCTAATGCTGGCCAGTCTATCTCACACAAAGTTATAAGTTTTCCTGGTGTCATGGTGACTCCATAATCTCCCTTAAATCCTTTTTTGAAATTTTTCAACATCGTTCCTAGTGGGGTGGGCTTACTTTGTGCCTGACCCATGTTTCCTCGAGACAAAACACCACGCTCACACCACATGCACACCACAAAACAAACAAAGGGTAAAAAGGGCACACACACACTTTTACAGTTTACACCAAACCAGAACCAAAACCAAAATCAGAGTATCAAGAAATCTAAGCCAGGTCAAAACCAAAACCAAAGTATCAAGTAATCCAAGTCAAGTCAAAAACAAAAACCAAAGTGCCCGTACATGCACACTGTGGGTGATCAGGTCACGCTTCCACTCAAATGGAGTAGACAAGTTCCCAAGACCAGTCCTGTCAAGCAATTTAAACCAAGTCAAAACCAAAATGAAAGTGCCGATAAAGGCACACCATGGGTGACCATGCCATGCTTCCACTAAATAGAGTGGGCAAGTTCCTAAGACCAGTTCTGTCAAGCAATTCAAACCAAGTCAAAACCAAAACCAAAACCAAACCTAAGTGCCAATAAAGGCACACCGTCTGTGATCAGGCCACGCTTCGACTCAAATAGAGTGGGCAAGTTCTCAAGACTAGTCTTACCAAGTTTCAGATGTCCAGACTCCAAGTACCAGTTCCTCCCTGGTGTTCAGCCACTGTGTTGATCCCCCATGGGGGCCTGCCACACACTGCTCTGGCAAGGTGTCCCACTGGGGCAAATGCCTACCCAGGAGTGCTCAGGATCCGTGTCGCTCAGGCTGATCAGAGTCCACTGCAGGGATGTTCCACAGGGCAGGCTTAAGCCGCCCAAAGAGCTGCCTCAACCATCCGCCAATCACCTTGTTTCTTGGTCAGGGAACCAAGAAATGTAGCAGGACGAGCCACAGACAAAACTCCTCAGACACCGAGTTAAAGAAGGAAGGGGTTTATTTGGCCAGGGGCATCAGCAAGACTCCTGTCTCAAGAGCCGAGCTCCTGGAGTGAGCAGTTCCTGTACCTTTCAAGGGCTCACAACTCTAAGGGGGTGCATGTGAGGGGGTTGTGATTGATTGAGCAAGCAGGGGGATGTGACTGGTGGCTGCATGCACCAGTAATTAGATCGGAACAAAACAGGATAGGGATTTTCACAGTGCATTTCTATACAATGTCTGTAATCTATAGATAACATAACCCTTAGGTCAGAAGTCAATATTTAACTACCAGGCCCAGGGTGTGGTGGCAGGCTGTCTGCCTGTGGATTTCATTTCTGCCTTTTAGTTTTTACTTGTTCTTTCTTTGGAGGCAGAAATTGGGCATAAGATGATATGAAGGGGTGGTCTCCTCACCTGAGTCATAAAAACATTAAAATTAGGCCAATTAATAACCATATAATGGTCTCTAAGTGTTCAAGTCAAAAGAAGAGTCGCCCATCTCTCACTTTACATCAAAAACCAGAGATAATTAAGTTTACTGAGGGATGCATGTCAAAAACAGAGGCCAAAAGTTAGGCCTCTTGCACCACTTAGCCAAGTTGTGAGTGCAATGAGAAAGGAAATACTCTATTCCAGTGAACAAACGAGTACAGGAAAGTGTAACAGTTTTATTGCTGATACAGGTAAAGAGTGAGTGGTCTGGATACAAGTCTCTTCAGCTCTATAAAAACCAAGAGAGATGAGGAAATTGCAGAAGATACCAGCAAGAAGTTGGTTCGTGAGGTTCAAGGAAAGAAACCATCTCCATAACATAAAAATGCAAGGTGAAGCAGCAAATGCTGATGGAAAAGTTTTAGCAAGTGACCCATATCTGGCTAAAATCATCCATTTAGGTGACTACACTGAAGAGCAGATTTTCAGTGTAAACAGTTTCACACTGGAGGATTTCCTTCCTTCCTAGGGAGAGCCGCCAGCTCCCAGCCCCCAATACCCCTTCCATCTCCAGTGGACCCTGGCCGCGCCCTCTTGGAACCCTATTCTGAGACCAGAGGCCACATCTGCCCATGGGGAGCACAGCCTCCGATGCAGCGGGGGACAGCACAACCCCAGTCGCCTCCTACTCCAGCCCCACATCTACGCTTTAGGCCCCACCGCCTCAAATCCGCCCCTTTGCCTGCTCCAACCAAGGGAGCCCAGTACGCCCACCCAGGAACCCCCAAGGCCGGTGGTCTCCCCTTCCGCCTTCGCAGCCAACTTCAGGGACGCCCAACCCCACCCCAGACCTGCGGAGCAGTCCAGAGAGTGCAGGGTTCAAATTTACCAGGAGCTATGGCGGAGTGGGGCAGGGCATGCGCGGAAGGAACCCAGAAGCTCTTTTCCCTTGGTCCTGTGCTGGTGGCGTCATTGGAGAAAGACTACATTTCCCACGCGCCTCTGTGGTGTCCGGGCCCACCCAGGGAGGAAGTGTGTTAATTTCAGGGAGTCAGTTCTGCCACAGTGTCCCCTGGCCTGAGGGTGAGGATTGCGCTCTCCATGGGACAGCAGGGTGGATTCCGCTTGTTTCTGTTTGTTTTGTTTTGAAGACGGAGTCTCCCTTAGTCGCCTAGGCTGGACGGCAGTGGCGCAATCTTGGTTCACTGCAACCTCCGCCTCCCCGGTTCAAGCGATTCTCGGGTCTCAACCTCTGTGGTGCTGGGACTACAGGTGCCCACCACCACACCTGGCAAATTTTTGTATTTTAGTAGAGACAGTATTTCACTGTGTTGGCCAGGCTGGTCTTGAACTCCTGACCTTGTGATCCACCTGTCTCAGCTTCCCAAAGTTCTGGGATTACAGAAGTGAGCCACTGCTTCCAGCCGGATTACACGTCTTTATCAAACCCAGACTGGGACACTGTGGGGAGGATGGAGAAGGGCCATGTGGGCGCAGCAGTGGGTGATATCCACCTTTAGCTGCAGTTCTTTTTGTTGGCGAAAGGTACTGCAGTTATGGAACCCACATCTACTTTTTGCAGGTGCATCCCAAAGCATTAGAATTGTGTCTGTCTTGTACTTTAAATTTGTTGACAGACAGAAAATTAATGTTAATACTGTTCAAACCTATTAAAAGATGTTTGTTCTCACCCAGTAAACTAATTTGTGAATCTTCAACAGGTCGTATTACACAGTTGGAAACACTGCTCTAGTATATAGACTACAATAAAACAGCAGGTTCATAGGATGGGTGCACTCCATAATCCTTATGCCAGTTTACACTCCAGCATCTGGTAATTATTTGCCCTTGAACTCCAAAGTTTCATCCATCCAGCTATCAAATCTTTAGCTATTTGATTTGAGTGTGTAAATAAAACTATTATATATAAAGTTTCAGTGCCGCAAAAGAAATAGCACTGGAGCCGGGCGCGGTGGCTCAAGCCTGTAATCCCAGCACTTTGGGAGGCCGAGATGGGTGGATCACGAGGTCAGGAGATCGAGACCATCCTGGCTAATACGGTGAAACCCCGTCTCTATTAAAAAATACAAAAAACTAGCCGGGCGACGAGGCGGGCGCCTGTAGTCTCAGCTCTCGGGAGGCTGAGACAGGAGAATGGCGTGAACCCGGGAGGCGGAGCTTGCAGTGAGCTGAGATCCGGCCACTGCACTCCAGCCTGGGCAGCAGAGCAAGACTCTGTCTCAAAAAAAAAAAAAAAAAAAAAGGAAAAAAAAAAGAAATAGCACTGGAATATAAAATTTTCTTTTTCTCAGCAAGGCAAATTACTTCTATATAGAAGAGTGTGCCCTTACAGATGGAACAATGGTGAGTGCACGTGGACAAGGGAGGTGAAGGGGTTCTTAACCCTGATGCACGTGGCCCCTGCTGCTGTGTCCTTCCCCTATTGGCTAGGGTTAGACCGCACAGGCTAAACTAATTCCAACTGGTGAATTTAAAGAGAAGGACAGGCGTGAGTGCGTTGGCAGGAGTCAGGGCAGAGCAGGTAGCAGATAATTGGAATGAGTTAGGGTGGAGCAGGTAATTGGAAAAAGGTTGCTTTACGAGGAAGTTAAGTTTAAAAGTAGAAGACAAAGAATTGAACATACTGACATATTCTTTGAAAAGAAATTTTGAGGTCATATCTAACAATCCCTCCCCTTGTACTTCCTTACAGCTTTATTTTTAAACTTTTTTTAACATGTCTTGGCTTGGTTGTTTTGCTTGATTTTTTAAAAGAAAAAGCTTCTCTGGATAAGGTGGAGGATAGTTAAGGGAGGTTTTAGTAAGTGCCGTTTTTATGAGCCTCTGCATCTACCTATGGGTGCGTGGTATGACACAGCACCCGACAAGAATAAGTACACCTAGTATGGCTGTGAGGGAAGTAAGAATTGGGGATATAATTCCTTTCCATTTACCTACTTTTTTTCTTTTGTTTTTTAAATTTATTCTAGCCATCCTATAAAGTGGTCATTTACCCCTGAGTTGCTGGCTAACTCATTGGATAGAGCAGTCAGACCTTGTAATGCCTTTGTTATACTTCTATTAGGGGCAGGGTTGTTTGGGATGAAGGTGTAACGTTCAGTTTTAATTATGACACAAACTCCTGTTTTTGCTAATATGTCTAAGGCTATCCTATTTTCCCAAGCCATCTGGTTAGTAGCCCCTAATTGTTCAGCTGTTCCTTTAACAGCAGCTCTAGTGTAGTTAAGAAATCACTGTTGGTTGTAATAGATGTAGTTTATCCAATGTACATTTTTATTAACTGTCACCTACCAAAATATTGACTCAAATCCTGCAGCTATTTGATTTTTCACTTCAAATGGATCCGTTATTCCTCGTGGGTCTTTAACTGTGTCTAGATATGAGAGCCAAAAGACTTAGAAGGGGCTTTTCTCTCTTTAAGATGTCTTATTTTTCTTTCCTCTGGTTGATGAAATGCCAGGGTGAAAGGGATACCCAATTGGACTAAAGCACAAATGCCACTCCAGTTATTTGGCAGAGTATCCAGTAAAGGTCCACCACAACACCACCACACACCCACTCAGGGATGAACAAGGGCTGACTGATAAGCTCTTGAAAATTATTAAGCTCACTGCATCCTTTCAGATCTCCAAGGAATGCTAATTTTCCTCCCTGTCATGAGAGACACAAAGTGAACTTAGTGTTGGGAGATGAAAGCTGGATGGCCCTCAGGAGCTGACCCACAGGTTGCCGGATTTCGGGATATAGCAGAGGGAGAGCTTGGCACGACTTGTTACCCTAGGCTATAGAATCTTGGAAAAGAGCTATCATGCAGCCCATGCCTGGTTTACTGGAGGGCCATCCTAGTGGAAAGGTGACAATTTGGGTCTCTGGCCTGCTGTGCACACAAGCATAACAATTGCTTTTGTTTAACGTGTGGACAGAATATTTGATTCAGTGGCATTTACATTTTGGTATCCTGTCTCAATTGCTAAAGTTTGTTTTAAGTCTTTAACTTCTACCATCGCTATCTTGGTCTTGTTGTTATATGGAGAAAGAACAATGGTTCTGTTGTGAGAGGTTTTGGAAAAAGGTTTAGAGGCAGGTTCAGGAGGCAGAGGATCAAAGAAATGCATTTCAAAGAATCTATTGGGTCTGTCCCTGAAACCTCAGCCCCCATACTATAAAACTGGCTTAAAGAAGGGAACCTGAGACCAGGCACAGTGGCTCATGCCTGTAATCCCAACATTTTGGGAGGCTAAGGTGGGCAGATAATCTGAGGTCAGGAGTTCAAGACCAGCCTGGCCAACATGGTGAGACCCTGCCTCTATGAAAAATACAAAATTAGCTGGGCGTGGTGGCACATGCCTGTAATCCCAGCTACTTGGGAGGCTGAGGCAGGAGAATTGCTTGAACCCAGGAGGCAGAGGTTGCAATGAGTCGAGTTTGAGCCACTGCACTCCAGCCTGGGCAACAAGAGTGAAACTCCATCTCAAAAATAAAAAAAGAAGGAACCTGCTTAGAAAAGGGGGAGAACTTTGGGGCCTCAAAATAATAACCTGTATAGGGTTGCACTGGTTTAGCTGACAGGAGGGGACTATCCCTTTAGTAAAATGAATGTATGGTTTTAGGAAATTACAAAAACTGGTTGGGACAGTCTATCCTTGCTCTTTTAGTGATTCACAGAATGTTGGACCAACTACGGCATGAAAGCTCTACATCAGGGGGCAAGACTCCTAGTTGACACTGGGGTCTTTATTGAAATCTCCCTGGATTAAATGGTCCCAATTTACTAATGCCCAGTCTGAGGAAAGTCAGGAGGGACAGAGGTACATTTTTGAGGTAGAGAGCTGTTTTTGACTTGGCAAGTCCCCACAGGGTACAAGGCAAGCATTAAATGCCATAGTTTGAGGCAAAATTGATTGGTTATGTTAATAACTAGATGGCCAGCAATAGAGTGAGGAAAGAAGAAAGAGTAATAGAATAGATGAAAGAGCTAAATTTTTCTTAGCTTTAGTTTGGTAAGGTTTTCCCCTGGGACTATGGCCCACGATTCTGGAGGGGGTGGTGTTTTCTTGACTCAGGGTGTGATGAGTCCATTCCTTTTTTGCTGAACGAACAGCAGTCTTGGTGGTTAGCAGCACAAGGTCCTTCCCAGGCTGTCTAGAGTTTTTCTTCTTTCCACTCTTTGATGAGTACGTGATCTTCAGGCTGGTGGTGGTTTACTGGAAATTCTAGGGGTGGTACCTGTGCTAAAAGACTTTTAGTTTTTGAGGGAAAGGAAAGTGGAAGATAAACCACGTATATAATTTCTAAGAAATTGACCTTTTGTTTTAAATGTGGGGACATCAACAGTGGATCTTACAGTCTTTGGTGTCTTCTGAGAAATTTCCTTTAGCACCTATTTTTATTAGTTTATAGACCAAAAAAGTCAAACACCATTTTATATTTAACAATGCTTCCTGTATGATTTTTATACCAGGTACACTAATATAAAGGTGAAATTTAGCTTGTTATTAATGTTAAACTTAATTTTAATAAAACCTTGTAGACGTATTGATCCAATTTTTAATGTCTGACCATAAGGTAAGATTTTTATAGACTCTTTTCAACCTTTTATAAATTGTTGTTAAAGAGCAGTTTAGTGCTTTAAGAAAAACCTGTTGTGTTTTTATTTTAATGTCCAGTTTACAGAAAAACTGGATACCTGTTTAACTTTAGCTAATATGTTTACACACAGAATTTCCTTACAATTAATGTTTTAAAACTTGCTTAAACCTTTATTTTTTTTTTTTTTTTTTTTTTTTGTTTTGTTTTTTACCTTCTATTTTCTTTTTTTTTTTTTTTTTTTTTTTTTTTTTTATTTTTTATTATACTTTAAGTTCTAGGGTACATGTGCATAACGTTTATATCATGTATAACTCCCCAATGCAATCCCTCCCTCCTCCCCCCTCCCCATGATAGGCCCCAGTGTGTGATGTTCCCCTTCCCGAGTCCAAGTGATCTCATTGTTCAGTTCCCACCTATGAGTGAGAACATGCGGTGTTTGGTTTTCTCTTCTTGTGATAGTTTGCTAAGAATGATGGTTTCCAGCTGCATCCATGTCCCTACAAAGGACGCAACTCATCCTTTTTGATGGCTGCGTAGTATTCCATGGTGTATATGTGCCACATTTTCTTAATCCAGTCTGTCACAGATGGACATTTGGGTTGATTCCAAGTCTTTGCTATTGTGAATAGTGCCGCAATAAACATACGTGTGCATGTGTCTTTGTAGTAGAGTAATTTATAATCCTTTGGGTATATACCCAGTAGGGATGGCTGGGTCATATGGTACATCTAGTTCTAGATCCTTGAGGAATCGCCATACTGTTTTCCATAATGGTTGAACTAGTTTACAATCCCACCAACAGTGTAAAAGTGTTCCGATTTCTCCACATCCTCTCCAACATCTATTGTTTCCTGACTTCTTAATGATTGCCATTCTAACTGGTGTGAGATGGTATCTCATTGTGGTTTTGATTTGCATTTCTCTGATGGCGAGTGATGACGAGCATTTTTTCATGTGTCTGTTGGCTGTATGGATGTCTTCTTTTGAGAAATGTCTGTTCATATCCTTTCCCCACTTTTTGATGGGGTTGTTTGTTTTTTTCTTGTATATTTGTTGAGTTCTTTGTAGATTCTGGATATTAGCCCTTTGTCAGATGAGTAGGTTGCAAAAATTTTCTCCCATTCTGTAGGTTGCCTGTTCACTCTGATGGTAGTTTCTTTTGCTGTGCAAAAGCTCTTTAGTTTAATGAGATCCCATTTGTCAATTTTGGCTTTTGCTGCCGTTGCTTTTGGTGTTTTAGACATGAAGTCCTTGCCCATGCCTATGTCCTGAATGGTACTACCTAGATTTTCTTCTAGGGTTTTTATGGTATTAGGTCTAACATTTAAGTCTCTAATCCATCTTGAATTAATTTTGTATAAGGGGTAAGGAAAGGATCCAGTTTCAGCTTTCTACTTGTGGCTAGCCAATTTTCCCAGCACCATTTATTAAATAGGGAATCCTTTCCCCATTTCTTGTTTTTGTCAGGTTTGTCAAAGATCAGATGGCTGTAGATGTGTGGTATTATTTCTGAGGACTCTGTTCTGTTCCACTGGTCTATTTCTCTGTTGTGGTACCAGTACCATGCTGTTTGGTTACTGTAGCCTTGTAGTATAGTTTGAAGTCAGGTAGCGTGACGCCTCCAGCTTTGTCCTTTTGACCTAGGATTGTCTTGGCAATGCGGGCTCTTTTTTGGTTCCATATGAACTTTAAAGCAGTTTTTTCCAATTCTGTGAAGAAAGTCATTGGTAGCTTGATGGGGATGGCATGGAATCTATAAATAACCTTGGGCAGTATGGCCATTTTCACGATATTGATTCTTCCTATCCATGAGCATGGTATGTTCTTCCATTTGTTTGTGTCCTCTTTGATTTCACTGAGCAGTGGTTTGTAGTTCTCCTTGAAGAGGTCCTTTACATCCCTTGTAAGCTGGATTCCTAGGTATTTTATTCTCTTTGAAGCAATTGTGAATGGAAGTTCATTCCTGACTTGGCTCTCTGCTTGTCTGTTACTGGTGTATAAGAATGCTTGTGATTTTTGCACATTAATTTTGTATCCTGAGACTTTGCTGAAGTTGCTTATCAGCTTAAGGAGATTTTGGGCTGAGACGATGGGTTTTTCTAAATATACAATCATGTCATCTGCAAACAGGGACAATTTGACTTCTTCTTTTCCTAACTGGATACCCTTGATTTCTTTCTCTTGCCTGATTGCCCTAGCCAGAACTTCCAACACTATGTTGAATAGGAGTGGTGAGAGAGGGCATCCCTGTCTTGTGCCAGTTTTCAAAGGGAATTTTTCCAGTTTTTGCCCATTCAGTATGATATTAGCTGTGGGTTTGTCGTAAATAGCTCTTATTATTTTGAGGTACGTTCCATCAATACCGAATTTATTGAGCGTTTTTAGCATAAAGGGCTGTTGAATTTTGTCAAAAGCCTTTTCTGCATCTATTGAGATAATCATGTGGTTCTTGTCTTTGGTTCTGTTTATATGCTGGATTACGTTTATTGATTTGCGAATGTTGAACCAGCCTTGCATCCCAGGGATGAAGCCCACTTGATCATGGTGGATAAGCTTTTTGATGTGCTGCTGAATCCGGTTTGCCAGTATTTTATTGAGAATTTTTGCATCGATGTTCATCAGGGATATTGGTCTAAAATTCTCTTTTTTGTTGTGTCTCTGCCAGGCTTTGGTATCAGGATGATGTTGGCCTCATAAAATGAGTTAGGGAGGATTCCCTCTTTTTCTATTGATTGGAATAGTTTCAGAAGGAATGGTACCAGCTCCTCCTTGTACCTCTGGTAGAATTCAGCTGTGAATCCATCTGGTCCTGGACTTTTTTCGTGGGTAGGCTATTAATTGTTGCCTCAATTTCAGAGCCTGTTATTGGTCTATTCAGGGATTCAACTTCTTCCTGGTTCAGTCTTGGGAGAGTGTAAGTGTCCAGGAAATTATCCATTTCTTCTAGATTTTCTAGTCGATTTGCGTAGAGGCATTTATAGTATTCTCTGATGGTTGTTTGTATTTCTGTGGGGTCGGTGGTGATATCCCCTTTATCATTTTTTATTGCGTCTATTTGATTCCTCTCTCTTTTCTTCTTTATTAGTCTTGCTAGCAGTCTGTCAATTTTGTTGATCTTTTCAAAAAACCAACTCCTGGATTCATTGATTTTTTGGAGGGTTTTTTGTGACTCTATCTCCTTCAGTTCTGCTCTGATCTTAGTTATTTCTTGCCTTCTGCTAGCTTTTGAATGTGTTTGCTCTTGCCTCTCTAGTTCTTTTAATTGTGATGTTAAAGTGTCAATTTTAGATCTTTCCTGCTTTCTCTTGTGGGCATTTAGTGCTATAAATTTCCCTCTACACACTGCTTTAAATGTGTCCCAGAGATTCTGGTATGTTGTATCTTTGTTCTCATTGGCTTCAAAGAACATCTTTATTTCTGCTTTCATTTCGTTATGTACCCAGTAGTCATTCAGGAGCAGGTTATTCAGTTTCCATGTAGTTGAGTGGTTTGGATTGAGTTTCTTAGTCCTGAGTTCTAGTTTGATTGCACTGTGGTCTGAGAGACAGTTTGTTATAATTTCTGTTCTTGTACATTTGCTGAGGAGTGCTTTACTTCCAATTATGTGGTCAATTTTGGAATAAGTGCGATGTGGTGCTGAGAAGAATGTATATTCTGTTGATTTGGGGTGGAGAGTTCTATAGATGTCTATTAGGTCCGCTTGGTGCAGAGATGAGTTCAATTCCTGGATATCCTTGTTAACTTTCTGTCTCGTTGATCTGTCTAATGTTGACAGTGGAGTGTTGAAATCTCCCATTATTATTGTATGGGAGTCTAAGTCTCTTTGTAGGTCTCTAAGGACTTGCTTTATGAATCTGGGTGCTCCTGTATTGGGTGCATATATATTTAGGAGAGTTAGCTCTTCCTGTTGAATTGATCCCTTTACCATTATGTAATGGCCTTCTTTGTCTCTTTTGATCTTTGATGGTTTAAAGTCTGTTTTATCAGAGACTAGGATTGCAACCCCTGCTTTTTTTTGTTCTCCATTTGCTTGGTAGATCTTTCTCCATCCCTTTATTTTGAGCCTATGTATGTCTCTGCATGTGAGATGGGTCTCCTGAATACAGCAGACTGATGGGTCTTGACTCTTTATCCAGTTTGCCAGTCTGTGTCTTTTAATTGGAGCATTTAGTCCATTTACATTTAAGGTTAATATTGTTATGTGTGAACTTGATCCTGTCATTATGATATTAACTGGTTATTTTGCTCATTAGTTGATGCAGTTTCTTCCTAGCCTCGATGGTCTTTACATTTTGGCATGTTTTTGCAATGGCTGGTACCTGTTGTTCCTTTCCATGTTTAGGGCTTCCTTCAGGGTCTCTTGTAAGGCAGGCCTGGTGGTGACAAAATCTCTAAGCATTTGCTTATCTGTAAAGGATTTTATTTCTCCTTCACTGATGAAACTTAGTTTGGCTGGATATGAAATTCTGGGTTTAAAATTCTTTTCTTTAAGAACGTTGAATATTGGCCCCCACTCTCTTCTGGCTTGTATAGTTTCTGCCGAGAGATCTGCTGTTAGTCTGATGGGCTTCCCTTTGTGGGTAACCCGACCTTTCTCTCTGGCTGCCCTTAAGATTTTTTCCTTCATTTCAACTTTGGTGAATCTGGCAATTATGTGTCTTGGAGTTGCTCTTCTGGAGGAGTATCTTGTGGCGTTCTCTGTATTTCCTGAATTTGAATGTTGGCCTGCCCTACTAGGTTGGGGAAGTTCTCCTGGATGATATCCTGAAGAGTGTTTTCCAACTTGGTTCCATTTTCCCCCTCACTTTCAGGCACCCCAATCAGACGTAGATTTGGTCTTTTTACATAATCCCATACTTCTTGCAGGCTTTGTTCATTTCTTTTTCTTCTTTTTTCTTTTGGTTTCTCTTCTCGCTTCATTTCATTCATTTGATCCTCAATCGCTGATACTCTTTCTTCCAGTTGATCGAGTCGGTTACTGAAGCTTGTGCATTTGTCACGTATTTCTCGTGTCATGGTTTTCATCTCTGTCATTTCGTTTATGATCTTCTCTGTATTAATTAGTCTAGCTGTCAATTCTTCCACTTTTTTTTCAAGATTTTTAGTTTCTTTGCGCTGGGTACGTAATTCCTCCTTTAGCTCTGAGAAGTTTGATGGACTGAAGCCTTCTTCTCTCATCTCGTCAAAGTCATTCTCTGACCAGCTTTGATCCGTTGCTGGCGATGGGCTGCGCTCCTTTGCAGGGGGAGATGCGCTCTTATTTTTTGAATTTCCGGCTTTTCTGCCCTGCTTTTTCCCCATCTTTGTGGTTTTATCTGTCTCTGGTCTTTGATGATGGTGACGTACTGATGGGGTTTTGGTATTGGTGTCCTTCCTGTTTGATAGTTTTCCGTCTGACAGTCAGAAGGACTGTCTGTTGGTCTGTTGGAGATTGCTTGAGGTCCACTCCAGACCCTATTTGCCTGGGTATCAGCAGCAGAGGTTGCCAAAGATAGAATATTGCTGAGCAGCGAGTGTACCTGTCTGATTCTTCCTTTGGAAGTTTCCTCTCAGGGATGACTCCACCCTGTGAGGTGTGGGGTGTCAGACTGCCCCTAGTGGGGGATGTCTCCCAGCTAGGCTACTCAGGGGTCAGGGACTCACCTGAGCAGGCAGTCTGTCCGTTCTCGGATCTCAACCTCCGCGTTGGGAGATCCACGGCTCTCCCCAAAGCTGTCAGACAGAGTCGTTCGCCTCTGCACCGCCCCCGCTGCTTTCCCTATTGGACCTCAGCTGTGGGCTGTCCCCAGAGGTGGAGACTACAGAGACAGGCAGGTTTCCTTGAGCTGCTGTGAGCTCCACCCAGTTCGAGCTTCCCAGCGGCTTTGTTTACCTACTTAAGCCTCAGCAATGGCGGGCGCCCCTCCCCCAGCCTCGCTGCTGCCTTGCGGATAGATCGCCGCAGACGGCTGTGTTAGCAGTGAGGGAGGCTCCGTGGGCGTGGGACCCTCCCGGCCAGGTGTGGGATATATTCTCCTGGTGTGCCTGTTTCCTTAAAGCGCAGTATTGGGGTGGGAGTTACGCGATTTTCCAGGTGTTATGTGTCTCAGTTCCCCTGGCTAGGAAAACGGATTTCCTTCCCCCTTGCGCTTCCAGGTGAGGCGATGCCTCGCCCTGCTTCAGCTCACGCTGGTCAGGCTGCAGCAGCTGACCAGCACCGATTGTCCGGCACTCCCTAGAGAGATGACCCCAGTACCTCAGTTGAAAATGCAGAAATCACCGGTCTTCTGTGTTACTCGCGCTGGGAGTTGGAGACTGGAGCTGTTCCTATTCGGCCATCTTGCTCCGCCCCCAAAACTTGCTTAAACCTTTAAAACAAAATATACATATTTTTAAACCTTTTAGTGTAGGTAAAAATTCACATTCTTATGCCTCCTTATAATCTTTTTACCAAAAGTATATTTTACTTTCCTTACACACCTTGCACATAAACTGTATCTTCAATGGTTTTACATTTAGGAGGCCTAATTACTTTTAAATTATACAACATTTCTTGCATAAATTTCCTTTTACAACCTTTTTCTTTCCCCACAACTTTCACAGATAATTATTTGACATGCCTCAATTTTCTGACTTGTCACAAACATCCTTTTTTTTTTTTTTTGAACAACCACTTATTTTAGGACAAGAATTTTTTTTACACAAATTCTCCCCCTTGCCCTTTTTTTCCCCCTAAAGATGATAACCATTCTTTTTCAACGTGAACTTCCTTCACATCTGTGTACTAGACTGTCTAAGGGCGCAAGATTAGAAGTTAGGATGATACATGTTAAACTGTTAACTTTTAGCAAACTTTACTTTTGTCAGGAGATCGAGACCATCCTGGCTAACACGGTGAAACCCCGTCTCTACTAAAAAAAATACAAAAAATTAGCCAGGCGAGATGGCGGGCGCCTGTAGTCCCAGCTACTCGGGAGGCTGAGGCAGGAGAATGGCGTAAACCCGGGAGGCGGAGCTTGCAGTGAGCCGAGATCGCGCCACTGCACTCCAGCCTGGGTGACAGAGCGAGACTCCATCTCAAAAAAAAAAAAAAAGAAAACCTTCTAAGTTTGGAATTTCAATTATTCTTTGCT
The DNA here is from genome assembly GCF_009764315.1 of Trachypithecus francoisi. Lineage (NCBI taxonomy): Eukaryota > Metazoa > Chordata > Mammalia > Primates > Cercopithecidae > Trachypithecus > Trachypithecus francoisi. Next base: position 85,441,564 of record NW_022681470.1, read on the forward strand.
ATTAATAAGACCCTGTTTAGTCCAAATTAACTTAGAATTGGTATAGATGGTTCTCCTGGTTTTATAAGTACTTTAAGGATTGACTGAGTTCAAACAGCTCAATTATTAGGCAGTTTTCCTAACTCTGCTCTTAAAAGAGTTTCCCTATCACTTACTGAATGCCTATTGTGTCTTTTTCCTTCAATCACCTGGGAGGAACCATCTATTTCATGTTTTGAAGGGAGTTCCTCCTAGGTCTGCTCAGACTTTTGTATGGTAATTAGGATTTAAATCCCGTCAGGAAACCTCTTTGGGTTAAGGGCATTTTCAGTGGTTAATGATAAATCATCTTTTCCTAACAGAATAACCCCAATACTCTAAGATTTTTGAGTTACTAAGCTAGCTTTTTTGCTTTTTTTTTTTTTTTTTTTTGACTTAGGATAGTTCTGAAGTGGTGAGGTGTGCTCACAATGAGGTTTCCTCAAAAAGTTATTTTTCTAATTTTTTCTGTTAGCAAAGCAGTTGCTGCTACAGATTGAATGCCTTTGGGCCATCTGCAGGTTACTGAGTTAAGGATTTTTTATAGGAAAGCTACAGGTTGTCAGTGGCCTTAGTGCTTTCAGGCTATGCCCTTGTTTGCACTGACAATAAGGTGGTATTAGAGTATTACAGGGTCATGAAGAAGACCTCCAATTATCAACTATAGGTTTTAAATTTACCCTGGCTTTTAAAGGAATAGGGTACACTGTTTTTTTCTTTACTACTATTTTTCTCCTTCTTTTTGTCTCTTTTTCTCTATTACTTTCTCTTTCTGACTCCCTCTCTGTCTCTCTCTTCTCTCCTGTCTCTCTCTCCCATCTCTCTCTCTCTCTCTCCCCTCTGTCTGTCTTCTTCTCTCCTCTCTCCTGTCTTTCTCTCCTCTGTCTCTTTCTTCTGTCTTTCTCTCCTCTGTCTCTCTCTCTCTCTCTTCCCATAGGGTAGGGACCTACGAGAGTGGAGCTACTCTCTCTTCCCCCAAGACGAAAGGAAAGGCTGGGGGAGGGGGTGTGTTTCAGGTTTAACCCTTGAAATTAGCTGAAGGCCCAACCCCTCAACACCAGGGATGTCTCATCTTTCCTGTCCATGAAGGCTCAACCCCTCAAACCAGGGGGTGTCTTGCCTGTCCTAGAAGGCTCAATCCCTCAAATCAGGGAGTGTCTTGCCTGTCCTGGAAGGTGGACCTGTTTCTCCCCTTTCCCCCTCTGAAGGTCCTTTGCACACTTCCCACTCACACTGTCCTCTCTGGCTGCTCCCCCAAGGTATGAATCAGGCCCTTTTTAGTGTTGGCATACCAGTATAAATCCTACGGCAGGATCCACCTAAGCCATGTAGCTATAGAAGCAGAGAGGACCCACTCACTCTGTCCAGCAGGACTTGTCACCATCCACACGAACAACACCGCAAGCAGTGTTGTTTGTGATCATTCATGCACACACACATTTAGCCCACCAGAATTTGACCACCAAGGAAGAACTTCACCAGCTCCTGCAGCTTCTCTTTCCTTGGTCAGTGCACAGAATGAGGATCCTTTAAGCTAGGTTGCTGGCCGATTCCTCTCCTCCTCCTCCTCCTTCTTCTTCTTTTCTTCTTCTTCTTCTTTCCTTCTTCTTCTTCTCACTGCTGAGAGCTCAAGTTATTCCTTGCACTGGGTGGGTCTTGATTTCTCACCCCCAAGGCAGCTACAATAGGGCAGGGTGCACCTCCTCATGAGAGAGAACCAGAGACTGTCCCTGGAGGGAGATGTAATCCTAGATAAGCCCCCAAATTGTTATATATAAAGTTTCAGTGCGGCAAAAGAAATAGCACTCAAATGTAAAATTTTCTTTTTAATTCTCAGCAAGGCAAGTTACTTCTATATAGAAGGGTGCACCCTTACAGATGGAACAATGGTGAGTGCACGTGGACAAGGGAGGGGAAGGGGTTCTTATCCCTGATGCACGTAGCCCCCGCTGCTGTGTCATTCCCCTGTTGGCTGGGGTTAGACCACACAGGCTAAACTAATTCCAATTAGCTAATTTAAAGAGAATGACAGGGTGAGTGCTTTGGCAGGAGTCAGGGCAGAGTAGGTAGCAGGTAATTGGAATGAGTTAGGGTGGAGCGGTGATTGGAATGTAGGATGGAGCAGGTGATCAGAATGAGTCAGGGTGGAATAGGTAATTGAAAAAGGTTGCTTTACGAGAAAGTTACATTTAAAAGTAGAAGGCAAAGAATTGAACATACTGACATATTCTTTGAAAAGAAATTTAGAACTCATATCTAACAACTCTAAGCCCCCAACCCTCCCCCAACCATCTGAATGGACTTCTGTGCCATGACATTCCAAAGTTAACCAGAAAGACTGGAGCTGGCAATGATGGGAAGTGAGGGTCACACATGCCTCATTATACCTTCCAGCATTAACATTAGCACAGACCTTATGTCTGACAGGAAATATTTACAATCTATTCTCTCCAAAGCCTGCTACCTAGAGGCTTCATCTGCATGATCAAACTTTGGTCTTCTCAACCTCTTATCATAACCCAGACATTCCTTTCTATTGATAATAACTCTTTCAACCAATTGCCAATCAGAAAACTTCTAAATCTACCTAGAGCCTGGAAGCCTCACTTCAAGTTGTCCTGCCATTCTGGACCAAACTAACGCATATGTTAAATGCATTTGATTGATGTCTCATATCTCCCCAAATGTATACAACCAAGCTGTGCTCCAATCATTTTGGGCACATGTTCTCAGGGTCTCCTGAGGGGTGTGTCATGGGCCATGGACACTCATATTTGGCTCAGAACAAATCTCTTCAAATATTTTACAGAATTTGACTCTTTTCATTGACAAGTGTGTGTGTGAGGTGGATCTGAACTAGGCAGGAGATCCTGCACAGGGTTTTCTTGGAGCCCCTGCCATCACTGCACTTCCTCTTCAAACAACAAAATGTGGAGTTTTGTCCGGAGCCATGAGGCCCGGAATTAGCCGACCTCTGTTGCTTGATCTCCGCAAAGCGGAGACAGGACGGCACATTCCCGGGTTCTTTATTTACGAACCCTTCCCGCGCGCCTAAGTTTTCCCGCGCACGCCAAAACTGTTGCCGCGCGCGCCCAAAGCTTTTCCCGCGCGCGCCTAAGTTTTTCCCGTGCGCGCCCAAACTGTTCCCGCGTGCGTAAACATTTTCCCGCCCAGGAAGATATGCAGCCTAGGGCGCAGGCGCCATCCCACGCCCGGGAAAAGTACAAACCCACGGCGCATGCGCGATTGTAATTTGAGAAGACCCGCCCCCCGCCCCCCCCCCCCCATTCAATAAACGAGACTTGATCAGGCTACTTGTCTTGTCTCCATTTCTTGTGTTTTCTTGTCTCCTCCATTCCCACTCCCCCTTCCAGGGCCCGTTCGACTGTCCTGCAGGTCGGGACAGAGTTTGAGTCATTGACTTGGTCTGGCCTTGAGTGGTGACATGGAGGGTGGAGCAAAGTAGGGGTAAAGTTTGGGGGGTGGTGGGTAGGAGTATGAGAGGTTTCACTCTTGCCCAAGACCTCCTTCTGGTTTTCTATTTTCCTGGTGCATGCCCTGCCTTGTTCAGATTCCAGTATCCTGTTAGAAATGCTTGTTCCCTGGTGCCACAAAGAAATAGCACTCGAACATAAACTTAATTCTCTCAGCAAGGCCATTTTTACTTTCTCTTAGTAAGGGTGCTCCTTGCAGATAGAACAATGACGAGAGCACACTTCAGCAAAGGAAAAGCAGACATATTTATCCCTTACACATTTGGGTTGTCTTTCTGCTGTGTCCTGCATCCGTTGGCTGAAGCTGGACCTCACAATCTTAAACTGAACCTGATTTGCTAACAACCTGAAACTTTCGTAAATAGGTAAGTGCAAGGGAGAACAAAGGAGAGAAAATTGCTTATGAAAGGTTTAAAGAAGCAATAACATTTCCAAATAAGGAAGTGGAATAAGCTATGAACTAAGACTTGCAGGGGCCCGTCCGGACATGCCAGACAGGCTTTGCTTAAGGCAAAGCAACTAACTGGGCTAAAGTGTAAGAACTAATAGTTGATAGGGGGCTTTAGACTAAGAAGCTATTATTTCTAGTGTCTATTATTTTATTTTTAAACTAAGACGAGCTCTGAAGAGGAACTTATCTACTTTTCACACTCTCTTATCCTACAATTGACCCTCAGTGACTCCATTCTGTGGAACCTGGAAGCTAGCCTTGATCTTCCCAGGGCCCTCCTGCCCCTGTGAAAGGAAAGTAAATCTCAAGACCCTAAACCAAATAAGCCAAAGTGAAAAGTCAATCTGGAAACTGGGTCACATACACTTGCCTCCCATTTTGTGTCTAAATAAGATAGCTACAAAGATTTAAAAAAAAAAAAAAAGAAGAAGCATTGCACCTCTCTCACAATTTGCCCACAAATTGTGGGCCCCAAGATTTTTACCCGAAAACAGGTCTGTTTCATTTCACCCTGACAATGTACATTGGTAGCTTATATTCACAGGTATGCAATAAAGGACAGAACTCAAAGTCATCCCTCTGCCTGAAATATATGCATATCTGATTGCTTCCTCTGCCCTATGTTTATCTTATGTAAAAATGCAGATTCACCAAGCTAGACAAATGTGTGACTATTTCTTTACCCGCCCCCCACATGTAAATTGTGTATTCATTGAATGGCTGATCAAAGACTCAAAAGGATGCAACCACTTGCCTCTTATTTACCCACATCCTTTTCAAAAATTTCTTCCTCAATCCCCAATACCCACCCTTTTCCCTTTAAATGTTGAGGTCCCCAGATCCTCCTTAGAAAAACCATGGACCACAATTTTCCCTGTGGTTCTGTATTCTTTTCTGGGTACATCCTTAACCTTGGAAAATAAACCTCTTAAAATGATTGAGACTGCCTTGGTCATTTTTTTTTTTTTTTTTTTTTTACACCTCAAACTTTGAATCCCTAACCCCGCTTCCTCAGACACATGGACCCCAGAGACACAAGGGCAGGGAAGGGTTTTGTTACTGGGTTTCTTAGCTGGGGCTGCAGGGCCCGTGCTTGCCACCAGGGGGCAGCGGGCCCAGCTGTGCTCAGAAGGCACCTGAAGCCAGGGAAGCCCCAGGGTCATCCTGGCCCCCGCGGCCCGCCCTGCCTGCCCCTCCCATCCCGTCCTCTCCCCGCCTCCCTCCCATCCCCGCCCCACCTGGCCCTCCCGCCCCTCCCCTCCCGATCCTGCCTCCTCCCCGCCTGTCCCTCCCGCCCCCACGTAGTGCCCGACAGGAAACTTCCCACCTGGCACTGCCCCCAACCAAAGTCATGAAGGCAAGACTCCGGTTCCTGCCCTCACAGGGTCCCAGAAGCAAAGGCAGTGAAGACCGGGCCCACGTCTCTGCTGCAAGTCCCTGGCACGGGGTGTCTGATTCTCCTTCGCTGTGGCGGGAAGCTGGCCGGATTTGAAGGTAATACCCAAGACCCCGATTCCCAACACGGGGCAGAGGCGAGGGGAACGGTCTAGGGAGCAGGCAGGCCCTGCCTTGAGGCCGAAGGCCTCCGATGGGAGCAGGCACGCATCTCTGAGTGGGGCTGCGGGGGTGGACACTCTGGTGCCTTCCTGCAGGGGAGGGGGATGGCAGGCTGCAGAGGAAGGCCAGAATCCACCGGCCTGCGGCTCCCTAGGCGGGGCCAGGGGTCCAGGCAGGGTCTATTTGGCGTGTGCTTATGCAGGATTCTACCCGTGGATTTTCCTCTAGCTTCAGGACGGTCTGGCTCTCCCAGAGGAACAGGGTAGGAACCCAGCTCCAGCTGTTTTCCTGTAGGTCAGAGCCTGCAGTGGGAGGGTAACTGGGGCCTGTGGAAGGGGACTTCTGGGGTCAGCCCCCAGTCAGGAGAGAGAGGCCCTGGTCCCTGGAGTTCCTGCCTCTAGGGCTGCTGAGTTTGGGGGTACAGACCACAGGACACTGGACATCTTGCTCCCTACCCTTGGCCAAGCTCAGGCCCAGGGCTTAGGGAAAAGGACTGTCCATGCTCCTCTAGTGGCCCAAGGTTGTAGCCATTGGCATTGACCACATGACTGACCACCTGGGCTAGGCCAGGGTCTCCTGGATCAGCCCTGCAACTCTGAGGATAATGTCTTTCCCCACCCCACATCCCCTCTCCCCTTTCCTGGACAGATGGGAGGGAAGCCTGTGAAGCCAGGGCTTGGAAATGAAGCCTTCTACACCAGTGGAAGGAGTCACTGACTTGGAAACCAGGGCCTACCTTCTGTCTGCCTGGGGATCCAAGATGCAGCTGGTAGTTGCAGTTGGGGTGGACGCTGGCACCATTATCTGCCACAACCACCCACAGTGGTGGATGGGGGACAGGGCTGAGGCTGACACTCTGGAGCATGGATGAACAAAGGGTAGGATGTGGCTTTGGATGTGGCTATCAGAGATGCCCCAGACCTGGGATGTGGGCTTCAGGGTAGCTGGCCAAGGAGTTGCCCCTTCCACTGGCTCAGCGGGCGGAAGGGCACAAGCACGAGGATGGTCTTGGTCCCTGGGGGAGACACCTTCTCCGGAGGCCACAGCCCTCTGGATGCAGGGAAACTGGCTTCGCCACAGCCAGCAACAACTTGACTTGGGGCTCCTGTCTCTGCCTCCACGGATTCCAGCCAATCACAATTGCAAGCTCAGGGCAGGGCAGGCATGTGCTAGAGGTGCCCATAGGCCCCATCATGCTCCCTTGCTCTGTGTCCTCCCAGGCCAGAGTCTGTGCAGACACAGAAGGGCCTGACTTTTCCAGCCTTCATGTGGGGGCCCACAGGTCCCACTCCCCAAGGAATCTGGGCCACTGCATGCCCTCACCCAGCCATGGTAGGGTGCGCAGCCATTGTCCCCACACTTGCAAGTATATCCATCTTTGTGCAGCAAACACATAGCCTTAGGTCGAGCATCTGCATTGTTTATCTGACCCCTTTCCTCTGGAGCACCAGTTAGCTGCAGCCTGCCTGTCCTTTCTCACACTTGATAGGGATGACACGCAAAGGGCAGGGCCTAACTGCCACACATCTGCAGCTCCTTACCTCGCACTCCAGGAGGCTAGTTCCCAGGGCAATGCAGCTTTTCAGGCTTCTTGCAGAGGTGCGATTCACTCTGTGAAGACCCTCACATGTGCTGACAACATGCATCCCCAACCCCGGACAGGATCCCAGGGCAGCATACTTGGGAAAGGGGCATCCTGCCGGACACTTCAAACTGCTGTATAGCCACACTCTGCACAGCGGCTGCCCCACAACCCACCTGGCCCTGGTGTCAGCATTTTTGTTTTGTTTTGTTTTGCCAACCTGGAGTGAGGTAGGCAAAAGGAGTCATGGTCTTTGACTATGGAGTCATCAATGCCAGCTGCAGTTCAGCCGTTGCCCTGTGGAGGGCTCTATCTCCCCCACAGAGCTTCTGGCATTTGCTGCTTTGCTGCATCTCTAACAGCCCCGGCCCGAGATTCTCAATGCTTGCTTTAAGAAAGTGACTGAGGCTAGCAGGGCTCTCGGGAGTGTCTGTGCACTGCCTCCTGACTGCAGAAACACGAGGGCCTTCACACACAGTTCAGGAGTGCAGGACCACACAGCCTGGATGGTAATGGGCTGCGACCTGTGCTACCTTGAGCTGCCAGCTCGCATTGGGCCCTGGCTGCCCTGGGGTCCTCAGTGCTGCCTTCATCATGAGAGAAGCTGAAGGACACCTAGCACCCACCACCTGGTGGTGCCCCTCCCCTGCAGGTGCTGGACCTGCCGCTCAAAGGGGAGCCCCAGCTCAGGCAGAGGTACCTCAGCTGCCTGCTGGCAGTACCCAGGGCACATACCCCAACCCTTGGCCTCAGCCTGTGCGGTAGGTGCCAAGAGGCCCAAGCTCAGAGGTTACTGGAGGGGCTAAAAGGGTGTGCTATGCCCACACTCAGCCTGGGCCTGGTCCTGGCAAGTCTGCAGTCGTGCATTTTTGCTACCTCCCCCTCCTCCCCCACAAAGCACCTTTGCCGCCTGTGGTTTGGGCAGTGCGAGCTCCATCTGTAGGAGGCCGGATGATGTCTCAGGGCATTTCTGTGCAGACCAGGGATCCCTGGGAGCTAGCAGGGGGGCCCAGCATACAGGTCCCTGGAAAGTTGTTGGCTGGAGCTCATTCATTGGACAGACACATATGAAGCACCTACTGTGTAAAGCTGCTTTTGCAGGCACTTCACATGATTCATTGAACAGAGCAGACAGAAACCCCGGCCCTTCTTAGGGGCTTCCATCCTAGACAAGTGCCAGCGGCCCCAGTGGATGCCATGGGCAGGCAATGCACACAGCCATGGCACGTGCCATCCCTGCGGATTCAGATGCCTCCTCCCCTGCTGGGGTGGGGCAGCCAACCAGGGGCCAACTGAAAAAGTGCTGCACTCTGGGTCAAGGACAGGGCTGGCAGAGTGCCAGTCTCCACAAACTGTGGATCCACTAGAGGGTTCAGGCCTGGGGCATCCTCTGCAGGAGGATCCCACGAGAGTCCATTCCCCATCACAGGCCTCCGCTGCTCACCGCTGTGCCTTGATTGGCCTGGACAAGCCCGCCCACACCTCCATCATGCCCACTGTGAAGAGGGGCCGGAGACCCACCACCCCTGAGAACAGCATCCTTGCGAAGACCCAGCTGTGAGCGCACAGCAGGCACAAGCCCCTCAGGCCCAAGTGAGGATTCAGCAGCAGATGGGATTCCACCCCCACACTCATGGCCTTTCCAGGTGCCCACAGGCCCTGCGAAGGCTACTCCAAAGGTAGGGAGGTGGCAGAGGCCAGCCCAGCCCAGCCCTCCCCTCTGGGTACCCAGAGGAAGGCCCTGGCCACTGGCTCCAGAGCCCATCACCTGGAGGTGATGGAGGCCAACCCAGTCCTGCCTGGAGGCCCTGGTGAGCTTGCCCAGCGCTGCTCCAACCTCTTCCTGAGCCCATAGGGCAGAGCCAGGGGGTGGCCCAATGGCCTGAGACGAGGGGACCAGGCTGAGAGGAGACTCCAGAGAAGGCACATCAGACAGACTCCTATCAGCTCAGGCATCCTGGCCTAAGGAGGCAGGGCCCCCAAAAGAGCCAGGTCATGGTGCCACTCCAACCTCCCAGCAGACCTGCTGCAGGTCAGAAGGGCCACATCCCTTCTTGGGTCCCTGACCTCATTGGTCCTCACCTGAAAACGGGCACCCAGGCAATGGCCATGAACAGGCAGGCCACGAGCCTCGACAGGGATGGGCCCCAGGTCACAGGGAGGGCAGTTTATTTCTGGAAGGGCCCTGGAGCAGGAGGCTGCCTCTCGTCCACCCGTCCTTCTGTCCTCAAGACAGGTGCTATGGGGCCACAGCGGCATCAACAGCCTCCCTCAGCTGCTGCAGCAGCTCTTTGGGCTGTGGTGAGAACGCGCTGGTGTCCACTCTCTGGAAGTTGGGGTGCACAACCAAGGAGGCCAGCACCTCTGTGATGCGCCCAGCATCAAAGGCTGCCTGTTCGAAGCCCAACCCAGCACTGTCCTCAGCGGCTGCCTCCCTCAGGACCAGGAGCCTCTTCTCAGCAATGACCTTGAGGAAGTGGTAAAAATCTTCAAAGTTGATGCCCGAGCAGGACCTCATGATGACCTGGGCAGAGGGAAGAGGCCAGTGAGCTGACACCATGGACACAGTCCAAGCTGCAAAGCATCCGACATGCGCCCAGTCCCCAAGGACGAAGAGGGGACCAATAAGACAGAGGCACTGAGAAGCCGGACAGTGACCAAGGGAATCTGAGGCTGAAAGCCTGAAATGCAGCCTGAAAGCCTCCCCCAGGGCTCAGCCCAGGCTGTCCCACAGTCACAGCCAGCACCTACCCACAGCTCGGCCTGACAGCCACACCCGCCCTGAGCCTGCAGGCCTCCCAGGGACCTGGCACTGATAGCCTCCACACGCAGCTGCTCCACCTGGCAGTGGTGGTGCCAGTCGGGCATGGAGTCCCTCCACTCGCTGACCTCTTCCTGCACGGCACATAGCTCCTGCTGCAGGAAGCACCACATGTTAGCCAGGTTGAAGCCATTGACCCAGTTGTGGTTGATGGAGATGGTGTCGTCCTGGAAGGGGCACAGTACAGGCAGGCCTGAGCCCATGGCAGGTGCCCCCCAACCAGCCCACATCTCCTGCACCAGGAATCCACTGTGGGGTCCAGCCCTCTACAGCCAAGAAGGCCTTCCTGTCTCCCAGCAGGGCTTGCTCAGCAGGGAAGTGGGTGGTGGGCTCGGACCACCTCAGCCAGTGAACCCAGAGCAAGTAGACCCAGGGACCGGCAAGGGGTGAAACAGAGGTTAGGCCTCAGTGACACCACCTTGTGAAGGGGTCAGCCTCACCCATGAGCCACCCCATTCCAGCCCCACTCTGGCTGGGAGAGTGGGTAGGTGGTGCTACCATCTTCCTGCAGGAAAGCCCTCACAGGGGGCAGGAGAGCAGCACATTACCAGGTTGTGCACCTGGTGGTGCCACCCACTGGGCACAAACACCATCTCGCCCGCCTCCTGCGTGATCTCCAAGGGTGGGCCTGCAAGCTGGCTCCGCGGGTGCAGGTGCGTATCGCAGAGTGCCGGGGAGGTCACGTCATAGGGCAGGTTGCCGTGGCGGTCCCGCAGGGCCTCTTCCTGCCCTGGGGGGAAGAGGAGCCACTTCTTCCTCCCACAGACATTGACAGACCAGCTGAAGGAGCGGAAGATGTCAGCATGGAACGGGGACCTGCAGCAGCAAGAGCGCCTGGTTCATGCCTGTAGGGGCTAGTATGGGCTTTGTCTGGCACCCCAGAGGCCTGGTCCAACTGAAGGAGGGGTGGCCCCTTGGTCTCGAGGAATGGCACCCACTGTGAAGCCTGTGCCAAGCAGACCCCTCCTGCCACCCTGAGCCTCCCGGGGTCCGCTCCGTCACCAGGTCCCTTTGGGTTCCACATCCGTGGCCTCACCAGCTGCCTGCAGGCCCTGCGTAGACAAAGCGGTAGTCATCCACATCCAGTGCATCCCAGAACTCATTCAGCCAGTCGGATGAGAAGTACACAGGCAAGGTGAAAACGTCCTCCACCGGGAAGTCCCTGTGAGGAGGGCGCAAGGGCACCACCGACAGCACGTGAGGCACGAGGACTAGGGCAGCACGAGTGGGCAACTGAGATCACTTGGCTTCAGTGGAGCTTTCAGATGGTTGCAGCCCCCAAAGAGCCCCAGCACCTACTCTGAGCCAGCTGCTGGTGGGGGAGTGGGGTGGGGGCAGTCTGACCACAATGGTTCTGCTTATGAAAAAGTACTGATCATGCCTATAATCCCAGTGCTTTGAGATGCTGAGGTGGATGCATCACTTGAGCTCAGGAGTTCAAGAACAGCCTGGGCAATATGGCGAAATGTAGTCTCTTAAAAAAAAAAAAAAAAAAATTAGCCGGGCGTGGATGTGCATGCCTGTAATTCCGGCTACTAGGGAGGCTGAGGGGATCTATCCCGGAAAAAAAAAACATATTGATCTCCCAAAGAAGAACACTTGCAGCCATGCGGAAGACAATCTAGTTTCTTTTACACCGATTAAAATGCCTCACGGGGAAGAATAGCTCCTCTTTGTGCAGCTAGGGGCCACCTTCATCAGAAAGGCCTCTGGATTCCCGCAGCGATAGGGAAGGTAGCGCCTTGGTGCGTCCCAAGCCCCATTACCTGCACAGGTGCCAGTCTTTGAGGTAGAGACAGCCCCTGGGAGAGGAGTAGCCCCCCTCGATGTACTCTTTCCAGTAGGTGATGTAGTCTCTCAGAGGCATGTGCTCTTTGGGGTTCGAGTTGTATTCTTGGACCCCACAGTTTGCAACTGGTACAACCACGTCTCCTGAAATGAAAGTCAGGCACGGTCCATGCCACCTCCCTGGGCCCCGTCCTCACTCCAAACCGTCTGCAGAGAAACTCTCCAGGGGCCACGCGTCTGGCCCCCCTCACCCTCCCTGGTGCCCCTCTCTAGGCAGAGGCCTCCTGGGCCTGGGTCCCGCCGGCCTGTCCTCCCCGCCCGGGGTCTGCGCCCGCCGCCCCACCGTAGGTCCGTAGCAGGTGGTCGAAGTCGGGCTTCCCCGCGGGCGTCACCCAGCGCCGCCGGCTGCCCCAGCCCCGCGTGAAGGCGCTGGAGAACACGCAGGGCAGGTTGGGCAGGAGGAAGCCCCGCACAAAGTCGGCGTAGGAGAAGTCTCCCGGCTCCGAGACGAAGGCTACCCGGCCCGGAGCCTGGCCGATGCCGGGGACACCACCCCCCAGGCCTCGGAAGTGGCGGTCAGCGAGGGCGAGCGTCTCGCGGTCCATCCAGCTCGGCACGGGTCGAAGGACCCTTCTCCTCACTTCCGCCGGAGCGGAAACGGTGAGGACCAGCCTCGAAACCAGAAGACAGAAAGCGCCGCGTTTCCGCTGGACCAGCGCCTGGGGCTTCGGCCCTACACGCATGCGCGCGGCTCGCCGCGGTCTTCACTGCGCAGGCGCCGAGGCGTAGAGGCGCAGCAAACGCCTGTGGGTTACGTCTGGCTTTCCCCAGGTGAGCGACGGCGGTGGTCTGTTGGGGGCCCGGCCCTAGCCCTAGCGTACGCCCTCGGCTCAGTCCGCGCGCTGTGGCTGACAGCCCGAGTCCTCCTTCCCACATCCCCGGGGGGTGGGGAGTATGCAGGCTGCGCTGGAAGAGGGGCGGAGACAGAGGCGGTTTTAGGGGTGGGAGTGCGGCGGTGCGGGGGCGCCCAGGGATGGTGGGACCCAGAGGGAGAGCTGGGGGGCCCTGGGATGGTGGGATCTAGCGGACATGGTAGGGTCCTGGAGGGGACGGTGGGGACCTGGGGAGACGGTGGCACTTGGAGGGGATGGAGACAGTGGGGATCTGGAGGGGACGGTGGGACCTGGAGGGGATGGGAAGAGTTGGGACCTGGAGGGGATGGGAAGAGTGGGGACCTGGAGGGGATGGTGGGGTCTGGAGGGCATGGGGACAGTAGGGACCTGGAGGGGATGGTAGGATCTGGAGGGGATGGGGACAAGTGGGGACCTGGTGAGAACGGTGGGAACCTGGAGAGGACGGTGGCACTTGGAGGAGATGGGGACATTGGGGACCTAGAGGGGATAGTGGGGATCTGGAGGGGATGGTAGCACTTGGAGGGGATGGAGACAGTGGGGACCTGGAGGGATCAGTGGCACCTGGAGGGGACAGTGGGATCTAGAGAGGATGGTGGGGACCTGGAGGAAAATGGTGGGGGGGGGCGCTGGAGGGGGCAGAGTAACCTAGATGGGAGAATGGGACCCACAGGGGACCTGGAGGGCATGGCATGGGGCCCCAGGGGATGACGGGCGTCTGGAAAAGATGGTGGGGAATGAGGGAGGGTGTGAAATGAAGGTGTGGTGGGAGTGTGGGTAGGCATTTGGGGCTGTGTACACATGAGCGGGGCTGAAATGGGAGGACATTGGAATAGTGACATGAGTAGTGTTTTGCCGAATTTACAACTGGAGTTACCCCAAAAGTGGCGGCAAGGGAGTTTCCCACACTGTCCTCAGGTGGGACCAGTTGGGATACCAAAGAAAGAAGTGCTAAATGCATGGTGAGCCCAGGGCAGTTTTTTTTGGGGGGGGAGGTGGGGAGACAGGGTGTGCAGTGGCGCGATCACAGCTTACTACAGCCTCCACCTCCTGGGCTTGACTAATTCTCCTGCTTCAGCCTCCCAAGTAGCTGGGACTACAGGCATGAGCCACTATGCCCAGCTTAGTTTTCTGGTTGTTTTTTTGTTTTGTTTTGTTTTGGTTTTTTTTTGTAGAGACAGGGTCTCTGTGTTGCCCAAGCCAGTGTCGAACCTTTGAGCTCAAGCGATCCTCCTGCCTTGGCCTCCCTAAGTGCTGGGATTACAGGTGTGAGCCACTGCGCCAGGCCCTGCCTAGAACTTTTGTTAGGGTAACTTTCATATAGAGTGGGCTGCAGCAGTCCTCGAGATGGGCAGTAAGGGAAAAGGGATGTCCTGCCTAGGTATGTCTCTTGGAAGAGGGATGGGTTATGCAGTTTATAGGAAGGTTTCAGGAATTTGGCTCAGGGCCAAGGTCATTTTCTTTGTAGTAAACCTAGATACTTTCTTCCATGTCTGGAAATGTTCAAGGCCCTGGACTGGGTTGAAGCCTGGTGGGGAAAACCTGTGGTTGGGGCACAGAGGGGTCAGGGTACTCTGATTTTCGACCAGGACACAGAAGTGGGGGCCAAGGGGGACCCTATGTGATGTATGTCTTGGTGTGCTGGAGAAATCAGCTCAGACCTACCCACATGGATGCAGAAGGGAAGATAGCAAATTTATTGCCCACAAAGCCTGGCAGGCTGTGTGCGCATAGGCACTCTGTGAGAGAGTGCAGTCTGGGCAGCATTTCCCAGGCATCTTGACAGGGAGACGGAAGGAGGAGCAGTCAGAACCGCTCATCTCTCGCAGAGAAATGAGAGGCAGCTTGTGCTGGTTTGCACACAGTGAGAGGCCTTTGAGTTAGGTTTGGAGGTCTGATGACAGTCTACGGGCCATCAGACCGTGACTGTGTCTTGTAAAATGTGGACACTGGGCTGTCTCATTCCAGACCAAACAGAGGTATCCTAAGGGGGAGAGGGATACCTGCCTTCCCTTTATGAAGCAATGGAAATGTTTTATTTACCCTTATGAGCGGGGATACCGGAGGTTCTAGGAGTGCTGGGGCTCTGAGCCTTGCTGGAAGACTCTTTCCAAGGGGTGTGAGGTTTACCCAGGAGAACAGGGAGGAGCAGAAGAGGGAGGACTAGGAGGAAAGTGAGTTTTGGGAGTCTGAGTCCAGGTAAAGGTGGGATATGGGGGCAGGAGCAGGAGGTGGAGAGTTGTTTTGGGGATTGTGTGATTCAGTGTGTGCTATAGTCCCTTCCTGGTCAGCCCCATTGTGACTTGTATGGTAACGGTATGCAATCGTTTGTTGGGTTTTTTTTTACACTAGAGAATCAGAATGTCTGGAGAAGTTACAGTGCGGAGAAAGAATCACCTCCAGTTCCATCCAGAGACGACCGGGTTTTTTTGCTTTGTTTGTTTTTTGAGACGGCATCTTACTCCGTCGCCCAGGCTGGCGTGCAGTGGCACGATCTTGGCTCACTGCAACCTCCGCCTCCCAGGTTGAAGTGATTCTCCTGCCTCAGCCTCCTGAGTAGCGCCTCCCAGGTTGTAGTGGTTCTCCTGCCTCAGCCTCCTGAGTAGCACCTCCCAGGTTCAAGTGATTCTCCTGCCTCAGCCTCCTGAGTAGCGGGGATTACAGGCGCGTACCACCATGCCCAGCTAATTTTTGTATTTTTAGTAGAGACAGGTTTCACCATGTTGGTCAGGCTGGTCTCGAACTCCTGACCTCGTGATCTGCCCGACTTGGCCTCCCAAAGTGCTGGGATTACAGGCGTGAGCCACCACGCCTGACTGAGATGACCGGTTTTTATTTCCTGGTGCAGAGCCGGTTTTTCCACGTTCCTTCACATTCATTCATTCCTTCATTCTCGCTCTCCGCTCTTCTGTCCCCCTAGTCCTTGCCTATACGTTCACGCACAGGTGCACACACACACACATACACAGAGTCTCTTTCTCCATCGTGTATAATATACATACGTAAACTTTTGCTACTTTTAGCCTTTTGTTTTTTACTTGACAATATGCTGTAGCATCTTGCCACATATTGACCTCAATATTGACAATTAAACTGACCTTAATCGACCTTGGTCCCTAGTCCGCAGGGTGCCCCCTGGGGTCAGTGTCACTGCTGTATATACAGGAGGCCTGGAGTGTTATCAGCTCTCATGGGACTGGAACACAGGCTTGTGTCACCCAGAGCCCCCTAGGTCAGCCCTGGGATCGCTTGGGAATGGCAAGAAATCCACATTCTTGGGCCCCACACAGTACTCCATTAGGACGCTTTTATTGTTTTTCTTTTAAGACAGGGTCTTCCATTGTCACTCAGGCTGGAGTGTAGTAGTACAATCTTGGCTCACTGCAACTTCTGCCTTCTGGGCCGAAGTGATCCTCCCACCTCAGCCTCCCAGAGTGCTGAGATTACAGGTGTGAGCCACTGTGCCTGGCCAGGATGGGTTTTAAGTCAGCACTTTGGAGAAAATGCAATACGCTTTGTGCTGAATGTGTGCTCCTCTGTCACTGTGTTGAATGCAAACAGCCCCAGTGAGCGTATCTGCACCTTATGGCTAGAGTTGGGAACCTCTGAGGGAGTGGAAAGAGGGTCTGGGGAGCAGGGGAGGGGAGCCTGGAAAGATTGGCCGCACCCTATCGCCCCTGTGGGCACACACAGCCACCACTGTTCTCACTGAGCTTCTTGGTCGCAAGTTAGTGGAAGGTGTGCAAGATGTTTGTTCTGTGACTGTGGAAATTAACTAAAAATAAGTTGTTTACTGGGTACTGAGCCTCACTCAGGGGATCTTTGAGTGATGGAAATGCTGAAAGAGACCCATTGTACAGATTGTCCTGCGTGCTGAGCCATCCCTGTGCTGCAGACTTCCTCCCCGAGAGCGTCACTTGTGTGAGTTGGCTGCAGACACCCTTGGGCCCCTGGCCATGACCTCCCTCAAGGATTCAGCTGTGTGTTCTCAGGGTCAGCGCGGGTCCCCAGGCCCATACTTGCACTGGAGGAGGCAGGTTGCAGATTGCAGCAGGCAGGGACACTGTGAGGGCTCCAGGACTTAGACTAATTGCAGAACTGTGTGGTACAGGAGGGCATTGGCACAGCCCTGTTTCCATGTGGTGTGGTTGTGGTCGACTCAGCACAAATTCACTGGGTGCCTATGGTGTACAGCAGGCCTTGCAGCCCTCCCATGACAGTTGCCTTCTCTAGTGTGACAGACATGAAAGCACCAGCTCTCTTGAGTTTTGTTTGGGCCGTGGTTGGTGACAGTGCCTTAGGAAGGTGAGGAAGCCCTCTGAACAGAGACCTGAGGAGTGGAGCCACCAGTGAGACTTCCTGGCATGGAAAGGCTGCTGGGAGCAGAGGGCAGAGGAAGGCCAGGGTGGGGAGGCCGCACGTCCCGTAGAGCCCATGAGGCTGCGGTGAGGAACTTGGATCCCATTCCAAGTACACAGGGAAGGGCTTTGGGCAGAGAAGTGACATATTCTAATTCTGTTCAATGACTGTCTCATTGACTGCTGGAGGGGGAGTGGGTGATGGGGACAGGATGAGGTCAGGAGGTTGCCTGAGAGGTTGTCCAGGTGTGGAGGGAGGGAAGACTGCCTTGGATGGTAGAACTGTGGAAAGTAACTAAAAGTAGGTTGTTTCCTGGATATTGAGTATCACTCGGGGTCACACATATGATGGAAAGACTGAAAGAGACCCATTGTACAGATTGCAGTGTGTGATGAGTGAGTCCCTGTGACTACGACTCCTTCCCCAAGTGTGTTGCTTGTGCTGGTTGGCGCAGACAATACCTGTGCCAGGTCAGTGGTGTGGTCTTGGGGTGGAAGGCGGGGACACAGCTGCCAGGACATGCTCATGGCATGTTTGTGAGGGGGAGGAAGAGAGGAGTCAGAAGTCCTGGGCCTGTGGTGCCTTTACTGAAAGAGGAACCGACTCTGGTGCTGCTACACTGGGGTGCCCATTAGGGGTGGGAGGAGATGCCCAGCAGGTGATAGGGGAGGAGCTGAAGGAGGGGCTGTGAAGTTGGGGTACCCGTTAGGGGTGGGGGCAAATGCCCAGTGGGTGATAGGGAAGGGACCATGAAGTTGGGGTGCCTGTTAGGGTCAGGGACAGATGCCCAGTGGGTGATAGGGGAGGGCCTGTGAAGTTGGATTGCCCGTTAGGGGTTGGGGCAGATCAGCAGGTGATCAGAGGTCCAAGTTTGAAGCGTGAAGGAGTCTGGCTGGAGTGGGTGTTTGGGAGGTAGCGGCTTGTGGGTAATGTTGAGTTTCTGGCCTGTGTTGTCTCACCTGGAAAAAGAGGGTGTGCCCTGTGCAGTCAGGTACATGAGGAGGCTATGGCCAAGGAGAATGGATGCAGGCACTCATGGAAATAGGGTTGGAGACCTGGAGAGAGTAGTGGCCAGGGAGCCAGGGTTCAGTGACTCTCAGCAAGGCCCCTCGGCTCAGGGACCAGGTCCAGCTACCACGTTTTTGTAAGTGAGGTCCCGTGGGGCAGCACACCCTGTGTCGGTGTCTTGTGTGTGGCCACTTTCATTCCACCCCAGCAGAGCTGTGTAGTTGTGACGGAGACCATGCATGGTCCTTCACAGAGAGTGCAGTGCCTGGCATGGGAGGGGCGGAGAGGTCTTGGGGCTGAGAGAGAGAGGGTGGGATCAGGGCCCCAGGAGGAGGGTCTGGCCTTGGAGGTGAACCGGGACCATGTTCTCCCATGGCCTCTGTGTGGGGCCAGGGGTGTCATCGGGTAGGGGAATGCCTGGCGAGCGTGGGGATCGAGTCCAAGATTGGGCTGCTTCTGATGTTCCATGGGGTGTCCTCGATTCTGTCCTTGCACTGCATCTCTGTTGGCTAAGGTTTTCTGGGAATGAAGCCCTGGAAACCTGCAATTGGAAAAGCGAGGCTACAAGTTTCTCTTCTGGCTTCTTCCTGGGTTGTTGTCAAACTTGAATACTTTCCTTATATTTATTGTTTAAAATGTGATAATGAGAAGAGCCTTGGTTGTTCATGTCCTAGTTGTTTGGTCTGTTTTCCCTTCTTTCTTTTTTTAAAGAGACGGAATTTCACTCTATTGCCCAGGCTGGAGTGCAGTGGTACAATCACGACTCACCGCAGCCTGGACCTCCCAGGCTCAAGTGATCCTCCTGCCTCAGCCTCCTGAGTAGCTGGGACCACAGGTGCACACCAGCACGCCCAGCTTTCTTTTTGAATTTGAAACATTTTAGAGCTGGTGACCTTAGGTCTTCTGGTCTTACTTTAACAGTGGGTAAACAGGTCCAGAAGGTAAGGTGATGTTTCCAGAGCTGTAAACTGTGCTGCAATACCAGTAACAGGATTTCTCCGGGAAGTGTGTGCATCATTTCCCTCCACACTCCTGGAATACCTCCCAACCATGCCTGCTTAGCAATGGTTAGCACACGTTCACTGTCCATGCCGTGTCTAGCTCTCTGTATGGAGGTGGTGGTGGTAAGGTGTGGTCCCTCCCCTCAAAGGCCAGGTATGGCTGAGGTCTGGGCAGCCTCTTCAGCCAGGAGCACAGGCACAGCAACTCCAGGGCTGAGCAGGGAGGGCCACGGCCCCTCCTGTGGGTACTGGCTTGCCTGACTTTGGGGACCATGACTGAGTTGGTATAGTTTATCCTCCTCCTAATTCTGAGAAGCAGACATCTTTGTGTACCCATAGTCCAGAACCTGCTGGGTGGCCCTGCAGCTGCTGTGGCAGAACAGCATCATAGGTCCTGTGTGTGGCCTGCTGGGCCCTCGCCATGGCCCTGATGGGGAACAGGTGGCCCTGGAGGGGGCAGGTCCTGTGTATGGCCCACTGCGCCCTTGCTGTGACCCGGGGGGTGCTGGGGGTGTAGCTAGGTTGGCCATGGTACTGAAGGTCTTGGCGCCCTCTTCTGTGTCTCCTGAGGGGCCATGTGGGGTGCTCAGGTGAGTGTTCCCCTGTTGCAGAGGAAGGTGCAGTGAGATACCTGCTGCCTAGGGCTCCCACTGGCCTCCACCTGGTGGTGACAGATGGTATCGCCTAGGAAGGGCAGCGCTGGCCCACCCATGGATCTGCTTGGCCTTGGTATGTGCCAGGCACTGGTGTGCCAGGCCCTTGGTGTGTGCTAGAAGCCCATCTGTCAGGCCTTCCCCAGAGGAAGAGGCCAGTCTTAAATCTCCCAGAGCCTTCCTGAGCAGGGAGAGTGCGAGGTGCTTTGTGTGTGTGGATGTTGGGATTCCCTGCAGTCTGGCTGAGACAAGTTCTCACAAGGTCTCCCGTGGGCTCTAGCCTCCCTGAGTCCCGGCTCTCCTCTGTGACTGGGTGCTGTGGTCACTGCTAGCCTTGGCCCGTTGCTACCCCTGCATTGCGTGTTCCTCGAGACTGCAGAAGCCTCCCCTTCCCGGCAGTCCCAGGCCTTGCAGCCTCTTCCAGAAGGTTCTCTGGCACCGGCTCCCTTCACTGCTCAGTGGCAGTCAGAGGCCGTGTCATCATTGCTGGCCTTTAAATGTCTCTATCTGTCTGCTCCCCTGGACCTCCCTTGGTGCCTGGACTGTGTCATGTGCCTCCTTAAGAGCTGCTTTCTTGGAGTTGGGAGACATGGTCAGCCAAGGTGCCCTGGGTTCCTCGAGCTTTCATCGTGATAAGCTGCCTACAGGGTCCCTCAAACCCTGACATTTTTGTTATTTCTAAGTCTCGTATCTTATTTTGTGTTGATGATAGAATTCTGTTACTTAACATAGCAGCTTCCTTTTCGGCTTCTCCTAATTTCAGGTATAGTCAACCCTCAGTACCTGTGGTTTGCTCCCAGGACCTCCTGCAGATGCCCAAGTCCCTGGTGTGAAGTGGCGTGGTATCACGTGTCCTCTCTGCACATCCTGCCGTCAGCCTTACGTCATCTCTGTCACTTACAAGCCTGCCATGGTGACATGCTGTGGGGGTAGTTGGTGCTGTGTTGCTTAGGGAATAAAGACAGGAAAAACAGTCCGTGCATGTTCAGTGCAGGGACAGCTCTTTTTTTGAGTATTTTTTGACCTGTGGGTTGCTGAATCCACAGATGTGGAGCCCAAGGATGTGGCGGGCTGGCTGTGCTGGTGATTAGTGATTAATTCACACGACCGATGAGAGCTGGTGATCTGGACTGATGTACAGAGTGGACACCAACAGCTGATTGGCATGTATGCGTGTCTGGGAAATTCAGTCCTGACCTTTCTACAGAGATATAAGAGGAGTACTGGGAGGTATTTTTGGAACACTTGAGCCACATCAGCGTAAAAGTTAGATTCATTGTGCTGTGAAGGAGTTGGGTCATTTCACTTTAATGTGACACCTTACTTTTGTACGAAGTCTTGATGTCCCCGAATAGAAACATCTTAGGGTGTTGTGAGCTGAGAGTGGGTGTGTGGCATTTGCTGCCTAAATATTTAGTGGCATCAGAGAGCAGTCTGGTGGGAAGGACCCACACCCTGGAGCAGAATGGCCTTGCAGATGTCATATGCATCACCCAGGGGGTGCAGTGGGTCTGAGATGGCTTCCACCTTCCTGTAGGGGGCCCCAGCCTTCGTGGTCTCTGCCATCTTGGCACAGTGGGCTTCCTGTCTGCCTGGATCCCAGGTGGATGCTACACACGTGGTGGATCTGCGTCCCAGCTGGAGAGCCCTGGGTTCAGGAAATCCCTCATGCTGTAATGGGCATGTCCACAAGGCAAGCCTGCTTACTTCTGCCCCCAGAGGAGATGGCATCCTTAGTACCCAACTCACATCTTCTCTCTGGCCAAGAGGGAGAAACTAGTCGCAGCCCCAGGCTGCTTGCCACGCAGGCATTCTGGAAAGTTTAGTCTGGGCCGAAGCTGCCATGGACACACAGGGATATAAGGAGAGCTGCATCCCATCCACATCCACCCAGTCTCGTCCTGTCGAGGCTTCCAGCAGGATTTCTCATTGATTAGCCTGGTTGGGACCGAATCTGTCTGGTCACAGGGCATTCAGTCAAGGCCACCCCCTCAGCCATGTCCCAGGGGCCCAGCTGCATAGACATCCTAAAGTCCCAAACATCCATCCCATTCATTCAGTGACAGGTTGTTGCCGAGGAGGGTAATGAATGAAATGGGGCCCTTCCCCCTCACAACTTCCAGCCAGATGAGCAGGCGGCACTCTCCATGTGCTGAGTGCCATGCCCTGGAGGCAGGGCGGATGTGGGAGAAGCTGGGTGGCGGCTCTGCCTGTGGCCACATGGGCAAGCTGTGGACTGGGGAGACTAGCCAGGCAGCCACCACAGTCCAGCCACACCTCCTTCCCTGCAGTGGTTGTGCACCCTGTGGTCTGCGTGTGACAACATATTGTGTGTTCTCAGATGGCTGCATACTCATATATAATTAGGGTCCCATTTGATGCAGTCTTTTCAAATGCAGGTGTGGCTTTTCAGTGTGTCTTATCTAGCCTTGTGTTGGGGACATGGTGTCTAGTGCAGCAGTTGCATGAAAGACCTGGCTCTCGAGAGTGTAAACTGCATGAGCTACAGGAACCAGGGACCGGATCAGGGTAGGTGGTGCCCAGCAGGGCATTTGGCACACAATGGGACTCATGAACATGCTGCCAGAAAGCGGAGGACCCCACAGCCTCTAGCCGTGCCATGGAAAGCCCACACTTTTTGATGTCTGGGGGAATTACACTGGCTGGCTGTCCTGTTTGTATAAGTAAAGTCATGTTACAGCGAAATTCTGTGAGAGAAGTGGGAGAAATGCCACTCTACCCTTGGACCCCTCTCTGCTGTCAGAACCTTGGCTAGGCATCCCCGGCCTGGCTCTGACCCTGGCAGAGTCCTGCACTAGTGCCTGGATCTCGCACAAGGCCCTCGTATTAACTTGCACAAGGCCCTTAACCTTACGTTATCTGTACGATGAGAGAGTTGGGCTGCATGTTCCGTGAGGGTTCGTTCAAATCTATCATCCAAGACTTTCCAAACTGTACTGATAAATGTAGATGTGAAAACATGATAGGACACCTTCATTGCTTGCAGCTATGTAAAACTACATACATACAGTAAGTTAGTACATGGACGTGTTACTACTCAGTTCTGTAGAACGCTGTAGGGTTAGCTGGGGTTATGAGAAGGGAAAACACTTGTCTGCAGGATTGTTTTCTCTATGCAATGAAGTTGATGAATGGAAGTTTCCGAAGGGGAATGTGCATCTAAAGGGAACATCACGGCCAAAAGACAGTGCTCCTTGGAATGGTCTGAGAGTACATCCTGGGACTGAGGTCTAAGGCCCAGGGCCCTGGCAAAGTCTCCAGTGATGTCCTTCTCAAGTCTCGTCCAGCAGTGGACACTGATCCAAGCAGGGTGGCTTTGCTGGGTGCAGGGGCACAGAATGTGGTGAGGGAGATGACAGTATGAACCCTCTGCCTGGGGGATGGGCATGAGTCTGGGACTCAGGGGTCCTGGTTCCAAACCAGCCCTCCTGCTCTGGCTGCTCCTCCTTCACCTGCTGAGAGGGTACAAGGGCTTTGTCCTGCAGCCACAGGTGGATAGAGAGTCAGCTGTGTGCTGCAGCCTGTGTGAGCCCAGAGCTGCAGGGGAGGCGGCATCCTTTCGTGGTTGCTTGTGTCTCCAGTCCACGGGTGATGGCACAGCGTTACTGTCTCTTCTCCTTCAGAGGCAGAAGAGGCCTGACCTTGGCGCAGACAGACCCAGGAACAGATGAGCAGGGACATCTGCATCCACGCCTGGCCGTGCACTTACTACCTGGAGCCTGAGAGGCGATGGGTTGCTGGACAACTGTCCTTAACGTTGCTGTCACTCAGGTTCATGACTGACAGCACTGGAGAGATTCTGGTCAGCTTACCCCTCTCCAGCATAGTTGAGATCAAGAAGGAGGCTTCTCATTTTATCTTCAGCTCCATCACCATCCTGGAGAAGGGCCATGCCAAGCACTGGTTCAGCTCCCTGCAGCCAAGTCGAAATGTGGTCTTCAGCATCATTGAGCATTTCTGGAGGGAGCTGCTGCTGTCTCAGCCTGGAGCTGTGGCAGACGTGTCTGGCCCCAGGACCCGGGGCAAGGAGCTGACGGGACTCATGGCCGGATCCCAGAAACGCCTGGAGGACACGGCGAGGGTCCTGCACCACCAGGGCCAGCAGCTGGACAGCGTCATGAGAGGCCTGGACAAGATGGAGTCAGACCTGGAGGTGGCGGACAGGTGGGCTTGCTGTGTACACTTTGCAGGGCACACACAGAGTAAGATGCACATGTGTGGGGGCTCATTGTGCCAGGCACCGTTCCAGGCCACTGCACCATATTTGCCCACATCCAGCATTCTGAGATCATGGCTGTTCACCT
Organism: Trachypithecus francoisi; assembly: GCF_009764315.1. Classification (NCBI taxonomy): domain Eukaryota; kingdom Metazoa; phylum Chordata; class Mammalia; order Primates; family Cercopithecidae; genus Trachypithecus; species Trachypithecus francoisi. Next base: position 85,465,532 of record NW_022681470.1, read on the forward strand.
GCTGTACATGCTTAGTGGGTACACACCGTAAGATCCAGCACTCGGAGACCAAGGCTGTGAATACACTGTGCACTCTGCTGGAAACACACAGTGAGATCCGAGTGAGTGCTGGCTCACTGGGTGCCTGGCACCACTGCTCTCCACTGCACCATGCTGAGTCCACACCCAGCAAGCAGAGACTGTGCTGTGACCTCCTGTTTCTGGCTTCTGTGTGGTGATGGGGATAGACCCTGGCTCTGAGGTCACAGAGGGTAGAGTGAGGTCTATCTTGATGATGGCCTCTGTTAGTAAGGTGTCCCCTGTCAGTGTCTGTGGCTCCTATGTGGTAATGGGGATGGGCCCTGGCCTCTGAGATCACAGAGGGTGGATTGAGGTCTGTCTTGGTGACAGTCTCTGTGAGTGAGGTGTCTCCTGTCAGCATGTGCCATTTGTTCATGAGCTATGTTCTCCTGTTATGTTTCTTAGTATGAAAATCCTCGTGTATGTCCAGAAAATTTCTTCAGTTTGTTTAAGAATGCTTTTCTTTTTCCAAGTCCCATTTTTGCTTTCTGAGTCCTGCTGTCTTCTGTTTGGGTACTCATTTCTTATTTGGCTTTCTTTTAGTGTTGCTATTCTAGTGTATGTTTCTGGTTTTTATCTTCCTACCATTTTTCATTTGTACTTGTAATTTCTTAGAACTCTTTCGTGTTCCTCCAGTTTCCTGGAAAAACCTTTGGGTCTTACATCATGGCCTGGGCATCTTCTCTGTTTGGATATTATTAATAGTCTTGTTTTGCTTATGGTTTCTTGGTTTTCAAGGTGCTTGTTTATTGCCTGTTTTTTTTTGTCGCAGTCATTTTTCCTGAGATGGTGTGTGTGGGGCTGAGGTATCAGCCCCGGCCCCTTTACTGGGACCCTCAATTCCTCATCCTGGGGTCTCCTGTCTGGAGCATGAGTCTTGGAGGGCTGCTTTCTGGCTCAGGTAGAAGGTTCACTCCCTCTGCCCTCGGGTTCCATCCAGTCCCTCTTCCGGGACCGGGGGGTGTCCACTTGGGTGGGTCCATCTGGGAGCCGAGGGTCTCCCAGTGCAGTGCCACATGGACTTCTGCCTGCGTGTTCCTGGTTCTTCCTGCCCCTGCTGGGAGGGTGCTGGTACTCCCTCCTCGTCACCCCATAGGGCTCTGGCATCCTAATTGCGTCACCTCTCAGTATCCCACTGCTGGCGTACTGTCCGCCTTCCTGGGTTTGCCAGTCTGCCCCCTTTTCAGTGTCAGGCTGCCACTGTGTTTGTCTGTTTCCTTTGTGTTTGGAGAAGTGTGTGTTGAGTTTGCCGTCCTCTATTGCTCTCTGCCCCTTTTTTAAGGACACGTCTTTGAGAGCACATGTGTGTGCGCGCGCGTGTGTGTGACTGTGTATTGTCTGTGTATGTGTGTCTGTGTGTGTCTGTGTGTTTGTGTCTGCATGTGTATTTGTGTGTGTCATCTGTGTGTGTGTGTTTCAGTACACATAGCTCAGGTTTTTAAATGCTTTCAATTATTTTTATTATTTCTTGAAAAGTCGTTTTGAAGCGTGTTGTTTCTCGTTTTGTGATTATTTGGAGGAAAGTGAGAACTTCCTCCCAGCACCCACAGCTGCAGTGGGCGGAACCTCTGTGTCCCTGGAACCCCACCTCAGCATTGGCCACTGTCCCTCAGCCCTAAGGTAGGGTCGTATTGGTGCATCAGTATGGCATGTGGGTTAGTTGGACTGAGGTCACATCTTCTATTTGACTAAGAGGAGATCCTTTCAGTCAAAGCTTTGCTAGCACAAGACTCGAGCCGGAAGATGACAGAGCCCCCGACAATCCCAGCTCCTCTGTGTAACTGGCAGGTATGTGTTCTACCCTGGCCAGGTCAGGGGGCCAGCAGCTGGAGCCCCAGGGACAGTCATAGGCCCAAGGCCATGACTCTGTTGCTCGGATCAGTTCTTGTTCTTTTAAGGCCTTCAGCAGATTGCATGGGGCCTGCCCACATTACAGGCCCAGCTGCTTTCCTGGGAGTCTGCCAATTTCTATTTAATCTCATGGACACACACACCATCACAGACACGTGCAGAGTAGTGCTTGACGACTGGGCCTCATGGCCCTGCTATATGGACACTAATGTGACCATCCCGGCCTCCTGGTGAGGTCCCAGCCTCCTGGTGAGGTCCCTGCCCTGGTGAGCTGGGACCAGCCCTCTGCCCTCCAGCCTGTGGGATTCTGGAGCCCTCCCCATGGTGCCTCCACCCTGGCTCCTCCCTCCCCTGACTCACTGCTGAGGGGTGTCCCAGGGCTGGACCCTGAGAGTGTCTGCAGGGGGAGGTCCGGGGATATTCGCAGAAGACTGAGCCCTAGCCATAGGTGAGGGTGCTGTGGTCCTGGAGCGGAGGCTGTGGGTGCACAGTGTGGCTTTCCTTGCTTCCTGGGGTGTCGTCCTCCTCCCAGTCACAGACAAAAAAATGCCATGGAGAAGGAGCATCTTTTTCTGTGCCCAGCCGAGTTTCCACGTGGCCACCTGGCATCGGTGCCAGCGTTGTGTGCACCCAGAGACTGTGTAGAGGGAGATTGGGAGGAGGCTGCCAAGGCAAGCGACCTGCAGTCCTGCCAGGCTCACGACCTCAGTCCTCCTGCCTGGCGGGAAAGAGCTCTGAGCACCAGCGCTAAGAACGAACCAGACACGAATGCAGGCAGGCACAGGGCCTCACTCTGACATGCTCCTCGGCACATGAGAATGGGGGTGCCGAGGATCAGCTGAGAGCGCGCCTGGCTGGCAGCGAGGCCTGTGGTGGCCAGGATGGGTGGTGGGACAGGTGGTGGGGCTGATGCAGGGCGGGCTACTCCTGGGAGACAGCTACTGAGCAGGAGAGAGACGTGGTGGTGCAGGCCGACGCAGGTGAACATAGGACGGCCTGTCCCATGAGAGTGGGAGACACGAGGTGGGCTTTTCACCTCACAATCAAGGCCACAGTGGTCAGGGAGCACTAAAGGGGCCCAGGTGCTGGGTCAGATGCTGGTGTTGTGGGTGGAACTCTTGTTTCTTTGGCTCAGCCCATCTTTGGGTAACCCACTACATTTCCAGAAGGGACAGGCCGATCGCTTGGTGCGCGGCTCATTTCCCCAGGCCCACAGGCAGGGCTCCCAGCCTCCAGTACATGCAGGAAACAGAACAGACACAAGCAAGACAAATCTGACACAGGATTTTGAAAAGCAGGTCAGAAAAACAATGTGAAAGATTGGGGCCAATTACATAAAGACTTTGTTTTTAAGTATAATTATTTTTTGCAGCTTTATTGAGGTATTGCTGAGAAAACCTGTGTATGTTTCAGGCATGTGGCTTGGTGATGCGATGTTTGTACCCACTGTGAAGTCGCCACCACAGTCATGCCCATGAGCACAGCTCTTACCTCATATGCCTGTCATTTTGTTCCCTTTTTCTTTTTTTCCTTGAGAGTGTTGAGAACACCTAAGATCTGTGTTCTTGGCAGATTTCAAGTGTACTATTAGTATGGAGAGCTGCAGCTACCATGTCATTACTGCCCAGAGCTTGTTCATCCTGTAACCAAAGGTGGCCCTTGGCCACCCTCTCCCAGCTTCTCCACCCGCCCCACATCTGCCCTTCTCTCTGCTTCTGTGAGTTTGGCTTCTTGAGGTCCCACATGCGTCATGCAGGGTTTGTCTCTGTGTCTGGCGCCTTTCACTCAGCATAATGTGCTCCATGTCTGTCCATCTTGGTGAAATGGCAGGATTTCCTTCTTTTTTATGGCTGAATAAAATTCCATGGCGTATAGACACTATATTTTTGTACCCGAACTCAGGTCTCGGCCACTCATTGCTTGAAAGCCAAAACCCAAGAGATGAGCTTTGGTGAAAGAAAAGTTAGCTTTATTAAGGAAGCCAGCAACCTCTGGGTGGTAGACTCGTTTTCAAAAACCACCTCCCTGAGTTGTGACTACAGGTCAGGGGTTTTTAAGGGAAATTAGGGGAAATGATTAAAGCACCCTTGTGAAACCTGCAAAGTCTCAGATGGGCAGTTGATCCTTGCTTTCTTGGTCAATGCTTTGTGGCCTTCTGCAGGCATCATCAGCCTGTTCTTATCAGACTGATCAGCCTGTTCCCAGAGCTGTTGGTTCCCAGAGCTGTTGAGTCCCAGAGTGAGTTGTTGGTTCCCAGAGTTGTTGGTTGGTGTATTTTCTTTTATTTCTGTTGAAGGTCCTGTTTTCCCAAGGCATTTTTAATAATCTGCAGACTCAAGCAAAGCAATAATTATATTCAAGTAAACAAGCTTTTCTCTAAGTTGGAGTCAGTACTGTTCCATTTTCTCAATCCATTCGTCTGTGGATGGACATGTGGTTTCCATGCCTTGGCTATAGTGAAGCACGATGCAGTGAACATGGGAGTGCTGGTGTCGCTTTGAGATACTGGTTTTATTTCCTTTGGCTATTGTGGAGGCTAAAGCAACTCCATCTTGGATGCTAATCGGCTTTCTTAACATCTGATTAACCCCAATTCTGGGGATGCCTCTTAAGATTTCTACCTCACTTATTGTTCCTTGTGTAAGGGCAGGTACTTACCACATACCCTGCCCTTGGGCAGGTTCATGTGGCATTCTTATCTTTTCCTGCGGGGTCTGTCCTACACATATGTCCCCTGTGGTGCAGAAGCCCTGGGTCTGGGGGCCATGGCGTGGGATCCACTGCCTCATCTCACTGCTGCCCAAGACACAGACCTGCCTTCGTGTCCATAAGTCGCTGTTAGATGCTTCCTTCTGAGAAGCGGGGTCTGTCATCTTCTTTCTGCAGCCTCTCAGCTTCCTTACGTCGCAGGCAGTTTTACATAGGCTTGCCCACTGTGGAACAGGTGTAAACCCACAAGCAGGATTGCGAGATCATAGTGGTTCTGAAAAGGAAAGGTTCCCTTGTCCCCCTCACAGGGCATTCGACAGGGGGAGTGGCTGGCTTCTTCAGTGCCCTGCTGCCCAAACCTCTAGGGGAGCATACAGACGGGCAGGCTGTGGGTCTCCAACCCCACGATAGCATCTAGGGGTGGATGTTTACAGCTCCTGGAGCCCCAGTGGGTATGTGCTACCATGTGCTCTTTCAGTTTAGCCATCTGTAGGTGGCTTGTGTTAACCAGCTCAATCAGATCCTCTACCCTTTTACAAGGCAGAGGGCTTTCTGTATCCTGGGATTCTTGCCTTGGTGTACCAGAAGAATGAGATTGCACGTCGGCTTGGAAAATAAGTGCAAGGTTTTATTGAGTGGAAGTAGCTCTCAGCAGATGGGGAAGCCCAAAGGGAGATGGTTTTCCCCTGGAGTTGGGCCACTCAGTGGCCTGGGCTCTCCTCCAACTGCCCCAGCCAAACTCTACATCATTCTGCCCGTTGGTGGCCTGCAGCTGTGCTGATGCCTGTTGGTGCATTCCTGTCAACATCCAGCCACCCTTGTATCCCTCTGCTGATGTGCTCCTCTTGATGTCTGGCCACCTGTGTGTCTGTCTGCTAGGGTCTCAGGATGTTTATAGGCACAGGACGGGGGTGTGGCAGGCCAGGGTGGTCTTGGGAAACGAATTTGGGCAGGAAAACAAAAATGCCTGCCTGTCTGTCCGTGAGGATGGAGCCCTAGTCAGGGACCATGCCCTCCTCTACCCAGCATTTCCCTTCCCCTTTTCCATATCATTTAAAGGGACTATGCCCTCCCCTTTCCAGCACTTCCAAAACTGTTCCTTGTTAATTTTTTGAGGAGCCTCCATGCTTTTTTCCGAAGTGGCTGGATAGAGAGATTTTTAAAGTGTGTGCACCCATGTCATTGTGTGCTTGGCAGGTCACCTCACAGCACTGTGATCAGAGCTGGTGGCCTGCCCTGCTTCTTCAGGAGGCACAGGAGCATTGTAGGCCTTTGAGGGGAACACTGAGGAAATGAGGGGGTCACAGGAAATTGAGAGAACTAAAACCAGGACCTGTGAGAGGGAATCAAAAGTGTTTTGCCTGGAGAGGAAAGCTGACCAAGACTGCCTAAAATAACTGATGGCTGTCACTTGAGACCTTTTTCTTTAGAAAGCTAAACTAGGTCCTTTAGTTGTATAAACTAAAAGTAAAATCCTAAGCACCCCAGCTGACTGAATGGATCCCGTCTTATCCAAGGGGATACCAAAGTAATTCTGAAAAACTAGTTCAGACCATGAAAAGAAGGAGGGGTTCAGACATGCCTCATTATGCCCTCCTCCTACTGCAGGTTGGAATTGGAAACACTTGCCATCAGTCATCTCTCAGTGCAGCCACCTATAAGACCTAATCTCCGTAACAACCTTGCCGCCCCCCCCCCATCTCCAGCCCAGACACTCCTTTCAGTTGATTCCAGGTTTTTATTTATTTTACTTTTTGAGATAGGGTCTTACTCTGTCACTCGGGCTGGAGTGCAGTGGCGCGATCACAGCTCGCTCCAGCCTCCAACTCCTGGGCTTAAGTGAGCCTCCCAACTCAGCCTCCCATGTAGCTGGACCACGGACATGCATTACGACGTCTGGCCAGTTTTCTTTTCTTTCTTTTCTTTTTTCTTTTATTGGAGATGGAGTCTCGCTCTGTCACCCAGTCAGGAGTGCATTGGCGTGATCTCGGCTCTCTGCAACATCTGCCTTCGAGGTTCAAGCAATTCTCCCACCTCAGCCTCCCGAGCAGCTGGGATAACAGACACACACCACCATGCCCAGCTAATTTTTGAATATTTGATAGAGACACGGTTTTGCCATGTTGGCCGGGCTGGTCTCAAACTCCTGGGCCTCAAGTAATCCACCTCAGCCTCCTGAAGTGCTGGGATTACAGGTGTGAGCCACTGTACCCAGCCTAGTTTTTAAATTTTTTTGTAGAGATGGAGTCTCACTTTGTGCCCATGCTGGGATTCCAGGTTTTTAGATAATAACTCTTAACTAAAGGTGACAGGAATGCACCGACAGGCACCGGCTCGCCTGCAGGCCACCAACTGGCAGAACGACATGGAGTTTGTCTAGGACAATTGGAGGAGAACCTGGGCCACTGAGTGGCCCAACGCCAGGGGAAAACCATCTTTTAACCAATTGCCAATCAGAAAATCTTTTAATCTACCTGTGACTTGTAAGCCTCTGCTTTGAGTTATCCCGTCTTTCCAGACTGAACCAATGTATTGATTGATGTCTTATGTCCCACTAAAACATATAAACCCAAGCTGTAACCCACTACCTTGGGCACATGTTCACAGGACCTCCTGAGGCTGTGTCACTGGTCATGGTCCTCACATTTGGCTCAGAATAAATCTCTTAAAATATATTACGGACTGTGGTTTTTGTTTTTGTTTTTGTTTTATCAACAGTGGTAAAATAATAGGAAAGAAAATTTGGCTTCATAAAAGCAACATTTCTGACTATATACAGTTGTTGAAAGCCTAGTAAGTTATCACATGAGTTATCACTCATCTCTGTTGGATTGTGTAACATGACTCACATTGGACACTGGCCCAGAGGACCTTCAGTCCCCTTTCAGTTTTGAGATTCCTAGGTATGAGTATGATTTTTCTTCTTTTTCAATATCAGTTTCCTTTAAGATCTAATTTGCAAATTAGTCATCTTTAAGAAAATCCCAGCCGGGCGTGGTGGCTCACGCCTGTAATCCCAGCACTTTGGGAGGCCAAGGCGGGCAGATCACAAAGTCAGGAGATCGAGACCATCCTGGCTAACATGGTGACACCCCGTCTCTACTAAAAATACAAAAAAATTAGCCGGGCATGGTGGTGGGTGCCCGTAGTCCCAGCTACTCGGGAGGCTGAGGCAGGAGAATGACATGAACTCGGGAGGCGGAGCTTGCGGTGAGCTGAGTGCGTGCCACAGCACTGGAGCCTACGTGACAGAGCAAGACTCCGACTCAAAAAGAAAAGAAAAGAAAATCCCCTGTGTGTGACCAGGTGCCACTTTGATACACAGACTATTTCTGGACCCGGCCTCAGCCATTTAGATCAGGCTCCTGCCTGTCCTTCTGTCTGCTCAGCCTCCGACCATCCTCAGCAGTGCCCTGATGGTGGTGCCTCTTCTGCCCACGTGTATTTCCAGCAAACAGTTAGGGCGCTGCCTGTCTGAAATGGGGTAGGTCTAGGAGTGGATGTCCCAATCGTGTGGAGAGGCTGGCGAGGGGCTTTGCCTGGGGTCCTGGGGATTACACCTCCCGTGGCGTAGTACTGCCCAACAGCTGCTCTAGGTGTCTCCTTAGGCCGAGTTACTGTGCACAGCACCCAGGGCTGAGCGTCGTGGTCCTGCCGTGCCCCACTGTTTCTGGCTGTGCTTAGGGCCGTTTCTTCCTTGGCAGTGCTTCCCATGGGTTGAGGTAGGAGCATGCCTCCTGCCAGGGAGCCCAAGAAGGCAGGGAAGCAGGTTGTTCACCTCAATCTCTTTTTTTCCAGATAGGAGACTGTGAGTCAGGGGAACTTTATCCGGGTGAGGAGTGTCTCGGATGTGGAAGGTCAATTCCCTTAGTCCTCTGTTCGGAATTGTTCCTTTCTCTGTGGCCCCAGAGGCCATCCCATTCTCACATTTGAGTTCTGGGATATTGGTGGTGCTGTGCCTTTGTTTCTGGTTTTCAGTGGGAGGAGTGGAGCCAGCTGGTGTCTGTGACATGATTTTGGAACCAGAAATCTCTGCGTTCATCCCTAGACCTTCACTATAGTGCTAGGAGTCATCACTGTAAAAGAAAACGTGTGAGTGTTGCTCTTGGCAACTAAAACAGACCATCTTGGGTGCAGCTACCACTTTGACATTTCACATCCATCTACTGCACCACAGATATTACGGTCACTTAGAGGTAAGTCAGGGCAAGGAAGCCACGGAGTGTTCACTCATCTACCTTCATCAAAATCCCAAATGCCAGTGAGCAAACTGTCTGCGCACCTTTTGTTTTAATTTGGATAATAATACATAATCTTGACTAAGAACGGCCTATAATAAATGCAGGCTGAGGTCATATGATGTCTTCCTATTGATGTGTGAGATACTGAAGCCAACGGCAGGTCTAGTAACTGCAGTTATTTTAAAGCAGGGGTTGATGTGATATATTGAGATCTGCAGTAACTAATGTGATGAGATTTCTGTTGGTGACAGTCAAAGGTTCGACTAATACTCAAGCTGTCTACATTCAGGATGGAAGGAAATGCCACGTTCAACCGGAAGTTAGTGAAAGTAGCCATGATTTTCCCCATGTAATCTTGCTAATAATTCTAATAGGCTGGCCCATGGCAGTTAGCTTAGGTGCAGTGTCACAACCATGGGAGCCATTCCTTCAAATAAGCCCATCCTTCCTTCCCCCCGACATACCCACTGATTCTGTTATCTGGAGAACTCTGACTGACGCAGTCACCCCTCTGGGCAGCATGGGGAAAGAAACAAATGAGCTCAGGGTGCTCCAGGGACATTTCTGGATCTGCTCCAAGGGAAGCCCTTAGCTCCTGTAGTTGCAGGACAGAGCTTTCTGAAAACAGAATCTGGAGTCTCCTGCTGCAGGTGGCTGAATTCTAACTGCACATGGCATCTATTGTGACATTGAGGGCGTGACCGAGACGGAACGGGACCCTGAGAACCCCAGTGCAGACATGTGACTGCAGCCTGCAGAAGCTGGGGCCGCTGAGTCCCTGAAGGCTGCAGAAACTTCCTGGCCAATAGAGGCAGCCCTTCCTCCCAGTCTAAGTAGATTCGTCCTGCAAGACGTGCTGGGTTCTCCTCAGCTCCTGTCCCCACACCTGTAGATGCTCAACTAGACTCCAATTCCAGCAGAAGCTGAAAGACAGGATACAAAGTGTACTCTGAGGAGGAGGTGCAGTTGGCACCAACAGGAATCTAGAGCATGCGGATGAGAGTGGGTGTTGAGAGTGTGGGTGGTGGGGAAGCACTCTAATGCTGGGTCTGGCCGAGGCTGGGGGAAGGAGCCTGTTAGGCAGAGCTTCAGTTGTCACATGTGCCTCCTACGGTACGGACAGCACAGACGTAGAACATTCCATCACAGCAGAAAGGTATGTTAGATAGCTCCCTAGACAGTAAGTACAGGTTTTATTTTGAATCAAGATGACCCGTCAAGGCAGCATGGTGTGGGCAGAGCGATATTCTAGGCAGAAGGTGTGCATTTTTGCTGTTTTTTTGTTGGTTGGCTTTGCATCTGTGGATGAATGTTCTCACTGCCCTGGCCCCCAGCTTTCTCTTCTCACACTGGAAATAAAAGTCCCTGTGCCTCCTCCTTCATGGAGTGCATGTGGAAATGAAGTACAGTAAAATGGCTACATGCTTTACAAAGGTTAAAACAGTTTTCAAAAAAAAAAAAAAAAGGTATTACTCCTTAAACATGAATTGATCCAGTTTTCCATGTTTTGTTTGTTTTTTCAGATTGCTGACAGAACTGGAATCTCCTGCTTGGTGGCCCTTTAGCTCCAAGCTTTGGAAGACGCCACCAGAAACAAAGCCTAGGGAAGGTGTCTCTGTGACCAGTTGTGAACCCTTTGGGAAAGAAAGGATATTGATAAAAATTCCTGCCATTATTTCCCACAGAACAGAGTCTCACGTTAAGCCAGGGAGGCTCACTGTCCTTGTGTCTGGGTTGGAAATACATGACTCCAGTTCTTTGCTCATGCACAGGTTTGAAAGAGAGGACGTGGATGACATCAAGGTCCACTCACCTTATGAAATTAGCATCCGCCAGCGGTTTATTGGAAAGCCAGACGTGACCTATCGTTTGATATCCGCCAAGATGCCAGAGGTTATCCCCATTTTAGAAGTGCAATTCAGCAAGAAGATGGAGCTGTTAGAAGATGCTTTGGTGCTCAGAAGCACAAGAACCTCTTCACCCGCAGAGAAGAGCTGCTCAGTCTGGCATGCAGGTTAGTGACCGACAAGGCAGTGAGCGCGTGCACAGACTTCTAAAATTACAGCCAGACTCAGCACGCCTGTGGGAAATGCCTAACAGATGCGTCACCTAGAGCAGCTGCTGGCCTCCAGCTTGCTAGAGACAGCTCGTTTGTTTATACATGAAAACAATTCCAGACCATTTTCCTTGTACTTGACATCTGTGAATCTGAAATCACTGAGAGTTAACTATACACTTGATAGGTGCATGGATTCCAAAGCAGGTCGGTACCATGCTTTGGATACAGTTTGTCCTCACCGAAGCTCATGTGGAAATTTGGTCCCTGGTGTGGCAGGGCTAGGAGGTGTTTGGTCACAAGGGCTCTGCCCTCTGGGTGGCTCAGTGATGTTCTCGTGGTAGTGAGTGCTTCCTCTGGGAAGCCTGGATGAGTTCTGGGAATGCATTAGTTCCCAAGAGTGAGTTGTTAGGAGGCAGGATGCCCCTCTGATTCTGTCTCTTTGCCTATGTCCGCTTCCACTCTTGAGTGTCTCTGCCACAACACGAGAGTCCTTGGTGGAAGCCAGGGCATGCCCTTGGACTTCCCAGCCCACAGAACTGTCAGCTGACTAAAGCTCTGTTCTTTGTAAATTATCCAGTCTCAGGTGCTCAGTTATGGTGATGCAGAACCTGCTACGACACAGTAAGGGCTTTCAGAATGATTGCGTCAGAGCAAAAGGAAGCTCCTGCTGTTGTCTCTCTCATCTCCCCTCGTTTTGATGTGGGAACCAGCACCTCAGGATTGTGACTGGCACCATCTCACCTCCCCTGGTGGGGCCATTCCCATCACCCCTACTTTGCCTACTCCTGTTTCCCTGGACATTTAATCTAGGTTTTCCCGGCCTGGTGCCCAGACATGCTATTAGAGATATGTGTGTTTGAGAACTGTGCAGCATGATTCTGTGTGTTTGTGGCATTCTCAGATGTGTGTGGAGTGGCCACGGTGCCTTCCTGCAGACTCCGTTGTAGATTGTGAATGCTCAGCTGGCCTGTCCTTGGGGCCGGGCTGAGGGGCAGACACCCTGCATCTTGGCATGTCCACCACGTTTGGCCCACCTCCTCCCTAGCACAGGACTGAGGTTCATGTGCTAGGAGCCACCATGGTCCTGCCTGTCTGATGGGAGGCTGGTGGCCCCTTGGTGTTATTCTTGCCTTTACCCTTTCTTTGGTTAGGAGGTGGGACCTCTGATGCATTGTATTTGTTTTGGCCCTGCAGGTTTTGCTCTATGGATGGCCTGTTGTGTTTTCTTCTTTCCTCATATGCTTTCTTCCCCGACAGATGTGCAAGACTTTCCTGCTATCCTGGACCATCAGCCTTGGCTGGCTTAGAAGCTGCAGCCACTTCCTCTAGACTCTCTTCCTCCCTTACAGGAATCTTTTATCTTGCTATGGTAAAATCCACCAATTTTCCCCTGCAGTTTGTCTTCAAGCTCTGATTAAGAAATCTCAATGTCATAAAAGACTCCATTTTCTAATATTAACATTATAGCTAATACGCATGCATGTATGCATATGATGTACACGTGTACCAGTGCATATGTATTGTGCATGTATGTGACATGGACATCCATACTGTAATGCGTGTCTATATGTAAAGCATGTAAAGCTGTGCTCTTAGGGATTTTGATCGCCAGATGTCTGCTAAAAGGAAGAGATATTTGCTACCCTTTCGATTTCTCTAATTTTTCTCTTGAGAGAAAGATTTCGGTTCCCATGACCTGTTTCTCTAATATGAAAATGTTTTGCTTTCTATTCCAAATGGCTTCAAGTTTCAGAAAGAAATACACATAATAATAGATTGAGTCCCATGAGCCCCAGGGCTGAACACACACCCTAAAAATGAAAGGTGCACACCTTAGATATGCAGCATGTGGTTGAATCACAGAGAACCTACCACCTTCCTGTGTATGCCTTAAAGTCAGGGGTTGCAAAGACAGGCATTGACCCCTATGGAATGGAGCACATGGTGTGAAATGTAACGAAATCCATTGATCAAGATGGGGAGATCAAAGGTCACCTTGAGCTGCTGTCACTAAAGTGCAGGCCCAAACCCGAGTGTCCTAGTGGGAGACAGGCTACAGAAGCATAGGAAGTAGAGGTCTTCACCCACATTCAAGGTGAATGGCACAGGTGCACTGCTGCACATGGCTTCAGGGAGGAGGTGTGTGACGTGCTGTGGAGTTGGGGACTGTCCTGGTGATATGGGGACTGAAGAGGGATCCCCGGGTATGGCTTCAGGTGGGAAGTTTGTGACACTCTGTGGAGTTCAGGACTACTCTCCAGGGTCCCAATAAAGAAGCACTCAGTGTGTTTAGTGGCCCTGCCATGTCGCCAACCTGGCTGCCCCATGGTGGCCAGCACTCCTGTGTTCTGCGGGCTGGTGTTTGTAAGTGGGTTCCTGCAACCTGTGCTGTTTGAGGTCAGAGGGGAATCATGACCTTTTCTGGGGGCCTCAATGTGCATTCAGGATTCAGGACTGATGGCATCACCCTTCCTGCTTGGCTAGGAGGGCCCCGTTAGTTTAGGTCACCTGAGTGCGGGTTGTAGCCACAGCGAGCACCATCTTTTCACTTGCACGGCTGCACCTGGCCCGTGGTGTTTCGCGTACCTGGGGCAGCCATCTTGCCACGTGGCACACACAGCACATAGTCCCACAGGGACCTGCCGCATGTGTGGGATGGACTGTGTCTCCTGTGGGGGACTGTTGTGCCCCCTCTCCGTGCTCACTTTCACCCCCATGGGCAACCTGGCCTGTCCAGTTAGGTGCTGGTCTCATGGGGCAGCTGTGCCTCCAGAGGGTGTTCTTGGAGAAGGTCCGTGCAGGGGTTGGAGCGTGCAGTGCCCTGCCTGGTGCTGTGTTAGCAAGAAGGCGGCACCCCATTTGCTGGGAGCTCAGTAGTGTGTGGGGCACTTGCAGCTCTGATGCCTTGCCTCTGCCTGCTGCCTGCTGCTGTTGTCCATGCGTAGGCACAGGGACTCTGTGCCAGCTTCCTTGTGTTTACTGCTCTCAGCTGGAAACTGTGGGCTCCCTGGAGGTGGAAACCATGACGGATGTCTTAGAAATCTCTGCCTCTGGGATGAGCGCTGGTGCACGTGTGGCCACAGGGTGGCAGCCTTATGACGCTGGATGGGCACTTGTCAGGGAGGGACACCCAGGGCAGGGAGCCTTTCCAGAGACCTCTGCAGGGCTGTGTGCCGAACGCACATTTTATTTTATTCTAGACACCCGTCCTTGCCTCGAGGAGCACCCAGGGCCGCACGATCACCCTCCTCACGTGTCTCTGGGCCCTATGGGTTCTGACAGCCTCCTGGAGGCCGGGCTAGGGCTTGCACAGCAGCCTCCGTCTCAAATTTTCTTGCAGTCAGCCTGGGCTGTGGTTTGGGAGGAAGGCCACAGGGTGAGGTTTCCTTCCCACACATCCTACCAAGGGACATGCGCAGTATTTTCTTTTTCTTTTTATTTATTTTTTTCTTTTAGAGACAGGGCCTTACTCTGTCACCCAGGCTGGAGTGCAGTGATGCAGTCATAGCTCACTGTAACTTTGGCCTCTCAAGTAGCTGGGACTGTAGGCACATACCACCATGCCCAGCTAATTTTTTTTTTTTTTTTTTTTTTTTAGAGATGGGGTCTTGCTGTGTTGCCTAGGCTGGTCTTGAACTTCTGGGCTCAAGTGATTCTCTCACCTCAGCCTCCCAGAGTGCTGGAATTTCAGGCGTGAGCCTCCACCCTGCTGTGCACAGCATATTTGAAGGCTGTTTGTTCACTGAGTTTTTTCTTTGTCACTCACTGCCTGTCTTAGGGCTAAGGCCTGCCTGGGCTTGCAGCTGTCTGATGACAGCCTTTCCTGTACCTCTGCTTCCCTGGGCCATGTGTCTGTCTGCACAGCAGCACCAGCAGCAGGACAGGGCAGGAGGCCGGCGTGGAGAGTGGGCAGTTAGTAAAGGACCAGAGCATCGGGGTGGCTGAGGTTGACTCTGCAGGTCGTTAGTGCCAGGCGTCTTTTGAGGCAGGGAAGTTCCCACTGGAGCCGAAGCACCCAGGAGCCTGCTGTGGCACCGCAGGCCCAGGATGGGCTGACTGGGAAGCCCGGGGGTACTGCGTCAGCTGGCCTAGAGCCTATCAGAGGAAGCTGCTCGGCCCCCACCTGCTTGCACGTGTTGGTCAAGTGGGAGATGGAGCACACAAGCTGCTGTCTCCTCCATTCAGCTCCCTATGCTGTCCTTAACCTGTGTGCTAGCTTCACAGGCCCACCAGGCCTAGCAGAGGCCTTTTCCTGGGTGACAGGTGAGTGTTGGAGGCCAGGGCTGAGGGAAGGGACTTGCTGGGGAAAGACAGGCTGGCAGCCCAGATCCCCGCTCCCAGGCAGGTACAGGCAGCCCCTCGTGAGCACTGGCAGTGAAGACAGAGCTGTGTCTTGCACAGGGGCCTCTAGCCTCAGGGCACCCTCTTTCCAGCTGACCCACACATTCTGCAGCCCGCAGTGTGCCCTGGGCTCTTCCTAGGCTGGCTTCCTGTACCCCCAGGCCAGCAAGGTGACTCCTGGACAGTCGAGTCACCCCACCCCTCTTGCTGTGAACCACCTGTGATGCTTTTGTTTAATTGCAGTCACTCATGACCCCAAGACAGAAACCATCCTTACAGAACCACATTAAGCTTTCCTGGAAGAAATGTTAAAAGCGTGACTCAGCAGCTCCATGAGTACTGTGGCTCTGGAGATGGCGGGGTGCAGCCTCACCAGGACCCCAGCCGCCACGCCCAACAGAAACATTGTGGCTTGAGGCTTAAGCGCTCTGTCCAGCCTTCTGAGTGTTTAGGCAAAGTCCTTTTTGTTAAAATTCCAGAACGGCCTGAGTGTCCCTGTCACGCAGCCTCAGGTGCTGAAATGAAAGCCATGTCCTAGGTAGGGAGGCCTAGGGGCTCTGCCCTTAAGAGCCTGTGTGGGCTGGGCACGGTGGTTCATGCTTGCAGCCCAGCATTTTGGGAAGCCAATGTGGGAGGATCACTTGGGTGCAGAAGACAGAGGATCAACTGGGTAACATAGCAAGCCCCTGTCTCTATAAAAAAATACAAAAATTAGGCCAGGCGCCATGGCTCATACCTGTAATCCCAGCAGTTGGGGAGGCAGAGGTGGAATCACAAGGTCAGGAATTCAAGACCAGCCTGACCAATATGGTGAAACCCCGTGTCTACTAAAAATAAAAAAATTAGCCGGGTGTGGTGGTGGGCACCTGTAGTCCCAGCTACTCGGGAGGCTGAGACAGGAGAATCCCTTGAACCTGGGAGGCGGAGGTTGTGGTGAGCTGAGATCGCGCCACTGCACTCCAGCCTGGGCGACAGAGCAAGACTCCGTCTCAAAAC
Source organism: Trachypithecus francoisi (assembly GCF_009764315.1). NCBI lineage: Eukaryota > Metazoa > Chordata > Mammalia > Primates > Cercopithecidae > Trachypithecus > Trachypithecus francoisi. The sequence continues at coordinate 85,481,789 of NW_022681470.1, forward strand.
AAACAGAAACACAAAAGTTAGCAGGTTGTAGTGCTGCATGCCTGTGGTCTCAGCTACTTGGGAGGCGGAGGCAAGAGGATCACTTGAGCCAGGAGTTTGATACCAACCTAGGGACATGCTATCTCTACAAAATAAAGTTTTTGTTTTGTTTTGTTTTGTTTTTTTAAAGTTCACATCGTAGCCAGGGAATTGCAGCTCAAGAAGATGCTGAGGAAAGCACATGGTCCTTCAGCTCCCAACACCCAGCAAGTCAGATCTGGGGCACCAGCACGTAGCAGTCTTGTAGACCATCACACAGCACACTGCAGGCAGCACACTGCAGACCAGACTACGAGAGCCTTGGGCAGGGCAGGGTGGGGTGTAGGGCTCTTGGAGGAAGGGGCCACTGGTGTAGCACAGGCTGGGCAGTTTATGTCCCTCCATTCCTGTGGCCTAGGCTGTGCTGGTGCTGCGAGGTGGATGGGGGCCGCCCTGTGATCTCAGGTCACCAGGGGCATGCATCCTCTGAATTTGTGGCTGTGTCTTCCAGCCTAGCTTGGCCTGTGCACTATGGCTCAGCGTTTCAGAGAAGGGCTCCTCAGTGAGCAGCTTCTTGTGAGGGCCTGCGGACTCCCACGGGTAATGTACAAATTCGGAGAAGCACAGTAGTGGGCTGCAGCTTCCCAGAGAGCACCCATATACAGCTTGGGTGTTGCAAACTTACGTTGTAAAATTGTTGTGCTTGGTTGCAACCAGATTCTGTTTCTGAAGAGTGGGATAGGAAAACAGCCTTCTGGGCGATCTGTCCCACTGGTACTGTCTGTGAAGGGAGCCCCTCACTTCCCACCTGAGTCTTACCCAACTTCCCCACTCGCACCTGCACCCATCTGCTGGGCCTGGAGCCGCTCCCTCTTTAGGGCCATCTCTGTGCTCAGTCCCCTGTGGCCCTGGGCAAGGCTGTTCCTTCTCTGCTCAGCCGAGTGCTATCGGGTGGTGAGCTTGTCAGGATCATTTGGGGGGTGATAGGCTGGCAGGGGTGGCGTGTTGGAAGTGGCATCACTCCTGTGGAGGGTGGAGTTGGAAGGTGAGCTTATAAGTATCATTTAGGGGGTGATAGGCTAGAAGGGATGTGCCCTCAGCCCCAGCAAAAGTGCACTCCCAGATATCCCCCCTTTCCTCTCCTTTTCTGAGGGCGTGCTCGGCCGCTGCTCCCGGGCTGCCACATTCATCAGGAGTGAGGAGGGCATAGACTCTGCTGGCTGAGGTAGGACCCTGGGAGGGATGCTGAGGCCGCCCACCTGCCTTCCTGCCCCATCGGGAGCTGGCACTGCAACTGCACTCTCCCTGCCTGTTTCCTGGCATCTTCCTAAATGACAGCTACACCAGATGTCGGGGAGCTGCCTGTGCTGCGGAAGAGCAAACAACATTGCGCACTTATCTGGGCCCCGGGGTGTCAAGGCTGCCGTTGAAGCTGCTCTGTAAATAAAGGGCAGGTGGCCTCTGCAGGAGGCACACTGGGCCACCTTCTGTGGAGCGAGACTGCCTCTGGCAGGTAGCCTGGAGCCCCGAGGCTCACTGAAGGGCGGAAACACCCAGGTCCTCTCTGAGCCTGACCACGGGCAGCTCTGACTCACCTCCCACCTCGATGGCGCAGACGTGTGGCTGTGCTTGGCCCGGGCTGTGGGCCACTTCCTGTGCTCTCCGGAACCGCATCCTTCTGCAGAGTAGCTCAGATGTCACTGCAGTTCCCCAGTCTTGTGTGACGTGCATTTCACCAGAGTTCAATGATTCTTGTGTTGTATACTACAAATCTTAAGCCTTTCTCAAAACAAAACAAAACAAAACAAACCCACCTGGGATGTAGGGCTTTTACTCTGAGAGGTACAGAGTGGCCACCATGTGTTTGCAGTGTTGCAGATCCTGATCCTTCGGGGCTGGGTGGCAAGGCAAGGCTTGCACAGGTCGAGAGAGGAACCAGTCCTGCGTGTGGTGGCGGGAGGAACACCACCTCAAAGACCACGCTCTGCCGTCCAGAGCACACAAGGGTTGTTGCACCTCCAAGAGATGTCACCGCTGACCATCTGCTCTCCTTGCAGCATCTGGGCTGATGGGCCGTACCCTGCACCGTGAGCCACCCATAGTAGACCAGGAGGGCACAGCACTGCACCTGCAGACAAGCCTGCCAGCCCTTTCCGAGGCGGATACCCAGGAACTAACCCAGGTAAGATGTCCCCAATGCCATGCCAGCCAGCGCTGTGTCCCAGTCTTCCCACAGGCTGCTCCCCTCACCCTCCTGACCACAAACAAGCTCTGGGTCATGCATATTGGCCTCGCACCCTGGAGGAGCTGCTGGCCTCCACTCGGCAGCTGCAGGGAGGGAGGAAGGGCAGTGTCCGTCCCAGGTCCACACACTTCCTGGAACACAACATGCACCACATTCAGACACATTTGTATTTGTATGCACACATAGCTGCCTTGGTTACCACCTGCACCCATTGTACATGTCTGTGTGTGTGTGCACAGGTGTGTATGTTTACTGTGCATGTACATGTGCATGCTGTGTGTAGTGTGCATGTACTGTACACATATTGTGCATTTATGTGTACTGTGTGTGCTGTGTACATATGTTATGCATGTACTTGTACTGTGTATATGTCCATGTGCATGTGTGTATACTTGCACTGTGAGTACCTGTGTGCCTTGTGTGTTGTATGTGTATGCACGTGTGTGTGCTGTGCACGTGGTATATGTGTTGTGTGTACTGTGCATGTATATGTGCTGTATGTGTACCTTGTGTATACTGTGCATGGGCATGTACGTATGTGTATGTCTTGTGTGTGGAGCGTGCAGGCACTATACCTATACATGCATGTGTACTCTGTGTCTGTGTGTGCTGTGCATGTGCATGCATGTGTACTCTGTATACGGTGCATGCATGCAGGTACCTGCCTGCTGTGTGTTACGTGTTATGTGTGTGCACTGTATGAGTGCTTGCACAGTCGGGTGCATGGCTCACTCAGCCCTCCTGTGCTGAGCACTGGTCCTTAAGGAGGCTCAGCACTTTGTGCCTGGGAGACTGGAATTTTAATGTTCAGTGTAAATACTCCTGTCTTGTCCCGAGGTTGCTGGTTAATATGCTGGCTTTCCAAGCAATTTTTGAAGCTATACCCAGTCATCATATCACTTCATTTGTAAATACTTCCATATGTATCATTAAAGAATAAGAGTCATTCAGAAAGAACCATACTGCCACTATTGCCTTAGGAAACAGGAAGTCATTCCTCAGCACCATCCAGTATCCAGGCAGTGCTCCAACCTGCTGAGCCCTTACTGAAGGGCGTGTCCCACAGGGTGTGTGGCGCACACACAGCTCATCTCCAGGTGCAGCTTCCGTCTCATCTTCCCTTGCAGTTGATTCCTTGAAAAAGCGAAGCTGTCTGTTGGGCTGAGACTGTGCACTTTGGATCTTGCAGTTCTGTGTCCACGCAGGGCATGGGCTCCCCGTCCCTGAGCCTCTGAGTCGGCAGGTGGGTCTAGGGCTCTGTTAGGCCTGGCCCTGTTTTTGTAGGGAGTGTTTTGTGGGTGGCTCCCACAAAAAAAAGGAGGTGGATAAAGACGCTCTGTCTCTTAAGCCTGTTTTTAAAAACCAGTTCTTACTTTATGTGTCTGTGTAGGCATAAACTCCTTTGAGGCCAGCTTGTTTGGGGAAAAAGGTGTTCATCTTTGCTCTAGGGTAATTCAAGTGGACACGGCTTGTCACTTTTTCCTCTCGGCCTCACTTAGTCATGTCTGGTAATGGCACACACAGCACTGCCTGGGAGGTGTAGCCAGCTCACTCTGCAGGTTCCTAGTCACCTTCAGATATGCTCACTGCCTCCAGAACATTGTTGGCCTGGGTCTCATTTGCTTGGGGTTTTTGAGAAAGCCCAATACTATAAAGACAGACTTACCTGATTCTTCCCTAGCCATCCTCCTGAGTGCCTCAGGGCACGTGGCTGAGACTGGCAGGATCTGAGCACACCCCACTCCCACCCCCCGCAAAGGTGTCCACGGCCGAGACGCTCGTTGTAACCCACGGTTGTGTTTAGACTGAAGTAGGAACAAAGCTTTAAGATGAAAAAGTAGGAATTTTACCTGTTAATTGCAATGGTAGTCATGTAGTTGGAGAGGCCCTCAAGTGTCCACACATCAGACTCTCCTGCCATGTGTGGCGTGTTCTTTGCCTCAAAGCCTGGGAGCGATGGGGAGGTGGTCAGGTGACTACAGAGAGCTGAGGGTGAGTGGCACTCCCCACCAGCCGTCCAGGCTGCATCTCCTCTGGGGCTGCATGGGTGCTGCCATCATTAGAGATCCAGCAAGCCCAGTGGCTCAACACCGGGAGGAACAGTCTCCACATTCAGGACTCTGGCATCAAGGCCAGTGGCAGAGCGGGAGGAAGCAGTCACCTGAGGTATGGGGTTGGGAGAGCCTAGGAAGGCCTGGCATGCCTGGGGGGCAAGGGCAGCACGTTGGTTAGATGTGGGCTCCCTTCCTTGCAGGAGGAGCCTAGTTTCACAGGAGACTGTCTTTTTGAGGCAATACATGTGTTTCCTATTTAGAGAATTCCTAGTGCACAGTTGAAGCTCAAGCAAAAGCCAGAGTGAGTTACATTTCTGGGGAAAATAAAAATGCGCGAAACCCCCCTTCATTTAGCTGTGGTTTTTGTTGCAGATGCTATTAAAGCCATCACGCTGAAACGTGTCCCAGTAGTGTGGGTTGCAAATGGGGTTGCTCAGGAGAGGGTGGCTGTGATCACACAGGACAGGCGCGGGTGGCACAGCGAGCCCTGCGGTCTGTGGGGCCCTGGCCACTGTGTCACTGTGGCTGTGGAGGGTGGAGAGCCGGGGGCTGTAGGAGGTGGATTTGGCAGAGCCCCCGACTTGCTTCTGTTGTCTGCTCCTCTTTGTGGCTGTGGAATCCACTGCAGCCCATACCGTGGACATGGGGCCTGGACACAGTATAACTGGAGGTGGTGTCGGGCAGTTCCCTGGGACACTCCATTTCATGCATCTGTCTTGTCCTGCTTTGGGGTTGCTGTGTCCACGTCCCTCTGTCCCCAGGGAAGAACCAAGTGGACACTCAGTGTAGACAGACACTGGGTCTGGCGGGAAAGTGGGTGGGAGCCTCGCTGGCGCCTGATGGTGGGAAAGAAGCCTGCTGCACTGCTGCCATGGTTCCTGATAGGAACGGATGTGCCATGGCCGGTCCCAACGGGCACAGGTCCCAGGGGATGCTTGGGTGACACCTCAGCCTCCTGCCTAATGGCATGGGGCAACCAGCGTGCCACTGCCTGCGACGTCTCCATTAACAGCAAATGCAAACACACATGGTAACAGGAAAGCCATGCAACTCATTCCGTTCAAAGTCAAAGGGTTCCCAGGAAGCCAAGCCTGGTGCTGGGATGGGGGTGAGTCTGAGGGTGTGGCCAGGCTCACATGGGGCTCAGGTAGGGCTCACGTGGGGGTGTGGGATGGCAGCATCTGGGCATATGGGGACCCAGGTGTTTCTGTCCTCGCATCTTTGGCAGAAACCCTCTGCCCACTCCACAGCGTCATGTCCCATGTGGACCAGTTCTGGTGATTTGCTGGAACATTCCGAAGTCATTCTGGGGCTCCTTGCCTTCTATGAAACTATCTTCAGAAGGTAATATCCCTTTCTTTCCTTTTATGTTTCTCTTTTTTAGGAACTGAAGAACGCATTGCATCTTCCTCAGGACCCCCGTTCCTGGTCTGGCTTCCCTCACTTCCCTGTCCCTGATGTCTCTAATCTAAACTTCCCTCAATTAATCTGTGTACTCTCCTAGTCGGGGGAAAAAAATCAATGGTTTCCTGCGTACCTAATGAACGTAAGATAACGATCTTCACAGAGTGTCTCCCTACTACTTGGAGTAAGATCAGTGCATGACCGCCCTGGCTTCTTTGAGCTCATCAACCACGTCGGGAGCCAAAAGCCCCATGTGACTTTGGGGCTCTGCAGTCCCCGGGGGGCAGGAGAAGCTGCATGGACACCGTGCTCTGTCCTGAGCGCACCTGACACAAGTGTTGCTCTCCTGCCTGGCCCCAGTGGGAGTGTGTGAAGCAGGCGAGTTGGAGAGCAGGTTATGGGCAGAGGGGATGATGAGACTGGTCACCCCCAAGGTGACTGGGCTCTGCAGGGGCACTGGATGCAGCACCCACCCTCCGAGACTAGCCAGGCAGAAGTGGGCCTTGCTAGTGAGTAAGGAGGGGTGGGAAGGCCAGGCTCCTCCCCCACTCAGGCTCTCAGCGTCCCATGCCTTCCTGCTTTTCCAGGCTGTTCATGTCATGTGTTAACCACAACGTAGGTAGGAGGTCGATTTTGGGGGGCTGTGAGGTTTTGTGATGCTGTTTTTATTTATGGCCTTGATACCAGTCAGATAGGAGAGCTGAGCTGAGCTGCGTGTTTGGGGATCTGTGCCTTCACTGTGAGTTCCTATTAATCATGCTGCTGACACCACATTGCATGTACTTTCTAAATGCTGATCCGTAAGAAGAGCCTGAGAATGGGGACAGCATGCCCTACAGCCCGACATCCACACAGCAGGAGGCCATCTCCCACGGGCACCCTGGACCAGGTATGGGGGCCCTGCATGCATGTGGCTTGAGGGCGCCCTGTAACTGAGACCTCTGGCAGCTAGGTGGAGGCGGCATCACAGGGAAACACCACGCCTTCCCTTTTAACCTGTATGCTCTTTGGCTAATGGGTTCATGATGGTGAACGCCTGCTCACCCACCTCTGTGCACCCTGTCCACCCCCACCCACACCCTCTGCTTTTGCGGGTGAGCCACTCCTCTGCCTATGTCCCCCAAACTCCCATTGCACTGGGCATGACTGCGGAGGACCCAGGACCCTGGGCTGAGCAGGGCCCATGGCTTCAGAGCCATGGGGGCAGGAGGCCATACCAGGCACAGCCCTTGGGGTCCCAGATACTCACACCAACCGGTACCCAGAAACCACCTGGGAAACTGCCGGTGCAAGGGGCCTGGCAGGATAGAGTGCAGGACCCGTGCTGAGGGCTGGAGCCCAGCACCTGACAAGCCCTCCCAAGGCCACTCCCAGGCTGTACCAGCCGAACAGGTCAAGCAGAGACCGAGTGCTGAGTGGGACTTCAGTCTTGGAGGACTTGCCCTACCCTGGGCCTTTCCTGTCCTCCCAGTTGTCGCGTTAATGAAGGCCAGGTGTGTAGGGCAAGTGCTGGGTGTCATGGAGGCCCTGGCTGTGGAAGGTAATATGTGTTATAGCAGTGGGGAGTTTCTCATTATTCACTTTTTAAAAATTGGTGAAATATATAAACACAAATGTTGCCATTTTAATCATTTTTAAGTGTACGATTCAGTGTGGTTAATGAAATTCACCACCATCGTCCTGCACAGAAACTTTCTCTTGAGACACAAACCCACGTTTCTGCCCCAGCCCCCCACCCACCACCCTGCCTTCCATGTCTGCTAGCCTGCCACTCTGGGTTCCTTACAGCAGGGGAGTAATGCAGCCCTTGTCCTTTTGTGCCTGGCTTATTTCACTTGGCATGTGGTTTTCAGGGCCCATGCCCTGAAAACTTCTCTGTTGGTGGATGTGCGAGCTCTTTCCTCCTTTAGGCTGCTATGGAGAATGCTGCTATAAGTGTTCACATGTGAACGTCTGTTTGAGGCCCTGCTCTCAAGTCTTTGGGGTACACAGTGATCCCCCTTATTAAGGAAAATGCTCTAAGACCTCCAGGACATAAAGCTTTACCCCCATGTTTTCTTAGGAGTTCTGTGGTTTTGGTTTCCTCTTTAGGTTGTGAACCCATTCTGAGTTAATGTTTGTGTGCAGAGTGAGATGAGGACCCAGATTTATTCTGTGTGTCCAGATCGAGTTTTCCCAATACCATTTGGTAAGCCAACCATTCTTTCCCCCATTAAATGGTCTTGACACCCTTGTTGAAAATCCGTTAGCCATAGATATATGAGTTTATCTCTGGTTTCTGACTTAATTCCATTCTGTGGTCTAGTGTCACTGTTTTGATTACTGTAGGTTTGTAGTAAGGTTTTTTGTATTTTTTATTTTGAGACAGGGTCTCACTCTGTCTCCCAGGCTGGAGTGCAGTGGCATGATCTCTGTTCACTGCAACCTCCGCCTCCCAGGCTCAGATGATTCTCCCACCTCAGCCTCCCAAGTAGTTGGGACTATAGGTGTGTACTGCCATGTCCACCTAAGTTGTTTTTTTATTTTTTTGTAGACATGGAGTCTCCCTATGTTGCCCAGGCTGGTCTTGAACTCCTGGGCTCAAGCAACCTTCCATCCTCAGCCTCCCAAAGTGCTGAGATTATGGGCATGAGCCACTGTGCTGGCCAAAAAAAAGTTTTAAAAGTAAAAAATAAAATAAGTTAAAAAGAGAAAACAGCATATAGGATAACAATATAAAGAAAAATGATTCTGGCACAGCTATATAGTGTTGGTGTATGAAGTTTTATCACAGAAGAGTCAGAGTTAAAAAAAATCATAGTTTGTAATATACAAAAGTTACAGGAAGCTAAGGCTCACTTATTACTGAAGAAAGACTTTTTAAAATAAATTTAGTGGAGCCTTAGTGCACAGTGTTGATAAAGTCCACAGTAGTGTTCAGTCAAGCCTAAGCCTTCACGGTCACTCACCACACACCCAGGGCTGCGTCCAGTCCTGCCAGCCCTGCTCACGGGAAGCACCCTATACTGCGTGCCATTTCGTATCTTTATGCTGCACGTTTACTGCACCTTCTTCACATTTAGATGTGCAGGTTGTTACTGTGGTGCTCCAGCTACTTGTGCTGCTTGGTGCTGTGGTGTGCCGTGCAGGCCTGCAGCCTGCGGGGATATGCCCCACTACGCAGCCGAGCACCACAGGCCCTGCCCCCTTGGTGTGTGTATGTGTGCTCCAGCATTGTCCCACGATGAGACCCTGAGCCATGTTTCCTCAGGATGCATCCACATCATTATGCAGCACATGACTATTTTAGTATATCATGCTTTTGTTTTCATTCATCTCAAAGAATTTACTGATTTCCCTTCCATCACCTGTTGGTTGTTTCATTTGTGAACACTTCAGTTTGCCGTGTTGCTAGCTTCCCTCTGCTATGGTTGGAGGAGACACCTGCTGTGGATCTGTCTCTCTAGGCTTGTTGAGGGCTGCCTGCCAGTCCGTGGCCCACCTCCCAGCCTGTGGCCCATGGAGGCATCTGGTACAGAGGAGAATGGGCTCCTGTGGTTGTGGGTGGAGCGCTCTGCACAGGTCTCCTGGGCCATGGGTTTATAGTGCTGTGCAGGCTGCCTGTTTCTGTATGGATCCTCTGCCTAGCTGTTCTATTCATTTTGATACATTTGCTAGCCTTTAAATGTGGTCAGCAGGTATTACGCAGTCTTGGTTCAGGCTGGGAAAGTGGGTTTGTGCAGCTGTTGACACCATGTGTTGAAGGATGAGAGAGCAATGCCAGAGGCAGGTTCACTGGGCCAGGCATCACCCACGGAGAGTGAGGCTGCAGAGTGGCCCTGGATGGCAGGGGTCAGCACTGTGGCTGCTTCTGAGCTGTGTGTCACAGCCCTGAGTGTTGGGTCCTGTTCCTGTCCCCTCTGCACAGCAGCGTCCCGCCTCAAGGTGTAGATGAGAGGCAAGGGGGACAGGGCCGCAGTGTACAGGGCAGAGCATGAGGTGCCTGGCAAGTTGGGAGCAGATTCGTTGGCCACAGCTCTGGCCGTGTTGGTTCAGGCTGGGAAGTGGGTTTTGTGGGGCTGTGGCCGACCCCTTGGAAGAGCCACATTGTAGTGCGTTTTCAGTTTGTTTCCTATTTTGAGGGTACCACTGAGGTTCTTCCACGTGTGAGATGCACCTTCAGTGGCACTCAGTTCACATTCACTGAACACTTTAGTGAGGATTCATCGTCCCTCAAGCACTTGGCTCTCTTAATGGGAATCTCCATCTGTGGTCTAGGAGCAGGGAGCGCTCTTGGGCAGGACAATTTAGTCCAGGCCCGGCTCCTTGCTCTGCACGGTGTTTCCTGTGCACGCCTGGAGTGAGCTCAGCTGGCCCGGCTGACTCAAAGTCCCCTCTGAGCAGCAAGGCCTCTGTGCTCATTGCCTCAACGCACCGCCGCGGGGGCGTCCTGAGGAGGGGGGCCCTGTGCCTGCCCCCCTGCTAGTGCACAGACCACCTTGGCCTCCAGGAATGCAGCAGAGGGGACTCGGGCGGGCCTCAGGGTGGTCTGCGAGTGCCGAGTGTGACAGATCGCAGCAGAGAGTGTTCTTTACGGCCTCCAGAGCTTGGCTGTGGTGAGAGCCAATTTTCCCCCTTTACATTCTCTGCAGCATATTAATGGCCCCAACTGGTAGAACTATTTTGAGTTGTAGACAGCTTGATTTATCCCAGCTCTGTTCTTAAATGGTTGCTAATTTCTCACTGCAAGAAAATTCACAGTTCCTCAGTGAGTCCGCTTAATGACACGGCCAGGGCAGCACAGCTAACAGCAGACTGCTCTCGATGCTTGGCTTGGTGCGGTGATGTGCCGCACTCCGGCGTTGCAAGGCGAGCCAGAGCAGACATGTCGCGTGGGACACAAGAGCCGATGTCCCACAGAGTTTGGAGGCTCAAGGCCCTGCGTGCCTCTGGAGCAGCGTCTTCCCGGGCTGCTGGTGGCAGCGAAAGCACAAGCCCGGGATGTCTTCAGGCCCCCGGCACTCAGCCTTGCCCTAATGGTGCACGCATGGACACACAGCTGCTTGGTAGGTGGGCCCACCCTACTTCATTAGGCTATTTTTCCATATTTATTTTTTGTCTTTATAAACAAAATGGAAATGGTGAGAACGCTAAACGCTCTTGTCTTTGTTGTGCAGGGCTTCTGGCCTATGTCACTGTCAACCCAGACAGTGTTGGTGATGCTTTGCTCTGAGTCTGCAGGAGCTTCATGGAGACAGAGGTTTTCCTAGCAGGGCAGCGAGCAGAAGCTTTTCTTCCAGAACAGCCTTTGCTTAAGGGCACGAGGGAGCCGGCCAGGCCCGCAGCACCCAGGGCATCCTCCTCACAGATGTGTTGGAGGAAAGTGGCTTTGGTGCTATCCTAGGGGACCATGGCCATAAGCTGGCAGTGTCGGCCACACCCAGTTGTGTTTCTTTGTTCAGGTTGTGCCTCCTGCTGCCTGCCTAAGTCACCTAGGGCTGCTCCCCTTCCTGGCTCTGATGCCCTCAGCGGGTCCCACAAGCCGCTCAGGACCACAGAGTCTGGGCCTAGGTCTGGCCAGGCATCCATTGACGTTCTAAGCCACAGCTTCTCTTAGGAACACTTCTCTCAGGTCCGGCTTGCAGGCATGCCCCAGGGCCTGCCTAGATTGTACTGTCCTTTAAGCACTCCCTGCTCTATTTCTTTGAAGTTTATAAAAGTTTGTTTCCCCTAAAACCCAAAGCACTTTTAATCAGGTGGTTTCTATGGAGGTCAAACTGGCTGGAAGGAAGGCCGGTTCCTGGGTTTCTTTACTTATGTAGCAGGGACTCAAGGAAGTCTGATTTGCACCTGGCCTCTGACTCAGAGCCCATGAGGGTTCCTCCGTGAGGCCACTGGCTGCCCCGGAGCTGACAGCATCCTACACAATGGCTAGATGGCTTGTCACCCCAGGCCGCAGAGGAACAACTGTTTCTAGGGTTTGGCCAGACTTCACATTCTCCGTTCTTTCCATCCCCGTTATGTGGAATGCACACGATGCCATGTAATTACTTCAGTCCCTTCTTAAAGGAAAAAGAATCCGGACCCGCACTCCAGGACACTGGCAGATTGAAGGTTCGCTCAGGAATGTTATTTGTCTGCAGACCTAGCAGCTGTACAGATCGCTCTTGTGTTTTTGCATTATTAATTAACTTCAAGTGCAATTTTGGCAGGCAAGCCAAGGGTCTCAACAGGCTATTTGGAATGAGTTCTCTTTTAAGGCCTTCAACGTGGTGAGACATTTTCAAATCAAAAAGTACAGTAGGAGCCAGCCTTTATTTTGTCTGTGTACACAATAAAATATTCCACTTCTATAGACAGATCAGCTGGTCTTGGTCACAAATTAAATGTACATATTATTACTGTGCTTATTAGGCAAAAACCTAAACTATAGAAAATGTTGCTATTTCCACTGCTTTCTTATGCACTAGAAAAAGGCATGAATTTGGTGTCTTTTTTAAAAAAAGGTTATGTTCTTCTTTATATTCTGGGGAGATGTCATAGACAATATTTTTAGGTTGAGAATAATTGTACATACTCATGGGTTATATAGTGATATTTTCCATACATGGAACATAAAGTGATCACATCACACCAGGGTCACTAGCACAGCCAGCATCTTGGGCATACACCACTCAGCCTTGCAGAAAAGGTGGCAGACAGGAGTGCTGGCCTGCCTGGGTCTGTTGGAGATGACCCGGGGGGACAGGCGTCATGTGGGGAAGATAGTGAACAGGAGTGTGGGGCTCTCGGGGTCTGTGTGGAGGTGGCCCCAGGTGGGTGGGCTTCACGCCTCCCTGTGGTCCTGGTCTCCATGTGGCTCCTGATCCCTGAGTTGTTGCGGGTCTCTGCTGGGCCTTGCCATGGGTAGTATAACCTTCATGGCGGCTTGCTAGGACTGTGTTTAAAAGAAGAATATGATGTATGTTTAATAATTATTGGCATTGATGTATGTCAAATGGTACTCTGTGTCTGTTGGGTTCAGTACAGGATTTTATTTGTTTTCCCTATCATTTTTACCTTTGAACATCTGGGTCAGGGTTAGACAGATTAATACGGCTTGTTCCGCTACCCTTAGTGTCATCCTGCCGAAGACACTCCAGTCTGAGAGCCACAGCAGGTCCTGGCCCAGCCTCCCTTGGATGTCCCAGGGCCCTGCCACCACCTATGAAGGCTATGGGACTTCTGGCAGTGACCTGGGACGTGACCTGGGTCATGCCGCACAGCATCTCTATGTGCAATGAGTGTATCCTCAGGACCAGGGGCAGGTCACCCTGTCTGTGAAACAGAGGTAAAATGTGCCACGTTTTTAGAACAGTGTCAGCTTACATTGCATGCATATCCAATAACTCAGCTTTCATTCAGAATAGCTATGGGATGGTAAAAACAGAAGACAAAGTTGTGTGTGTACTTTAATCTCAAATTTGAGTTATTCGCAAGAGTGTATGGACATAGCAATGGGGGAAAAAGCCAGATGGGAGTGTGCTCTTGTCACTGATGGTGCCAGCCTAACAGTGGTCTGGATTATGGACAGGTTTTGTTTTCTTCCTTAACTTCTCTCTTGTTTCCTGGTTTTCTACATGCAGTTATTAACAGAAAAGACAAATAGTGGTGTCACCTGATAGCACTCCACACTGTGGTTGTGGAGAGGGCAGGGCTGACGCAGGGGCTAGTGGGATGCCTTAGAGCTGTGGGTCCTGGCATAGGCTTGGGCCATCTCCCCAGCTGCCAGCTTACAGGAGCCCTATGGCCCTGAAGGACATTTAAATTCTCAATATGCTTAAATCACATTTTAGCATGGTTGACGAGGGACATAGGGACTGAGACCAGAGCCCGAGCGGATCCATATCCCTGGCTTCCAGGAGGCCTCCTCACGGGATATAGGGCACAGGGACGGTGTGAGTGTGTAGCCCGGCCATCCTTTCCAAGGACTGTGCCTGCTGGTTCCAGCAATGCCCTCAGGATCACACTGAGAGCAGTGGCAGGTGAGAAGGGAGCGGGTTAGCAGAGCTAGCGAGGGGTGGGCTGAGGCTTTCTTCCCTCTCATGGCACAGTTTGGGTGTGGGTGTGAGATCATGGGCCAGGCGGTGGAAAAGACCTCCTGTGTGAGGTCATCTGCCCGTCCTCCTGGAGCCACTGACCCCACCATATACTTTCCAGAGCCCCATCCAGCGATCTAAGTCATGACTCAACAGATGGAGTTTCTGCCAGCTCCCGAGGGTGCAGAAGCCCTGCTGTCTGTAACTGGGGCTCTAGTCAGGCATTTATTCATCTGTCTTATGACAAAGATCTCAGCAGGAAGGCCACGTTTGGAAAGGGACATGTGGCTCATTTCACCTCTGCTGTGTGCCTGTGAGTGACCTCAGCCCCCAACTCCCTATGCTGTCTGCAGAGAGGGGCTGGGCACCTGGCCGGGAAAGGGCTCCTTCTGCAGCGCAGCAGCGACCCTGGCTGGGCCTTTTCCGGTTTTCACAGCTTGTTCGCATTTGTGATCTCATGTGAGCCACACTGTTCAGTGGAGGGAGCTGGATCTGACTGACTGGCCCTCTGTCCTGGCCGCCTCCATACTGTTTCTCATGGGTCAGATGAAGGCCGGACCATGGGCGGGGGCATTGCTTGTGACCCTGAATCCCGAGATGCATGTGTTCCACTGCTGGCTGCCCTGCTGCTGGGGAGCACTGAATCCCCTGCCCTGGCTGCCCAACCCTGCAGGACGCTGAGCCTCCCGCCATGTCACTGGACGGAGCATGGGGAGGCCGCTCCCCAAGGGCTCAGGTGTGCTGTTCCTAGAGGCAACCAGAGGAGCTGTAGGGGCTCCTCTCAAGATCACCACCCTCTGGACCCTGGGCGGTCACTGCCGTCCAACTGATGGGGACACAGAACACTGAGGGTTCCTTCTCCTGTCTTAAGCAGTGATCCAGAACTTTCCCTGAAAGAGGACATGGACATTTATTGCAAGTGGTGGGTCACTCAAGTTTCCTTTCCAGTGTATTCTTCTCCGTTGTCAGGTGGTGGTATGAGGCTTCTAGAGCTAGGCTGAGTGTGTAAAGCAGTGCTTTACAGTGTGGTTCACCTTCCTAGATTCCTCATAAGAACACAGCCAGTTAAGCCACAGACACAGCACCAGCTCAGCCCTCAGCTTATCACCCCCGCTGCACCCAGAGGACACATCTCTATGCTGTCGTTCCTGGGGCGGCCCACCCATCCAACCTTCCCCATCGACACCTGCCTGGCCCTGCGTGCCTCCAGCTTCTGCACCTGCTGGGCCGGGGACTGTCTCCCACACCCCCACGGTGCTGGCTGCCCTCCACCGTGTGGAGAGTTTCGTTCTGTCATTTGCAGTGTGCATGAAACATCTCACACTTAAGAGACAAGAGAAAGGGTTTGTGTTTCTTTTTAATCCTGCTTTCCCAGTCCGTCTGCAGTTAGGGACCCACATGCAGACAGGTCATGAGCATAGTGGCCAGGCGAGAGCTGGGACTCAAATCTGAGCTGCCTACCCAGGTCCCCAGCTGCCCTGCTGTGGGCAGGAATTCCACACCCACATGCAACGCTCCCACAGGGTCAGCCAAACAGAGCACTCCGCAGCCTGGAGATGGCAGGCCAGAGTGTGGCCGCTGCACCAGGCAGGAGGTGGGGCAGGCACCTCATCTCACCAGGCCTGTACTGGCAGAGGCAGAGCCATGACCTGACCCTGGTGCTGGGCTGCTGGCTCCCTCCCGCTGGCTCTCAGATGACATCACCCAGGTAGTCACGCAAAGGCTCTTGGATGTGTGAGACGGGGAGATGTTGTCTCTGCTAGGGTTTGCAGAGATGACAGCCTCTGCTGTGATTTTGTGCTTCTCCCCAGATCCTGAGGAGGATGAAGGGGCTGGCCCTGGAGGCCGAGAGTGAGCTAGAGAGACAAGACGAAGCCCTGGATGGCGTCGCAGCAGCTGTGGACAGGGCAACCTTGACCATCGACAAGCACAACAGGCGAATGAAGAGGCTGACCTAGGGGCAGAGTGTCCCTGCATTCCTGTCTCTGCCTGCACATCCCCCTGAGATGGAGAGCTGGGAGTCGGTGCCAGGGCTGCAGAGACCTGTGGCCCTCCAGTGTGGTCTTCCTCTGGATGGGGCTGCTACTATGGGGCCACCTCCACACTAGGGGCCTCCCCAGGTGTCTGCTATGCCTGCCCCCCTACTCGGCTCTCCCTGTTGCCAGACAGGACCCGGTGACATGTTCTGCAGATGCCACAGAAGTGTGGACCATGGCGGGACCCCAAGGACACTTGGCACAGGCCTGGAAGAGGCCAATGCGCCGCCCTCGTCTTGTCTTGGCTCCCTTTCATGGACAGACTGGCCTTCTTAGCTGTACTATGAATTTGTGAGTGAAGTTAGAACTCAGCTCACTGAGCCAGCTCACTTTGAGGGCATCCTATAAACACCCAACTGTTCTTTTATCGTCTCGGTTTTAGCCAAAAGTGAAATTAGCATGACTGCACTTTTCAAACAAAAATATTGATTTCTGCTTTTATGGCCCCATTTCCATCCAGAAATAAAGGGAAATGCTGGCTTTAGAGTGGTTTATGAAGGTGGGTGCCAATGTTTCTACCTGGTGCCTTGTGTCTGGGTCAGCGGCCACTCCCTCAGAGGCCCTGGGGGAGGTGAGTATGGCCTCTGGCGGGACTGCACGTCAACGTTACGGGTGGTGCCCCTTCGCCGTGCTGCTTCCAGATGCCTCATGCAGGGCTGCAAGGAAGGGTGCAGGCACATGGGAGGCGAGGCCCAGGATGGTGCCACGGCCCAGCCTGTGGGGCCTCCATGCTGGTGCACCCAATGCCCAGTGGTGCTGCCTTCCCAGGCTGCTCAGTGAGCCTCACACAGAGGGGCCCTCGCAGCTCTGCAGCCGGAAGCCCCACACTGAGGTATCCCAGGTGTGCTCCCTCCAAAGGTTCTGGGGAGGACCCTGCACCCCACACGGCCTCCTTCAGCTCCTGGTGGCTCAGGCGCCTTGGGCGCGTGGCTGCACACTCCAGTCTCTGCCCATCCTCTTATGGCCAGTTCCCGATGTGTGCACCTCAAGTCCCCCTCCCCTTTCTCTTAGAGGGTCACCTGCCATGGGTCCAGGGCCCACCCTAATCCAGGATGGCCTGGTCTCGATGTCACTCACTGAGGATGTCTGCCAAGACCCCAGTTCCACAGGAGGTCTTGCTCTGAGGCTCCAGCTGGACTAGGGGCTGCAGTGCCAGCTGCCAGAGCCAGTGCAGGTACCTGGCAGGAAAACTGGGAAGCAGCCTCTCTAGAAAGCCACAGCCTAGGGAGCTCTGATTTTTTTGTTTGTTTTTGTGTTTTTGAGACGGAGTTTCCCTCTTGTTGTCCAGGCTGGAATGCAGTGGCTCGATCTCGGCTCACCACAACCTCCACCTCCCAGGTTCAAGTGATTCTCCTGCCCCAGTCTCCCGAGTAGCTGGGATTACAGGCATGCGCCACCACACCCGGCTAATTTTGTATTTTTAGTAGAGATGGGGTTTCTCCATGTTGGTCAGGCTGGTCTCAACCTCTCGACCTCAGGTGATCCGCCCGCCTCGGCCTCCCAGAGTGTTGGGATTACAGGCGTGAGCCACTGCGCCCAGCACCCTGATGTTCTTTTTTGATTTGGGAAATTGTTTTCTGCTCTCTTTTTCTTACTTGATTTATACTTAGCAGCCTGCAGAAGGAGACCTTGCCCTCTGGGGTCCTTACACTAAGGCCACAGGTAAGTGAGTGCTCCCAGCCTGGGCACCCCAAGGAGGCCACTGTTGGCCCCCAAGCCCAGCCCAAGGCATGCGGACACCATGGCCCCTCCCTCCTCTCAGTGCTGGGAGGCAGCAGCAAGAGCTCACCATGCCTGCAGCCACTGTGTGCACCCCCATCAAGCCTGGAGGAGGCTGGGCCCTGTCCTCAGGACCTCACAGTGTACGTGGGGTCTCCCCTGTCCCTGACCCCTTGCTCTCATCAGGACCTCACAGTGTGGGTGGGGTCTCCCCTGTCCCTGACCCCTCACTGTTCTCAGGAGTTCACAGTGTGGGTGGGGTCTCCCCTGTCCCTGACCCCTCACTGTTCTCAGGAGCTCACAGTGTGGGTGGGGTCTTCTGTGTTTTTAACCTCTCACTGTCAGCAAGTCCTTGCAATATCAGTTGAGGCCTTTTGTGTCACTTGGCGGTTCCTTGTCCACTGGACCTCAAAACTAACATGATATACTGTAGTAAGAATGTAGAAACTTTCCCGCTAAAATCACGACCAAGGCCCGTACGTCCGCTCTCACCACCTCCTTTCAGCACTTTAAGCTCTAACAGATGGAACAAGGCAAGAAAAGGAAGTTAAAGTTTAATGATACTGAAAGAAGAAACAAACTCTCTTTGTTCACAAATGACATTTTTCAGGTAGAAAGTGTAAAAAGGGATCAAGAAAACCCCCTAGAATAATGAACAACTATTCAAGATTTCAAAATATACAAAAGTTAATCACTTTCCTGTATACCAACAATGGATGAGTGGATTTGAAGTTAAAAACAGAATACTTCTACATTAGCACCCCCAAACAATAAAATACTTACGTATAAGTCAAAAAATGTGTACTCTTTCTATATATATGAGAAAAACTACAAAACCCTGATGAAAAAAGAACCAAATAGAGAAAAATTCCACATTTATGGATAAGAAGACTCAGTATTTTCAACATGTTCTTTCCAGCTTGATCTATAGATTCAATGCAATTGCAATCAAAATCCCTGCAAGTTATTTTGTGGATATTAACAAATGATTCTAAAGTATATGTGGAGAGGCAAAAGACCCAGAATAATCAATTCAATACTGAAGGAGAGGAGCAGAGTTGGAGGACTGACACTACCTGACTAGAAGACTTAGAAAGCTGCAGTTACCAAACCAGTGTGTTACTGGTAAAAGGAGAGACAAATAATAGAACAGATTAGAGGACCCAGAAATAGACCCATATAAATATAGTCAACTCATTTTCTAAGATGCACAATGCAGAAAAGACAGTGTTTTCAACAATGGTGCTGGGACAACTAGACATCCACATGTGCAAAAGAAATCAAACACAGGTTTGGACCCTACACCCTAAACAGAAATTAATGAAAAGGAGCTGGGCACTGTGGCTCATGCCTGTAATCCCAGCATTTTGGGAAGCCAAGGCAGGTGGATCAGTTGAGGTCAGGAGTTCGAGACCAGCCTGGCCAACATGGTGAAACTCTGTACTAAAAATACAAACTTTGCTGGCAAGCACCTGTGATCCCAGCTACTCGAGAGGCTGAGGCAGGAGAATTGCTTGAACCTGGGAGGTGGAGGTTGCAGTGAGCCAAGATCGCGTCACTGCACTCCAGCCTGGGTGACTGAGATTCCATCTCAAAAAAAAAAAAAATTACTAAAAGGGATCATAGACCTAAAAGTAAAATGCAAACAGAAATGTCCTGGAATATATCATAGGAGAAAATATAGGTTATCTTGGGTACGATCATGGCTTATAAATTCTTTTTCACTCATTTATTGTTAAACTGTTTTCCCTAGTGGTTAATTGATGGCTAATTTACATTCCCTTGGTGATGGCTTTTTAGATATAGCATAATACCAAAGCCATGATCCATGAAACAATAAATTGACAAGCCAGACTTTATTAAAATGTAAAACTTAATGCTCTGCAAATGACACTGTCAAGAGAATGAAATGACAAACCACAGACTGGGAGAAATATTTGCAAAAGACGTCTGACACAGGACTTCATCCAAAATAGAAAAAGAACTCTTGAAGCCAGGCATGACTCCCAACGACTTAGGGGGCTGAGACAGGAGGATCCTTTGAGACCGTAAGTTTGAGACCAGCCTGGGCAATCAAGCCAGACCCCATCTCTAATAACAATGCTAAAATCTAAAAAAAATTTGAACTCTTAAAACTTAGCAAAAAAAAAAAAAACCTAAGTAAAAATGGTACCAAAGACCATAGCAAACACCTCACCAAAAAGATATAAGCAAATAAGCATCTGAAGAGATGTTTCACATTGCATGCCATTAGGAAACTGCAAATTAAAACAAGGAGGTGCAACTACACACCTGCTAGAATGGCCAGAATCCAAAACACTAACACCAGCAGTTGCTGGGGAGGACGTGGAGCAACAGGAACTCTCATCCATTGCTGGTGGAAATGCAAAATGGTGCAGCCACTTTGGAAGACAGTTTGGCAGTTTACCATATGATCCAGCAATCATGCTCCCTGGTATTTACCCACATAAATTAAAAACATGTTCACACAGAAACCTGCACATGAATGTTTATAGCAGCTTTATTCATAATTGTCCAAACATGGAAGCAGCCAAGATGGGCTTCAGCAGGTGAATGAATCAACTGTGGCCCTTCCAGACAATGGTATTATTCAGTGCTCAAAATAAATGAGCTATCAGGTCATGAAAGGAAATGGAAGAAACGTTAATGCATATTGTTAAGTGAAAGAAGCCATTGTGAGAACTAGGGGACACACTGGAAAAGGCTGAACTATGGAGACAGTGAAAAGATCAGTGGCTGTCAGGCATTGGAGGGGGAGAGGGATAAACAGGCAGAGTGCAGAGGAGTTTTAGGGCAGTGACACTGCTCTGTTTGATGCTCTAATGATGGATGCATGCTGTCATACATTTGTCAAAACCCCTAGAATGTACAACATCAGGAGTGAACCTTCATGTAAACCTTGGGTGATACTGTGTCAAGCTAGGCTCATTGATTGTAATAAATGTTACCACTGTGGTGGGGGATTTTTATATTAAGGGAGGCTGAGGGTGTAAGCTGGGGTATATGGGAACTATCTTCCACTCAACTATTCCGTAAACCTAAAACTATTCCTCTTTTTATTTTTTAAGATGGACTCTCACTCTGTCGCCCAAGCTGGAGTGCAGTGGTGTGATCTCGGCTCACTGCAACCTCTGCCTCCCGGGTTCAAGCAATTCTCCTGGTTCAGCCTCCCAAATAGCTGGGATTACAGGCATGCGTCACCATGCACAGCTAATTTTTGTATTTTTAATAGAGGTGGAATTTCACCATGTTGGCCAGGCTGGTCTTGCACTCCTTACCTCAGGTGATCTGACTGCCTCAGGCTCCCAAAGTGCTACGATTACAGGTGTGAGCCACCGCACCTGGCTTCTTTATATTATTATTTTAAATTATTATTACCATTTTTGAGACAGTGTCTCACTCTGTTGCCCAGGCTGGAGTGCAGTGGTGCCATCACAGCCTTGACCTCCTGGGCTCAAGTGATCCTCCCACTTCAGCCTCTTGAGTAGCTGGGATCACAGGCATGTGCCACCACACCCGGCTAATTTTCATGTTTTTTGTGGAGACGGGGTCTCACCATGTTGGCTAGGTTAGTCTCAATCTCCTGCCCTTATGTAGTCCTCCCACCCCGGCCTCCCAAAGTGCTGGGATTACAGGCGTAAGCCACCAGACCCAGCCTAAAACTATTATTTAAAAAAGAAAAAGAACGGAGTCACCATTCCCAAGCAATATTGAAATCCAGCAGAACAAATTTCATTAGGTTTCAGGACCCGAAAATAATTTTCTGGGATTCAAGGTTTTGGCCTCTTAAGCCAAAGCTCCACCTGTGGGATCATCCTTTTTCTTTAAGGGTAGAACCTGGTCTGTGGTCCAGTAGCTCCATCAGCCTGTTTCCTGCCTGTAAGATTTTGGGATTCCAACAGCCCTTTTTCACACTGCCCCGGCTCTGCACCTTTCATCCAAGCTGGAAATGTTTCTGTTGATCTAACAATCTCAAAATCCTTGTGAGTCTCCTGTGCATGTCACAGGGATCAATGCCTTTAGATAAGTGGGTCCTCCACAGAGCTTTGCTGCCCAGCCCCATGTTGACTGCTGGCCTCTGCTGAGAGGGCAGAATGCACCGTGAGTCCCACAGCAAGTCACTGTCCAGTTACTGCCCAGATTTATCTGCAGATCACACTTTCCCAACAATGGCGCTCCTCATTCTATCATCTTTGGCTATCTGGACAGGCTGAGAATTTCTCGAATCATCAAGTGCTGGTTGTTGTTTTTTATTTCTGCAGTTCCATCCTCAGTGCTTCTTTCCTTTTGCATTTTACTACAAGCCTCAAGGAGAAAACAGGCCCACACTTCCAACACTTGGCTCAGGCCTCCCAAAGTGCTGGGATTACAGGCGAGAGCCACTGCACCCGGTCTAAGAAACACCTGAGACTAGGTGATTTATAAAGAAAAAAGGTTTAATTGACTCACAGTTCCGCATGGCTGTGGAGGCCTTAAGTGACTTACAATCATGGCGGAAGGTAAAGCAGAAGCAGGCACCTTCACAGGGCAGCAGGAAGAAGTAAGTGAGTGCAAGCAGGGGAATTGCCAGATGCTTATAAAACCAGCAGATCTCGTAAGAACTCACTGTCACAAGAACAGCATGGCAGAAACGGTCCCCATGATCCAGTCACTTCCCACCGGGTCCCTCCCAATGACATGGGGATTACAGAGATTACAATTCAAGATGAGATTTGGGTGGGGACACAGCCAACCCATTTCATTGGGCCTTAATGACACCCTCAGAATCCTTTCCAGCCCTTAGTGTTTGACTGAGGGGTTGAGAGAAGCTGCCAGTGCATTAGGGCCAGGATTCTCAGGCATCTTGGGATCCACCACCCAGCGTTTCCTCCATCCAGGAGGCCATGGGCCAGCCCTCACCTCTCACTTACCTGGTCGGGGTGGATGCTTCATCCCTCCATGTACTATGTGCCAGGCCTCAGGAAGGTACCTGCTGTCTCTGAATGTCTGTCTCTGAATCAGTAACGAGGGGATGTCCACACATCCCATGCAGTTCTGAAGACACAGTGTCCCACCCACTGGGAACCTCACCCAACCCTGCATACAGGTCCCAGTGAGTGGGCATTGCCACCTCTCTGCAATTTCTTGTCCCACTCACAGCACATGTCACCACCTGCCACTGCTGCTTCCTCCCTCAGCTCAGGGGCTGATGGAGATGTGCTGATGCCCCTCCTGAAGGTCACTCGTGTTCAAAGTCCCACAGAGGTGGTTAGCCTGGGAGACATCCCCTTCTCCCTTGGTGTCTTTGAGGGAGGTGGAAGGCACGCAGTGCACTGTGGAGAGACCCTGCTGCTGAGAAGGGTGTGGCACCTGTCATAGACACCTCTGGCTGCTACAAATTCCTGGGCATGGCAGCTGCAGGGTGGCAGCCAGCCTGGAAAGCCAGGATGGGCCAGGGAGGTGTAGCGGCCCACAGCAACTGCAAGCCCCAGGAAAAAGAGGGCTGCTTCTGCTCTGTTGACTTGCTGTGAAAAAGGTCAACTGGATACAAGCCCTGCCATGTAGATGCTAGAATTTGTTCCACATGTTTCAATTCAGTGGTCTCTATCCGTGGAGTATTTACAGCAGTGAAGTCAGGAGTCCTGTCCAGTACAGGGGGCACTGCTACCGGTCAGGCCGAGAGGGGACGTCACAGTTTGCCCACTGGTCTCGAATATGGAACACTTGATGGGCACCTCAGTCCCAGGGAGGAGACAGCAGGAGAGGCAGGACCAGGGGCCCGGCCTTTAGCGGCTTGCTCCACACACTTGGGGTTTCCTGGCCCTCTGGCGCTGGGGGAGTTGGGTCGGTTGTACATGCTGCACGGCCTGAGGCTCAGGGCCAAGGCCACCCTCCTGCACCCCACTCTGGGAGGCTCCAGAGCGCTGCCCTGAGATCGTGCTACACTCAACCCCTGAGAAGGAGGCAAGGCCGCCCTGGACCAAGGCGACTCGGAGTCCCGGGAGGAAGGAACTGGCACACGGGCCTCCCTGCGGAGGAGGGAGAAGTCGTGGTCCCCGGTGGTATCAGGGAGAGGCAAGGTCGCTGGTGGGGAGGATCGGGAGCCTCCACTGTGACTCCGAGCAGGGGCCCAGGGTCAGAGGTGGGTGTGTGTGGTGTGTGTCTCAGGAGGGCACAGGGCACAGCTAGTCGGAGGGAACCAGGGTGTGGAGCAGGGCCAGCCTGGCAGGCCGCAGTGCCTCTGACTGAAATGCATTAGACAGAGCAAGCCACTGCAGCTTTGCAGCTGCGGAGAGGTGGGCGCTGTTAACAGGCACAGAGCGACGCTGACACCGGCGTGTCCCCAGAAAAGTCAGGGTGCCTGAACTCCACAGGGTCTCTGGGAGGCGGAGAAAGTAGGGGTCTCGGTGTGGCCAGAGCGATTCACTGTCCGGCACCCACGATACCGGTCTCCTTTGCTTTCTTTCCATTTTGCACCATGAGTGGGAAGGAATCCGAGTGCAGGAGGGAGGAGCGGGGCCGGGACAGGCAGGGCGAGCCCAGTAGAAGAGCGGTCCTGAGGCCCCCGGGTTCCGATCCAAGGCCCAGAGTGTGCACGGCAGAGCCGGGCTTCATCGAAAGCACACGCTCAGCTGCCGTCCCGGCCAACCGCAGCCCCAGTGAACCAATGGCTCAGCATTTTCAGAAGAAAGCCTGTAGGCATAGACTTTCAGTGATTTGAAAGGACACGCTTCCAAAACCAAGGGCTTGGCCTAGATTTGGAAGCGATCTCTCCAGAGCTTACATCTGGAGACCGGACCGGGCCTGTTGGGACTACAGCCCCGCGGGCTACGCTGCGTGGACGAGGTTCCAGACGCGCTGGGGAGGCGCCTCCCGGCTAGTTCCCAAGTGCGTTAGGGAGGAGTGTGCGCCTCACGTGCAGGCGCCGGGACCAGCCCGGGCAGAGCTTGCAGGCCGCGGTGGGCGATGGAGGGGCTGTGGGTGTGGCAGGGCGGGGAAGGGGGTTAGGGCGCGACCTGGGTCGGCCGTGACGGTGAGCGTGAGCTGGGGTATGCGTGGGGAGATAGGCATGGCCTAAGGGTGAGCAAGACACAGGGGCGGGCCCTGGGTGGGAGCAGAAGGCATGGGTGGGAGGGGAGGGAGTGGGTGGGAAGGAGGGCGGGACCATGGTATGGGTGGCAGGGTGGGCGAGGTCCTGGGTGGGTAGGGGCGGGCGGAGGGCGTGGGAAGCGATGGTTGGGTCCTAGGTGTGGGCGTGGTAGCGGGGCTGGAACGAAGTGAGCGGGCCGTGGGTGGGCGCAGAAGGCGTGGGGTGGGGACGGAGGGCGTGGCCAGACGAAGTGGTCGGCCTGGGACAGGTCTGTAGACACCCGCGTTGGGATCTGGGCGGGGCGTTCGGCGCGGAAAGAGTGTCCGGCCTGGGTCCGGGGGCGGGAGCAGGGCGTCCAGCGGAGAAGGCAGAGGAGGGGAGATGCAGGCTCCTCCAGGTAGCGCAGGAACCCCTCTGGCTGCCCGAGCCCAGCGAGGGCGCGAGTGGAGGATGGGAGCCGCGGCGGCGGAGGAGCGGAAGGGATGCTGCGTTGCCTTGGAGTGTCAGGGTGGGGGAGGAAACACCAAGGGACCCCCGTCCTTCGCCCCTGCCGCGGAGTCCCGGGCCTGCGAGTCTTCCGCAGCCTGCCCAGCGCCCGGCAGCTAGGGCTTCGCAGGAGTCCGCCCGGGAGCGCCACCAGAGCGGTCGTCCTCCCCGCCGCTCCAAAGGTGGCTTGGGGCAGGTGGGGCGTCCCCGAGGGATGGAGGGACCCTGCCTAGGGAAGGTGAGTCGTGTGTGCTCGAGTGTGTGTGCACTGCGTGGTGTGTGTACACTCAGGTGTGTGTGTGTGCACTGCGTGGTGTGTGTGCTCAGGTTTGCTTGTGTGTGTGAGTTGGGGCGGGGCCGTATCCACTGGACACTAAGAACTCTGTTGCTTTCAAGCCCGCATTTGGGGACCATTCTGGATTTTTCACATTTCTTCCAGTCTGGCACATTCCTCCCTGAACACCGGCGTCTTCCCATGGCAGGAGGGATTTCCCAGCTTGTGGGGTTTCCGTGCTGAACCAGGCAGCCCTGAGCAGACCAGGACTGAGCTTCCCAAACCTCAGGGAGAAGGAGCCCTGGTGGATATGGGATCCACGTGGTCGACAGAGAATCAGCTCACAGCTCACCACCCCAGCGACTTCAGGGCAGCCCACCTTCCCCTGGCGCTCCTCAAACGAGCCAGGGAGTGGCCCCTGCTCAGACTCCCCTCCTGCATCCCAGACTCTGCAGGCCCACCAGCCCCAGCTGCCCTGTGCCCTCCTGCGGCCTTCTGGGGGTGCTATGTGTCTGAGGCCCTGTCTTCTGTCCTCCTGCTCCTCCTAATCGGGGGTCTGGGCACTCTCCCTAATTCGTTGCAAAGACTCTGACACCATTGCCCATCTTCAGGCCCCAGCACACGCAGAGAAGTGGGCTTCACACCCACACCTGCCTGACCTCAGGTGCTGGCTCCTGTAGCCACAGCCCTGAGCCTCGGCCCCTCCAGGCTGTCTCTTCCTTCTCCAGGTGGGCATGAGCTGGTCAGTTCCTGGCCGCTGCCCTTCAGACCCCATGCCGGGACTTTGGGTTGGGCTCTGGGCATGGCACTGGCCAGGTCTGGGTGCCTCCTTGAGCAGCCAAGGGCTGGGAGGGATGATGATGTGAGCGGCTATCTGGCTGCAGGCCCAGGCTGGCCACCTGGTGGCCATAGCTCTCACAGGCTGGGTCCCTGCTTCCCCTGGCTCCGCTCTTAGGGGCAGGAGGCCCTCAGCGGCCTCATCGCAGATGGCTGGACAGGCCCTGTGTGGAGGCGCCACACGGGTCTGCTGTGCCTCGTAGGTCAGAGCATCCCTGTGAAGTTCATGGTGTTTTCTGTGGCTGCCACAGGAGGCTCTGGCCAGAGTTGCACCCCACTGTGGCTCTCATTTTTTTTTCAAAACCCAGCTCACCTACTTCCTGAGCCGCCAATGCCTGCACAGAGCACAGAGCCAGGTGGATTGGGAACCCAGTTGATGAGAAGCAGAGGCACTTGGTTTAAGCCTGATCTTGTGACAGACAGGAAGCGGAGACCCACTAAGGGAGCTCAGGCTGCCCGAGGCCACCTGCCCAGCGCCATCTGCCCAGCAGGCCCCACAAAGTTCTTCCGCTCTAGGAGCACTGCAGCAAGGTGCCCTCTTATAAGCCAAAACAGACAGCTTGACTCCACT
Organism: Trachypithecus francoisi; assembly: GCF_009764315.1. NCBI lineage: Eukaryota > Metazoa > Chordata > Mammalia > Primates > Cercopithecidae > Trachypithecus > Trachypithecus francoisi. Next base: position 85,508,580 of record NW_022681470.1, read on the forward strand.
CAGGAACTCGAGTGGTCGACCCCTGAGTGGCCCCACTGGGCAAAAGCATCCCTGCCCAAGGAAGGCTTCCTTAACTCAATTTTTAAAGTTTAAGAAAATCAAACAGAGGAGGAGAAAAATAAAGCCACAAATACGGAATCATGGAATAATGAGGGTCCACCATAATTGTCGGGCCAATCCCTTTATCCAAGGCCTGTTTCTTTTTTTGTTGTTTGTTTGTTTTTGAGACAGAATCTCACTCTGTCGCCCAGGCTGCAGTGCAATGACACTATCTCGGCTCACTGCAACCTCCACCTCCCAGGTTCAAGTGATTCTCCTGCCTCAGCCTCCCAAGTAGCTGGGATTACAGACACCCGCCACCACACATGACTAATTTTTGTATTTTTAGTAGAGACTGGGTTTCACCATGTTGGCCAGGCTGGTCTTGATCTCCTGACCTCAGGTGATCCACCCACCTCAGCCTCCCAGAGTGTTGGGATTACAGGCATGAGCCACCATGTCTGGCCGAGGCATGTATTCTTATGCTTGAGATAGAACATCTCTAGCAACATTGAATAGAAATCAGGGAGTGCTCACTGTTTGGAAGAGAAGGCAGACAATGAAACTGGGTAGACAGGCAGCCGTGGAACACGGCTCTGGCCTCTGAGATGCCTGGGGCCGAAGCCAAGGGTGGATAGATCTGTGTTTCTGTGCCTCACAGCATGAACCTAGATAGGTGATGCTTCCTGGGAGAAGCAGGCTTAATCCAGGCACTGATTTCTACAAAGAGCTGTTCTCAGAGGGCTTCTCTGAGGTCAAGGCAGGGTCTCCTGCCAAGGCATGCTGGGTGGGTGGGGTTCCAGATACCCACAGCTGCAATGGGATTTGCAGGAGATGCAGATCACCTCAACCCAGTGCTCTTTGTAACCTGCCCCAGTGTCTAGGAGCTCCATAACACTCATCCTATGACCCTAACACTAACCCTGATCCTCTACCTAATACTGACCCTACCAATAACTCTGACACTAACCCTGACCCTAACACTGACTTTAATACTGCCCCACCAGTGATCCTGACATGAACCCTGACCCTAATCCTCACTGTATCGCTGACTCTCACTGTAACACTGTGACCAAGACCCTGACCCTGACCCTAGGTCTAGCCCTAAACCTGATCTTAACACTAACAGTGACCATGAGCTTGACCCTAATTCTAACCCAGGCTCTAACCCTAACCCAGAACCTGACCCTGTGATACTGATACCCTAATGCCGACCCTGACCATAAGCCTAACCATGGCCCCAACCCTAACCCTGACCTTATGACCTTGATCCTAACTCTAATCCTGACCCTAACTATGACACTGACTCTAGTCCTGACCATAATTCTGATCCTAATGCTAACCCTAACTTTGACCCTGCCCACCCAACCCCAACCATGACCAGGACCCTAACCCTATGTTTGAACTAAATGTCTTCATGTATTAGGGATGTTTTAAGGTTCTTGAAAGTTTGGGATGCATCTTGCTGACTTGCATTACTTATAATTATAAACACAAGCAGCTATGATTGAGCTTTGCAGCAAATGTTTTCCTTCTCTTGAATTCTGGGTGAGTTTAATTAAAATGTGCTTTGCTGTTGCAAGTCAAGATTTTTAAAAAGCCATTGAATTTTTTATTGGACAAAACACAATATGTTGTAGCTGAGACCACATGGCCATTCAGAGTCCCAGATTTTGCATTTTTGTGTGTATCAAAACAGTCTTGTTATCCTTACTGCCTTTAGAAGTATTCTGCTTGACGTACATAAAAATGCATAATTCAAAATACTGATTTCATTTGATTCATTGCCAAAAGTAAGTTTGAAATCCAGAAACACATAGACACAGACACATAACAGCAGGCAGACGCTGAGAGACCGTCTCAGGCACATGGGATGCACACACAGACACATGGGGAAACACACACACACAGCATGTGCATGGAGCATCGTGATGCACAGAATATCTCAGAAAGTAAATATGGAGTTACCAGAAGGTCAGTCTGCTTCCTCAGGTGAAGCACAGAACTCCCCTGCAGGGGCTCTGGGACCTCATTTGAGTAGTCCAGGACGGGCCCTGGCCCCAGCAGGCTCCCTTCAGAGGCCTCGGAGGTCCTGTGGTGCTTACCCTGCATCCAGGCTCCAGTGCCCCAGATCTCCATGCTTTGTAATCTTCAGTGTCTGGGCCGTCAGGGACTGTCCTCTCGGGGCCAAATGTGATGTGGGGATCACAGTGGGTACTTTGAGGAGGGGCAGTGTTCACATTTGGAAACCCCCCCAACACACCGTGTCCAATCTCCTCCCTCTGTCAGGACAGAGGAAGCCTTCATGGCCCAGAGGCCTGTCCCACCTGGGTCACCATGTGCTCTTTGGCATGTCTCTCCCTCCACAGGCCTCCATTTCCCCATCTGTACAGTGGGGATCTCAGCAGCCCAGCAGAGGGAGCTGCTGCTGCCAAGGCCCTTGTGCATGAGTGTTCGTGAGATCCGGTGGAGTGGCAGGGCTGAAGGTCTGAGCAGGGCTCCGGAGGCTCCCAGGGCTGTGTCCTCCACCTCTCCCATTGTGAATGCTGAGAGCCACATGGACCCCGCAGCTGAGGCTGGGTGTCTGCTGGCTGTGTTCGGGGCAGCCTGGAGCCTTCAAGCTGCCCAGCCAACCTCAGGCCACAGAAACCTAGCCTGGGGAAGGGCTCCTGGGTTGCTGCCCCAGCTGGGGGCAACTCAGGGACACACAGGCCCCAGAGGTTGACCACAGGCTCCTCAGCCAGGGCCTTTGCCAATCATGGGTGCTCCAGGGGCCTCTGCTCTAGAGCATGGGTCTGGGGGCCGAAGGCCTCCACCTCAGGGCTGTGCCAGGCCTCACGGGGGTCAAGGGCCTCTGTGGCATCTCTGGCAGGCACAGCTCACCCCAACCCATGTCAAACGCTGTGCTAGAGACAGAGGCACAGCCTGATGTGGGTGATCCCCCTGCAAGGGCTGTCTCCCTGCCCCAGGGGTCTGTGCTCAAGGGGGTGCAGGGTCCCATAAACCTCCCAGGGGTAGATCCCATACCAGCAGGAGCCTCTTCCAAAGAGGCTGGGAATCAGGGTCTGGGCCCCTCAAAGTGTCCTGGGAAGTCCTGGTCACTCCAGCACGACCTCCTGCACAAGTGACCGAGTGTGCCACCCACTGCTCTCCCGATGCTGAGTCAGGGCAGCCCAGCCTCCAGCCAGCTGCATGGAAGAGGGATTGGGAGAGGAAAGCTGGGGCTGCTCAAGTCAGGGGTAGGCTGCCCAAGGGTCCTGGGGGCTTATGCCCTTCCATTTTGCTGGGCAGGCCCTGTGGTGCTAGGGGATGGGAGGTGGCCTGCGGGGCTATCTTCTTGCATGCCCCAGAGCTCAGAGCCTACTGTGCTGGGATCAGCCAGTGCTTGGCCCTGGGAGAACAGGCCTCATGCCTTCTGAGGAGGCCTGAGCCAAAAGCCAGCATCCCTGGGAAGCCAGGCCATGGGAGGAGACCTCTCTCCAAATACGTCTTCTGCTGGAAGCCACATCCCAGCTGTACTTCCCAGGAGCTCCCCTAGCCTTCTGGGGCCAGGAGGAGTCAGGAGCCATGCTGCCTGCGGCTGCTGGGCTGGAATGTGGGATGAGGGACTGGGATCACGTTTCCTCCCCTGCCTGACTTGCTCACTTTAGGAGGGGAGCTGGGCCCTACTCTAATCAGGACCAGCTGTGCTGGCTGGGGCAGTGGGGGATGTGCCTGCGGGGAGAGCAGGACCATGCACTCCCTCCTGGCTCCCAGGAAATCCCCAGGAAGCTCTTACAGTGGGAGAAACTGAGGCCTGGGGTGCGGAGCTGCAGCACACCCCTGTCCAGCCACACAGGGCACTGCCCTGAGAGACACTGGCTGCCCACATAGGCTCCCAGCTTCCGCAGCGCCCAGTGCCATCAGAGCTGGTTCTGCGCCTCTGGTGGCGGGGGGGCAGGGACATTGCCCACTGGGATGCTCCTCAGGCCAGCTGCAGAGGGCCGTCCCAGGAACACCACAGTTGTGGCGAAGGGAATTTCATACTGGGAGCCCCCTGGCATCCCAGCCGTTGCAGAGGGAGGATCTAGCCATGTCTGGGCTGCTGGGCCAAATTCCACCACAACAACTTGGGCACAGGACCAATGCCGTGGGCGGCCACGGCTCTGCAGGAGCTGGAAGTCAGGCTGGCCTCCAGTCGGGGAGCCGAGGTGGTTGGGCCCACTGGGTGCTGGGGAGGAGACAGAGATCAGTTCCACTTTGGCTGAGACTTACAGAGAGGCTGGGCCCTGGACTGTGGGATCACAGAGGCTAAGAAGGGCACTGTGGCTGGCTAGCGGCTGAGGGGTGGTGTGGGCCTGGCAGGAGGGTCCCTGGCAGGACACAGAGGGCAGCTGGGAAGGTCAGGCATTGGAGCAGGGGCTGCAGGGCCCAGCTCGAAAGGAAGCAGTATGCTCAGACACCTGTGCTCCAGACCCCAGGGGCTTATCTAGGTGGTGAGCCTCCAGGCCACCCATCTGCCCCGCACCAGGCCTCACACTGCTGTTGTCCCATGAGGGGCAAAGAGGGTTGGAGGAAGACACCTTGGGACAGGCCCAGCTGTGGGGAGGGGCAGCAGCACATAGGCGGGACTGGACCCCAGGGCAGGTCTCTTCTCGATAGACCAGGCTGCCTTGCAAGCCCAGCGGGCAGCAGAGTCACCGTAGCCTTGCCAGGGCCACAGCAGGTGTCCTCCCACGACCTCCTGAACTCCCCATTCCCTCAGGAGGTGCCCCCAGCCCCTCCTTCCCACAGGAGCCCACCGCAGCCCCTCCTTCCCTCAGGACCTCCCCCCACCATCCCCTGCTTCCCTCAGGAGGTGCCCCCCACCCCTCCTTCCCTCAGGAACCCCCACACTAATCCCTCCTTCCCACAGGAGCACCCTCCACCACCCCCTGCTTCCCTCAGGAGCTCCCCCCACCCCTCCTTCCCTCAGGAGCTCCCCACACTAGTCTCTCCTTCCCACAGGAGCTTCCCTCACCACCTGCTGCTTCCCTCAGGAGCTCCCCCAACCCCCTCCTTCCCTCGGGAGCTTCCCCCACCCCTCCTTCCCTCAGGAGCTTCCCTCACTCCCTCCTTCCTCAGGAGCTCCCCTACCACCTCCTGACCTCTGGTGCAGAGCAGACCTGGGGCTCTGGTCTGACGGGGAGGGCAGTGGTGGCCTGGGACCTGGGGATACTCTGGGAGTTCCTTGCACACAGGAACATGTGCTCCAGCGCCTCAGCAGGGCCCCTGGTGTAGGAGTAGAGCTGCTTCCCAGGGGCTGTAGCTCAGCTGGACACAGGGACTCAGCTCTGCTGGGACTTGGACCGTGGGTACTGTGTGTGGCCCTCAGAGCTTCTAACCCATCCTGAGGGAGGCCAGTGACTAGTAAGACATTCTGGGCTCTCGGAGCCTGCACAGCTCAGGGACAGGTATTCTGGCCTAGAGGTCAAATACCAAAGACCTTCATATCCTATCCACGCGCCATCTACCCACCCAATGCAGGGGTTTATCAGTGGTCTCACATACAGGGCACAGGTGCCACAGGGCTGCACTGGTGGGTGGCCAAACCCCTCAGTATCCCCATTCCTCTCTCAAAGTCCTTCCAAACAGAAGCCACTGTCACCCACAGGGCCTGATCTAGAACTCCCTGCTAACCCCCAGGACCGCTCTGGAACTCCCTGCACCCCAAGGCCCGCTCTGGAACTTCCTGCGCCCCAAGGCCCGCTCTGGAACTTCCTGCACCTCCAGGCCCGCTCTGGAACTTCCTGCACCCCCAGGCCTGCTCTGGAACTCCCTGTGCCCCCCAGGGCCCTCTCTAGAACTCCCCACACCCCCAGGCCTGCTCAAGAACTCCCTGCAACCCCAGGCCTGCTCTAGAACTTCCTGTCCCACCAGGCCCTCTCTGTACCTGCGATGTGCCCTGCATGGAGCGTGGTGGGCTGGTTACTCACAGCAGCTGCCCAAACTCCCCTTAGGGTTACTGCCAGCCCCACCCATAGTCCCGTCCCCTCCTGGACACAGCCCTCTCCAGCCTCATCTGTCAAGGGGGAGCCCTGATGGGCTGCAGAGCAGGAGGTGGATCCCTAAGGAGTGCTTGGACAACCCCAGGCGTGGCTGGGGGTAGGGGCTGGTGGTAGGAGACCTGATGAAGCATGTTCTCTGTAAGGGGCTGGGTGGAGAGGTCAGGTGCACCTAACTCAAAAAGTCTGGAGTTTTGCTCAGTGACCGGGGGGCCTAGCCCAGGATGTCTCTGTAGCAAACCCCATCATCCCAAGAGAGACCCAAGAGCGACTCCCATAATCCTTCATACAAAGGGACCATGAAACCCTGCAGCATGCAGCTGCCCCCACTGTCCTGGGGTTGGGAATGTACCTTCTCACCCCACCTCGAGGCCTTGCCTGCTGCAGTCTCCATTCCCCCTTGGCTCTGTCGAGCATCAGGCTTCAGGCTGTCCCAGCTTAGACCAGCCTCTCCTCTGCCTCAGTTTCTCTGTCTATGATGGCCTTACAAGCTTCTTTCTGCCCAGCTGAAAATGAGGTGGCACATGGTGAGTGGCCAGCAGACACCCAGGACGGGTCAGGTGGCTCCAGACACAGCAGGGGTGGTACCAGGACTACAGCCTCACTTCTCCAGCATCCTCCGTCCACAGACAGGAAGACCTGGGCAGCCCGAGTTGCTGCTGTGGCCTGGGGGCCCCAGGACCACTGACCCCACTCCACTCTTCCACACAGGTGGGGGCTGTGAGAGCCTCTTGAGAGGGCACAGGAGGAAAGTGGGTGCAGTGATGGCTCAGGGACCATCTGCAGCTCCAGTTGGCCTGGATAATGGCAGGGTCTGTGGGGCAGTGGCCCTGCTATAGGACTGGGGCCGCTTTGCTCCTGAATGCTCACCTGCCCAGGTAAGTTTACACAGGAGTCTCCTCACCCACCCACGAGAAAGAAGCAGATGTCCCTGTGAGGGTTGGGGTGGGCTGAAAATGACAAATGACTGTTGGAAATTTCCAAGGAGATGCAAATATTCTGTGTCTTTGTTGGGGAGATAAACACAGGCATGAGTAAATTTGTAGAATATCATTAAACTGTACCCAAAGAATGTATGCATTTCAAAGTATGTCATGCAAAAAGGCAGTAGAAAACAAATCAATTAAAAGGGTAAATCTGGGCCGGGTATGGTGGCCCATTCCTGCAGTCATTCCTATAGTCGCTTTGGGAAGTGAGGTGGGAGGATGGTTTGAACCTGGGAGTGGGAGGATGCAGTGAGATGTGATCACACCACTGCACTCCAGCCTGGGTGACAGAACAAGACCCTGTCTAAAAAAAAAAAAAAAACGGGGGGGAGGCAGGAGGGAGGTGGTAAATTCACCCACATATTTGAGACTAGTTACCTGGCCAGTGACATGAGGGGAAGAGCCAGACTACAGCACCCAACAGATCCAGAAAGTGACCATGATCCAGATTCCTTAGCAACTTCTGTGACCCAAGACAACCGGATTCTTGTAACCGCTAACAAAATCCAAAGGAATGGAACATGAAGACACGAAGAGAAGAGAAATGCCCCTTTTCGACCTCTGTGATCACTGTGGTGGACCACAGCCATCTGGCTGCGTTGCTTTCTCCCCAGGTCATCTCTCAGAGGGAACTGGGTCCTGGGAGCTCTGGCTTCAGTGGAGCCATGCATGATGCTCTAGGCCTGTCCGGCTTTGAAGCTTGGGAGGCATCTAAGATGCCACAGGAGCTTCGTGTCTCTGAGTGGGGCCTTGCTGGGCAGCTGTGCACCTGGGCAGCAAGGCGTCTTCCGTTTCTTGCAGCAGGGTCTGTGGATCCCATTCACTTCTAATGTGAAGGCTGTGCGACTCTCCCAGACCCCAGATTCTGAGATTAGAGCCGGTTTGTGTGATAGAAGGTCACATGAGACATAGAGATCACAAGGCATCTGTACTAACACCGTGTGGGGTCCGTGTAGGCAGCTCTCTTGCCGTGTGCCTGCTGGTCATGTGGAAGATGCACAACACATGGCATCTGCTGCAGGTCCAGCTGGGCGAATTTTACTGAATCCAGGTAGACACCACACCATGGGAGATTGTACCAGGTCTTCAAAGATTACAGACAAAAGCAGGTGGCTTGCACTAAACTCTCTGGAAGACTCTGGAGATGACGTGGCCATTGTCAAGATAAGGACCTTGGAGACGGATTGGTCTCTGTGGTGCTATTAAAACAGAGGCCATAGACTGACAGAACAAACTTTTTGTGGCAGAAGGTGCCAAATTGTAAAGAGAACCTAAGACCATGCCAGGCAAGGAGTTAAGTCACACAACCCTACACTTAAAGAATAAACTGTGTTCTAACCTTGCTATAAGGGTTTTCTTTTTCTCCAGCAGCTAAACAAGCACTGGCCTCCATCTAAGCAACGTTAAGACAATTGCAGCTCATCCAGCTCACAGAGGCTGACTCTCCGACTCCCTGCACCACCAGCCATGACTGCAGCGTTCACTGGATGGGACACTGACTTCAGGAGCTTTCTCCTGATAAGAGATGACGACTACGAACTGGTTCTGACTGGTTTACAGAGGCTGTGCACTTCCACGCCATCATGTCTCTGCTTCACCTTTTGATGTCTAGAGCCTAACTGTAGTACATTTAAATGTTAAGTCTCGACCCCAAAGTGAACATGCACTGTATGTTACATGCACGCTTGTTCAGTATGCATGTGTGTGTCCTCCCCACCGCAAGAATTTGTGAATCTTCATAGCTCCTCCTGTAACCTGTCCAAGATGTATGCTTGTCCAACCATTCAGTGTCTTTGTTTTGAAATGATTCGGTACCTGCAGGGAGCTGCGGCTGTAGTACTCAGAGTACCCGTTGCCCTTCAACCTCCCTAATCATGACATCTTATCTAACTGTAGTGTACAATGCAGACAACTTTACTGCAGACCTTACTCGGTTTTCAGCCTTTTTAAAAACTTTCTAGTTCTATGCCACCAGATCCTGTGTGGAGATTCTTGGAACCACTACCGCCACCAGGATACAGAACAGCTCTGTCACCTCCAAGGAGCTCTTAACACCACTGTGTAGATTCATGCTGTCCCAAAAATCCACTTCTCCATAAAGCAATAACAAATATTGTCAAAACCAACTTTTTCAGAACTCTGGAAATTAATCAAAAGTTTGCCAAACCCAAGGAGTATTTAGTAAAGAAAAACATAAAAAGGATTATTTACCATAATGAAGTAGAATTTACAGCATATTAAAAAATATTGCCTACTTCAAAATCATGAAGATTTATTCATGTTTTCTTCTAAGAATTCTAGTTTTAGCTCTTACATGTAGATTTATGATTTTTTCTCCTTCCTTTCTTCCTTCTTTCCTTTCTTCCTTCCTTCTTTCCTTCCTTCCTTCCCTCCCTCTTTCTTTTTTTCTTTCTTCTTCTTCTTTCTCTTTCTCTTTCTTTCTTTCCTTTCTCTTTCTTTCTTTCCTTTCTCTTTCCTTCCTTCCTTGCATCCGTCCATCTTTCCTTCCTTCCTTCCTTCCCTCCCTCTTTCTTTTTTCTTTCTTCTTTCTCTTTCTCTTTCTTTCTTTCCTTTCTCTTTCTTTCTTTCCTTTCTCTTTCCTTCCTTCCTTGCATCCGTCCATCTTTCCTTCCTTCCTTCCTTCCTTCCTTCCTTTCTTTCTCTGTTGTTTTTAAGACATAGTCTCACTCTGTCGCCCAATCTGGAGTGCAATGGCATAATCTCATCTCACTGCAGCCTCCACCTCCCGAGTTCAAGCAATTCTCATGCCTCAGCCTCCTGAGTAGCTGGGATTACAGGTGTGTGCCACCATGACCAGCTAATTTTTGTATATTTAGTAGAGACAGAGTTTCACCATGTTGGCCAGGCTGGTTTCAAACTCCTGACCTGAGACAATCTGCTCACCTTGGCCTCCTAAAGTGCTGGGATTACAGGCATAAGCCATCATGCCCGGCTCTTTCTATCTTTCATTTGCCCCCCCTCTCCCCGCTTCCTCTTCCCTTCCCCCTCCCCCTCCCTCTCCCTCTCCTTCTTCTTTCTTCTTTCTTCTTTCTTCTTTCTTCTTCTTCCTCTGTCACCCAGGCTGGAGTGCAGTGGTATGATCATGGCTCACTAGAGCCTTGAACTCCCAGGCTTACGCAATGCTCCCACCTCAGCTTCCTGAGTAACTGGAACCACAGTCACATGCCACCACACCTGGAGATATATATATACATATATATATATATATATAATTTTGAGATGGGGTCTCGCTATGTTGTCCAGATTGATCTTGAACTCCTGGGATCAAATAATCTTCCCACTTCAGCCTCCCAAAGTGCTGGGATTGCAGGTGTGAGCCACTGTGCCTGGCCTATGATCCCCTTTGAGTTGATTTTTCTGTGTGGTGTGAGGTGGTGTTCAACTTCATTAGTTTGCAGCTAAGCATCCGGTCATCCCCAACAACATTTATTGAAATGGCTATTCTTTTCTCATTGAATTGTCTTGACTGTAAATTTGAAGGTTTATTTCTGGATCCTTAATTGTATTCCATTGACCTCTATATGTATCCTTATGCCAACACCAACAGACAGCCAATGCTGCCTTTGTGTAACTTGAAATCAGGAAGTGTGAGTCTTCCGACTTTGTTCTTTATAAAGACTGTTATGGCAATTCTGGATCTCTTGAATTTTCATATGAATTTTAGGATCAGTTTATTGATTTCTGAAAGAAATTAAAAGGCAACTAGGATTTCGATAGGAATTTCATTAGCTGTAGATAATTTGGGGGAGTATTGCCATCTTAACATTAAATCTTCTGATCTATGAACATTAAATGTCCTTGAATTTATTTAGATACCCTTTAATTTCTTTCAATGTTTTGTATTGTGCAAATCTCACACTTCTTTTGTTTAATTTATTTTTAAGTATTTTATTCCTTTTGATGATATTGTACATGGAATGGTTTTATTTCATGTTTGAATTGTTCATTGCTAGTGTATATGTAGCAGAGACAGGGTTTTGCCATCAATTAATAAATTAATAAATCAATCCCCATATATTGATCCTGTATCCAGCAACTATTGTTAGTTCTAACAGTTTTTTTAAAGTGGATTCCTGAGAGTTTTCTATATGCAGGATTATGTTTGTAAATAGAGATCATTTTAATTCTTCCTTTCCAATCTGGATATCTTTTATTTCTTTTCCTGCCAAATTTTCCTGGCTGGAGCCTCCAGTACAATGTTGAATACAGGTGGTGACAGGAGATACCTTTGTCTTGTTCCACATCTTATGGAGAAAGTATTTAATCTTTTACCATTAAGTATGATATTAACTGTGGGGTTTTTGTAGCTGTCTCTTATTAGGTTGAGGAAGTTCCCTTCTGTATCTAGATTGTTGGGTACTTTATCATGAAAGGGTGTTGACTTCTTCCTTTCTTTCTTTTTCTTTTATCAGACGGGGTCTCGCTCTGTCACCGAGGCTGCAGTGCAGTGGCATGATCTCGGCTCACTTGCAACCTCTACCTCTCAGGTTCAAGCAATTTTCCTGTCTCAGCCACCTAAGTAGCTGGTACTATAGGCACCCACTACCACGGCCAGCTTTTTTTGGTACTTTTAGTAGAGATGGGGTTTCACCATGTTGGCCAGGCTGGTCTTGAACTCCTGGCCTCAGGCTATCCACCCGCCTTGGCCTCCCAAAGTGCTGGGATTACAGGTGTGAGCCACCGCACTTGGCCTGACTTCTTTCAAATGCTTTTTCTGCACCTATTGAGATGATCATGTGGATTGTGTTCTTAATTGACTTTTGTGGTTTTTTGCTTGTTTGTTTTATTTTTATTTTTTTACACTGCAACCATGACAGATGAACTTAATTGATTTTTGAATGTTAGTCCAACCTTGCATTCCTGGGATAAATCTCACTTGGCCATGGTGTATAATACTTTTAGTATATTGTTGGATTCAGTTCCTTAGTATTTTGTTGAGAAATTTGTGTACCTATCATAAGAGATATTGGTCTGTAGTTTTATTTTTTTGTGATGACTGTATCTGGTTCTGGCATCAGGGAAATGCCTCAAAGAAAGAGTTGAAAGCCTGACTCAGTGGCATGCACCTGTAGTCCCAGCTGCTCAGGGGGCTGAGGCAGGAAGATCACTTGAGCCCAGTACTTTGAGATCAGCATGGGCAACATAGTGATACCCTATTTCTAAAATAAATAAATAAAATGTTCCTTCTTCTTCTATTTTTGGAAGAGTATATGAAGGAATTATATTAATAATTCATTAATCATGTGGTAGAATTAATCATTGGAGCCATCTAGACCTGGACTTTTCTTTGTGGGAAGTCTTAAAATTATTCTTGTAATAGCCTATTCAGCTGCTTTATTTCTACTTGAGTCAGTTTGGGTAGTTTGTGTCTTTTTAGGAAGGTGTTCATTTCATGTATCTCATTTGTTGGCATAAAGTGCTTCATAATATTCCCCTATAAGCCTTTTTTTCTGTAAATCATCCCTGATTTTAGTAATTCGAGTCTTTCTGTTTTTACTGTCACTCTAGCTAAGAGTTTATTAATTGATCTTTTCAAATAACAAACTTTTGGTTTTGTTGATTTTTCTATATGTTTTTCTATTTTCTATTTCATTGATTTCTACTCTAACCTTTATTATGCCTTTCTGCTGTTTGCTTTGGGTTTGGTTTGCTCTTCTCTCTGTTGCATAAAGTGGAAGATCAGGTTCTTGATTTTAAAACTTTCTCTTTTTTTTTCATGTGGGCATTTAAAGCTATGAAGTTTACCTTCACGACTTGCTTTAGCTACATCTCTTAGGTTGTGCTTTTCTTTTCATTTATCTCAAAATATTTTCTAACTTATCTTGTGATATATTTGACCCACTGGTCATTTGAGTGTGTTAATTTCTACATATTTGTGAATTTCCCAGTTTTTTTTTTTGTTTGTTTGTTTTTGTTATTTCAGATTTATTTCCATTTGGCTAGAGGATTTTATTTGTATGATTTCAATCCTTTAAATTCATTTTTTTTTCATCTAGCATATGGTCTATTCTGAGGAATATTTCATGTGTTTAGAGAAAAATGTATATTCTGCTGTTGTTGCATGAAGTATTCTATAGATCTCTGTTAGTGCTAGCTGGTTAGTGGTGTTGTTCCATTCTTACACATCCTGTTTGATCTTTATTCTAGTTGTCTTATTCATTCTTAAAAATGGGCTATTAGAGTATCTAGCTTGTTATTGTTTAACTGTCTATTCTCTCTTCAATTGCCAATTTTTTGCTGCCTGGATTTTGGGGTTCTGTTGTTAGATGCATATATGTTTAGAGTTATTATATCTTTGTAATGAATCAACCCTTTGTATAAGTGTCTACTTTTATTCTCTAGCAATAATTTTTGTTTTAAAGACAATATTGTCTGGTAGTATTATAACTACCCTAGTTCTTTTATGCTTTCTGTTTTCATAATATATGTTTTTCCATCCTTTTATTTTCAATCTGTGTATCTTTGAATCTACAATGTGTCACCGGTGGACGTGTAGTAGGATCTTGTTTTGTTTTGCTTTGTTTTTGTCTGTCTGACAATCTCAACATTTTGATTGGATATTTTAATTCATTTATATTTAAAGTTATTATTGATGATGTTGGATGTATGTCTGCCATTCTGCTTTCTGTGTTCTATATATCTCATGCCTGCTTTGTCACTTTTTTTCTTTGTGTTTCTTGTTATATAGTTTCTAATGCTGGCTTTAAGTTTACTAATCTTTTCATCTATAATATGTAATCTACCATTAATGCTATCCAGTGTACTTTTAATTTCAGACATTATTCTTTCATTTCTATAAATTGTTTATGTCTTTTTTACATCTTTCAGGTTTCCATGTAAATTTTTGATTTCATGGAATGCAGTTATAATATCCGTTTTAATGACTTCGTTACTCATTCTGACATTTGAGTCACCCACTGGTCAGTTTCAGTTGACCAATTATTCTACTCATTATGGGTTGTGTTTTCTTGATTCTTTGTATGCCTGGTATTCTTTGAATAGACTGAGTACTGCTCAGTCTAGTGTGAATTATTCCTTATTGCTCAGGCAGGAACATCATACAAACAAGAATTATGAACTTTTCATATCTGGCTAGTAGAAACAGGCACTATTCCCAGCCCTGGATATAAGCACTGAGTAGTATTTTCTTTCTTTTGGGAAATTCTTTATCCAGCCTAGGATATGTTTCTCATATGCTCGTGCTGATCAGCACTCAGCTAAGTATGTAAAGTAAACTTTCTTCAGTTCTCTAAGGTTCTCTCTGTATCCGTATCTGACGTCTCTGGTACTCTGTACTGAGAACTCTAGTCATCTTGGTCTCCTGGACTCTCACCTGTCTCATCAATTCAGGTACTCTGCTAGGCTCAGTATGGGTTTCTTCTTCTTGTGCTATGGCCTGGAAGCTGAGACAATCACAGGGCTAACTCCTTTTCTTTCCTGTCTCTCAGGGATGGCAGTCATTCATTGCTTGATGTTCAGGTCCTGAAAACTCATTTTTCTATATTTATTCTTTGCTGTTGTTGTTTCAGATGAAAGGTAAATTTGGCTCTTGTTACTACATCTTGGCGGCCAGAAATATAAATTATTTTTATTATTTGATTCGAACAAAATTAAAACAAAAATAGTGCTTTAAAAACAGTACATGAATACAGCACTGAAGTACATTCATACTTTTTCTTTTCGAGCATCCTTTTTTTTCCTTCCCATTCTGGGTAATTTCTTCTGACTTATCTTCTCAATCATGAACTCTCTCTTTATCTGGGTCTAAACTGTTGTTAAAGCCATTCAGGGAGTTCTGAATTTAGAGTTTGTGCCTTTCATTTATTGAAGTTTCTTTTTGGTTCTTGAAAATAATCTCCATCAAATTTATAGTTTCCAGTTGTTGCAAAAAATTCACAAGCTTCGTTTTATCCCCTAGAGCATAATAAGCACATTCATTTTACAGTTTTGGCTGATAATTCAAGTATATGCATTTCTTCAGGTCTGATTTTTTATTGTTTCTTGGTCATGGTATGATATCTCACATTTCTGGTCATCTTTGTGTGCTGAAAGGTATTTAAATTTTATTTTTAGAAATAATTTAAAGCTAGGGGTGATATTATCATCACCTTAAGAGGATTATTATTTGCTTCTGCTAAGCACATGGGGGCACTAGCAATCTGGATTTACCTTATACCAAGTTCAGGGTTTGAGATTTTCCAAGCCACCAAGATGACTCAAAGCTGGGCTTCAGTCCATCAAAGGGTTGGTTTGCTTCTGATTCACCCTTACTCCTAAGGTGCATCCATTCTTGTTTTCAGCCCAAAGCAGGTGTGGTTTAGCATGGTCCACACCCTTGGTGAATCCTAGACTCCCACATGTGTTTCCTTAGCCTAAAAAGACTGCCAAAAAATGACACAAAGTCACTTGTCTGCTTGAATGCTTAGATCTCCTCACTCCTCTAGATATTCCGGTGATTCATTGCCATGTTTTTGATATTTCTGCTTCTATGGAGATGGTTTTTATGTTTTGTCATAAATTGTTAGTTGTGGCCGAGCATGGTGGCTCATTTCTGTAATCCTAGCACTTTGGGAGGCTGAGGCGGGTGTATCGCTTGAGGCCAGGAATTCAAGACCTAGCCTGGCCAACATGGTGAAACCCCGTCTCTACTAAAACACAAAAAAACTAGCCCAGCATGGTGGCACACACCTGTAATCTCAGCTACTTGGGAGGCTGAGGCACAAGAATTGCTTGAACCCGGAGGCAGAGGTTGCATTGAGACAAGATTGTGCCACTGCACTCCAGCCTGGGTAACAGAGCGAGACTCTGTCTCAAAAAAAAAAAAAAAGTCGTGTTCATTGGGAGGGCTGGCCCTTATTACATTGTTCACCATTATTGAAAACATGTCTATATTTCAATCTAAATTCGTAAAGTGTTCTCTTTGTCATTTAAGGGTTTGCTTTTTTTTTCTTTTTAGAGAAGAAATGCAAAATGTATATATTATCAAGTTTCTGAATAACGTTACAGACATTCTATTTTTTTGACAGTGAGTAAATCAGTCTTTGCAATTATTATCCTGGACTAATTTAGAAAGAAAATACCATTAAGCTGCCAAATAAGCATCATACAATAATAATTAAATATATTTTTTAACTGTAGTAAATATTTTTCACCAGTGCGGTTTTTTAACTTTAACAAATACTAAAGGTAAATTTAGATTTATTATCTTATTACACCGTAGACCAAAACCGTACAGTACTGAAAACGATCTAATTACAAAGTGATGAAAACAGGAGGAGCCGAGATGCTCATCCTTTTCTTTTTCTTTTTTTTAAATAGTGTTTTTTTTTTTTTTTTTTTTTTATTATACTTTAAGTTCTAGGGTACATGTGCATAACGTGCAGGTTTGTTACATATGTATACTTGTGCCATGTTGGTGTGCTGCACCCATCAACTCGTCAGCAACCATCAATTCGTCATTTATATCAGGTATAACTCCCAATGCAATCCCTCCCCCATCCCCCCTCCCCATGATAGGCCCCAATGTGTGATGTTCCCCTTCCTGAGTCCAAGTGATCTCATTGTTCAGTTCCCACCTATGAGTGAGAACATGTGGTGTTTGGTTTTCTGTTCTTGTGATAGTTTGCTAAGAATGATGGTTTCCAGCTGCATCCATGTCCCTACAAAGGACGCAAACTCATCCTTTTTTATGGCTGCGTAATATTCCATGGTGTACATGTGCCACATTTTCTTAATCCAGTCTGTCACTGATGCACATTTGGGTTGATTCCAAGTCTTTGCTATTGTGAATAGTGCCGCAATAAACATACGTGTGCATGTGTCTTTATAGCAGCATGATTTATAATCCTTTGGGTATATACCCAGTAGTGGGATGGCTGGGTCATATGGTACATCTAGTTCTAGGTCCTTGAGGAATCGCCATACTGTTTTCCATAATGGTTGAACTAGTTTACAATCCCACCAACAGTGTAAAAGTGTTCCTATTTCTCCACATTCTGTCCAACACCTGTTGTTTCCTGACTTTTTAATGATTGCCATTCTAACTGGTGTGAGATGGTATCTCATTGTGCTTTTGATTTGCATCTCTCTGATGGCCAGTGATGATGAGCATTTTTTCATGTGTCTGTTGGCTGTATGAATGTCTTCTTTTGAGAAATGTCTGTTCATATCCTTTTCCCACTTTTTGATGGGGTTGTTTTTTTTTTCTTGTAAATTGTTTGAGTTCTTTGTAGATTCTGGATATTAGCCCTTTGTCAGATGAGTAGATTGCAAAAATTTTCTCCCATTCTGTAGGTTGCCTGTTCACTCTGATGGTATTTCTTTTGTTGTGCAGAAGCTCTTTAGTTTAATTAGATCCATTTGTCAATTTTGGCTTTTGCTGCCATTGCTTTTGGTGTTTTAGACATGAATCCTTGCCCATGCCTATGTCCTGAATGGTACTACCTAGGTTTTCTTCTAGGGTTTTGATGGTATTAGGTCTAACATTTAAGTCTCTAATCCATCTTGAATTAATTTTCGTATAAGGAGTAAGGAAAGGATCCAGTTTCAGCTTTCTACTTATGGCTAGCCAATTTTCCCAGCACCATTTATTAAATAGGAATCCTTTCCCCATTTCTTGTTTCTCTCAGGTTGTCAAAGATCAGATGGCTGTAGATGTGTGGTATTATTTCTGAGGACTCTATTTTGTTCCATTGGTCTATATCTCTGTTGTGGTACCAGTACCATGCTGTTTTGGTTACTGTAGCCTGTAGTATAGTTTGAAGTCAGGTAGCGTGACGCCTCCAGCTTTGTTCTTATGACTTAGGATTGTCTTGGCAATTCGGGCTCTTTTTTGGTTCCATATGAACTTTAAAGCCATTTTTTCCAATTCTGTGAAGAAAGTCATTGGTAGCTTGATGGGGAGGGCATTGAATCTATGAATAACCTTGGGCAGTATGGCCATTTTCACGATATTGATTCTTCCTATCCATGAGCATGGTATGTTCTTCCATTTGTTAGTGTCCTCTTTTATTTCACTGAGCAGTGGTTTGTAGTTCTCCTTGAAGAGGTCTTTACATCCCTTGTAAGTTGATTCCTAGGTATTTTATTCTCTTTGAAGCAATTTGTAATGGAAGTTCATTCATGATTTGGCTCTCTGTTTGTCTGTTACTGGTGTATAAGAATGCTTGTGATTTTTGCATATTATTTTGTATCCTGAGACTTTGCTGAAGTTGCTTATCAGCTTAAGGAGATTTTGGCTGAGACAATGGGGTTTTCTAAATATAGAATCACGTCATCTACAAACAGGGACAATTTGACTTCTTCTTTTCCTACTGGATACCCTTGATTTCTTCTCCTGCCTGATTGCCCTAGCCAGAACTTACAACACTATGAATAGGAGTGGTGAGAGAGGGCATCCCTGTCTTGTGCCAGTTTTCAAAGGGAATTTTTCCAGTTTTTGCCCATTCAGTATGATATTGGCTGTGGGTTTGTCATAATAGCTCTTATTATTTTGAGGTACGTTCCATCAATCCCGAATTTATTGAGCGTTTTTAGCATGAAGGGCTGTTGAATTTTGTCAAAAGCCTTTTTTGCATCTATTGAGATAATCATGTGGTTCTTGTCTTTGGTTCTGTTATATGCTGGATTACATTTATTGATTTGCGAATGTTGAACCAGCCTTGCATCCCAGGGATGAAGCCCACTTGATCATGGTGGATAAGCTTTTTGATGTGCTGCTGAATCCGGTTTGCCAGTATTTTACTGAGGATTTTTGCATCAATGTTCATCAGGGATATTGGTCTAAAATTTTCTTTTTTGTTGTGTGTCTCTGCCAGGCTTTGGTACCAGGATGATGTTGGCCTCATAAAATGAGTTAGGGAGGATTCCCTCTTTTTCTATTGATTGAATAGTTTCAGAAGGAATGGTACCAGCTCCTCCTTGTACCTCTGGTAGAATTCAGCTGTGAATCCATCTGGTCCTGACTTGTTTTGGTGGGTAGGCTATTAATTATTGCCTCAATTTCAGAGCCTACTATTGGTCTATTCAGGGATTCAACTTCTTCCTGGTTTAGTCTCGGAAGAGTGTAAGTGTCCAGGAAATTATCCATTTCTTCTAGATTTTCTAGTTGATTTGCGTAGAGGTGTTTATAGTATTCTCTGATGGTTGTTTGTATTTCTGTGGGGTCCGTGGTGATATCCCCTTTATCATTTTTTATTGCGTCTATTTGATTCTTCTCTCTTTTCTTCATTAGTCTTGCTAGCGGTCTGTTAATTTTGTTGATTTTTTCAAAAACCAACTCCTGGATTCATTGATTTTTTGGAGGGTTTTTTGTGTCTCTATCTCCTTCAGTTCTGCTCTGATCTTAGTTATTTCTTGCCTTCTGCTAGCTTTTGAATGTGTTTGCTCTTGCTTCTCCAGTTCTTTTAATGTGATGTTAGAGTGTCATTTTAGATCTTTCCTGCTTTCTCTTGTGGGCATTTAGTGCTATAAATTTCCCTCTACACACTGCTTTAAATGTGTCCCAGAGATGCTGTTATGTTGTATCTTTGTTCTCGTTGGTTTCAAGAAACATCTTATTTCTTCTGCCTTCATTTCGTTATGTACCCAGTAGTCATTCAGGAACAGGTTGTTCAGTTTCCATGTAGTAGTTGAGCGGTTTTGATTGAGTTTCTTAGTCCTGAGTTCTAGTTTGACTGCACTGTGGTCTGAGAGACAGTTTGCTATAATTTCTATTCTTTTACATTTGCTAAGGAGTGCTTTACTTCCAATTATGTGGTCAATTTTGGAATAAGTGTGATGTGGTGCTGAGAAGAATGTATATTCTGTTGATTTGGGGTGGAGAGTTCTATAGATGTCTATTAGGTCCGCTTGGTGCAGAGATGAGTTCAATTCCTGGCTATCCTTGTGAACTTTCTGTCTCGTTGATCTGTCTAATGTTGACAGTGGAGTGTTGAAGTCTCCCATTATTATTGTATGGGAGTCTAAGTCTCTTTTAATCTCTGAGGACTTGCTTTATGAATCTGGGTGCTCCTGTATTGGGTGCATAGATATTTAGGAGAGTTAGCTCTTCCTGTTGAATTGATCCCTTTACCATTATGGAATGGTCTTCTTTGTCTCTTTTGATCTTTGATGGTTTAAAGTCTATTTTATCAGAGACTAGGATTGCAACCCCTGCTTTTTTTTGTTCTCCATTTGCTTGGTACATCTTCCTCCATCCCTTTATTTTGAGCCTATGTATCTCTGCATGTGAGATGGGTCTCCTGAATACAGCAGACTGATGAGTCTTGACTCTTTATCCAGTTTGCCAGTCTGTGTCTTTTAATGGAGCATTTAGTCCATTAACATTTAAGGTTAAATTGTTATGTGTGAACTTGATCCTGCCATTATGATATTAACTGGTTATTTTGCTCGTTAGTTGATGCAGTTTCTTCCTAGCCTCGATGGTCTTTACATTTTGGCATGTTTTTGCAGTGGCTGGTACCGGTCGTTCCTTTCCATGTTTAGGGCTTCCTTCAGGGTCTCTTGTAAGGCAGGCCTGGTGGTGACAATATCTCTAAGCATTTGCTTATCTGTAAAGGATTTTATTTCTCCTTCACTGATGAAACTTAGTTTGGCTGGATATGAAATTCTGGGTTTAAAATTCTTTTCCTTAAGAACGTTGAATATTGGCCCCCACTCTCTTCTGGTTTGTAGATTTCTGCTGAGAGGTCTGCTGTTAGTCTGATGGGCTTCCCTTTGTGGGTAACCCGACCTTTCTCTCTGGCTGCCCTTAAGATTTTTCCTTCATTTCAACTTTGTGAATCTGGCAATTATGTGTCTTGGAGTTGCTCTTCTGGAGGAGTATCTTTGTGGCGTTCTCTGTATTTCCTGAATTTGAATGTTGCCTGCCCTACTAGGTTGGGGAAGTTCTCCTGGATGATATCCTGAAGAGTGTTTTCCACTTGGTTCCATTTTTCCCCTCACTTTCAGGCACCCCAATCAGACGTAGATTTGGTCTTTTTACATAATCCCATACTTCTTGCAGGCTTTGTTCATTTCTTTTTTCTTTTTTTTCTTTTTCTTTTGGTTTCTCGCTTCATTTCATTCATTTGATCCTCAATCGCTGATACTCTTTCTTCCAGTTGATCGAGTCGGTTACTGAAGCTTGTGCATTTGTCCCGTGTTTCTTGTGTCATGGTTTTCATCTCTGTCATTTCATTTATGACCTTCTCTGCATTAATTATTCTAGCTATCAATTCTTCCACTCTTTTTTCTAGATTTTTAGTTTCTTTGCGCTGGGTATGTAATTCCTCCTTTAGCTCTGAGAAGTTTGATGGACTGAAGCCTTCTTCTCTCATTTCATCAAAGTCTTTCTCTGACCAGCTTCGATCCATTGCTGGCGATGAGCTGCGCTCCTTTGCAGGGGGAGATGCGCTCTTATTTCTTGAATTTCCAGCTTTTCTGTGTTGCTTCTTCCCCATCTTCGTGGTTTTATCTGCCTCTGGTCTTTGATGATGGTGACGTACTGATGGGGTTTTGGTATAGGTGTTTTTCCTGTTTGATAGTTTTCCTTCTAATAGTCAGGACCCTCAGCTGTAGGTCTGTTGGAGATTGCTTGAGGTCCACTCCAGACCCTGTTTGCCTGGGTATCAGCAGCAGAGGTTGCAGAAGATAGAATATTGCTGAACAGCGAGTGTACCTGTCTGATTCTTCCTTTGGAAGCTTCCTCTCAGGGGTGTACTCCACCCTGTGAGGTGTGGGGTGTCAGACTGCCCCTAGTGGGGGATGTCTCCCAGTTAGGCTACTCAGGGGTCAGGGACCCACTTGAGCAGGCAGTCTGTCCATTCTCAGATCTCAACCTCTGTGTTGGGAGATCCACTGCTCTCTTCAAAGCTGTCAGACAGAGTCGTTCGCGTCTGCACAGGCCTCTGCTGCTTCCCCTTTTGTTGTTTAGCTGTGCCCTGTCCCCAGAGGTGGAGTCTACAGAGACAGGCAGGTTTCCTTGAGCTGCTGTGAGCTCCACCCAGTTCGAGCTTCCCAGCGGCTTTGTTTACCTACTTAAGCCTCAGCAATGTGGGCGCCCCTCCCCCAGACTCGCTGCTGCCGTTTCGGTTAGATCACAGACTGCTGTGCTAGCAATGAGGGAGGCTCTGTGGCCGTGGGACCCTCCGGGCCAGGTGTGGGTATAATCTCCTGGTGTGCCCGTTTGCTTAAAGCGCAGTATTGGGGTGGGAATTACCCGATTTTCCAGGTTTGTGTGTCTCAGTTCCCCTGGCTAGGAACGGATTCCCTTCCCCTTGCACTTCCCAGGTGAGGCAATGCCTCGCCCTGCTTCAGCTCTCACTGGTCGGGCTGCAGCAGCTGACCAGCACCGATTGTCCGCACTCCCCAGTGAGATGACCCCAGTACCTCAGTTGAAAATGCAGAAATCACTGGTCTTCTGTGTCGCTCACGCTGGGAGTTGGAGACTGGAGCTGTTCCTATTCGGCCATCTTGCTCCGCCCTCGAGACTGATCCCAGGTTTGCTTTTTTTTAAAGCATGAGGTAGGGTTCTTATTTCATTTTTCCCCATGTGGATAACCACTTTTCCAAGAACCATTCATTGAATAGTTTCTCTTTTCCCCACTGATCTCCCATGCCACCTCAGTAATGTATTGAAATTCCATGTCTATAAGGATTTAATTCTGAGCTTGGTTCCTGGAATGGACTGAATGTTTGTGCTCCCCCCAAATTCAGATGTTGAAATCCTAACCCCCAGTGTAATGGTATTAGGAGGTGGGGCCTTTGGGAGTTAGGTTGAGAGTGGCATCTTCATTAATGGTATTAGTTCCCTTATAAAAGGGGCCCCTGAGTACAGTTTTTTTTTTTTTAGAGTTTCACTCTTGTTGCCCAGGTTGGAGTGCAATGGTATGATTTCGGCTCACCACAACCTCCGCCTCCTAGATTCAAGCAATTCTCCTGCCTTGGCCTCCTGAGTAGCTGAGATTATAGGCATGAGCCACCATGCCCAGCTAATATTTTGTATCTTTAGTAGAGACAGGGTTTCTCCATACTGGTCAGGCTGGTCTTGAACTCCTGAACTCAGGTGATCCGCCTGCCTTGGCCTCCCAAAGTGCTGGGATTACAGGCATGAGCCACCACACCCGGCCCCTGAGTACTCTTTTATTCTCCTTCTACTATGTGAAGTCGCGGTGAGAAAATGGCAGTCTTCACCTCAGAAGAGAGCTCTCCTCAGAACCTAACCATACTGGCACCCTGATCCCAGGCTTCCAGCCTCCAGAACAGTGAGAAATAAATGTCTGTTGTCTATAAACCATCCGGTATATGGTATTTTGTTATAGCAGCCTGACTGACTAAGACAATTGCATTCTCAGCCAATATTTTTTTGTCTCTGCATATGCACCACTGAGGTTTTAATTACTGTAGCATCATAATAGGATTTAGTATCTTATAGGGAAATTTTGTCTGCCTTATTCTTCTTGAACCATTACTCTTCCACATTAATTATAACTTTTAAAATAAATTTTTAGTGTGCATTTAAAAGCTATGTTGGGCAAAGAAATAGTAACAATAAAAATCAAATAGAAACCCTAGAGATAAAGAATATAATAACTGAACTAAATGTTTGACAGAAAGCTACAACAGTAGACTTGATCAAGTAGAAGAAAGAATCAGTGAACTCAAAGATAGGAATTTTGAAATTATCCAGTCAGACGAGCAAAAGGAAAAGAAAAATAAAGGTCTATGGGAATTAGGGGACAACATCAAGAGGCTAACCTATGCAAAATAGGAGTCCTCGAAGGAGAGACAAAAAGGCTCAGAAAGTACATTTAATGAACTAATGGCTGAAAAGTTTTCAAATCTGAGGAAAGATGACAACATCCAGGTACTGAAAGCTAAGAGGCTGTCAACTAAATCCAATCCAACAGTTCACCAAAATACATCATAATCAAATTATTAAAAATCAAAAACAGAGAAAGAATACTGAAAGCAGTAAGAGCTAAAAAATACATCACAGTCAAGAGAGTCCCAGTACAGCTGTCAGTGGATTTCTTGGCAGAAACCCTGCAGGCCAGGAGAGGGTAGAATGATATATTCGAAGTGCTAAAGGGAAAAAGACCCTGCTATCCAAGAATATTTTCCTTCAGAAGTAAGACAGAAATAAATTTCCCAGACAAACAAAGCTAAGGGATTTGATCACTACTAAGCTTGCACTAGGCTTGGAATTGCTAAAGGAAGTTATTTAACCTAAAATGAAAGGCTACTACCTAATAACATAAAACATATGAAAGTAAAAACTCAATGGTATAAATAATACATAGTTATACTCAAAATACTGTAAGTGTGGTGTGAAAAGCAATTGTACCTCTATTATGAAGATTAAAAGACAGAACTATTGAAAACAACTGTAGCTATAATAAATTGCTAAGGGACACAAATTAGAAAAAAAGGTAAATTTTAACATAAAAAAACATAAAAAGGTGTTGGGGGGAGTGAGAGTGTAGAGTTTTCGTTTGCAATCAAAGTTGTTATCAGTGTGAAATAGCCTGTTTTAATTATAAGATTTTTATGTAAATGCTAGGATTTGAATGTGCCACCCAAAAGTTCATGTGTTGGAAATGTAATCCCTCTGCCCTCATGAACGGAGTAATGTCACTTTCATGAGACTGGCTTTATTACAAAAGCAGCTCTCTCTGGCTTTCTTGATTTTGGTGTCTTGCCATGTGCCCTCCATTATGTCATGACTCAGCAAGAAGGCTCTCATCAGATGCCAATACCATGCTCTTGGACTTCTTTTTTTTTTTTTTTTTGAGACGGAGTCTCGCTCTGTCACCCAGGCTGGAGTGCTGTGGCCGGATCTCAGCTCACTGCAAGCTCTGCCTCCTGGGTTCATGCCATTCTCCTGCCTCAGCCTCCCAGGTAGCTGGGACAAAGGCGCCGCCACCTCGCCCAGCTAGTTTTTTTTGTAGTTTTTAGTAGAGACGGGGTTTCACCGTGTTAGCCAGGATGGTCTCGATCTCCTGACCTCGTGATCCGCCTGTCTCGGCCTCCCAAAGTGCTGGGATTACAGGCTTGAGCCACCGCGCCCGGCACTCTTGGACTTCTTAGCCACCAGAACTGTGAGATAAATAAACTTTTATTGTTTATAAATTACCCAGTTTGTGGTATTCTGGTATAAAAACAGAAAAGGGACTAAGCCAATAGGTCTCATGGTAACCACAAAGCATGAACCTACAGTAGATGCAAAAAATATAAAAAGAAGGGATTAAAAGCAGACCAACACAGGAAACCACCATATCACAAAAGAAGACACCAAGAGAGGAAGAAACAAATAATCTATGAAACAACCAGAAAACAAATTACAAAATGGCAGCAGTAAGTCCTTATCTATAATATTTGACTGGAATGTAAATGAATCAAGTTATTCAATCAAAAGACATTGTGTGGGTGAATGGATTTTTTTAAAAAAACAAGAAACAACTATATACTGCCTACAAGAGACTCACTTTACTAGTAAGGACACATAGAGTGAAAGTGAAGGGATGGAAAAAAATATTCAACACAGATGGAAACTAAAAGAGAGCAGGGGTAGTTATACTAATATAAGATAAAATCAACTTTAAGTCAAAAGCTATAAAAAGAGACAAAGAAGGTCATTATATAACAGTGAAGGGCTCAATTCATTAAGAGGAAATAATAATTGTAAATATACACACACCCAACATTAGGGCATCTAAATACACAACGTGATTATTAAGTGATCTGAAAGGAAAGATAGACTTGATACAATAATAGTATTTTACAATAATACACTACCCCACTTTCAACAATGAACAGATCATATAGATGGAACATTAATAAGGAAACACTGGACTTGAATTACACTTTAGACCACTTGGACCTAGCAGACTCATGCAGAACATTTCACTCAACAGCAACAGAATACACTTTCTTCTCAAGTGCACACAAAACATTCTTCTGGATAGATTCTATGTTAGGTCTAGGCCACACAACAAGTCTTAACAAACTTAAGAACTGAAATTATATCAAGTATCTTTTTTGGATCACAAAGGCATGAAACTAGAAATCATGAGAAATCTTGGAAAATTCACAAATATGTGGAAATTAAACAATATGTTCCTAAACAACCAATAAATCACAGAAGAAATTACAAAGGAAATAAAAGAGACATTGAGACAAAAAATGAAAACACAGCATGCCAAAACTTATGGGATGTACCAAAAGCAGTCCTAAAAGGGAAATTTATAGCAAGATATGCTTATGGCAAAAAAGAGAAAAGACCTTAAATAAATATTCTAATTGAAATGGTTTGCATATCTGTCCCTTCCAAATCTCATGTTGAAATGTGATCCTCAGTGTTGGAGGTGGGGATTGGTGGGAGGTGATTGGATCATGTGGGCAGATCCCTCATGAATGGTTTAGCAACATTCCCTTGATAATAAGTGAGTTCGTGCTCAGTTAGTTCACATGAGACCTGGTTTTTCAAAAGCCTGGGATTCCTTCTTCTCTCCCCTGCTCTCTCATGTGACATGCTTGGTCCCCTTCACCTTTCACCATAACTGGAAACTTCCTGAGGCCCTCACTAAAAGCAGATGCTGGTGTTATGCTTCCTATACAGCCTGAATAATAGTAAGCCAATTCAAAAAAACTTCTTTTCCTTATAAATTACCCAGCCTCCAGTATTTCTTTATAGTGATGCAAAAATGGCCTAACACACTAATGCTACACATCGAGGAACTAGAAAAAGAACAAACTAAGCCCAAAGCTAGCAGAAGGAAGGATATAACAAATATTAGAGCAGAATAAATAAAATTGTGACTAGAAAAACAATAGAAAAAATAAATAAAACTAATAGCTAGTTTTTTGAAAAGATGAACAAAATTGACAAACCTTTACTAGACTAGGAAAAAAAGAAAAGACTCAAATATCAGCAAGGAAAGTGGTGGCATAACAACTGGTATTACAGAAGTAAAAGAGATCACAAGAAGCTACTATAAACAATTGTACACCAAAAATTGGATATCTAGAAGGAATGAATATATTCTTAGACACATAAAACCTTCCAAGACTGAATCATGAAGAAACAGAAAACCTGAACAAGCCAATAACAACTAAAGTTATTGAATCAATAATAAGTTCTTCCATCAAAGAACAGCCCAGGATTTAATGACTTCACGGCTAAGTTTTATCAAAAATTTAAAGAAAAACCAACATCAATCCCTGAAACTCTTCCAAAAAACTGAAGAAGAGGCAACACTTCCAAACTCATTTTATGAGGCCAGTATTACTATATTACTAAAGCCAGACAAAGGTATTACAAGAAAAGGAAATTGCAGTTGAACAGATATAAATACAAATATCCCTGATGAACATAGATACAAAAGTCCTTAAAATTCTAGCAAACCAAATTCAACAGCACATTAAAAAGATCATTCACTATGATCAAGTAGGATTTATCTCTGGAATGCAAGGATGGTTCAATATATGCAAATCAACAAATGTGATTCATCACAGTAACAAAATGAAGGATAAAACCATATGATTATCTCAATAGATGCAGAAAAAGCATTTTAAAAAATTCAATACCTTTTTTATTTTTGAGATGGAGTTTCCCAGGCTGGAGTGCAGTGGTGTGACCTTGGCTCACTGTATCCTCTGCCTCCTGGACTCAAGAGGTTCTCCTGCCTCAGCCTCCCGAGTAGCTGGGATTACAGGAATGTTCCACCACACCTGGCTAATTTTTTGTATTTTTAGTAGAGATGGGGTTTCGCCATGTTGGCCAGGCTGGTCTTGAACTCCTGACCTCAGGTGATCCACCCACCTCAGCCTCCCAAAGTGCTGGGATTACAGGTGTAAGCCACCATGCCCAGCCTATAATTCAATACCTTTTATGATAAACATTCTTAACATAATAGGTATACATGCAATATACCTGAACACAATAAAAGTCATATACGACAAATGCATAGCTAACATTATACTCAACAGTGAAAGTTGAAAGCTTTTCCTGTAAAATCAGGGACAAGACAAGGATGCCCACTTCAATTATTTTTTTCAACATAGTTCTGGAAATCCTAGCCAGAGCAATTAGGCAAGACAAGAAAATAAAAGATATCCTAACTGGAAAGGAAAGTGAAATTGTCTCTGTTGATGACATGATATTATACAAAGAAAATCCTAAAGAATCCACCAAAAAGCTGTTAGAACTGATAAATTCAGTAAAGTTGTAGGAAACAAAATCAATAATAAAAACTAGTGGCATTTTTATACACTAATAGCAAGCTATCTGAAAAAGAAATTAAGAACACAATTCCATTGACAATAGCGACAACAATAACAAAATACTTATTTTATTGTCTATTTATATTCATATTTTATTATCAAATACATCTTTATAAGACTTGTATACTAACAACTATAAAACCCTTGTGAAAGAAATAGAAGAAAATACAAATAAATGTAAAGATACTCCATGTTAATGAAGTAAAAGAATTAACATTATTAAAATGTCTGTACTACCCAAAGCAATCTACAGATTCAATGCAATTCATATCAACATTCCAATGTCATTTTTCATAGAAAATGTCATGGAAAAAATAATCCTTAAATTCATATGGAACCACAGAAGACCTCAAATTGTCAAAACAATCTTGAGCAAAAAGAACAAAGCTAGAGGCATCACACTACCTAACTTCAAAATATATTATGAAGCAATCAAAATAGAATGATCCTGGCCAAAACAAAACAAAATCAACCAAACAAACAAAAACAGACTCACTGACCAATGGAATCTCATAGAAAGCCAAGAAATAAACCTATACATTTATAATCAATTGATTTTTGACAAAGACGCTTAGAACATACATTGGAGAAAGGACAGACTATTCAATAAATGATGCTGGGAAAACTGGTTATCCTCATGCAGAAGAATAAAATTAGACCCTCATCTTACACCCTGCACAAAACTCAACTAAAAATGGATTAAAGACTTAGACCTGAAACTATAAAACTACCAGAAGAAAACATAGGGAAAAACTTCACAACATTGGCTTAGGCAAGGAAACTTTGGATATGACCCCAAAGGCTCAGGCAACAAAAGAAAAATAGACAAATGGAATTGCATTGTATTAGTCCATTTTTACGCTGCTGATAAAGACATACCTGGCTGGGCGCGGTGGCTCAAGCCTGTAATCCTAGCACTTTGAGAGGCTGAGATGGGCGGATCACGAGGTCAGGAGATCGAGACCATCCTGGCTAACATGGTGAAACCCCATCTCTACTAAAAAAATACAAAAAACTAGCCGGGCGATGTGGTGGGCGCCTGTAATCCCAGCCACTCAGGAGGCTGAGGCAGGAGAATGGCATAAACCCAGAAGTGGAGCTTGCAGTGAGCCAAGATCACGCCACTGTACTCCAGCCTGGGCGACAGAGCGAGACTCTGTCTCAAAAAAAAAAAAAAAAAAGACATACCTGAGACTGGGTAATTTATAAAGAAAAAGAGGTTTAATGGTCTCACAGTTCATGTGGCTGGGGAGGCCTCACAATCACAGAGAAAGGAAAGGGGGAGCAAGTCATATCTTACATGGTGTCAAGCAAGAGAGAATGAGAACCAAGTGAAAGGGGTTTCCCTTTATAAAACCATCAGATTTCATGAGACGTATTCACTACAATGAGAACAGTATGGGGGAAACTGCCCCCATGACTCAATTATCTCTCACTGGGGTCCTTGGCACAACATGTGGGAATTATAGGAGCTACAATTCGAGATGAAATTTGAGTGGGGACACAGCCAAACCATATCATTCCACCCCGGCCCCTCCCAAATCTCATGTTCTCACATTTCAAAACCAATCATGCCTTCCCAACAGTCCCCTAAAGTCTTAACTCATTTCAGCATTAACTAAAAACTCCATAGCCCAAAATCTCATCCAAGACAAGGCAAGTCCCTTCTGCCTATGAACCTGTAAAATCAAAAGCAAGTTAGTTACTTCCTAGATACAATGGGGGTAGAGGCACTGAATAAACACACCCATTCCAAATGGGAGAAATGGGCCAAAACGAAGGGACTAAAGGCCCCATGCAAGTCAGAAATTCAGTGGGGCAGTCAAATCTTAAAGCTCCAAAATAATCTCCTTTGACTCCATGTCTCATATTTAGGTCATGCTGATGCAAGAGGTGGGTTCCCATGGTCTTGGGCAGCTCTGCCCTGTGGATTTGCAGGGTACAGCCTCCCTCCTGGCTGCTTTCACAGGCTGAACTGGAGCATCTGCAGCTTTTCCAGGTGAACAGTGCAAGGTGTCGGTGGATCTACCATTCTGGGGTCTGGAGGACAGTGGCCCTCTTCTCACAGCTCCACTAGGCAGTGCCCCAGTGGGGACGCTGTGTGGGGGCTTCAACCCCACATTTCCCTTCTGCACTGCCCTAGCAGAGGCTCTCAATGAGGGCCCCACCCCTGCAGCAAACTTTGCCTGAACATCCAAGCATTTCCGTACGTACTGTGAAATCTAGGCAGAAGTCCCCAAACCTCAATTCTTGACTTGTGTGCACCCACAGGCTCAACATCATGTAGAAGCTGCCAAGGCTTGGGGCTTGCACCCTCTGAAGCCATGGCCTGAGCTGTACCTTGGTCCCTTTTAGCCATGACTAGAGCAGGTGGAATGCAGGGCACCAAGTCTCTAGGCTGCACACAACATGGGAACCCTAGGACTGGCCCATGAAACCATTTTTTCCTCCTAGGCCTCCAGGCCTATGATAAGAGGGGCTGTGAGAAAGCTCTTTGACATGCCCTGGAGAGACATTTTCCCTGTTGTCTTGGCCATTAAAATTTGGTTGCTCATTACTTATGCAAATTTCTGCAGCCAGCTTGAATTTCTCCTCAGAAAATGGGCTTTTCTTTTTCTATCACATCATCAGGCTACAAATTTTCCAAACTTTTATGCTCTGTTTCCCTTTTAAAACTGAATGCTTTTAACAGCACTCAAGTCACCTCTTGAATGCTTTGCTGCTTAGAAATTTTTTCCACCAGATACCCTAAATCATCTCCCTCAAGTTCAAAGTTCCACAAATCTCTAGGGCAAGGGCAAAATGCTGCCAGTCCCTTTGATAAAATACGGCAAGCATTACCTTTACTCCAATCCTCATCTCCACCTGAGACCACCTCAGCCTGGATTTCATTGTCCAAATCATTATCAGCATTTTGGTCAAAGCCATTCAACAAGTCTCTAGGAAGTTCCAAACTTTCCCACATTTTCCTCTCTTCTTCTGAGCCCTCCAAACTGTTGCAACCTCTGCCTGTTACCCAGTTCCAAAGTTGCCTCCTGGCAGAGAAATTGTTTTGAGATGATTCAAGCACATTACATTTATTGTCCACTTTATTTCTATTATTATTACATTGTAATATATCATTAAATAATTATACAACTCACCATAATGTAGAATCAATGGGATAAATTTTAGCAAGTATAAATGAAGGCTTAATGAATTTTTTTTTGTTTTTTTTGAGATGGAGTCTTGCTCTGTCACCCAGGCTGGAGTGCAGAGGTGTGATCTTGGCTCACTGCAATCTCTGCCTCCCAGGTTCAAGCTATTCTCCTGTCTCAGCCTCCCAAGGAACCAGGATTTCAGTTGCATGCCACCATGCCTAGCCAATTTTTGTATTTTTAGTAGAGACAGGGTTTTGCCATGTTGGCCAGGCTAGTCTCAAACTCCTGACCGCAAGTGATCCACCTGCCTCACCCTCCCAAAGTGCTGGCATTACAGGCGTGAACCACCATGCCTGGCCTATTTCTTTTTCTTTTCTTTCCTTCCTTTTTTTTCCTCTCTCTCTTTTTTTTTTTTTTTTTTTTTTTTTTTTTTTGATAGCTGGGTGGCAGATGTATAAATTGTCATTGACCTAATAGAATTAAGTCAGGCCACAGAGAAAACTGAGAGCATCACGATTTAAAACACAGAATTCTCAAATGGACCACTGTGTTTAGACCTGATTGTGGAATGGAATGCCACACCTAGGCATATGAGGTATGGTTGGGGGCACTGTCACATGTCCAGCTTGGGAGCCATCATGTGTCCAGGTCGGGAGAGGTAAATGGACGAGACACAGACATGTGATGGGGGTGCAGTCACATGTCCAGATCAGGTGCCTGGGAGGGCCATCTCCTGGTGGGAGCCAGTCACATGTTGGGGTGGAGCCACCTGGTGGGGGCGCAATCCTGTGCTGGGGACACAGTCACCTGTCGGGAGCTAGTCACCTGCTGGGGGCGCTGCCTCGAGCCTCATGGCGGCCCCTGTTTCCGGCATGGGCCCACTCGGGCCCTGTGCTCTGGGCCTTCTGCTGCTGTTCCTGGTGGTACCACCTCCCCGGGTCGCAGCCTCAGTCCACAGACACCCAGAGAACCAGGGAATCTCCCTGACTGCCAGCATGGGTAGGCCCTGCCCCAGGGGCGGGTGGGCGGCTGGAGACATTGCCCTTGGGGCCTCTCTCGGTGCCGGGCCTCCTCCTCTATGTCGCCTGCCCGCCCCTGCCCCTCTCCCATGTCCCCTGCCTTCCCTTCCTCCTGTGTCCCCTGCCCCTCCCCCGCATCCCCTGCCTGCCCTACCTCTCCGGTGGCTCCAGCGTGGCTCCACCGTGAGCTCCGTTCTCCCTGCAGCCTGTGGTCGGCCCAGCATGGAGGGGAAGATCCTGGGCGGTGTCCCTGCGCCGGAGAGGAAGTGGCCGTGGCAGGTCAGCGTGCACTACGCAGGCCTGCACATCTGCGGCGGCTCCATCCTCAATGAGTACTGGGTGCTGTCGGCTGCCCACTGCTTTCGCCGGTGAGGGGGCGTGGGCCTGGGATGGTGAGGGTAGGTGGGCCTGCATGGCGTGCCCACAGCAGCTTGGATGGACCCCACGCAAGCCTCCCCCTTCACCACTGTCGGCACTCTTCACCACTGTCCGCCTGCGCAAAGCCAGGTCCCCACCAGTGAGGCTGGTCCCCAAACACACAGCTGGGTCCCCATCTGTGAGACGGGTCTCCCAAGTGCACGACCAGGTCCTCAAGAGTAACGCCGGTCCTGAAGATCACGGCCAGGTCCCCACATGCAAGGCTGATCCCCTAAGTGTATGGTTAGGTTCCCATGAGCTAGGTTGATCCTCAAATGCACAGCCTGGTCCATACGTGCAAGGCTGGTCCCCTAAGTGCACGACCAGGTCCCCACGAGTGAGGCTGGTTCTCAAGGGCATAGCCAGATTCCCACAAGTGAGGCTGGTCCTCAAGTGAACAGCCAGGTCCCCATGAGCAAGGCTGGTCTCTAAGCACCTGGCCTTCCCGATTGCTCCTCCAACAGCCCCATTCACCACAGCTGCCCTGCACAGCAGGCATGCCTCTCCTGTGGCCATCTGGCCTCCAGAAGGATGTGTGCAACCAGGTTATCTAAGAGTGAGAGCAGGTCTCACATGCATGGGCTGCTGGCCTGTATAGCTGGTGGCTGTGTACAGACTTGGGTCCCCAGAGCCTCCATGGGCCAAGTCGACTCCTTAGGGGGCAACTCTGCCAGACAGCCAGATAGGTCCCTACTATGCTGCAGGAAGAAGCTGGCTTTTCAATCCCACTGAGTGAGCACCAGCCCCCTGTGCTTGGCATGCCCAGGCTTGTGGGCTGACCACACAGGAAGCTGTGGGCATTGTGCCTCTGTTCTCACCCCCACAGGGACAAGAATATCAAAATTTATGACATGTATGTAGGCCTTGTAAACCTCAGGGTGGCCGGCAACCACACCCAGTGGTATGAGGTGAACAGGGTGATCCTGCACCCCACATATCAGGTGTACCACCCCGTCGGAGGTGACGTGGCCCTGGTGCAGCTGAAGACCCGCATTGTGTTTTCTGACTCCGTGCTCCCGGTCTGCCTTGCAACTCCAGAAGTCAACCTTACCAGTGCCAATTGCTGGGCTACAGGATGGGGACTAGTCTCACAACAAGGTAGGAATACAGTGCAGGGCTTTGTGGGCAGGATGAAGGCTTCTATTCCACCACAGGGAAGAAAATGCTCTGCCAGCTAAGGGGGCCAGGTGTTTGGGGACAGGAATCCCCATCCATCAATCAACATTTATTTGTTTGTCAGCATGGATATTTTGTTGTTTTGTTTTATTTCTGACTGGCTTTGTTGTATGCAGAAAAATACAGCTACTTTGATGTGAAGTTGGTATGCAGTATATCAAGAACACAAATTTAAAAGCATAGTTTTCCTTAGGATTGTAAATGGAACTTAGAAATCTCTTTTAGCTTATCTAAAAACCATTTGTTATTAAACTTTTCTCCAGAAAGGCCTGTGCATTCTTTGTAGATTTATACCTGGGCACTTTTCCATATTTAGGTCTATTCAAAAGAGATTTTTAAAATTGCATTTGCTAATTAGTCACAGCTATTGATTTTTGCACATTGATCTTATATCCAGTCATCTTATAAAATTTACTTTTAGTAGTTTATCAACTGACTATTTTGACAGTTCTAGATAAAAGATAATATTTTCTTCTAGTAAAGACTGTTTTATCACTCTCTTTCCATATTTTATCTTTTATTTATTTTTCTTGTCTTCTTACAATGGTTGGAACCTCCAGTAGAAATGATGCCAGATCTTTTCTTGGTTTTGGTTTGGTTGGAAATGCTTATAATGGTTCACTATAGCATTTGTGGCCTAGCCTGGAGATTTCAGATTGATGTATTACACCAGATTTAAAAAGTTACCTTTTATAGCTGATTTACTTAATTAAAAAAAATTATAGATAATTATTGATGTTATTAAAATGCTTGCAGCAACTCTTGATAGGATCATATAGTTTTGCTCTTTTAATCTATTGATGCCACAAATAGGCATTTAAGCTGGGTGCAGTGGCTCACACCTGTAAATCCCAGCACTTTGGGAGGCTAAGGTGGGAGGATTGCTTGAGCCCAGGAGTTTGAGACCAGCCTGGGCAACATAGTGAGATCCTGTCTCTACAAAAAATGCTGACTTAGCTGGGCTTGATGGCATATGCCTGTAGTCCCAGCTACTCAGGAGGCTAACGTGGAAAGATCTCTTGATCCCAGAAGGTCAAGGCTTCAATGAGCCAAAACTGCATATCTGCACCAAAGCCTGGAAGCCTGGGGAACAGTGAGACCTTCTCTCAAAAAAAAAAAAAAAAAAAAAAAAAAAAAAAAATATTTAATGTGAGATGGGTCTAGAATTTTTTTCTTAGCTAATTTTAATCTTTGGCATCAGTGTACTGCTGACTTTGTAGAATGAAACTTTACCATTTATTTGTACTCTCTGCAATAGTTTCTATTAAAGTAAAGATTAGCTACTTCTTGAAGGTTTGATGTGGCCATAAAACACTCTGATCCTAGTACCTTTTGCGGGTATAAATGATTACTCTATCTTACTTTCTGTTATGGCTACTGGTTCATTCCAATTTTTAAATTTATTCTTAGGCCAATTTTGATGGATTATATTTTTCTAGAAAGTTGTTCATTTTATTCCAGATTTTGAATATAATGATATTGTGTAAGATTGTAATTCATGTGCTATTATTTTTCTGACCTCTCTTCATTCCTTATCAGAGTTGCCAAAATTGTCTATTCTATTGCCTTTTTTATATAAAACTACCTGCTACAGATTTTGCACTGGTGCACGTGGGGAGATGGTGGTGCCTGGGACTTTATATGTTGGGTGCTTTGCTATTCGTTCCTACAGCCATCTATTCATTCATTAAACTTTTTATATTCTTTAAGTTTGCTTAACCAAACTTTTCTAATTTTTTGAGCTGAAAATATAAAAGATATTCAACATTTCATACTTTTTCTATGAATAAATTAAAGATTATAACTTGTCCTTTAAAGTCTTCTTTGGTCATGTTACAGGTTTTGAATTCTTATATATTTGTAATTCATTTCTCAAAACTATGTGCACCCTATTTTGATTTTTTCTATATCCAATAGTATAGGACAAAATTTTTCATATCTACAAAAAAGGCCATTGGAATTTTATAGGAATTGCACTGAATGTTCAGACCATGTTGACTATGTTGACTTTAACAATATTAAATCTGCCTATCCATGAATATTGGAGTTATTTCATTTATTGAGTCTTTTTTTTTTTTTTTTTTTTTTTTAATTTTTATTATACTTTAAGTTCTAGGGTACATGTGCATAACGTTTATATCATGTATAACTCCCCAATGCAATCCCTCGCTCCTCCCCCCTCCCCCTGATAGGCCCCAGTGTGTGATGTTCCCCTTCCCGAGTCCAAGTGATCTCATTGTTCAGTTCCCACCTATGAGTGAGAACATGCGGTGTTTGGTTTTCTCTTCTTGTGATAGTTTGCTAAGAATGATGGTTTCCAGCTGCATCCATGTCCCTACAAAGGACGCAAACTCATCCTTTTTGATGGCTGCATAGTATTCCATGGTGTATATGTGCCACATTTTCTTAATCCAGTCTGTCACAGATGGACATTTGGGTTGATTCCAAGTCTTTGCTATTGTGAATAGTGCCGCAATAAACATACGTGTGCATGTGTCTTTGTAGTAGAGTAATTTATAATCCTTTGGGTATATACCCAGTAGTGGGATGGCTGGGTCATATGGTACATCTAGTTCTAGATCCTTGAGGAATCGCCATACTGTTTTCCATAATGGTTGAACTAGTTTACAATCCCACAACAGTGTAAAAGTGTTCCTATTTCTCCACATCCTCTCCAACATCTATTGTTTCCTGACTTCTTAATGATTGCCATTCTAACTGGTGTGAGATGGTATCTCATTGTGGTTTTGATTTGCATTTCTCTGATGGCGAGTGATGATGAGCATTTTTTCATGTGTCTGTTGGCTGTATGGATGTCTTCTTTTGAGAAATGTCTGTTCATATCCTTTCCCCACTTTTTGATGGGGTTGTTTGTTTTTTTCTTGTATATTTGTTTGAGTTCTTTGTAGATTCTGGATATTAGCCCTTTGTCAGATGAGTAGGTTGCAAAAATTTTCTCCCATTCTGTAGGTTGCCTGTTCACTCTGATGGTAGTTTCTTTTGCTGTGCAAAGCTCTTTAGTTTAATGAGATCCCATTTGTCAATTTTGGCTTTTGCTGCCGTTGCTTTTGGTGTTTTAGACATGAAGTCCTTGCCCATGCCTATGTCCTGAATGGTACTACCTAGATTTTCTTCTAGGTTTTTATGGTATTAGGTCTAACATTTAAGTCTCTAATCCATCTTGAATTAATTTTCGTATAAGGGGTAAGGAAAGGATCCAGTTTCAGCTTTCTACTTGGGCTAGCCAATTTTCCCAGCACCATTTATAAATAGGGAATCCTTTCCCATTTCTTGTTTTTCTCAGGTTTGTCAAAGATCAGATGGCTGTAGATGTGTGGTATTATTTCTGAGGACTCTGTTCTGTTCCATTGGTCTATTCTCTGTTGTGGTACCAGTACCATGCTGTTTTGGTTACTGTAGCCTTGTAGTATAGTTTGAAGTCAGGTAGCGTGACGCCTCCAGCTTTGTCCTTTTGACCTAGGATTGTCTTGGCAATGCGGGCTCTTTTTTGGTTCCATATGAACTTTAAAGCAGTTTTTTCCAATTGTGAAGAAGAAACTCATTGGTAGCTTGATGGGGATGGCATTGAATCTATAAATAACCTTGGGCAGTATGGCCATTTTCACGATATTGATTCTTCCTATCCATGAGCATGGTATGTTCTTCCATTTGTTTGTGTCCTCTTTGATTTCACTGAGCAGTGGTTTGTAGTTCTCCTTGAAGAGGTCCTTTACATCCCTTGTAAGCTGGATTCCTAGGTATTTTATTCTCTTTGAAGCAATTGTGATATGGAAGTTCATTCCTGATTTGGCTCTCTGCTTGTCTGTTACTGGTGTATAAGAATGCTTGTGATTTTTGCACATTATTTTGTATCCTGAGACTTTGCTGAAGTTGCTTATCAGCTTAAGGAGATTTTGGGCTGAGACGATGGTTTTTCTAAATATACAATCATGTCATCTGCAAACAGGGACAATTTGACTTCTTCTTTTCCTAACTGGATACCCTTGATTTCTTTCTCTTGCCTGATTGCCCTAGCCAGAACTTCCAACACTATGTTGAATAGGAGTGGTGAGAGAGGGCATCCCTGTCTTGTGCCAGTTTTCAAAGGGAATTTTCCAGTTTTTGCCCATTCAGTATGATATTAGCTGTGGGTTTGTCATAAATAGCTCTTATTATTTTGAGGTACGTTCCATCAATACCGAATTTATTGAGCGTTTTTAGCATAAAGGGCTGTTGAATTTTGTCAAAAGCCTTTTCTGCATCTATTGAGATAATCATGTGGTTCTTGTCTTTGGTTCTGTTTATATGCTGGATTACGTTTATTGATTTGCGAATGTTGAACCAGCCTTGCATCCCAGGGATGAAGCCCACTTGATCATGGTGGATAAGCTTTTTGATGTGCTGCTGAATCCGGTTTGCCAGTATTTTATTGAGAATTTTTGCATCGATGTTCATCAGGGATATTGGTCTAAAATTCTCTTTTTTTTGTTGTGTCTCTGCCAGGCTTTGGTATCAGGATGATGTTGGCCTCATAAAATGAGTTAGGGAGGATTCCCTCTTTTTCTATTGATTGGAATAGTTTCAGAAGGAATGGTACCAGCTCCTCCTTGTACCTCTGGTAGAATTCAGCTGTGAATCCATCTGGTCCTGGACTTTTTTTCGTGGGTAGGCTATTAATTGTTGCCTCAATTTCAGAGCCTGCTATTGGTCTATTCAGGGATTCAACTTCTTCCTGGTTCAGTCTTGGGAGAGTGTAAGTGTCCAGGAAATTATCCATTTCTTCTAGATTTTCTAGTTGATTTGCGTAGAGGCATTTATAGTATTCTCTGATGGTTGTTTGTATTTCTGTGGGGTCGGTGGTGATATCCCCTTTATCATTTTTTATTGCGTCTATTTGATTCTTCTCTCTTCTTCTTTATTAGTCTTGCTAGCGGTCTGTCAATTTTGTTGATCTTTTCAAAAAACCAACTCCTGGATTCATTGATTTTTTGGAGGGTTTTTTGTGTCTCTATCTCCTTCAGTTCTGCTCTGATCTTAGTTATTTCTTGCCTTCTGCTAGCTTTTGAATGTGTTTGCTCTTGCCTCTCTAGTTCTTTTAATTGTGATGTTAAAGTGTCAATTTTAGATCTTTCCTGCTTTCTCTTGTGGGCATTTAGTGCTATAATTTCCCTCTACACACTGCTTTAAATGTGTCCCAGAGATTCTGGTATGTTGTATCTTTGTTCTCATTGGTTTCAAAGAACATCTTTATTTCTGCTTTCATTTCGTTATGTACCCAGTAGTCATTCAGGAGCAGGTTGTTCAGTTTCCATGTAGTTGAGCGGTTTTGATTGAGTTTCTTAGTCCTGAGTTCTAGTTTGATTGCACTGTGGTCTGAGAGACAGTTTGTTATAATTCTGTTCTTGTACATTTGCTGAGGAGTGCTTTACTTCCAATTATGTGGTCAATTTTGGAATAAGTGCGATGTGGTGCTGAGAAGAATGTATATTCTGTTGATTTGGGGTGGAGAGTTCTATAGATGTCTATTAGGTCCGCTTGGTGCAGAGATGAGTTCAATTCCTGGATATCCTTGTTAACTTTCTGTCTCGTTGATCTGTCTAATGTGACAGTGGAGTGTTGAAGTCTCCCATTATTATTGTATGGGAGTCTAAGTCTTTGTAGGTCTCTAAGGACTTGCTTTATGAATCTGGGTGCTCCTGTATTGGGTGCATATATATTTAGGAGAGTTAGCTCTTCCTGTTGAATTGATCCCTTTACCATTATGTAATGGCCTTCTTTGTCTCTTTTGATCTTTGATGGTTTAAAGTCTATTTATCAGAGACTAGGATTGCAACCCCTGCTTTTTTTTGTTCTCCATTTGCTTGGTAGATCTTCCTCCATCCCTTTATTTTGAGCCTATGTATGTCTCTGCATGTGAGATGGGTCTCCTGAATACAGCAGACTGATGGGTCTTGACTCTTTATCCAGTTTGCCAGTCTGTGTCTTTTAATTGGAGCATTTAGTCCATTTACATTTAAGGTTAATATTGTTATGTGTGAACTTGATCCTGTCATTATGATATTAACTGGTTATTTTGCTCATTAGTTGATGCAGTTTCTTCCTAGCCTCGATGGTCTTTACATTTTGGCATGTTTTTGCAATGGCTGGTACCGGTTGTTCCTTTCCATGTTTAGGGCTTCCTTCAGGGTCTCTTGTAAGGCAGGCCTGGTGGTGACAAAATCTCTAAGCATTTGCTTATCTGTAAAGGATTTTATTTCTCCTTCACTGATGATGAACTTAGTTTGGCTGGATATGAAATTCTGGGTTGAAAATTCTTTTCTTTAAGAACGTTGAATATTGGCCCCCACTCTCTTCTGGCTTGTAGAGTTTCTGCCGAGAGATCTGCTGTTAGTCTGATGGGCTTCCCTTTGTGGGTAACCCGACCTTTCTCTCTGGCTGCCCTTAAGATTTTTTCCTTCATTTCAACTTTGGTGAATCTGGCAATTATGTGTCTTGGAGTTGCTCTTCTGGAGGAGTATCTTTGTGGCGTTCTCTGTATTTCCTGAATTTGAATGTTGGCCTGCCCTACTAGGTGGGGAAGTTCTCCTGGATGATATCCTGAAGAGTGTTTTCCAACTTGGTTCCATTTTCCCCCTCACTTTCAGGCACCCCAATCAGACGTAGATTTGGTCTTTTTACATAATCCCATACTTCTTGCAGGCTTTGTTCATTCTTTTTCTTCTTTTTTCTTTTGGTTTCTCTCTCGCTTCATTTCATTCATTTGATCCTCAATCGCTGATACTCTTTCTTCCAGTTGATCGAGTCGGTTACTGAAGCTTGTGCATTTGTCACGTATTTCTCGTGTCATGGTTTTCATCTCTGTCATTTCGTTTATGATCTTCTCTGCATTAATTAGTCTAGCTGTCAATTCTTCCACTTTTTTTTCAAGATTTTTAGTTTCTTTGCGCTGGGTACGTAATTCCTCCTTTAGCTCTGAGAAGTTTGATGGACTGAAGCCTTCTTCTCTCATCTCGTCAAAGTCATTCTCTGACCAGCTTTGATCCGTTGCTGGCGATGGGCTGCGCTCCTTTGCAGGGGGAGATGTGCTCTTATTTTTTGAATTTCCAGCTTTTCTGCCCTGCTTTTTCCCCATCTTTGTGGTTTTATCTGTCTCTGGTCTTTGATGATGGTGACGTACTGATGGGGTTTTGGTATAGGTGTCCTTCCTGTTTGATAGTTTTCCGTCTGACAGTCAGAAGGACTGTCTGTTGGTCTGTTGGAGATTGCTTGAGGTCCACTCCAGACCCTGTTTGCCTGGGTATCAGCAGCAGAGGTTGCAAAGATAGAATATTGCTGAACAGCGAGTGTACCTGTCTGATTCTTCCTTTGGAAGTTTCCTCTCAGGGGGACTCCACCCTGTGAGGTGTGGGGTGTCAGACTGCCCCTAGTGGGGGATGTCTCCCAGCTAGGCTACTCAGGGGTCAGGGACCCACCTGAGCAGGCAGTCTGCGTTCTCAGATCTCAACCTCCGCGTTGGGAGATCCACGGCTCTCCCCAAAGCTGTCAGACAGAGTCGTTCGCCTCTGCACCGCCCCCGCTGCTTCCCTATGGACTGCAGCTGTGGGCTGTCCCCAGAGGTGAGTCTACAGAGACAGGCAGGTTTCCTTGAGCTGCTGTGAGCTCCACCCAGTTCGAGCTTCCCAGCGGCTTTGTTTACCTACTTAAGCCTCAGCAATGGCGGGCGCCCCTCCCCCAGCCTCGCTGCTGCCTTGCGGATAGATCGCCGCAGAGGCTGTGTTAGCAGTGAGGGAGGCTCCGTGGGCGTGGGACCCTCCCGGCCAGGTGTGGGATATATTCTCCTGGTGTGCCTGTTTCCTTAAAGCGCAGTATTGGGGTGGGAGTTACCCGATTTTCCAGGTGTTGTGTGTCTCAGTTCCCCTGGCTAGGAAAACGGATTTCCTTCCCCCTTGCGCTTCCAGGTGAGGCGATGCCTCGCCCTGCTTCAGCTCACGCTGGTCAGGCTGCAGCAGCTGACCAGCACCGATTGTCCGGCACTCCCTAGAGAGATGACCCCAGTACCTCAGTTGAAAATGCAGAAATCACCGGTCTTCTGTGTTACTCGCGCTGGGAGTTGGAGACTGGAGCTGTTCCTATTCGGCCATCTTGCTCCGCCCCCTATTTGAGTCTTTAATTTCTTTCAGCAATGATTTGTAGATTCAAGTATACTAGTGTTTCACCACCTTCATTAAATTTATTATTTTAGAAGGCATGTTATTATTTTAGATGCTATTGTAAATGAAATTGCTTTTGTAACTATCTTTTTTGGATTGTTCATTGGGGGTGTATAGAAACACAACTGATTTTTGGCCAGGTGCAGTGGCTCATGCCTGTACAATCCCAGCACTTTGGGAGGCCGAGGCAGAAGGTTCACAAGGTCAAGAAATTGAGACCATCCTGGCCAACATGGTGAAACCACATCTCTACTAAAAATATAAAAATTAGCTGGGTGTGGTGGCACATGCCTATAATCCCAGCTACTCAGGAGGCTGAGGTAAGAGAATCACTTCAACCCGGGAGGTGGAGGTTGCAGTGAACCGAGATCACGCCATTGCACTCCAGTCTGGGCGATAAGCTTGAAATTCCATCTCAAAAAAAAAGAAACTGATTTTTTTATGTGTTGACTTTATACCCTGCAACTTTGCTGAATTTGTTTATTATATGTAGTAGTTTTTTCTTTTTTTAAAGGATTAATTAGGATTTTCTATGTATAGGATCATATCATCTATGAATAGAGATTGTTTTACTTCTTTGTTTCCAATTTGAATGGCTGTCATTTCCTTTTCTTGTCTAAATTATCTGTCTAGAATTTCTAGTACAAAATAAATAGCAGTGACCAAAGTGGAAATCCTTGTTTTGTTTCTGATCTTATGGGAAATGCTTT
This sequence comes from Trachypithecus francoisi, assembly GCF_009764315.1. Lineage (NCBI taxonomy): Eukaryota > Metazoa > Chordata > Mammalia > Primates > Cercopithecidae > Trachypithecus > Trachypithecus francoisi. The sequence goes on from NW_022681470.1 coordinate 85,551,585, forward strand.
CAGTCTTTAACCATTGAATATGATGCTAGTTGTCAGTTTTTAAATAAATGCCCTTAATGTTGATGAAGTTTTTCTACATCAATTGAGATGATCCTATGTTGTCTTTTTTCTTTTATTCTATTAATGTATATTATATTGACTGATGTTCTTACATTGAATTACACTTGTATTCCTTGGATAAATCTCCCTTTGTCATGATTTTATATGCTGTTGGATACAGTTTGCTAATATTTTGCTGAGGGTTTTCACATCACATTCTTAAAGGTATGATCTGTAGTTTTATTTTCTTATGGTGTCTTTGGCTTTGACATCAGGATAATTCTGGTCTCATAGAATGAATTATGAAGTGTTGCTTCCTCTTCTATTTTTTGGTGGAGTGTGATAAAGATTGATTAATTTGTCTTTAAATATTTGGTAGAATTTACCAGTGAAGTCATCTGGTCCTGTACTTTTCTTTTTTGGGAGATTCTTATTGTTGAATCAGTCTCTTTACTTGCTATAGATCTATTCAGATTTCCTATTTCTTCTATGGGAGTTTAGATAATTTGTACGTTTGTAGAAATGTGTCTATTTCATCCAAGTTATCTCATTTGTGAGATATTATTTCAGAAATTTATCATCATTTTTATGCATTTGTCTTTTGAATCCTGTAGCAAATAAAAAGTGGAATTAAAAAACAAATAAAAAGTGGAATTCAAAATCAAACTCACTTATAAGTGAGAACATGTGGTGTTTGGTTTTCTGTTCCTATGTTAGTTTGCTGAGGATAATGGCTTCCAACTCTATCCATGTCCCTGAAAAGGACATGATCTCATTTTTTTTTTTTTTTTGCACAGTATTTCATGGTATACATGTATCACATTTTTTAATCCAGTCTATCATTGATGGGCATTTAGGTTGATTCCATGTCTTTGCCATTGTGAATAGTGCTGCAATAAATATATGCATGCATGTATCTTTATAATAGAATGATTTATATCATGGTTTAATGGTTTCTATATTTGCCCATGCATTTACCGTTACCAAAGTCCTTTAATTTGTCATATGGCGTTGACTTACTGTTTTATGTCCTTTCGTTTCAATGTGAAGCACTCTGGTTAGCACTTCCTCTTAGGAAGATCTAGTGGTGCAGACTTCCATGGCTCTTGTTTATCTGTGAACGTCTTAATTTCTCCCTCATTTCTGAAGGATGATGTCTGATATAGGATTCTTGGTTGAAAGGTTATTTTTTTTTTTTTCCTTTTAGCACTTTAAGTACATCATAACACTGTCTTCTGATCTCCTTAGTTTTTTTTTTTTTTTTTTTTTTTTTGAGGCGGAGTCTCGCTCTGTCGCCCGGACTGGAGTGCAGTGGCCGGATCTCAGCTCACTGCAAGCTCCGCCCCCCCCGGGTTTACGCCATTCTCCTGCCTCAGCCTCCCGAGTAGCTGGGACTACAGGCGCCCGCCACCTCACCCAGCTAGTTTTTGTATTTTTAGTAGAGACGGGGTTTCACCGTGTTAGCCAGGATGGTCTCGATCTCCTGACCTCGTGATCCGCCCGTCTCGGCCTCCCAAAGTGCTGGGATTACAGGCTTGAGCCACCGCGCCCGGCCTCTCCTTAGTTTTTTATGAGAAATTGGCTATTAATCTGATTGAGGATCCTTGTACATGACTAGATACTTCTCTCTTGCTCATTTCAAGATTGTCTCATTGCCTTTAGTTTTTGACAGTTTGATTATAATGTGTCTTGTTGGGGGTTATTTGAGTTTATAATACTTGGAGTTTGTTCAATCTGAATTTGTAGATTTAAATATTTCAGCAGATTGCAAAATTTTGAACTATTATTTCTTCAAATATTCTTTCTACCTCATTCTGTCTATCTTCTCTTTCTGAAAATACCATAACACATATCTGGTTCATTTGGTGGTGTCCCAGGAGTCTCTTAGGCTCTCTTTACTTTCCTTCTTCTTTTTCCTTTCTAATCCTTAGATTTTATAATTTGAATTGTCCTATCTTCAAGTTCACCTATGCTCTCTTGTGCTTGCTCAAATTGTCTGCTTTGCCCCTCTAGTGAAGTTTTCATTTCAATTATTTGGCATTTTAATGCCAAATATTCTGTTTGGTTCCTTTGATAATTTCTACTTACTAATAGTATCATTTTGTTCATATATCATTTTCCTGATTTTCTTTAATTCTTTATGCTTTCCCTTAGCTCTTTGAGCATATTTAATATACTTGTTTAAAGTCTTTGTCTAGACTTCTTTAAGGACAGTTTCTGTCCATTTATTTTGTTTTCTTGAGTGTGCCATAGTTTTTTTCTGATTTTTGTTGTTATTATTACTATTATTGAAAACAGGAGTATTGAGTTTTATACTTATAATGAATGTTATATGTGGCTGAGTATTGATAATAATAATATATTAACTCTGGAAATAAGATGCTCTCCAACCCCAGGGTTTTCTGTGCTTTTTTTGGTTGTTGAAAGCTATAGTAGTCTGTTTAATGATTTTCCCAAACTATTTTTCAAAGACTGTATTCTTTCTCATGTGTGGTCACTGAAGTCTCTATTCCCTAGCTGCTGTTAGCTACTGTTTTGGCAGTATTTTCTTGAATGCTAGGAACTAAAAACCAACAAAACCAAAAAACTCTTCTTATGATCTTTGCAGATTGACTCTGTGCCAAGACACTTTTTCAATACTTAGCCATGCGTGCACCAAGCCTAGGGATCAGCCTGAGATGAAAGTTTTGGTCTTCTCAGGTTTACTTATGAGCATGTGTCTACCCTGGGCATGTTCATGGCCTTCTAAATTCCCGCAAGTACAGAGGTGCTTTTTCTAAAAATCTTTTCTGATTTATTTACTTTTTAAATTATATATTTTTATTTTGATAGATTTAGGAGGTACAAGTGCAGGTTTGTTACATGAATATATTCCATAGGGGTGAAGTCTGGGCTTTTAGAGTAACCATCACCCAAATAGTGAACATTTTATCCAATAGGTAATTTCTCATCCCTCATCACCTTCCCTTCCTCCTACCTTGCTGAGTCTCCAATGCATATTATTCCACTCTCTGTGTTGTGAACTTTATTTAGCTCCCACTCATAAGTGAGAAGAAGCATTATTTGACTTTCTGAATTATTTCACTTAAGATAATGGCCTCCAGTTCCAACCACATTACTGCAAAAGACATGATTTTATTCCTTTTTATGGTTGATTAGTATTCCATGGTGTGTGTGTATGATACATGTTATTTATTTATACATACAATATAAAATATATACACAAACACACCACATTTTCTTTATCCCATCATTTGTTGATGGGCACTTAGTTAGGTTCTATTTTTTTTTCTTTTTTGTTCATGCTGTCCCTGGGTGGGCTCGAAGGTTGGTTCTATATTGACATAGTTTGGATGTTTGTTTCCTCCAAATCTCACGTTAAAATGTGCACACCAGTGTTTGAAGTGGGGCCAGTAGGAGGTGTTTGAATCATAGGGGTGGATCCCTTATGAATGGCTTGGTGCCATCTTTGCAGTAATGAGTGAATTCTTGCTCCATTTGGTTTGTGCAAAAGCTGGACTAATGTTTAAGAGCCTACCATCTCTTTTGCTTCCTCTTGCATCATATGACATGCCTGCTTCCCTTTCACCTTCTACCCTGATTGTAAGCTTCCTGAGGTCCTCACCAGAGGCAGATGCTGACACTATACTTCTTGTACAGTCTGCAGAACAAATAAACCTCTTTTCCTCATAATTTCTCCAGCCTCAGTTATCCTTTATAGCTATGCAAAACAGACTAATAGCCATATTTTTGCTATTTCAAATAGTGCTGCAGTAAACATACGAGTGCAGGTATTTTTTTGTATAGTGACTTATTTTCTTTTGGATAAATACCCAGTGGTGGAACTGCTGGATTGAATGGTAGCTCTATTTTTAGTTATTTGAGGGATCTCTATAAAGTTTTCAATAGAGGTTGTACTAATTTTCTTTTTTTTCCTTCAACTTTTAAGTTCAGGGGTACATATGCAAGAGGTGCAGGTTTGTTATGTAGGTAAATATGTGCCATGGTGGTTTGCTGCACAAATTATCCCATCACCTAGGTATTAAGCCCAGCATCCATTAGCTATTCTTCCTAATGCTCTCCCTCCCTCCATTCCCCTAAACAGGCCCCAGTGTGTGTTGTTTCCCCACTCCCTGTGTCCGTGTGTTCTCATAATTCAGCTCCCACTTACGAGTGAGAACATGTGATGTTTGCTTTTCTGTTCCTGCATTAGTTTGCTGAGGATAATGGCTTCCAACTCCATCCATGTCCCTGCAAAGGACATGATCTCATCTTTTTTCCATGGCTGCATAGTATTCCATGGTATACACGTACCACATTTTTTAAATCCAGTCTATCATTGATGGGTATTTAGGTTGATTCCATGTCTTTGCTATTGTGAATAGTGCTGCAATGGACATTTGCATGCATATATCTTTATAATAGGATGATTTATATTACTTTGGAAATATACCCAGTAATGGGATTGCTGGGTCAGATGGTATTTCTGCCTCTAGGTTTTTGAGGAATCGCCACACTGTCTTCCGCAATGGTTGAACTAATTTACAGTCCCAGCAACAGTGTAAAAAATGTTCCTTTGTTCCTACAACCTCACCAGCATCTGTTGTTTCTTGACTTTTTAGTAATAGCCATTCTGACTGGCATGAGATGGTATCTCATTGTGGTTTTGACTTGCATTTCTCTAATGATCAGTGATGTTGAGCTTTTTTTCATGTTTGTTGGCGGCATGTATGTCTTCTTTTGAGAAGTGTCTGTTTATGTCCTTTGCTACTTTTTAATGGGTTTTTTTTTCTTGTAAATTTGCTTAAGTTTCTTGTAGACTCTGGATATTAGACCTTTGTCAGATGGATAGATTGCAAAATTTTTTCCCCTTTCTGTAGTTTGTCTGTTCACTCTGATGATAGTTTCTTTTGCTGTGCAGAAGCTCTTTAGTTTAATTAGATCCCATTTGTCAATTTTTGCTTTTGTTGCAATTGCTTTTGGCATGTTTGTCATGAAATCTTTGCCTGTGCCTATGTCCTGAATGGTATTGCCTCGATTTTCTTCTAGGTTTTTAAGTTTTTTTGTTTTTTTGATATGGAGTCTTGGTCTGTCACCAGGCTGGAGTGCAGTAGAGTGATCTCAGCTCACTGTAACCTCCAACTCCCTGGTTCAAGCAATTGTCCTGCCTCAGCCTCTGGAGTAGCTGGGATTACAGACACACGCCACCACACCCAGCTAATTTTTGTATTTTTAGTAGAGACGGGGTTTCACCATGTTGGCTGGAATGGTCTCGATCTCCTGACCTCGTGATCCACCCACCTCAGCCTCCCAAAGTGCTGTGATTAGAGGCGTAAGCCACCATGTCTGACCTCTAGGTTTTTTTATAGTTGTGGGTTTTACGTTTAAGACTTTAATCCATCTTGAGTTAATTTTTGTACATGGTGTAAGGAAGGGGTCTAGTTTCAACTTTCAGAATATGGCTAGCCAATTCTCCCAGCACCATTTATTAAATAGGGAATCCTTTCCCCATTGCTTGTTTTTGTCAGGTTTGTTGAAGAACAGATGATTGTAGGTGTACAGTCTTATTTCTGAGTTTTCTATCCTGTTCCATTGGTCTATGTGTCTGTTCTTGTTCCAGCACCATGCTGTTTTGGTTACTGTAGCCTTATAATATGTTTGAAAGTGGGTAGCATGGTGCCTCCAACTTCGTTCCTCTTACTTAGGATTGTCTTGGCTATTCAGGCTTTATTTTTTGTGCCATATGAATTTTAAAATAGTTTTCTTCTAATTCTGTGAAGAATGTCAATGGTAGTTTAATGGGAATAGTATTGAATCTATAAATTACTTTGGGCAATATGATCATTTTCACAATATTGATTCTTCCTGTCTATGAGCATGGAATGTTTCTCCGCTCGTTTGTGTCCCCTCTGATTTCTTTGAGCAGCAGTTTGTAGTTCCTTTTGAAGAGGTCCTTCACTTCCCTTGTTAGCTGTATTCCTAGGTATTTTATTCTTTTTGTAGCAATTATGAATGGGAATTCATTCATGATTTGGCTCTCTGCTTGCCTATTGTCAGTGTATAGGAATGCTAGCAAGTTTTGCATATTGATTTTGTATCCTGAGACTTTGCTGAAGTTGCTTACCAGCTTAAGAAGCTTTTGGGCTGAGACAATGGGGTTTTCTAGATATAGGATCGTGTCATCTGCAAGATAATTTGACTTCCTCTCTTCCTATTTGAGCACCATTGATTTCTTTCTCTTGCCTAATTGTCCCGGACAGAACGTCCAATATTATGTTTAATAGAAGTGGTAAGGCTGGGTACGGTTGCTCACGCCTGTAATCCCAACACTTTGGGAGGTCGAGGCGGGTGGATCACCTGAGGTCAGGAGTTTGAGACCAGCCTGGCCAACATGGCGAAACCCCGTCTCTATTGAAAATGCAAAAAAGGAGGGGGCAGAGCAAGATGGCCGAATAGGAACAGCTCCAGTCTCCAACTCCCAGCGCGAGTAACACAGAAGACCAGTGATTTCTGCATTTTCAACTGAGGTACTGGGGTCATCTCTCTAGGGAGTGCCGGACAATCGGTGCTGGTCAGCTGCTGCAGCCTGACCAGCGTGAGCTGAAGCAGGGTGAGGCATCGCCTCACCTGGAAGCGCAAGGGGGAAGGAAATCCGTTTTCCTAGCCAGGGGAACTGAGACACACAACACCTGGAAATCGGTAACTCCCACCCCAATACTGCGCTTTAAGGAAACAGGCACACCAGGAGAATATATCCCACACCTGGCGGGAGGGTCCCACGCCCACGGAGCCTCCCTCACTGCTAACACAGCAGTCTGCGGCGATCTATCCGCAAGGCAGCAGCGAGGCTGGGGGAGGGGCGCCCACCATTGCTGAGGCTTAAGTAGGTAAACAAAGCCGCTGGGAAGCTCGAACTGGGTGGAGCTCACAGCAGCTCAAGGAAGCCTGCCTGTCTCTGTAGACTCACCTCTGCGGACAGGCACAGCTGCAGTCCAATAGGGGAAGCAGCGGGGGCAGTGCAGACGCGAACGACTCTGTCTGACAGTTTTGGGGAGAGCCGTGGATCTCCTAACGCGGAGGTTGAGATCTGAGAACGGACAGACTGCCTGCTCAGGTGGGTCCCTGACCCCTGAGTAGCCTAGCTGGGAGACATCACCCACTAGGGGCAGTCTGACACCCCACACCTCACAGGGTGGAGTCACCCCTGAGAGGAAACTTCCAAAGTAAGAATCAGACAGGTACACTCGCTGTTCAGCAATATTCTATCTTCGGCAAACTCTGCTGCTGATACCCAGGCAAACAGGGTCTGGAGTGGACCTCAAGCAATCTCCAACAGACCAACAGACAGTCCTTCTGACTGTCAGAAGGAAAACTATCAAACAGGAAGGACACCTATACCAAAACCCCATCAGTACGTCACCATCATCAAAGACCAGAGACAGATAAAACCACAAAGATGGGGAAGAAGCAGGGCAGAAAAGCTGGAAATTCAAAAAATAAGAGCGCATCTCCCCCTGCAAAGGAGCGCAGCCCATCGCCAGCAACGGATCAAAGCTGGTCAGAGAATGACTTTGACGAGATGAGAGAAGAAGGCTTCAGTCCATCAAACTTCTCAGAGCTAAAGGAGGAATTACGTACCCAGCGCAAAGAAACTAAAAATCTTGAAAAAAGAGTGGAAGAATTGACAGCTAGACTAATTAATGCAGAGAAGATCATAAACGAAATGACAGAGATGAAAACCATGACACGAGAATACGTGACAAATGCACAAGCTTCAGTAACCGACTCGATCAACTGGAAGAAAGAGTATCAGCGATTGAGGATCAAATGAATGAAATGAAGCGAGAAGAGAAACCAAAAGAAAAAAGAAGAAAAAGAAATGAACAAAGCCTGCAAGAAGTATGGGATTATGTAAAAAGACCAAATCTACGTCTGATTGGGGTGCCTGAAAGTGAGGGGGAAAATGGAACCAAGTTGGAAAACACTCTTCAGGATATCATCCAGGAGAACTTCCCCAACCTAGTAGGGCAGGCCAACATTCAAATTCAGGAAATACAGAGAACGCCACAAAGATACTCCTCCAGAAGAGCAACTCCAAGACACATAATTGCCAGATTCACCAAAGTTGAAATGAAGGAAAAAATCTTAAGGGCAGCCAGAGAGAAAGGTCGGGTTACCCACAAAGGGAAGCCCATCAGACTAACAGCAGATCTCTCGGCAGAAACTCTACAAGCCAGAAGAGAGTGGGGGCCAATATTCAACATTCTTAAAGAAAAGAATTTTCAACCCAGAATTTCATATCCAGCCAAACTAAGTTTCATCAGTGAAGGAGAAATAAAATCCTTTACAGATAAGCAAATGCTTAGAGATTTTGTCACCACCAGGCCTGCCTTACAAGAGACCCTGAAGGAAGCCCTAAACATGGAAAGGAACAACCGGTACCAGCCATTGCAAAAACATGCCAAAATGTAAAGACCATCGAGGCTAGGAAGAAACTGCATCAACTAACGAGCAAAATAACCAGTTAATATCATAATGACAGGATCAAGTTCACACATAACAATATTAACCTTAAATGTTAATGGACTAAATGCTCCAATTAAAAGACACAGACTGGCAAACTGGATAAAGAGTCAAGACCCATCAGTCTGCTGTATTCAGGAGACCCATCTCACATGCAGAGACATACATAGGCTCAAAATAAAGGGATGGAGGAAGATCTACCAAGCAAATGGAGAACAAAAAAAAGCAGGGGTTGCAATCCTAGTCTCTGATAAAACAGACTTTAAACCATCAAAGATCAAAAGAGACAAAGAAGGCCATTACATAATGGTAAAGGGATCAATTCAACAGGAAGAGCTAACTCTCCTAAATATATATGCACCCAATACAGGAGCACCCAGATTCATAAAGCAAGTCCTTAGAGACCTACAAAGAGACTTAGACTCCCATACAATAATAATGGGAGACTTCAACACTCCACTGTCAACATTAGACAGATCAACGAGACAGAAAGTTAACAAGGATATCCAGGAATTGAACTCATCTCTGCACCAAGCGGACCTAATAGACATCTATAGAACTCTCCACCCCAAATCAACAGAATATACATTCTTCTCAGCACCACATCACACTTATTCCAAAATGACCACATAATTGGAAGTAAAGCACTCCTCAGCAAATGTAAAAGAACAGAAATTATAACAAACTGTCTCTCAGACCACAGTGCAATCAAACTAGAACTCAGGACTAAGAAACTCAATCAAAACCGCTCAACTACATGGAAACTGAACAACCTGCTCCTGAATGACTACTGGGTACATAACGAAATGAAAGCAGAAATAAAGATGTTCTTTGAAACCAATGAGAACAAAGATACAACATACCAGAATCTCTGGGACACATTTAAAGCAGTGTGTAGAGGGAAATTTATAGCACTAAATGCCCACAAGAGAAAGCAGGAAAGATCTAAAATGGACACTCTAACATCACAATTAAAAGAACTAGAGAGGCAAGAGCAAACACATTCAAAAGCTAGCAGAAGGCAAGAAATAACTAAGATCAGAGCAGAACTGAAGGAGATAGAGACACAAAAAACCCTCCAAAAAATCAATGAATCCAGGAGTTGGTTTTTTGAAAAGATCAACAAAATTGACAGACCGCTAGCAAGACTAATAAAGAAGAAAAGAGAGAGGAATCAAATAGACGCAATAAAAAATGATAAAGGGGATATCACCACCGACCCCACAGAAATACAAACAACCATCAGAGAATACTATAAACACCTCTACGCAAATCAACTAGAAAATCTAGAAGAAATGGATAATTTCCTGGACACTTACACTCTCCCAAGACTAAACCAGGAAGAAGTTGAATCCCTGAATAGACCAATAGCAGGCTCTGAAATTGAGGCAACAATTAATAGCCTACCCACCAAAAAAAGTCCAGGACCAGATGGATTCACAGCTGAATTCTACCAGAGGTACAAGGAGGAGCTGGTACCATTCCTTCTGAAACTATTCCAATCAATAGAAAAAGAGGGAATCCTCCCTAACTCATTTTATGAGGCCAACATCATCCTGATACCAAAGCCTGGCAGAGACACAACAAAAAAAGAGAATTTTAGACCAATATCCCTGATGAACATCGATGCAAAAATTCTCAATAAAATACTGGCAAACCGGATTCAGCAGCACATCAAAAAGCTTATCCACCATGATCAAGTGGGCTTCATCCCTGGGATGCAAGGCTGGTTCAACATTCGCAAATCAATAAACGTAATCCAGCATATAAACAGAACCAAAGACAAGAACCACATGATTATCTCAATAGATGCAGAAAAGGCTTTTGACAAAATTCAACAGCCCTTTATGCTAAAAACGCTCAATAAATTCGGTATTGATGGAACGTACCTCAAAATAATAAGAGCTATTTATGACAAACCCACAGCTAATATCATACTGAATGGGCAAAAACTGGAAAAATTCCCTTTGAAAACTGGCACAAGACAGGGATGCCCTCTCTCACCACTCCTATTCAACATAGTGTTGGAAGTTCTGGCTAGGGCAATCAGGCAAGAGAAAGAAATCAAGGGTATCCAGTTAGGAAAAGAAGAAGTCAAATTGTCCCTGTTTGCAGATGACATGATTGTATATTTAGAAAACCCCATCGTCTCAGCCCAAAATCTCCTTAAGCTGATAAGCAACTTCAGCAAAGTCTCAGGATACAAAATTAATGTGCAAAAATCACAAGCATTCTTATACACCAGTAACAGACAAGCAGAGAGCCAAATCATGAATGAACTTCCATTCACAATTGCTTCAAAGAGAATAAAATACCTAGGAATCCAGCTTACAAGGGATGTAAAGGACCTCTTCAAGGAGAACTACAAACCACTGCTCAGTGAAATCAAAGAGGACACAAACAAATGGAAGAACATACCATGCTCATGGATAGGAAGAATCAATATCGTGAAAATGGCCATACTGCCCAAGGTTATTTATAGATTCAATGCCATCCCCATCAAGCTACCAATGACTTTCTTCACAGAATTGGAAAAAACGGCTTTAAAGTTCATATGGAACCAAAAAAGAGCCCGCATTGCCAAGACAATCCTAAGTCAAAAGGACAAAGCTGGAGGCGTCACGCTACCTGACTTCAAACTATACTACAAGGCTACAGTAACCAAAACAGCATGGTACTGGTACCACAACAGAGATATAGACCAATGGAACAAAACAGAGTCCTCAGAAATAATACCACACATCTACAGCCATCTGATCTTTGACAAACCTGAGAGAAACAAGAAATGGGGAAAGGATTCCCTATTTAATAAATGGTGCTGGGAAAATTGGCTAGCCATAAGTAGAAAGCTGAAACTGGATCCTTTCCTTACCCCTTATACGAAAATTAATTCAAGATGGATTAGAGACTTAAATGTTAGACCTAATACCATAAAAACCCTAGAAGAAAATCTAGGTAGTACCATTCAGGACATAGGCATGGGCAAGGACTTCATGTCTAAAACACCAAAGCAATGGCAACAAAAGCCAAAATTGACAAATGGGATCTAATTAAACTAAAGAGCTTCTGCACAGCAAAAGAAACTACCATCAGAGTGAACAGGCAACCTACAGAATGGGAGAAAATTTTTGCAATCTACTCATCTGACAAAGGGCTAATATCCAGAATCTACAAAGAACTCAAACAAATATACAAGAAAAAAACAAACAACCCCATCAAAAAGTGGGGAAAGGATATGAACAGACATTTCTCAAAAGAAGACATCCATACAGCCAACAGACACATGAAAAAATGCTCATCATCACTCGCCATCAGAGAAATGCAAATCAAAACCACAATGAGATACCATCTCACACCAGTTAGAATGGCAATCATTAAGAAGTCAGGAAACAACAGGTGTTGGAGAGGATGTGGAGAAATAGGAACACTTTTACACTGTTGGTGGGATTGTAAACTAGTTCAACCATTATGGAAAACAGTATGGCAATTCCTCAAGGATCTAGAACTAGATGTACCATATGACCCAGCCATCCCACTACTGGGTATATACCCAAAGGATTATAAATTACTCTACTACAAAGACACATGCACACGTATGTTTATTGCGGCACTATTCACAATAGCAAAGACTTGGAATCAACCCAAATGTCCATCTGTGACAGACTGGATTAAGAAAATGTGGCACATATACACCATGGAATACTATGCAGCCATAAAAAAGGATGAGTTTGCATCCTTTGTAGGGACATGGATGCAGCTGGAAACCATCATTCTTAGCAAACTATCACAAGAACAGAAAACCAAACACCGCATGTTCTCACTCATAGGTGGGAACTGAACAATGAGATCACTTGGACTCGGGAAGGGGAACATCACACACTGGGGCCTATCATGGGGAGGGGGGAGGAGGGAGGGATTGCATTGGGGAGTTATACATGATATAAACGGTATGCACATGTACCCTAGAACTTAAAGTATAATAAAATAAAAAAAAAAAAGAAAAAAAAAAAACAAAAAGAAAATGCAAAAAAGTAGCTGCACATGGTGGCACACATCTGTAGTCCCAGCTACTCAGCATGCTAAGGCAGGAGAATCACTTGAATCCAGGAGGCGGAGGTTGCAGTGAGCCGAGATAGCGCCTGAGTGACAGAGTGAAACTCTGTCTCAGAAAGAAAAAAAAAAAAAAAGGTGATGAAAAAGGGCATTCTCTTGTACCGGTTTTCAAGGGCAATGACTGCCTCCAGCTTTTGCCCATTCAGTATAATATTGGCTGTGAGATTGTCATATATGGCTCTTATTATTTTGAGGTCTGTTCCTTCAACACCTAGTTTAGAGTTTTTAACATGAAAGGATGTTTAATTGTATCAAAGGCCTTTGATTATTGAGATTATCACGTGGTTTGTGTCACTGGTTCTGTTTATGTGACGGATTACGTTTATTGACTTGCGTGTGTCGAATCACCCTTGCATCCCAGGGATGAAGCCAACCTGATTGTGATGGATAAGCTTTTTGATGTGCTGCTGGATTCAGTTTGCCAGTATATTGTTGAGGATTTCTGCATTGATATCCATCAAGTATATTGACCTGAAGTTTTGTTGTGGTCGTTGTAGTATCTCTGCCAGGTTTTGGTATCAGGATGATGCTGGCCTCATAGAACAAATTAGGGAGAAGTTCCTCCTTTTCAATTTTTTTGTAATGGTTTCAGTAGAAATGGAATCGGCTCTTCTTTGTACCTCTGGTAGAATTCAACTGCAAATCCATCAGGTTCTGGGCTTTTCTTGGTCGGTAGGCTATTTATTACTGCTTCAATTTCAGAACTTGTTATTGGTCTGTTCAGGGTTTCAATTTCTTCTTGGTTCAGTCTTGGGAGCATGTATGTGTTCAGGAATTTATTTTCTAGTTTTCTAGTTTCTTGTCTAGATTTTTTTAGTTTATGTGCATAGAAGTGTTTATAGTATTCTCTGATGGTTGTTTGTATTTCTGTGGGGTCAGTGGTGATATCCGTCTCATCATTTCTGATTGTGTTTATTTGAGTCTTCTCTCTTTTCTTCTTTATTAGCCTAGTTAGTGATCTATTTTATTCATTCTTTTTTTTAGAAAACAGCTCCTGGATTCATTGATTTTTTGAAGGATTTTTCATGTCTCTATCTCATTCAGTTCAGCTCTGATCTTGGTTATTTCTTGTCTTCTGCTAGCTTTGGGGTTTGTTTGCTCTTGGTTCTCTAGTTGTTTTAGTTGAGGTGTTAGGTTCTTCAGATCTTTCTAGCTTTTTGATGTAGGCATTTAGTGCTATAAATTTCTCTGTTAGCACTGCTTTAGCTGTATCCCAGAGATTCTGACATGTTGTCTCTTTGTTCTCATTAGTTTCAAAGAACTTCTTGATTTCTGCCTTAATTTCGTTATTTACCTAAGAGTCATTCAAGAGACGGTTATTCAATTTCCATGTAGTTGTGTGATTTTCAGTGAGTTTCTTAATCTTGACATCTAATTTGATTCCACTGTGGTCTAAGGGACTGTTTATTATGTTTTCAGTTATTTTGCATTCGCTCAGGAGTCTTTTACTTTTGCTATATGATCAATTCTAGAGTAAGTGCCATGTGGTGATGAGAAGAATGTATATTCTGTTGTTTTGGAGTGGAGAGTTCTGTAATTATCTATTAGGTCCACTTGATCCAGAACTGAGTTCAGATCCTGAATATCTTTGTTAATTTTCTGTCTCGATGATCTGTCTAATATTGTCAGTGGAGTGTTAAAGTATCCCACTATTACTGTGTGGGAGTCTGAGTCTCTTTGTAGGTCTCTAATAACTTGCTTTATGAATCTGGGTGCTCCTGTATTGGGTGCATATATATTTGGGATAGTCAGCTCTTCTTGTTGAACCCTTTACCATTACTTGGGTCCAGGGAGCTAAGCAGCATCATTCTGCGAGCCCTACTTCCATGGCACCCCACAAGTTAAGACCACTGACTTTGAATTCCAGCCTGCCAGTCACAATAGGTTGGAATCTGCTTAAGAAGGACCAGTTCCCCAGGAAGAGGAGCAGTGCCATCTCTGCAGTTCAGTCAACTCATCTCTTCCAGCCTGCTGGCTCTGGAGAGTCCAGACAATCTGGATGAAAAAGGGTCCTCGACAATGCAGCACAGCTGCACTACCAAGAAGCAGCCAGACTGCTTCTATAAGTGGGTCCCTGATTCTGTTCCTTCACACAAGGGACAACCCTCCCCAGGGTTATGTAGGGACAGATTTCCCACCTTGCTGGGAATCCTGGGGCCAGAGTACACAAAACTCCTGGGTCTCCGTATGTGCCTGAGTGGCTGCTCTGTGGGGACTCCACACAGCTCTGTGTAGAGACCCAAGGACCTGGTGACATTGGCTTATGAGAGGATCGCCTGATCTGGTTGCAAAGATTCATGGTAGAAGTGTGGTATCGCACAATCACTTCACCACTTCCTTTGGCTTGAGGGCGGGAATTCCTTTGGGTCATCACCCCACCCTGCCTTTCTTCATTCTCCGTCGGGGGAGCTGTTTGTCTAGTCAGTCCCAGTGTGAGAACCTGGATATTTCAGTTGAAATATCACCCCACCCTGCCTTTCTTCATCTCCCCACCCTGCCTTTCTTCATTCTCCGTGGGGGGAGCTGTTTGTCTAGTAAGTCCCAGTGTGAGAACCTGGATATTTCAGTTGAAAATGCTGAATTCACTTGCCACTTTCACTTCTCTCTGTGAGTGCCACAGACCACAGCTGCTTCTAATTGGCCATTTTAGTCTTGTACTAATTTTCATTTCCACCAGGAGTGTATAAGCCTTCCCTTTTCTCTTCATCCTCACCAATTTCTGTTGTTTTTTGACTTTTTAATAATAACCATTCTGACTAGTGTGAGACGGCATCTCACTGTGGTTTTGAATTTCTCTGATGATTAGTGATATTGAGCATTTGTTCATATGCTTATTGGCCATTTGTATGTCTTCTTTTGAAAAATGTCTATTCCTTTGTCCTAGAAGTGCTTTTGAGCATTCCCAAAGAAATTCTCACTAGCTCTTGCTCATGGGCCTTAGGCAGTATATTGTATATACTTATACTTTTATTGCACATACGTTTACTATATATAGTATATTGTATATAGTTTATGATTTTTGAATCTATTGTGAATGCAATTTTCTCAAATTTCATTTTAATTGTTCATTGTTAGCATATTGAAGCATACTTGATTTTTATTTATTTCATATTGAGAAACCTAGTTTAAATTTTTTGTAATTCACTGTGAGTTTTTTCATATCTTATGTTGTTTGTGAGCAAAGACAGCTTCTTACTTTCCAGTGTGGGTAGCATTTCTCTCTCTTGCCTCATTACACTGGCTACAGCCTCTAATCTAATGTTCAATACAACTGGGAATAGTGGGTATCCTTGCCTTGTTCTTCATCTTAGTGGGGGAAATGTTTAGTCTTTCAGCATCAAGAATGATGTGAGCTGTGGGGTTTTTTGTAGATATCTGTTAACAGATTGAGGAGGACTTCTTTTGTTCCTAGTTTGTTGAGTATCTTTGTTATGAATAGGAGTAAGAAATGCTTTTTCTATATCTATCGATATGTTCCTGTGGCTCCTGATTTTTATGTTATTGATATATTATATTCAATTTTGGATATTAAACACACCTTGCATTCCTATGATTAATCCCTCTTGGTCATTGTGTATAATATACTTTCTAGGTTGCTGGAATCAATTTGTTAATACTTTGTTAAAGATTTTTGCAACTATATTTATGAGACATATTGGCTGAATTTTTCTTGTGATGTTTTTGTCTGGTTTTGGTATCAGAATAATATTCGTGTTTATAGTATTGGTATTGTTTTCTTCTTAAAGATTTGATAGAATTCATGAGCAAAGCCACCTGGGCCTGGGCTTTTCTTTACAGAAAGATATTTTATTTAATTTGTTATTTACTTTATGTATTTATTATTGTCCTATTATTTTTACATTTTCTTGTACAGGTGCATTCAGATTCCCATTTCTTCTTGAATTAGTTTAAGGTGTCTACTTTTTTTTTTTTTTTTTGAGATAGAGTTTTGCTCTTGTCACCCAGGCAAGTGCAATAGTGTGATCTCAGCTAACTGCAACTTCCGCCTCCTGGGTTCAAGTGATTCTCCTGCCTGAGTAGCTGGGATTACAGTTACCCACCACCAAGCCTTGCTAATTTTTTTTTTTTTTTTTTTAAGTAGGGACAGGGTTTCACCATGTTGGCCAGGCTGGTCTCGAACTCCTGACCTCAGGTGATCTGCCCACCTCAACCTCCTAAAGTGCGGGGATTACAGGCGTGAGCCACCACGCCTGGCCTTAAGGTGTCTAATTTGATAGCACACAGTTGTTCATAATAGTCTCATCATTTATTTTAATTTCTAAAAGGATAGTAGTAATATTTCATCTTTCCTGATTTTGGTAATTGGCATCTTTTCTATTTTTATCTTGGTCATTATAACTAAAGGTTTATCAATTCTGGTTGTCTTCTTGAAGAACTGATTTTTGGTCACTGATTTTCCGTATTACTTTTCTGTTTTCTATTTCATTGATTTCCATTCTCATCTTTCTTATTTTCTTTCTTCTGATCGCTTTGAATTTAATTGTTCTTTTTCTAGTTTCATAAGGTGGAAGCTTAGAGTGGTTTGTGACCTTTTTTCTTGTAATATAAGCATTTAGAGTTATAAATTTCCTTCTATGCACTGTTTTAAACGCTTCCCACAAATTTTGGTATACCATATTTTTGTTTTCACTTAGTTAAGGATATTATCTAATTTCCCTCATAATTTTTTCTTCAAAATTTCTTAATTATAAGTATTTGGTGAATTCCAAATAAAATTTCTATTTTAATTTTAACTTTAATTCCCTTGTGCTTAGAAAAAAATACTTGCTATAATTTTATACTTTTTGAACTTACAGAGACATGTACTATGGCCTAGAGTATGGTCCGTCCTGGTAAATGATCAGTGTGTGTTTGGAAAGAATATGTGTCTTGCTGTCATTGGTGTGGAAATTTTTATAAGTCACAGGTCCAGTTGGCTGATAACATTTTTAAGTCTGCCATATCCTTATTGGTGTTCTGTCTTTTAAAAGCAGTTATTGGGCCGGGCACAGTGGCTCATACCTGTAATCCCAGCACTCCACCAGGTCAGGAGATTGAGACCATTCTGGCTAACACAGTGAAACCCCATCTCTACTAAAAATATAAAAAATTAGCTAGGTTGGGAGGCTGAGACAGGAGAATCACTTGAAGCCAAGAGGCAGAGGTTGCAGTGAGCCAAGATTACACCACTGCACTCCAGCCAGAGTGACAGAGCAAGACTCCGTCTAAAAAAAAAAAAAAAAGCAGTTATTTAGAGTAAAGTATTAAAATCTCGATGACTGCTGAATTGTTTATTTCTCCTTTCAATTATGTCAGGTTTTGCTTCATATATTTTCAGGCTCTGATTGATTGGGTGCATATATATTTATAATTATGTCTACTTGGTGTGTTGATTCTGTTATCATTTAATCAACTTTCTTTGTCCCTAGTTACATTTGTTTTAAAGTTTGTTTTGTCTGATATTGATCTAGCCACTTAGGCTCTCTTACAATTACTGTTTGCATGGATATCTTTTTTCATCTTTTCACTTTCAATCTATATATGCCTCTGAATCCAAAGTGTATCTTTTGGTAGAAAGCATACAGTTGGGTCTTCCTTTTTTATGTAGCCTGGAAATCTCTGCCTTTTGGTTGAAGTATTTAGTCCTTCTTCACATATAATGTAATTATTGATTTTGTGGATTTAAATTTGCCATTTTGCTAAATGTTTTCTATGTATCTATATAATCTCTTTCCTCTATTCATTTTTCCATGCCTTTTTTTATGTTAACAAAGTGACTTTTGGTATGCCATTTTCATTCTTTCCTTGATTTTTTAGACTATATTTCAAAAGATGTTTTCTAAACAGTGGTTGTAGGGCTTGCTTTGTTTATCACAATCCAGTCAGATTAATACTGATTTAATTCTGGTGAAATATAACAATGGTTAAAGACCGAAAGCTTTCCCTCCAAGATCAGGAACAAAATTAAGATGCCTGCTTTCACCACTGGTATTCCACATTATACCAGAAGCTCTAGACAGACAAATTAGGTGAGAAAAATAAATAAAAGAAATCCAAATTGGAAAGGCAGAAGTAAAACTATCTCTGTTTGCAGATGACATGATCCTGTATATAATCCCAATGAAAATCCCAATGAATCCTAAAAACAAACACTCAGTAACAACAAAATAAAACTACAGATAATTTTTAAAATCCAGCCAAGTGACACGGTGCAAAATCAACACACAAAAAAATAAGTCGTGCTTCTATACAACCTCAATGAACTGAATTCAAAAAGGAAAATAAGAAAATTGTTCCATCTGCAGTGGCACCCAAACCAAAACATATCTATGATAAAAATGTATCTAAGAAAATGAAAATTACAAAATGACATTGAAAACTACAGAACGTTGCAGAAAGAAATTTTTGAAAACATAAATAAATGCAAAGACAGCTGATGTTCATGGATTGGGAGACTTAATATTGTTAAGACGACAATATTACCCAAAGTGATCTACAAACACAGTCCTTATCAAGATACCAATGCCCCTTTTTGCAGAAATAAGAAAGTCAGTCTTCAAATTTATATGTAATTAGAAGAGGCCACAAATAGCTAAAACAATCTTAAAAAAGAACAACCTGGCCGAGTGCAGTGGCTTACACCTGTAATTCCAGCACTTTGGGAGGCCGAGATGGGCAGATCACCTGAGGTCAGGAGTTCGATACCAGCCTGGCCAACATGGTGAAACCCCATCTCTACTAAAAATACAAAATTAGCCGGGTGTGGTCATGGGTGCCTGTAATCCCAGCTACTTGGGAGGTTGAGGCAGGAGAATCACTTGAACCAAGGAGGCAGAGGTTGCAGTGAGCCGAGATCGTGCCACTGCACTCTAGCCTGGGCAACAAGAGCGAGACTCCATCTTAGGGAAAAAAGAAAAAAAAAGCAACGTTGGACGACTCATACTTCCTGATTTCAAAATATACCATGAAGCTGCAAGAGTCAAAATCATGGGTTATGGCATAAGGAAAGATATAGAGACCAATGGAATAGAATTGAGAGTCCAGAATAACTGGCCCATTCATTTTCAATGAAGGTGCCAAGTGCATTCCATGGAGAAGGAACCGTCTGTTCAACAAGTTGTACTAGACATTCACATACAAAAGAATGAAGTTGGACATTTACTTCATACCATATACAAAATTTACCACAGAAGTTATTGAAGACTAAGTATATCAACTCAAAGTATAAAATTTTAGAATAAAACTGTCATTGGTTGAATTATCTCCCCCAAAAGACATATTGAAGTTAACACCCCCAGTAGTCATAAATGGAACATTTTAGAAATAGGCTATTTGCAAATGTAATCAAGTTAAGATGAGGATGTTAGGGTGGGGCCTTATCCAATATGACTGATGTACATATAGGAAGAGGAGAAGGGACACAGGCATGGAGCGTGCATGTGATGACAGAGGCAGAGACTGGAGCCATGCACCTGCCAGCCATGGAATGCCAAGGATTTCTGGCAACCATAAGAAGCTAGGAAAAGGTAAAGAGGGATCCTCCCTGAGACCCCTGAGAGGGAGCCTGGCCCTTCTGACACCTTAACATCAGACTTCTGGTCTGCAGAGCTGTGAGCTGTAAGACAAAAACTTTTTGTCGTTTGAAACTGCCCAGTTTGGGGTACTTCTTGACAGCAGCCCTAGGAAACAAACACAGAAACATAGGTCAAGAAATCACGACCTTGGACTGGTTTCTTAGAGAAACCAGTAGTTAGCAATGGTTTCTTAGAGACAACAAAAACATGAGCATCAAAATACATTGGCCAGGTGTAGTGGCTCGTGTGTATAATCCCAACAGTTTGGGAGGCCAAGGCGGGTGGATTAGTTGAGCCCAGGAGTTCGAGACCAGCCAGGGCAACATGGTGAAACTCAGTCTCTACAAGAAATACAAAAATTAGCCGGGCATGGTGGTGTTCACCTGTAATCCCAGGTACTCAGGTGGCTGAGGCAGGAGAATCGTTTGAACCCGGGAGGCAGAGGTTGCAGTGAGCCAAAGTTGCACCACTGCACTCCAGCCTGGGCAACAGAGCAAGACTTTGTCTCAAAAAAAAAAAAAGGGTCGGGCGCGGTGGCTCAAGCCTGTAATCCCAGCACTTTGGGAAGCCGAGGTGGGCAGATCACGAGATCAGGAGATCGAGACCATCCTGGCTAACATGGTGAAACCCTGTCTCTACTAAAAATAAAAAAAATTTAGCCAGACGTGGTGGGCGCCTGTAGTCCCAGCCACTCGGGAGGCTGAGGCAGGAGAATGGCGTGAACCCAGGAAGTGGAGTTTGCAGTGAGCCAAGAACGCACCACTGCACTCCAGCGTGGGCGACAGAGCAAAACTCCATCTCAGAAAAAAAAAAAAAAATTAGCTGGGTGTGGTGGTGAGTGCCTGTAGTGCCAGCTACTCAGAGGCTATGGCGGGAGGATTACCTGAGCTCAGTGGGTCAAGGCTACAGTGAGCCAAAATTGCACCACTGCACTCCAACCTAGGTGGCAGATCTAAATTGTCTCAAAAAAAAAATTGATAAATTGGGCTTCATTGAAATTAAAAACTTTTGTATGTCAAAGACAATACCAAGAAAGTGATAAGAATGGAAGAAAATATTTTCAAATTATGAATTGATAAAAGCCTAGTATCCGGAATATATAAAGAACTCCTATAACTCAACAAAAAGACAAGCAACCCAATTTAAAAATGGGCAGAAGACTTGAACTGACATTTCTCCAAAGATAATATGTAAATGGTCCACAAGCACATGCAAGGATGCTCCACGTCATTAGTCATTAGGAAACACAAGTCAGAATCCCTGCGTCCATTCATCACTTGCTAAAATGGCTGTAATCAAACAAATGGAAAATAGGTTCTGGCAAGGGTGTGGAGAAAGCAGAGCCCTTGTTCATTGCTGGTGGGAATTAAAAATGACATACTCCCTGCAGAAACAATTTAGAAGTTCCTTAAAAAGTTAAACAGGCCGAATGCACTGCTCATCTTTAATCCCAGCACTTTGGGAGGCCAAGGCAGGAGGATTGCTTGAACCCAGGAGTTTGAGATCAGCCTGGGCAGCATAGCAAGACCCCAACTCTAAAAAAAAAGTGTTAAACATAGAATTACCCTATGGCCCAATTACCAGGCATAACAACTCCACTCCTAGGTATGTACTCAAAGGACTGAAAGCTAGTGTTCAAACAAGTACATGTACATGTGTGTTCATAGTAGCGCTATTCACAGTAGCCAAAAGGTGGAAACAGCCCACATGTCCCACAGTGGGAAAATGAAACAAACTGGGGCATAGACATAGGATGGAAAATTATTTCAAGCATAAAATGGAATACATGCTACAACGCTGTCGAGCCTCACAAACACAATGCTAAGTGAAAAAGCCAGACACTAAAAGTCCTATATTGTGCGATTCAATGTATAAGAAATATCTGGAACAGGCAAATCATACAGATGGAATACAGATCGGTGGCTACCAAGGACAGGGTCTGGGGATGACTTTTGGCTTGATGAAAATGTTTTGGAATTAGATGGTGGTAATGGTTATATGGCATTGTGAATGTACTAAATGCCACTGAATTGTCTGCTTTAAAATGCTTAATTTTATGTAATGTAAATTTTGCCTTGATTTTTAAAAAGTGCTGTCCAGGTGTGGTGGCTCATGCCTGCAATCCCAGCACTTTGGGAGTCCGTGGCAGGAGGACAGCTTAAGGCCAGGAGTTTGAGACAAGCCTGGGAAACATAGCAAGACTCTGGTTATAAAAGAGGGGTTTGTTTGTTTTTTACCTTTTTTTTTTTGAGACAAGGTCTTGCTCTGTTGCCTAGACTGGAGTGCAGTAATATGAACACAGCTTATTGCAGCCTCAACATCCTGGGCTCCAGCGATCCTTCTTCCTCAGACTCCTGAGTAGCTGGGACCACAGGCACGCACCACCACACCAGGTAATTTTCTTTATTAGAGATGAGGGTCTCATTTTACTGCCCAGGCTGGCCTCAAGGGATCCTCCTGCTTCTCAAAGTGCTGGGGTTACAGGTGTGAGCCACCAGACCAAGCCAAAAAAGTTTTTAATAAAAGCTTCAATAACAGAATTTTCATTGGAAACTCTCATCTTTCATGTGAGAATGCCTTTATTTTATACTCTACATTTTTATTTGAGACATCGTTTACAAACTATAAAATCCGCAAATATTAAGTTTACAGCTCAATTATTTTAACATGTTCTTTTTTCATTTTTTAAAATTTTATTTCCTGTAACATTGGAGGTTACAATGACTTTTTAAAGCAAATTCCAGACACTATATTTCATCCATAAATATTTCAGTGTAGACAAACATTTTATTTATATATTTATTTAATCTAATTTTATCCTTTTAGTGGCAGGGTCTTCCTCTGTCACCCAGGCTGGAGTACAGTGGCACAGTCATAGCTCACTGCCGCCTCTAACTCTTGGGCTCAAATGATCCTCCTGCCTCAGCCTTCAGAGGAGCTGGGACTACAGGTGTGCGCCACCATGCCTGGATACTTTTTACACACGAATAGTCCTGTTGCATCACCATTACCACCCTCCAAGATAAAGGACATTTCCTCACTAGAGGAAACTTCCAGTCTCCCCAGGTGACAAATCCCCCTTGCCAAGGTAACCATATTCTGAATTTTGTCATCATTTAATAGTTTTTCCTGTTCTTAAACTTCGTTAATGAAATCACACAGCATGGATTCCTCTATGCCCAGCTTTTTTCGATGACTACTGTTTTTGAGATTCATTCATGTTGTTTCCACATCAGCAACTCATCCTTCTTTTTCTGTTGTGTCTTCTTTCAGTGTTTGCATGCAGCAAAGTTTCTTCTCTCCATAGTCCTACTAATAGACATCTGGGTTGCCATCAGTGTTTAGGTCATGTGACTAAGTCTGCAACAGATATTACTGTGCAAGTCTTTTGGGGAATATACGTACTTATTTATCTTGGGTCTATGCTTGGTAGAATCTGTTGGCTGTGGTGTAGGGATAAATTCAACTTTATTGGAAACTGCCAAACATGTTGCTAAAGTGGTCATGCCATTTTTCAATCCTGTGAGCAATGTAGGAGAGTGCTAGTTACTGCACCTCTTTGCCAATACTTGGTAGTGCCATCTTTTTCATTTCGGTTATGCTATTCATGTGTCATGACCCCTTCTTGAGGTTTGCTGACTTGTAGGAGTTCTTTATATACTCTGGATACATGTATTTCGATGTGTATTGCAAATATTTTCTACCAGACTGTGACTTGGTTTGTAATTTTCTTTTTTTGTTTTATTTTTCTTTTTTAGAGATGGGGTCTTGCTCTGTTCCCCAGGCTGGTTTCAAACTTCTGGCTTCAAACGTTCCTCCCACCTCAGCCTCCCAAAGTGTTGGGATGACAGTCGTGAGCCATTGCACCTGGCCAGCTTTTAATTTTCTTGGCAGTGTCTTCTGGTGGGAAAAAGTTTTTAATTTTGATGAAGTCCAATTTATTTTTATATTAATATTTTGGTTTCACACATGGGGGGTCTTTTATATTCTGTTTATAAAGATTTGCCTATTGTAAGTTTACAAAGACAATTTTCAACATTTATTCTAGAAGCATTTTGAATTTAATTTTTATATTTAGGCATAAGATCCAGCTGTATATGGTGTGAGGAAAAGGCCAAGTTTGAGCCAGCTGGTGGCGGTGTCACGTCTGCTGTGACTCCGTGTGTGACTCTCAGTGGGCTTTCAGTGCTGTCCACAGCCCTCTCCTGAGCACTGCCGCTGCAGATGAGCATTGCAGTCTAGTAGTCAGAGCCAGCACGGGCACTCTGGAGCCTTTGCATTTCCACTTGTGTTTGGAGTCAGCCCCCTCATTTCTGCAAAATGCCTGCTAAGGTTTCGAATGATCCATTGTTTTCCATGGCTCTTGGTCCTGTTCCCTGAGACATCCTTTCTTTTGCATTCATCTCCTTGGCTACTCCTTAAGTAGGCTTTGAAAAGTGTTCATTCTATTTGTCATGATGTCAGGATGTCTTAAGCTATAGGACTTACATACTCAGGTTTAAGTTTTGTTTGCTTTGAGCAAGTTAGATGGATGTTTTGGTCATTATAATGTGAAAACTCTTATTTCTTTGTAGTATTTCACCAATTTGTGTGTCTATGATAATTGTAAATACATGCAATGACTGTATTTCTTTTTCCAAATATAATTCTTTATTTTATATTATTTTTAAAAATTGAGTTAGGGCCTTACTATGTTGCCCAGGCCCAGGTCTCAAACTCCTGGGCTCAAGTTATCCACCTGCCTTGGCCTCCCAAAGTGCTGGGATTACAGGCATGAGCCACCACACCCAGCTCTACTGCTCCATTTTAATGCCAAGGAATAAGTGTTCTGGCAGCATAAACTGGTCCCTGTGAGGTAACGCGGATACATTCAGGTTCAGCCAACAACGTTTTGCATTTTTATGCTTCTTTTCCTGCCAGCCCTAAGGAAGTCAGTGTTGCCTGAATGCTTTAATAAAACATATCCCTGTTTAGATGTATGCAACTGAGCCAGGTGCAATGGTTCAAGCCTGTAATCCCAGCACTTTGTGAGGCTGAGGTAGGAGGATTGCTTGAGGCCAGGAGTTTGAGACCAGTCTGGACAACATAGTGAGATCCCATCCCTACAAAAAAGGAAATAAAATAAAATAATTAGGCAGGCATTGAGGTGCATACCTGTAGTCCCAGCTACTTGGGAGGCTGAGGCAAGAGGATGGTTTGAGCTCAGGAGGTCCAGGCTGCAGTGAGCCATAATCACACCACTGCATTCCAGCCTGTAACATAGCAAGACCCTGTCTCAAAGAAAAAAAGGTATGTAACCAGAGCAGGACCCTGTCTCAAGGAAAAAAGAAAAAAAAGGTATGTAACTGAAAAATAAGTTTTTAAAAGGTCTTTTATATATATTGCATTTGAGCAACTTTCTCAGACTTTCTTGGCTTAGTGGCCTTTTGACATTGTGAACATCCTGTTCTCCAGTTCAGACTGGTGACAGTTTTACAAGTACAGATCTTAGGTTCTTATGTCTTCTCCTGACATCCTCAATGTGCCACCACTCTTTCTGAGGTAACACTTCCTAAATGTCATCGCCGCCTTTTGGGGTGTGTTAGACTGTTGAGGGACAGCACCCCGAGGGTACTTAGAGTCACTGTCATCCAGCAGAGGATGTCTACCGGGAACGTTCTTAATTCTTCCCAGGACTTAGCACGGAATGCCTTAGCACAGGTGCCAACAGCCACACCCTGAGCCGCTCTTTATTCCAAGCCATGTCTTGCTTGATTTTCTCTTTGTCCCTAGGCTTTATTTTGTTTTCAGAATATTTTGCTAGCTAGAAAGACTTGAGAACAGACTCAGTTTAATTTTCTAACCCAGAAAACCGCAGCCCCTGTCTTACAGGGGTCAGTAAACTACAGACGAGGAGTCAGATCCACTCCATTGCTTGGTTCTGTGTTGTCTGTGAGCTTAGGATGGTTTTTACACTTTTGTTTTTAAAATATTATTTTATATTTTGAGACACAGTCTCAGGCTAGAGTGCAGTGCATTGACCATAGCTCACTGCAGCCTCAAACTCCCAGGCTCAGGCAATCCTCCCACTTCAGCCTCCTGAGCAGCTGGGGCTATAGGTGTGTGCCACGATACTCAGCTAATTTTTGTATTTTTTGTAGAGACGGGGGTCTCACTATGTTGCCCAGGCTGGTCTCAAACTCCTGGGCTCAAGTGATCCTCCTGCTTCAGTTTCCCAAAGTGCTGGGGTTACAGGTGAGCCAGTGCACCCAGCCTACACTTTTAAATAGTTGGGGGAAAAAAAAACCCAAAAGAGGAATATTTCATAAAACATAAAAATTATTTAAAACTCAAAATTCAGTGTCCCTATATTTTTCTTCAAGCACATACATGCCCGTTTATTTACATATTGTCTCTGGCTGTTTCCATTCCACAACAGCAGAGTGGAGCAGTGGCTGCAGAGCTGAGACGGCCTGCAGAGCCTACAGTGTCTACTTTTTGGTCCCTTATGGAGTTTGTTCACCCCTTCTTCACTGTGTGTCCTCTACGGTTGTTTGAAAATTGGCGTCTTCTCTTTCATGTTCCTCTCTTTTCTGTAATGCCTTTTCCTCAGCCAGAACCACCACTTGGCTTTCGTCATTCAGCCTGGAAGTCATCTTGTGAAGTCTCTCAAGTTCATTAAACATATTTTGTACTTTCCATGTCTCCGTCAGCAACAGTTTATGCCACTTCATCCCCCAAGCCACCATCTTCCCAACCTCCTATATCAGTTTTCCCTTCATTTTTCCAGATCCTACTGTGAGTGCTGCTAGCCACCAGCTTCCAAAACCAAGGCCACGTTTTTGATATTTTAGAGAAGCCTCTAATTCCTAGATGCCATTTCTGTATCATTTATCTATTGCCACAAGAATGCTGCATTATAAAGAGTAAGCAGCCCTGATTCACCCTGCAATGGGCCTTTACTGAGCTCAGGCAGCTGTGGGTTGGTGATGTAACCTGTGGGTTCTTATGGTTGGGCTGAGCTTCTCCCATCGGGCTGCTGGCTGGCCTGGGATAGCCTGAGCTGAGGGGCTGGACTCTGCCCCATGCAACTGTCTCCATCCAGCAGGCTGGCCTGGCTGTGCCCCTCGGCAATGGTGAAGATTCAAGAGAGTGAGAAACAAGCACTTTTCCAAGCCCCTGCTTAAATCCCGTTGACCAAACCATGTCTATGGCAAAATTCAGATCCAAGGATTGGTGAAATGCAACACCACACCTAGAGGAACCACAAGACATATGGCAGAGGGCACCCATGTGGGAAAGGCGGAGAAGGGGACCCACTAGTGCAGTTCATTTCCCCTGCACTCCTATTTTACTACTCAGCATACAAACATTTTAAATAGTGTAACTCCATTTTCTTCTTTAACCCCTTACACTTTTGTTCTGTATTTTTCTTCTATACATTATATTGGCATGAATGCTGCTTTAAATCCAGTAATCCTTGACCACATTTTTCACTAGTCTTTCATTTTTAACCACAACCAGGAAAGGGTTAACCCAAGGCCCAAATTCAGTTCACCCAAAACCAGGACCACCCACCCACCTCCCAGTAACAGCCCTCGTTCTCCAGCTCTGTCTCACAAATGTCTGCATCCTCCTTATCTCGGCCAGGGCATGTGAGCAGGCAGGTGTCTTAGTCCATTTGTGTTGCTGTAAAGGAATACCTGAGGCTGGGTAGTTTCTAGAAAAGAGGTTTTTTTTGTCACAGGGTTCTGTAGGCTGTACAGGAAGCATGGTGCTGGCGTCTGCTTCAGGGCCTCAGGCTGCTTCCACTCATGCAGAAGGAGAAGAGACCACATGTCTGGAGGGGAGGAGAGTTCCCAGGCTCCTTTTAACAACAGCTTTGTCTGTTGGAAGCTAATAGAATGAGAACTCACTCCCCCCACCTCCACAGCACTAATCTATTCATGAGGGATGCACTCCCCAGGACCCAAATGCCTCCCATTAGGCCCACCTCCAACATTTGGAGTTGAATTTTAACATGGCATTTGGAGGGGACAAACATCCCAACTATAGCAGCAGGGCAGGCAAATGGTGCCTGCATGTCGACCTATGATCTGTAGGCCCAGGTCATATCCATGCTTCAAGGTACCCTCATTCCAGGAAAGCTTTCTCAAATTCAGCTCTGCCCTCTCTCCCTTCTGAGACACTGAATGCCATTTTATATGTCTGGTGTCTGTCCATCTCTCTTTGTTTGGGGCACAGAATTGGATTCATTCTAATTCTCAGATCAAAAAAAATTTACTCTTCGTTGGTTCCTGCACGGTGCTCTTTTAGTGTTTGCTTGCTTATAATAATATAGACACCAATCCAACAGGGAAACTAGAGCACTGACAACATATCTGCTTCTGTGACCCTGCCCCATCTGGCCTTCCACCTCTCCTCCTCTGAGGGAACTTCTTTTTTTTTTTTTTTTTTTTTTTTTTTGAGATAGTTTCGCTCTTGTTGCCCAGGCTGGAGTGCAATGGCACGATCTCCAGCTCACCACAACCTCCGCCTCCCGGGTTCTAGTGATTCTCCTGCCTCAGCCTCCCAAGTAGCTGGGATGACAGGCATGTGTCACCACACCTGGCTAATTTTGTATTTTTAGTAGAGACGGGGTTTCTCCATGTTGGTCAGGGTGGTCTCGAACTCCCAGCCTCAGGTGATCCACCTCCTTGGCCTCCCAAAGTGCTGAGATTTCAGGTGTGAGCCACCGCGCCACCCGGCCTCTGAGGGAGCTTCTTACCATGCATCTTTGACAGACAAGTCATGGTAAGTATATCCATGGATTCCCAGGCCTTTGCAGAGAATCTGTTGCCCTCAGGAACAACAGCCCACAGATTGGAAAGCTCCAACCTTGATCACAGGAGCAGTAGACTTCACCCTCTCTCATGAGGACCAGCTTTTATATTTTCCTAACACCCTGAGACGGACACTAGGAATAGCCATGCCCTTTCTATGAGACATGTGTAGCCTTGTCTTGGCTGAATTAGTAAAAAAAGCCATCCATACATAATGCAGCACAGGGTTCCAGGATGCATACGTGAACCACAGGCCACAAGACTTGGTTTACAGTGCCCCAATCAAGGCCAGGAAACCAAACGTAACTGAAAAGTAGCCCTCATATTTATTCGGATCACTTAGATGATATTACATGATATGCAATTCCACAACAACACATATTCCCTCTTCTCCTATTCTCCCACACCCAACAAATCTTTGAACACATACATACAAAAACAAAAAACAAAAACCAGCCAGGCGTTGTGGCTCACGCCTGTAATCCCAACATTTTGGGAGGCTGAGATGGCCAGATCACCTGAGGTCGGGAGTTTGAGGCCACCCTGACCAACATGGAGAAACCCCGTCTCTACCAAAAATACAAAATTAGCCAGGTGTGGTGGCACACGCCTGTAATCCCAGCTACTTGGGAGGCTGAGGCAGGAGAATCATTTGAATCTGGGAGGCAGAGGTTGTGGTGAGCCAAGATAGCACCACTGCATTGCACTCCAGCCTGGGCAATAAGAGTGAAACTCCATCTAAAAAAATAATAAAAAACAAACAAAAAACTGACCAAGCACAGTGGCTCATGCCTGTAATCCCACCACTTTAAGAGGCCAAGGCAGGTGGATCACCTGAGGTCAGGAGTTCAAGACCAGCCTGGCCAACATGGTGAAACCCCATCTCTACTAAAAATATAAAAATTAGCCAGGCATGGTGGCACACACCTGTAGTCTCTGCTACTTGGGAGGTGGAGGTTGCAGTGAGCCAAAATTGCACCACTGCACTCCAGCCTGGGCAACAGAGTGAGACCCTGTCTCAAAACAACAATAACAACAACAAAACAAACAAACAAAGCCTCTATGTGACTTTCAACTCCCTAGACTGTTCTGTCCTGATTTGACTCTTCATGGAACACTCTCTTACTTTGACATCTTTTATTTGTTTTAACTTTTATACTTGTTTCTTTTTGATATAAATATTCAGGAAACCAAACATAGTGTTGGGGTTAGGGCTAGGGGTTAGGCTTAGGGTTAGTGTTCCTTCAATATGTGGTGGGGATCCTCCCCAGTGAGACCTGGGCTCCTCCCCATCTGTGGTTGGGACTTCATTCATGGATCATTGGAGTTACTCCCTGTCTGTGGTCAAGGCTTCCTCCCCTCCCCTCCACAAGTGGTGAGGTTTTCTCCCTGAGTGGGCAAAGCTTCTCCCTACGTGTGGTAGGGCTCCGTCCTCTGAGTGGTCAGGGTTCCTCTCTATGTGTGGTGAGACTCCTCCCTATGTGTGGTCAGGACTCCTACCTGTGTGGTGGGATTCCTCCCTATGTGTGGTCAGTACTCCTTCCAGTTTGTGGTGGGGCTCCTCCCTATGTGTGGTCAGTGCTCCTTCTGGTTTGTGGTGGAGCTCCTCCCCTATGTGTGGTGGGGCTCCTCCCTATGTGTGGTTAGGGCTCCTCCTCATTTGGTAGGGCTCCTCCCTCTGAGTGTTCAGGGCTCTTTCCTGTGTGTGGTGGGACTCCTCACCATGTGCAGTGGGGCTCCTCCCTATGTGTGATCAGGGCTCCTCCCTATGTGTGGTCAGGACTCCTCCCTATGTGTGGTCAGGACTCCTCCCTATGTGTGGTCAGGACTCCTCCCTATGTATGGTGGGACTCATCCCTATGTGTTGTCAGGGCTCCTCCCTACGTGTGGTGGGGCTCCTCTCCATGGGCTGTCCCCTTGGTGTCCATTGTGGGGCAGGGATCCCCCTACCCGACCCGAGGCAGGCGCTGCCCTCTCACGGGAGCCCTCCTCCCACAGGTGAGACCTCAGACGAGCTGCAGGAGGTGCAGCTTCCGCTGATCCCGGAGCCCTGGTGCCGCCTGCTCTACGGACACCTGTCCTACATCATGCCCGACATGCTGTGTGCTGGGGACATCCTGAACGTTAAGACCGTGTGTGAGGTGTGCCCCTCCTGGTCCGTAAAACAGAGGTTACGGGTGCCCTGTGCCTGTGGACCCCAGGGGACCCCGCTCTGGCCTCTCACTGACTAGCAGGAGCCCTGCAGCCGTGCCCTGAGCTGAGCAGGGCGATGCATGACAATGTACGAATGCCACATGCCTGCAGCAGGCCTCCCTGCAGCTCTGGGCTGTGTTGCAGCCAGTAGGGGGGCTGGGTGAGAGGCGGACACTGGCCCCTTCCAGCAGGGCCTGCACGGCCACCCCCTTGCACCGAGAGACAGGTGTAGGAGGCAGCAGACCTGGGACTCCCAGTTCACAATAACTCCCTCTTCCTTTCTAGGGCGACTCCGGGGGCCCACTTGTGTGTGAATTCAACCGCAGCTGGTTGCAGATTGGAATTGTGAGCTGGGGCCGAGGCTGCACCAACCCTCTGTACCCTGGAGTGTATACCAGTGTTTCCTATTTCTCAGAATGGATATGTTATAACATAGAAATCACACCCACTCCTCCTCAGCCAGCCCCTGCTCTCTCTCCAGCTCTGGGGGCCACTCTCAGTGTCCTTGTGGCCATGATGGCTGGCTGGTCAGTGCTGTGAGGTCAGGATACCCACTCTAGTGTTCTCACGGCTGCCCCGGCCCAGCTGCCTCCAGAGCCCTAAGCATCTCCTGTCCTGGTCTCTCTGAAGCAAGCAAGGGCCACCTATCCCAGGGGTGGATGCTGAGTCCAGGAGGTGATGAGCAAGTGTACAAAGAAGAAAGGGAAAGGGGAGAGCGGCTGGCGAGGGAGAACCCAGCTTGGGCAGAGTGCACCTGAGATTTGATAAGATTATTAAATATTTACAAAGCAAGCCTCTGAGATCACCTGTGTGCCTCCTTCTGCCCCTGCCGGAGTCATTGTCCTCTTCCACGCA
This sequence comes from Trachypithecus francoisi, assembly GCF_009764315.1. NCBI lineage: Eukaryota > Metazoa > Chordata > Mammalia > Primates > Cercopithecidae > Trachypithecus > Trachypithecus francoisi. The sequence continues at coordinate 85,583,683 of NW_022681470.1, forward strand.
CAGAAAGGAGAGACTATCACCCCTCCTGAGGTTCTCAGGAAAGGATAAGCACAGACCGAATCAGCTCTTTCCAGAAACAGAGGGGCGATGACACAGACACACTCCTCTGAATCTGTGGGATATGGTCAAAGCCCAGGCCCGAGGAAAGGTCATTGCTTACATGCCTACACCTGTACATATAAAACAGCTGCAGACATTTAAACATCCAATTGCAAAAAAAAAAAAAAAAAAAAAAAGTGTTGGGGCAGTAACCTGAGCTGAAAGTAGACACCAGGAAGGAACAAACACGATGAAGCATGAAGGAGCCCCAAGTCAGAAAAGCACCAAAAACTTGTATTTCAAAAGTCTGCTCCTTGGAAAAAATCAAACAGTGGACAGGGGTTGGGGGAGATCACTAACCTACTCAAGATAGGAGATGAGAACAAAAATATACGAAATGAGAAATGACAAGTGAAAATGATCCACCAACAGTGAAAAGGTAAGAAACCACATGAGAGAGTGTACAACTCTATATAAACAAATTTAAGTGAAAAAAGGCAGCACTTTTTAGGAAAAAAATTTGCTAAAACTAACCCCAGTAGAGAGAGAGGTTTTAGGCTGGGCACTGTGGCTTATGCCTTTAATCCCAGCACTTTGGGAGGTCAAGGCAGGAGGATCACTTGAGCTCAGGAGTTCAAGGCCAGCCTGGCCAACATAGCAAGACCCCTGTCTAAAAAAACCAGCCAGGCATGGTGGTGCACACTTGTAATCCCAGTTACTCTGGAGGCTGAGGTGGGAGGATTGCTTGAACCCTTGAGGTTGAGGCTGCAGTGAGATATGATCGTGCCACTTCACTCCAGGCTGGACCACACAGTGAGACACAGTCTCAAAAAAAAAAAAAAAAAGAGAGAGAGCGAGAGAAAGACAGAGAAGTTTTGTTAAATAGACTGAATTTTTGTAGAAGAAATTGAGACATTTAAGAAAGAACATCCCCCCACGGTAAAAGTTTTTGGGGAGTCAAAAGCTATATATGGATTTTTTACTGCATGGGGGGTACCAGTAACCCCAACATTGTTCAAGGGTCAACTGGACTTCCTTTTACAATTTTAAATAGTTGCCCTAGAGTTCACAATAAAGAATTACAACTAATTTTTGTCCACTTTCAAAAAAACACTGCCATTTCACATTTCACAGGTAGTAGCTCATCTAGTGATGAGACATCAGTAGCATTCTTCATTTCTGTTACAGTGGTTTTGATTTCTAGCGTTTCTTTTTGTTTGGTTTTCATCTTCACATTTTATTTTTATTTTCGTAGATTTAGGGGTGCAAGTGCAGTTTTGTTACATGGATATATTGCATAGTACTGAAGTCTAGGCTTTTAGTGTAACCATTACCCAAATAGTGAACATTATGCCCATTAGGTAATTTCTCCTTCCTCATCCCTGTCACACCCTCCCACCTCTCTGAGTCTCCAATATCTATTATCTGCTCTCTATATCCATGTGTACACATTATTTAGCTCCCACATAAGTGAGAACATATGCTAATTGACTGTTTCTGAGTTGTTTCATGTAGGATAATGGCCTCCAGTTCTATCCACATAGCTGCAAAAGACATGATTTCATTCTTTTTTATGGGTGAGTAGTATTCCATGATATATATGTACGTTGTCTCTATCCAACCATCTGTTGATGGACACTCAGGTTGCTTTCCTGTCTTTAGCATTTCTTTTTATTCTTTGAGTTTCATGGCTCTGCTTTCAGTGCTCCTCTCTTCTTCTATGTGGCCCACTTTTCCCATTACAGCCCTTAGTGTATTAATCCTAATACTTCAAATTCCCAGTCCAATAATTCCAAAATATCTGCCATATCTGAGTTTTGTTCTGATGCTTGGTCTCTTCAGGCTGTGTGGGGTTTTTGTTTTGCTTATTTTGCCTTTTAGCATGCCTTGTAACTTTTTGTTGAAAGCTAGACATGATATATTAAGTAAGAGGATCTGAGGTAAACTGATCATTGGTGTGAGGTTTATCTGACTAGCAATTAGGCTGTGTTTACCACCTCCTGAAGCTGTGGTGTTTGAATCTGAACTTTCCCCTGATGATCTTGTTTTTGTCTCCTCTGTTGTCTTTGGGTCTCCCTGGAGACTCCTTCTTAAATAAACAAGTAGTTATTTCAGCTGTAATCCTCTGATATTACATAGGAACCCCACGGATGTAATGATAAGGTGTGGGGATGAGGAAGCATTCTTTAGTTCTGTGGTTAGGTCTCAGTCTGTTAGTGAGAAGGTCACTACCCAAGTGTTTTTCTCACCTTCACTTTCCCCCCTTAAGTGTGATGGGAAAATAATGGGCTGAAGTTGGGTATTTCCCAACATTCAAGGCTAGGACAGGCTGGATTCCAGTATTTCCCTTCCCACACGTCAGACTGATAGAACCCAAGTCGGTTAGGCTCTGGTTAAATAGTTTCCCTTGAGGGCAGGCTTTGGTTAATGAGAATAGATAGTGCTGGGCATATTTAAAATTGGCTACTTTTCTCCTTGCTATGCCACAAACACTGGAGGATTCTTCTCTGCTCTTCACCTGAGAGCCTGGTGTAGCTTCCAGAACTAAAACTCATAAAAGTGTGAGGACCCCTAAAAGTGGGCCCTGAGGAGTTTTAAGCTCTCAAGTTAGCCCTTGCTTAGTCTCTAGCAGTTCATCAATTACCCTTTAAGTATTTCCACTGGTGCTGACTCTGCTGGGGCCTCTCCTCCCCAGCAAGTTGTGATTGTCTCTGTCCACCTGTCTGTCTCTCCAGTGTTCAGGGAGGTAGTTTGTTCTGTGGCCTCACTTCTCTTATGAATCTAAAAAGAGTTGTTGATTTTTAGTTTGTTCACCTTTTTTCTTGTTGTAAGGATGGGAGTGATAAGTTCCAACCTGTTTACATGCCAAACCGGAAGCTAGATGTCACTCAAATACTTCTATAAAGAGACATCTTGTCATCTACTATTTGGTTGCCTAGTGACAAATTTGTATAGAAAAGACAATGTCTTATTCTTTTCTTTAGAAGCTCTTGAGATCATGTGATTGTTCTTTTTCACCATCTAAAGCGGGCCAATTAGCTTTTAAATGTTATTTTTAGGTCATAGATTTAAATATATTTGATGGGTTTCAATTCATTGCAATTATTATTCCTATGAAAGCTCAAATTGCCCCGTATTCGTACAACAGGAGCTTTGCCAGCTTGGTTCCTGACTCCTTTTAACAGTGCTGGGCATAATAGTACTAATGGTATCTGCTAGTTTTCTTTTATATGGTTTGACAAGATGTTCAGGCTCATCTGGTCTATTTCCTGCCTAAGACCTAGAGCCAGTCATTCCCCCAAGAAGCCTTGTTTTTTTGTAGTCAAACACAGTATTTCAAGAGCACGATCTGTGTGCTCAGAAGATCATTGCTACTGAAGGTGGGATGTAAATTCCAATTTAAGTCCAGAGCTACAGAGTTTTTACTTATATTCTTTTTTAAAAAAGCAATCTGTAGTTTGTATTCTGTATTGAGAATACTTTCATCAGTTCTAACAGTTTTAGTGTTTCCTTGGGGTTTTTTGGGTGGAGTCTTTAGGGTTTTCTATATATAAGAAATGAAATGTCATCTGAAAACAGAGACCATTTCATTTCTTCCATTCCTATTTGGATGTATTTTATTTCTTTTTCTTGCCTAGTTTCTGTGGCAAAGACTTCCAGTACCACATTAAATAGAAGTGGTGAGAGTGGGCATCCTTGCCATGTTCTTGATCTTAGAGGGAAATCTCAATTTTCGCCATTGAGCATAATGTGTTTCTCAAGGAGGTGATAACCCATAATTATTAATTTGTTTTGTCACACATTCACACACAACAATCTCATACACATCATTAATATGAACACTAACAATATGATGACTGAAAACAGCTTAAATGTTTTAGTATGGCCTTCATTTCCTCACAGTCTTTGATATTTGTAACTACAGTTTCATCGCTGGAGCACATGCCAATTATGTTCTCTTCCCTTTAACTCTCATTTAGTGTTAGTGCAACAAGTGATTGTCTATTTAATTCTGGTCATTGAATAAATGTCTCTTATGGATGTTTCAGGAAGGGTTCATGGAAGCAACCTTCCCTGATTTCCTACAAGTATATCTCTGTTCATTTTATTCAAAGGGCAGTCTTCCTGGATTTAAGTACTTAGCTCCCTTTTTCTTTGAATAAGTATATTACATGTGGAACTCTATTTTATTAGAACATTGAGGCTTGTTGTCAAAAATATCTGATATTAATAATTCATTGTCCTCTCAGCACTTTGGGGGGCCGAGGTGGGAGGATCACCTGAGGCTGGGAGTTCGAGACCACCCTGACCAATATGGAGAAACCCTGTCTCTACTAAAAATACAAAATCAGCTGGGTGTGGTGGTGCATGTCTGTAATCCCAGCTACTCGGGAGGCTGAGACAAGAGAATCGCTTGAACCCAGGAGTGGAGGTTGCAGTGAGCCGAGATCACACCATTGCATTCCAGCCTGGGCAACAAGAGTGAAACTGCGTCTCAAAAAAAGAAAAAAAAAAATTCATTGTCTTTCCGCTATAAGTCATTGGTCTTAGTGTTAATCTTTCCGAATTGATTCCCAAGTAGATAATGTCCTATTTTAATATTAACATAACATTTCAACATTTTTTCTTTTTTTCTCCAAAGTTTACTGACTCCAGGTTACCACCCTTGTTAAAGTTATAAGACTTGGGTTTCTTGTTTGTTTGTTTTTAGTGGCTTATTTATTCATTTATTTTTGTAGAGACGGGTCTCACTTATGTTGCCGAGGCTGGTCTCAAACTCCTGAGCTCAAGCAATCCTCCTGCCTCAGCCTCCCCAAATGCTGGGATTACAGGTGTGAGTCATCATCACACCTGGCTTCAAAACTTTTCTTAATTTAGGAAAAGTTTTAATTATAGTTTATTGTTTGTTCTAGTATCTGAATCTTCCTTTCTTCTTAGGAATTCTATTAGTTTTTATTTTAAACTCCTCTGCCTACTTTATTTTTAAATCAATTTTATCAAACTTTACTTATCAATTTTCTTGGGTCTTTCTTATCCTTTTCTTAATTCATCTTTCATTTTTAAAACTGCCTTCCTGTCTGCTAGCTTAATTTTCATTTATGAGATGATTTTTCTTTAATTTTAATATTTTCTCAAGTACTATCACCTCATTTCTGTGTTTTTCTAATTCTGACTTATGCTGTTTTTCATGTCTTGTATCCTTTTTTTTTTTTTCCTGAGACAGGGTCTCACTCTGTTGCCAAGCCTGGAGTATAGTGGTGCAGTCATGGCTCACTGCAGCCTCAAACTCCCAGGCTCAGGTGAATCTCCCACCTCGGCCTCTCGATTAGCTGGGACCACAGGTTTGTGCTACCATGCCTGGCTAATTTTCTTTTTTGTAGAGACAAGTTCTCATCATGTTGCCCAGGCTGGCCTCAAATTCCTGGGCTCAAGTGATACTCCTGCCTCAGACTCCCAAAGTGCTGGGATTACAAGTGTGAGTCACCACACCCAACCATTTTCTTTTTTTCTTGTCTGAGATGGAGTTTCGCTCTTGTTGCCCAGGCTGGAGTGCAATGGCACGATCTCGGCTCACTGCAACCTCCACCTCCTGGGTTCAAGCGATTCTCCTCCCTCAGCCTCCCAAGTAGCTGTGATTACAGGCATGTACCACCACGCTTGGCTAGTTTTTGTATTTTTAGTAGAGACAGGGTTTTGCTATGTCAGCCAGGCTGGTCTCAAACTCCTGACCTCATGTGATCTGCCCGCCTTGGCTTCCCAAAGTGCTGGGATTACAGGTGTGAGCTACTGCACCCAGCCCAGCCATTTTTTAAAAATCTGTTTTGAAATAGTAGATTACAGTTTTCACCTGAGTGCTTCTCTTTCTGGCATGCTTTCATTGTCTATAGAGGTATTATTATTCTCTTTTCTCTTGCAATAACCTTGCAGAGGATTTGATCTCAATACTTTTGCATTGCTTGTGTTTGTGAGAAATTAAGTCTTTCCAAGTTTTTATAAAGAAGTGTTGGGAGCAAGTCCCCCAAAATCTGGCCATAAACTGGCCTCAAGATTGGCCATAAGCAAAATCTCTGCAGCACTGTCATATGTCCATAATGGCCCCAACGCCCAAGCTGGAAGGTTGTGGGTTTACGGGAATGAGGGCAAGGAACACCTGGCCCGCCCAGGTGAGAAAACCGCTTAAAGGCATTCTTAAACCACAAACAAAAGCATGAGCGATCTGTGTCTTTAAGGGTGTGTTCCTGCTGCGGTTAACTAGCCCAACCTATTCATCTAATTTGGCCCATCCCTTCATTTCCCATAAGGAATACTTTTAGTTAATTTAATATCTATAGAAACAATGCTAGTGACTGGTTTGCTGTTAATAAATATGTGGGTAAATCTCTGTTCGGGGCTCTCAGCTCTGAAGGCTGTGAGACCCCTGATTACTCACTTCACACCTCTATATTTCTGTGTGTGTGTCTTTAATTCCTCTAGCACTGCTGGAATTAGGGTCTCCCCGACCGAGCTGGTCTCAGCAAAGAAGCATACTTTAGGATAATATCTTTCACTGTTTTCCTGTAGCATGAGTAACTGTGGCAGCTTGTTTTCCAAAATTCCCTGTCTCCATTTCCTGCTTTGACTTTTTTTCCCGCCCTTCTTTTCATTTTGTCATTATTGTCCATAACCTGCCCAATTTTGCCTCCACTGCCAGTGGGGTCTCCTCAATGGGACCTGGTTCCAGAAGGGAGGCTTGGGGGGCCCTCCAGCACTGCCGACTCCCTACCCAAGCTGTGCCTTCTGTAGTGTGGGCTACTTGTCTTAAGCTAGTCCACGTGTAAGCCGCTGCTGGCTCTCTAGGGCTCTCCTATCTCCAGGCCCTCGATGCCACTTCCACCGAGCAACACTGGTAAACATGTGGGACTTGTGGCTGTTGGTGGTTTGTGGGAAGTAGGACAAGCCTTGTCACCTAATTTTATTGTGAAAGTTGTCTGTTTCTTTTACTCTCCAGTTACTCTTTAAAAAAAAAAAAATTGAGACAGGGTCTTGCTCTGTCACCCAGGCTGGAGTGCAGTGATGTGATCACAGCTCACTGTAGCTTTGACCTCCTGGGCTCAAGCAATACTCCCACCACAGCCTCCAGAATAGCTGGGACTACAGACATGCACCACTATGTCCAGCTAGTTTTTTAGATTTTTTAGTAGAGACAGGGTCTTGCTATGTTGTACAGGCTGGTCTGAAACTCCTGGCCTCAAGCCATCCTCCCACCTTGGCCTCCCAAAGTGCTGGGATTACAGGTGTGAGCCACCACACCTGGCCTGCTCTGTCTATTTTATGTGGAGATTTAGAGAGACCTCAATTCTATGTCGTTGCCACTGCCACTTCCAGAATTCCTCATTTGTTTTCAACAACCATTGTTATTTTCTACTCACACACATATGTTTACTCTTTAGGGTCCTCTCTATAGAAGGCATTTATCCAAGGAAGAGTTGTAACTCACATATATTTACTCTCTAGGGTCCTCTCCACACAAGGCATTTATCCAAGGAATAGTCATGAACATTAAATACAGTCACTTGTTGTACTAATAGCAAATGAGAATGAGAGGGGAGAGGCAGTAGTGTATAACAGGATGTGCTCCAGTGGTGTAATGATAGTTACAAATATGAAAGACTGCAGGGAAACCAGAAGACCTCTTCTCCATTCCTTCTTGCAGTTCAATGCTTAAATCTGGGATCACTGCCTTTACATGAACTTCTACCATGGAGAGGTATGAAAAGGGAATGGGGTTGTAGCTACCGTGGGGGACATGAAAAGGGAAGAAGGTTGGAGGGGACTCCCTGGAGCTCAGAATGTCCTCGATCTGACTCCAGATAGTTGTTACAAATGGGCTCACATGCACACAGATTCATTGAGCTGTTCCCTTAGGAGGGTCCTCTTTACAAACATAAATGAACACTGATCATAGAAAAATGGTATTAATAATATTTAACGAGGTTTGGGAAAAATAGAATTAGAATACTGGATATCAAAATGTAAAATTGGAATGGAGGGAGTAGGGCTAAGGTGTTCTAAGGTCTTGTATTATCCAGGTTGAGAGTAAAGATTTTGATTAACTTTAGATTTTAAAGATTATAAGCTGTAATTTTAAGACTAATCACTGAAAGAATAGAAACAGAGTGTGTCATTGTAATTAATAATGGAGGAAATTGAGAACTAAAAATTTTTTAAAAATCAGCCAGTCCACAAGGCGGGGAAAAAGAGAAAATGTAGAAAAGGAAGAAAAAAATAGAAAGCACAAAATAAGGAGGTATACACAAAAACCAAAACATCAGCAATTACATTAAACTTACAAGATAATCCAGTTAAAATCAAAGAATGTCAGATGGTTACAAAAAAAAAAAAAAGAAAAGAAATGCTATTACAAGAGACATGCCTAAAACAAAAATTAATTAATTAGAAATTTATTAAATAGAAATTTAATGTGTGATAGAGAGGGCCAATAAGGTTAAAATTTGGTACTTTGAAAGAACTGTTCATTTTTCTAAGTCTTCAGATAGTTGTGTTTTATATTTTTATTTTTATTTTTTTACATATTTTTTGAGACAGGGTCTTGCTCTGTCGCCCAGGCTGGAGTGTAGTACTGCAATCTTGGCTCACTGCAACTTCCATTTCCTGAGTACAAGTGATTCTCCTACCTCAGCCTCCTGAGTAGCTGGGACTACAGGCATGCACCACCTTGCCCGGTTAATTTTTATGGTTTTATAGAGATGGGGTTTCACCATGTTGCCCAGGCTGGTCTTGAACTCCTGGGCTCAAGCGATCTATCCACCTTGGCCTCCCAAAGTGCTGGGACTGCAGGCTGTGTTTTTAATATTTTATCCAGTTCGTAGTTATTTATGGGAAGGTTGAACTGATAGCAACTACATAGCCATTAACAGAAACAGAAAGTACATCAATTAACTCACAGAGAAAAAAAGTCATATGATTATCCCAATTAATGCAAAAAATTTTATAAGGTTCAATATCTATTTATGATTAAAATATATATAGGGCAAACTTGAAATATCAGGAAAATTTTCTACTTTGACAAAGGCTACATTTAATATCTAAGAGCAAGCATTATAGTTTTTCTTGAAAAAGCAAGGTGTAAAAATTTTAAAAATAAAATAAATAAAAGTAAAGCATTATACTTTTGTAGAAAGTTTCAATTCTCCTAAAGACTGGGAACTATATAAGAATGTGTTAGATATCATATTGGGCATGTTGACCAAATAGAGGATAAGGGCTGGAAGAGAAGAAATAAAACTAATGTTATAATAGATGATGGGATGATCTATCCTCCTAGAAAAATCTGCAGAATCAACAAACTCTTCAAACATTTTTAAATTCCCCAAGTTTGCCAGATACACAATCAACCTACAAAAGTCAATTACATTTATTGCCATAGCTAGAAAATATAATCACAGAGAAAGAAAACAAAACCATGAAGTATACATAAAACTCCTATGGAGAAAGCACTCCCATTCTAAGGAAAGGCAAAGAAGAGGAAACGAGACATCCCATGCTCTTGCATGAGACAATGTAATATTAATACATATCCAGTTTCCCTCCAGTAAATCCATATATTCAAAACAATTTTAATCAAAATTTCAATTGGATATTTTTGAAAGAACTCCATAAATTTAATCTGGAAATGTATGTGGTGGAACAAAAGGTCTGTAAATAGGTAAGTCAACCTGAACGATAAGTATAAAGTTATAAACACCTACTTCAAAGCTATGGTGGTCTTAGTAATAAAGGTACTGCTTTGATGAAGGACAAAAGAGCCCATGAGACAGAACAGAGGTCAAACAGATGCACACATGAAAGTATTCCCCAGGCAAGGAACGGCCAGGCTGCTTAGTGTAGATCATATCAGGAAACAGGGCTTGCTGTAGGGAGGAAAATAAAACTGGGTTTTATGTAACATCGCCCATGAAAACAGCCACAGGGCCAATTAAAGGCCTAGATACAAAACTTAAAATAAAACGGGAATCAAAAATGCAGAACATCTTTGCGACCAAGGAGTGGAGAAGAGCCTCTTACATAGAGGCTCAAAAGCACAAACCATCTGAGGGAAAAAGGTTATTTAATTCCAGCAAGTGAAAAAACTTTTTTTTGAGACAGGGTCTCACTGTGTTGCCCAGACTGGAGTGCAGCGGTAGAATCATGGCTCACTGCAGCCTCGAACTCCTGAGCTCAAACAATCCTACTGGCTCAGCCTCTTGAATAGCTGGGATGACGGGCACACACCACTACACCTGGCTAATTGTTTTTAAATTTTTTGTAGAGATGGGATCTTGCTATGTGGCCCAGGCTGGTCTCAAACTCCTGGGTACAAATGATCCTCCCACCTTGGCCTCCCAGAGAACTTTGGAAAGGCCAGGCCACTGGCTCGTGCCTATGGTCCCAATGCTTTGGGGGACCAAGTCAGGAGGATTGCTTGAGCCCAGAAGGTTAAGACAGCAGTGATCTGTGATTATGCCACTGCACTCTAGCCTGGGCGATAGAGCAAAGACCCTGTCTCAAAAATAAATAAATAAATAAAATTTTAAAAGAGAGCCAAAGGTGGAAACAGCCTAACTGTCCATCACCTGATGAATGGATAAAGCAAACATGGACCATCCACACAGTGGAATAACATTCGGCCATCAAAAGGGATAAATGACTCAGGCCACAATGTGGATGAGCCTTGAAAGTCTGATGGCCAAATGAAAGAAGCAAGACTCAAAGGGCCGCAGAGTGTGTGATTCCACTTTGGACAATGTCGGGAAAAGGCAAAGCCCGAGAGACAGAAAGTTAGCTGGTGGTTGCATAACTGTGGAACCAGGCCAATCTGGCTCAACTTTTATAAAACAAAATTGTGAATTGTTTTTCAGTTGCATGGACCCCAGATTGCAAGTTACCTGAACACATCCAGATGAACCAAGCTTGCAACCACAGGCAGAACCTAAGTGCTAGACCAAGGAACAGAGTAGTGAATTAAGAAACTGACACCGCAGGCCGGGCGCAGTGGCTCACGCCTGTAATCCTGTACTTTGGGAGACCGAGGCGGTCGGATCACAAGGTCAGGAGCTTGAGACCAGCCTGGCCAATATGGTGAAACCCCATCTCTACTAAAAATACAAAAATTAGCCAGGCATGGTGGTGCGTGCCTGTAGCCCCAGATAATCGAGAGTCTAAGGCAGAAGAATCACTTGGACTCGGGAGGCGGAGGTTGCAGTGAGTCGAGATCACTCCACTACACTCCAGCCTGGGTAACAGAGCGAGACTCCATCTCAAAAAAAAAAGAAAAAGAAAAAAGAAAAGAAAAAGAAAAAGAAACTGACATCGCATAACGGGATCCATGCTCCAATTAGATTAAGCCCTGGTGTCACCCCATGGTGGGATCCAATCAAATCACACCTCTCAGCATCACCTCATTGCAAGATCCAATCAGATCATGCCTCATTACCCTCTTTATAAAACCTGCCTCAGATCCCAGCTCTAGGAGACAGATTTGAGCACTTCCCCCTGACTGCTTGCCAGTCAACACAGTAAAAGCCTTTCTTTTCTCAAAAGCTGGTGCCATAGTATTGGCTTCCATGCATGTCAGGCAGCAAGCCCATTACTCAATGACAGTTGTTAGGGGATAAGGGGAAGGGAATGCAGTGTGATTGCTAATGGGTACAGGTTTCTTTTGGGGGTGACGAGAAGATTTTGGAACTAGACAGAGGTGGTGGTTGCACAATGTTGTGAATGCACCTAGGGCCACCAAACTGTTCACTTTGAAATGGTTAATTTTATACACAAAGCTCACCTAACAAAAAGAAATGCAGTCACACAAAATGATTAAGCACACATTGCAAGAATGTATTCCAGTAAAAGTGCACCTTAAAAATATGTAAATGATTACCTCAGATAGAGAGGGAAAGGAGAATGAATGTGGCAAAAGATGGCCATAAAGAAATGCACAGATGCTGGAAAAAAATAAAAAAAGAAACGCGCAGATGAGTATCTGAAAAGAGGTGTGGCCTGCCCAGATCAGCAAGACCAGAGGGAAAAGGAAAAGAAAGAATACCGATGTCCCTGTCCCTCTGCTGGTCAAGTAGCATGGCTTGTGAGGCTCCTGTGCTGGTGAGACCTGGGCCAGGCTGGGGTGGGGAGACCCCAGACCCAGGATGGGAGTTGGGGAAGGCATGGGTGGGGTCCATCAGCAGAGGTATCTCCTCAACCCTCCAAGAGACTTTACAAAGGCAGGTGCCATCCCACTCTGTTTATCCTCTCGGACTTGAGATTGTGCAGGCCTGTCCCTTGGCATGCCTAGTAAGTTGCACATGCACTCCGGACCCTTTTGTGTAAAAATTGTACAGGAACTGTACAGTGGCTCATGCCTGTAATCCCAGCACTTTGGGAAGCCAAGGTGAGAGGCGGAGTTTGCTTGAGCCCAGGAGTTCAAGAGCAGCCTGGCAACATAGCAAGACCTCGCCTCTAAAAAATTTTTGTATTAAAAAAATTAACTGGGCATGGTGGCATGCACCTGTGGTCTCAGCTACTTGGGAGCCTGACGGGGGAGAATGGCCTGGGCCCAGGAGTTTGAAGGTGCAGTGAGCTATGACTGAGCCACTGCACTCCAGCCTGTGTGACAAAGTGAGACCTTGCCTCTAAAAAGCAAAAGAAGAAAAAGTTGGACAAGATGCGGATGACATTGCTTATGGGATGTGCCAGAACTGGCAAGTGCCTGGGAAAGGCCTCTATAGGTCCACAGCTCACCATGCCACCCGGCTTTCCACCGAGGCCAGGCTGCTCCCCAGTGCCCCTCCCCACTGTGGTCTTTGTCTTCCAATACTACAGGACCATGCAAATGCTGATTTTGATGAGCACCCACAGGTGCCTTCAGAGTGCTACTGATGCCTGCCCCTTCTTGGGCAGGGACTGTCAGCTCCAAAGACCTCTTTCAGAAAGTGATCTGCAACCCTGATCCTCCAAACACACTGTCTATGCAAGTTCCATGACCACACCTTGCTTTGGAAGAGGATGGGTCAGATCCAGGGGAGGAGACCACCTGTGGGCAGATGAGGGTTAGAGAGGATGGGACTGTCTACACCTGCTGTTTGGGGTACCTGAAGATTCCAGGGTTCACGATCTGGCCTTCTCTTCTGTGGATTCCAGGATCCACCTCTCCACCCACCCCTGCGGGCGTGGTGGGCATCCTCAGCCTGGTGTGTTTATGCAGAAAGGTGTTCCTGGGACCCTAAGGCCAGCAATCCTATGCAGTTTCCAAGCGTGGCTTTCTCATCTGTAACTCACAAGCTTACAAAGTTACATCTGCAACTCTCAAATGATTTTCCTTCAAGGACAGACCAAGGGGCGGCCTTTTTCTGGTGGTGGCATCCTGAACTCTCCTACCACCAGGGGGCATTTCTCTGACGTCCAGGAAACTGAACTTCCCAGGACCCCAGTAAATTCGCATGGACTTCCAAGTAGATCCCTTCACTGCCCAGTAGGGCATGCAGTGCCCAGAGACCCACCGGTGTGAAGCACAGTCATGGCATGAGTGACACGGGGTTTAGGGGTACTGAGATTGGCAGTGACAAAAGGCAAGTTAAATCTAGGGGTTCCCCAATCTTTCATTTGTCTTGAGCATTGGAATGCCCCCACTAACAGAAGCTACCAGAAGGACCATGTCTGTGCACAGATCACAGGCTGCAGAAAGCCCGGCCCATGGGGCTCCCTCTCACACTCTAGCCAGGTCCTGCAGGGTCGCATGGGGGACAAGGCCCAGCAGGCTGCAAGGGCAGAGGCTTCACCAGGGTGCCCGGCAGCCTGTGCACTCCAGCATTGGGCCGAGCCACCCAGCACTCAACTCTGGCCAGGCAGTAGGGCCTGCTGCTTGTGGGCCCCTTGGGGGAGGTCCTGCAGAGTGGGCACATCTACTCCTGCAGGGCTGCCTCCAGGGGAAACCTCCTGAGCGGCCTCTGCTTTGCCACCCAGTGCTGGGGATGCCACCCATACTGCGCAGAGGAACCTCAATCTGCCCTTCTGCAGCCTATGTCTATTCCTGAGAGAGTGACAGGGAGACATGCTTCCCACAACAGCATGACCTCCCCAGATCAGCCCCTGGGCAGCTTCCGGTGAACAACTGGCCACGAAATCCAGACAGACAGTAGTGTCTGGTGCTTGGGGTGAGGGTTTAGGAGACAGGCAGGTGCACCTGCTCCTAACCCAGAGCAAACTCTTCTCTCTTTTTCCAGGTGAACTCTGGGACACCTGAGTCTGTAAACTGAACCACATCTGGAGATGTGGTTCACAACTTGGAGATGTGAACTGGGATGACATAGCTGCAATCCCCCTGGGGTCTCCGGCACTCATGCCAGTGTCTCTTACTGCATAGAATCAATCCATTTTTATTGCCGTGTCCCACCACCTCTCCAGGAAGGCTCCAGCAGGCCACATCCACTCTCCTGACTTTCTCAGTGCCTCAAGGTCCCCTGTGTCTGTCATGATCCGAGAGCCTCTCCCTGTCAAGAGGGCTCCCTGGAAGCTGCCCATCTCATGCCCTCCCCTGGCAGTGCATGCTCTCACTCAAATCACTTTATCTTCTACCCATCCCTGCATCCACCATGGTGGTCAGGAGCCTCCCCTGAAGTGTGAAATATCCCCTCTGAAATGTGCAGGGCAGTACAAAGGCCACGACATTCTTCTAATAGCAACTGTAGAAGGACAGGATACATAGATATAATTATGGGACATAACATAACACCTGCAGATATAATGGCCAATAATCTTCCATTAATGAAAAAAGTAAGTTTTCCACTTGCTAAATCCCACTAAAGATGTAGATGCATATTTTTAAGTCCATATTTTATATATCTTAGTAAAACTTTGGAAAACCAAAAGTAGAAAAAGCTTAAATGCTGAAAATAAACAGAAGGAGATTCAAAGTGAAATCAAGCTAATAAGGAACATACTGAATACCAAAAGAATGTAGGGTCATATCTTCAAAGACAAAGGGAAAATAATTGTGAGCCTAAGTTTCTACACCCAGTCAAGCCAACACACCTGAGTGAGAATGAAAAGAAAGTGTTTTGTCAGATATAAAAGGACTTAGAATGGACACTACAAACTGAAGGCTACTGAAAGTCACTACAGAATGTACATAGAGAGGAGAAAACTGATCTCACACATATGTTCTCTGATTACAGTGAAGCTGACTGGAAATTAGTAACAGAAGGGTATCTAGGAAATCTCTGTGTTTACAAATTGAGAAATGCACTTCCAAATAACCTATGAGTCAAAGAGGATAATAGAAAATAGTTCAAACTGAATTTTTTTTAATGCAAACTGAATTTTTAAAAAGGAAATTAAAAAAATTAAAAATAGGGAACATCAAAAGCTGCCCTACAAGAACTACCCTACAAGAAATGCCAAGAGGTCCCTTCAGGCTGAAATGAAAGAACACTGACAATAATTCACAGCCACACGGAGAAATACAGGTCACTGGGTTAGGTGCTTACAACAGTAATATGAAGGCCAGCAGAACTGTGAAGTTTTTTTGTAATTCCTCTTCTTTCCCTATATGATTTAAAGGACAAATACATGAAACAACAATTATAAAGATATGCTAATGGGCATACAATATATAAAGATGTAATTTGTTACAATAACAAGGAAGGAGGAATAGAACTGTGTAAGTCCAGGGTTTGTGTATACTATTGAAGTTAAGTTAGTATTAATGAAAACTAGAACAGTATATTAATAAGTTTAAGGTGTTAATTATAATCCCCAAGGAAATCACTAAGAAATAACTACAACATATACAAAAATGTAAATGAGAAGGGAACCAAAATGATATACCAAAAAAAAAAAAAAAAAAAAACTCAAAGTAAGCAGAAGGCATTAATGGAAGGATTGAGGAACAAAAAAAATGAAACATTTCTAAAAATAACAAAACGGCAGTAGTCTTTTCTTATCAGTAATTATTTTAAATGTAAATTGCTTAAGTTATCCAACTGAATAGCAGAGATTGGCAGAATGGATACCAATAGCAACAAAACCCAAACAAAACAAAGCTTATGGTTCATCTATACGCTTAGAAGAGACTCCTTCAGACCCAAAGACACACATAGGTTGAAAGTGAAAGAACAGAAAAAGATAACCCATGAAAATCATACCAAAAGAGAGCTAGGGTGCCTATACAGACAAATTAGGCCTTAAGTAAAAAATAGTTACGAGAGACAGAAAGGGACATTATATTCAAAGGTTCAATCCATCAAGAAGAGACAACAACCATAAACATATATACACCTAACAAGAGATCTCTAAAAAACATGAATCAAAAATTGACAGAATTGAAAGGATAAAGTTTCACAAGAATAAAGACTTCAATACTCCACTTTCAATAATGGATAAAATAACCAGACAGAAGATCAATATGAAAATGGAGGACTTGAACAATACTATAGACCAGCTAGACCTAGTAGATATATACAGAACACTCCATCCCCAGACAGCAGAATATATATTTTCCCCAAGCACACATAGAACATTCTCTAAGATATACCATATGTTAGACCACAAAACAAGTCTTAATAAATTTCTAAAAGTTAAAATTATCCAACTTATCTTCTCCAACCACAATGGAATGAAACTAGAGATTAATAACAGAAGGAAAACTAGAAATTCACAAATATGTGAAAATTAAATGACATATTTTAAAACAATCAATGGGTCAAAGAAGAAATCACAAGGGAAATTAGAAAACATTTTGAAGTGAATAAAATCAAAAACACAAAATATCAAAAGTTGGTTATGCAGCAAAATCGGCACTCAGAGAGCAATTTATAGCTGTAAACATCTACATTAAGAAAGAAGATCAGTTCAGTGATCTGGTGGAGTTGTACAAAAAAAGAAAGAGAGAGAGAGAATCAGTTAATACAGTTGAAAAAAAGAGAAATATAACAGTAATCTAGCTTTTCACCTTAAGAAACTAAAGAAAGAAGAACAAACTCAAGCTAGCAGAAAGAATAAAATAATAAAAAGTAGAGCAGAAATAAAAATAGAAAAATAGATAAAATAAATGAAACAAAAGTTGGTTATTTGAAAAGATTAACAAATTTGCCAAACCTAGACTTTCTGAGAAAAAAAGAGAAATATAACAGTAATCTAGCTTTTCACCTTAAGAAACTAAAGAAAGAAGAACAAACTCAAGCTAGCAGAAAGAATAAAATAATAAAAAGTAGAGCAGAAATAAAAATAGAAAAATAGATAAAATAAATGAAACAAAAGTTGGTTATTTGAAAAGATTAACAAATTTGCCAAACCTAGACTTTCTGAGAAAAAAAGAGAGAAAATTCAAATTGCTAAAATCAGAAAGTAGTAACATTACTATTGACCTTAGAGAAATAAGAAGGATTGTAGCAGAATGCTATGAAGAATTGTATACTGACAAATTAGATAATCTCGGTGAAATGGACACATTTCTAGAAACACAAAAAGTACCATAACAGCCTCAGGAAGAAATAGGAAATCTGCACCGACTTATAATGGGTGAAGAGCTTGAGCCCGTAAGAAAACCTTTCTAACAAAGAAAAGCTTAGGACTAAGTGGCTTCACTGGTCCTAAGGGAAGTGCTGGGTGCAGTGGCTCAAACCTGTAATGCCAGTGCTTTGGGAGGCTGAGGTGGGAGGATTGCTTGAGGCCAGGAGTTTGAGACCAGCCTGGGCAACATAATGAAACCCCATCTCTACAAAAATAATTAAAAATTAGCTGGGCATAGTGGCGTGCGTCTGTAGTCCTAGCTATTCAGAAGGCTGAGGTGGGAGGATCATTTGAGCCCAGGAGGTCAAGGCTGAAGTGAGCTATGATTCTACCATTGCACTCCAACCTGGGTGGCAGAGCAAGACCCTATTTCTAAAAAACAAACAAATAAAGATTAAAAATAGCACCAACTCCTCTTGAACTTCTTTAAAAATTGGAAGAGGGAAGAACACTTCAAAACATCCTATAAAGCCAGTGTTATCCTGATACCAAAGTCAGACAAAGACATCATTAGAAAAGAAAATTAAAGAGCAATATTCCTTATGACTTATATATGAAAATTCTCAACAAAGTACTAGTAAAATGGAATTGGAATATTAAAAGTATCATACACCATGATGAAGTGGGATTTATTATAGGACCTCCAGGGTGGTTCAAGATACAAAAAATAATCAATGTGAAACACCATATTTATAGATAAAAACACCATATTTATAGGTAAAAACCATAAGCATCTCAATTGATGACAATAAAAATTTTTAAATCACTTGACAAGAGCCAATATCTTTTCATGATTAAAAAGAAAAACTCAATATACTAAGCATGGTGGCTCATGTCCGTAATCTCAAGGAGGCCAAGGTGGGTGGATTGCTTGAGCTCAGGAGTTTGAGACCTGCCTGGGCAACATGGTGAAACCCCATCTTTATCAAAAATACAAAAAAATTAGTTGGGCATGGTGGCACATGCCTGTGGTCCCAGCTACTTGGGAGGCTGAGGTGATAGGATCTCTTGAGCTGAAAAGGCAGAGGTTGCAGTGAGCCAAGATCACACCATTATACTCCAGCCAGGGTGACAGAATGAGAATCTATCTTTAAAAAAGATACCACTTAAGAAACTAGGAATAGAAGGAAACACCCTCAACACAAAAAGGTCATATTTGAAAAATCTGCGGCTAAGAGCATAATCAATGTAAAAAAACTGGTAACATTCCCCCTGAGATCAGGACAAGACAAAGATGCCTGATTTCCCCACTGTCATTCAACATTGTACTGGAAGTTCTAGCCAAAGCAATTAGATAAGAAAAAGAAAAATCATTAAAATTGAAAAGAAAGAAATAAAACTATCTCTAATTTCACATGGCATTGTCTTACATATAGAAAACAAAGGGTTTTTTTTAAAAAAAAAAAACTATCACAGCTCATAAATAACTTTGGCAAAGCTACAGGATAAAAATCAGGGTGAAAAAAGTTGTGTTTGTATACACTAGCAATGAACAATCCAGAAAGGAACTTAAGAACACAATTCTGTTTTCAATAGCCTCTAAACAACAAAATGCTTAGAGAAATACATTTTATCAAAGAGGCACAAGACTTGCACACCACAAACTACAAAACGTGACTGAAAGAAATTAAAGAAGACCTAATATATGGAAAGACATCCCACGTTCATGAATTGGAAGGCTTAATAGTGTTAAGATGCCATTAGTCCCCAAAGCAATCTACAAATTCAATGCAATCACTATCAAAATTTCCATACTGTTTTTGCAGAAGTGGGCATGCTAGAATATGAGATCAGAAAACCACCGGCTGGCACATTCCACAGGAGGGCCTGAAAAACACTACATTTATCAAGAGCATACAGTATGTCCCAAATGGCTGTCCTCCATGGGAGATGTTTTTCCCAAATGGGTGGGAATGTTGGGACTCTGGAAGAGTAGTAGCCAGAGCAACACAACTATCAGAAGCAGCATGGGCATAAGTACCATTATAGTCAGCAAAGTCAGAACAGCAGCTATAGGAATCTGACCTTTGAGGGTCCATGGAAATAAACTGAGTGAGGACTTGGTGTTCCTGGAGCAAGTTTGACAGACAGCCAACAAGAGTATCACTAATCTATAAAATGGGAGGTGGTCACTGATGAATAAAAGGCTGGGGTCAACCATCCCAGTGGAGACTCACAATCTCTTTCCTTGCTTCCAGTTCTGAAACAATTTTCAGATCCAGAACTTGGGTCCCTATGAGGAGAGACCCTACAGACCCTAGAAAGACTGTCCAGTATTGATCCCACATCCCTTCCCAATGGGATCTATGGCCACTTGCACAGTAATCCTATCTCAGGTAAAGGGAAACCCCTAGATACTTCAAGGGCTGTTGAACACAGGGTCCAAATGGAAACTGACCACTGTGGATCAAATGGCCCATGCTACTACATTACAGAGGGGCCCAGAGCAAGAAAGGACTCCAGCTGCAGTAAGAGCAGACACACCTCCAGGTGAAGGTTCCAGCTACAGTGCAAGCAGACCCACCACTTGGATTGCATGTCTCAGCAGATTCTATGGTACTGGATAGGTTTATGGTAGAAACAAACCCTGTGTGAGGCATCTGACCAGCCCCAATAGGAGGTGGGCAGGGCAGCCCCTCCCCTTGAGCCACTGTTAAAATGCTGTCCTGGGCATGGCACCAGAGCTGAGTAGAAATCAGGCATTCAGCCAACTGACCAAGTGACCATGTGGCTGAAGCTTCCCCAGACGAGGTGAGTACTGACAGATTCACTAAGTCATAAACTTAGGTGGGCCCAACTGCTAACCATTGTGATACATAGGGATTGTGTCCAGACAGGTTGAGAGGGCACAGTAACCTACACAAACAGGCGGTCCTATCCTCTGTGTCACCTGCTAGTATTGTATGGATGCCTTTCCTCAGTTCACCCCTGACTCCATGGGGGTCCTTAAAACCGGCTGACAGAGAAGGAGGAAGCCTTGAAGTCAGTGGTGAGGGGAGACTCCTAGTGGTGGAGCTCCCAGCAGGGCATTTAGGCATCCACCTTGTGCAAGATATAAGTGGTCCAAGATAAGGCTGTAGGGAATACATCTAGTGAAAGATGAGCTGCAAATTGCTTAAATGGTAGGTCAGGCTGGTGACACGCCATGGGGGAAGGGGCGCTGATGAACGTACTTGGTGCCTGATGTTCCTTGCTGTCCCTGTGCCATAGCTCATGACGGGTCACAGACTCCTCAGGGATGAGGACCTGAGCTGCTGCACTGGGTCATCTCCACCAGCAAAGGGAAGTGGGCTGTGGTGGTGGAGGAGGGAGATGAACATCTGTTATGGCCTCAGGACGACCCGCAGCATCCCAGCTGTCTTTTATCATCCCGCTGACTCTCCATTTGAACATATTCTCAGGAATTGGGACCCACCAGAACCCTGAGGAAGCTGGGCCAGATGGAGTGCATTTGATCAGGGAAGCAAGGATGTGGTGGATGCTGTTGGTTTCCCACCCAGATCCTCTCCAGCAAGCAGTGCTCCCTGTGCCAGCTGTGGTGAGTGTTGACTGCCAGCCCCTCACAGCTGTCCTCAGGAGTGTCAGCCTGAACCAGGTGGAGCGCCTGGCCTGGGAGGCCCCATGCCACTGCCCACTGCAGTCCAGACCATGGTCATGAATGGCCTGGCAGGAGGAGCACAGGGCAGCTGCTTTGCCTGAAGGTGGCAACAACTCTGCCAGCTGCTCTTGGGCACGAGGTTTCCTGCAGGCTCCAGCCAAGACCACATCCTGCTTAGTTTTCCTCCTCTGTCCTGCCCGCCACTTTGCTGCTGTTCTCCTGAGAACACACCCTTGCTCAATAAATCTGCTTTAACAAAATCAATGAATTTAACCTAAAACAGGTTACCATTTCAATAAGTTTTTAAAAATCATGATTGATAATAGACAATGTCATCATCTACTTAGGAATACATCTAGTAAAATGTGTGCAAGATCTCTACCCCAAAAGGCTACAAATGATTTGGAGAAAAATTAAAGAATCCTTCAATGAACAGAGCTGTGTTATGATGCCCCTCCAAAATTCATGTGTTGGATACTTAATCTCATTGCAGCAATGTTGGGAGGTGGGGCCCAAGGGGAGGTATTTAGGACGTGGGGGCTATGGCCTCATGAATGGATTGATGCCTCTATAAAAAAGGCTTTTGGGAGTGGGTTTTCTCTCTTCCACTCTTCTGCCATGTGAGGGCATAGTAAAAAGTCCCACACTGGATGCTGGTGCCTTGATCTTGGACTTCCCAGCCCTCAAAGCTGTAAGAGAGTACATTTCTGTTCTTTATGTATTGCCCAGTGTGTGGTGTTCTTTTATAGCAGCACAAACAGGCTAAGGCACATAGTCATGAGTTGGAACACTCAGTATTGTAAGGTGCCAACGCTTTTCAAACTGGCCTATAAATTAAATGCTATTGCAATAAAAACTTCATTGTGTTGTGTAAATTGATTCTGATGCTAAAACTTATATAGGAAAAAGTAGTTGAGATACACTTTAGGCAGAGAAAGGAGTCACAATGACAGCAGGGCTGATGGCCGTGGCACCATGAGGAGTGGGGGCTGGTGACACACTATGGGAGAAGAGGCGCTGATGAACGTACTTGGTGCCCATGTCTCCTAACACAAGAAGTCAAGACATACTTGAAGAAGCAGAACAAGGTGGGGTGACTTCCTCTGTGTGGTATTAACAAAGCTATGGTAATTAAGACAGAGGATATTGGTGTGTGGATAAACAAATAAGCCCATGGAGTGGAATAGAGAGCTGAGAAATAGTCATATCTTCATATGGACACAATGCAAAATCGAAATGATTCTGCATGGTAGTGGAGAAAGAAGTGTTTTCAACATTTATTTGACCTCTATCTCCCAACTTGTCAGTTCCAGGTACATTTAGGTTCAACTGTGAAGACAAAACAAAACTTGTAGAAGAGAATATAAAGTATTTTCACAACCTCATCATAGACAAGTATTTCTTTAAAAGGATGCACAAGTTAGCCAGGCATGTTGGCAGACACCTGTGGTCCCAGGTACTCAGAAGGCTGAGGTGGGCAGATGGCTTAAGCCCAGGAGGTTGAGGCTGAAGTGAGCAATGATTGTGCTACTGCACCCCAGCCTGGGTGATAAAGCAAGACCCTGTCTCTAAACAAAAAATATTTAAAATTAAAAAATTGGCCGGGCGCGGTGGCTCAAGCCTGTAATCCCAGCACTTTGGGAGACCGAGAAGGGCGGATCACGAGGTCAGGAGATCGAGACCATCCTGGCTAACACGGTGAAACCCCGTCTCTACTAAAAAAAAAAAAAAAAATACAAAAAAAAAATTAAATTAAAAAATTAAGGGGACCTGGGCAAGATGGCCAAATAGGAACAGCTCCAGTCTGCAGTTCCCAGTGAGATCAACACAGAAAGTGGGTGATTTCTGCATTTCCAACTGAAGTACCTGGTTCATCTCATTGGGACTGGTTATACAGTAGGTGCAGCCCACAGAGGGTGCGCAGAAGCAGGGTGGGGTGTCGCCTCACCCAGGAAGCACAAGGGGTTGGGGAACTCCCTCCTCTAGCCAAGGGAAACTGTGAGGGACCATGCCATGAGGAACGTTGCACTCCGGGCCAGATACTATGTTTTTCCCATGGTGTTTGCAACCCACAGGCCAGGTGATTCCTTTGGGTGCCTATACCACCAGGGCCCTGGGTTTCAAGCACAAAACTGGGTGGCCATTTGGGCAGACATCGAGCTAGCTACAGGAGTTTTTTTTCATACCCCAGTGGCACCTGTAACGCCAGAGAGACAGAACTGTTCACTACCCTGGAAAGGGGGCTGAAGCCAGGGAGTCAGGTGGTCTAGCTCAGCGGATCCCACCCCCACGGAGCTCAGCAAGCTAAGATCCACTGGCTTGAAATTCTTGCTGCAAGCACAACAGTCTGAAGTAGAACTGGGACACTTGAGCTTGATGGGGGGAGGGGCATCCATCATTATTGAGTCTTGAGTAGGTGGTTTTCCCCTAACAGTGTAAACAAAGCTGCAGGGAAGTTCAAACTGGACAGAGCCCACCGCAGCACCACAAAGCTGCTGTAGCCAGACTGCCTCTGTAGATTCCTCCTCTCTGGGCAGGACATCTCTGAAAGAAAGGCAGCTGCCCCAGTCAGGGGTTATAGATAAAATTCCCATCTCCCTGGGACAGAGCACCTGGGGAAGGCGTGGCTGTGGGCGCAGCTTCAGCAGACTTAAACGTTCCTGCCTGCCGGCTCTGAAGAGAACAGCAGATCTCCCAGCACAGCACTCAAGCTCTGCTACGGGACAGACTTCCTCCTTAAGTGGGTCCCTGACCCCTGTGCCTCCTAACTGGCAGACACCTCTCAGCAGGGGTCAACAGACACCTCATATAGGAGAGCTCCAGCTCAGCTGGCATCTGGCAGATGCCCCTCTGGGACGAAGCTTCCAGAGGAAGGAGTGGGCAGCAATCTTTGCTGTTCTGCAGCCTCCGCTGGTGATACCCAAGCAAATGAACTCAAGAAGACCTGCAGCAGAGGGATCTGTTAGAAGGAAAACTAACAAATAGAAAGGAATAGCATCAACATCAACAAAAAGACATCCACACAAAAACCCCACCTGAAAGTCACCAACATCAAAGACCACAGGTAGGTAAATCCATGAGGATAAGGAAAAACCAGCACAAAAAGGCTGAAAATTCCAAAAACCAGAATGCCTCTTCTCTTCCAAAAGATCATAACTCCCCGTCAGCAAGGGAACAAAACTGGATGGAGAATGAGTTTGACAAATTGACAGAAGTAGGCTTCAGAAGGTGGGTAATAACAAGCTCCTAAAGGAGCTATTCTAACCCAATGCAAGTAAGTTAAGAACCTTGAAAAAAGGTTAGAGGAATTGCTAACTAGAATAACCAGTTTAGAGAAGAATATAGATGATCAAATGGAGCTGAAAAGCACAGCATGAGAACTTTGTGAAGCATACACAAGTATCAATAGCCAAATCGATCAAGCAGAAGAAAGGATATCAGAGATTGAAGATGAACTTAATGAAATAAAGCATGAAGACAAGATTAGAGAAAAAATAATAAAAAGGAACAAACAAAGCCTCCAAGAAATAGGGGGCTATGCAAAAAGACCAAACCTACGTTGACTGTTGTACCTGAAAGTGACAGGGAGAATGGAACTAAGTTGGAAACACTCTTCAGGATATTATCCAGGAGAACTTCCCCAACCTAGCAAGGCAGGCCAACATTCAAATTCAGGAAATACAGAGAACACCACAAAGATACTTCTTGAGAAGGGCAACCCCAGGACACATAATCATCAGATTCACCAAAGTTGAAATGAAGGAAAAAATGTTAAGGGCAGCCAGAGAGAAAGGTCGGGTTACCCACAAAGGGAATCCCATCAGACTGACAGCAGATCTTTCTGAAGACACCCTACAAGCCAGAAGAGAGTGGGGGCCAATACTCAACATTCTTAAGGAAAAGAATTTTCAACCCAGAATTTCATATCCAGCCAAACTAAGCTTCATAAGCAAAGGAGAAATAAAATCCTTTACAGACAAGCAAATGCTGAGAGATTTTCTCACCACCAGGCCTGCCTTACAAGAGCTCCTGAAGGAAGCACTAAATATGGAAAGCAAAAACCAGCACCAGCTACTGCAAAAACATACCAAATTGTAAAGACCATCGACACTCTGAAGAAACTGCATCAACTAACTGGCAAAATAACCAGCTAGCATCATAATGACAGGATCAAATTCACACATAACAATATTAACCTTAATGTAAATGGGCTAAATGCCCCAATTAAAAGACACAGACTGGAAAATTGGATAAAGAGTCAAGGCCCATCTGTGTGCTGTATTTAGGAGACCCATCTTATGTGAAGAGACACACATATGCTCAAAACAAAGGGATGGGGGAATATTTTCCAAGTAAATGGAAAGCAAAAAAAAAAAAAAAAAAAGCAGGGATTGCAATCCTAGTCTCTGATAAAACAGGCTTTAAACCAACAAAGATTAAAAAAGACAAAGAAAGGCATTACATAATGGTAAAGGGATCAATGCAACAAGAAGAGCTAACTATCCTAAATATATATGCACCCAATACAGGGGCACCCAAATTCATAAAGCAAGTTCTTAGAGAACTGCAGAGAGACTTAGATTCCCACACAATATAGTGGGAGACTTAACACACCATTGTCAATATTAGACAGATCAACGAGACAGAAAATCAATAAGGATATTCAGGACTTGAACTCAGCTCTGGACCAAGCAGACCTAATAGACATCTACAGAACTTTTCACCCCAAATCAACGAAACACACATTCTTCTCAGCACCACATCACACTTATTCTAAAATTGACCACATAATTGGATTTACACTCCTCAGCAAATGCAAAAAAATGGAAATCATAACAAACAGTTTATCAGACCACAGTGCAATCCAATTAGAACTCAGGATTAAGAAACTCACTCAAAACCACACAACTATATGGAAACTGAACAACCTGCTCCTGAATGAGTACTGGGTAAATAACAAAATTACAGCAGAAATAAATAAGTTCTTTGAAACCAATGAGAACAGACACAACGTACCAGAATCTCTGGGACACAGCTAAAGCAGCGTTTAGAGGGAAATTTATAACACAATGCCCAGAGAAAAAGTGGGAAAGATCTAAAATTGACACCCTAACATCACAGTTAAAAGAACTGGAGAAGCAAGAGCAAACAAATTTAAAACCTAGCAGAAAACAAGAAATAACTAAGATCAGAGCAGAAGTGAAGGCGATAGAGACATGAAAAACCCTTCAAAAAGTCAATGAATCCACAAGCTGGTTTTTTGAAAAGATTAACAAAATAGATAGACCACTAGCCAGACTAATAAAGAAGAGAGAAGAATCAAATAGACACAATAAAAAATGAAAAAGGGGAGATCACCACCAATCCCACAAAAATAAAAACTATCATCAGAGAATACTATAAACCTCTCTATGCAAATAAACTAGAAAATCTAGAAGAAATGGATACATTCCTGGACACATACACCCTCCCAAGACTAAACCAGAAAGAAGTCGAATCCCTGAACAGATCAATAACAAGTTCTGAAATGGAGGCAGTAATCAATAGCCTACCAACAAGAAAAGTCCAGGACGAGATGGATTCATAGCAAAATTCTACCAGAGGTACAAAGAAGAGCTGGTACCATTCCTTCTGAAACTATTCCAAACAACAGAAAAAGAGGGACTCCTCCTTAACTCATTTTATGAGGCCAGAATCATCCTGATACCAAAACCTGGCAGAGACACAACAAAAAAAGAAAATTTCAGGCCACTATCCCTGATGAACATCGATGTGAAAATCCTCAATAAAATACCAGCAAACCGAATCCAGCAGCACATCAAAAAGCTTATCCACCATGATCAAGGTGGCTTCATCCCTGGGATGCAAGGCTGGTTCAACATACACAAACCAATAAACATAATCCATCACATAGACAAAACGAATGACTAAAACCAAATTATTATCTCAACAGATGCAGAAAAGGCCTTCGATAAAATTCAACACCCCTTCATGATAAAAACTCTCAATAAGCTAGGTATTGATGGAACATATCTCAAAATAATAAGAGCTACTAATGACAAACCCTCAGCCAATATCATATTGAATGGGCAAAAGCTGGAAGCATTCCCTCTGAAAACTGGCACAAGACAAGGATGCCCTCTCTCACCACTCCTATTCAACATAGTATTGGAAGTTCTGGCCAGGGCAATCAGGCAAGAGACAGAAATTAAGGGTATTCAAATAGGAAGAGAGAAAGTAAAATTGTCTCTGTTTGCAGATGACATAATTGTATATTTAGAAAATCCCATTGTCTCAGCCCAAAATCCCCTTAAGCTGATAAGCAACTTCAGCAAAATCTCAGGATACAAAATCAATGTGCAAAAATCACAAGCATTCCTATACACCAATAACAGACAAACAGAGAGCCAAATCATGAGTGAACTCTCATTCACAATTGCTACAAAGAGAATAAAATACCTAGGAATCCAACTTACAAGGGATGTGAAGGACCTCTTCAAGGAGAACTACAAACCACTGCTCAAGGAAATAAGAGAAGACAAACAAATGGAAAAACATTCCATGCTCATGGATAGGAAGAATCAACATTGTGAAAATGGCCACACTGCCCAAAGTAATTTATAGATTCAATGCTATCCCATTAAGCTACCACTGACTTTCTTCACAGAATTAGAAAAAAACTACTTTAAATTTCATATGGAACCAGAAAAGAGCCCATACAGCCAAGACAATCCTAAACAAAAAGAACAAAGGTGGAGGCACCATGCGACCTGACTTCAAACTATACTACAAGGTTACAGTGACCAAAACCATGGTACTGGTACCAAAACAGATATATAGACCAATGGAACAGAACAGAGGTCTCATAAATAACACTACATCTACAACCATCTGATCTTTGACAAACCTGACAAAAATAAGCAATGGGGAAAGGATTCTCTATTTAATAAATGGTGTTGGGAAAACTGGCTAGCCATATGTAGAAAACTGAAACCAGACCCCTTCCTTACACCTTATACAAAAATTAACTCAAGATGGATTAAAGATTTAAATGTAGGACCTAAAACCATAAAAAGCCTAGAAGAAAACCTAGGCAATACCATTCAGGACATAGGCATGGGCAAAGACTTCATGACTAAAACACCAGAAGCAATGGCAAAACAAGCCAAAATTGATAAACGGGATCTAATTAAACTAAAGAGCTTCTGCACAGCAAAAGAAACTATCATCAGAGTGAATAGGCAACCTACAAAATGGGAGAAAATTTTTGCAAACTATCTATCTGACAAAGTGCTAATATCTGGTATCTACAAGGAACTTAAACAAATTTACAAGAAAAAAGCAAACAATCCCATCAAAAAGTGGGCAAAGGACATAAGCAGAGCAGACACTTCTCAAAAGAAGACATTTATGCGGTCAAAAAACATGAAGAAAAGCTCATGATCACTGGTCATTAGAGAAATGCAAATCAAAACCACAATGAGATACCATCTCATGCCAGTTAGAATGGCAATCAGTAAAAAGTCAGGAAACAACAGATGCTGGAGTGGGTGTGGAGAAATAGGAACACTTTTGCACTGTTGGTGGGAGTGTAAATTAGTTCAACCATTGTGGAAGGCACCGTGGTGATTCCTCAAGGATCTAGAACTAGAAATACCATTTGACCCAGCAATGCCATTACTGGGTATATACCCAAATGATTATAAAGCATTCTACTATAAAGGCACATGTACACATATGTTTATTGCAGCACTATTCACAATAGCAAAGACTTGGAACCATCCCAAATGCCCATCAATGATAGACTGGATAAAGAAAATGTGGCATCTATACACCATGGAATACTCTACAGCCATAAAAAAGGATGAGTTAATGCCCTTTGCAGGGACATGGATGAAGCTGGAAACCATCATTCTCAGCAAACTAACACAGGAACAGAAAACCAAACACCACATGTTCACTCATAAATGGGAGTTGAACAATGAGAACATATGGACACAGGGAGGGTAACATCACACATCAGGGCCTGTCGGGGGTTGGGGGGCTAGGGGAGGGATAACATTAAGAGAAATACCTAATGTAGATGACGGGTTGATGGGTGCAGCAAACCACCATGGCATGTGTATACCTATGTAACAAACCTGCACGTTCTATACATGTATCCCAGAACTTAAAGTATAATAATTTAAAGAAATTAAATAAAATAACGATACCTGTACACACAAAAAGGATTAGTCATCAAGGAAATTATTGAAATTTTTACTATATTGTAATTAAATTTTTATGTTTATCAGAAGACACTATTAAGAGAGTGAAAACCTGTCAAGTCTAAAAAAAGTGTAGCTCATAAAACCAATGAATATACATAATTCAAAAAAAATCAACAAGAGAAAGAACTCAATATAAAAATGGATAAGATACTCAAATGAACACCATAAAAGAGTATATTCAGATGACCAATATGCACACATCAGGGAAATGCGAATTAAAACTCTAATAAGATACAACTACATACCCACCAAAATACCTAATATTACAAAAAGGAAGAAACCCAGATAATACCAAGTGTTGGCAAGAATGGAAGCAACTGAAAATCTCATGCATCACTCGTAAAAGTTCAAATTGGTTCAGCTGGTTTGGAACATGATTTGGTATTATCTACTCAAGGTGAATATGAATCTATTATTTGACCTAGTAATTCCATCTTTAAGTATATCCAAAAAAAGAAATATGTGCACATATACACCAAGAAATATGGAGAAGTTATATTTATAGCCTCATTATTAACAATTGTCCCAAAAATGAAAATAACCAAATATCCAGCAACAGAATAAAGCATTAAAAAAGAGTGGTAGCCAGGCACGGTGGTTCATGCCTTAGATGGGAGGATCACTTGAGGCCAGGACTTTGAGACCAGCCTAGGCAACATAACAAGATCTCAGCACTGCAAAAAATTTAAAAATTACTCAGGTGTTGTGACATGCACCTGTTGTCCTGCTACTTGGGAGGCTGAGGTAGGACAATCACTTCGAGCCCAGGAGGCTGAGGCAGCAGTGAACTATGATCACATCACTACACTCCAGCATGGGTGACAGAGTGAGATCCAGTCTCTAAAAAAGAAAAAGGAAAAAAAAAAAAGATAGTCGTACAGCAATAAAAACAAACAATTCAAAACAACAAGCAACAATATGCATGAATCTCATAACTCTAATATTGAGCAAAAGAAGCTAGACACAATAGAATATATATTGTATGATTCCATTTATGTACAGTTCAAAACAAAAGCAAGACTAGACTGGTATTTAGGAACACAGGTGTAAAGAAAAGTGAGGAAAGTATTTTATAAAGCTCAGGATAGTGATTTCTTTTGTTGTCACTCTTTCGTCTGCACAATCTTCTTTCATAAAATTTTCTGCATGGATGTTATTTCTCAAAATAAAAATGATTTTTAAAATGGGAAATGAAGGATGCAATTACAAAAACAGCATATAAAAGCAAACCTTCAGGAATTAATGGAATTCGTTTTTATAATGTAACCTCAAAAATGTAAAACATAATTACTTAAATTTAAAAAAATCCCACAGTGCATGGGTTCAGCAGGCTACACACAGTTAAAGAGAGAAGTAGTAGAGGAAAAGAAAATCCAGAGAAGATGGGAAGATGAGAAACATGAAAGACAGATTCAGAGACATGAGGGGATTCAATGACAACATCTAATATGTGTCTGTTTGAAATCTCTAAAGAAAAAGATGGTAAGAATTTATTTAGGAATTTACATTAAGAGAACAATGTATTATACGTTAAAAGAATTATGTATTAAGATAATTTTCTGGAACCGATGAAAAATATACATCTAAAGATCAAGGAAACACAACATTATTCTACACCTGGACCTGTTATGGTAAAGTTGAAGAGTATCATCAACAAAGAGAATATATTGCAAGAACCCAAAGAGAAAGGAGAATCACCTATAAAGAAAAGACTTGTAGACTTCTGAACAATAGCAACTTGGCCACCAGCCTCCAAGATGGCCTCCAATAATCCTCACCTCCTGCCGTCTATGCTTTTGTATAGTCCCTCACAACACATTGGATGGGGTCACTCCTGTGTGAGCAAGAAAGTACTGAGGAAGTGATGACGCAGGACTTCTAAGGATAGATCATAAAAGGCACTGAAGCTTCCACCTTCGTGTCTTGAGTTGCAAATCCTGGAGGAAGTTAACCACCATACCATGATAACACTCAAGCAGGCTGTGGTGAAGTCCTCTCGGAGTGGAACTGCAGCCTCCAGCCAATAACCATGTGAATGAGCCATGCTGGAGGCAGCTCCTCCACTCCAACCTCCAGAAGGCTGCAACGTCAGCCAACATCTGACTGCAAAACCTTATGATACAACATGAGGCAGAACAGACCAGCCAAGTCACTCCCAAATTCCTGATCCACAGAAACCATAGAAAGAAATAAATCACTATTGCTGTGTGAAGCCATCAGTTTTGATGTAATTTGTTATGCAGTAATGGATAATCAATTTATTAGAATAACAGCTATAAAGTGCTGAGAGGAAATAAATTGTATAAATCATCAACCTAAAGTTGTATATTGAGCAAATCTATTTCTGTAAGACAATGGCAAAATAAAATCCTTTCAAAATAAATGGAAATGGAGGGGATTTAACATCAAAAGCCTGCTCTCAAGGGGTTTCTAAAGTACATGCTTCAAGAAGAAGGAAAATAATCCGAGGACGGTCCAGTGTGCCAGAAGGAATGGTGAACAAATAGAATGGTAAAGAGGTGGATAAATCCAAACATCATCTATAAAATAATAAGTCAGCATTTGGGAGGCTAAAGACAGAACTAAAATACTCAATAAGATTAATTTGGGAAGGGATGGTTGGAGCTAAAATGTTCTAAAGCCCTTTTATTGCCTTGGGAATGGTCAAATGTTTAAATCTTTATTAACTGGAAATATGTATGTAATAACGCAATGAGCAACATGAATAAAAGAACAGAATCAGCATGTATACACTTAAAACACATATGGATAGAAAAATCAGTAAAGGGGGAAAGAATATTAACCCTTTTCCCATTTAGAAAAAAGAAGTGTGGCTCATAGCCAGTGCTCATTTAATTTTACATAAACACACTCTTTGAGACTGAAGCAAATATGACTGATTTTCAATGTGAATATAAAATACAAAAATTGTTCTTGAAGTTATTTAGAAGCAGAACTAACATCAGAATTATCTGAATTACCAGAATCGTCCATTTCAGAAAAATCAGATTCATCAAATGAATCCTCAGCCAACTGTTTGAGAACAATGTTGACATCACGCATAGGAATGCTACATTTTCTAGGATTTGACGTTTTCAGCGATCAAGAATTTCTATATTTTGTAAATGAAAATACCACTGCCAAAAACAGAATGCTATAAATAGAATGATGTCTTTTGTTTCCAAAGTTAATCAACTAGAGTGATGTGAACATAATAATAAAAGTTGAATATTTCATGGTAAAGTTATCTCAGGGCAAATGTTGCAGCCGCAAGTGCTGGTGGCAAGTATTCTCAGGGCAAATGAGAAAAGGGTTAAAACAAAAATCTCCATTTAAAAAAACAAGGCAAGAAAATAGAAAATTTGGTTACAATAGAAAAAAAATGTAAAATGATAGAAACAAGTCCAAAGATATCAGTAATCACTGTAAAAACAAATGAGCTATTCTTACCACCTCAAAGAGCATGTCAAAGTATTTTTTTAAGTCTACAACCCCCAGCTATATGCTGTTTTCAAAAAACGCATCAATACAGTAGAGTGCAGAAACATTTTAAGCAAAAATATGGGGAAAAATACATCAGACCAATGTTAACTAAAAGAAAACTAGTACAATTATATGAATATCTGACTTCATAGACTTTAAGAGAGAATACATTGTAAAGAGTCAGTGCTCTCTGAGAAAAGGCTCTTATCACATAAACTTGACCTAATAAATGTGCACAGAATTCTGCCTCAACAACAATGGGTGTGGTGGCTCATGCCTGTAATTCCAGCATTTTGGGAGGCCGAGGCAGGAAGAGTGCTTGAGCCCAGGAGTTCAAGACCAGCCTGGACAACATAGGGAAACCCCATCTCTACAAATAACAAAAAATTAGCCAGACATGGTGGTGCAAACCTATGGTCCCAGCTACTCAGGAGGCTGAGGTGGGAGGATCATGTGGGCGTGGGAGGTCAAGGCTGCAATGAGCCATAATTACATCTCTGCATTCCAGCCTGGGTGACAGAGTAAGACCCTGTCTCAAAACACAAAAACAAAAATAAAACCATTTTCAACACATTTCCAACAGTATATACTATATAGACCAAGGTCTCTGACTACAAAACAACTCAATCAGAAATAAATATATAAAAAATCATTTTCAGAAATCCTTATTTTTGGAAAGAGTTGCTAAAAAATGTTTAGCAAGGTGGCTGGATATAAGATCAATATACAAAAGTCATTTAGATTTTATAAGGCAACAAACCATTAGAAAGTATACTTAAAAAAAGACACAATTTACAATAGTAACAACCACAACCAGAACTCCAAAAAATGTACACCCGTGAATTGATACAGAAAACATGCAAAACCAACATCTTATAAAATCATAAATCATAAAACCATGCATACTGCCAAAAATAGTCATGCCATGTCTTCGCACCTAGAGGGGCACTGGCACCGCAGGTGGAAGCCTCTCCACACCCACCCCCATCCTCTCTTGGACTGCTTGCCACATCCTGGTGAGAATGGGGCCGGGTGGGGGGAACAAGAGAGGGCAGAGAAGAGAGGAGAAGGTAGGGACATACAGTTGTCTGAAGCCTGAGGGTCAGGCAACCAATGAGGGGAGGCTGCGATTCCTTCCTCAGTTGGAACTTCATGAACGCTTTCTGCTGCCAGGCATCTCCCTTGCTTCTCCCTCCCCCTGCACCCAGCATGCATATGTGCACCAAAAGTACAAGGCCATGGGAGCCAGGATGCACCTCTGGCCAGGTGGCTGCAGCAGGTCAGCCTGCAGTTCCTGGGTCACCCCACTGGCACACCTGTGGGGACGCTTTCCTCAGCCACCACTGGGCAGTCACTGCAGCCTGCTGCTTTTCCACGTGAGCCTGCAGGGCCAGGCTGGGGGTCTCACCCCAAGTGGAGCGGTGAGACGAGGCTCAGGAATTCTTGCCCTGAGCAGAGAGGTGGGGCAAGGGGAAGGGGCTCACCCACCAGGCCCAGCAATGTGGAGGTCAGAGGTCAAGGCACACTGACTGGCTGGGGCAGCACGGGTGTCCAGCACTGGGGTCTCTGGAGGGCTCTCTGGCTCCTGATGGTGAAACAAGACCACCCCTTTCCCACAGATCCATTAAATCAAGAATCAGAGTCCTCATGGGGTACCCCAACCTCAAGGACAGAAGCTAGAAAAGCCGGAGAGCAGAATAAAGCAGCTTGGCTCACCAGGTCTGGTTGACTCTTCTGGGGACACCAGCTGGAGGCCTCAGGAGCCGGGCTGGGGCTCGCAGCCCAAGTCGGAGAGGCCCAAGCCCAGTGTTTCCTTGGCTGCCCAAGCCAGTGTTTCTGGTTCTCAGGGCTGGGGGAGCTGTGCTGGCTCTGTTCTTGGTCCTCTGAGTACCAGCTGCATGGGGCCTGTGTGCCCATCCCTAGCTCTGGCCCCAACAGACCCCCGGACCCCCGTCATCTGGAGTGTCCGCCTGGCCCTGCTCAGCCTCCAGGGACCTCTGCCCACCCCCACCTGCAGGTAGCCTCAGTTAACTGCTCAGCCCCTCCTAGCCTCACTTGCCCATGCACATGGGGTTTGCTTGGCATCCCCAGGTCTCTGTAGACACTCGGTGCTATGCCAGCCAGCTGGCTGGGCTCACGTGGCAGCCACTGGTATCCATCCTTCCTCCTCCTGGGAGCAAGTCTTGTCTAGAGGGAGTGTGGCCAGAGGTGGGGCCGTTGAGTTGGAATCCCCCTCTGCCCCTCATCTGGGTGTCACCAAGCTGTTTTAGCCTCTCTGAGGGCCATTTCATCTGTGAGATGGGACCGTAGTATGCTGTGTCGTGAGGTCAACCCCACATGGATGGCACTTGGAGCCCACTGCGACAGGCCCACATCTCCCGGCCCCTGTCACCTGGACAAGTGACCAGAGCCTTGGTGGGTCCCCAGGGGGGCTGGAAAGGTGTATGCACAGGGTCCACCTGTAGACCGATGGACAGGAGGGTATGGGAAGACCCACACATTGCAGCCTGGAGACCACCGGAGGCCTTGATGTTCATCGTGGGCATCAGTCTCGGCCCCCTCCCCTCAACCGAGCCTCATCCAAGTCTGGTCCTGTTCCTGTCCTGCCCATGCGGAGAGGTGGAGCAGGGCAGGGGGACAAGGGCACCCCAGGGAGCAGGCTGCACCACCCCTCCACCCCCAGTCTGTGCCCTGGGCAGGGCTGCCTGTCTGGGCCCGCGCATAGAATCAGGAGTACATTAGCCGCTCCTAAGTGAGCGCTGTTCAGGCCTCCCTGCAGGGCCATCACTCCTGCGTGCACAGATAGGAGGTCTCAGAGTCCCCCGCCCACATCACACGAGGAAGCTCAGAGGAGGGGCTGCAGGATCCCCACCCACAAGGGCGTTCAAGGCATCTCTGCATCAGGTAGGACATTTGCGGGGGAGGGGGATCCGTGAGTCAGAGGCCCACTGGCCCTGGTGCCCCCAACTCCCATGCCCAGTGACAGACCTCTTTGCCTCTTCACCTAGCCCTGCCCCTTCCCTGCAGACCTCCCTGAAAGCCCTTTCCTCACCTTGTCCCTGGGACCATGGGACCCCCACCCACCCACAACTCTGTTTGAAAACTCCTCTCCTCCCTCTGTCTACTCCTTGGAAGCCCCCCAAGGCCCCTCTCTTCACCCACCCACTCCCTTCATGGGAACCCCCAAAGGCCCCCTCCTTCTGTCAGCCCCACTCCTCGCCCTACCCTCCCTGCTCTCCCACCAGCTCCTGTGGGGCCGGGTCTGCTCCCTGTGCCCTGGAAGTTCAGGGGCCCAGGTGCAGCAGAGGGCAGGTGGAGGGTGCAGCTGCTGTGAGCCAGGCAGGCCCAGAACTGTGTCTGTACCACCACTGCAGACTCAAATACATGCCTGTGTGCAGATCATAGGCCAGCTTTCTCACAAGGTCTCAATCTGAGACCCCAGAGATAGGTGTGGCCCCCCTTTGCAGGTGAGCAGCCTGTGGTAGGGAGGTCTGGAGGCAGGCCAGGCTGAGGCTCCAACCCTCGCAACAGGACCCTGCCCTTCCTCTGCCAGGGTTCTGCACACTGTCGGTGCTTAATAAGTGCTAAGCACCCAGGATGGCCTCCCTGTGACCTTTGGGGGCTGGAGTAAAGCTCCTACCCCAGGGAAATGGGTAAAGAGAGGGCAGCAGGACCCCTTCACCACCCCTTGTGACCTGGACACCCTTTGTGCCTCTGCAGGGGCTGTGAGACAGGCCCACATTGCCGGCAGCCCAACTAATCCCGTAGACAGCTCCTCACCCACCAGACTCGCAGGCAGGTCTACTGGCCTCTCCTCAGTAGCTTAACGACCAAAACAGACCCTCCCGGTAAAAAGTCACTTTTTGACTGCAGCCAGGACCCAACCCAAGAGCCGATCCCACGCTGTTCCTGTTCTGCTGTTCACCCAGAGACTGTGAGTCAGTCATGGGTGGCCTGAGGCCAGCTGAGGAAGCGGGCCCAGTCTAGCCTGGGGAACTTACCTGTTGGGGGCAGCCAGTGGCCACCCAACCCAGGCCGTCACAGACAAGGATAGTCAGGGCAGGACTGGACCCTGGGGTGTGGGCAGTCACTCCTGTCTGCTTACAGGAAGAGCAAAACGGGGTGGTGCCTGTGTCCCCCAACCACTTGGGAAGTGAGCCTAGTACTGTGCTGGGGGGCAAGGGAGTCCCTGGTTCTCAGGCTCTACCCTGGCCCCAGCCTGTCCAGAGCTGGCATAAACACAGCATGATCTGTAAGCCAGCCAGCACCAGATAGCTGGGGTCCCTCCCTGTGCCCTCCCTTGTCCAACAGACTGGCTGGGACTCCCCTGTGGCCCTACAGCAGGCCTGAGGCCAAGGGGACAGTGGGGGACTCCATGGCTGCAGCAAGAGCTCAGGCCAGACCAGGGATATCCTGCAGACGGACCCCCATGGGGCTCCAGGTTGGAGGGACCCACCCACCAGCTCAGTCACAGAGGTAGGGCTGCCTGGATTTCCTGGGATGCTCAGATCTCTCTCCTGCCCAGCCTCCCCAACCCGAGACCTCTCCGCTGACCCCTTCCCAGGACACTCCCTCCCTAGGGCTGTTCCCTCTAGGCCTCTCCCCCACCTTCCCCCAGGCCTCCCGCGCTCCCCTCCTGAGCAGTAGAGCCAGCCAAGCTTCTCAGCTCCTAAGTGGGGCTCTTGCGTCTTTACAAGTCTCCCACCCCATAAAAGAGATCACCGCGGAGCTGTCCAGAACCCCTGGAAACAGCTGGACCTGCCGGTCACAGGGTGGGTGGAGAGAAGCTGCTTCAGCACGGGAAGCCTGGGGGTCGCCC
Organism: Trachypithecus francoisi; assembly: GCF_009764315.1. Taxonomy (NCBI): domain Eukaryota; kingdom Metazoa; phylum Chordata; class Mammalia; order Primates; family Cercopithecidae; genus Trachypithecus; species Trachypithecus francoisi. The sequence continues at coordinate 85,621,430 of NW_022681470.1, forward strand.
TGGGAGCTCCAGACACCCTGTCCAGGACAGGGCAGCTGCAGCCTTCCCCACCCAGCTACCTCCCCACCCGCGACCCCGACCCCGACCCAGGCGCTGAGTCTCTCTGCCAGCTGCAGGGGTGGGGGGCTGGACAGGTCCCTCCAGGACATCCAGGAGTATCAGGCGGGGTTGACAACAAATGCCTGCTGATTAAGAAAAGTTTGATGGAAATTTCATACGCTGCCTGGATCCTAAACATTCTCCAGGAACATCTGGCTGAGACCGGGCCGCCTGTTTATGTTCACAATGAGAACATTTTTTCCGACGCAGCCCGCAGCGATTGTCTCCCTCAGAAGCAGCGCGGGGGACGCCCTCCCGGGCCGGGCGGGGGGCTGGGGACTGGGGCCGGGGCTGCAGCCAACCAGCCTTCCTCGGGGCCCCAACCCCTTCGCCGACCCTGCAGGGTGGGACCCCACCCCCGAGTGGAAGAAGGAACCGGAAGTCAGACCTGCGGGGAGGGAGGGTGGGGGCGAATACCCACCCCACCCGAGGGGAGGCGCCTGGGAAGAGCTCTTCCCCCACTCTTCCTCCATTCTGCCCCTTCCCTCCTCCCTCTCCAAGATTCCAAATCGCCTTCACCCCACAGAGGGGCTTCCTGGCTTCTGGCCCGCCCGCGGTGCACAGCCTTGCTGGCGGAGGGGAGGTGGTCAGGGGAGTGGTGTGGGTCACCAGGGAGGGGAGGGGACACCCAGCTGGGACTCCCAGCCTCATCGTCTACGGTGGGGACCGGGCTGTGGGCCCCTTTGGTCCTCACCTCCGTGGCCGGGTCCAGTCCCTCCCGCCCTAAGCGTGGGGCCTCCAGGAGTCCCTCTGGGGACGTCCAGGAAGGGGAGGGCAGTCCTGGCGTGGAGGGCCTTGTGCACCCAGGTAGTGATGAGGGCGGGCGGGGCGCGGGGAACGTGCAGCCAGAGACTGTGCTAAGACCCCGAAGTCGAGCCCTGGGCAGGGGCGGCGGCACCCTCTGCCCTTCTTCCCATCCCACCGCAGCTAACGTGGCCCGCCCGCCCATGGGGTCAGGGTTTCCAGGCGGCCGGTCCTGCCCCCGTTGCTGCACCGCGCCACTGTGTGTGGTCCTTGTGGGCGCCACTCATTTGTTTTTCTTTCTTTTTCCCTCCTCTTCCTTTTTAATAAAATGCATCAGAGTGGAGGGCAGACGCCACCTCCGATGTCCTTATAAAACGTGTGCGCGGGCGCTGCGCATGCGTGTGTCGCTGCGGGCTGAGGTCTGGGAGCCTCTGGGAACTCCCCGCACCAGGCCACCAACCTCCCTACTCATGGGGAGGGGGCGTCGAGCCCAGTGAGCTTATGCTGGGCCTTGGAGACACTTTGCACATAAACAGGGAAGCACCGGGTCCCGAAGGCAGTGGGGGCCAGGCTAGGAGGGAATGGATGGGGGCCACTCCCAGGCCTCCTTACACAGCCCGGAAGGAGCTTTACCGGGTCCACTGTCCTGGGACCTAAGGCCCATGGTGCCTGTTCTTGGCTGTAACCCCTGCCACTGGACCATGCTGAGGCAAAGAGGGGGAGGGGCCTGAACCTACAGCAGCTTAAGCATGAATTCTGCTTCTGTTGGGTAGGAGAAGGGTCTGGCTTCTGTGGGCGGCTGTCCCCCACTAGGCTTGCAGTGCTGGGTAATGTGGTCCTGCAGGCCTGTGTGAGGGACGAGGCCTCCTCTCCAGAGGGGCGCCCAGCACTGCAAGGATGTGGGTGGATGGGACAGGCACTCCCAGCACCCAAACGCTTGCTCTAAGTGACAGCCCAGGTGTGTTCCCTGGTGTTTATGTTTTTCCTGCAGAGCTGATCTCAGTGCCTACCTGCCCACCACACAGGCAATGTCAACAAATCCCTGTAGGTAGGCCCAACCTGGCCTCCCCTGCAGGGCCTCAGGGACCTGCCACCCCCCACTGAGTCCAGACACCCACGCAGTCATTCCAGGCTTCAGGTGCCCAGAGATCAGGTGTCCAGGGCTCAGGTACCCATAGCCCAAGCATCCACAGCCCAGGTATCCAAGCCCCAGGTGCCCACAGCCCAGGTATCTAAGGCTCAGATGTCCACAAGCCAGGTATGCATGGCTCAGGTGTCCATGGCCCAGACGTGCAAGGCCCAGGTGCCCACATCCTGGTTCCCACAGCCCAGACAGGAAGGCTGCAGCTGGTGGAGGGTCCTGGGCTGGCTCTTCACCCCCCGACCTGGCTGGGCCAGCGTTATCAGGTGTCACCAGCAACCGCTGGCCACTATCTCCTGGAGGAGCCCTGTCCTTCCGACAGCACCGATAAGGCCATCCTCTTCTCACTCAGCTACAGATAGCGTTATCCACCAGCCCTGTACACCAGTCCCCACTCCCCTGCCCTACCCATGCACCCAGGAGCCTGGGAGGGCGGGAGCTGCTCCCATGCACCACAACCCTAGCACCTCCCATGGGAGGCTCTGTGGCCGACTCCCCTCCCCACTGCAGACCCCTTCGCAGGTAGCTCTGGGGGCTCTGTGGCACCCACCATGGGAAGGGGCTGAGGGTGTGCATCTGGGAGAGGGGTGAGTGGAGCAGGTAGGGGCTGGTGCTGCCCTGTGGCCTCTGAGGCTTGGTCACTCTCCAGCCTCACTTTCCCCTTTGCTGCAGACACTCACTCGGGGCCAGTCACCTGCTGGACAGAGCCCCCCCAAGACACTACCTCCCTCCATCCCCTCCTGGTCTGCCCCTCCCCATGCTCCAGCCACTCTCCCCTCAGATCTAGAAATGCCACTCCCAGTGACTGTTCCTGCTACCTAGGGCAAGCCCCCTTGTCCTGCTCTAGGGAGGACCTCTGACCCCTCCCGGCCCTTCTAGAGGGAGCTGTGGAGTCAGAAGGAAGGCTCAGAGGATGCTGGGCAGCCACGCCACCCCAGTCTCAGTGATGAGGGTATGCGAAGGAAGGGCTCCTACCATGCCAAAGGCTTCCAGCAGTCTTTACTTGAGACAGCAGTACAGTGTCTGGGCAAGCAGGAGATTGGTCGGCAGGAACCAACCAGAGATTTTAGGGCCCCCTGGAGGGAGTGCCCCAGAGAGGGAAGGACCAATCCCACCCTGCAAGGCACCCACTCTGGGGACTCTTTTAAAGGCAGGATGATTCTGGAACCCTTCCCTGGGCCCCCGGCCTCCCAGTGTCTGTTCCTGTGTCCAGAATTCTGGGTCTGAAAGTCCTCAGCAAGGCAAACCCCTAGCCATCACGGGCAGAACTTGGCAGAAACAATGCTTTTTCTAAAAGACTCTAACTTGCCTTGGGTCAGGGGTGGCCCAAGGGACCCATGGAGCGAGGCAGAAGGGGCATCACAGAGGCATTGCAGCTTCAGTTGTTGTCCCAGGGACCGGCCATGTCATGAGGACTCTCAAGCAGCACCAGAGAGATCCCCATGCAGAGACACCAAGGCCTCTGGCCAACAGCTGGCCTCAACTCGAGGGGGCTTGAGCCCATTCCCCTCGCAGATGCCCTGCCCAAGCCAGCCCCCAGCTGTGACCCACGATGACCACACAGGCAGCAAACAGTGACTAAACAGAAAGCAGTCCACTCGGGTTTGGGATGCATGCTTGTGCATCTGGAATATATACCCTTAAAGTCTGTTGGTGGATGATTTCCTGGGCACCCTTGGATGTGACCTGCTATGCTGCTGGGAAGCTGCCCCAGGGCCCACTGAGGCATATAGGCACACACATGCACACCCAGACACTGATGGCTACGGGAGGAAACGGCCCCGAGAGTGCAGCTGTGGCATCCCAGAGCCAGGGATGGTACTTATATGTGCCCACTGGGGCACCAGAGGGACTGTTCATCCACTCGCACCCCAGCCAGGGGGAGGCTCCAGGCCTCCAGGGCAAAAAGAAGGTGGGACCTCAAGACAAAGAAATAGGATCCGGGGGACACCTGCAAAGTCCTTCTGCAGGTGGGGGGCAGGTTAGGAAGGCCGGAGGTCGTGGGTGTCCTGATGGGACTCTTCGTGGGAGGCCATAGGTCCAGCAAGCCGCCTGTTTATCACTGACCAGAGATAAGTGTACCCAAGGAGGGAATCACTCTCACCTCAGCCCCTTGTCTGTGGCCACCCAAGCCCAGGGACCACCCCGTGTTCAGATGGGGAAACTGAGGCTCAGAGAGCTGGTGAGAGCTCTGACTCTATATGGCTTCCTCAGCCCCAGGTTCAAGCCAGAGGTGCTCCTGGAGTTTGGAGGAGATGACATACATCTCTCTGCCTATCCTGGGGGCTGAGGACCCAGGCCCAGATGGGACAGGTGGAGAAAAGTCATCCTGACCCTTCCAAGCAGCAGATGAAGCTGCACAGTCTACACAGGAGGGGATGGGAGAGCCAGCTTGTGCTTAAGCGATGCTCAAACACACACCCGTGCACACGCATGAGTGCACACGCACACACGTGTGCCTGCCAAGTTGGCATGAGCTTGGCCTAGGACTCCCCAGCCTGGCCTCCCTCCTTGCACCAGGGAAGGCTCTGTGGGAGGCTGGGCAAGGCTGCCTGCAGCTGCACCCCAGACCAGCCCTGGAGCTTAGCTCCCCGGAGGGCAGCCATGGGGGCAGAGCACATGTGCTAGAGGCCCCGCGCCACCCCTTGCATGGGCACAAGGGGGACCCCACGCCTGATTTATGACGGGATTCCCACACATGTGTCAAAGACGCCGTGTTAAGCACCAGCATAAAAATAATATATAGGTGACCGCAACGTTTTTATGACCTTCCTCAGCCCGGCCCTGGAATGCTGGGATCCAGCAGGTGAAATAACACACATTTCGGCGGCTGCAGCCACAGTGGCCCAGGGCAGACAGGGAGTCAGGGAGGCTGCGTCTGGCCTTGGCCCTGGAAGGACCCCGCGTGGGAGCATGTATGGTCAGACAGAGAAGGCAGATGCCAGGGCGGGGTTAGAACAGAGCCCTGGAGGACTCGGGACACATAGCATGGTGGGGTGGCCTGGGTTGTCTTGTGGGAGGGCCACATGGCAAGGGCTCCAAGTGTCCCTTCCTGTTTACCCTGCACCTGCTTTCTGCCCCAGGGAATGGGGAATGCAGTGGTCCACAGACAGGTTACAGGAGAGCCTTCCAGAGCCTGCAGTTGTTCTAGGGTTCCCCGTCATCATGGGGGCCTCGCCCCAGGGGAGCACAGCCCTTGAATTGGTGATGACCTTGGGCTGCAGCAGTGGGGAGGCTCAGGATGTCCCCCAAGTGAGCTACGGTTAGAATGCAGCAGACAGCACGTGCTGCCTGACAAAAACCCCCACATCAGCTCCACCTGTCTGCAAGTAGTAACGGTGAGGAGTCCTTCTAAAGGTGGGGCCAGCAGGGACTGAAGGTGCAGCTTGGGGGTCATGGCGGATGCTGCGTTTGGATCATGAGGACACTGGGCTTGCAGAAATGGCCACAGCAACACTTCCATCAGCCTCCAGCCTTTCACCTCCCACGAGGGAGGAGAGGCCCCCAGGACTGGGTGGGTCTGTGTGATGCAGGTGGGCAGGGAGATGGAGGGTTCCAGATCTGGACAAAAGGTGGCCCAGCTCCCAACCATGTGCTCTCTCATCTCTGCCTCTTGTCTCTCTCTGTCTCTGCCCCTGTATCTCTCTCTGGGTCTCTCCCTATCTCTCTCTTTCTCTGTCTCTCTGTTTCTTCCTCTCTCTCTCCCCCCACCTGCTCTTGGAGCCCAGTGCCAGGTAGTCAGGAAGCCCCTGGGGTGTCCAGGTGGCCCTGCAGGAACCTCCAGGCTGCCAGCCCTGATTGTTTGGTACAGTCAGACAACAGTTCCCGTCCTACCCGAGATGCAGGAGCAACTGGGCTGGTGGCCGTGTAGCCCTGTGTGGAGCCAGGCTCTTAGATGGCGCTGAGAGCATGGAGCCCTGGATCCCTCCCAGCTCAGAAAGGAGATGGGGAAGGAATTCCGGGAATTCGCAGGAAGGGGGTGGGAGAAACGAGGCTGGCGGGGCTGGGGCAGGGCTGAAGTGCCTGACTATTCTTTTCCTCCTGGTTATCTGAAGTCCGCAAGAGCACGTAGTACGTTTATGATCAGAAAAAACAACTTCTAACCCTGAGGCTCCCCTGTCCTCAGGGCAGAGACTGAATACGGCTCCTGGTTCCTAAAGCCTGTGTCCCCATCACCCCTGCTGACCACCTCCAGCCCAGGCCCCTTCCCCACTCTCCCTCCAATCACCTCCTCCCTACAGCCACCCAAGGCTGGTCTCTAGGCGGTGTCCCATGAGCACTCTCCAGGGAGCTGAGCCAGCAACACCACAGCACCCACATTTTGGGGTCTGGGGAGGGAAGAGGGGCCAGGAGAACAGCAGGCAATGTTGTTGCCTAGGGGTCTCTTCCACCTGCAGTCCCCTGAGAGCTATCAGGGGTCTTGGGCCTCCATGCCTGGGGCACCAAGAAAGGGCCTCCGAGACAAGTTCTTCTGCCTTAGTGCCCAGGAGCAGCGAGAGAGTGAGGTCCAGGATAGGGAGTGTCTGATAAGAGGAAGGCCACAGGCTTGCAGGGTCTGGGAACCCGTGGCCCCTCTCTAGGAACTCCCGGCCCCTTTCAAAGATGCGGTTTGATGCCACAGGAAGGCCACGGTCAGGTCAGAGACACCCCAGCCCTGACTGTGGGTCCATGCCTGCTGTGCTCACCAACCTGGGAGGACAAAAGAGGCCAGCACTGACTTGCCCTCACCCCTAGCTCGGGGGCTGGCTGCATCCCAGAGCCATCCCATTGCCCACAGGCCAGTGGGCAGTTTTGGGCAGTGGCCCTGCTGGGTCTCCAGCCCATGTGGCTGGGGGAAGGGGAGTGCTTGCTGAGGAGGAAAAGGAGAATGCAGGAGTTGCCGGGCCTGAGCCCCGAGGGTCCCCATCTGGTACATGACCCTTTCTGAGCCTGACATCCACAAACCCAGTGGGATCCTCCACTTGGCCAGCACCTCCTCCTGCAGGAAGTCCCCTGACCATTCCTTTCTTCCATTTGGCTTTCCCCCAGAGACTTTAGGGGTGTCACAGGGGTTTCCCAAGGCCCTCAAGGCACCACTCAGGGGCTGAGGGCACGTAGAGGGTCTCCAGATGTCTGCCCCTGCTGATCCTCTTCCAGCATGGAGACTGGCTGTTCTATCCGGGTTGCTCCTCATGCCACCAGCAGCTCCACCCCACCCACCCACCACATTCTCAAACATTCAGGGCCTGACTCAGAGGCAACAAGAACAAAAGCACAAACACAACGTGAAGGGAATGAACTTATCTGCTGCGGCATCTTGGGCATTCTTTTTCTGAACTTAAACACGGCCTGGAGGCAGTTTCTCTTGGACTGCATTCAATGTTTCCACCAGAGAAGGGGAGCAAATGCAGTGGAGTGACCACAGCCTTCGGGCGCTGGCATGGGACACAGTGGGTGCCCGAGAGCCCTGGAGCACAGACGTCCATGCATGGCTCTGTGCACCAGCCCAGGTGCAGAGTGTCCACAGTGCAAGAGCCCACAAGCACACAACCACGACAGGTGTTCGCACACAAACCCAGGATGTGTGGTGCCTGCAGGCATGTGCCCAGGGCCCATGGTGTCTACAAACGTACCCATGCCTTTCACATGGACTCAGACACAAGGTAACATCCACGCATGCACCTGTGCCACATGCACACAACCATCCATGAAGGGTGTCCATACACAACCCCAGGACACATGGTGCTTGCAGGCATGCGCCTGGGACCTTTGGTGTTCACGAACACTTCCATGCCCTTCACATGGACTCAGATGCAGGGTGCCATGACGCTCGTGTCCATGCACACACCCTGAAGCAGAGTGTCCATACATGAGCCCAGATACATGATGCCTGCAGGCATGTGCCCAGGACAGATGGTGTGCACCCACGCCCATGCATGGCACCTCCTGCCACTGTATTCAGAGTCCACAGCTGTAAGCACACACATAGATCCCTTTTCTCTGCTCGCAGACCAGGTGGGAGACATGCTTGTGCTCAGTCACACGGCAGACAGGTTGGAGAGCACACACACACACCTGTCCAGGGGCCCACACTAGCAACCTCTGTGACACATCTACCCCCAGGCTTAGAGGGTAGGAGACCTTGGGGGCTTACAGAGGGGGATGGGGTACAGGGGTTGGGGCTGAGGCCAGGCTGTTGCAGGATGGAGCCCCTAGAACGCTGGGTTGGCTGGTGACTCAGGGTTGGCATGACAGCCAGAGTCATTTACCCTTCCACTCGCCCATCATGCTGTCAGCCAGGACAGTAGCATTCCTGTTGCCACCCGACGGCCCATCAGCAGCATAGGGACATGGGGTCATCCCCTGGACTTGCTGCCATGCCTTCTGTGAGGAAAAAATTCCTCATGATGCATGTTAACGTCAGTGAGGAAGATTGCACCGAGGCACATCATGTGGGTGTGGGCCCCTGCCTTGGGGCCTTGGGGGAGATGGGGCTCAACCCCGAAACAGCAGGGTGGTGGGTGGAGAAGCCGAGGAGCAGCATGGGGTCCGTGTGTGGGAGTGACTGAGAGGAGACAGCCAGGCTGAGGGGTGTCTGGCTAAACCAACTTCACAGGGTCTTTGCTGCAGGCAGACAGGGTGATCAGACATCACCTGGGGATGGTGGAGAATGAGGGACCCCACTGGATGTCATTAAGGGTGAGCAGATATCCAGGGTGTGGGGCTCTGCCTAAAAGGACTTAGGTTCTTTATAAAATTGGACCATGTAAGCCAGGTGCAGTGGCTCATGCCTGTAATCCCAGCACTTTGAGAGGCTGAGGCAAGAGGATCTCTTGAGGCCAGGAGCGTGAGACCAGCCTGGGCAACATAGCAAGACTCCATCTCTAAAAAATTGAGAATAAAACTGATCCCATCAGACACAACTACAGAAGTGCAAACGTCAGGCCTGGAGGCAGCAATTTGGCAGCAGCCTGAGGGTAGGACTTGTGTCTCCCCGTGTACCTGCCGCCTCCAAGTCCAGATGCACTGGCCGTTCTCACTGGGGCCATGAGCCAGGCAGCACCCAGGGCCCGGCACCCCAGGCCTGGACTCCTGGGCCTCTGCTCGCTCCAGTCTCAGGCACCTTTCCCAGGAGGGGCTCTGGGTGAGTGCTGGCCCTGTAGGTCCCTCGGCCTGTCGAGAGAGCCACCCAGGACAGGGGCTTCAGGCCTCCAGGCACTCTCGGCTCAGGAGGCCCGACCTGGTTTCCTGCCTTCCAACAGAGGGCCAGATCTGATAGGGCAGCATTCCTCTCGCAGAGCATTCCCGGGGCGGCTGCTCAGCACCAGGCCCCGCTGGGAGTCTCAATGGGCAAAGGTGCCCAGAGTCCAGCTGCCTCCCCCGCAGGACCCCAGGAGCATGGCCTGTGCTGCCAGGTGGCCTTGGAAGAACACAAAGAGCTGTTTGTCTTCAGGCTCAGGTGAGGAGGAAGGGCCTGCCGGGAGGCTGAAGCCAGACTTTGACTCCTTCTGACCCCACTCAGCTTCAGCTGGTGTCTCCCCTTTCCCAGCCTCAGCTTCCCCACTGCCATCCATCCACTCAGTCAGTTTTTCCCAGAGTGGTCACTCATGGACTCTGTTATCCTGCAGGGGCTCGAGCCTCCGCCCTGCCCAGGAGGAGCCCACAGTCCGGAGGGAACGCGGGCAGGCAGCCGTGGGTGAGGCCCAGAACAGAGGGCGTGGGGAGCTGTCAGCATCCAGAGCTGCAGTCAGGGAAGGGGACCCAGGTGAGGGGACCTCTGAGATGGACTTTGTAGTGTGACTAAGAGTTCACAAAGTGAGAAGCGTGTTCCCTGCCAGAGGACAGTCCTCAGGGGCCTGTGGTTCCAGGGTCCCATGACTAAAGCTTGTGCCCAGGAGAGATGAACAGGGACAGGGCAGATGGGGCCAGGAGGCTTCCACAGGGTAGAAGCTTTGGTTACAATGCCCATTCCTCTTCCTACAAAGCAGTGGTCCATGGGCCAACCCTCCCACACCCCCTGTATCTGTCAGGCTTCGCAACAGCCCACAGGGACACACAGAGCCCCTGACCAGTATCTCAGCTCCTGTCCCCAGGCATCCCAGTGCATGGAGGCTTCAAGAGGCAGAAGCCCTGTGTTTGGGAGCAGGCCTACTGGGGACCACTAAGAGTCGGGGTCCCTCATAAGCAGCCTCGGAGGCCCAGGCCATTCAAACACAGGAGCCAGGCTGGTGGACAGGGCCACAGCCCAACCCAGAGTCTCCTAGCACTGGGCTTGGGCCCCCGCTTCCTCCAGGGGAGGCCAGGTGGATGACTGAATCCCATTTGTCCCCTCCAGTGCCTCCCCTGTCCCATGGGTCCTCCTTCACCCTTCACAGCCTCAGTGTCCTCATCTGGGAGATGAGCTGCCAGCCCCTCACATACAGACTGCAAGCCATCTGCCACACTGCGGGAAATCTCTATTTCCTGGGCTCTGCAGTGTGGGGATGAAAGCAAGGAGACAGACGAAGAGGAGGGGCCCTGAGATGGGCCCTTAACCCTTGGTGCAGGCCACAGCTAGATTGGCGTGCAGGGCTCAGGCCCAGGACTCTGTATCCAGCTGACCCCCACAGGATGTTCTTGTAGCCTCCCCAGCAACGGGGAGCTCCCACCTCCTGGGACAGCCCATGGCTCTGGGGTCACCATCCCACAAGTCAGCTCTGCCCAAGATGGGGGCCACTGGCTCCTGGCTGGGGATGGGCCTGAGGTGGAACCAGGGCTGTCTCCTCCCTCCAGGCTGAGTGACTCTGGACCTGGCTGTTTCCAGGGATAGAGCCCCATTGCCTGGCTCAGCCAGCCTCATGGCTGTCTAAAGAATGCATGGATGAATGAACGAATGATTGACAAAACAAATGAATTAATAAATTAATGATTAACTGAACAAATGAATGAATACATGAACTAGTGATTAATCAAATGAGTGAATGAACTAATGATTTACTCAAATTAATGAATGAACAAATTAATGATTGGACAAACGAACAAAGAAATGAATGGATAAATACACAAATAAACAAGTGACTGAACTGATTGGATGAATAAACAAAGGAATCAATGAATGAACAAATGATTGAACAAAGGAATGAAAGAATGATTAATCAAACAAATGCATGAATGAATTAATGATTTACTGGGCAAATTAATAAATGAATGAACACGTGCTGGAACAAAGGAACAAATGAATTGATAAATGAACTAAGGAGAAAATGAGTGAATGGCTGAATGAATGAACAAATGAATGAGGCACCTGGCCAGTGAGGAGTGAATGCATTTGTCCCTTCAGCAGATATCTGACCACCAGGGTCAGCGTTGCTAACAGGCCAGGGCCCAGCTCAAGTCCCTGTTTCCTTTTCTGAGGAGTATCCCTGGGGTCTCATCCTCTCAGTGATTCAAGGACCCTGCCTTTGGCCCAGTCCCCCAGCCAGCACTGGAAGGGTCCCACCTGCCTCCTTCAAATAGCCCCCATGTACACCCATGGGTCTTCTCCCTTACCTCTCCACCCTGAGGTGGGTGGCAGGATGTAAGAGAGCTGACCACCACCACCCCAGGGATCCCACACATTGTAAAAAAAAAAAAAAAATAGTGCCTCAGTTTCCCCACCCCATTACCCTCCTTAGGAATTTCTATGAAGCTTACATGGGGTGGTGCACACATGGCACACACACGGACAGACACATACAGCCACACAGTCACACACAGACCAGGTAGTCACGCACTGAACCATAAAACCACACATAAGACCACTGAGGAGCCCGGGGCAGAGGACAGCCTGCCTGTGGGCAGCCCACACATTGATGGCTTCCTCCGGCCCACAGTGAGCAAGGCCCAGGCCCCTGGGCAGACACACACAACGAGAGGATGGACAGGTGGACAGTGGCAAAGGAAGGACTGGATCCCTGGATGGCTACCTGGCGAGTCAGGCAGGCGGTGTGGGTGGGGTGGGGGTCATAGTGGGAGGTGGGTGGATGAATCCTGGGAAGTAGATTGATGGGGCTGGTTTCTACCATGGGAGACACCACAAAGCTTCAAGCTTGGCTTGGGAGGCTGGGCACAGAAGCCCATCCTTGTCCTGGCTCTGCAGACCCCACTGTCCCTGCCAGCCCTACCCTCTGCACCTCCCAGTCCCTTCAGATATTTCAGTCCCCAGGTGAGTGCGTCTGTCTCCTGACACAGGTGCTCCTGCACACACACGTTCTCATGCAGCACACCCAAGCGCAGGCTTATGCAAACAGGCTACCTCTCACAGCTAACGTAGGTCAAGTGATAGTGGGCCAGGGGGTGCAGGTGGCAGAGCCGGAGATTGGGTCTCAGAGAACCACAGGGGAATGGCCAGAGCAGGGGGAGGGGCCAGGATGGGAGGAAGGGAGGGGTAGCTCCAACAGGTCACAGGTTGTATCCCCCCTGCCTGGCCACTGACACAAGGGACCGGAGAGGGAGCACGGGGCGGAAGCGCAGGGCAGTGGGCCAGGCTGAGGACCTTCTGCTGCCCTAGGGAGAACCATCCCCAGCCAGTCCCTGGGTGACGGGCCCTCCCCTAGATGCCACTGGTTCACCCCTGCTCTCCCCAAAGTCATGTCCTAGGCACCCCTGCCTTCTGTCACCTCTCCTTCCCTTGCAAAGTGTCAGGTACCTGTGCTCACGCCAGGCTCGGCAGCCCCCAGTCTGCTTTCCCGCTCTCTCTTTCAGTCTGTCTCTGTTTCTGTCTCTCTGTCTCTGTCTCTACCTCTCTGCCACTCTCTGTCTCCGTCTCTGTCTCTCTGCTTCCCCGCTCTGTCTCTGTCTTCCCCTCTGTCTCTCACTCTCTGTCTCCCTCCATCTTTCTCTGTCTCTCTCATTTCCTCTGCCTATCTCTTCCTCTCCCTGTCTCTGTCGGTCTCCCGGCATGTCCCTCCTGCTAGTGTCTATGTCCAGCTGTTTTCCTCTGGCTATGTGAGGGCAGTGGCGAGTGTGGGGGCGTCCCGTGCTGCTCTGCTGTTGGAAGTTCCTTCATCCAGGGCTGAGAATGTGCTTGGGCCAGGGGTAGGAGGCGGGGCGCAGGCAGCCTGCAGTCCCACAGGAACTCATGCAGGGAAAACTGAAGCTGAAGGGCCCACACACCCACCTTGGCTGTGGGACGGAGAGAAGCCCCACCGGGGGACACCTCCGCCAGGCAGCCCAGCATGAACCTCTTTTCCACGCACTTCCCGGACTTCCACAGCCTCCCCACAGCCCTAGGTCACTGGCCTACACCCCACCATGCCGGGACCAGACCCCAGGATGCCTCCCACCTGAAAATGGCCTTGAAACACATGCCTCGGTCACACTTAGGACAGACTGCAGGCAGGGCACCAGCCTGGTGCCACAGCCCACCAACAGCGTGTGGCCAGGCCAGAGCACAGGCCCACAGACCCACCGGAGCCCTGCTCAATGTCCCTTCCTCAGTGTCAGCCCACAGAGGCTGGTGGCGATGGAAGCAGGAGAGACAGGACAGTGAGACAGACACATAGGGACAGACAATATCAGTGTCCTGTCTCCACAGGATCCTCATGTCCATGAAGTGACCTGGGCCACGCATCCCCTCAGTGTTCTGTCTTTCCACAGTGTCCCCATGCCCACGGTGTGGGGGAACCTGGGCCATGCGTCCCCTCCACATCCTGTCCCTCCATGGCATTCCCGTGTCCACAGGGAGACCTGGGCCACATGTCCCCTCCACGTCCTGTCTCTCCACAGCATTCCCATGTCAATGTGGGGAACTGGGCCACACATCACTTCCAGGTCCTATCCTGTCCATGCCCTGTGCTCCTGCCTTTGGTGCTGTAACTTTCAATTTCTTGGCCCAGTTCCAGGCTTGTCAACAGCCTCTGGCAGTCAGGAAGTGGACATTCTCAGAAGAGGATCAGGCACGGTGCCCATTGGGTCTGTGTAGTTATGTTGTGCCAACTATTTGCTTTTCCCTCCATTTAGGCTCAGTCTTATGTAAAAGATTCCCAATTGCACAAGAACCTGGCTGGTCTTTCCAGGTGGGTAACTGGGAGCGGGAGGGCCCCAGCCCTTTTTCTTTCAGGCCTTTGAATTGGTAGAAGCTCAGCATCCATCAGGAGGGATCTTCAAGTGACCTTGGAGCTCACAGACCCCAGCAGAGACCCCCCCCAGCCAGCCCTCCTGGTTACCTCCCCGGCCCAAAAGGTCCATCGGGGGTTGGCCCTGGGAGTCAAGGCAGCTGCGATACCTCCCCCTGCAGCGCTCCCCTTTCTGGGGAGCCTGAACCAGACCCAGCCTCTCCCAAGCTCCTGGCCAGCCCTCCAGCTCTGACCCAGTGAGCTTGACGTCGTGAATTCAGCAGCATTTCCGTGAGTACCCCTCCTCCCCTGTCCCAGCCACCATGCTAGACAGAGCAGTCTGTGTGGCTGCCTAGCCTCCTCCTTGGCTGCACCCAGGGCACATCAGGCCTCATGTCCACAGCCAAGCCCCTGCTGGGGACATGCACTGGGACATTCTGGGAAGCCTACGGGTCTCAAAAAGCCCCTCTCCCATGGGCATCATCCCCGAAGGCACCCTGCCCGGGATAGACATGTTGTCTCTGAGAGTGGCACCTAGGCCTGGGCAGGCAATCCCAGGAAGCTGCCTGCAGGAGGAGGTGGCACACTTGAGTCATTTGTGATGGGAGTTCCACCTGCAGGTGAGAAGGCCAGGAGGATCCAGGCAGAGTTCCCGGGCCTGGACAGCATGTGAGCCATAGGCAAGGCAGGAACGCTGGCCTCAGGGGTCAGAACATTGTCAGGGGAACAGATGGAGGGGCAGACTTGGGGCAGGTGACCGCCCGAGGAAACTGAAGTCCAGCCCTAGGTCCAGGCATTAGGGAGAAGGTGGGTAGGGACAAGAAAATGGGGACCAGCCTCACAGTGGAGAAGCTCCAGAGGAGGGTGGGGTGCCCATGACAGAGCCCCAACTCCTGTGAGGGCACAGCTCCACCCCCCGCCCCCCAGGCTGAGCCCACTGCCCATCTCCAGCATCCCCAGGGATGGGAGAGGAGACTCCAGGTGGGAAGAAGCCCCTGATCCGAGGCTGCTCCTAGGGGAACAGGGACGGCTTACCCTGACCCCTGATGGCCAGGCCAGGCGAGTCTTTGTCTCTCTCTGTCTGTGTGTGTCTCTGCCTCTGACTCTCTTTGTTTCATTCTGTCTTTGTCTCTTTTTGTCTCTGTCTTTCTGACTTTGTGTCTGTCTCTGTCTTATTCACTGTCTGTGAGTGTGTGTGTATATGTGTGTGTGTGTCTCTGTGTGTGTCTCTGGGTCTCCCTGGTGGCCTGGGGAGGTCCTGTGGGTGGTGTGACCTGGTTGAGCCTGGTCGGCAGGGGGAGGGGCTCTCCAGCTGACCCTGGCCTCTTGGGCCTTGGTCTCCCTACCCGTGCATTGAGGAGAAGAGTCATCGGTCCAGGAGAACAGACCTCCTGCCGTCCAGAGGCTGGGGGCCCAGGGCCACATGTATAGGCCAGGACAGTGGGCAGAGGACTCCATCCTAGAACTCTCAGGAGAGCATCAAGCAGGGGGTGGAGCTGACCAGGAAGGGAGGCAGCTTCGCATTGCCTCTAACACCCAACCTGAGAGAGCAACCAATCCCCAAGCCGTGACCAGGGCAGCAGGGGCCAGGCAGGGCTCGGGAACCCAGGACATGCCAGCCTGGCCTGGCCTGTGGTGCCACCAGACCCCCATGCCTGGGTTGTGTTGGTGCTCCTGCCATCCTCTCCTCCAACCCCACTGTGGGCACCAGTGGGGCGGGGATGCCTGATGGTGAGTAAGGAGGGGCTCCCCACACCCCAGGCTGAGGCTGGGGGCTCCAAGGAGACCCAAGACAGTGTGGGGCAGTGGGGGAACTGGAAAGCCGGCATACCCCCACATCCTACAGCTCCGAGGAAGACCTGTCCCTCCCTGGAAGGTGGTCCTGACCCATAGCCCTTGAAATTTGAGCCTAAAAGAATCTAGAGCCAGGGCCCGGCCTCTGCTCACAGTCAGGCACCTGGGCAGTGCAAACCCCAGGGTGGGACCCTGGCCACCTCGCAGACCCACCCCACACACAGCTGGCTCTGGAGCCCCACCTGGGCCATTCACAGACTGGCCAGGCCCTGGACGGTGACTGGAAAGGGGCGCCCCTCCTCCCATACAGCCAGACCCCTCAGCCGAGAAGGTGCAGCCCCACGGGCACCACAGGGTACCCCTTGCCCAAAGGCCTCCATGTGGAAAGGAAAGCAACACCTCATGGCAGGAGAGGAGCCCATGCCTGCCTGGGGTGTGGGGGATGCAGCCCCACCCTGGGGTCTTGGAAACATGGACTTACCCTCGGGTCTGGGGGACGTGGCACCACGCTGGAGTCTGAGGGATGTGGCCCCACCCTGGGGTCTGAGGGACACAGCCTCACTCTGGAGTCTGGAGGACATGGCCTACTCTGTGGTCTGGGGGATGTGGCCCTACCCTAGGGTCTGGGAAGTGTGGCCCTTCCCTGGGGTCTGGGGGACATGGCACTGCCCTGGGGTCTTAGGGATGTGGCCCCTCTGGGGTCTGGGGGACACAGCTTCACCCTGGGTTCTGGGGGACATGGCCCTGCCCTGGGGTCTGGGAGACATGATGTGACCCTACCCAGGGGTCTGGGGGATGTGGCCCGGGGGATGTGGCCCCGCCCGGGGGCCTGGAGTACACAGCCTCACCCAGGGGTCTAGGGGATGTAGCTTCACCTTGAGTCTGAAGACACAGCTGTGATCACAGGGCTGGCAGCTCCCAGAGACCTAGTTGCACCCAACCTTGGCTCTGCCCTGGTCCTCTCTGGGCTGTGACCTGAGCATGTCAGGTGGAGGGGTGACCAGAAGCACACAGCTGGCCAGGCGGGCCATTCCCCGTTCCTGCTAGAGCATTCCCAGCCTTGCTCTAGTCTAGACCCAGCTGTTCATGAACCCTCCGCCGAGGCCAGGTAGCCCTGTGACATCCCGGCTCCCAGCTGCAGTCCTTCCCAGACTGTCATGGGAACAAGGCGGTTGGACCCTCCCTGACCAGGCAGGCCTCGTGGGACCCCCAGCACTGCTCTGGGTCTGCCAAGGGGACTTTGTGGTCTGGGTGCAGATGGGATGGGGTATGCATCCCCACCATGCCACTGGGGCTTGGCACTCTGCCAGTCACCCTCGGTTGGGGGCAGCGGGAGCCAGGGCAGCAGGGGGTTAGCCAGGTGTCAACCAGGGGATCTCCTGGGGTCAGTGGGCACCAGCTGAGGGCAACGTCTCCATGGGATCCTGGATGGAGGCATGTTCCCTGGAAGGTTCACCGTGGCTTCTGTCTGTGCCTGAGCTCCCAAGAGCATCTGGCCCTCGCATTCCACCAGGGGGATAAGAGGGAGGCTCGCACACGGCACTAGCCCTGAACTGGGGAGGATCATTGTCCCCTAAGCCTGAGGTGCTGTTCACGGTGGGTGGCTCTGCAGATGCCCCTGTATGACCTGGTGGGCAGCCACCCTTCCTGCTGTGAGCCTCGGGCACAGTGCCCACAGCCAGCCCTTCTGCGGGGACCGCAGCAGGAGGTCCAGGAGTGGGGCACAGTCCCTGGCAGCTCTTGGACCACCCAACATGGGGTGAGAGGCCCACAAAGCCCTGTCATCTTCACACACAAGGCTGCAGGGACTGGCCTGGGGGCCTGGGCACTCCTCAAGGTCACTCCAAAAGCGCCCTGGCTCCGGTCTGTGTGCATCTGGGAGCCTCAGTGCTCCTCCTGGGCTCTGCTCCCTCCTAGGCTCGAAACTGCCAGGGCACCCTGGGCCGTTCCTCCTAGGATCACTGCCCCCGGGGAGCCCCTGCCTCACCTCTCCCTTTAGGGCCATCTCTGGGAGGGGTGTGCCCAGCAACCCCTGGACAGGAGGAGTGGGCCTACTGTCTTTTTTTGTTCATGTTGCATTGAGCCACATGCATTGGCCAGTGTGGAAAAGGAGCTGAGAGGCCAAGTCAGGATGGGGTCTCTGGGCCCCTGCCATGCCAGCAGGGTTCCAGCCTCCTCCCAGCCCCACGGTTGCTGATTGGTGAGGGCCTCGAGGAACCAGGATTTCCCAGCTCCCCAGTTTAAGTCATACACTTCACAGAGATCAGTCCCACTTCCTCTGGGAGGACGGTGAGGACTCCTGGGAAGATCCTGTCCCACTCCCACCCCAGGCCACAAGGGCCCAGATGCCCCCATAAAACCTTCACAACCTCCATGTGGGCCTGGGTTTCATGTTTGTCCTCGGTATGTAGGCCTGGTTATTTGGCACTGAGGACGCCCCTGGGGCCCCATAAATGTCACTGGCCGCAGACATTCAGTACCTATTTCCGCCATTCAGAGCCGGCCACCCTTCCCAGGCCTTCGCTGTGGGCCAGGTCGGGGGACAGCTTGTTGCTCCTTCCCACTTGCTGTGTGATTCCAGGAGCTCTGGGTCTCTCTGGGCCTTCAGGTGGGCCCAGTGGAAAAAGCTGTGCTCCCAGCTGAATGCCCCTGGTGGGACCCAAGCCCATGCTGGAGGCAGGAGACTAGAGCATCGGAAGTACAGGATCCAAATGCCTGGGGGTCTCCAGCTGCCCATAAAGGAGTCACAGTGACACCTTCTGGCTCCATGCCCACTTCCCTGGGGAAGGGCCCTGTGGCTAGCATGGTGGGCACTGCCTGCCTGCCCTGGCCGAGCTGCACAGGGGACCCACGGCCAGGGAAGCCGACCACGCTATGGACGGATGGGCAGGGCCTGACCCAGCACTGCCCCGGAGGCTCCCAGGAGACTGAAGCTGGAGGGCCCTGGTCTCCATTGCCAGCCACATAAGAGTCCACACCTCCAGCTTCCACATTAACCGAGGCCAAGCAGACAGAAGGGAAGGGAGCCACCAACTCTCAGTGCTAGAACTCCAAGTCCTGCCCAGGCATGGGCTGCCAAGCCTCCCACCACAGTGGATCCCTTAGGAGGCACTCAGCTCGGCAGCTCATGGGGTTTCCTGTCCCTGTGGCCTGGCCCTGTCACCATTCTTCAGCCCCAAGGTCCCTCTGGCAACTCAGCTCCCTCACACTGGCTCCACATAGTGCCTCCCTACCTTCCTGGCCTCTGCTCACCCTGCCCACCACCCTCCTTCTCCTCCCTCCTCCTATTCCCTCCTCCTCACTCCCTCTCTCTACTCCCTCCTCCTCCCACCCTCCTACTCCCTCCTCCCACTCTATCCTCCTACTCCCTCCTCCCTCCCTCCTCCTCCCTCCCTCCTTCTCCCTCCCTCCTCCTCCTCCCTCCTCAACCCTTCTCCCTCCCTCCTTCTACTCCTTCCTCCCTCCTCCTACTCCCTCCTCCCTTCCTGCTCCTCCCTCCTCCCTTCCTTCTTATTCCTCCCTTTCTCTCCTTCCCTCCCACTCTCCTTCCTCCTCCTTTCCTGTTCCTGCCTCTCCCTCTGTCCTCTTCCCTCCTTTTTCCTCCTCTCTCCCTCTTCCTCTTCCCTCCCTCTTCCTCATCCTCCTTCCTTGTTACTCCTCCCTCTCTCTCCCTTTCCCTTCTGCTTCTCCCTTGTCTCCCTCCCTCCTCCTACTTTCCTCCCTCTCCCCTCCCACTCCCTCCCTCCCTCCCTCCTAGAGGCTGCTGTCTTCTGCTACTGTCCTGAGCAGCACAAGACATAACCAGGCCCAGGCCCGTTTGTCTTTTCACAATGGCAGGCTTTTACTGATGCTATTTCAATTAGAAAAGCCACAAGCTGCAAGGAGTTCCCAGGGAGGCAATGCTCCTTAGTACTTCCCATTCACTGGGTTGTCAGCACCGGCACCCAGGCTCAAGTCACCGCACAGGGCAGTGGTTACTGCATACCACGTGTCAAAGCACACTGAAGCCCTGTGTAATGGTATAGATTAAGCATTCCACAACCAAGTGACACCTAACAGCAAGAGAAAAGGGAAGGAAAAGGGGTCAAAAATCTGGTCCAAGGAGAGCCACATGGACAAGCAGCATCCTGGCCTGACCCTAATGGATGTCAGCGTCTTGCAAAGAAGAGACCTTGATATGGGCAGAGACTTGGCCTGCGGATGCTGAGTGCTGACCATGAGTGATAGCAGGATGGCATCTGTTACGATGGCCGCCTCGAGCTGGCGAAGCCGTGTTCTTTTTATGGCCAGAGTCCTTGGCAAAGACGGATGGTAAAGAGTGTGCCTGGCTACACCCTTATCTGGTGGGGGGCAGCCTCTGGATTAGGCGAATGTCTGGTCCCTGCTGGCCTGATGCCCTCTCAAGTGCAGGAGGAAGTCTTCCTAAGAGGGAGTGACTATGTGCAGAGTAACCTGCACACCTGTGCAGCTTGTCCCCTGCCCCACCCACGCCCGAGCAAACCATGCCAGCCTCCCCACCAGCATGCCAGGCCCATGCTAGAGACCCTGGCACCTGGACTCCCAGCCATGCCGAGAGAAGCTTGTTCCTCCCAGTCCCTCGCCAAGGGGCTGCCTCACCCATAGCCCACAGTCGCCTCACCAAGGGTGGCCCACAGCTACCTCATCAAGGGTGGCACCCTGCAGGTCCCTAGGCCTCCTTCTAGATGTGGCCAACACCTGTTCTGCCACCTTGGGGGCCACTGGCTCAGAGTTACAGGGACATCAAGGCTGCACTGGCTGTGTGGGGGGTCCCTGCCACTCTGAGTAGACAGGGATTTAATGTGTGGGCCAAGTGCTTCGAAAGTCCCCAAGGGGCTGGGCACAGTGGCTCATGCCTGTAATCCCCAGCATTTTGGGATGCTGAGGCAGGAGGATTGCTTGAGCCTAGGAGTTCGAGAACAGCCTGGACAACATAGTGAGACCCCCGTCTCTACAGAAAATTAAAAGTTAACTAGGTGCAGTGGCACACACCTGTGGTCCCATCTACTTGGCAGGCTGAAGTGGGAGGATTGCTTGAGCCCAGGAGTTTGAGGCTGCAGGGAGCTCTGATTGCATCACGGCACTCCAGCCTGGGCGACAGAATGAGACCCTGTCTCAAAAAAGTACATAAATAAAATAACAGGACCTAAGACCATGCCATGGGCCCCTACACTTAAAGAATAAACTGTGTTCTAACCGTGTTGCAAGGGTTTTGTTTTTCTCCAGCAGCCAAACAAGCACTGGCCTCCAGCTAAGCAACGTTAAGACAACTGCAGCTTACCCAGCTCACAGTGGCTGACTCTCCGACCCCCTGCTCCACCAGCCATGACGGCAGCGTTCACTGGACAGGACACTGACTTCAGGAGCTTTCTCCTGATGAGAGACCACGACCTGGTCCTGGTCAGTTTACAGAGGCTGTGCACTTGAGCACCTTTGAGCCCTGGAAAGACCTAATTGGAATACATTCACATGTGAAGCCTCCACCCCAAGGTAAGCATGTGTCACATGTCACATGCATGTGTGTTCCATGAACATGTGTGAGGGCCGCCCTCATGGATCTTCATAGCCCTTCTGTAGCCTGTGGAATATGTGTGTTTAGCCCCTGGACTGCACACCCTTCTCCATTCTCTGACTCCTCCCAACCAGCTCCTCCTCATTGTCTGTACTGCCCCTGCACGACTCCCCAGAAGCTGCTCTGGCCACACGCAGGCTGGCCAATGACCTCCAAGGCCAAGTCCACCTGCTGAGTTCTTCCTTCATCATGCTCACCGCCAGTCTCCTTGTCCACAGCCTCTTCCACCATTAGAATGACTTTCAGAAAATCAAAACTAAACAGTATTGACTGGTGTCATGTATTTATAAAAATCAAGCAAAATATAAATGCACCATGAGAGTAAAACACGACCCCAGATTCCTTCCCTGAGAAGTAAACTGTGCTAACCCTATGTGAAATTTAATCCAGCCCTCCCCCATGCATTCTGTAGGATCCTGGGGTTAACATACAGGCCAAGAGACTTACAGTTTATTTAATTGTAGGGCCACCTTAAATGAATAGTGTTGACTGTAAATATGTTCTTTAAATTACGGGAAGGAAGGAAGGAGAAAGAGAGAGAGAAAGAGGAAAAAAGAAAAAAGAAAGGAAGAAGAGAGGGAGGGGGAAAGAAGAGAAAGAGAGGAAGAAAAGAAATAAAAGAAGGAAAAGAAAAAAGAGGTGGGGGGAGGAATGAAGGAGAAAAAAGAAAATATGAAAGGAAAAATGAAAAAAGAAGGAAGGGAGGGAAAGAAAAAGAAAACCAAGAAAAAAGGGAAAGAAGAAAGAAAGAAGGGAGAGAGGAGGTAGGGAGGAGGGGAGGGAGGGAGAAGGGAAGAAGGAAGGGAGGAGGGGAGGAAGGAGGGAAGGAGGGGAGGGAGGAGGGAAAGAAAGAGGTAAAGGAGGGGAGGAAAGAGGGAAGGAACGAGGGAGGGAAGGAAGGAGGGGAGGAAGGATGGGAGGGAGGAAGGAGGGGAGGAAGGAGGGAAGGAAGGAGGGGAGGAGGGAAGGAAGCAGGGAAGGAAGGAGGAGGGAAGGGAGGAGGGGAGGAGGGGAGGGGAGGAGGGGAGGAGGGAAGGAAGGAGGAAGGCAGGAGGGAGGGGAGGAGGGAAGGAAGGAGGGGGGAGGAGGAGGGAAGGAAGGAAGGAGGAAAGGAGGAGGGAGGTGAGAAGGGAAGGAAGGAGGGAAGGAGGAGGAGGGGAGGAAGGAAGGAGGAAAGGGAGGAGGGAAGGGGGAAGGGAGGAAGGAAGGGAGGAGGGGGGAGGAGGGAGGGGAGGAAGGAAGGAGGGAAGGGAGGAGGGAGGTGAGAAGGGAAGGAAAGAGGGAAGGGAGGAGGGAAGGGAGGAGGGAAGGAAGGAGAGAGGGGAGGAGGAGGGAAGGAAGGAGGGAGGGGAGGAGGAAGGAAGGAGGAAGGAAGGGAGGGGAGGAGGGAAGGGAGGAAGGAAGGAGGGGAAAAAGAAGGGAGAAAGGAAGGAAGGGAGGAGGGGGAAGAGGGAGGGGAGGAGGGAAGGAAGGAGGGGAGAAGGAGAGGATGGAGGAAGAGAGAAAGGAAGGAAGGAGGGGAGGAGGGAGGGGAGGAGGGAATGAAGGAGGGGAGTAAAGAGGGGAGGAGGGAAGGAAGGAGGGGAGAAAGGAAGGGAGGAGGGGAGGGGAGGAAGGAAGGAGGAAAGGGAGGAGGGAGGTGAGAAGGGAAGGAAGGAGGGAAGGGAGGAGGGAGGGGAGGAAGGAAGGAGGAAAGGGAGGAGGGAGGTGAGAAGGGAAGGAAAGAGGGAAGGGAGGAGGGAAGGGAGGAGGGAAGGAAGGAGAGAGGGGAGGAGGGAAGGAAGGAGAGAGGGGAGGAGGGAAGGAAGGAGGGAAGGAAGGGAGGGGAGGAGGGAAGAGAGGAGGGAAGGGGGAAGGGAGGAAGGAAGGGAGGAGGGGGAAGAGGGAGGGGAGGAGGGAAGGAAGGAGGGAGGGGAGGAAGGAGAGGATGGAGGAAGAGAGAAAGGAAGGAAGGAGGGGAGGAGGGAGGGGAGGAGGGAATGAAGGAGGGGAGTAAAGAGGGGAGGAGGGAAGGAAGGAGGGGAGAAAGGAAGGGAGGAGGGAAGGGAGGAGAGGAGGAGGGAAGGAAGGAGGGGAAAAAGAAGGGAGAAAGGAAGGAGGGGAGGAGGGGAGGGAGGAGGCAGGAGGTGAGGGAGGAGGGCAGGAAGAAGGGGAGGAAGGAGGGGAGGAAGGAGGGCAGGAAGGAAGGGAGGAGGGAAGGGAGGAGGGGGGAAGGAGGGAGGCAAGGCAGGCAAGTGAGAAGATTATCAGGAAGGATCACCGAGGGACCCTGAGACAAATCTTTAACATGTCAGATACGTGTTGTTAAACAATCCTTCTTCTGGCTGGTGGGGGTGGCTCATGCCTGTAATCCTAGCACTTTGGGAGGCCAAGGTAGGTGGATTACGACGTCAGGAGTTCAAGGCCAGCCTGGCCAACATGGTGAAACTCCGTCTCTACTAAAAATATAAAAATTAGTCAGGCATGGTGGTGCCTGTAATCTCAGGTAGTTGGGAGGCTGAGGCAAGAGAATTGCTTCAACCCGGAAGGCAGAGGTTGCAGCGAGCCAAGATCACACCACTGCACTCCAGCCTGGGTAACAGAGCAAGACTCCGTCTCGAGGCGGGGTGCGGGGAGGGAATCCTTCTTCCATTAAAATAAATGGGAGGATAGGAGCCAAGATAGGAGCCTTTCAGCCCATGCTGGAGGCTCCTGCTGCAAGCAGCCCAGCCCCAGGAGTCACTGTGCTGCGGGACTGTGACGCTGAGAGGTTTCTGCTCCGTTCCTCCGTTCCTCCGGGGTTCAGTCCTCGGGGGATGGTAAGTGGGCTCCGACTCACCCACCCTCAGCCCAGCCTCCTCCCTAGATGTCTCCACGTTGAGGTCTTTATTTTTATCTTAACACAAGGACCTGCTTTGTTTGTTTGGTTTTGTTTTGCACAGAGACTCACACAGACTGGCTGTCAGGCCATGGCTATCCCTACCTCTCTACCTCCCTGCCCTGGCTGCAGGGCCAGCCCTGCTGCAGCTGCCGCCTAATTCCCTTCCTCACCACCCAGAGGAGCTGCTCCTTGGGACCTCCAGAATTCCTCTCCTTGGTTTGTTCTCTTGTTTTGTGAAGCACACCCTCAAATAGTTGACTGGAAAAGATGTGAGGGTGGTGAACTTTTCTGGAATTTGCCTGCCTGAAAATGTCTTTATTCTAGTTTTTTAAAAGCAAGTCTGGCTAGGTGTGGACATCTAGGTTGCAAATGACCCTCCCTACAAGTTTGCAAGGGGCTGCTGCATTTCAGCCCAGCATCCCTGCTGCAGATGACAGGCCTAATACTCCAGGCTTGATGTGCACATCAGTTAGGAACAACTTGGGTGGCAGATGACAGAAAACAGCCAACTCTAGCTTAAACAAACACACTTTCATTTGTTTTAAATCACACACACAACAAAAGCTAGGATTTGGCCTGGTGTGGTGGTTCATGCCTATAATCCCAGCACTTTGGGAGGTTGAGATGGGAGGATCACTTGAGCTCAGGTGTTTGAGATCAGCGTGGGTAACATGGTACGACCCAGTCTCTACCAAAAACACAAAAATGAGCTGGGCATGGTGGTGTCTGCTGTCTTTATAAAGCTCATATAAAGCTGGTGCCTGTGGTCCCAGCTACTTGGGAGGCTGAGGTGGGAAAACAGCTTGAACCTGGGAGGTTGAGGCTGTAGTGAGTCAAGCCCTCACCACTGCACTCCAGCCTGGGCGACAGAGCCAGAACCTGTCTCAAAAAACAAAATAAAACAAAACTAGGGTTCATATGAGAGCACCACGAGGTCACTGGAGCCTTTTGTATTTTTGCTCTGTCATCCGTAATGGGTCGCTTCCCTACTCATGATCTCAAAACGGCTGCGGTGACTCCACCATCACATCCCGTGTCCTATGCAGGAAATGGATGCAAGGGAAAATATGTGCTGAGCAAAATGGGCATGCTTTCAGCAAAGCTTTGCCTGCTTGCTGGAGAAGAGACCTTCTCGCTGTAGGAATTTATCATGACATCTCATTGGCCAAAACGGTGTCAAGTGCGCACCATAGATTCTCCCACAGCCAAGGAAAAGTTGACCTATTTCGTTCTCACTAGATTTCTTGGGCTTTATATTTCCAATCTTTATTGGAAATAATTACTTCATTGGCCATATTTTTGTTTTCAGTAGTTTACTTTTTTGTTTTATTGTTCCTTTTTCATAGATCATTTTCTTTTTCTTCTTCTTTTTCTTTTTTTTTGAGACAGATTTCACTCATGTTGCCCAAGCTGGAGTGATTTGACAATGGTGTGATTTCAGCTCACCACAACCTCTGCCTCCCAGGTTCAAGTGATTCTCCTGCTTCAGCCTCCCGAGTAGCTGGGACTACAGGCATGCACCCAACCATGCCTGGCTAATTTTATATTTGTAGAAGAGACAGGGTTTCTCCATGTTGGTCAGGCTGGTCGCAAACTCCCAACCTCAGGTGATCCGCCCGCCTCGGCCTCCCAAAGTGCTGGGATTATAGGCGTGAGCCACTGCGCCTGGCAGATGATTTTCTTTCTTTTCTCCCTCCCTCTTCCTTCCTTCCTTCCTTCTTTCCTTCTTTCCTTCTTTCCTTCCTTCCTTCCTTTTCTTTTCTTCCTTCCTCCCTTTTGAGACAGAGTAGTGGCATGATCTTGGCTCACTGCAATCTCACGTCAACCTTCTGGGTTCAAGCGATTCTTCCACCTCAGCCTCCAAGTGACTGGGACTAGCAGCACCCAGCACCTGTAATTTTTAAAATTTTTTTTGCAGAGAAAAGGTCTTGCTATGTTGCCCAGGCTGGTCTTGAACTCCTGGACTCAAGCAATCCTCTGGCCTCGGTCTCCCAAAGTGCTGTGATTACAGGTGTGAGCCAATGCCCCAGATGGTATTTTTTCCCCAGGTTTTCCTAATGATACTTACTAGAGTTTATTTAAAACTCTTGTCTCTGCCCTGGATTATTTGTTTCTTTCAGCATCATTTTCTGGTCTGTCTCCCTGCAGCACCCACATTGATTCTGCGGACACATAATCAGACCACATCTCATTTCTGCCTCAAACCCCTGACCTCCAGAAAGCAAGGAAGTCCTCAGAGACTCAAAGAATCACAATGGCATTGCATTGAAACAGAAGGAAGGACCCATGCATCTTTAGCAATACTAAAAATCAAACACAAATAAGGGAGGGAGAGTTTTCTTTCCTGAATGATGACATCTCATCGGTGTAGCAGGGGAAACGAGAGAGCTTGAAGTGCTGATGTCAGGACTGAAGCAGGAGCATCCGTGGGGCCCAGGAGCATCGCCATTCAAGGGCAGCTAACTCTTCACCTACGGAAGCAGGCAGTCCCTGAGGACGAGGCACGGCCTTGACTGGAGACTGGATTCAGGAAACACACAAAAACAAGAGCAGCTCAAAGGAGCACCATGGGAGGGAGGATAGGACAGGACAGTGCAAACGCTGTGGGCCCCAGCCCATCCAGCCACACTGTCACATGTGAAAGGAGAATGCTGATTCGCCTACGGTACCAGATGCCTATAACTTCCTCTCTAAGGGGCCAAAAAGCAAAAAGACATGCATCTTGTTTTTAGAGACAGAAGAGAAGAGAGATCAAATGACTACAGCTCATCCTGGAACAACGTGGAGGTTAGGGGCGCCAGCCCCCATGTAATTGAAAATCCCCACATAAGTTTTGACTTCCCTGGAACCAAACTGCTAACAGCCTCCTGCTGATTGGAAGCCTTGAGGAGAACGTGAACAGGTGATTAGCAGGCATTCTGCATTATCTGTGTCACATACTGTGTTCACACAATACAGCAAGCTAGAGTCTAGAAACCTTAGTGGGCAAATCCCAAGGAAGAGAAAACGTACTTCCTCCTCCCTGCATGGAAGGGATCCTCCTAAAGGCCTTTGTCTTCCTGATCTTCATGCTGCAAGGCTGAGGAGGAGGGAGGGGACTTGGCCTCACTGTCTCAGGGGTGGCAAAGGCAGGAGAAAATCCACATGGAAGGGGCCCACACAGGGCAAACCCATGCTGTTCAAGGGCCAGCTGTAAATGTGAACAGCTGCTGAATCCCGATGCAGGACGCTGGCCGCCATGGCAGACAGTCCCTCAGGCATCCTGTGACCCCTGCGTCCCAGGCTCCTGCCCTGACCTGCTTCCTGCCCAGCAGAGCACAGCAGCGGCGCCTGCCCCATCCCACCCTACCCAACCCTGCTGGCAGCTCCACAGACTTCAAGGCCCCTCCTTCCAGCAGACTTTCTCCATCACCCCCACCTTGGGAAGCGGAGGAAGCGCCCTTCAGAGAGGCCCTCATGGCAGGGAGCTGAGGATGGCCTCCGGGGACAGCTCCCGAGGACCCAGGTCCTCCCTCTGACAGGGCACGGTGCCTGGAAGCAGAACCTGCCCCAGGCGAGCCTCAGGTGAGACCCTGGCCCTGGCTGACACCACATCCTCAAGAGACCCCGGGTCTGAGGCCCCAGTCACCTGAAATGGGTGCTGATAAGCCTGTGTAGGTGAAAACCCATGCATGTGCACTCACCTGTAACCCAGCCCTGGACAGATCCAGGGCGCCTGTGAGAGCCACCGCTCCCTTCCACAGCTTAGGACTTGCTGCAGAAGGCAGGGAGGACTAGCTGCAGAGCTAAGGCTACCCCTGGAGGCCTGGCCTGGGACACGCCCCACCCCAGCCGCCTCCCCTGTCTCTTCCCTCCTCTCCCTCTTCCTCTTTTAACTCCCCTCCTCCATCCTCTCCTCTCTCTCCTCTCCCCTCCTCCTTTCCCCTCCCTCCCTGCTGGGGAGGCCTCAGCCTCTGGCTGGTAAGCACAGCAGGAGCCCCCAGCTGTTGCCATGGACATGGGCCCAACACAAACACAGGATGCTAGGCTCCCCTGCCAGCCCTGGACCCCCCACCTCCAGTCTGGCCCTGTGCAGGGTTGGGTGGGCAGATGAGGTCATTGCCATGGGAGCCCCCTCTGCAGGGCTGCAGGGGGAGTGTTTATTTGGTCGTTTCCCTGGCAATCTCCTGGACCCCTGCTCCACTCCGTCCACCATCCACAGGGGCATTCCAGCAAAGCCGCACAGCCAGGCCCCGCTGACCCTGGTGCCTACACCAGCCCCTCCACCTGGCCTGGCCAGCCCCACAGCAGACCCCTGCCCAGAATCCCAGGCTATCAGACAGGGGCTGCCTCCTAAGGGGTGGATGGGGAAGCTAAGGCCCTGGAGCCCGGCAGAGGCAGGACCAGGCAAGGTCAGGACTCTGGTCCCCAGCCTAGGCCCTCTGCAGCCCCCAGCAGTGTCCTGTTCTTTCCCGATCAGCCCCCTGGGCCTGGCTGACCTAAGGCCACCTCCAGGGAGGTGACAGCTCTGCCCAGCATCTGCTCCTCCTGGGCCAGCCAGCCGCTGTATGCACTGGGCAGTGGGCGGGAGGGGCTTCCGAGGAGAACAGAGGCTGCAGAGAGAGCGAGCCCAGTGGGACTTAGAGGAGCAGGGGCTCTAGTGCATGTCAGGGGCACTAAGAAGATAGGCAGCGTGGTCGGGGGACGAGATGCAGGACAGCTCGAGGCCACCCCCTTGTGAACAGCCACCCCTGGCCCCAGGATGAGGCCCACCCACGTGAACAGGCCCCGGTAACAGTGTGCATGCAGACAAGGTGAACCCCTGGGACCCCAGGCCCCAATGCAGGGGCTGCGGCCTGTGTAGCCAGATGGGACAGGGAGTGAGTTTGAGCCTCCCACACCTCCAGACTCCTGCATCCCGGGGCCTCCTGGGCCACCTCCTTCTACCCTGACAGCAGCTGCCTCATGAGCTGGCCCTAGAGCACCTGCATGTGCAGCCAGACCCATGGAGGCAGTGAGGACATCATCCTGGGGTCCCTAACAGTTCCTAAGGTCCATGGCACAGGAAGGGCAACACAGGACCCCACCACGGCCTCTCTGGGCTCTGGGGCACCAGACTCACTCTTTGCACCTTCCCCTCCTCCTCCTTGTCCCTCCTCTTCCCTCCTCCCCTACTCCTTCTCCCCTACTCCTTCTCCCACCTTCTCCTTCTCCCCTACTCCTTCTCCCACCCTTCCCCCTCCTCCTCTCCACCTTCTCCCTCCGTCTCTGAAGTCAGTCTGGAAGGCCAGGCAGGATCCCACCCAAACCTTCCTGCTGTACACCCCAGGTCCTTCTGAGACATTACCTAACCGCGCCTTCTTACCTAATCCCCTAGCCATCCCCTGCCATGCCTGGAGGGGAGCCAGATGACTGCCACCGCCCCAGCCGCATGGGCCTAGCCAGCCTGGGCTCAAGCCTGGGCTTGCCTCTGGCCACCTGTGTGTCCTGGACTTGTCTCCCACCTGTGAATGGCACCTGAGACTGCTCGGCTAAAGTAGCTCCATGCCCTGTGGGCCCTGCTTTCCTCACCCCCGCAAGCCAAGATGGGGATGCCCTGTCGTCCAGAAACTGCCCAGGAGCGTCTGACCTGTGCTCGAGCAGGTGAGGAAGCACCTTGCGGATTCCAAGGTGTCTCCACTCACCTGGTGGATGTCGTTGGATAGGGTGGGCCCAGGGCCAGTGGGAGCTTGTCAGCTGGAGGAGACCAGAGTGGGGATAGGGGCCAGGCCTCAATCACCCAGGAAAGGCAAAGTAGGAGACTAGAAAGGAGATGAGCTATGGCTCAGCACACACCTACAGCACTCAAGCACACATGTGCATGCAGAGACACATGCATGATACAGACACATGGACACGTGCATGCATGTGCACCTACCCACATGGACACAAACACACATGTGCACCTACCCACATGGACACAAACACACATGTGCACATGCATGCCCATGCACCTGTGTGCAGAGACACACATGACAGACTTATGGGCACATGTATGCACACATATGAATGTAGCTGCATGACTCCAGCCACCTATATGCACATATACATGCACTCACCCATGTAGACAGATACACAGACCCAGCCATACATACATACATGAAGACACACACACAGACACAGATGCATAGGCCTAGTCATATGCATGGATGCATGCAGACACACAAAAGATACACACATGTATGCACATGCATGCACAGACACCAGTGCATGGAACCAGCCACACACATACATGCAGACATACTCAAGACACACATGCACACCCGGACACAAATGCATGGACTTAGCCACATATATGCATGTACACATGTGGACACATGCACAGACCCAGCCACATATATGCATGGAGACACATGCACAACACACACACACATATGCTCACATGTAGACAACACAAACCCAGCCACACAAACATGCATGCTTGCATATAAATGCACACAGACATGTGGACACATACAACACACATGCACACACACACAATACCTATAGACACAGATGCACTGACATACAGACCCACACGAATCCAACCTCACACACACACATGTGCAGATGCAGACCAGACACACAGAGCATCCACCATACACAGGGGACCCCAGCCCAAACAACTGGACCCAGGACAAAGGGGGAGGGTTGGCTGTGCACAGTGGCCTGTCCAGCCAGTCCACCCACCAGTGACTTCTCTCCTCAGCAGCCTGGCCCCCGCCTGCCCACCGCCTGCACCCGGGTTGAATTCAGCTATGGTTTCACTGCTGTCACTCAGAAGAATGGTCTCATTTAGGCCACCTGCTCCCTGGCTGGACAGCTCACATCCCTCTCCTGCCTGGGCTCAGAGGCCCAAGCCCCCAACCACCCTGCCTTCCAGAGGCCTGTCCTTCCAGGAAGAGCAATCCAGTGTGGCTTCACCTGGCAGTGGCCAGAGGCTGAGGGCCAGGGACCAGCACCGGAAGCCCCCACCGGCCTCTTAGGAAGAGCTGTGGCCATGGGTCTGGAAAGGAAGGCTGGGCTGTTCCCATTAGGGAGATAATCCCACATTCCTCAGTGGGCAGCCCCTTCCTCCCCGGTGCTGTGGTGGCCGTGGACCTGGATGTCTGGGAGGGCACAGACCAGACACAAGGTGGCAGGAGAGGGACAGGCAGGGTCTGGAGGGGTTTCCAGCAGGGCATGTTGCAGCGGTGGGGGACCCACGATGTGGGCTCAGAAGGGTGATGGAGATGAGGGGAAGGTGAGGACTGTGGACTGGGAACTGGCTCTGAGTCAAGGAGATGAGGGGCTGTGCCCAGAAGACCGCCAGATGCAGAGCTAGGGGATGATGAGGCTCTGCTGGGGACCCAGCACTACGAGAGTGAGAGGCCTCCTTCAGCTAGAGGCTGTGGGCAGGAGTGGGATGGAGCTAGGCGTCTGAGAAGACAGGGCTGGACAGGGCTTCCTGTGGCACCCCAGGCTCTCCAGCCTGGACACGGGAAGCACAGAGACCAGAGATAGCTGGGGCCATACACGCAGCCCGGAGATGCCTGCCCAACAAAGGTGCCCAATGTGGCTGGGAGACGGCTTCTCCCCCAGGGTTCCTTCTTAGGTCTTCCTCCTCCCAACGTTCCTCCCCTTCCCCAGATCCTCCACCCCAGGGCCCTCCTTCTCCCCAGGGTCCTCCTCCTCCTTCCCAGGGCCTTCCTCCTCCCAAGGTCCTCCTCTTCCTCAGTGCTGTCCTTCTTCTTCCCAGAGTTCTCCTCCTCCCCAAGGCCCTTCTCTTCCCCAGGGTTTCCCTCCCCAGGGCCCTCATCTTTCCCAGGGTCCTCCTCCTCCCCAAGTCCTCTTCCCCAGGGTTTCCCTCCCCAGGGCCCTCATCTTTCCCAGGGTCCTCCTCCTCCCCAAGTCCTCTTCCCCAGGGCCCTCCTCTTCCCCAGGGTCCTCTTCCTCCCCAGGGCCCTCCCCTTCCACAGGGTCCTCCTCCTCCCCAAAGTCCTCTTCCCCAGGGCCCTTCTCCTCCCCAGGTCCTCCTCTTCCTCAGGCCATCCTCCCCAGGGTCCTCCTCCTCTCCAGGGTCCTCCTCCTTCTCAGGGTGCTCCTTCTCCTGAGGGCCCTCCTCCCCAGAGTCCTCCTCCTCCCCAGGTCTTCCTCCTCCCCAGGGTCCTCCTCTGTGCATACCCCTTCTCCCCAAAACCTCCCCCTTCCTCCTCCTCCCTGGTCCTTCCTCCTCCTCCCTGGTGCCGCCTCCCAATTTCTCCTCCTTCCCAGGCACACCTCCCCGAGTCCACCTCCTCTCCAACCCTCCTTCCTTGTCCTCCACCTCCCAGAGGCCAACTCCTAGGCCTCCTCCTAAGGCCCTCCTCCTCGTCTCAGGCCTACAGAAGTCCCTGTGAAGGCAGCAGACTGAGATGAGGCTATAATTTAAAATACATTTATTTAGTGTTTCCATTTGTTTCTGGTTCTTCGACACAAAGCTGTTAAATAAATACATTCTCCACAGTCCCTCTGGGACAGGCCACACAGATGAGGTAGAGAAATCATTGCACGCACGGAGACTCAGAGCACAGACAGGGCCCCTCCCACCCACCCACGCCTGGCCAGAAGCCACCTGGGGGCCCAGGTCCCTTGTGGTGGGGCCCGGTGCGGAGAAGGTGGCAGGGATCCCCTGGCCAAGGAGCGGGCTGAACCCCTCCCAACAGCCCTTTCTCCTCTACTGCCCCTCGGAAGAGAAGCACATGAAACAGGAGGCTCCGGCTGAGCGGCCTCTTCATCCAGCAAGACATTCGAATATATATTTGTATAGAAACCAACCAGCTAGCAGACATTTTTGGTCTGCCTTGTTTAAAAAAATACTTTTCTGAATATTTATGACATAGAGCTAAATGTGTTATTTGATTAAACATAAAAACCTTCCTCTGACTTGATGCCCTTCGTAGACCCAATAGTGACTGAGTAACAGTCTTGTCATGTCATGAGGGTGTGGCCAGCTATACTGCTCAGGGTCCGGTGGATGCGGACACTGCAGAGGGCAGGGGCTACCACCCCTATCCCTTCTAGCCAGGCCTCCACGAGACCAAGGACAAACCCAGCGTCTTGCACCCATACCGCGGTCTGGGGATACAGCTGCAGGCACGTGTTGGGGTGCTCTCTGAACCACAGGAGAATAAACGTTCTTATGTACTATAACACAGGGATGGCGGAGACCCACAGCAACATAAATAGGTTTTCTTTTAAAAACACAGATCCCCCAGCTTTCTGGAGACCCATGGGACTCTGAGACACCCATTCACTCAGTAGTTCCTGTGTCCATACCGGCCACCCACCCAGAACCCAGCCCACAACCATCAGGACACCCACAAGATGGAGCCCAGGGCGAGAGGCTCTGGAACCTAAGGCACCACTATGCCACTGACAGCACAGCACGGCCAAGGTGACCAAGCCAGTGTGCGCGCACACACACACACACACACACACACTGACCACGCCAGCATGCATTTACACAACACACGCTTACGCACATTGACTACGCCAGCACACACGCACTCACAACACACACACACACACGGATGCACACTGACCATGCCAGCACACACACTCTCACAACACACACACACTATACCCTCAAACCAAGCCAGGTCAGTGCAGGTCACCCTGTCCCCAGCACACACAACAGCAGGGCCATAACGCATGACATTCCATGGCCAGATGCGAGCCCAAGACTGCCTCTACCGGCATCTGTCCCAATCTGTCCCCCAGTGACACAGAGCAAGCAGCTTCCTCATGACATGACATGAACCAATCAAAGGGCTGCCCTGCCCCCTCCCCATACCCACCCCTCCCTACCACCCCCAGCCTGAGAATCTGCACTGAGCCACCTGGAGGCCGAGCCGTCTGCCCACAGGGTGCAGGGCAGGGGCCGCCGGCTGACCCACCATGTGGCAGTGGCTGGCTGGCATGGAGCAGGGGGAGCTGGCTTCCAGAAGCCCGATGGGCTGTGGCCAGACGCAGGTCACTATATTTCCTTAACTACACACATCTATCTCCATTTAGTGGTTTCAAACAACTAAGCAGATCAGAGGCAGGGTTAGGAGGGAACATGTCAGGGACGGAAGGTGGGGCCCTCCTAGATTGGGGCTTGGTCGAGAGCAGGGAGCTGCAGCTGGGGAGGTGGCAGGGATGGAGAAAATAATAATTATTATATTAGTTAAATAATCATAATAATTTAAAAGACACTGATATTTACTCCAAAGAGAAGTGCTCAACGTCAGAGGTCGGCAGTGTCCTCCGAGCCTGGGCATCTGCACGGCCGGGCCCTGGGAGTGCAGAACAGGCTGCGTCCTCTTCTAGTGGTTTGAGTCTCTGAAGACAGTGCTGGTGTTGGGGCAGCCTGGGCCAGGCCAGTCCCCAACGGGTGGCCCACATGGAGCCACACGGTCACCAAGGTGCACCTGCTACCCATGCCTCAGAGGAGGTGGGGAGGGAAAGCCAATAGACTGGCATGGGGAGCCACCTCTCAGGGACTGGCGTGTTAGGGATGGGAGAAAGCTCAGAAAGCATTGGTGCAATGCTCTCGGGTCAGAGGGAGGAAGCTGAGGCCCAGGGCACAAGCAAAGAGGTTGCACACGCCAGACCAGAACCAACTCCTGCCTCTGGGTCCTGGAGAGGGGGAGACACAGGGCTTGGACAGTCAACCTAGAAGACCCCCGGCATCCTGCTCCAGCTGTACGCCCCAATGTGCTAGAAAAGCCCCTCAGTCCTTGCAGGTGTAGACTCCTCACACTGTGTGCATGGCCCTCACCCTGCACAGCAGGGTTGGCCAGGCCCAGGGACTCGTCCCTTGCAGGTGTAGACCTTCTCGCACCATGTGCAATGCCTGCACTCTGAGCAGCGGGGCTGACTTGGCCCAGAGTCTCAGCCCTTGCACGTGTATACTCCTCACACCATGTGAAATGCCTGCGCCATGTGCAGCAGGGCTGGCTGGGCCCAGGGATTCAGCCTTCGCAGGCGTAGGCCTATTCATGCTCTGTGCAATGCCTGCACCCATGCAGCTGGGGCTGAGCCCAGGGACTCAGCCCATGCAGGTGTAGACCCATTCACACTGTGTGCAATGCCTGTACCCCATGCAGCTGGGCTGCTCAAGCCCAGGGACTCGGCCTGTGCAGGTGTAGACCCTTCACACCGTGTACAATGCCTGCACCCTGTGCAGCAGGGCTGGCAGGGCCTGGGAACTCAGCCCTTGCAGGTGTAGACCTCCTCACGCTGTGTGCACTGCCTGCACTCCACATAGCAGCACCAACGCACCTGGCACTGGCAGGGCCTCGTCACCACCCGGCTCTGTGTGTTATGGCCGCGGCCGCAGCAGATGCTCTCGCAGTTCTTCTCGCGGTGGCACCTACGGCCAGCGGTGCCCGGGGAGAAGCGGCCGGCCAGGCAGAAGCTAGGCGAGTCGTCCAGGTGCACCAGCTCTGGAGTGCGGGGTAGCGGGTCACTGCCGCCCGTCCCTGAGGCACGGCCCCGTGGTGGGGAAATGGCGCCTGCCTCGCCTGCAGCTTCGTTGGTGGTGCTGCCCACCTTGAGTGCTGTCTCGTACTTGTGCTTCAGGTGCTTGCCCACCTCATGGAAGGGCGCCAGCTGCCGCCAGCAGGTCCGCACTGTGCATGAGCCTGACACGCCGTGGCACTTGCAGGTGGTCTCCACTCCAGCCTTGATCACCTGGCAGGAGGGCATGGGAGGGAGGGCAGTGTGAGGGCTGTGCAGGTGGGCCCAGTGAGCAGACCCTGCCCTTGATCCCCAGAGGGACCCCGCACCCCCACCCAAACCCAGGCCCAGGCCCAGGCCCAGCCAGCGGGCATTGCCACTGCACATCTCACACCCAGCTCAGTCTCCTGGCTCGTGGGGCTGTCCTACCTCCTCCAGGCTGCTGACTGCCCAGGACAGAGACTCGAGGGCTGGCACCTCGGCCCCCAGGGTGGCCACCCTTGCACCTCCACAAGGGGAGGCTCCTGCCTGATGTCCACCCTGTGTCGGGGGCTGCCCTGAGCAGGGGCTGGACCTTCTGCCCCCATGCCCATAATCCCAGTCCTGCCAGGACTTCATATCTGCTCTCAGCACACAGCTTGCTGGGCAGGTGAGGACAAGCGTGACCTCATCTAGTGGTGTATGTCTGAGCTGACTGTGACCTCCCTACCCCTAGTATCGGGAACCAGGTGCTACTGCACATGCAGTTGCGACCCCCAGCCCACCGTTGCTGAGGGTCAGCATGCTGGGAGGCCAGTGAAGGCACTGCAGGAGCAGGGAGGCCCACGCTGCGGGAGAGAGGGGCTCCTGGGGAAGAGAGAGCTCCTTATACCATGAGAGAGAGTCCAGCCTGGCCCCAGAGCGAGATGCACCCCTCACCCACAGCAGGGAGGGCCAGGCACCCACAATCTATACTGGGAGCTGCCACAGAAGCCTGGCTGGGCCTGTCCCCTCCCAGGACTTAGGGCCCCACCTGCAAAGACAGGCCTGGTGGGGAGGTCCCTTCCCAGGTGGGACCTGAGCCAGGCGGCTCTGCTCCCACGCCAGCAGCCCCCAGGAGGGCCGGCTCAAGGAGGATTAAGAAATGCAGCCACCTCTGGCCCGGCAACCGCAGTCACATTTAATGATGTTTTGCAGAGAAACTCGGACCAATTTAATTAAAATGTTGGTGACCCAGGCTCTGTGGAGCTAATGGAGCACCCTTCATGTTCCGACTTTTCATTAATCTCTTACAAAGCAGTGAAGAGGGAAAGGGGGGGTCATACACAAAGGAAAAGAAAGGGCCTTGCTTGGGGCTTGAATCTGCCTTCAAAGGCTGTCCCCTGCCCAAGAAGGTGGAAGGAGGCACAAGAGGCCCAAACAGGGGAGGCTGATCCTTTAGTAAGTGGGTGATTGGGTACTCTGACTTCTCAGTCAAGTGGAGCTTAGAGCAGGGCTGGCTCTCATTACCTCACCCCTCCCCAGGCTGGGGGTCTATATTCCCAGCCTGCCTGGCAAATGTGAAGATGAGGGCAGGAGGCAGAAATGTCCCTCAGCTTCCAACAGGTGTCAACCCTGCCCATCCCTGTTCAGGAACTGCAGAGATGCTGGGGGCTCTGTGCAGAGTGGGGTTACAGGTCCAGCCCGGACTCCCCCAGACATGTGGACCTCGGCACTGACAGGCTGCAGGTGGCATGAAGGATGACCAGAGAGCTGGGGACACCCCGGGCCAGCCACCCCAATAGCCAGTGGCCCCTGGAAGGGCTCAGGAGAGAGCCCTTTTACCTCCATGTCTTTAGGTCGGGATTCTGTCTCTCAGAATAGAGGCCTGGCCACAGAGACGGCTGGTGGGGCAGAACGAGACTCCCCTGACTCGGGTGATTCCATACCCCTAACCCTTCCCTGGGACCCCCTGCCCACCGTGCCTCCCACCTTGGTCTGTAGGGGTCACGTTTTCCTCCCACCGGTCTTGCTGACAAGCCTGCCAGCTGGCTGACAGGTGGGGCCCACAGTGCCATGATCCTGGTTAGACCGCCTAACCAAGGAGACCCTCCTGGTGGCCCCACAGGGACCGTGGGGGCCCCTCTGCAGGCAGACATGGCTAGTGCCCCGTTTGGTGGGTAGGAAGGCTTATGGGCATGAGAGGCTCCAGGACCATGGCTGGTACTGCACAGCCTCCACCCTCCTGCCGGGGGCCACTCCACTGTGTGCCTGCTTGCCCTGCTGCAGCCCCGACCCCAGCCCTGCACCCCACCCCTACCCCCCTGAGGCTCTTTCTGGCCCTCCTTCCCACCCCGCCAGCCCCATGCCCCGCCCCACTTACCTTCACACCCACGAGGTTGTTGTGGAAGTCCACACGGGCTCGCAGATCCTTGCTTGACCGTCTGCCCAGGAACTCCTTGACGAACTTGCTACTGTACTTGAGGTTGTCTCCGCAGCCCCCCCACTGCCAGGCCTCACGGTTCTCCAGGTCGGGCGCCTCATCGCAGGTACAGCGCTCCATGCGGCCTGCGCTGCATGCCTTGGCCAGTGCGTGCGTCAGGCCAGCCGAGGAGATGGCATAGAGGAAGGCAGTCTCCTTGAAGCCTGGGATTGGCAAGGGCTGGTCAGTGAGCCCAGGCTGCCCAGAGTTCCCCCTTCACTGTCCTGCAGTCAAACCACCCCAAGAGTATGAATCCCACATGGGGGCCCAGAGCATCTTTACTGGTGTTGCACTCGGGACAGGGTGTGGGTGTGCCCTGGGCACAGGGTAGGAAGTGCCTAGATGTCTCCCAGGCGCAGAGCTGGCTGGGAGGAGAAACCAGAGCCTGCCATGGCCATGGCTCCAGCTCCGTGGTCACAGTCTCCATCAGGGTCTCAAACCTCCCAGCCTCACCATGGGGCCATTGGAAAGTCCTGCCTGCCCTAGGCCTTGGGTCCCCAGTTTTTACACAAGCTAGTGCAGTACGGTGGCACACAGCTACAGCCCCAGCTACTCCAGAAGCTGAAGTGAGAGGGTTGCTGAAATAGGCGGTGGAGAGCCCCTGGGAGGGGGCAGGAGGAGGCCGAGGTGGGAGGGTGGCTGAAATAAGGTGGTGGAGAGCCCTCATGAGGGTGGGAGGGCAGGAGGAGAGAGTCTGCACAGGCAGAGCTCCCTGGGCACTGGGCCATCTGGCAGGAGTCGAAGTCTGTCAGGGCAGCACCGGGCAGCCTGGGGCCCCGTCAAAGGCGGAGTCAGCACACCCTGGCCACCAGCAACAACTGTGCCTGTGCCTAAAGCAGGGCAGAGCAGGCAGCACTCAGGGAGGTCCAGGGGCTGCCCCTTCCAGGGCCTAGGCCCAGGAGCTCTGGGTAGGCTGGGCCCAGTGTCCCCAGGAGTGCAGCCTGAGAGGGGCCTCTTGGGACATGGACCAGGCCTGGGCTGCTGCCTCTGCCTGGGGCCTTCCTGAGGGCCAGGCCGGCCACACTCACCTCGCTTGAGTAGGCTGGCCCGGTAGCGGCCCTCCAGCGTGCAGTTCCAGCGCTCAAAGCGGAATTGGAACTGGCACTCAAGCGCACTCATGCTCACGGCCTCCACCAGCGTCTCTGCCACACCCGGGTCCCGGCGGCACATGCGCCGCTGCTTCCGCTCCAGCTTCAGCCGGTCGCAGGCCTTGTAGTGTGCCTGGGCGGCCGCCTCGGGCTCCAGGGTCAGCGGGAGGACAGTCAGGGGCTCGCTGCCCGTCAGCCTGGGCACAGAGAGGCCAGTGTGAGCCCAGCCCCAGGAAGCCCTGCTGGAGCCTGGCCAGGTGTCTCGGTGGCCAGGGGACAGGGGATAGGCATGTCCATCCGGGGGTGAGGGGCAGAAAGAATCCAGGATGAGCAGGCAGGGGAGTGGGAGGTGAGAAGGGCCTTGGTCCCCTGCACATCCATGGCCCCTACTCCAGCGAGCATGGTCGCAGCAACCACAGGGCTGTCTCTGCTGCCAACTCAACCCCCACAATTTCAGGGAGTCTAGCTGACTCTAGCTATACTGGACAGACAAGACCTCCACAACACACACAACATAAGAAAGAGGACAGCCCCGCCTAGGGCTGTGGGCAGGGAGGAGGCTCCGGAGCCTGAACCCCAAGCTATGCCTGATGGGCATCTGCCACACCCTCCACCCTCTTCGGCCCCAGCTGACCTGCAGGACCCCGCCTGAGGTCCCCCTACCCTCTGCCATGACCTGCTGGGATGTCTACGGTCCTGTGGCCCCCTGCAGCTTCCCAGCACTCCTGCAGTCTATGCATATGTCCCCAGGTTCTGGTTGGGGTCTCCCCACCTCAATGCCTGGGTGTGGCACTGAGAAGTGGCTCTTGGTTCTCTGACACTCTACCCCTCTCACCTCACCAAGCCTGGACATCCCCCTTTGCAGGACAGACCCCAGCTAACCCCTCCCCATAGGTCACCCCTGGGGGCCTCTGAGCTGACACACACACCATCCTCCATCTTTACACGAGGCCTTGCACCAGCCCCCAGCACTGAGGATGCATCCCCAACCTCAACTGCTCCAGGAACCCTGCTCCACCCTACTGGATGCCCCCTCCCCCCAGCCCGCTGCTGGCTCACCTGCTGCTGCTGCTGCTGCTGGACTTACTTCACAGGGCTTCCCTCACACCCCGCCCTGGCCCAGCCCAGCCCATATCGAGCCAAGGCCTTTCAGACCTCAACCTCACCCTGACCCCGCCCCCATGTCACCTGTCTATCCTGGGACTGACTGAGCATGCTCTGCAGCTGTGTCAGACCTGCCAGCCCAGTGTCCCCACACGGGTGGACTGTCAGGGGCCCCAGGCACCGCCACCTCAAGCCAGACTCAGCCCCACAGCCCTTGGGAGGGCACCCGCCTGGACAGGGCCAGGGCTCGGAGGCCCCTCCCGAGAGCACCACTGGACACATGCTGCCCAACTCACCCCCAGCAGACCTCAGCAGAGAACAGTAGACTCAGTACGTTCTGGGAGCCACCGGGGTGCCAGCTTGGGAAGGCTCCCCCCATACCCTC
Organism: Trachypithecus francoisi; assembly: GCF_009764315.1. Lineage (NCBI taxonomy): Eukaryota > Metazoa > Chordata > Mammalia > Primates > Cercopithecidae > Trachypithecus > Trachypithecus francoisi. The sequence continues at coordinate 85,662,188 of NW_022681470.1, forward strand.
ACATGGCTCTGCTAGACCCCACCACCCACCCGGAGGGAGTAGCTCCTGCCCAGGGGTGTGGAGGGGAGGGGCCCAAGAGGCTCCCTAGCACACCCCATCAAAGGCAAGGCCACACAGGTGACCCCTAGGCTACTGAAGGGCACCTGCCTCCAGGGCCACAGGCGCAGGCCACAGAGGGAGCAGGTAGAGGCCCCAGGAAGGACCCCACAGCGCCTCCACAGGAGCCACCCGCCTGGTGGGCGTGCTGAGATACCCTGCCCGGCCAAGCTGACATCTTGCTCCCTAAGCTGGGGTCTGCTCCTCCAGGATGCTCAGAGACAGCCTGAGCCCCTGTGAGCCCTCTGAGTTGAGCCAGAGTTGCAGGCAGCAGGACCTGCAACAGCCCCCCAACCAGTCAGTGAGCCACCAAGGGGCACCGCGGGGGGGGTCTTCACTTGGGGAGGCCATGCCCGGGATTCAAGACACACACCCATGTGCCAGGCTGCCAGGGAGTGGGTAGAGGAGGACCCCAAGGGCCCTTCTAGCAAATCCCCAAGGTCCCCGAGGCACAGGCCCTGTGCAGCACAACAGGCCCCACAGGGAGGACAGGAGGGACCAGTCAGTCCTCCAAACCTGGACACTGCTGTGGGCTGAGGCTGGGAGAGGCCTGGGTGAGGGAAGGAAGTGCAGTGTACACAGGTCCCCTCAGACACCCTAGGGGTCAGGACAGGAGCACGGGGTGGCACTGTGGGCATCCATGCACAGACACCTGCAAGCCCCAGGGCCAGAGATGAGATGTCCCAGGACAGCTGGGCACACAGAGCAGGACTAGAGTGGGGCGCAGGCTGGGGAGCAGGGCCAGGAAAGCCACACCTCACACACAAGGGCAGCTTGCAGGTGGAGACCTCCATCCCTAGATGGAACGACACAACTGTGACCAGAACAGCCCTCAGGAGGACAGCCTTCCACCTGTGCCTCCCCCAAGGCCTGGACCCACCAGGACCCAAGAGCCCCAAGCCACTGTCCCAGAAAACCCCTATGGCCAGGTCAGCATGGGCCCTCCACAAGCTGCAAAACCCAACTGTGGGTGTGGACAGGGGACAGGGAAAGAGAGGGAGGGCGCTAAGAGGTGGGGGAGGGAAAAGCGGAGGGGAGGAGGAGGAGGGGAGGAGGGTAGTGGATGAAGAGAGGAGGGTGAAGGGAAGAGGGCAGGGGAGGAGGGCGAGGGGGCCCCATCTACCAGAGCCACTCCTCCCTCCCTGTCAATGGGGACTGAGGATATCAGTCTGCCCTGTCCCCTCCCTGTGGCCCACGACCTGGCCCACACTGGTCAGGGTGAGGCCCGAGCATGCTGGGGCACTGACAGCTGGTTTGACAGTGACAAGCTGAGTCCTCCAGCCTTCCCTAGGGCACTCCTGGAACAGGCAGACAGCAGGGCAGCAAGTGTGGCTGCACCTGGAGACTTGCCGGGCAGCCCTAGGACATCCCTCTATCAGAGGCAACTCCCTAAATGCAGCTGCAGGTAACTGACCCTGATCCAAGGACAGGCAGGGTGGGCAGAGTGGGCCATCAGCACCGGCAGAAGGGTGTGGAGGGAGGGTGGCCCCAGCCCAGGAGTGGCAAGGGATGTCCTGAGGCCCAAGGGCTACGCCCTTCCCTGGAGTAGTCACTGAATTCTGTGCTGCTCTGGCCATGGCCTTCTTAAGCTCCTGTCCCCTCACCTCTCCCACCCTTGGTGACCCCTGCCCCATGCCTCCTTCATTGTCAGGGTGGGCTCCACATGCAGCCAACTGAGGGGATTCACAGCACCAGGGGGTAAAGATCTGAGGATAAACAGGCAGACCACAGGCACCACAGGGCATGCAGGGGAACGGGGCAGGCGATCTCAGGGCCTGGGCCCAGCAGAGGAGGCCTAGACCCTCCTGACAGGCAGGGCTCTCTGTCTGCCACACGACAGAGCCACAGAAGGGCTGAAGAGGGGAGGAGTGGTTCCCAACACAACCTCAGAACAGGGAAGTTTTCTTCCGTGAGACTCAGAACCCAGAAGTCACCGAAAAGTGAATATATTTGACTACTTAAAAGTATAAAAATCTCTGCATAGCAAAAAACAAAAAAGAGGCAGTGCAGAGTCCAGAGACCAAGAGACAAATTACATCTGGGGCAAATGCCTGCAACTCACACCCCAGACCCAGGGCCGGCGCTGTGCATGTGTGTGTGTCTGGATGCATATCTCTTCCTACAAACCAGTAACAAAGGAACCAACTGAAGACAGACAAAGGGTATAAACCCACAGGCCAAGGGAAGGAAACCAACTGGCTCTTCAAACCCATGAGCCAACATTCAGCCCCACTCCAAGACATTCTCTGCCTGCTGTCCCAGCTGCTCCAGAGACCATGACAGGAGAGTTGTTTGAGCCCAAGAACTGGAGACCAGCCCAGGCAATATAGCAAGACCCCATCTCAAGAAAAAAAACTATATTGATACATTATGCTTCGTTAATTAACAAGCACAAATCAAATGTCCGATGAGAATATTGTCAAGGACACGGGGAGACACTCTTCCATGGCTGGAATTTCAGACTGACACATCTAGGAAACTTTAAAAATAAACCACTGCAGTGGTCTGAATATTTGTGTCTTCTCCAAATTCATATGGTCAAACCTAACACCATCAAAGTGGTAGCATTAGGAGTTGGGACCTCTGGAAAGTGATTAGGTGATGAACAGGATTAGTGTCCTTATGGACCTCAGGCTGGGTGCAGTGGTTCATGCATGTAAACCCAGTACTTTGGGAGGCCAAGACGGAAGGATCACTTGAGGTCAGGAGTTCGAGAGCAGCCTGGGCAACATAGTGAGACCTGGTCTCTATAAAATATTTAAAAATTAGCCAGGCGCAGTGGTGCATGCCTGTGGTCCCAACTACTCAGGAGGCTGCAGCGGGGGGAACACTTGAGCCTGGGAGGTCAAGGCTGCAGTGAGCTGCAGTTAAAATAATAATAAAATAAAATATAAATAAATAAAAAGGACCCTGGAGAGACCCTTGCCTCTTCTGCCATGTGAGGACATGGTGAGAAGGCACTGTCTATGAAACAGGAAGTGCCCTCACCAGACACAGAATCTGCCACACCTTGACCTTGGCCTTCCAGCCTCCAGAGCTATGAGCAGCATACTTCTGTGTTTTACAAGCTCCCAGGCTGTGGTGTTTTGCCATAGCAGCCTGCGTAAACTAAGATGCCCTACAATTACAGACATAATCGCATCTTTCTGGAAGCACAGGCTGCACGTGCATTGTACCTTCCCGGCACGCCATTCAACACAGCCTTGTTATAGGAACGTGCTGGAGACAGCAGGAGAGCAGCTGGGAACGTCAGATCCACACGCTCCGTGGCGTGTCACATGGTCCGTGAGCAGCCAGCCGTCCCATGTGAATCCATGCCGAGTCACACCCCAGGTGTGCTCAGTGGACAAGCAGAGCCCAGCAGTGGGTGGATAAGCTCTGCAAGGGCTGCATGTGCGTGCGCATGTTTGTGGCTGCACCGGACCAAGCAAAGACCCAAAGATAGAGGAAACGTGTTCTTCCCCACAGAGCTGTGAGTTGTGCCGGCGGCACACAGATGGCCTTTCCAGAATCCATAGAACTCGCTCCACACTCAGCAAATGGCACAGGCCCGGGAGGTGGGGGCTGCAGTGAGCCACAGACACACCACCACATGCCAGCCTGGATGACAGAGTGAGACGATCTAAAAACAAACAAAAAAACCAGCCTGCATCACCCTGGTTTATATAAAGGTGGCAGCAGCTATCCTGGTCTTGTTCTTCATCTTCAGAGGAATGCCTTTAATATTTCAGCATGAAGCCTGACGCCCAAACACCGTCTCAGGCCACAGAGGCACCCTTTGGTTCTCAGTTTGCTAAGAACCTCTAAAAATCATAAATGGGGCCAGGCGCAGTGGCTCACGCCTGTAATCCCAGCGTTTTGTGAGGCCAAGGCAGGAGGATCACTTGAGGTCAGTAGTTTGAGACCAGCCTGGCCAACATGGTGAAACCCCGCCTCTACTAAAAATATAAAAATTAGCTGAGCATGGAGGTGCATGCCTGTAATCCCAGCTACTCAGGAGGCTGAGGCAGAAGAATTGCTTGAACCCGGGAGGCAAAGGTTGCAGTAAGCCGAGATCACACCACTGCACTCTAGCCTGGGCGACAAGAGTCAGCCTTCGTCTCAAAAATAATAATAATAATAATAAATAAATATTGAATGTTATCAAATGTCATCCTTACATCTTTTGAGGTATGACTTTTCTCTCTCCTTCCTTCCTTCCATCCTTCCTTCGTTTTTTTAAAGGAAGAGTGTCACACTGCTACCGAGGCTAGAGTGGGGTGGCACAATGACAGCTCATTGCAGCCTCACTGTTGCAGTGAGCTACAGAAACTGACCAATGTTCTGTGGAAGTTTGTCTTCCTGGACTCAACCTGGCCAGGATGGGCTCCATCCTTTTCAATGGGGCTGGATGTCTTCTGATAGTGTCTTCCTAGGATTTTCACATCTGCGTTTGTGATTTTCTTCTCTCTAGCTCTTCCCACTGAGTTTCAGTGCCCGCCTATGTGAGGGGTCTTCTGTTCAACTTTCCTAGAAGAGTTTGTATCAGATTAGAATTGTATCTTCTTAACTGTTTGTTCTGAAGAACTGGCCATGAAGCCATCTAAGGACTGAACTATTCTTGGCAAAAAGATTTCCTTTCTGATCCAGTTTCTTTTTTCCTTTCTTTCTGAACAGCTTTACTGAGACACACAGGCACACCTTGGAGATGTTGTAGCTTTGGTTCCAGACCATTGCAATAAAAAGAAAGTCAAGCAAATCACATGAGTTTTTTGGTTTCCTAGTGCTTCTACAAGGTATGCTTACACTATAGTCTATTAAGTGAGCAATAGCATTATGTCTTAAAAATAATACATATGCTTTAGTTAAAAACACTGGACTGCTGAAAAAGGCTAACAATCATCTAAGTTTCACTGAGTTGTCATCTTTTCACTGGGGGAGGGTCTTGCCTCCATGCTGGTAGCTGCTGACTGATTAGCATGGTGGCTGCTGAAGTTTGGGGTGGCTGTGGAAATCTTTGTGTGTGTGTGTGTGTGTGTGTGTGTTGTGTGTGTGTGTGTTTAGTAGAGGTGGGGTTTCACCATGTTGGCCAGGCTGGTCTGGAACTCCTGACCTCTTGATCTACCTGCCTTGGCCTCCTGAAGTGCTGGGATTACAGGCGTGAGCCATCGCGCCCAGTCAGAAATTTCTTAAAGCAAGACATCTATGAAGTTTGCCACATCAACGGACTCTCCCTTTCATGAAAGACTTCTCTGTAGCAGGTGATGCTGCTTGATAGTGTTTTACCCACAGTGGAACTGCTGTCACAATTAGAGTCACTCTTGTCAAACCCTGCCACTGCTTTATCAACTAAATTGATGTCAGTTCTAAATCCTTTGTTGTCATTTCAACAATGTACACAGCATCTTCACCAGGAGTAGATTCCATCTCAAGAAACCACTTTCTTTGTTCATCCATAAGAAGCAACTCGTCATTCATTCACATTTTCTCATGAGACTGCAGCAATTCAGTCCCATCTCCAGGCTCCACTTCCAATTCTTGTTCTCTTGCTGTTTCTACCATATCTGCAGTGACTTCCCCCCGCCCCTGAAGTCTGGGATCCCTCAGAGTCATCCATGAGGGCTGGAATCAACATCTTCCAAACTCCTGTTCATGTTGCTGTTTTGACCTCCCATGAATCATGAATGTTCTTAAGGCATCTAGAATGGTGAATCCTTTCCAGCAGGTTTTCAATAGACTTTCCCCAGATCCATCAGAGGAATCACTCTCTGTGGCAGCTGTAGCCTTATGATATGTCTTGAATAATAAGACTTGAAAGTTGAAATGACTCCTTCATCTGTGAGCTGGAGAATTAATGCACGTTGTGTTAGCAGGCATGGAAACAACATATATCTCCTGGCACATCTCCACCAGAGCTCTTTGGTGAACAGGACACTGCCAATGAGCAATAATACTTCGCAGGAATCTTTTTTTCTGAGCAGTGGGTCTCCACAGTGAGCCTAAAATATTCAGTAAACCAGGCTGGGAACAAATGTGCCGTCATCGAGGCTTTGTTACTCCATTTCTACAGCACAGGCAGAGTAGATTTGGCATAATTCTTAACAGTCGTAGAATTGTTGCAATGGTGAATGGGCACTGGCTTTAACTTAAAAGTTACCAGCTGCATTGGCCCCTATCAAGAGAGTCACCCTGTCCTTTGAAGCTTTGAAGCTAGGCATTGACTTCTCCTCTCTAGCTATGGAAGTCCCAGATAACATCTTCTTTCAGTAGAAGGTTGTTTCATTTCCACTGAAGATCCGTTGTTACTGTGGCCCCCTTCATCAGTGATATAAGCTGGATCTGCTGGAGAGCTTGCTGCAGCGTCTCTAACAGCTCTTGCACTTTTATGTTACAGAGACAGCTTCTTTCCTTAAACCTCGTGAACCAACCTCTGTTCGCTTCCACCTTTTTTTCTGCAGCTTCCTGGCCTGTCTCAGCCTTCATAAAACTGAAGAGGGTTAGGGCCTTACTCTGAATTAGGCTTTGGCTTAAGGGAATGCTGTGGCTGGTTTGGTCTTCTATCCAGACCACTCACACTTTCCCCATATCAGCAATAAGACTGTTTCACTTTATCATTTGTGTGTTTACTGGAGTAGCACTTTCCATTTTCTTCAAGAACTTCCTTGCATTCACAGCTTGGCTAACTGTAGCCCAGCTTCCAGCCTGTCTTGGCTTTGGACATGCCTTCCTCACTAACCTAAATCATTCCTCGCTTTAAAGTGAGGGACGTGCGACTCTCCCTTTCACTTGAACACTTAGAAGCCACTGTAGGGTTATTAATTGGTCTAATTTTAATATTCTTGTGTCTCAGGGAATAGGGAGGCCTGGGTAAAGGGAGAGAGATGGGGAATAGACTGCCGGTGGAGCAATGAGGACATAAAACGTTTATCAATTAAGTTTATTGTTTTACATGGGCATGGCTCACAGCACCCCATAATACAATAGCAACAGCAATGATCACTGACCACAGATCACCATAACAGATATAATCATAATGAGAAATTTTGAAATATTGCAAGAATTACCAAAATGCGACACACAGGCAGGAAGTGAGCACACGCTGTTGGAAAAATGGGCCCAAAGGATGTGCTTGTGGCAGGGCTGCTACTAACCCTCCACATGCAACGGCACCACAGAGCCAAATACAGTGGAGCAGGGTCAGGCTGCAGCTCACACACCACAAACTCACCCACTGCAAGATTCACTGTGTATTCACCAATACGGGCAACAATCACCACAGTCAGACGCAGGGCCTGACACCTCCTCAGAAACTTCCCCAGCCCTGATCCGCTTTCTGTCTTGATGGATTTGCCTATCCTGGATATTTAAGTGGAATCATGCAGCACTGACCTTTTGTGGCTGGCTTATTTCACCCAGCACAATGTCCTCAAGGTTCATCCCGGCTGCAGCCTGTGTCAAAATATCCCTCCTCTTAAAGGGTGAATCCTATTCCATTGTGTGGACAGAACACGTTGTGCTCATCCATTCATGTGCTGAGAGGCACGTGGGTTGTTCCATTTTCCAGCTTTCATACCTGATGCCGCTATGAACATTCACACATGTGTTTGTGTGGACATATGTTTTCACTTCTCTTCGGTATACACCTGGGAGTGGAGCTGCTGGGTCACAGGGAAACTCTATGCTTAATCCCTTGGAGACTCAGATGTTTTCCAATGTGGCTGCACTTTATATTCTCAATGCCCATTTTCTTTAATTATTATAGGATTAATGAATATTTCTGTATCTTGACTTAGTTTCTATTACTTTTCTTTTTCGGTTTTGTCAGTTTCATCTAAATTTTCAGATTTATTGTCATGATTCTGTTAATTGCTTTCTCCTGTTTTTGTCCAAAGACTCTGTAGGGATTCCCCTAGACAGGAAACTAATCCAATGAGCCTCATCTTTACTGGATTAGTCTCAGATATTTCCAAGAAGTGAGCTGTCATCTCTACGGCATGTCTACTCTTATGTAATTACTGTTGGCACTATTTCCAACGTCTTCCTTCTATTTCCTTTCATGTTGGCCTGCAGTTCTCTCTCTAGCTTCTCAACAGTACTGTGCATTCTAGTTTCTCTCCTCTTCTAAAATGCGCACTTAAAGCTATCACTGTCATCATTTCAGCTGCTCCTAAACTGCAGCCTGAGTCACAACTTCAGGTCATGATGCAAAGCCTGAGTCACAACCTCAGGGAGCTCTACAAAGCCTGAGTCATAGCTCCAGTTCACCATACAGAGCTTGAGTCATAGCCTCAGGTCAGCTCAAGCTGGTCATAGTAGGGGCTGTGACCCTAGTCACAACCTTAGGTCACCATAGAGAGCCTGAGTCACAGACTCAGGTCACTATAGACAGCCTGGGTCACAGCCCCAGTTTACCACATAGAGCCTAAGTAACAGCCCCAGTTCACCATACAGAGCCTGAGTCACAGCCCCAGTTCACCATACAGAGCCTGAGTCACAGCTCAGTTTGTCATACAGATCCTGAGTCACAGCCCCAGTTCACCATACAGAGCCTGAGTCACAGCCCCTGTTCACCATAGCAGACAGAAACTGTGACCCCAGCCACAGCCTCAGATTTACAAGCAGACCCCAGATCACACCCCCAGTTCACATACAGAGCCTGAATCACAGCCTCAGTTCACCATACAGAGCCTGAGTCAGACTCAGTTCACACACAGAGCTTGTGTCACAGCTCTGGTTCACTATAACGGGGACTGTAACCCCAGTAATAGCCTAGGTTTCTCGTTGCCATAGACAGCCTGAGTCACAATCTCAGGCTGCCAAACAGAGACCAAGTCACAGACTCAGGTCATGCTGCAGAGCCTGGTTCACCATCTGGCCCTCTCCTCCTTCTCCTCTCAAGATTCCCTCTGTGCTCTAAGCCCTGTGAGTTGGTGAGTTCTCTCCCTTCCTCTAACATTCTATATCTTCCGTCCTTGGAGTGTCTCTTACAGGGAAATTAGACTAAGCCCCTAACCACACTCCAATCAACCCAGCCTTTCGCCTGGAGCAGTTCATCTCCTAGGGTCTGGGGCTTCAGTTTACCCTCTTGTCTCATCCTTTCTGTTGACCATGCCTGTCCTGGGTTTTTTCACCCTCTTTTCCTCTTTTTGGGTTTTTTGTTTTGTTTTGCTTTTTTGTTATTCCACATTTTCCCTCTGCTCATCTGAAGTTGCATAGTCTTTTTTGTAATTTCCACGGTCACCTTCAATGCTATACCATGTGTCTGTGACCTACCTAAGCCTGATGCTGGTCAGTGCCTTCTCTACCTGGGCAGCACAGGGCCAGAGAACACATTCCCATCAACGGTCCCGCCCTGAGTTATGCGTTGATTGCGTGTTTCATCCCCGTTTGGGGGCCCAACAAGACACTGTTTTATCAGTCAGCACTCCCTCCATGGCACCTTCAGAGCCCATGCTCTGCCCTCACTCCTTCCTGCATCTTGTTATGCAGCAGGGCCTCTGCCTCCTGAGGTTGGCGCCAGCTTGTTGGTGTCCTCGCGCCTCATCTGTATTCTGCTTTCTCAGTTTTTATGATTCTCTGTCTTCAATGTTGTGCAGTTTTTCTTTTTCTTTTCTTTCTTTTTTTGAGACGGAGTCTTGCTCTGTTGCTCAGGCTAGAGTGCAGAGTGCAGTGGTGCCATCTGAGCTCACTGCAACTTCCACCTCCTGGGTTCAAGCGATTCTCCTGCCTCAGCCTCCCAAGTCGCTGGGATTACAGGCACCTGCCACCACGCCTGGCTAATTTTTTTGTATTTTTAGTAGAGACGGGTTTTGTCATATTGGCCAGGCTGGTCTCAAATTCCTGACCTCAGGTGTTCCACCCACCTTGGCCTTCCAAAGTGCTGGGATTACAGGCCTGAGGAACTGCACCTGGCCACCCAGGTAATTTTTGTATTTTTAGTAGAGATGGGGGTATTTTTAGTAGAGATGGGGGTTTCACCATGTTGGCCAGATTGGTCTCAAAACTCCTGACCTCAGGTAATCCACCCACCGCAGCCTCACAAAGTGCTGGGATTACAGGCATGAGCCAGTGCACCCACTTTTTTTTTTTTTTTTTTTTTTTGAGACAAGGTCTTGCTCTGTTCAGGCTGGAGGGCAGAGGGCAGTAGCGCTATCTTGGCTCACTGCAGCCTCCACCTCCAGGACTCAAGTGATCCTCCTTCCTCAGCCTTCCAAAGTGCTGGGATCACAGGCATGAGGCACTGTGCTCGGCATGCTGTGTGCTTCTAATGTGTCATGTTCCAGGGTGAACTTATTTTACTTTCTGCCTGGGAAGACATTGGGCTTCTGGAACCTTCTTTACATCTTTATTCAATTTCAGAAAACTTTCACCCTCTCCCCTCATACATATCAGCCCTGTCCCACTCCTGCGCCCTTCTCAGCCACCTCCGGCATGGCCTCCCCATGTCACCGAGGTGTCCTGCCCTCTGTCTGACATCTTGCCGCCTCTCTGATACACTCTGGGTAATTTCTTCTGACCTATCTTCCAGTGTGCTAATTCCCTTCAGCTGTTTCTAATCTGCTTTTAAATCAGTCCATTACTTACCTTTTTCCCCTTCTAGCTCTATTTGGTTTTTCCAAACTTGCTGGGTCAGTCTTTGTGGTTTTCCAAGCCTTGCAGCCATCCCCAAGTGTCTTCCTTCCTAAAGGCAGAGCGAGGAGAGCTGCTGCACTCAGCACTGCTGCTCTGCTTCCTGGGCTGCAGCTGTCTTTTTGAGGCCCCCGTTGTGTTTCTGTGCAGGCCTGGTTAGCTCTGACCCCCAGCTGCTCACTGTACTGAAGAAACAGTTGGCAGAAACAAGTTGAAGGAGAGGATAAAGGTACTACAGTAGGTGGAATGGCATACCAGCCAAATGTGTCTAACGGAACCTCAGTCAGGGGCCTTATGTGGAATAACAGGCATTGCAGAAATAACTGAGATAAGGATCTCAAGGCAAGATCATCCCAGACACGGTGGGCTCTAAAGCCAGTAGAGGCTGTCCTTATAAGAAAAAGGAGAAGACAGAGAGGCAGACGAGAGGGCCACGTCAAGGTGGAGGCAGGGTGTAAAGTGGCTCAGTCACTGGCCAAGGAGCCCGACAGTTCACAACCATCACTGGCAGCTGGAAGAGGCAGGAAGGAACCTCCCCTCAAGCCTCCAGAGGGGCATGGCCCTGTGGACGCCATGATTTCAGACTTCTGGCCTCCAGACCTGAGACAGAAGTCCTCTCATTTCAGGTCAGCCAGTCTGTGGTGCCTGACAGCAGCCCCAGGACGCTAGCACAGATTTTGGAAAGGATCTCGTTATGTGCACACCGGCCAGGCTTCTAGGTCCATCTGCAGTCCCAGAGTCAGGCCACCCAAAATCCAGCATGAGGCCAGGGCCTGGGACCACATTGGTGACTCAGACCTCGGTGCACACGTGGTGGCTGTGCCCTGCCCTGGGGGCCACCTGGGGCTGTGGGAGGGTCTCCTCTGAGTACTCTCTCCTTAGCCGGCCCTGGCCTTTACTATGCACCCTCATCCCATGAGACCAAACCAACCTCACGCTTTCTTGTTCAGCATCTCTTCTTCCTATTTCTAGGGATCCCCACCATCCATCCATTTCATCAGATCTTTGACACTTATAAAGTTAAATACACACACACATATGCACAAAGACAACAACACACCCACACAAACCCCCCCACACAGATACACCCATACATACAGACATATGCATACACACACACCCATACAAACCCATAAACCCACACACACACATACAGATATACCCATACACACACACCCATACAAACTCATACACACAGACGCACGCATAAACACATGTACAGGAACAAACACACCCACATAAACCCCCTCACACACACACAGACACACCCATATGAACCCATAAACCCATATACACAGACACATGCATACACACATGCACAGGAACGAACATACCCACACAAACCCCCATACACACAGATACACCCATACACACATGTGTACACACACACACACCCGTATGACCCCATAAACCCATAGAGATGCACACATATGCACGTGCACACAACCCCCCCACATGCATACATGTATACACACATGCACATGTCCAGCCAAACCCAAACACACATACATGCACACACACAAACATATACATGCATGTACACACATAAGATCCACGTAAAAATTCAGCTTTAGTTGTTTCAAGCAGAAAAGCCTCTAAGTCTTGTGGGTCTGTTGCTGAAAATGGGCATCTACGCTCTCCAGTGTCTCGTGTCTTCATGTCCTAAACTACCCGGTGAATGTGTTTTTGACTCTGCTACACCGGCAGGAAACTGAGGTTCAGCGGATTAAACAGTGTGGCGGCCTGTGCAGCCCGTGAGTGCGGAGGCAGGGCTGGGACCTGAAAGCCGCCTCTGACCTGACTACACCCCTGCCAGGCCCACAGCAGCACCAGTTCGTGACTGCTCTCCCCAGTGAAGGGCCCGGATGACGATGGCTCCACGGGACACCCATACTCCTCAAGCCTCAGCCACCTCCCACCTCTGGCCATCATTCCAGGTGCAGCCATGCAGGAGGACACAGGCCAGCTGGAGAGAAGGAAGATGTCTCAACACCCATACATGGCTGCAGCTGCCATGCCACAGGGCACACAGAACAGTTCCACGCTGCAGATGGGGCTGCAGACATGCTGGTCTCAGGGACCATGGGGGAGGTGGCTCCGAGGAGTGGTGACCTGGCCATCTCCTTGAGCACTGGAGGCTGGCCAGGGTGGTCAGCACTGACCCCTACAGAAGCTCTGTGGAGACCATTCTCCAGCCCCACAGGAACGGAGCTTAGCACTCATGGTGCTGAGTCTGGGGACGTCCCCCAACTCCTCAGGCTAGGCCTGATGCTCCCACGTCCTGGCTGCTTGGGGATCAGGCCACCCTGGGAGGACCCAGACACTCAGACACCTTGCCTTGTGCCTGAGGGTAGCCAAGTGGGCCTTGTCCCCAGAGAGAACCCGAGACACACAGGGATAGCCACCACACACTACCCAGTCCCTAAAGTCATAGGCTCCTTCCAGCTCCCAGCACAATAGACAGGAAGTCCTGCGGAGGGAGCACACATCACCAAGGCTGGCCTCTGACCTCCCTGCCTCCTGCCAGCACGTCTGGCTACTCTGACCAGGACCCAGCTCTCTTCCCCAGGCTGGGGCGGAGGGAGAGGAGACTGCAGTTCCAGAAGCCACAACACCCCACCAGCAAAACCTCAGTCCTGCCAGACAGCATTTAATTTCTGTGTGAAACAAAATCAAAACAAATTCCAGCACTGAGAAACCGGGGCTGAGATCAACTCTCCACCCTCCCCATGGTCTGCAAATCAACCCAGCCTGAGCCCAGCTTCCAGTCCAAGCACGTCTACTGTGTCCCTCAGGGCTGCAATGCCACCAGGGCCCAGCTGCACCCAGGAGGAAGTGGGGCACATGCCGCAGGGATGGCAGGGGTGGCCCGTGCAGATGCCCAGGTGCCCATCAGGCAAGAAATCCTCGGGCCTCACAGAAACACTCCCCCCCACCCTGCTGAAAGCACCATGTCCCACGGCAGCCCCTGGAATAAGCCCTGCCCTGTCTGTGTCTGCAGCACCCATGGGGTCCCCCAAACGAGACCACAGAGGCCAGCCCAGCTCCCCCAGGCCACTTGGGCTGACTGCCCTTTTCTGGGGCAGGACCCTGGACCCCAGAGGGGGCACGGCTGGTCTGTGGGCTGCAAGACAGGAAACCAAGGCTGCACACGGGATCCCCGGGGAAAAGGTGAAGAACAGAAGCTTCCAGGAGGCCTCTGTGCTCAGTGACCACAGCCCCCTGTGGCCTTCCCAGACAGCCGCAGACCCACACAACTGGTCAGAAGGACAGAGAGAGCCACACAACGTTCCAGCGGCCACCAGTGTCACCTCCCACACTGTCATCTCCTCTGAAGCTCACTCTCCTGTGGGTGTCACAGAGGGGGCATCCCAAGGTCCACCTGGCTCCTCTCCCCACCCCACAGTGACCCCAGGACTGCCACCTCTGTCCCCTTCTGGCCAGGAGGGACGCCGGCCCTGACGTTCTCCAGCTCTGGGAGGCTCTGGCAGTGGCTCCTCCTGGGCCAGATCTCCAGCCCACTTCCCCTGGCTGCACTGACCTCAGGTATCGCTAAAAAAAACAAACGCAGCCTGCGGCTTGCCTTTTTCCATCGTCCTGTCCGGCCACTGGTCCTGAGGTGCTGCAGCTGCCAGCTGGACAGCTGGGCTTCCTCTGGCAGGCAGCGGCGCCCAGCCAGCCAGGACCATGCCGGGAGGGGGACAGGCTCCAGGGAGAGCCCAGGCTGCAGGTCATAGAGCTGGGGCAGCCCAGTGCCACCCAGGTCAGCGGGCACAGCTAGACTGTCCCCGGCCACCTGCCACCCTGCCCAGCCTGGCCCATGGATGTGCTTGAATATGACCTCTGAAGGAAAACCAGGGTCACATCCCCGCCAGGGCTGCACTCCGCATGGTTGCTCTGGTGTGACCATCAACACCTGGCCTACCATCCACACACGGGAAGGTGCAGCAGCCTGGCAGCCAGGTCTGCATTGCACTACGTTTGGCCACAAGTGCAGACATAGCCCTGCCAGAGTCAGGGTCCTGTAGGACCCGGGGCTGGGCTGTTAGGTGAACGAGTGACACAGATCCACCTGGCAGGGAGAGCCTCAGGCTTGAGGGAGTCTTGGGGTAGGGGTGAACACAGAATACAGCTTGGAGAAGACCCCACAGGGACCCTTCTGGCCAATCCCAGAATTAAGTGACCAGGGAGAGAAGGATGCATCTGAGGAGAACACAAGGGGACCCTCCTGACTGACCCCAGAGTTGAGCCTGCAGGGAGAGAAGGTGGCATCTGGGCAGTCACTGGGCTTCCTGCAAGAAGCGGCAGCCTGGGCCGACCTCGAGGGACAGGAGAGGCCCTGGGAGCACAGGGGAGATGGCACTGCTACGCCCCAAGGGCCTCACCTGACCCTCGGGATTGGCCCCATCAGAGGTCAACTTCCAGCCAGAAGGCATGGGGTCTGGGGAACCCCCATTCGTGGCTGGCCTTCTGGGTTCTGGGAGCCTGGCTCAGTCTCTAGTCCCAGACACTCCTGCGGGTGCCACCCTGCTCCCAGACAACTGCGCTGGTCCTGACCCCGCCACCCAGCACAATGCACAAAGGGAGCCCGTGCCGCAGCCAGGATCAGGTGGCATGACCGAGGCCTGTCAACAGATGTCGCCTTCCCACAGCCCCCACCCTCCCATAGGCATCATCTCCTCCCTGCCCGGGTGTCCAGAGCCTCTGGGAGGTATCCATGCCTGTGCCCTCTTTCCTAGGGGAAGAGTCACTCACATGCTTCTTCGATGGCCAAACCCCAGAGCAGGGCACCCCCAGCCCGGGCCACCCAAGCAGCCGGCAGAGGGTCCCAGGATAGGGCAGGCACTGGGGCCCTCTGCAGCCTGCAGCAGGGCGGGAGCAAGATGAGGCCAGCTGTCTCGCCATCCACACGTCCGCCGGCTGTGGGTAGGACATCTGCTCCCTCAGCTGTGGCAGGCCAGGCGCTGCTGCTCCATCCTCACCACACATCCTTCACACCCTCCAGGGAGCCAGGATCCCCAAGCAGGTGGGGCAGGGAGGGGTTGGGGGTTCCAAGGCCCCTGGGTGCAGAGCAGGAGGGAGGAAGGCCACCAGCGCCTGCAGGGGCCATCAGGCTGACACTCCAGGCCCTCCCACTTACGGCCCCACTGTCCAGGAGCCAGGTAACTGGGTCCCTCTGCTGGCCACTGGGGTCACAGGCCAGAAGTCCTGGAGAAATGCCCCCACTTTCCACTGCCCCGTCCTCTCCTCTCCATGCTAAGAAGTCCCCAGGGAGTTCCCTGGCGCGCCCCCCCCCCCCCCACCCAGGGCCCCTCCCCTCAGCCCTCTGCTGAAGTCTGCTCCACTGAGCCACTTCCACGATCTCTCCAAACAAGGCAGCTGTCTGGCCCCTTTCCTCCCTGCCCTTCTGGCCCTCCAGAGCATGCTGTGTGGCCTTTCTTCCTGATGCCAGGCCCCATGTGCTTCCTGGGGTGTCCTAAGTTGTTGGAGGGGGCGGATCTCCAGGATAACACCTGCCCAAACCTGAGACTGAGCTCTCAGCTGCTCCAAATCCCCTGGTCCACAGTGCTCAGAGCACCTGACCCAGGCCCCAGCTAAGGGGTCACCCCAGACCCCATCTTCCTGCCAGCCCCTTACCAGGCTTCTCTTACCCACCACACAGCCCCATGATTCCATACCTCAGGCCCACTCCTCTTTCTCCAGCCCTGCCAGGGACCCATAGGTGCCCCTCATCCAGGCAGCCAGCTGTACCCCAGGTCTGGTGCACAGAGAGGCGGAGCCATGGGACCAGGCAGGGCATGTCCTGCCCACAGCCGGCGGCCTCCCTCTTTGACCCTGTGGGGTCTGATGTTGGCACTAATGTGTGAAACACATCCCCTCCCCACACCCACGATAGCAGCCTCTCCACAGCCTCCTCTGAGAGTCCCCTGAGCACCCAGAACTGCCCCACACCAGGCTCTAGGAAACGGGGGATGTCCTGGCTGCCCCCACCCACCCAGTAGGGCTGCCAGGGTGTCACCGGCTCCTTGTGCAAGGGTAAGAGCACCCACGGGCTCACAGGTCTAGAGACAAGGTTCTCCTCAGTCCAAGGAGAGATCCAGAATATATAAAGAGTTCTCATAACTCAACAGGAGAAAGACAAGCAGCCCCACTAAAAACAGGCAAAGGAGCTGCATGGACATTCTCCAAAGAAGACCAGTGGCCCATGAGGCCACGAAAGGATGCTCAGCGCCACTGGCCACCAGACAAATGCAGTCAGAGCCACACAAGGTGCCATTCCACACCCACTAGGATGGCTGCAGTAGAAAATAAAACAGAAAACCAGTGTTGGCAAGGAAGTGGAAAAACGAGCCTTTGTGCGCTGCTGGCAGAAATGTAAAATGCTGCATCCAGAAGACAGTTTGGCAGGGCCTCAAAAACCTAAATGCAAGCGGGGAGTGGGGGCTCACGCCTGTAACCCCAGCACTTTGCGAGGCTGAGGCGGGAGATCACTTGAGCCCAGGAGTTCAAAATCAGCCTGGACAACACAGCAAAACCCTGTTTCTACAAAAAAACAAAATTTAAAAAAATTAGCCAGGAGTAGTGGCTTGTGCCTGTGGTCCCAGCTACTTGGGATGCTGAGGCAGGAGGATGGTTGAGCCTCTGAGGGGAAGGCAGCAATGAGTCTTCATCACATCGCTGTACTCCAGCCTGGGTGACAGAGCAAGACCCTGTCTCAATAAAACAAAACAAAAACAAAAACATCACATGCAGAGTTACCATGTGACCCAGTACCTCCACTTCTAGGTACGTACCCCAAGAACTGAAAACACACACATACACAAAACCCCACACACCAATGCTCACAGCAACATTATCCATCATAGCCAAATGGTGGAAGCGATCCAGATGTCCGTCAACTAATGAACGGGTCAAAAAGTCTCTCGGAGAGTCTTCCACTTGAGTCTAACTCAGTCGTAAGAAAGAAGGCAATACTGACGTGTGCTACAACGGTGATGCTGAGTGAGAGAAGCCAGGCGCGGAGGCCACACAGCATAGGATTCCATTTCTAGGAAACGTCCAGGACAGGCAGACCCGTGGAGAAAGAAAGCAGACGAGTGGTTGCCAGGGACTGGGGGAGGGGAACGGGCAGTGACTGCCTAATGCGTATGAGGTTTCTGGGGTGAGGAAAATGTTCTGGAATTAAACAGTGGTGAGAGCTGCACAGCCTGGCGAATGAGGTACTCAAAATCACAGGGCTGTATACTAAAAGAGTGGATTTTACAGGACGTGAGTTACAGCCAATAACAAAAATCCTTGGTCAGCCCTGAGGCCCACCAGGCCCCGGATTCACAGTGGTCACTCCCTCCAGCCTGGCTTCTGGACCAGTTCCAAGCACCTTTCCAGCCCGATGGCTGGCTCTGGGGCCACGGCCGGGGGTACCTCAACAATCCCTCAGAGCCTGCCTTGGTCATGCCTCTTCCAGGCAGGCCTCCAGGCTACTGAGGCCCAGAGAAGGGGGCAAATTGGCAGGGCCTGGCCTCCCACCATCATGCCCCCCAAAGTAGCCTGCAAATATTTCCTGAGTGATGTAAACTGCAAGGGCCACCACCATAAAACAGCCTCAGGGTCTTTAAAGAAGAACTCCAGTGGGAAGCCTCAGCCCTCATCCCGAGCCAGCCTGGGACCCCTAAGGAAAGGGCTGCAAGGTGCCAGGGAGCCAGGCAGCCTAGCAGCCGGGGTGGGGGTCCAAGTGCCACTGAGCAGGAACAGCCCCCAGGCCCAGGCCCAGCCCTGACTCCACATCCAGAGGGTCTGGGCTCAGCAGAGGAGCAGTCCTGGCGTCTAATCCAGATCTATCATCTCAGCTGAAACCACAACCCAGCAAGGGCGAATCGAGAGAGGCCTCCCAACGGAGGACAAACCACGTTCTCAGACCACCACCAGGCCCACCCTCTTGCAGTAACCTCGGGGAGAGGGTCTGAGTCTGCACCCCAAGCCCTTCCTATGACCTCAGGCTGGCCTTCCTGCTTACCCCTGTCTAGAAGGGCTTGGGGCCAGGCCAGCGAGGAGGCACAGGGACACAGCTATGGGAGAACCAGATGGAAATGCCACCTGCTAGCCATGCCAAGGTGCAGGGCCAGGCCAATTGGGAGCCTCTTCCCCACAGGGGGTCCAGCCTGGTGGCCAGAGGCTTCTAGGAGGGCAGCGGGCACCAGCTAGGGTTGGGTTGCAGCTCAGGGAGCAGGCAGGGAGGGCTCCCATGGGTTCACGTGACCCTCCCCCAGGCCAGCCTCTCCTCTCCGGGTTCCTGAGCTGTAACTGGAGCCGCGTTCCTGCCCGGGAGCCTCCGTGCCAGGCAGAGCTTTTGAGAGGGGGAAGGGAGAAAACGGCCCTAGATCCCAGCCCCTCCTGCTTCCTGGATTAGAGCTGGGAAGGGCCACCCCAGCCCCGCTCCAGCTCCAGTCCCACCTGGCCTTTAATGCCCTGGGCCACCCCCTGCCTTTGCTGGGCCAGGAGCCACAGCCCCAAACCAGCAGGAGAGGCCTCCACACAACCCAGCCTGGAGCCCTTTGTGCCCTGCTTCCCCTCCCCAGCCCAACCTTGGGAACTGACTTAAGGGGGGCCCAAGGCCTCTAGCAGTCCAGATGGAGCTTGGCCTGCCCTGACCCAGGATGCCCCCCAGCCCCTGGTTCAGGAAGGTACTCATTCTCCATCCGTCAAACAGAGTCCTAGCTGCCCTCTGCAATGCCAGCTGTCGCCAAAGGCAGCACGTTTGCCCTCTGGACTTCCCACAGGGCAGCTACATGGAGAGCTGCCCTCAGACAGGACTCAGGAATCCTCCCTTGATGGGTCCTTTGGAGCCAAGAAGCAGGGCCAAGGGGCCTGGCTAGAGAAGCCACAACAGCACTTAAGTCCTTGCTATGCGCCTGGCACCAGCCTGGACTTAACTGTCTGCAAGAGAGCTGAAACACACGCACACAAAGCAGCAGAGCCCCTTGACCTTCTCCAGAGCACAAACCCCAGAGATAGGTCAGAGAAGGAGAGGCCAGGACCCAGCCCCACCCCAGCCCACCCCCTCTCCAGGAATCGGATCACAGCAGGGACAAAGCCGCTGCAGCCCGGACAAGCCTAGGGTGTGTCCCGAGCCCCAGAAGCAGAGCCTCCATTGGGCCAGAGAGCAGGGAAGCACAGCTGGCTGACAAGGCCACGGTGACTCACCGCGGACCTGTGGCCCTCCCTCCTGCCCTCCCGGGTGAGGCTACGGGCTGCACAGATGGCGTGCCGTGGCGTGCCAGCCCAGGCCCAGGGCCGTACCCACAGTTGGAGCCAGGAGAGGGCTGCGGGTGGGGGCCCCAGGGAACTGAGACACTGGGCTGACCCTGGAAGACGACCCAGAAGAAAGGAACAGAGAGAAGAAAGGGGGAGAAAGAAAAACACAAAGGGAAAGTTTCCCATGAAAATATTTTATTTTCTTTGAGAACAGGATACACCTGCAGGGCTCCTCAGCCCAGGCGGCCTCTCCCTGCCCGGGCGGGTGCCAGATTCCTGGACCAACGGGGCCCTCTGCCGGCCAGCCCGCCGCGCGCTGGCGCTCAGGCCAGAGGGCCGGGAACAGGTGACCGGCGGAGGGCGGCGGCCCAGGGCTTCCAGGTCAGGGGCTGGGATCCGAAGGCCAGCCAGGGCTCCCAGGGGCGGCGCTCGGGGTAGGAGGCGGGAGGGTGGCGGGGAGGCCCGGGGCGCTGCCTTGCACGGTGCCACCCTGCACCTCAGCGTGCCCAAAACGCAGCGAGGGTCCCTGTAAAGGTCGCTGGACTGGGTATTCCAGACTTGGCAGAGGGGGAGGGAAGAAGGAAGGGAAAGAAAGGAAGAGAGAGACGCGCCGACAGCCCCGCAAAGCGCTGCTGCAGAGACACGTGAGCACAGGCAGTGACACCGCGGGACGCCCCGGCCGGGCCCTGCGCTGCCGGCCAGGTCCCACAGACGCGCTACCGCGGGCCGGGGCCCGGGCCATAGCGTCAGAAGCAAAGCGCAAAAAAAAAAAAAAAAAAAAAAAAAATTCCTCCAGCTTGGAGGGTCTCGGTCTCTCTCTCTCTCTCTCTCTCTCTCTCTCTCTCTCTCTCTCCGTTTGGGGCTCAGAAAGAGGAACATCTGGATTTTGTACGTATTTTTGTTATTGTTAAATTAACTTCTCGAGAAGAGAAAGGGGGGAAGCTGCTAGGTGGGCGATGGCCAGGGGCTGAAGACTCGGGCTCCAGCCTTTTGGCAAGGACAGGGCGGCCCAAGGAAGCCGGGACCTGATCCCAGTCCCTAAGCGCGAGGCAGTCCGGCTTACGGCGGCTGCGGCGACTACGACGACGACGACTCTGCGGTCACGGAGGACCGCGGCCCAGCGCAAGCCCGACGGGTCCACCCGCCTCTCTACCCGTGACGCGCAGCGGACGGAGCGACTCGCGCGCCGCAAACAAACAGCGCCAGGCAACCAGGCGGCCCCGCTGCGCCCCGGCCCAGCCACCCCGGGTGCCTCGGGGACTCCGGACGACCCCGTCCCGCGCCCGCCGCCCCCGCCCACCAGTGCGCGCCGGCCGCCGAAGGTACCTACCCGAAGTAGGCGGCAGAAGGGCGCAGCGCGGCGAGCAGCAGCGTCAGCCCGAAGGCCGTGGCCAGCCAGCGCGCCAGCGGGGACCCATCCAGCATCTTGCCGCACCGCGGCGGCCGACCATCGCGCTCCCAGCTCCGCGCAGGGCGCGCCGCGGCCGCCGCCCTCTTATAGCGCCCGGAGCGCGGCCAGCTGGGCCCGGCCCCGCCCCGCGCCCGGGAGGGGATCACGCCGGCGCCGGGGGCGGGCCGAAACCCGAGCCGCGCGCGCCAGTCCGCCCGCCCCTCCCGGCCGCTCGGGGCCCCGGCCGCCGCTCCCGGCGCGGGTCTCGGGCGCCCCCTTCCCGGCGGGGTTGGAGGAAAGGGAGGCGGGGAGCGGTGAGAACCGAGGGCGGGGCGTGCGAGAATCAGGGGCGACCACGGCGAGACAGCATTGGGGGACCAGGGGCGGGCATCGGGAAGCAGGTAGGGCGTTGGGGGCGCTGCGGTGGGAGCTTGGGGCGGCCCCGGGGGCGGGATTGAGGGGGAGGGGAAGGGAGGCGTTGGCGGCCGGGTTAGCTGCCGGCGGGGCTCCAGGCCGGGACGGTCGGGGATGGTTCCACAGAGGACCCGGCCGTCTGCCCCGAGCTGCGCGCTGCGCTGATGCACTGGGGAACCTTGCTGAGGAGTTGGGCCAGCCGGTGATGCCTGCGCCTCTTACAGATGCTGATCCCCTCAAGGAGCGGGGCCAGAGAATCGCTCCTTTCTGGCAGGGACTGTGGCCGCTTTCGGCCTGAGAATGAAGCGACATAGCCTGCTAGGGCTGTGAGGTGAGTAGCTCTACCTTTTGGGGTCCTGGTGGTCTCCCCATTCTTAAATTGTGGGAGGGGAGCTAGCGGCTAAGTCAATGTCACACCAGCCATCGGGCAACGCCCTTCTCCGGAGCCTGTTTCCTGTCCAGGCCGCGGGGTGGGGGGGGGGGGGGAAGAGGACTCCTGGGATGGAAGGTGCACGCCCAGGTAGCTAGAAGCGCACAGTGACAGCCCAGGGACTCGTCCCCTCTGCTGATACTGATTCGGAGCTGCTTCTGAAGCAGAATGGTGTCAGAGGACCCAGAGCTGGCATTAGCATACAGGTGCACACATTCCAGACAGAGCAGGGGGTGGCATCCAGGAGAAGGCTTGTAAGTTCCCTGGATGGGGCCTCTGTGCCACACAACAAGGGACACAAGAACAGGGCTTGGGGTCCAGGCTGGCGGTGGCATGCCTGCCACCTGCAGACCCTGGTCAGTGCAGGGCGGTGCCTCCAACACGGGCTAGGCTGCCAAAGCTGAGGACACAGGGCCAGCGAGCCTGCCCAGCCACGTGCTGCAGGGGCCTCAGAGACCTGGGCTGTGGTGCCAGCTCTCTAGGCAGTGCCGTCTGCGCCAGCAGGGACTGATTCTGGCACAGTGACTGCAGAGCCTGGGGGATGGAGCACATGCTCCTGGAAGGGTCTGAAACCCTGCCAGTGGCAGCGACAGAGGCGAATATGAGGGGTCCTCAGAGGAAAAACAAAAACGATAGGAGCAGCAGAAAATGGCCCTCACGAGGGTCTGAGCCACCCTCGCCACCCGTTGGGCTCCCGGCCCTGCTTCCCTGAGAAAGCCTGGCCATGTGGGTCACCCCGGTGAGCACACCCTTTCTGAGTCCCTGAAGGCCAGCTTGCCAGGTGAGCTCCAGGTGCATGTGGGGCAAAGCAAGGGTGGCGAAGGGAGGAGACCAGGCTTGGGCAGTCACTCCCTCTCGGGGCCTCGGTTTCCCCGTCTGAGACCCATCCAAAATGGTGGCTTTCCTCTAAGGCATGATGTCCTGTGTGGGAGCCCTGGCCCCTGGTTCTGCTTTTCCACTAGGTGTGACTGGTCTCACATCTTTCCCCATCCATAGGACCCCCTCCCGTAGGGAGAGGGCACTCATTTGTCGTCTTTTGCTCACGAGGGGCTGGGCCACCTCTCTTGAAATGGGGCTGGCTCAGCAGAGGGAGTTCAGACAGCAGCCCAGCCCACCCAGGCTGCAAGCCACCCCAGTGGGAGGCCCACCTGCCCCACGGCAATGGGCTCCAGTGAGCCCCCAAAGTCAGGCTCTAGCACCAGGAGGTGAGAGGCAGCAGTGGGAAGCAGACGGGATGGGAGACCCCCCTCCTCAATGGCATGCTTAATGGCATGGAGGTTGCCTCCAAGAAGAAGACACGTGAGATTGTAAATGTGCATCACAAGCGCGTCAGGCACCACAGAGCTCCCTTCCACTGAATCGCTCTCCCAGCGGCAGCTTAGTGGTCCCCAAAGGAAGGAGGCAGCTGCCTGGCCGGCTGAGGGGCAGAGGGCTCTAGTCCCAGCCCTGGACTCTCAGGACCACATTTGGTGCAAGAGGCTGCTGAGAAGGATGATCTGACATCCATGGAAGGACCCTGGTGTTTCCCCAGAGAAGGGAGGCTGTCAGCTCATGACAGCTTTTGGTGGTGGGAGTGGCAGGCAGGCCATCCCTGAGTGGCCCCACCAGACCCCTACTTGAAGCCCCAGCCCAGCTCCAGCCAGGAGCCTATCAGAACGCCCAGGAGCCCAGGGCATGTGGCTGACAGGACCCAGGGCACATGAGTGGTGGGGCCCAGTGCCCCAGCAGGGTAATGTCAGAGATACACCTGAGGTCTGGCAGGGCTGGCTCAGCTCTTACCTCACTACACCTAGGATGATGGTGGCAGATAGAGGCATTCCCCTCAGCCTACCTGGACCCAGGGAGAATTACACTCCCTCCCACGAATCTCCCAGGCTCAAACTCCCTTTCATGTCTGGCTGCCCTCGCCCACCATGGCCTGCCTGCTGCTTCAGCCACAGCCACTAGTGGCCCTTCCTAGAGGACAGGGTTCACCTGCCCAAGGGCACACGGCACTAAGAAGGCAAGTACCTGCCCTCACCCTCTGCTTCTCTCAAACCATATCCAGCCAACCCTGGGCACAGTTCGAGGGGGAGACGTTTCCCAGGAAGTGTGGGCTTTTTTATTCTTGTCTGCCATGCTGCAGTCTGGCCCCTATGTTTCTGTTGGAGAGGCAGGGGCTGGCGGTTCTCTGGCTAGAAGCTACATTGTACCCCACAACTCCCCACGGCCTTCCAGGCCTAAGAAGCTCTCCAGGTAAGGGGAGGGGAGTAGGCAGGACAAGCCATCGGTGGGCCCATGGTCAGGTGAATAGAAGTCTAACTCTAGTCAAAAACAGGCCAGGCATGGTGGCTTACCCCTCTACTCCCAGCACTTTGGGAGGCCAAGGCTGGAGGTTCGTTTGAAGCCCAGAGTTTGAAACCAGCTATAGACACATAGCAAGACCCTGTGTCAATAAAAAAATAAAATAAGCCAGGCATGGTGGCCCACGCCTGTAATCCCAGCACTTTGGGAGGCTGAGGTGGGTGGATCATCTGAGGTCAGGAGTTCTAGTCTGGCCTGACCAACATGGTGAAATCCTGTCTCTACTAAAAATACAAAAAACATTAGCCAGGCTTGGTGGCAGGTGCCTGTAATCCTAGCTACTCAGGAGGCTAAGGCAGGAGAATCGCTTGAACCCAGGGGGCGGAGGTTGCAGTGAGCCGAGATCGCACCATTGCACTCCAGCCTGGGCAGCAAGAGCAAAACTCCATCTAAAAAAACAGAAAGAAAAGAAGAAAAACAGATTAGCAAATTAGCTGGGCCAGGCACAGTGGCTCACACCTGTAATCCCAGCATTTTTGGAAGCAGAAGCGGGCGAATCACTTGAGGCCAGGAGTTCGAGACCAGCCTGGCCAACCTGGTGAAACCCTATCTCTACTAAAAATATAAATAAATAAATAAATAAATAAATAAATAAATCAAATAAGTTAGCTGGCCATCATGGTGTATGCCTGTAGTCCCAGCTACTCAGGAGGCTGAAGAAGGAGGATTGCTTGAGCCCAGGAGTTCAAGGCTGCACTGAGCTGACTGCACCACTGCACTTCAACCTGGGCAACAGAGACCCTGTCTGAAAAATATATATATATATATATGTGTGTGTGTGTGTGTGTGTGTATATATAAATCCAAAGTCCAAGCTCCTCAGTCAAGTCCCAAATTTGAGCCAGTTTGCAGACCCAGAACCCCCTGGATGGAGGGGAGGCTGAGCCCCCTTGAGGGGGACCCTCTGCACTACCAAAAGCTTACTGTTCTTATCTTTCTCCCAGCCTTCCCCAAAGGCACTTTTGGCCTTTTACCAGGGTGAACATGCAGTGGGGAGAGGAGATAATCAGACCTTTCTGGGATAGCTGGACACAGCCCTGAACCGACATCGATTCCAGGAGACCCAGCAGGTCGCAGTGGCCCCAGGCACAGCAGGGGCTTGTGGAGGTCCTGGAACCCATGGAATTGTAGTTCAGTCAACTCCCAGTTGGTCCCACAGCTCCTGGAGCCCCTCCTGTGGTGGTTTCCCCAGCTCCGGATGTGTAATTGTAATGGATGCGCTGGGCAGCTGGCAGAAGCCCCAAGGGATTGCAAGAAGTGTTTAAGGCCAGGCTGGGTTTTTCTTGCTCTACCCCCAACTAGGGTTCAGCATGCTTTCCAAGGGATAGGGAAGGCACAGCCCTAACAGGTTGTGTCAGCACCAGGGGGGAGGCATGGGCTCAGGCAGGAACCTCACCATGTAAAGAGAAAACCCAAAAGCCGCCTATGAATGCTCATCAGGTCCAGGCGCTCTTGCAAACATCTGTCTTCGTGCAGACCCCTGCCCTGTGAAGTGCTGAATCTCCCACAGCCGCAGACCCTGACTGTATCCACACAGGACAGCATGTACAGGGGCTGCCTGAGCTGCCGCGGTGTCTGGGTGCTGCTGGGTCGCCCTGCTGGACAAAGGCAGCCACTCCCCGAGGCCAGGCTCATCCCGACCTCCCTTCCAGGCCCAGTCTGGATTCCTCAGGGAAGTGGTGTGGGTTGTGAGGGGCTTGGAGGGCTCTGGGCTCACACACCCCCAACGGTGGGCCCCTTTCAAAAGCCAGGGTGCCCCCACCAAACAGAAGCAAGTCTCATGTCCTTGGATCCACTCAAGTCACCATGTGGCTGGGAAGAAATAAGTGCTTGTTCCCCTAGGCCTTGCCAGAAAGCTCAGGAGGCGGGACCCTTGAGAAACAGTGACGCCTCCTCCCCAGGGCCACTCCTGCCCCGCTGTCCCTGGCCACGCACAGCAACTAGGCTGGGTGAGGATCCTGGCGGCTCCTGTCTCCACCTCTCCAGTCCAGTGATCCAACCTCTTCAGTCCCATGCTCCTTGGGCCAGAGTGACAGAGAGAGAGAGATGGAAAGAGAGACAGAGATGAAGAAAGGGAAAGAAAAAGAGAATGAGAAAGAGAGAATGAGAGAGATGGAGAGACAGAATGAATGAAAGACACGGAATTAATGAAAGATGAAGAGAGACAGAATGAGAGGGAGACAAAAGAGACAGATGGAGAGAGATACAAAGACAGAGAATGAGAGACAAAAAGAGATAGAAAGGGAAAGACAATAAATGAATGAAATTGAGAAACAGAATAACAGCATGTGAGAGAGAGGGAGACAGTATGAACCAGTGGGAGAAAGGGAGCTTTCCCTTGGGGCAGGGAGGACAAAGAGCAGGAATCCCCACAGCCACAAGCCCCTGATTAAGCCCGTGCAGGAGGGGTGTGCGGCAGGGCTGCCTGAGCTGCCACAGTGTAGGCACCACCAGGACACCCTACTGGGCAAAGGCGTCCCCCCACCATGCCCACCAAGGCCACCTCCCCAGCTGATGTGCTTCTCTCTGGACTTGGCCCAGCTAACAGAGTACATGAGGATGGGGTTCCAGGGAGCTGCATACCACTGCTCTGAGCTCAAGAGACCATGGGGAGGCTCAGGGCAGGGAGGCTGTTGGCACCGCCCAGGGAAGGGGGGCCAATCTCTTGGGTGGTCTTGGAGGAGTGGGGCGAGAGGTTGCTTATCGGGAAACGTTGCCTCCTTGGGAAGATTTATGAGGCCAGGCAGAGGGTGTCCCTAGGGGAGAGGGCAAAAACCACTCATGAGTCATTTGAAATGGAGCTGGACAAAGAGCTCAAGCAGAAGCAACCCACCCAGACTGCCAGCCATGGGCAAAATGAGCTCACGGGCTGCGCCGTGTGTGTGTGTGTTGTGTGTGTGTGTGTGTGTGTGTGTGTGTGTGTGAGAGAGAGAGAGAGAGAGAGAGACAGACAGACACACAGACACACAGACACAGAATAGCTCCTGGGCTCATAAGGTCAGGCCTGGGAGGCTGAGCCCAGCCCAGGGGCCTCTGCGGAGCCTGGCTCCCTGCAAGGCGGGGCTGCACCCTGTGGATCAGCTAGAGAAGGTGCCTGCATCCCCACCAGCACACACACACCCCTCAGGCAGCATCCAGCACAGGACCTCTCTTGCTTATTCTCATGGATAATACCATGTCCTCTGTCAGATGCATGCTGGACACTTGCATAGAAATAGTGCAGAGAGACCCCTGGTATCCTTCCCCTGGTTTTCCCCAATGGTAACCGCTTGCAAAACTCGAGGATGTTATGACAGCCAGGAAGTTGACATTGATACACTCCACTGACCTTGTTACAGGCACTCATTTTTGTGTGTGGGTGTTTAGTTCTATGCTAGCTTCATGTGTCCACTGCCACAATCAGGATACTGGACATTTCCATCAGAATGGGACCCCTCATGTTGCTGTTGCATAGACACAGCCCAACCCAGGAACCCACTCATCTGTTCTCCATCTCTCATTTTGTCTTTCGAGGATGCCATTTACCTGGAATCCTACAGCAGGTAACTCTTTGGGATTCACTTTTTTACTCAGCAGAATTCCCTTGAGATCCACCCAAATGGATCAATAGTTCATGACTTTTCACTGCTGCATAATATTCCACTCTACAGATATACCACAGTGCATTTGACCATTCACCCCTGGAATCTGGGCTGTTTCCAGTTTCTGACTGTTACAAATAAAACTGCTGTAAGCATTCAAGTCCATGTATTTGTGAACGTAAGTTTCATATCTCTAGGAAATATGCCCAAGAAAGCAAAGACTAGGTCACAGGGCAACTGCATGTTGAGTTTTGTAAAAATCTACAAACTGTCTTCCAGAGGGGCTGTGCCAGCAGGCACATTTTACACCCTCACCAACAGTGAAGGAGTGATCCAGTTTCTCCACACACACCAGGATTTGTAGTTATCACTTTTTTATTTCAGCCATTCTGATAGATGTGCAGTGATGTGTCATTGTGGGTTTAATTTGCATTTTCTTCATGGCTAATTATGTTGAACATTCATGATTTTTATTTGCCATGTGTGTATCCTCTTGATGGAATGCCTGTTTGTCTGTTGCTCATTTTCCTTTTTATTTTAATTTTAAAAAATATTTTAAATAGGCCGGGCGCGGTGGCTCAAGCCTGTAGTCCCAGCACTTTGGGAGGCCAAGACGGGCGGATCACGAGGTCAGGAGATTGAGACTATCCTGGCTAACACGGTGAAACCCCGTCTCTACTAAAAAAATACAAAAAAACTAGCCGGGCGAGGTCGTGGGCGCCTGTAGTCCCAACTACTCAGGAGGCTGAGGCAGGAGAATGGCGTAAACCCAGGAGGCAGAGCTTGCAGTGAGCTGAGATCCCACCACTGCACTCCAGCCTGGGTGACAGAGTGAGACTCCGTCTCAAAAGAAAAAAAAAAAAAATATATATATATATATATATATATGAAACATATATATATATTTTAAAATATATATTTTAATATATATATTAAATATATTTAAATTATATATTTTTTTAATTATATATTTTTTAAAATATATAATTTATTATTTTTGCCCATGGAGGCAAAAAACTTCTGAAAGTCCTGAGAACATGTGCTCCTGCCCACTCTATAACTGGATTTTTAATGTTGAGTTTTGAGAGTTCTTTATGTATTTTAGGTATAACTCCTTTGCAAATGTGGTTTACAAATATGCCCTTCCAGTCTGCAGCTTGTCTTTTCATACTCTTCACATGGACTTTTGCAGAGCAAAACTTTTAAATTTGATGAAGTCCCACTTAACAATATTTCCTTTTGTGGATCATGCTTTTGGTGTCAAGTCTGAGAACTCTTGGCCTAGCCATAGATTTTGAAGATTTTCTCTCATTTATTTTATGTGTTTTATAGTTTTACAGTTACATTTAAGCCTGTGATCCATTTTATGTTATTTTTTGGGTAAGGTGTGAGATTTAGGTTCAGATTCAGTGTTTTGTTTTTGTTTTTGTTTTGCCAATGGCTATCCAGTTACTCCAGCACCATTTGTTAAAAGGGCTGCCTTTTCTCTATTGAATTGCTTTTGAACCCTTATAAGAAGAATCAGTTGTGGATATTTGGATGGAGCTATTTCTGCGTTCTCTGTTCCATTGATCTATATGTCTGTCCCTCAGCTGTTACCACACTGTCTTGGTTTCAGTAGCCATATACTGTAGGAAGACTTACCATCAGGTAGAGCAATTCTTCTCATTTTATTCTTCTTTTCTAAGATAATTTTAGGTAGTTAGGATCTGTGCCTTCCCATACATTTTATTTTTTTTTTTATACTTTATGTTCTAGGGTACATGTGCATAACATGCAGGTTTGTTGCATATGTATACATGTGCCATGTTGGTGTGCTGCACCCATTAACTTGTCATTTACATTAGGTGTATTTCCTAATGCTATCCCTCCCCACTCCCCGCACTGCACAACAGGCCCCAGTGTGTGATGTTCCCCTTCCTGTGTCCAAGTGTTCTCATTGTTCAATTCCCACCTATGAGTGAGAACATGCAGTGTTTGGTTTTCTGTTCTTGTGACAGTTTGCTGAGAATGATGGTTTCCAGCTGCATCCATGTCCCTACAAAGGACATGAACTCATCCTTTTTTATGGCTGCATAGTATTCTATGGTGTATATGTGCCACATTTTCTTAATCCAGTCTGCCATGGATGGACATTTGGGATGGTTCCAAGTCTTTGCTCTTGTGAATAGTGCCACAATAAACATACATGTGCATGTGTCTTTATAGCAGCATGATTTATAATCCTTTGGGAATATACCCAGTAATGGGATGGCGGGGTCAAATGGTATTCCAGTTCTAGATCCTTGAGGAATCGCCACACTGTTTTCCATAATGGTTGAACTAGTTTGCAGTCCCACCAATAGTGTAAAAGTGTTCCTATTTCTCCACATCCTCTCCAGCACCTGTTGTTTCCTGACCTTTTAATGATCTCCATTCTAACTGGTGTGAGATGATATCTCATTGTGGTTTTGATTTGCATTTCTCTGATGGACAGTGATGATGAGCATTTTTTCATGTGTCTGTTGGCTGCATAAATGTCTTCTTTTGAGAAGTGTCTGTTCATATCCTTTGCCCTAATATCCAGAACCTACAAAGAACTCAAACAAATTTGCAAGAAAAAAACAACCCCATCAAAAAGTGGGCCTTCCCATACATTTTAGAATAAACTTGTCTAAACCCACAAATTGGCTGAGGATTTGATAGGAACTACATTAAACCTACAGATCAATGTGGAACAATTGGCATCTTTGCTATTTGAGTCTTCCAGTCCATGAACATAGCATTCCTATTTATTTAGGGTTTTTGTTTTTTACTTCTTTCATTATCATTTTGCAATTTCAACACATACTTGATCCTATACATGTTTTTGTTAAGTGTAACTAAATATTTCATTTTCTGTAGAGTGACTGAAAATGGTGTGTTTTTATATTTATTTCAGATTCCACATGTTCACTATAAGTATATAGAAATAGGCCGGGCACGGTGGCTCAAGTCTGTAATCCCAGCACTTTGGGAGGCCGAGACGGGCGGATCACAAGGTCAGGAGATCGAGACCATCCTGGCTAACATGGTGAAACCCCGTCTCTACTAAAAAATACAAAAAACTAGCTGGGCGAGGTGGCGGGCGCCTGTAGTCCCAGCTACTCGGGAGGCTGAGGCAGGAGAATGGCATGAATCCGGGAGGCAGAGCTTGCAGTGAGCTGAGTTCCGGCGACTGCACTCCAGCCCGGGTGACAGAGCGAGACTCCGTCTCAAAAAAAAAAAAAGTATATAGAAATAAGATTATTTTTGTGTGTTGATATTTTATCTTGCAGCCCTACAGAACCCATTTATTAGTTCTACAAGGTTTATTTTTTAGGATTCATTGGTATTCCTATGTAGATAATCATGTCATCTGCCAATAGGAAGAGTTTTATTTCTTCCTTTCCTATCTGTATGCCTTTTATTTCCTTTTCTTGCCCTATTGCACTGGCTAGAACATTCAGTATTGTGTTAATAAGAGTGATGAGAGCTAACATCCTTGCCTTGTCTTGATCTTATGGAGAAAGCATTCCTCTTTTATCATTAATTATGACATTAGCTATAAAGATTTTTATATTTTTAATACAAAATATATTTTTAAAGTCCCCCTCTGTTCCTAGTTTGCTGAGAGATTTTGTTATTTAATGGGTGTTCCTATTTCTCTAAGAGATTTTGTCATTAGTGGGTGTTAGATTTTTTCCAAATGCTCTTTCTGCATCAATACAATCATATGCTTTTTCTTCTTTAGCCTGTCGATATGATGGATTACATTGACTTTCAAACATTGACCTAGCCTTACATACCTGGAATTAATCCCACCAGGTCATGGTGTATAATTCTTTTTATATATTGCTGGACTCAATTTGCTAATATTGTGTTGAGGATTTTTGCTTCTTAGTTTGTAAGGGATATTAAAAATGAGTTGGGATTGATTCCCACCACTTCTATTTTCTAGAATAAATTGCATAAACTTCCTAGAATAAATTGTATAAATTTTTCTTTATTTTTCCTTTTTTAAAAAGTACAGAGACAGATTCTCACTGTGTTGCCCAAGCTGGTCTTGAACTCCTGAGCTCAAGTGATCTTCCCACTTCAGCCTCCCAAAGTGCTGAGATTACAGACATAAGCCACTATACCTGGACTTGTTTCTTCTTTAAATGTGTAGTAAAAGTCTCCAGTGAAACCATCTGGCCTTGGACATTTGGGGAAGAAATGTTTATTTACATCAATTTTTTTAAAATGGCCATACGACTATTCAAGTTGTCTATTTCATCTTGATGGAGTTTTGCTAGTCTGTCATTTGTGAGGAATTGGTCCATTTTTCCTAAGCTTCTCAATTTATGAGAGTAGAAATGTTCATGGTGTTACCTGATTATTCTTGTAATGTTGCAGGATCTGTAGTAATGTCTCCAGTTTCATTCATAATATTGGTGATTTGTGTCTTGTCTCCTTTTGTCTTTTTCAGTCTTACTACAGGTTTATAAATGTTATTGATTTTATTTTTTTATTTATTATTATTATTATTATTATTTAGATGGAGTTTCAATCTTGTTGCCCAGGCTGGAGTGCAATGGCACAATCTCGGCTCACCGCAACCTCTGCCTCCCGGGTTCAAGTGATTCTCCTGCCTCAGCCTTCCGAGTAACTGGGATTACAGGCATGCGGCACCATGCCAGGCTACTTTTGTAATCTTTTTTTAGTAGAGACGGAATTTTTCCATGTTGGTCAGGCTAGTCTCAAACTCGCAACATCAGGTGATCCGCCCGCCTCAGCCTCCCAAAGTGCTGGGATTACAGGCGTGCACCACTGTGCCCGGCCCTGATTTTAGTTTTTAAAGCCAAATTTTTGTTTCATTGATATTTCTCTATTGTTTCTCTGTTTTTTATTTCATTTACTTATTTTTCTTCTTTTTATTATTTTCCTCCATCATCTCGCTTTTGTTTCATTTTGCTCCTCTTTTCCTAGTTTCTTGAGGTGGGAATTTAGAATATTGATTTGAGAGCTTCCCTCTTTTCTAGCATTTACTATTACAAATGTCCCTCTCAGCACTGCTTTAGCTGAATCCCATATATTTTGATATGTTATAGTTTCATTTTTGTTTCCAAATGTGTACATACCAAACAACAGAGCCTCAAAATCCATGAAGCAAAAACTCGTAGAGCTGAAGATGTAGACAAATCCACAATTATAGTGGAGGACTCAAAATCTCTCTGTCAGAAGTTGATAGAACTACTCTAAGAAAATCAGCAAGGATATAGAAGAACTCAATAATACCATTGACCTGGAGGGTCTGCTTGACACCAATAGAACACTCCACCCAACAACAGCAGAATATACATTCTTTTCAAATGCCCATGGAACATTTGCCAAGATGGAACACACTATACACCTCAATGAATTTAAAAGAATCGAAGTCACACAGGATGCACTCCCTAACCTCATGGTGGAAGATGAGGACACCAAGCATGAAGCTGGCCAGCCCAGAGGGGAGGCAGGTGAGGTGCTGGGCCGGGTTTTGGTGCTCCCACTGGGTTGGCAGCCCTTCTCTCCCCAGATGCTCTCCAGACTCAAGATTCACATCTGTGAAGTTTCCTTTTTCATCTTGGCCGGAGCTTTGAGCAGTAATCCAACTAAAAGCAGCTCTAGATTCTGCCTGCCTTTTCACCTTCCCATGGCTGGGACTCCCGCCCATGACTACAGCTCCCTGGTGGGCCTCAAGGGGCATGAATTCCTGCATCCAGGCCCTTCCTGGCCCCAAGTACTTGTCCCTCTAAACCCCAAAGCAGCCCAAATCTAGTCAAGGGCCCCTGGTCCAAGGGTGCTCACTGATTCTCCTGGGAGGAGGGTGTGGACAAGCAGGAAGATGCTGAGCTCTTCACTTGCTCATGGGCATGTCCCTGAGGGTGGGGCCAACAGCCTCCAGGGTTGGCTCTGAACTAGTAGCTTTTCTCAACATGTGACAGGCTCAGCCTTTGAGGCCAGGGAGGCCTGTGAGTGGCTCCTTCAACCCACTGAGCCTCTCTGCCAAATTTAATTGACTCCCTGAGCTAGAACAAGATTCCAGGGAATATAGACCCCAGGAACATTTTTGCCTGAGATTTGGGTAAAGGAGCACCTTATGTCTTTAAGCCTGGATGCAGACACAGGCAGATGTGTCCCACCCAACAGTCAGCATGGGACAGTGGCTAGGTCCATGGCTCCCTACTCCTGCTGCATCTTACTATATTTTATTTCATTTTATTTCATTTTATTTTATTTTATTGAGATAGGATCTCACCCTGTCACCCAGGCTGGAGTACAGAGGTGTGATCATGGCTTACTGCAGCCTCAAGTGATCCTCCCACCTTGGCTTCCCCAAGTGCTGGGATTACAGGCATGAACCACTGCACTCGGCTTTCCTGCTGGATCTTTTGCCTTGGCCCTGCCCCCCACAACCCTGGCCAGCCAGCGGGTGTTTAACGCAATACAAAAGGCAGCATCCTCTCCTGCATGGACCCATCACTGAAGGTAAAGTCTGGGAGGTGGCAGGAGATCCCTCCAGGTCCTGCTGCACCTTCCTGGGCTGTGACTCTGCCTCACAGGAGCCTCATGTCCACCTCATGCCCATCTTCCACTCCCATCTTCCCATTCCACGAACTTCCAAGTCAATAGCTTTCAAGAAACAGTATAGGCCGAGCGCAGTGGCTCACGCTTGTAATCCCAACACTTTGGGAGGCCAAGGCAGGCAGATCACCTGAGGTCAGGAGTTCAAGACTAGCCCGGCCAACATAGTGAAACCCTATCTCTACTAAAAACACAAAGAATTAGCCGGGTGTGGTGGCAGGTGCCTATAATCCCAGCTACTTGGGAGGCTGTGGCAGGAGAATCGCTTGAACCCAGGAGTTGAAGGTTGCAGTGAGCTGAGACCGTGCCACTGCACTCCACCTTGAGCAACAAGAGCAAAACTCTGTCTCAAAAAAAAAAAAAAAAGCCGGGCACGGTGTCTCATGCCTGTAATCCCAGCACTTTGGGAGGACAAGGTGGGCGGATCATGAGGTCAGAGATCAAGACCACCCTGGCTAACACAGTGAAACCCCGTCTCTACTAAAAGTACAAAAAATTAGCCGGGCGAGGTGGCGGGCACCTGTAGTCCCAGCTTCTCGGGAGGCTGAGGCAAGAGAATGGCATGAACCCAGGAGGTGGAGCTTGCAGTGAGCCGAGATCGCGCCACTGCACTCCAGCTTGGGCAACAGAGCGACACTCGGTCTCAAAAAAAAAAAAAAAAAAAAGAAGACAGTATAACCGTATAACCAGCTCTCAAAGTGATGTGAAGTCAAATTTCTGTCACATTTCCAAGCTGTTTACTTCTCCAATCAAACCCTGACTGATAGATACCCTGAGATATGATGGTAAAGACATCTTGTCTGGGGGCAGTGGCTCAAGCCTGTAGTCCCAGCATGTTGGGAGGCTCAGGCAGGAGGATCGCTTGAGTTCAGGAGGTCGAGGCCAAAGTAAGCTATGATCATGCCACTGCAGTCCAGCCTGGACATAGAGTGAGACCCTGTCCCTTAAAAGAAAATAATAATAATAAAGACATCTTCAGGTGTGAGTCAGCTTTGCAGTGGGCAAAGGTGCTATAGTCTAGAATTGGTTGGTAAGTAGTGGTTCTGGTATCCATATACACATCATTATAGCAGGGTTGTCAGGATAAAACTGGGGTAGATTTCAGGGCTCTGAGAGAACATTTGGTCCTGGGGATTCTCCCTCCCCAGCCAGACACGACGCCAGGCCCAGAAGCCAGTGTTATCCTGTGTATCTCCCTTGCAAGCACCCAGGTATGGCCCCAGCTCAATTTGAGGAGGAGAAGGAAGGAGAAATGTTCCACAAAGATGTGCCGATGGAAAACCATTTTGAAGACAGTGAATTAACTGTTTCACAAATAAAAATAAAGTCATACCCTAGCTTATGCCACAAACAATTTTCAGGTGGATTAAAGAGATTTTAAAATAATTGAAATACAGGAAAACTTTTTATTGATTCCAGAGTAAGCAAGCGCTTTGTAAGCATAGGAAGAAAGTGTTGGTAGTATCTGGGTAGAATGATACAAAATTTTGGTGGCCATCTGGCAATATACCTCAGAGGTTTTAATTTTGTCAAAGATTTGTACTAATATAAATGTCTAAGCATTTATACTAGAAAAGTAACAGAGATGTACAAAACATTCTGCACAAGGGCAGTGATCAAAGCATTATTTACAATAGTGAAAAGTTACAAGCATTATAAATGTCCCACAGGAGAACATCTGCTTTCAAATAATGTTTCCAAGAAACTTTAACTGTTTAAAGACATGAGGAAATGTCTGGTGGAAGACAGCAGTTTAATCTGTTTAACACTCACTGGTTTCTTCTTCAAGATCTCACTAAAATAATCATGAATGAATGAAAACATAGAAGACCCATAGGGACAAGTTGATCAGGAGAAGCTCACTCAAGATATTACAACAAAACTTGGAAAGAAAGAAAAAAACAACAGAGAAAAGGTAACTGATAAGGCACAGCAGAGAGAGCTACAAGAGGATGGACGGCAGGGTCTGGGCAGCAACCTGGGACTCTGCTAAGGGCCGCCAGGACTGGGATGAGGATGCAGTGGCAAACAAGAGGATGGGTTAAGCAGCTCTATTGTGAGACTTCTACTCCCAGCCGAGATTAAGTAAAAAGGATCAAATTTACCCTCCCTCCTGAAACAACTAAAAAATCTAGACAAAATGGATGGAACCACAATTCCCAACATTAGCCAACAGGCAGCACAGGACAGCAGGCCCTGAGAGGGGACAGAGTGAGGTGGGTCCAGGCAGGGGCCAGTAGTCTCCCTGAGGAGACAGAGCCAGAGTCCCAGAGGCTGTTCTGGGCTGAGTCCTGACCCTTTCCTACCCCCAAAATCCATATGTTGAAGTCCTAACCCCCAGTACCTTAGAATGTGACCAGATTTGAAAACAGGGGCTGGGCGTGGTGGCTCAAGCCTGTAATCCCAGCCCTTTGGGAGGCCGAGATGGGCGGATCACGAGGTCAGGAGATCGAGACCATCCTGGCTAACATGGTGAAACCCCGTCTCTACTAAAAAATACACACACAAAAAAAAAAACTAGCCAGGCGAGGTGGCGGGCGCCTGTAGTCCCAGCTACTCGGGAGGCTGAGGCAGGAGAATGGCATAAACCTGGGAGGCAGAGCTTGCAGTGAGCTGAGATCCGGCCACTGCACTCCAGCCTGGGTGACAGAGCGAGACTCCGTCTCAAAGAAAAAACAAACAAAAAAAGAAAACAGGGTCTTTAAAGAGGTAATTGAGCTAAAATGAGGCCATGAGGGGATCCCTAATCCAATCTGACTGATGCCCCTATAAGAAGAGGAAGTCTGTACACACAGACACCAGGCTGCGTGTGCACAGAGGAAAGGCCATGTGAGGACATAGCAAGGAAGTGGCATCTGCAAGCCACAAGGGGAGGCCTCAGGAGAAACCAGCCCTGCCCATACCTTGACCTCAGAATTCTGGCCTCCTGAACTCAGAACATAAATGTCTGTTGTTTCAGCCCACCAGCCTGAGATATTTTATTATGACAGCCCAAAGCAAGCTGGCTGGAGTTCACAGGGCAGAAGACTGGAAAGGAGGAGGGAGTTGCAGAGGGCTGCAGAGTGTCCTCGTTGGGACTGATCAGTACACAAGGGCAAGAAAACTACCTAAGACAGGGGAAAGAACCACCCAAAATGCAGGAGAAAAAACTGGTGAAGCTCACACAAAACTGGGAATAGGTCACTAATATCCAGTTCAGAAAACCTCGCAATTCATGGGACATTGAGAAGAGGACAAGAAGGACACAGAGATGGCCAAATGAGCCCTTGACTATGAGTCACTCTGTGCTTGTTGAAAAACACTCAAAAGCAGTCTTTGAAAGGATCAAATTGCATCCCAAAACAAAGCTCAAAAACATTTAAAGAAATAACATTCAACAAGATGAAGTTCACAATGCCAGACATCCAGTCAAACGTAACTAGGCACGCAAATAAACAGGAAAATATGACTCATAATGAGAAAAAAAAATTATCAACAAAAACAGATCTAGAAATGAAAGAGATAATAGTAGATAAGATCATTTAAGCAACTATTATAAATACACCCCACATGTCCAAGAAGATAGAGGAAAGCAAGAGTATATGAAGGAGGTCTGGGCGCGGTGGCGCATGCCTGCAATTCCAGCATTTTGGGAGGCCCAGGTGGGAGGATGGCTTAAGGTCAGGAGGTTGAGACCAGCCTGGCCAACATGGAGAAACTCTGTCTCTACTAAAAATACAAAAATTAGCCGGGTGTGGTGGCAAACACCTGTAGTCCCAGCTACTCAGGAAGCTCAGGAGAATCTCTCAAACTTGAGTGGTGGAGGCTGCAGTGAGCCGAGATCATGGCAATGCACTCCAGCCTGGGTGGCAGAGCGGGACTCTGCCTCAAAAAACAAAAACAAAACAAAACAAAATGAAACAAAACAGAAAAAATAATAAACAAAAAAAGAGTATATGAAGGAGACATGTGGAAAATATTTAAAATACCTAAATGGAGATTATGGAGATTAAAATTTTCAAATAAAAAAATACAATGGATGGAATTAATAGCATATTAGACACTACAGCAGAAAAGATTAATGAATTGGCAATAGAAACTATTCCAAATGAACACATGGATAAAAAAAAGAGACAGTAGAAAACAGAACAAAGCTTCAGTGAGCTCTAAAACCATTTCAAGCAGTCTAACACCTGTGTAATTGTCCTCCCCAAAGGGGAGAGGACAGAAAGATTTGAAGTAAAAATGGCTAAAATTTTTCCAAATTTTAAGAGAACTATCAACTCACACAACCAAGAAGCTCAACAAATCACCAGCAGAAGGAACACAGAAAGGACTACCTTGACTGGATGTGACATAAGCAAAATAGCAAGGCAGGCAGTGCCAATCTCTTGCCCCTACCCCACCAGAAACAAGCAGAAATGGTCAGAATCAATTTTGTCAGAATTCTGGGAAGCAGTAAAAGGGTCACAGCAACCAAACAAATGCTGAATCAAGAAACAGGTGACTTTAAAATGGTAGGATGGTTCCATGGCCCTTTTACTTGCCCTTGCCCACTCTCTCCCTGGTGCAGCAGCAGTCCTGGAGAGGGAAGTCAGTATTCCCAGTGTGGGACCCTGGTCTCTCATATAAGATGGAGCATACCAGACCTGACTGGCACATTACTGTGCATGTCTGTCCTAAGCTGTCTGAGGGCCTAGGGAGAGGTGGCCCAAAGGACTCATACAAGGTGCTTGTCTTTGTTTTGCCTAACTCAGAATGCAGATGGAAACACCGCAGATATTGTGTGTGTGTGTGTGTGTGTGTGTGTATACTGTATATATATAAATACTGTATATGATACTACATATATAAACATATGTCATATATATATATAGAAAGAGAGAGAGAGAGCAAGGTGAACTCATCCCGCAGATGCCTAGGGCAGAAGATTATATTTGAGACCTACAATAAAACACTTAAGACCCAGTAGTAAAAGCTGGTGAGAGTTTCTTTGGAAAATCAGGGCATTCAAAAGCACCCATGGGGATTTACAAGGCCACATGCATACCCAGGGCAAGATGCATGCTCAGAAAACACCTGAGGAGATCCTAAGCTTCCACTTTGGGCTAATCCCTAAGCTAAGTGCAGGCTTGGATAAGTGTTGAAGGAGTACCTAGCACAGAGTCAATCTGTAAAGTCTGTGAGTGGTTATTTGGTTTCTGCTGTTTGTTTGTTTGTTTCTTTTTAGTTCCTGATATTGAAGGGAATCTCTGTCAAAACACAAGCTGAGGTCGAGTGCAGTGGTTCACCCTTGTAATCTCAGCACTTTGAGAGGCCAAGGTGGGAGGATTGCTTGGGCCCAGGAGTTTGAAACCAGTCTGGGCAACATAGTGACATGTAGTCTAAAAAAATTTTAAAAATTAGTCCGGCATGGCAGCGCTCACCTGTAGTCCCAGCTACTCAGGAGACTGAGGTGGGAGGATTGCTTGAGCCTAAGAGATGGAGGCTGCAGTGAACCATGATCATGCCACTACACTCCAGCCTGGGTGATAGAGTGAGATCCTGTCTCAAAAAATAAAAATATGAAATAAAAAAGCACAAGTTGAACATGGGCTATGGACAAAATGTCAGTGACTGAATATGCCTAGGAATACAGTCTTTGCAAAAAAAATAGTTTGGGAAAGTCATTATAGAAATTATCTGCTATAGCCTTCAATGATAAAAAATCCAGCAAACACTGGGAAAAGGGATAATCTGATTTCCAGAGTTCCCACATTATAATATTCAACAGTCTAGTTTTCAAAATAATTACACAGCATAAAAAGAAACATGAAAGTATGGCCTATTCAAAGGAACAAAATAGATCGAAACTGTCCCTAAGAAGCCCAGGCATTGGACTATTGGATAAAGAGTAAAACAATGATCTTAATTATGCTCAAACAGCTAAAGACAATGAAAATCAGGAAAACCATGTATGACAAAATAAAACTCTTAGTAAGATATAGGAATTATAAAATGAGACCAAACAGAATTTTTGTCATAAAAGGTGGGATAACTGAAATGAAAATTTCACTAGAGGGGCTCAATAGCAAATTTCAGCAGGCAGGAGAGCCTACAAACTTGAAGGTAAGACAACTGAAAGTACTACGTCTCAGGAATAGAAAGAAAAAAGAACAAAGAAACGTGAACAGAGACTAAGAGCTGTATGAGACACCATCAAGTGGACCAACATACACAGTTAGAGATTCACAGAAGAAGACAGAAAGAGGTAGAAAGAATAGTTGAAGAAACAATGGCTGAAAACTTCCCAAATCTGAGGAAAGACATGAATATACATGTCCAAAAAGCTCAATGAATTTCAAGCAGGATAAACTTAAAGACACCCACACCAAGACAAATTATAATCAAATTGTTGAAAGAAAAAGACAAAAAGAAATATTTGAAGGCAACAATATAAAAACATCTCATGCACAAGGGATCCTCAGTAAGATTAACATCTGATTTCTCATCAGAAAAATAAATGATGCCAGAAGGCAATAGGATAACATATTTAAATCTTGAAATAAAAAAGAAAGCTCTGTCAACTAAGAATTCTATATTTAGCAAAAATTTATCTTTATTCTCATTTGAGAATAAAAGATAAGACATTTCTAGAAAAACAGAAGCTGAGAGAATTTATTATCAGAAGATTGTTCCTACAGAAAATGCTAAAGGGAGTTCTTCAGGCTGAAATGAAAGGACATTAGACAGTAATTCAAAGCCATAAGAAAAAATAAAGAACACTGGTAAAGGTAATTACATAGGTAAATATATAGGCCACCATTAATGTACTTTTGGTATGGTTTGTAACATCTTTATTTTTCTATATGATATAGACATACACATAAAATAATATCTATATATCTAACTTAATTGGCACATAATGTATAAAGATGTGATCTGTGACAACTAATAATATAAACGGGGAGGAACAGAGATGTATAGAAGCAGAGTGTTTGTATGCTATTGAAACTAAGTTGGTATTACTCAAACTAGGTTGAAAGTGGTTACCTTGGGGTAACCACTAAGAAAATAACTTTAAAATACACAGAAAAGAAAAGAAGGGAATCAAAATTTTACACTACAAAAAATCAACTAAATATAAAAAAGGTAGTAATTGGGGAGCAAAAATTATATAACACATATAGAAAACAAATAAATGGCGGAAGTAAATCCTTTTATCAGTAATCACATTAAAGGTGAATTAACTAAAATCTCTAAGAAAGCAGATTGGCATATTGAATTTTAAATTGGCATATTGAACACCATCTATATGCTGTCTACAAGAGGCTCACTTTACATAGAAGGATGCAAAGAGGTTTAATATAGAAGAATAGAAAAAAGACTTTCTATGTAAATAGTAATGAAAAAGAGCTGGGATGACTATATTATTGTCAGAAAAGTATACTTTACAAGAGACAAAGAAGAACAATATATAGAGAGAAAAGCCTTCATACAGCAAGACAAAAAGGCTATAAACATATAAACACCTAACAGACCAAAAATGTATAAAGCAAACATTGACAGAATTGAAGGGATGAATGGTTCTGCAACAGTAGTTGTAAACTTCAATGTCCCACCTCAATAATGGATAGAAAAACCAGACAGAAGAACATTAAGAAAAATAGAGGATTTAGAAAATACTATAAACCAATTAAATCTAAAATGCCTATAGAGCACGCCACCAAACAACAATAGAATGCACATTATTTTCTTTCTTTTTTTTTTAATTATTATACTTTAAGTTCTAGGGTACATGTGCACAACGTGCAAGTTTGTTACATATGTATACATGTGCAATGTTGGTGTGCTGCACCCATCAACTCGTCATTTACATTAGGTATATCTCCTAATGTTATCCCTCCTCCCTCCCCCCGTCCCCACAATAGGCCCCGGTGTCTGATGTTCCCCTTCCTGTGTCCAAGTGATCTCATTGTTCAATTCCCACCTATGAGTGAGAACATGCGGTGTTTGATTTTCTGTTCTTGCGATAGTTGAATGCACATTATTTTCAACTGCACATAGAACATTCTCCAGGATAAATCACATGCTAAGCCACAAAACAATTTTTAATACATTGTAAGAGATTGAAATAATCTGAAGTATTTTTCTGATCAGAATGGAATGAAACTAGAAATCAATACGAGAAGGAAAACTGGACATTTTAGAAATGTGTGTAAATTAAACGAAACACTCTTAAACAACCAAGGGTCAAAGAAGAAATCACAAGGGAAATTAGAAGATAACCTTGAGTCACATGAAAATAAAAACGAAACATACCAAAACTTCTGAGATACCATGGAAACAGTGGTAATAGAGAAATGCATAGCTGTAAACACCTACATTAAAACAGAAAAAATATTTCAAATCAATAATTATACACCTTAAAAATTAGGGTAAAAAAGAGCAAACTAAACCCAAAGCTTCCATCCAAGAGAATGGAAATAATAAAAATCAGATCAAAGATAAGTGAAAAAGAAAATAAAAACATAATAGAAAAAATCAATAAAACCAAAAGTTATTTCTTTGAAAAGGCCAGCAAAAAATGACAAATCTTTCACTAGAACAGCGAAGAAAGAGAGACACAAGACTCGAGTTAATAACATCAGAAATGAAAGTGGGGACATTACTACTGATTTTACAGAAATAAAAATATTATGACTAAATGCCATGAACAATTGTATACTAACAAATTCAATAGCCTAACTAAAATGGATATTTCTAAAACACAAAATGTGTTAAAACTGACCCATAAAGAAAGAAAAATTGGACCAGTAAGGAGATCTAATCAGTAATAAAATCAAGGCCAGATGACCTCACTGGAGAATTCTACCAAACATTTACAAAAAAGAACTGGGTGTGGTAGCTCATGCCTGTAAGCCCAGCAGTTTAGGGGACCAAGGCAGGAAGATCGCTTGAGCCCAGGAGTTTGAGACTAGTCTGGGCAACCTGGTGAGACCCTGTCTCTGCAAACAAACAAACAGAAAACAAATAATTAATTGGGCATGGTAATGCACACCTGTAGTTCCAACTACTTGGGAGGCTGAGATGGGAGGATCACTTGCCCGAGCGGTAAAGGCTGCAGTGAGCCATGATCATGTCACTGCACTCCAGCCTGGGCAACAAAGCAAGACTCTGTGAGAAAAAAACAGCAACTAATATCAATCCCTTTCAAACTCATCCAAAAAATTGAGGAGGAGGGAGCGCTTCCTAACTCATTCATTGAGACCAGCATTACCCTGATACCAACACCAAACAAAGACACTACAAGAAAACTATAGACCAATATCCCTTATGAATATTGATGCAAAAACCCTCAAAAAATGAAAGCACAATGAATTGAGTAGCATAGTGGAAAGACTATATATCTGACCAAGTGGGATTTATTCCTAGAGTGCAGTAATGGGTCAACATACAAAAAACAATCAATAGAATATACCATATCAACAGAATGAAGGGGAAAAAAATGACTATTTCAATGGATTAAAAAATGATTAGAAAAATCATTTGACAAAGTCAGACACCCTTTCATGATTAAAAAAAAAAAAAAAACACTCAACAACCCAGAAATAGAAGGAAACTTTCTCTAGTTAAAGGCCATATATAAAAACCCCATAGCTAGCATCATATAATCAATGATAAAAGACAGATAGCTTTCCTCCGAGGACCAGGAACAACAGAAGGATGTTCACTTTTGCTATTTCTATCCAGTGCGGTAGTAGAAGTTCTAGCCAAAGCAATTTAGCAAAAAAGAAAAAAAGAAAAAAAGAAGGCCAGGCACAGTGGCTCACACCTGTAATCCCAACACTTCGGGAGGCCGAGATGGGTGGATCACCTGAGGTCAGAAGTTCAAGACCAGCCTGGCCAATGTGGCGAAACCACATCCCTACTAAAAATACAAAAAATTAGCTGGGCATGGTAGCAAGCACCTATAATCCAGCTACTTGGAAGGCTGAGGCAGAAGAATTGCTTGAACCCAGGAGGCGGAGGTTGCAGTAAGCCAAAATCACGTCACTGCACTCCAGCCTGGGCAACAAGAGTGAAATTTCGTCTCAAAAAAAAGAAGTTAAAGACACATTGGAAAGGAAGAAGTAAAATTATCTCTGTTCACAGATAATATGATCTTATACAGAAGAAATCCTAAATGATCCACAAAGAAACTGTTAGAGATAATAAAGAAACTCAACCAAGTTGCAGGATACAAAA
Organism: Trachypithecus francoisi; assembly: GCF_009764315.1. Taxonomy (NCBI): domain Eukaryota; kingdom Metazoa; phylum Chordata; class Mammalia; order Primates; family Cercopithecidae; genus Trachypithecus; species Trachypithecus francoisi. Next base: position 85,707,113 of record NW_022681470.1, read on the forward strand.
TCAACTTGCAAAAATCAGTTGCATTGTATACGGTAGTAATGAACAATCCAAAAAGAAACTTTAGGAAGCAATTCCAGGCAGGGGACAGTGGCTCACGCTTGTAATCCCAGCACTTTGGGAGGCTGAGAAGGGCAGATCACTTGAGATCAGGAGTTCGAGATCAGCCTAGCCAAGATGACTAAACCCCATCTCTACTAAAAAAACAAACAAACAAACAAAAAAACAAAAATTAGCTGGGTATGGTGGCTCATGCCTATAATCCCAGCTACTTGGGAGGCTGAGGCAGGAGAATAGCTTGTTCCCAGGAGGCGGAGGTTGCAGTGAGCTGAAATCATACCACTGCACTCCACCCTGGGCAATAGAGCAAGACTCCAACTAAAAAAAAAATAAGTAAATAAAAGAGAGAGAAAACAATTCCAAAAGCTACAGTCATCCAAACAGTATGGTACAGGCATAAAGACAAACATATAGAACAATGAAAGAGAATAGAGAGCCCATAAACTCTCATGTACATGGCCAAATGATCTCCAACAAGACTGTCAAATCCATACACCAGAGAAAGAATGCACTCTTTGATAAATGGTGTTGGGAAAAATGGATATGCACATGCAAAAGAATGAAGTTGCACTCTTAAGTTTACACTATAAACAAAAATTAACTCAAAATGGATTAGAGACCAAAACTTAAGACCTGAACCTATAAAATTTCTAGAAGAAAATGTAGAAAATTTATTGACATTGGATTTTGCAATGGTTTCTTGAATATGACACCAAAAGCACAGGCAACAAAGGTGAAAATAGACAAATGGGACTAGATCAGACTTTAAAACTTCTGCACAGCAAAGGAGACAATCAACAGAAAAGACAACCTACAACATGGAAGAATGGGAGAGAATATTTGTAAAACATATATCTTGATAAAAATTAATATCAAGAATATATCTAAAAACTCTTACAACTCATCAACAACAACAAGCACAACCAAATAACTTGACTAAAAAATGGGCAAAGGATGATTCCCTATTTGGGAATAGATGATTCCCAAAAGAAGACATACAAATTGCCAATAGGCACATGGAAAGATGCTCAACATCCTAATCATCAGGGAAATGCACATGAAGACCAATGAGATACCATCTCACACTCCTAAGGATGGCCACTATAAAGAAAACAAAAATAGAAAACATCAAGTGTTGACAAAGATGTGGAGAAATTGGAATCCTTATGCACTGTTGATGGGCACGTAAAATGACACAGCTGCTATAGAAAATAGTATGGAGGTTTTCGACAAGACTAAAAATAGAATTACTGAGCCAGGCATGGTGGCTCACACCTGTAATCCCAGCACTTTGGGAGGCCAAGGCGGGTGGATCACCTGAGGTCAGGAGTTCAAGACCAGCCTGACCAACATGATGAAATTCTGTCTCTACTAAAAATACAAAATTAGCTGGGTGTGGTGGCACATTCCTGTAATCCCAGTTACTTGGGAGACTGAGACAGGAGAATTGCTTGGACCTGGGAGGTGGAGGTTGCAGTGAGCCAAAATCATGCTGTTGAGCTCCAGCCTGGGCAACAAGAATGAAATGCCATCTCAAAAAATAAATAAATAAAAATAGAATTACCATATTATCCATCAACCCCACTCTGGGTATAGATCCAGAGAACTGAAAACAGGATTTTGAAGAGGTATTTGCACATCCATGTCCATTGCAGCATTAATTACAGTAGCCAAGGGGTGGAAGCAACCTAAATATCAATTGACACAGGAATGGATACACACACACACACACACACACACACACACAAACACATGACATATAGTATATATACAAATGTGATATGTGATATATACAAATGTGATATATATACACAAATGTGACATACACATATATACAAATGTTGGCTGGGCACAGTGGCTCACGCCTGTAATCCCAACATTTTGGGATGCTGAGGCTGGCGGATCACCTGAGGTCAGGAGTTTGAGACCAGCCTGGCCAACATAGTGAAATTCCCTCTCTACTAACAATACAAAAGTTAGCTGGGCATGGTGGCACGTGCCTGTAATCCCAGCTAGTTGGGAGGCTGAGGCAGGAGAATCAGGAGAATCACTTGAACCTGGGAGGCAGAGGGTGCAGTGAGCCGAGGTCGCACCACTGCACTCCAGCCTGGGCGACAGAGTGAGACTCCATCTCAAAAAAGAAAAAAAAAAGTTATATATATGCCTATATAAAAATGTGATGTGTATATATATAATATATGTGTAATATATATTATGTATATATACGAATGAGATATATACAGTTGGCCCCTTAGCAACATGGATCTGAATTGCGTGAGTCACTTACACTCAGATTTTCTTCTGCCTCTGCCACCCCTGAGACAACAAGACCAAGCCCTCCTCTTCCTCCTCCTCCTCAGCCTACTCGATGTGAAGACAAGGATGAAGAGCTTTGTGATGATCCACTTCCAGTTCGTGAATAGTAAATACATTTTCTCTTACGAAGTTCTTAATAGCATTTTCTTTTCTCTAACTTACTATATTATAAGAATACAGTATATAATACTATAATATACAAAATATGTGTTTACTGTTTATGTTATTGGCAAGGCTGCTGTAGTTAAATTTGGGGGAGTCAAAAGTTATACATGGATTTTCAACCATGCAGTGGTTGGCATGCCCTAGATTAAGATGGCCACTATAGAGAAAACAAAAATAAAAAACAGCAAGTGTTGACTGTAGAATGAAAAAGACACCCTACAAAATGGAAGAAAATACTTACAAATTATATATCTGATAAGGGATTAACATCCAGAATATATAAAGAACTCTTACAACTCAACAACAAAAAACTAATTTAAAAATCAACAAAGACCTTGAACAGACATTTTTCCAAAGAAGATTTATAAATGGCCAATAAGCCACACTGGAGGAGGTTGAAGAGACATGACAGCTAAATGCAATGCATGATTCTGACCAAGACATTCTTTCTAAACAAGGCTTTTTGGGACAACTCGTCACCCTTGAAGTGCTGTGACAATTAGAAAGCAGTAATGGGTCAAGGGAGTGTCTTGATTTCAGTGGTTGTATTGTAAGTATCAAAGTTCCCACGACCCTGCCTTGTGGAAACCTACCCATCCCTCAGTAGGGACCTAACCTCCCAGCCAAGCCCTGGGCATTCACTCATTCTTTGGTCCTTTGACTCAGAGACCAGGCTGCTCAAAGATTAGACAGTCAGGTGGAGGGGTGGGGACAGTTGTTCTCATGCCATTGGTGAGGGTTCTTTCTGAATGTCAGTTTAATGATATGTAGCAAAATCTTCAATGTGCATGACACCTTGGGGCCAACTGTCCCACTTTGAGGAATTCATCCTAAGAAGGCCTTCAGGGAAGGAAGAACACAACTGCCTGTTAGCAGCCCCAGGACTCAATTGACAGGCCTTCCCTGAGGAATGAGATTCTCCCCATCCCGTAGTGTCTCTCCCCCAGAGGCCTTCTCCACCCTCTCTGTCTACAGGCTTGCAAAAGCAGAGTCACCCCAGAGGGGAGGAGGCAGATGGGGAGATGGACCAGATAGGACAGAAATGTCCAGAGCATGCCCTTGCGCGTAAACCCAAGATGGGATTCTCCTTGTGTTTGTCTTCTCTGGAAAGGGCCAAAATAGGTACCTAGAGAAGAGGGAAAGTCCCACAAGAAAGGGAGGGAGCAGAGACAAAAAGCAAGATAGAATCAGAGAATGTTCTGAGAGAGAGTTGCGGGGGACAGGCCAGCCGGCCAGGATGGAGGGTCTGGAGGCACAGGCGGCTCCAGCCCAGGCCCCATCACTATGTGCTATGTGTGGATGCAAGTCCATAATCTCTCTGGACTGGTTTGCCCACCAGTGAGATGTGAGGCTGGGCATTTGGGCTGGAATTCTGGGATTTTCTATTCCATGGCACTGCCTAGGACAGATTAAGACCCTGGAGGCTGGAAGTGTGGAATTAGTGTCTATTTTCCCAGTGTCACAATGGCTCCCCTTGAGTTTATGATGGTCTGAAAACTGTGCTATTTTCTGAGTCAAGATCTGACAGAACTGGGCTAGAAGAGGGGGCTCTTTGGAGACCAGAGCCCAACTAAGCATCTGCCGTACTGCAGTGAAGAGTAACTGCTAACTCTGCTGCAAAACCTGGAATCTTGGTCCATTTGCTATTGCTTATGACAGCATGCCTAAAACTGGGTAATTTATTAAAGAAACAAAATTTATTTCTTATAGTTTTGGAGGACAGGAAGTCCAAGACCAAGGGGGTGCATCTGGTGAGGGCCTTCTTGCTGGTGGGGACTCTCTGCAGAGTCCTAAGGGAGTAGCGGGCATCCCAAGGGGAGGGTGCTGAGCATGCTAGCTCAGGTCTCTCTTCCTCTTGTTATAAAGCCATCAGTCCCACTTCCATGATGACCCATTAATCCACTGATCCATGAGTTGATTAATCCATTCATGAGGGCAGGACCCTCTGACTCAATCACCTCTAAAGGCTCCACCTCTCAGTACTGCCACTTCAGGGATTACATTTCAATATGAGTTTTGGAGGAGACAAATGTTCAAATCATAGCAACCAGCTTGAACTAGGCCAATGTAAGGCCCACCTTGGACAGGTGATAGACAGGTGAGCTCTCCACCGTGGTTTTCCAGGCTGACTAGAGCCAGCTGAGCTCACACATGTCCTGCCTGCAGAGAGGGCAGAGCTCATTTCCCAAAGGAAGAGCAGGGACCCCAGGCTCTCTACCAGCTGCACTAGAGATTGAGCCATCCATGGTGGTAGCCACTGGCCATGCGTGGCTACCTACATTTAAGTTGAAATTCATTAAACTTAAAATTCAACACTGAGTTCCTCAGTTACATTAGCCACACTGTCTAGAGAGAGTTTACACTGCAGCAGGGAGGAGGACTGAGTCCAGGGAGTTCAAGTTGGCTGGGGTTCACAAGGCAGAGTGCCAGACAGGAGTGACTGCATGGAGAGAGCTCCCAAGACTTTCAGAAGCATTCCTCAATGTATCCATCTGAGTGCTGGCCAGTGCACACATGTGATGAAACCACTACCTCAAAGAATTAGAGAAGCAATCCTCAGAGCTCACACAGTGCCAGCAACAGTTTGTCTTCCCAATAGCCAGAGTGGAAAAATCTAGTGATTCATAGGACATCAGGTGGAATGATCAGAAGGGTATTGCCTCAGTACTGGGGAAAAATTAGCCCTGGAATAAGTGCTGCTTAGGTTCTGCCTAGCAAAGCTTAAAAGCAAGCCTCAGAAGAATTAAACTGTTTTCAAGTAATTTTACTCCATTCCAGAATAAAGCTGAAAAATATTTATAAGAATACAAAAGTATTCAGAACCAAGTAAGGTAAAATTCACGATGTCTGGCATCTAATCAAAAATTACTAGGCATGTGAGTAAGAAGAAAAATGTGACTCATGAATGAGGAGGAAAATCAAGCAATAGAAACAACCATTATGACACAGATGATAAAATTAATAGACAAGCACATCAAAAAATTGCCTCTAGTGCTTCTGCATGTTCAAGAAGACAGAGGAAAGATGGAGCATGTTATGTGTGGAGAAGGAGTAGATATTTAAAAGCACCAAATCAAACTTCCAAAGATGAAAACTATGATATCTGAGCGGACACATGCACTGAATGGCATTGATGGCAGTTTAACACTGCAGAAGAAAAAATTAATGAACTTGAAGACATAGCATAGAAAAAAGGACTGCAAATATGAAAAGAGAATCAGTGAGCTGTTGGAAAACTTCAAGCAGCCCAACATAGAAGTAAGTGGAGTCCCTGAAGGCAGGACAGAGTTATCACAAGGAAGTGCCTTACGCATTTGTGGAGTCTGAGCACATCCAAAGTTCACAGGCTAGGAACTCAGGAAGAGAAGACCATGGACAGGCTCAACCCATGGGCTTTCTGTCTCTATCCAGACAACCCAGGAAAAAGAGAGAGGACAATGACTAATATCAACAATTAGAAAGGTGACATCTCTACAGATTCTATAGATGTTAAAAAATGAACAGGAATAAACGTCTACATGCCAATAAATTCAACTTCTATAAAATGAACAAATTCCTTGAAAGACATCAACTACCAAAGCTCGCACAAGAAATAAATAACCAAAATAGTTCTATAGCTATTTGAAGAACTGAATTTGTAGTTACAAGCCTTCCTACAAATAAACCAGGCAAGATGACTTCACTGGTGAAGTCTAGCAAACATTTAAGCAAGAAATAATAACAATTTCCACAAACTCTTCCAGAAAATTAAAGAGTTGGAAATACTCATGAGTATTTCATAAGGCCAGAAGTATCCTAATGCCCAAATCAGACAAAGACATTATAAGGAAAAAGAACTCTAGATCAGTACTTCTCAGGAACATAGATGCAAGAGTTCTTAACAAAGTTTTAACATATCCAATCCAACAATATATAAAGAGGATGGTACCCACCATGTTCAAGAAGACAGAGGAAAGATGGAGCATGTTATGTGTGGAGAAGGAGTAGATATTTAAAAGCACCAAATCAAACTTCCAAAGATGAAAACTATGATATCTGAGCGGACACATGCACTGAATGGCATTGATGGCAGTTTAACACTGCAGAAGAAAAAATTAGTGAACTTGAAGACATAGCATAGAAAAAAGAGGATGATCCCACCATGAGCAAGTGGGATTTATCCCAGGGATGCAAGGTTAATTTAATATTTGAATATGAAGTAATGCAATTCATTAATTGACTAAATAAAAACATATAATTGTCTCAATGAATGCAGAAAAATCATTTAATAAATTCCAATATTTATATAAAAACTCTCAGCAGATTAGAACTAGCTGCGAACTTCCTAAACCTGATAAGTGGCATCTATGAAAAACTACAGCTCACGTCACACTTAAATAAAACACTGCATGTTTCCTCCCTAAACATCAAGAACAACACAAGCACATCCACTCTCACCACTTTTATTTGGCACTGTCCTAGAGTTTCTAGCCAGTGCAATAAGACAAGAAAAAGAAATGAAAGGCATCTAGAATTTAAAGGAAAAGGTAACCTGTCTTTATTCATGGGTAACACAATTGTTTACATGGAAAACGCCAACAAATCTACAAAAAAGAATAAATCTGCTGGAACTAATAAGTGAACTTAGGACAGTTGCAGGAAACAACATCAATATGCTAAAAGTCAGCACTAGCAATAAAACATGGAAATGGAAAGAAGTAATACCACTTTAAATAGCTGATAGCTTCTGAACTAAGAGGAAGCTGCAGGTAGAGGGGCAGGTGGAAGATTTAGGAGAGTATGGAGGTGGTTGCTGAGCCTGGTATGAGAAGATCCTGGAGAGAACAGGAACGAATGCTTTGCCAAAACTTCTGGATCCGTTGGGCTGGAGGACAACCAGCAAGGAAGGAACCAGCAAGGAAGCTTCTGGACCCACTGGGTTGGAGGACAATCTCAGCAACCCTCTGAGGAGGGAGAGACAGAAACTCTCTGCAGAGACTGCAGGTTGTGACACAGAAGCTGATGGCCTCTATTTCCCTCCGTGAAATGGGAGAGTATGGTGCTGTTGACAGTCAGAAGGGGTGTGCAGGCTGTGGATGCTAGGGAGGAAGCCCACAAAGGGGCTGATGGGTTGGCCTTGTAAGAAACAAAACATCCTGTCTCCTTGGAGTCATATCTCCTGTGCCTTGCCAGGCATAGCGGGCCCCAGCCTCTTCAACCAGGGAAGACGGCAGCCAATGGATATCCGAATGGCATTCTCTCTTCACCTGTTCCCCCACTCTCCTGTTCCCTAGAACCATGTTCCCACATAAACCATCTGCACGCAGCACTTGTATCAGGTTCTAAAAATCCCACCATGTCCCTGGAGCTCAGGATCTTTAAGGCCGAGGGGAGGCCCTAAAGGTGAAGCTGGGGTGAACCAGAGTGAAGGAGAGCATCTCCAGTGATGAGGGAGTCCAAGACCCATGATCCTGGGTGATGGGGGTAGACAGAAAGAGCGTGACTATCAAGCTGCCCGGGCCTAGGCCCAGGCCCATGTGTGAACAGTAACCCTGTGAATCTTGCTCTTGGCCTCTGAGCCCTGGCTCTGGATTATGCTCCAAAGATGGTGACATCGCATCTCCTGTGGTCTCAGGGATCAGCTGGGTCATGCAGGCTTCAGCAAGTGTTGTGGTCACCACCATTCCCATGAGATAGGTCATACCCACAATGTAAAATCCCACTTGGGCTGCAGGACAGCCAAGGGCTGGGGAGGAGGCACCGCTCATACCACCCACAACCTTGCCCAGAAGGGGCACTGCCTCTAAGGGAAGATTGGACCCAGGTACCCCTTCAGTGCCGCCCTCCTCTGGCATCTCCACTTGGTGGCAGTATTGGCCCAGAGGAGGAACTCCAGCAGGCAGCCACCAACCGGTCCCTAAGAGCTGCTGTGACAGCAAAACTTAGCTCTTTCCACAGGAAAGTCTGGGGAGTCTAATGTCCTCATTTCACAGGGAAGTAAGGTATAGCCTGGGAGCCAGGATTCTGGATAATTAATCTGCAGGATTCCAGAACTCCATGATACTGTGATTTTTTTTTTTTTTTTTTTGAGATGTCTCTGTCACCCAAGCTGGAATGCAGTGGCATAGTCATGGCTCACTGAAGCCTCGAACTTGTGGCCTCAACCAATCCTCTCACCTCAGCCTCCTGAATAGCTGGGACTACAGGTGCACACCACTATACTCAGCTAATTTTTTATAGAGACGGAGTCTCACTATGTTGCCCAGGCTGGTGTCAAACTACCGGGTTCAAGAGATCTGCTGGCCCCAGCCTCCCAAAGCACTAGAATTACAGGCATGAGATACCTGTTTGGCCCACTGCGATTTTCTTTTATTCCCAAATTTGATTTTCTTATGATTCTAAGACTCTCCATCTATGGGTCCATGCTTGGAGAATCATAAGTTTCTAAGATCAGAGGGTTCTGCTGACTCAGTTCCCCTGCATCCTATGATTCTGTGTTTGGGTGATTCTAGCATTTCATTGCCATTTCATAGGATCAACCAGGATTAACCACATGGCTAAAGAGAGAGGCTGATGGCCCTACTTCCATGGTTCCTGGATTCCATCTTCTCTTCCCCATAGGAAGGTCCACAGTTCCCCACACATCACCAGGCCACCTGCAAAGAGAGCAGGTTCAAGAAGTCACCTTGCAATGAGAATGAGATCGTGTGTCTCCTACATCATGCCCTAAGGGAGAGAGGACAGCATGGAACTGGGAGGTGGATGGCTGGGGTGTCAACTGAGAAAGACATGTCTGTTGGACCCCAGAGTTGATTTTCATGGCATCCAAGAGCTGCCTGTGAGAACACACAAAGTTTGATTTGCAAAGGGATGGTCACACAACAGTCATGTGTCAGCTTTCTCAAAGGTGGCATCCATGGCACAGCATGTGAAGGGCTTTGAGTCAACAGACATTCCTGGTAAGAAAGCGGTGTGGGGGTGTGGAATGATCCCTGGAGGCTGAGACCTGGGGACCAGGGTCTGCCCTGCAGGCCCATTGCTCCTTCCACTTTGCCTTGAGCCCAGTCTTTCTGTACAAGGAGGGGCTGGCCTAAGGTTCCAGTTGCTTTCATCAGGTGGGATCTGGTGAAGGGTCAAAATGGAACTTTAAGGTGGGTAGTTGAAGGGGTGACACCTGAGGAGACAGTACTATCTCAAAACAGACTGAATTATTTCCCAAAGAGGTGCCCCAAGCCCCTGCAAATGCACTCTCCAGGGAGTCTGGCCACTGGGCCCCTTGCCCTCATTCCACAGGGCAGCTCAGAAAGGCAAGCTCACAAGGACCGGCTCGTGTTCACCCACCCCCTCGTTGCCCACAAGGACTCCCAAGCATGACCCCCATCCTGGCACAATCTTCTGCCCTGAAGCCAGGAAAGGATGGCCTTCTGAGTTGGAGTCCTGCAGTCAGTCTTCCAATCTTGGAGGGAAACATATACTCTACAGACGGTGAGCCTCAGAGAGAGCCCAGCCCTGCTGTGCTACTCTAGGAGGCTCAGGCGGCTGTGCCTCCTCATTCAGCCTCACTGAGCCTTTTCCACTTCCAGAACATGGTGAAATTCGCTTCCTTCTGACCAGACAGTGCTTGGTGGAGCACCAGGCGCACATGGTAGTTGCTGTCATCACTCCACTCCAGGAGCCTTCAAGAAATCATTTCATCTAACAACCCACATTTACCATAAGGACATTTTGGAGGCCAGGCATAGGGGCTCACCCCTGTAACCCCACACTTTGGGAGGCCAAGGCGAGAGGATCGCTTGAGCCCAGGAGTTAGAAACTGCAGTGAGCTATGACGGCACCACTGCACTCCAGCCTGGGCGACAGAGTGAGACCCTGTCTCAAACAAATAAATAAAAAAGAACCTTCTGGAGAACTGAAGGAAAGTGGATATTTGATAAGAGATCTGGGCTGGAGAGAAAAGGCTTTTAAAATATAAATATAATGGCAAGCTCAGAAAGACAGATACAGGGCAATGGTACGAAGCAGACCGGTAACCAGACTGGGCTGCTGGGAGATGCTCACTGAGACAAGCAGTGCAGTGGTGGTGCCCCTGCCACCCTGCTTTGTGACTGGCACGCACAGCAAGGGGGCAGAGCAACAACCTCTGTGGACTGGACCTGTCCTGGGCAGGGGCCTCAGCGAAGCCACAGACCCCGGTCTGAATAAATACAGAGCAGGAACCCAGAGCTGCAGATATGAAGAACCCACACACAGCCTCCCACAGGAGGCAGGTGACCCCCAGGAAAACAGAGAGTCCTGAGTTCACAGCCGTAGCTGCAAAGCCCTGCCAGGACATACCCACATCAGTAATGTCCATGCAGGCTTTCATGATGATATTAACGCAGAGGAGGTAATTCCCACAGTGCCTGAGTTGAACAATGCCAACAAAGGTGGAGACGGGGCAGAGGAACAGAGACAAGGAGTGTAGAGAGGGGCTGCAGACAGGAAGAGCAACTCACAACTGTGCAGGAGGGGTCATCGGCTGTGACAGGAAAACACACAGAGACTGACGGAAAGACAGGACAGCCATAGACAGGAGGTGGGAGTCAGACAGGTCTGTGGCCCAGAGACTGTGTCTCACCACAGCGGCTTTGGGGAAGCGGCGGCCATGTCATTTTCCTTGTCTCTGTTCCGTTGACCTGCGCATCTCAGGCCCAACCCTGGCTGCTCCCTTTCCAGCTGCAGTTCCCAAACTGTGTGCTAAGGCACCCTGGGACGCCACAGCAAATTCCCAGGGTGTTCCAGAATATCACAGCTGTAATCCTAGCTCTTCGGGAGGCCAAAGTGGGAGGATCAGTTGAGCCCAGGAGTTCAAGACCAGCCTGGGCAACATGGTGAGACCCTTGTCCCTACAAAAAAAATTTTGTTTTAAAGAAAGTACAATTGAGTCTTGGACAACATGGGGGTTAAGGGCACCAACCCCCTGCAAAGTCAAAAACTTGAGTATAACTTTTGACTCCCTGAAAATGAAACTACTAACAACCTCCTGTTGACCAGAAGCCTTGTCAATCCCATGCACAGTCAGTCAGGACGTACGCTGCATGCCATGTGTGTTATCCACTGTGATCCTACAATAAACTCAGCTGGAGAAAGGAAACTCCTGCTCAGAAAACCTAGAAAAGAAGCCAGACTCACAGTTCACGAGGCAGCAGTGGGTCCTCATAAAGGTCTTCATCCTAATGGTCTTCATATTGAGTGGCTGAGGAGGAAGATAGAAGCAGGGCTTGGTCTTCCTGTGTCAGGGTGGCAGAGGCAGGAAAAATCCATGTGTAAGTCACCCAAGCAGTGCAAACCTGTGTTGTTCAAGGGTCACCTGTCCTGCATGAACATCACCTTGTATGGCCTGGGAGCCAGGACCTTGAACAACAAGTAAGGGTGTTGCTTCTGGAGGGCCAGTAACTGCAGTTAAGTGAGGATGAAATAAAAACATGATTGATTTATTTTTAACTAATATGATTTTTTTTCAATAGCTACTAATCATTAAGTTGTTGGACCTAATTACTTAACAAACAAAGCCCTTAGGTATTTATTTTAGCCTGAGGAGCTGGGGGAAAAATGACTATAAGTTGTTTTCTTAATTTATTTTATTTTGTTTTATTTTATTTTATTTTATTTTATTTAGAGTCAGGGTCTCACTCTATCATCCAGTTTAGAGTGCAGTGATGCAATTATAGCTCACTGCAGCCTTGAACTCCTCAGCCCAGGTGATCCTCCCATCTCGGCCTCCCAAAGTGCTGGGATTACAGGTGTGTACCACCATACCTGGCCAACTGAAAGTTTTGACCTCAAGAACCCACTGCCTGTGGAGAAGGCATCCAAAGAGTGACCCCCCACAAGGAGGGTCAGGGAAACTTCTAGAAGGGACCAAGTTCCAGTGGAACTGAGCGTGGAGGGGCACTCTGTCTTCTGACCCTGTCCTGCTGCTGTTCCTTCCGGGGTCCCTCAGCCAGAAAGCCCCAAGAGCCTTGAACTCTCTGTCTGCCCAAACCCCTTCCCTGTTTTCCCCCAACTTATTTCTGCTCAAAGGAGGAAAAAGAAGGAAGCAAAAGATGACCAGTTAGTGTCTGAAATCCTGGCTTGCCCCACCCATAACAGGGACTAACACCTGCTGGAGACAGGGAACTCACTACCTCACAAAGCAAACTGCCCATGAGAGATGTCCCTCCCACCTGGCTTACCCCACCCAAGCAGGGGTCTTACAAAGCTTCTGGGGTGGGCAGCGCCTCCTCTCGCCTGGGGGCCTATTCTGGAAGGAGGGAGCATGCTCCCTGGGCCCACCAGCAGGCCAGAAATGATGTTCCCTCCAGCACCATCCATACATGAGAAGTTTTGTTTCATTAAACACATGGCTGGCTGCTCAGGGCTTAGCTCCAGAGCCACCCAGTTGTCAGGCCTTCTCACACGTGCTGTCTCTGAGGACCATGAGCCCTTTCCTGATGCTGGCTTGTAAAGGTCTCACCCACCTCCCCATTCTACCTGTTGGAATGTAGGTCTGTGTCCTGGCCAACAAGGAGGTCTGTGGAGACAAAGCCGGGTCTCAGTTACCTTTCAGCACCCACCCGGCATGCCCCCAGGAGCCTGCCCTATGCCTTGACCTCGACCTACCCCATCCCAGTCCCCAGCGCAATGGTCAGGTGGGGACATAGACCTTGACAGGTTGGTCAGAGATAGCTCCCTTTAGGCGACAGCAGAGGGCGCTTCCAGGGAGGCCCCTCACCTTCCGCTGCACCTCAAGCAAGGGAGAAGAGGTGCTGTAGGCAACATCACCGGAGCCTCGAAGACACTCAAGGGCAGCCCCTTAGGCCCCTGACACCCAGCTGGGGTCCCAGTCTTGCTCCCCCGCTCTGCTCTCCACCCCACCCCAGCCCAGTCCCACTGACTTGGCTGCTCTGGAGCTGAGGCTCTCAGGAGGCTCACAGAGGGAAGGAGGAACCCCGCGTGGTACAGGCAGGTGCCCAGGAGCTAGTTCCAGAAGTCTCCGCCCGCTCCTCCACGCAGCCTACCCTGGCTCTCTGGTATCCAGAGTCTTCAGAAACAGGAGCCTTCACTTGAGAGCTGGGTCTGGGCAGGCTGAGCTCCTGCCTGGGGCCTGGGCGTCTGCGCCTCCCTTCATCTTCCGCAGCCTGGGAAGCGGCCGGCTCTGTGTGTCCACTACCCAGGTGGCACTGGCAGAGGATGGGGCCTGATAGGGGAGAAGAAAGCAGCCAGGAGGAGGGGCTTGGGAAACCAAGGGGCAGGAGAGCAGGACTGAGCAGTCTGTGCTCACCTGCCCCCTTCAGTGAGGTCACCAGGCCCATCCTGTCGTGGGCAAGGCTGCCCTACTTTGTGTGTGCAGAGCTGGCATCCTCTGGGGGGCTCCCCATCACCAAGGCTCTAATCCCTGAGCCTCATTGCTGGGGAGGTGGGGGTAACAAGAGTCTGCATGCCTCAGGCTGGGATCCGTCGCCCACCCCACCTGCAGCCCAGGTTTCCCCCAGTACCATAATTGGGTGGGAATTTTGCTGCAAGGCAAAGTCCAGAGGAGCACAAACATGCTCCCTCCCCTCTCCCTCCCTGCCCCCATCGCGGCTTCCTTCCAGCGCTCTTCCCTCCTTCCCTTTGAGGGTGGGGGCCCCCTCAGTGCCTGGGAGAAGGGGGTGGGTGGCCGGGCATGCGTAGAGGGAACTGGATTCCCAAGGTAGTGAGGAGCAAAGGGAACTTTTCTTTAAAGAGAACGGCTGTCACTCTGAATTCAGGACTCCTGACATAGTCACGAGGTGACACCTAGGGCTGGTGTCCACAGGACCACAGGTTCCCTCTGCAAATGCAGAACCAAGTTGTGAGTGGGGCACACTGTGGGAAGCAGCTGCCTGCATCAGCCAGCCAGCGACACACCTGGGGACATCTCAGTCACCCCCTCCCTGAGAAGCTGCACAGAAGCGGCCACATGCCCATCCCTGCCTCTCCATGCACCTCCTTCCCGCAACTCTGCAGCGGCACAGGAGGCCTGGCCCACAGGCTGGGCAGTGCAGGATCCCCAGAGAACACACCACGGATGAATCTGGAGTTGCTTGGAGCTCTCAGAAGCTCCCAGAGCCTCCTTCCTCAATTCCAAAGTGGCAACCAAGATTCCTGCTGAGCTTCGGTCACAGTGTGACTGCAGAAGGACCAGCCGCCCTGGGAGAGTGCCTCTTAACCATCCCAGTTATCAGGTCCCCCTGGGGAGGCTGGAGACACTTCCCCTCTGCAAATCGCAACCTCCCCAGGCGGCTCCCGGGGCTACACAGGGATATGCAAATGACTGGGAGCTGGAGAGTTGACTGGTCACTGGGTGACCTTGGGCAAGTCACTTTCCCTCTCTGGGCTTCCCCTCTCCATCAGCAAACTCCTACCACTTAACTAAATAATCAGAAATCCCTCTGGCTGAACAGGCTGCATAGCTCTGGGCACATCTGGAGGTTGGTGGTCCCAGAACCTGGGGGCAGCACTGCGCTTCCCCACCGTCCCGTCGTCCCATCGCGTCAGGGGCTTCCACTGTTCTCTTCCCTGGTGGAGTGATGGGGAGAAAAATGGAGGAGTCAATCCCTGCGCCACAGAGAGTCCCACTCTTCCCCGACTGTGACCCACAGGCGCGTGGCTGCACCTTGGAGGTCCACCTGGCCGCTGTCCCCATTGCAGGCTGCACCCATCCCGGACCCTTCCTATCCGCCGAATGCGCGGGCAGCCCTGGTCTCAGAGGAAGGAGCCGTGGTCTCAGAGGCAGGCAGACAGGGCCAAAGGACGTGCACCAGACAACCGTCACTCCCGCCTCAAACCCCTGTCCCAAGCAGGTTGTTGGATGAAGGGGAGACCTAGCCCAGCCACCTCGAGGGCAAGAGACGGAGCTCGCCATAGACCGGGAGCGAGAGGGGGACTGCGGGTCCCACCGTGAGCTCAGGGCGCGCGGGGCTGGAAACCCAGGACGCGACCCGGGAGACCTGAGGGGGGCGGCCCGGGAGCTCCAGGAGGGCGCTTGCGGATCGCGCAGCCCCAGGCCAGCCGCCTGCCCATCTGGCGCACCCCAGCGCCCCCCGCACACCTGGGCGCCCGCACACCAGCACGTCCTCAGACACACCGGCACCCACGGCAGCAGGAGGGGACCAAAGCCGCCGCCGCCGCTCGGGCTCCCAGGGCCCCGCCCGCCCCTGCCTGCCCCGCCCGGGCCCCGGCCCTGGCGGGCGCCCCCCGCGGCGCTGCCCCGCCCCCGCCGCCCCGCGCCGCCCCGGGCCTCGGCCCGCAGCCCGGCCGCCGGCCCACCTGGCGCAGCGCCGCCCTCGGAGCCCGCGCACACCCGCGCACCCGCGGCCGCAGGAGGGCCCAGCGACGCCGCCGCGCCAGCTCCCAGGGCCCGGCCCGCCCCGGCGCTCACGCTCTCGGGGCGGACTCCCGGCCCTCCGCGCCCTCTCGCGCGGCGATGGCCCTGCTGGGATACTTCTTACTCCTCTGCAGCCTGAAGCAGGCTCTGGGCAGCTACCCGATCTGGTGGTGAGTGAGCCTCCTCGCGTTCGCCCCTGCCCCTGTGCGCCGGGCCCGCAGCAGACGGCCCCCTCGGGCAGGGACCCCGCGGTGGCCGGAGTCCGCGCCCTTCTGCTCCAGCCCCGCGTGCGGGCAGCGGGCGGTTGGTTTTCCTTGACGGCCACTTTGGACCTGTTCAGGCCGCTGGGACGCGTGGGTGGCGGAGCTTCCGGAGACATTGATTCCCGAGCGGGGGAGTGGGGGAGGTTGCGGAGGTCCTAGCTGCCCCTGGCGTCGGACAGGGCGAACAGTGGGCTGGGGAGAGGCTGAAAGAAGGTCGGCACGCACGGTCACCGAGGGGACAGGCAACTCGAGGCCAGGGGACAGGCGAGGGAAGAGGGCAAGCGAGAGGGAATTCGCCGGAGACTTCCCTCAAAAACCGTATCTTACACACAAACACACACACACGTTTTAAAACAAAGTCGGTGAGACAAGACTGAACAGCTCGCAGCAGCGTGGTTACGTAAAGAAAGCTGGGACCCGGCAGGGAGTGGCGCAGAGCCGGCGGCGGGGCGCACTGGGGGCTGGCCCCGGGCCCCGCGCGCCTCCCCGCCGCAGTCCGTGTGCGGGGGTTTCCAGGGGTCCTCTCTGCGAGCCCTTCGCCTGGGTCCGCCTAGCGAGGAGAGGCTGCTGTAGAAAGAGGTAAGGCTGAGTTAAGCACGAGGTGTGAGGGGCTCCAGGACCCTCAATCAGAAAGCACTTAGCTGCGCCCTCCACGCCAGAAAAGGCGCGTTCCGTGAGACCCTCCCCAGCCTGGCGATGGAAGTGCAGATAAACCAAAGGAAGGGTCCCCAAAGGTCTCTCTCAGTCCTCCCACCTCCATCGCACATATCCTGTGGGAGGGGGAACGGGGGCCACACTTTCGCCACGGCTTGTGATCCTTCAGAGCCCTCACCAAGCAAGGATCACCGCAGTTCCGAATTAAGGGCGCTCTGAGATGCCCAAGATTGGGGAACACAAGTGGCAGGAATGTGGGCGCTTAGGGCCAGGCGCAGCGCTGGTAGGTCCTGCAGTTAGAGACAAGCCTCCCCACAAGCGTGCACACCCCCGCCCCATCATTCTCCGACGGCAGCCTGGAATTATAATAATTACGCTGAGGGGAAGGGGGGAGACCCAGCGAGCCGAGGTACATCTAATCCGATAATAATTTTTCTCTTCGAGATGGTTCAGGAGCGGAGGCTCCCGCGGTAGAGGCGCCGGGCCAGGAGCAGCCGGGCGGGGAAAGGGCAGCCCTAGGCAGCTGACGGGCCTGGAAGTGGCCGCGAGGCCGCGGGGACGCGCTTCGGGGACCCCCGCGCACCCCTACTTCCGCGAGCCCCATTTCCTATGCGGCACCTGCGGCGCCCAGTGGCCCACCTGAGGGCCATGCTCGGGGCGCGCCTTGGGGCGCTGGGATACTGACGCGCGTCCAGACGGCCGCAGGGAGTCAGGGGCAGCGCGTCTGTCGGAGAGAGCCCTGAGGGCGGCCGGCTTACGCACCAGGCAGGCTTCTAATTAGAACCCGCCGCCGCGTTCCTGAGCGCAAAAGGAAGCGCCTTGGCCCCCGCGACCTTCCCATAAATGTCGCCAGCTTCCTGGCAACCCTGCGCCCTAGGATCTTTGTCCTGTCGGCCCTGAGTGTTCCTAGCCTCGGTCCCCGTCCACCTCATACGCATGTATACCTCCCTTTCACCTGGGCCCCCTGTGTTCTACCATGGAATGGACCCTGAGACACCCTCCAGGACAGTCAGGCATTCTGCAGGGGAGCCAGGAGGAGCAGAGAAGTGAAGTCCCTGTACCCTCTCCACCCTCCCATCAAGAGTGCAGGACAGTCCTTTGGCCACACAGGGAAGGGGGGCATAGAACCCCACCTGACACTGAGGGGGGTGGGTGGTGAGAACCCCTCCCCCATCCCTACCCCCACTTTGTTCTCAGTAGGGTTCTCACACTTGGGGATTCTCTGCTTCCTGAGAAGCAGCCTCCCCTTGGGGGAGGCTGGCTTCCTGGAGACAAGTCTGCCCCCTTCTTGATCCCCTCTCTGCCCCCAGGCAGGCTGCTCAGGCTGGAGCAAGGACATGCCTTCCCCCAGGCGTGAGCAGCACACAGGCAGCATAGGGAGGAAGACTCACAGAAGGACACAGCGCTGCAGGACCCCTGCTGCTGGACCCCTGCCACTTGTGTCCTGCAGTTTAATAGCCAGGGAAGATTCTCTCTCTTTCTCTGAGTCTTCTACCCAGTAGAGCGTCTCCTCCTTTCTCCTGTCTCCCAGCATCCTCCCCAGATTAAGCATCACCAGGGGAGGAAGGGACCTTGGCCCCTGCCAGGTGGGCTCCTGGTGAGCCCCAGTGGAGCAGAGCAGGCTGGGGTGGGCGGCCTCTCTGTAGCTCCTCACCTGTGCCCCCAGCCCCTCCCTAACATGAAGCCGCTGGCCCCTTGCTTCTCCCCCCTCCACCATCACCAGCACATGAAAGTGAAAGTGAAGGGAAATCTCCTCACCTGGAGAAACAAACCAGGAAACAGCCCAAATCAGGGTAATTAGGCTTTTGAAGTTGGCAGAGGGAGAGGCAAAGGTGTCCCTGTGTGGCCAGCAGCACTGTGAGAGTGTGAAGGGCCACCTGCCTCCCCAGGGCCGGGTGGCCCAGAGGTGTCTTACACCCACGCAGCAGATGCCAGCAGTCCCAAGGCCGAGCGGGTCTGAAATGCAGAGAGATGGGCCTGGTCTAACACTGAATGGCTCAGAGCTGCACAGACGTCCGGGGCATCCATTCTGAGCTCATCCAGTGACAGAGAGGAGCCAGGCAGGAGACAAAACCAAGGCCTATGCACCTGACCACCTGCGTCCCATGAGGCCACAGACGGCAGGAACCTAGTGACCCCCGCCTCCCTGCACACCCCTTCTAAGCTGAGTTCTCAGGAACAAGAATTCATGGAAGAGCCCACATGGACAGAGGACAGGGCAGTTGTGCTGCAAGGAGACCGTGGCTCCACCTGAGAACAATCCCCAGGCACGCCCGCACTCCAGGGCACTCTGACCACCTCTCCCTTCTTTTTCCCATGTCTGGGTTAATGACATCTTGTCATCTCCCCAGGGACCCCACCAGGACCCTAGAGGTAGGCCTGTGCCTCCCGCCACCACCTCCCCAGGGTCCAAGCCCATTTTGGGGCTCGCAATTGGATTTTGTTCATCTTTCAAGTCCCTCTGCTGCCTTTACCAGACTGGGCTGTGGCACTCCCGCCACGGCCACCTCCTGCTTCGGTTCTCAGTCCTGGCCCTCCCCTGGGACCCACACCCTCCCAGCCACCTGGAGTTGCTGCCAGGCCTGGCCATAGCCACCCCTGCTGCCTGTCAGAGCACAGCAAGCTCCGCCCCTCACCCAGCCCTGCTCTCCCTCTCAGGCAGTTCCTTCTGCCCGGCCCATCACCAGCTCCTGCTGGACTGTGGGCTCCCGAGCACAGAGGCCTGGCTGCCTGCAGATGGCCACCCCGGTTGTCCCAGGGAAGTGCAGTGTGGGCCGTGTTCAGCCTTTTTCCTGCCCCTGGCCTGCTCCACAGCGTCACTCATGCTCCCTCCAGGGTGCCCCTCACATCCCTCTGGACCTCGAGCTTGTCAATATGACAGAAACACATCGTGACCTCCATTTTTATAGGGCACCTCACACAGTCCTCCACAGAACATGTAGAAACTTTCAGGCCCCCCACTCTCCTACACACTCATGGGTGCAAACAACCTCCTGGGCACAAGAGCTCAGCCCCTCATCCCAGCCCCTCATCCCAGCCCTTCATGGGCTGGAGGGCTGGCACCCCTGGAGGCCCTACTCAGCCAGTGTCTGCACCACACCACCGCCAGGCACCTCGCCCCGTGTCCTCAGTCCTGATGGGCCTCACTGTGGTGGGGAGACAGACTGACTGGAAGACGGGTCAGGTGAAGAGGCAGCTTAGGGGGCAGGAGCCAGGAAGGGGTGCAGGAGGGAAGGAGCTCGGCTGGAATGATGGGTCAGGCAGACATGTGCGGCGTGTGGGCAGGTGGCTGCAGCACGGGTGTTTCGGGGACCGAGAGGGGCCAGTCGGGCAGGGCAGGGACATGGCCCGGGGTACCCAAAAGCTCAGATGGGAAGGGCCTTGTGATAGGAGGGATGGGTGCCACTCCTGGAGTTGCCCTGCCTTCACATTAGCCTGCCACTGGCGCACTCCCTCCACAGGCCCAGCCTCACCCTAGCCCCTTCTTCCTTCCCCCTTCGCCTGCGTCTGTCTGTGTCTCTCTGTCTGTTTCTCTGTTCCCTGTCTCTGTTACTCCATGTCTCCATACCTTTGTCTCTCAGTCTCTCCCTGTCTGTCTGTCTCTTCCCTGTATCTGTCTCTGCCCTGTCTCTGTCTCTTTGTGTCTCTGTCTCTTTGTGTCTGTTTCTGCCTCTTTCACTCTTTGTCCGTCTGTCTCTCTCTGTCTCTCTGTCTTTTGCAGTTTCAGTCTCTCGTCTCTGCCTCTGGCACTGAGGACAGCAGTCACTAGTAAATAAAACTCATGAAACGAGTTGAGTGGAGTCATCAGTCTCCCAGAGCTGTGGGATCTCAGGGCCCTGGGGTGGCATTGCCCCTCAGAGCTGCCCACACACAAACCCCTCCTGAGGGTGACAGTCAGGAGTGGCCACAGATCCATAGCCACCACAGGGACCCACCACACCCTTTCAGAGCACAAAAGCTCCTCCTGCCTGGCGCTGGCACCTCAGGCACTGGCCGACTTGGGCCCTTGAGGCCAGCTGCCCCTCTGACTCAAGAGGCTTGTTCCAACGATGTTTGCTTCGTATAAGCCTCCTGGAATCCTTTGTAGCAGGGAGAACAGGATAAGTAGATACAGTCACAGCAGCCCAGTCTTAGGGGTGGTGACCACTCAGTGGCCACTTCTTCCACTGGGTCCCTTGTGTACATCGCCGTGCTGCGAGGAGGGAAGCTCCGGTGTCCAGCAGCTCTCCCAAGATGCAGGCAACAGGGCTCGTGCCATCTCCATCGAGGGACCCCATTGGGGCTTCTCAATGTGGGGCCTACTGTGCAGAGCCCAAATGTGAACACTTGACCACCTGTCCATGAAGAAACCAGAACAGAAACTGGGAATTTAAAAAGGATTTGGTGACATTGTAGCGGCTTGACAGTGCTGCAACTATTTCTGTGGATTTTGTAATAATGGAAATTTAAAAACAAACCAACAGCATCCCTCTGTTGGGACTCTAGTCTGAGAAAGCCAGCCTAAAGCCACACCTGGAGTGATGGGGGTGGGGAGGTCTCTCAATGTGGACCACTGCCTGTAGCCCTCATCCACTGGATTTTTGACCGAAACGTGAGACTTCTAACTTACCCCTTTACGAGTAGTTGAAGGACTGCGTTGCTGTTTCTGTTCAGAAGACCCGCTTCATGTCTCTGAAGGCAGTTGGTTGGGGAAGAAGGATTAAACTCTGTGTGGCTCAAGGGGCGGGGCTGGGGCAGAGGTTGCAGGTGCCAAGGAGGCTGGTTCTGGCTCCTGAAGAGAAAAGGCTCCCTAGGGATGAGAGCCAGTGCCCCGAATGGTACCTGGAAAGTGCTGAGCTGCAGCTACCGAGGCTGAAGAAAAAGAATGTCATTCACAAAGGAGACCTGTACAGCCCCACAGACAGGGTCTCACTCTGTCACCAAGGCTGGAGTGCAGAGATGTGATCTCGGCTCACTGCAGCCTCGACCCTCATGGGCTCAAACGATCCTCCCATCTCAGCCTCCTGAGTAGCTGGGGCCACAGGCACGCACCACCACGCCCAGCTAATTTTTGTATTTTTTGTAGAGACTCATTTCACCATGTGGCCCAGGCTGGTCTCAACCTCCTGGGCCCCAGCAATCCTCCCATCTTGGCCCCTTGTGAGTAGCTGGGATTACAGGCTCATGCCACTACGCCTGGCTAATGTTTTTTATTTTTTGTTGAGATGGAGTCTTGCTTCATGGCCCAGGCTGTGCACTTTAATGTTGGACAATCCCCCACCCCACCCCTCACTGTTTACAACCCTGAGGCTGGTGAGGGGCACATGGCCTCTTCCTTGGCCTCCCTACTGGCCTCCCCAGGTGACACCCTGGAGGTGTCTCTCACGTTGCTGCTTCCACATTCCTTCCCCGGCAAAACGTGCCGCTGCCGCCCAGGGAAACTGGCAAGTGCGTGGCCGCGGGCACAGGAGCCGCTGTGCCTGCTGGGACTCGTTCAAAGTATGTGTCAGTAATCCCAGCTGGGCCGGTGGGCAGGAGGAGGTGCGGGTTGGGAGAGCTCCAGGCAGGGCTGGGCAGCCTGGACTGGGAAGGGGTGCCGACACCCAGGAGGGACCTGAGGCCCCTAAATCCTGGGGACCCTAGCCAGCTCACAAGGTGCTTGAGCTGCCAAGAGTGGTCTTCCAGGCAGCTCCAGTTCCACCACTGGGTGTGAGGGGAAGCCAGAGCCTCAGGGGTCTCCCGGGCAGGTGGGCACCCTCGGGCAGCCCTCGGGAAGTCTCAGCCTGGGTGAGCTGGGATGTCATCCACCAACAGGCAAACACTCCGAGCTTCAGGTCTGAGGAAGGAAACCTTATCCCTGCCCATGGAGTGGCCCTGATCTTAAGAAGACAAAGATTTGGAACAGGATGTTTGCTCCAGAGGCCCCACAGAGGGAAAGCCCACCGGCCCAAGCAGGACCCTCCATGGCAGAGACACGCACCTGCCCTGGTCCTCCATACCTGCCTGTGTTGCAGCTGTGCTGGAGCCAGAGGGGTCCCAGGAGGCGGCCAGCTGGTCTCAGGGCACAAATGCATCCTGGAGGGGCAGCCCTGGCAGGCCTGCGAGTGGAGTGCACTGGGTCCCTCTCACGCCAGGAGGAGGCTGAAATGATATCCAGCAGGGCAGCAGGGCCTGAGAGCAGTACCCCCATTCCATGCACTGCTCCCCTCCTCTCTCAGACCTTCAGGTAGGAGAGGGGTCCATAACTCCTTTTGACAGATGGAGAAACTGAGGCCCCGGAGAGGAAAGAGAGAAAGAGCAAACAAACAAATGAGTAACAGGGCCCAGTTGAAGCCCATGCCTGCCTTCCAGGCCTCCTGTCCACACACCTGGGTGGAGCATTACTGTGAGGTCCCCACACTCCCAGCAAACATGCAAGCACAGAGCCGTGCTCCTGGTACATGGGTGCTCTGAGTTTGCTAAATTTTACTGCTGAAAGACACCAGGCCTGGACTTGAGAAACCTAAGAGCCTGCCAGCCTCAGAAGGACTTGCACTGGAATAGTGGAAGCTGGATATCATGGCCACTCAGGATCCCCACAGCTGTGTGGCTGCGAGAAGGCCTCCACGCTTTGCCCTGAGCCTCCGTCCGTAGGGATTAGATAGCACCTCCAGTGCCACCACATAAGATGGGAAATTGCTCATGGGACCAAACCAAGCCGGAGAGGCCAGCATGGCATGGACTGGGCTGGCCTACCGCCTGCCTTGTGGTCCTGGGCCAGCCTCCTTCCTCCCCTGCATGTCACAGCCAGCGTCTCTGCCGTACCCCTGGCAAGCTGCCTGCCCTTTGGACAGAAGTGAGGGAGTGAGGAAGAAAAACCGTTAGTGCTTGCGGGCTGCAGGCATGGCTGCTGTGACTTTGGCCACAGGCGGGAGCCGTGGGTCTAGGTACTGGGGCCATTTTACAAAGCTACATTTGTGTGTGTTCTGAGTGAATATGACAGCCTCCCCTTCAAAACAAACTATTAATGGGGGGGGGGGGGGGCGGGGAAGAACCTAACAGCATTTGTGAAAATCTGGAAGGAAAGACAAGTCTGTGATCTTATCAACTTTTTCAACTTTTTGTTTTTCTAAGAATAGAAACAGTTTATGTTCTGTTTTTGAAAACTCACTAAGCATCATCTCCGTTTCTGGGACCTTCTGGATGATCACACGATGGTTCCAGTAGGCCTTGTGGTGCTGGAGTGCTGTGATCTGCTAGCCCAGCTCTGCCATTCACTCCAGAGCTGGGATTCCAGGGAAAGGGGACAGAGCAAGAGAGGCTGGAGATATTGGAAGAGCAGGGGCACATTCCCTTGGGACACCAATTTTGCATGGCCAGAGGGATATCTGGTGTCCCATCCAGTTGGGCAGTTAGAATTCCAGCCACTCAGCTGTGTGGTGGCTGGACGTGGGAAACATGGACTCTTCCTGGGACACTGTGGTGTTGGCAGTGATAGGGGAAAGGGAATGAATTCCTCATCCAGTGAATCACAGGCTCGGGGTGCAGCGCATGGGGTCAGGGAGGGCAGGCTGGCCTCAGCCTCTCCCCGGGGATTGGGCCCAGCCTTCCTGCCCCTGCTGTTCCCACCGCCCTGAGGCAGGGCCCAGGCCTCACTGCGATCCAGATCGATGGCATCCAGGAAGTGAGTAGGGAGTGATGGATGACAAGAGCACCGCCCCCTCCCTCCCTCTCATGCCTTCCAAGTGCTTACCTGTGGTTCTTTGTGTGAGTGACCCTCAGCAAGGACCCTTCGTCCCTGACCAGACACTTGTTTGCATGCCTACAAAGCGTGGGAGAGGTTGAAGGAGAGATTGGAGAATTCATCAGAAGCCCCAGAAGCCCAAGTGGGAGCTCCTGGCCCTGACTCCTGGCTGGGGCCACGCTTGTCTTAGAGCACCAGGCAGGACAGTGGCCACTCGTGGCTGCTCCGCCCAAGGCCATGAGCAGGCAGGAGCCACGGACTGACAGCCAGTGCTCAGGGTCTGTCCGTGCCTGTCACCTTCTGGGCACCTGATGTTGCCCCTTTCCATCCCCCCACATGCTTTAAGAGTCTGCTACTACCTTGCTCTTTTGGGGGACCCTTTTTTGGGGTGGAGGTAGGTCCCTGACCCCCCAGGGTGATTATCAGCAAGATTGACTCCCCAGAGCCTTGGCCCAAGGGAGCCCCCAAGGACCTTCAGAGTCCTCGTGAAGACAGACATGGCCATGGAGCAAGTTTAGACTCAAGGAAGCCGTAGAAGTTTCCCCGTTAGCCTTAGAATGTCCAAGCCAGAGGCAGCCTGGGTGAACCCAGCACATGTTCCCCATGGCACTCATGCTTCTGGGGCCACCCTTTAGAGGAACCTGCTCTAAACCATGACCACCCAGTTCAGCTGGGGAAACTGAGGTTCCAACAATCCCAAAGCTGCTGGTGCAACAGTTAGGGCCACCACCCATGTCCCCCTGGGTGGCCTCCTGGGGTGGAAAGGGGGCTGCACTGGGGACAGGAAGCCCTATGATGTCTTGGGTCATCAGCTGCAAGGAGGCTGTCCAGGCTCTGTGTGACTTGCACCATTTATCTCTGACTCGTTTGTAAATGTTATTTTGCAGGGACTGGGGTTTCATACATGTACTGGTCCATTCTGCATTGCTATAAAGGAATGCCTGAGACTAGAAAGAAAAAACGTTTAATTGGCTTAGGGTTCTGCAGGCTGTACAAGCATGGCACCAGCATCTACTTCTGCTGAGGCCTCAGGGAGCTTCCACTCATGGTGGAAGGCAAAGGGGGGGCACATGTGTCACACATGGGAGAGGGAGCAGGGGAGGGTGCCAGTCTCCTTCTAACAACCAGCTCCTGCATGAACTCATAGAGGGAGAACTCCCTCATTACCTCAGGGAGGGCACCATGCCATTCACGAGTGATCTGCCTCTGAGACCTAAATGGGTGGGACCCACTAGGCCCCACCTCCAACACTGGGGTTCACATTTCAACATGAGATTTCGAGAGGACACACATCCAAACTACATCAACACATTTGAAGGGCACTGTAGGATCTTAGAAAGCAGCAGCCCCTGGAGGCCAGCATGCGGGAAGCCCTGTTCTGCTGTATTAGCCCCGTGGCTGTGGCAAAGCTCCATTCCCTGAGCCTTGGCTTGCTGCTCTGGGAGGTCCCAGTGCTACCTATGCAGGTCATGTGGGTTTTGGGGAGCCACATGACTAGAACCTGTGGTCAGGTCACCAGTGAGCTCTGCCCAGCAGGTGGAGGCCAGGTAAGGGGCTGGGTGGTGGTAGTAACAGGAGCAATGCTGGGTAGTGGAACGGAGAAACAACCAGCTTCAGCAAGGCTCCCTTTCAGCGACAAGAGTGCTGGAAAGGTGGAGAGGCCGCAGGAGGAGGGAAGAGGAGGGACTAGCTCTCTAAAGACCACAGTGGCCGGGCGTGGTGGTTCACCTCTGTAATTTCAGCATTTTGGAAGGCCAAGGAGGGAGGATGGTTTGAGTCCAGGAGTTCAAGACCAGCCTGGGCAACATAGAAAGACCCCATCTCTACAAAAAATACAGAAGTTAGCCAGGCATCATGGCACAGGCCTGTGGTTCCAACTACTTGGAAGGCTGAGGCTAAGATGGGAGAATCCCTTGAACCCTGGAGGTCAAGGCTGCAGTGAGCCCTCAGCCTGGATGACAGAGCAAGACCTCATCTCTAAAAAAGTAAATTAATAAAATTTTACAAATAATAAAGGCCATGTCGATAGTCTGGCAGAGACAGTGGTGGCTCAGGTCCCTGGAGCTTGCCTAGCAAGATGCCGGAGGTGGCAGCCTGGCCCTCAGATCCTTCTTCTTCTCTGGGTCTGAGAAGCTTAGGTGTTGGAACTCAGAGGTGGTCAGGAAATGCCAGCATGAGCAGGAAAGGGAGAGGGAGTATCTGCTACCTCCCAGTGCTGCAAGACCCTGTCTCTACAAAAAATACGCAGACTGACCTCCCCAGTTTGGGCCTAAGCGTCCTTTTCATGTTCCAAGGTCGGATCCGGGAGTCCGAGTTGCATCGTATCTGATGCATCCTGAGAACTTGTGCTGAGAACAGGACCCTGGGGACACACCATCTCGAAGACTGGGTTCTCATTCACTCTCTGTTTGCAGAGCCCCTCCCCCACTCACTGCAGCCAATACTCCCTGGCGAGACCCTGAGACAGGCCTGTCTGTCCCTTGTCCCAGGCAAGCCTGGCCCACAGGGTGTGGGAGGAGGAAGTTACAGGTCATGGTTTCTCAAGCACTGATGGATTCCAGGCATCTGCATTCTCCTTGGATTAGAAATTTGGATCCTAGGAGGTTTGGGGGCTGGGGAAGGGATAGTGCCTGTGCAATTTAGATTTTTTATTTTTTTTAGAGACAGGGTCTCACTCTATCACCCAGTCTGGTGTAATCAGAGCTCACTGTAGCCTTGTTCTCCTGGGCTCAAGTGATTCTTCCACCTCAGCCTCCCAGGCAGCTGGGACTACAGGTGTGTGCCACTGCACCCAGCTAACTTTTATATTTTTGTAGCGATGGGGTCTTGTATGTTGCCCAGATTGGTCTTGAACTCATGGCCTCAAGCAATCCACCTGCCTCAGCCTTCTAAAGTGCTAGATTACAAGCATGAGCCACCGTGCCCAGGCTTATTTTTGATTTTCTGTTTAATGACCCAACTGATCCTTCAAGGCCCAACCAAAATCTGGCGGCCCAGTGAGCCTCCTGGGCCCTCCTCTGCACTGTTTCCTGGCCCCACAGGAGCTCCCCCTCTGCCTGCCAGCTTTCCACCCTCCTCAGGCAGGGTCTATGTGACCCAGGCCTTCTGGTGGCCTGGTGCTGTCAGAAGGAGAAATCTCTCAGGAAGAAACTCAAGGAACTAGAGGGGCCCTGTGGTCCACAGGAGGCAGGAGAAGCCCATCCTGACCCCAAACCACAAGGGCCCGTCAAGGGAGGGGACCCATCAGGGCTGTTAGAGGCCAGGGATGCTGGAGCCACCTCTGGGATGGCAGCTGGCCACCTGCACCCTGGCCATACTCAGGAAGATGGTGGGCCAGGGCCCACCCAGGAGGAGGGTGAGAGAGGCACAGAGCTGGCTGACTCAGCACCCTGAGAATGGAGCCTTCAGACTTGGGAGTCCCCCTTCTCTGCTTACCCTAGAGACCAGGGAAAAGGCCACCCCTCCCAGCCCCGAGCCTGAGAGCCCAGGTAACCCTGACTCCATGCTGGTCATAGTGTTCTGGGGGTGGGCAGAGTGACAGCCCCCAAAATGAATCCAGCATCTAGCCTTAGAGAAGGGATGCACCTTGAAAATGGCCACATCCCCCAGGGCAGTCCCTGTTTTGTAAGCAGCGAGCTCTAAGTGGATTCCTTTGTTTCTCCTCATTCTAAGTCTCCAAGTAAACAAGGACATTCAACTACTCAAGTTTTTCCTTCTTTTGGACACCTCTTGCTCACTTCCTTGGCTGTAAGCCAGGCTGGCCCTAGAGCCTAGGTACCCAGCCCTTCTCAGACACACTCCCAGGCCCCAGCCATGACACTCAAATGTTTGTCCCCTACAACATTCCATTAGGAAAATTTTCAAACATCTGGAAAAGATGCAGCCTTTGGACATCAAAGCCTTGTGTGTCCATAGCTCACGCTGAAGTCAGCCTGCTTTATCTCACACCCACCACCCTCTCCATTCTCTATCTATCTGTCTTATCTTTTTATGCTTACGTCAGTCTGCTCTGTCCCAAACACTGTAGCAGGTACGTCCTGAACCAGTGCTGGATGTTTTGCAAGTAACATCCCACATGGAGTCTCGCCATAGAATGGGTGAAGGGGAAGCATCTGGGTTCATGGAATGGAGACACCTCACCTGGGGCAGCCACCTCACCTCACCCTGGCTTAAAAATGGAAGCCCCTTGCCTGTAATCCCAGCACTTTGGGATGCCAAGGCGGGTCGATCACCTGAGGTCAGGAGTTTGAGACCAGCCTGGCCAACATGGCAAAACCCTATCTCTACTAAAAATACAAAACTTAGCCAGGTGTGGTGGTGCACACCTGTAACCTCAGCTACTTGGGAGGCTGAGGCAGGAGAATCGCTTGAGCCAGGAGGGGGAGGTTGCAGTGAGCTGAGATCACACCACTGCACCAGCCTGGGCAACAGAGTGAGACTCCATCTCAAAACAAACAAACAAAAAAAGGAAGCCCCTGCAGTCCTGGGCGAAGCAGACAGTTGGTCTCCCAGCCTTACCCTACATGGGCACCTCAAGGCCCCTCTGCTGGGGTTCCTGGGTGCTCTGAGGTACATGGTTTGAAAACCATGAGTCCAGCCCCTGTGGTCACCTCCCTGGCCTGGTTCAACCCACCTTCTCCTGTCCAGAGGCCTCTCTCCCACAGTCCAGGTCAGAGACAGTTGACCCTGGCCACCACCACTTGGGCCTGGGCAGTGGCAGTGCACACTATACCCCAGGGACCCCGGATGGTCATCCAGTGGCCAGTACTCAAGGAAGAGAGAGGATGGGGGAGGGAGACATGGAAAAAGACTGCCCAGCTACCTACAGCAGGGACACCAACCCAGTCTGCATCAGGGCTGGCCTTCCTGGGAGTGCTGGGATCTACAAAACGGTGGACGGGGTGTGCAGGGACACCCGGGGCAGGGTACCTGCATATAGTGAATGGATAAAGGAGTGAACAAGGGAGCCGACTGTGCAAGGACAGACCACAGGGGTGCAGGCTTGGGTGGTGGCCTGGGGATGCCCATGGGGTCTGGCGTGAGGTTATGCACTCAAATGGGGGCCAGACAGGAGGAAAGGTGACCAGGGAGAGGGAGGCCAGATCTCCAGAGGGTAGACATACTGGGGACCCTGAATGCTGGGAGTCCGGTCTAGAGGCCAGACTGGTTGGATCTAGTGGACACATCGACAGGTGGTCATAAGCATGAGGAACTCTCTCTCCACCCATCTCCACCAGTGCCCAAAAGGACCTGGTGATTTCTTTAAATTGAGGTGTATTTTGTACAGCAAAATGGAAGACCCTAAGTGCATGGCTCAATTCGTTCTGATGTGAAGCACTCATGTGACCAACATACCAGTTAAACATAGAGCACTTCAGCCAGGCTGGCCCGGCAGAGCTTCCCTGATGACAGGCACATTACCTATCTAACTGTCCCATTCAGGGTAGCCATGGGCCACACATGAAGCATGGCTGGTGCCACTGAAGGGCTGAGTTTTACATTTCTTGTATTTTAATTAATTTTAAACTTAATTACATTAATTTAAAAGACACAGATGTTGAATGCCTTTTGCCAAAGCAGAGCACAGCCTGGGAGCTGTTGGGACCTAGAAAACAAGGAGTGAGGTCGCCACAGTGCTGACTCTCCCACGGATGAGTGTTGCCTGGTCTTGAGTTCAGATTGGGGGACGCGGAGGGCCCCAGGAACATCTCACGGTTGAGCCCCTCCTCCCCACGTGCTCACGGGAGCCCATGCCTTTGGTTTTCTGAGCAGGGTGGCACCCTAGAGGCGGCTTTCATTTGTTTATTCACTCTTCTATTGATGGATGCTTGGGTGGCGTCCAAGTTCCTGCTCTCAGGCTCAAAGGCCTGGGAAGATTCCTGAACACATCTCACTGTGGACACGTGTTTACATCTAGGGGTACATAGCCAAAAGCGGGCCTGTGGGCTGGCAGGATGGGTCTGAGTTCCACAGTGATTTCTGTGCTAGGTCATGCCTACATCCCAGAAACCAGGTCTCCTTCTCCAATCCTAAAGCCAAAGGCATCCCTCCTCTGGGCAGTCCCCACCTGACCCAGTACCCGGCCTGAATTCTCAAGTTCTAGCCCTCAGTCCCCCAATGGGCTCCAGGTCAACCTGGTGTGAACGAGGCCCAGGCAGTTATACTGAGCAGGAATGCGGGGCTGCATCATGTCCTATTACAGATCTGGGCAACTTGGATTCTGAGCTGAGTATTGGGGGTAGGGCAGGTCAGGTTCCTGGCCTTGTAAAATCAGATTTCCAGATAAAACATACAGAAAAACACATAGATGATATCAAAACATATAGAAAAAATTAAATAGCCAGCATTGAGTATTTATTCCGCACACAGCATTGTGTCAAGCACTTCATGTATAACATACAGGCTTAAGAGCTGGGCAAGGTGGCTCATGCCTGTAATCCCAGCACTTTGGGAGGCTCTAGCAGGAGGTCACTTGAGGCCAGGAGTTTGGGACCAGCCTGGGCAACATAGCAGGTCCTTGTCTCTACAAAATGTAAAAATAAAAATTAGCTGGCTGTGGTGGTGTGTGTCTGTAGTCCCAGCTAATCTGGAGGCTACAGTGAACCATGATCACACCACTGCACTCCAGCCTGGGCAACAAAGTGTGATCCTATCTCAAAAAAAAAAAAAAAACAGTTAGAAGGCATGGTTTATGAACATTATTTTAGAGGCCATAGAGAATCTTTAATTGGAAATTTAAGTAAAAATTATCTTACTTGCAAAATAAGAAATCGGATTTCCTTCATGGTGGAAGCTGCGTCTCGCCCACCCCTCCACCCCGAATGCACTTGAGGCTCCAGAGCAAAGGGTCTGTAGCCTGCTCATCTGTGTTGCTGTCCCAGCCCCACACTCACCGCCGGGTCTTGCCCTCTGCAGGTCTCTGGCTGTCGGGCCACAGTATTCCTCCCTGGGCTCACAGCCCATCCTGTGCGCCAGCATCCCAGGCCTGGTCCCCAAGCAGCTCCGCTTCTGCAGGAACTACGTGGAGATCATGCCCAGCGTGGCCGAGGGCATCAAGATTGGCATCCAGGAGTGCCAGCACCAGTTCCGCGGCCGCCGGTGGAACTGCACCACCGTCCATGACAGCCTGGCCATCTTCGGGCCTGTGCTGGACAAAGGTACGAGAGTGGTCTGGGGGAGGGCAGATGAGTCTGGAGTGGGACAGAGTCTCCCGCCTGGCGCAGCCTGACATTCTCATCTGTGCACACGGTGGGAACAGCGCCTCACGCGGACGCTAGGGTCCTTCTCGCTTACTGCCAGGAGGACGATCTGGGGCTGAAGCAGGACTGAGCCTGCGGGGTTATTCGGGTATCCCTCCTCCTTCTGCTCCCTGGACAGGAAAGCGGGCATTCTAGGGTGACTCCAACCATGGCCAGCGGCGGGGTTGCTCCCAGGAGCCAGGGCACAGGCCAGGCTTGCAGAGGAAATACACAAACTGAAAGACATACAAGAAGGGAGAGGTTTGGAGGCACGCTGGAGGAGAAAGAGAAACAGAGAGAAAGACAGAGAGAGACAGAGAGAGAGAGAGACAGAGACAGAGACACAGAGAGAGACAGAGACACAGACACACACAGAGAGGAACAGTGAGATGGAGAAAGAGACAGAAAGATGCAGAGAGTGACAGACAGAGACACACACAGAGACAGACAGACAAAGACACACAGAGAGAGAGACAGAGAGGGACATAGAGACCAAAAGAGAAAGACACAGAGGAATAGAGAGACAGAGACACAAAGATGCAGAGAGACGGAGAGATAGAAATAGAAAGAGAGAGTCAAAGAGTGACAGAGAGAGACACACAGAGAGAAACTGAGAGACAGGGAGACAGAGGCGGCGAGAACATGGGCAAGATTAAAACTTTAACGTCTTTTATAAAAAAGTTGAGGTGAAATTCACATACCAGAAAGTCTGCAATTTTAAAGTATCCAATTCAGTAGCATATGGTATACTCACAGAATTGTGCAACCATCACCTGCCTAGTTCCAAAACGTCTTCATCAGCCAAAAAGGAAACCTGTGCCCATTAAGCAGCCATTCCCGTTCTTCTCCATTCCATAGCCCCTGGCACCCACCCGCCTGCCTTCTCCCCTGTGATTTAGCTACTCTGCCTGTTTAAGAAACGGCATCGCTCAATATTTTGTGTCTGGCTTTTTTTCACTGAGCGTGTTGATTCACCTGCACTGTGGACAGTTTCAGCACTTCATTCCTGTTCATGGCTTAATAATATTCCATTGCATGGATGGAGCACACTTGTTTATTCATTCTTCAGGCTGATGCACATCAGCGTGGTCTCCACCTTTTGGCTGCTGTGAATAATGCTACTGTGGCCTTTTCTTGGACATGCATGTGTTTGAACACCTTTTTTCACATCTTTTGGTTTCTGTATCTAGGATTGGAATTGCTGGGTCACAGGGTAATTCTGTTTTGCTTTGCTTCACCTGGGAGGTCAAGGCTGCAATGTGCTGGAACCATCACACTATTTTCCACAGCAGTTGCACCATTTTATATTCCTACCAGTATTGTTTGAGGGTTCCAGCTTCATCCTCACTGACACACTGTTATCTGGTGTTTGTATTTCTTACTTCCAGCCATTCTAGAGTGTGAAGTAGAACCTCCTTCTGATTTCAGTTTGCACTTCCCTGATGACTGATGATGCCAAGCACCATTTCATGGGCTTTGGGGCCAGCTGTAGACCTTCTTTGAAATGTTTAGTCAAGTCCTTTGCCCATTTTTAAATTGGATTCTTTGTCTTTGTGTTGTTGAGTTGTGAGTGTTCTTTATATATTCTGGATACTGGACGTGCATTAGATGTATGATTGGTGAATATTTCTCTCTCATTGTGTAGGTTTTTTCATTTTTGTGAGAGTGTCCTTTGATATGCAAAATGTTTTAATTTTGGTGAAATCTAATTTATTTATATGTCATATTGAAGCAAGAATTAGCTAACCTAAGGTCACAAAGATTCACACTATGTTTTCTTCAAAGAACCTAATAGTTTGTCTTTTACATTGAAGTATTTGATCTATTTTGAGCTCATCTTTGTATGCGGTATGAGGTAGGAATCCAACCACATTTTTTTGCGCGTGGAAATTCAGTTATTCCAGTACTTTCTATTGAAAAAACTGTTCTTTTTCCCATCAAATGGTCTTGGCACCCTTGCTGAAAATCAATTGCTCATAGACGTATAGGTTTGTTTCTGGACTCTCAATTCCAGTCTATTGGTCTATATGTCTGTCTGTCACCAATACCACACTATTTTGATTATTGTAGCTTTGTGGTATGTTTTGAAATTGGGAAGAGTAAGTTTTCCAACTTTGTTCTTTCTTTTCCAGATTGTTTGGAGGGGACAGGAAAAAAGATTGTTTTGGCTATTTGGGGTCCCTTTCAACTATATGCAAATTTTAGGAGCAGTTTTTCCATTTGTGAAAAAAAATGCTGCTGGGATTTTCATGGGGATTTCATTGATTCTGTAGGTTGCCTTGAGAAGCATTGCCTCCTTAACAATATTAAGTCCTTTAATCCAGGAGCTCAGAATCTTTCCATTTATTTAGGTCTTCTTCTTTAATTTTGTTTTTTTGTTTTGTTTTGTTTTGTTTTGTTTGTTTGTTTGTTTTTTGAGACAAGATCTCACTCTGTTGCTCATGTTGCTCAGGCCAGAGTGCAGTGGCATGATCACGGCTCATTGCAGCCTTGACCTTCCAGGTTCAAGTGATCCTCCTGCTTTAGCCTCCCAAGTAGCTGGGACTATAGGCATGTGCCACTATGCCCCCGTGATTTTTGTATTTTTTGTAGAGATGAGGTTTTGCTATGCTGGCCAGACTGGTCTCTAACTCCTGGGCTGAAGCAATCCGCCCGCCCTGGCCTCCCAAAGTGTTGGGATTACAGGGCATGAGCCACTGTGCCCAGCTTCTGTAATTTCTTTCAGCCATGTTTTGTAGTTTTTAGGGTATGAGTTGTGTACCTCCATGGTTAATGTATTCCTAAGTACTTTTTTTCTTTTTGATGCTGTTGTCAATGGAATCATTTTTCTTTTCTTTTTCTTTTTTTTTTTTGGTTTGAGACAGTGTCTGTCTCTGTTGCCTAGGCTGGAGTGCAGTGGCACCATCTTAGCTCACTGCACTTCTATCTCCCAGGCTCAAGTAATTCTCCTGCCTCAGCCTCCTGAGTAGCCATGCTTGGCTAATTTTTTGTATTTTTTTTTTTTTTTTTTTTATTGTAGAGATGGAGGTCTCCCTATGTTGCCCAGGCTGGTCTTGAACTTCTGGGCTCAAGTAATCCTCCCACCTCGGCCTTCCAAAGTGCCCGTAACCACAGGCATCAGCCACTGTGACCAGCTTGTAATTGCTTTCTAAATTTTTTTTCAGATTTTCCATTGTTAATATATAGAAATACAACTTTTTAATCAAAAAATACATTTTTTTGAGTTTTGATCCTCAACTGTAACCCTGCTTAATTTGTTTGTTAGCTTTGAGAGGGTTTTGGTGAATTGTGTAGAATTTTCTACATATAGGTTGATGTCATCTGTGGATGGAAACTGCTGCCTTTCTTCCTTTCTTATTTGGATGTCTTTTATTTCTTTTTCTTTCCTGATTGCTCTGCCTAGGACTTCCAGTGCTATGTTGAACAGAAATGGTAAAAGTGGGCATCCTTCCCTTGTTCCTGGTCTTAGGGTGAAAACTTTGAGCTGCCTGCATATATGGTGTTGGCTGCATGTTTTTCTTTATTTATTCTTATTTATTTATTTTTAATTTCTATTTCAATAACTTTTGGGGTACAAGTGTTTTTTTGTTACATGGACGAATTGTTAGTGGTGAACTGAGATTTTAGTGCACCCCTCACCTAAATAATGTACATTGTACCCAATATGTAGTGTTTTATCCCTAGCTTCCCTCCCAACTCCCTCTTCTGAGTCTCCAATGTCCGTGATATCACTCTGTCTGCCTTTGTGTTCTCATAGCTTATCTCCCACTTATAAGTAAGAACACAGGATATTTGGTTATTTCACTTAGAATAATGGCTTCCGGCTCCATCCAAATTACTGCAAACGACATTATTTCGTTCCTGTTAATGTCTGAGTAGTATTCCATGGTGTATATATACCACATTTTCTTTATTTTCTTTTATTTTTTTTTGAGATAGAGTCTCGCTCTGTCATCCAGCCTGGAGTGCAGTGGTGCGATCTCGGCTCACTGCAACCTCTACCTCCTGGTTTCAAGTGATTCTCCTGCCTCAGCCTCCAGAGTAGCTGCGACTACAGGCGCCTGCCACCAAGCCTCACTAATTTTTGTTTTTTCAGTACAGACAGGGTTTCATCATATTGGGCTGGTCCTGACTTCCTGACATCAGGTGATCCACCTGCCTCAGCCTCCGTAAGTGCTGGGATTATAGGCGTGAGCCACCGTGCCTGGCCTTATACACCACATTTTCTTTATCCACTCGTGAGTTGATGGGCACTTAGGCTGGTTCCACATGTTTGCAATTGGGAATTGTGCTGCTGTGAACATATGTGTGAAAGTGTCTTTTTCATATAATAACTTCTTTTCCTTTGGGTAGATAACCAGTAGTGGGATTGCTAGATTGAATGATAGAACTACTTTCAGCTCTTAAGGAATCACCATACTGTTTTCCACAGTGGTTGAACTAACTGACATTCCTACCAGTGGTGTATAAGCATCCTCTTTTCCCCACATCCACACCAACGTCTATTATTTTTTTATTTTTTAATAATGACGTCCTTGCAAGAGTAAGGTGGTATCTCGTTGTGGTTTTAATTTGTGTTTCCCTGGTGATTAGTGATGTTGAGCATTTTTACCTATGTTTGTTGGCCATTTGTATATCTTATTTTGAGAATGTCTATTCATGTCCCTTACCCACTTTTTAATGGGATTATTTGTTTTTTCTTGCTGATTTGTTTGAATTCCTTGTCAATTCCGGATATAAGCCCTTTGTCAAATGCATGGTTTGTGAATATTTTCTCCCACTCTGTGGGTTGTCTGTTTACTCTGATGGCTATTTATTTTTGTGTGCAGAAGCTTTTTTAATTCAATTAGGTCCCATTTATTTATTTTTATTTTTGTTGCATTTGTTTTGGGGCTCTTCGTCATGAATTATTTGCCTAGGTTGATGTCTAGAAGGGTTTTTCCAATGTTGTCTTCTAGAATTTTTATAGCTTCAGGTCTTAGATTTAAGTCTTTGATCCATCTGGAGTTGATTTTTGCATAAGGTGAGAGATGAGCATCCAGTTTCATTCTCCTACATGTGGTTCGCCAGTTTCCCCAGCACCAATTATTAATTAGGGTGACCTTTTTCCAATTAATGCTTTGTCAAAGATCAGTTGTCTGTACATTTTTGGCTTTATTTCTGGGTTCTCTATTCTGTTCCATTGGTCTGTGTGCCTACTTTTATACAAATTCCATGCTGTTTTGGTCACCATGACCTTGTAGTATAACTTGAAGCTTGCTTCAAATTAGTATAGTAGTATAATTAGTAGTATAATTTGGTTTTGCTTAGGATTGCTTTGGTTATTCGGAATCTTTTTTGGTTCCATATAATTTTTTTTTTTTTTTTTGAGATGGAGTCTCACTCTGTTGCCCAGGCTAGAGTACAGTGGAGCGATCTCGGCTCACTGCAACCTCTGCCTCCCAGGTTCAAGCAATCCCTGCCTCAGCCTCCCAAGTAACTGGGATTACAGGCGTGTGCCACAACACCTGGCTAATTTTTTGTTGTTGCTGTTTTTGTTTTTTGTATTTTTAATAAAGACGGAGTTTTGCCATGTTAGTCAGGCTGGTCTCAAACTCCTGACCTCAAGTGATCCACCCACCTTAGTCTCTCAAAGTGCTGGGATTACAGGCTTAAGCCACCACACCCAGCCGGTTCCATATAAATTTTAGGATTGTTTTTCCTAATTCTGTGAAAAATGATGTTGGCATTTTGA
The DNA here is from genome assembly GCF_009764315.1 of Trachypithecus francoisi. Lineage (NCBI taxonomy): Eukaryota > Metazoa > Chordata > Mammalia > Primates > Cercopithecidae > Trachypithecus > Trachypithecus francoisi. The sequence continues at coordinate 85,744,590 of NW_022681470.1, forward strand.
TGGGAATTGCCTTGAAGCTGTAGATTGCTTTGGGCAGTATTGTCATGTTCACAATATTGATTCTTACTGTCCATGAGCATGGGATGTGTTTCTGTTTGTTTGTGTTGTCTTTGATTTTTTTCAGCAGTGTTGGCTGCAGGTTTTTCACAAATGCCCTTTATCCAGTTGCCCCAGGTGGCAGTGGCTTTATTTAACTTTCAAGGTTTTCAAAGACCACCCTTCGATTAGCCACTGCTCCATCCTGAGAGAGTTCTGAGTTAAGCAAAACGAATTTTCTTTTTTACCCAAACAGGTTAAAACAGACAAACAATTCCTTGGGGAAAAGGTCTCCTCCACTCCCTCCAGAACTATCCACCTGCCCGGGGAACACTGGCCTTCACTGTCCCAGGGAGGCTTGTGGGCACCACCACATGAAAACACCACCAGGCTCTCCTAGCAAGTCAAGGTCACCATTTCCTCAAGTTGACATTCACTGGGTTGCGGTGACCCTTTGACTACTTTCCAGAGAGCTAACAATGTCGGTACTAACCATTTGTGTCTAATTTTTTGGAGGGCCCTCGGAGCTTCCTTTTGGGTTCCAGGCTGTATTCTGGGCTAGAGGACATAGATCCCACCACTTGATGGAGCATCAAGATCACTTTGGGAGACCAGCATGTAGGGCGGAATGTGCATAGTACCATCCACCCCAGGGTGGCCCAGCACAGTCCTGCTGGCCCAGGCAGGGCCCAGGGGACCACAGCTGTGCTGAGCATGTGATCAGCAAGCCGAGGAGACCTTGGAGACCACAGTGCCGAAGGAAGGCTACTCAGACAAAGACGAGATAGGTCATACTGGGAAAGTCCTCCCAGGGACCTTGCAGTCCTGAGGGTCCTGCTGGCAGAATGCCCAAGGCCACAGTTCATCTCACTTCTCTACAAATCTGCTTCCCTGCTGGCTCCCTCATTTTATAACAGACAACCCCAGTTTTCTGTTGCTCAGGTCAAAAACCCTGGGCCCTTGGCTGCCACCTTACCCTCCTCCCTGTCCTCCATGCAAGAGTATGAATACTTGTGTCCCTCCCTCATTCCTACACTGAAATCCTCACCCACAGGTGATGGTGTTAGGAAGTGGGGCCTTTGGGAGCTGGTCAGGTCATGAGGGTAAAGCCTCATGAGTGGGATCAGTGCCACTGAGGCCGAGGTGGGAGGATTGCTTGAGGCCAGGAGTTAAAGACCAGCCTGGGAAACATAGCAAGACCCCATCTTTGCAAAACATAAGTTAACATATACTAGTGAAGCACGATGGTGCATGCCTGTAGTCCTAGCTACTCAGGAAGGGTCACTTGAGTCCAGGTTGAGGCTACAATGAGTCATGATGGCACCACTGTGCTCCAGCTTGGGCAACAGAATGAGACCCTGTCTCTGAAAAATATAAAAATAAAAATAAATACACTGGGTGCGGTGGCTCGTGCCTGAAATCCCAGCACTTTGGGAGGTGGAGGCAGGCAGATCACTTGAGGTCAGGAGTTCGAGACCAGCCTGGCTAACATGGTGAAACCCCATTTCTACTAAAACACAAAAAAATTAGCCAAGGATGGTGGCGGACGTCTGTAATCCCAGCTAGTCAGGAGGCTGAGGCATGAGAATCACTTGAACCCTGGAGGCAGAGGTTTCAGTGAGCCAAGATCACATCACTGCATTCCAGCCTGGGCAACAGAGTAAGACTCCATCTCAAAAAAAAAAAGGAAAAATATAAATAAATAAACAAATAATAAATAAATAAATAAAAAGGAACCTCTCAGTCCTTCCACCACACATATACTGACCCAGTGAGAAAGAGAGGTCTATGAACCAGGAGACGCCCTCGCCGGGCACCAAACCTGCCAGTGCCTTGCCCTTGGACTTGTGCTGTTCATGAGCTCCCTGGCTATGGTGTTTTGTTAGAGCAGCCCGCACGAACTGAGACACTCCCTGTGTCTTCCAGCCCCACTGGCCTCTTGGCTGCTTCTCAAACACCAAGCATGATGCCCCCTCCCTCCCACCTTTGCACTTTGCAGTCCCTCTGCCAGGAATACCCTTTCTACTGTTGTAATTCCCACAGGCCCTCTCAGGAGTGTCCCCCATGCTTGCTCCTATCCCCTCACCCTGCTTCACAGCCTCTGGTCAGCCCCATGAGCTGATGATTCTGTGGAAGGAGAGCATGGCCTTGCTCAGCCCCTGCAGCCAAATGCAAAGGAAGACCACAAGTCCTCTGAAGAGGAGATGCCTGGCTCTGGGGGGCCTGCCTTGACCAGGAGAGCCTCCAAGTGCGCAGCTGACACTACCTCCAGGGCTGGTGGGGCCTGGCTGAGGCTGTCCATGGGCAGGAGCCCTCCAACATCCAGCAGTCATGGCCATACCCCAGCCCCCATCACGGGCCTGTGTCCTTCAGGGGTGGGGAAGGCACTGTGGGGCAGAGAGTGGGGACAAGAGGGTCAGGCTCAGAGTCCGGGCACTGGTCACTGTGGGATAAGGAGGATGTCCCTGAGGGACAAGTCAGGGTCCACGTAGGAGAAGAAACTGGAACTTGGGGAGCTCGGACAGTGGCCTTCCTATGACCTTGAGTGAGAGGCAGCTCACTTCCTGGAGCTAAAGCCTCCCATTTGTATAATGGAAGAATGCTTACAGCTTGTCAGACCTCACAGACCTGCTGGTCGGGGAAATACACCACGCAGCTCCCCTGGAGACAGCTGCCAGGGTGCACAGAAGTAAGGTCCCAGGGCTGTGCAGCTCATCGAGCGTGTCCAAGGGTGTGTGTGATGTGTGATGCATTGTGCGTATGTGAATGTGCATGTGCATGGGGATGTGGTGTGATGTGTCATGTGTGTGCATGCACGTGGTGTGGTGTGGGGTGTGTGCATGTGCATGTGTGTGCATGTGTATGTGTCAGGTGTAGTGAATGTATATGTGGTTTGGTGGATACATGTGCCTGTGCATGGATGTATGTGGATGTGCATGTGCACGTATGCATGTGGCTGTGGCATGCATGTGCATGGCTATGTGTGCATGTGATGCAATTGCTGCCTGCTAGGGTTCCTGGGCTGTCCTGTAGCCAGTGGTGGCACAGAGGGAGGCGTGGGCAATATATACACTGCAAAAGGCCAAGAGCACCAGACCTGGCCCTGTGCCATGTGGTTGCTGGCTCCAGAGCCAGGATGGGGTGCTTAGGGCTGCCCACTTCCCCTCTGAGAAGGAAACATGGATTTTAGGAAGAAAGCAGGAAGCCTGTCCTGCTTAGAGCCATACCAGGTGATGGAGGAAGGCTGTGCTGCATGGGGTCAGAGGGCAACATGCCATTCCCTAAAGCCCTGCTACCCTCAGGCATCTTTAGGATGTTCCATTGTCCTCCAGAATGTCAGGGTGTCTCTCACTTGTGGAAGAGGAGAGGACATCTCACTTGTGGAAGGGGGGAAGTCTCCTGCCCATAGACGGCATCAGCTCACTGACTCCCAACCTGGACATCTGAGCCCGGCTGGAGGCCAGGAGGAAGCTAGCCTCATGGGTCATACATTCAGGAAACCTTGGGTCTATCCTCCAAGCTGAGCCTTGGGGAACCTGTGCCATCGCTGTCTGGATTAATCGAACCACGCCCATGGAAAGGCACAGATCTGCACAGATGGGAATCCCAGCCAGCAGATTGGCTGGGGGACCAGCCAGCTGAATGCAAAGCCCCAAAGTCGGTGAACAGCACTGGGTCCTAAACCTAATTGCACCTCCAGCTGCTTCGAGAAGAGGCCTATGAACGAGTGCTGATCTGGAGTCCCCAAATCTATGGTCTAGGAGCCTGGTCATATACCAGAACTTCCTTCCCTTTTATGGCTGAGTAGTAGTCCATTTGTATGGATAGAACATATTTTGTTTACCCATTCACTCATTGATAGGCATTTGGGTTTTTTCAATTTCTTGACTATTATAAATAATGCTTTTTGTGTGAATGTGTATTTTCAATTCTCTCTGGTATATACCTAGGAGCAGAATTGGGTCATAGAGGAACTCCCTGCTTAACTTTTTGAGGAACTGTCAAACTATTCCAAAGTGTCTGCACCATTTTACATTCCCATCAGCAGGGTCTGAGGATTTTGATTTCTGCACATCTTCACCAGCACTTGTTATTTTCTGCTTGCTGGTTTTGTTCTAGCCATCCTAGTGGGTGTGAAGCAATGTCTCACTGAGGTTTTCATTTGCATTTCCCTGATACCTAAGGATGTTGCGTATCTTTTCATGTGCTCATTGGCCATTTGCCTCTCTTCCTTGTAGTAATGTCTATTCCATTCTTCCGCTCACATTTTAATTGGGTTGTTTGTCTTTTTGTCGTTGAGTTGTAAGAGTGCTTTATATAGTCTGCATTCAAGTCCCTTAGCCAATACATGATTTGCAAATATTTTCCCCCATCCCATGGGTTGTCTTTTCACTTGCTTGATGGTGTCCTTTGAGGCATGCAAGATTTTAATTTTGATGAATTCCAAATTATCAGTTTTTTCTTTGATTCCTTGGCTTTTGATGCCATATCTAAGAGACCATTGCCTAACCCAAGCTCACAAAGATCTACTCTTAATTAGTTTTTTTTTTAAATATATATAAGAGTTTTAGAGTTTTAGCTCTTACATCTCGGTCTTTATTTTAATTTTCATAGATGAGGTGAGGCAGGGATCTAATCACATTCATTTGCATGTGGAAATCCAGTTATTCCAGCACCATCTGTTGCAGACTGTTCTTTCCCCTTTGAATAGTCCTGGCACCTTTACTGCAAATCAGTTGGCCCTAGATGTATGAATTTATTTCTGGGCTCTTTATTCTATTCCATTGTTCCAAATGTCTGTCTTTATGCCAGTGTCACACTGTTTTGATTATTATAGTTTTGTAGTGTTTTGAAATTACAACATGTGAGTCCTCCTGCTCATCTTTCTTTTCAAGGTTATTTTGGCTATTTGGAGGCAATTACAGTTCCATATCACTTTTAGGATTAGCTCATCAATTTCTGCAAAAAACAAAGCTTAGATTTTTAGAAATTGTGTTGAATGCGTAGATCAGTTTGGGAAATATTGTTCTAATATTGTGTCTGCTGATCCATGAACATAGGATATCTTCCCATTTAGGTCTTTAATTTCTTTCATGACATTTCGTAGTTTTCAGCATACAAATCTTGCACTTCTTTTGTTAAATGTATTCCTAAGTATTCTATTCTTTTTGATGCTGTTGTGAATGAAATTGTTTTATTAATCTCATTTTTTAATTATTTGTCACTAGTGTATAGAAACACAAATGAAGCCGGGTGCAGTGGCTCATGCCTGTAATCCCAGCACTCTGGGAGACCAAGACAGGGAGATCATTTGAGGTCAGGGGCTCAAGACCACCCTGGCCAACATGATAAAACCCTGTCTCTACTAAAAATACAAAAATTAGCCAGGCATGGTGGTGCACACCTGTAGTCCCAGCTACTCAGGAGGCTGAGGAACAAGAATCCCTTAAGCCCAGGAGGCAGAGGTTGAATGAGCTGAGATCACCACTACACTCCAGCCTGGGTAACAGAGTGAGACTCTGTCTCAAAAACACACACACACATATGCCCGTGCGCACGCGCACGCACACACACAAATGATTTTTAATATGAATCTTGTACTCTGTAACCTTGCTGGAGTTGTTTATCAGTTCTAATGTATTTTTTATTTGCAGATTCTTTAGGGCGTTCTACATATAAGATAGTTTTATTTCTTCCTTCCTATCTGGATGCACTTTTTTCATTTTTCTTCCTTAATTGCCCTGGCCAGAGCCTCCGGTTCCATGATGAATAGCAGAGTTGAGAGTGGACAAACAGCTTTCAGTCTTTCACCACCGGATAGGATGTTAGCTGCAGGTAGGCCCATCTTGCTTCTGAACTTAGTAGTGCTAGATGCGAGAAAAACTTTGTTCACATAAATAAATAGATAAAAATGGGAGCACTTAGTTATCATGCATCTCTCAATTCTTTGAATGTTTTTGGAGTTATGTATGCCAAAAATCACATGGTGGCCTATCATCAAAATGTGGAAAAAGCCTATCAGCACATGACTCAGTTAGGTCCTCCTTAAAGTTTAAGGAAAACAGGGATTTAAAGGTGCCTGATTTTCACAAGTCCCAGTCATTATCAATAGCTCCCACTCTTGGTTTCTGGGAGAAACTCCCAAGGGTTTGGCATACTCCAGGAAGATCCAGAAGTCTCCTGGAACAAGAGCTGGGACCCTTGGGGGGTCTCCCATGGGTCTGGTGTGTGACAGCATCCCCATAGCACATGCCACAGGTATACATGTGGTGCAAATGTACACAGTCAGTCCCCTGTGAAAGCACAGAGATGCACTCTGCCACATAGCACATGCTTAGAAATGATGTGTTAAGTCAGTTACCCAAGGACAGTGGTGCATGCCTCAGGGAATCCCAAGAGGGCTTCCTAGGGGAGGTGGCCCCTGGGCTGAATCTTGAAGGATTTTCTTTCTTTAAAACACACATATCCAGTACTTTCCAGGCACTGTTTAAGTGTTCGACACACCGTGGCCAGTTGAATCCTAACACCCATCTGATGAGGCCAGCAGTGCGGTGACCCTGTTTTACAAATGAGGAAGCTGAAGCACTGTGACAAAACAGAGACTTGAACCTTGGCAACCTGGCTGCAAAGTCCCCGGGCAGAGGGGACAGCCCATGCCAAGGTTGCGGCTGATGTGGGGGTGAGCAGAGCCCTCAGGCAGGCCCAGCAGTGACAGGCCTAGCTGGAGCATCCAGTTTAGGAATCACTGGAGGAACCCGGAGCCCGCAGGGAAGGCAGGTGTAGCCTGGGAGGAAGCAGAGAGGGTAGGAGTCTAGAGGATACCCCATCCCCGTGTATGCATTCCTCCGGGCAGGGCGGGGATGGATCTGCGCGGTCACTGAGAATTTCTCAATGGGGCTATTGGATTAATGCCGCAGGCTCTCCAGGGGCAAGTGGGCCCCACAGATGCCCAGGTCCTGCCCCAAGGTGCTGACGTTGGGTGGGGGCAGGGAGCCCCCGTTTCGGGTTGCTTTCCTGCTGCTATGCCGGCCTCTCTGCAAAGGGCTAAACTGCTACTGCGCTTCTAGCCTCCCCTCCCACCCCACTCACCTCCCCTCAACCCTCTCCTTCTCCCCTTCTCTCATCCTACTACCCCCTTCTCCTCCCCTTTCTGATGGAGGAACACAGTCTGGGACCCCTCCTACCTCCTCATGGCTTAAATAGGTTTAAGTAAGAAAGGGGAAGTGCCGGCTCCTCCCTCCTGCCTGCCACAGAGACTCAGAAATACTTGGAGTCCTGGTGGCCTGGGAGCAAGGAGCCCGCTGGGTGCCTCAGAGAGAGGCCTGCTCAGGAGGCCATTGTGGAGGCCCTGGCCATGCTCTCCATAATCATCTGATTGGATTAGGGTCAGGGCAACCCTAATCATGTCAAAGGTCACCCCAGGCTTTGTGGCAGGGGCCGCAGGGTGCCTGGCCACCCCTGCCAAGATGGCCTTGTTGAACACAGTTAAAAACCCTCAGCCAGCTGTGAGGAGAGGGGCCCAGCCTCCTGTGTGTGTGTGCACATGTGACTGTGCACCCTAGTGTGTGCATTGTGAGGGGTGCATGTGTGTGCCTATATGTGCACATATGCCATATATGTGCATGCCTGTGTGTATGCATATGCATGTGTGTGTGCGTGTGCATGAGTGTGAACATACGAAGGAAGAAGCTTCATATGCTCACACCTCCTGCTTTCAGCCCCATCTGCCATCCACCTGGGCTGGGACTGGGGGCTGGGGCCACCAGACTGAGGCTGGGAGAAATCATCAGTCCTTGGAACATGGGGCTCTGCCACAGAAGCTGAGCCTGGTCTCTGAAGAGCCCTCTCTTCTGGGGTCCAAAAGGAGCAGGACATTCAACCTGCCTGGGGCAGAAAGCATTTGAGGAATTTTAAGTGTATGGAGACTGGGCACACCATACAGCTTCTCTGTCCACTGCCGCAGGCCCCAGGCACCGGGAGGGCTCACTTCCCTCAGAGTTGGAGACACTCCACTCTTGACCCCTGGCAAGGTAAAGCTGGCAAGGACACAGGTACAGAGAAAGGGCAGGGATGGCTGCAGTAGATGCAGCAACCCAGGGCCCAGCATCTGGATCTCAGGCGGCATGTGGCTCTGCAGAGAGCTGGCCTGCTCTAGGTCAGGTGGGGTATGTGCTCCCTAGAGAAGGGGATGGAGGCCAGGAGCGGGTGAGGCCTGGAGCCTAGGGATGCCACCTGTGCTCACACACTCGGTGCCCTCTAACATGGGCTGGACCCAGGAGTCCCCCCAGGTCCTGGCACCTGCCAGATGGACTGGGGGAAGCGTAGTGGCAGGGGGAGGTATGCAATCTCTTGTGCTTCCCAAGTAAGTGTGCTCCCCACAACTCCTCGTGGACACTTCCCAGAGCCCTGGGGTTTGCTTCTTCCTACCCAGTGTGGGTGGGGCCTGCAGCAGTGGCCTTCCCACTCAGCCTTCACACACCACCCCCTCTTCAAGCATTTCCAGTCACCACCCCCTGCCCTGGACTGTGAACCCCAGGGTATCCCCACTCAAAGCACACGGCCAGATTCCTGGTTGGTGTCCCAGGACCCCTCCAGCCCCAAAGGGTGGGGAGAGTAATGAAAGGGTTCCTGCACACCACATGTCAGTAAGCCTTGCTGGGTGCCCCACAAGTCCCCCATCATCTCCCCAATGTCATCCCCAGGCAGGAGACAGCCCAGCCTTCTCTCCTCCCCGTAGAGTCCCCAGGAGCCCCTGGGGTGGTCCACCACCTCCCTGTGTGTCCCCTGCCTATGAGGGCCGGCATAGGGGTGGGGCCTGCCTGCTAGGACATGGGGACACAGAGGGCAGCTCTTTAGGGAACCAGCGTCCCCAAATCCAGGTTGCGACCCCTGACCCCCCCCATCGGAAAGTGTTGCCGTTTAAGCTGCGTTGGGCTGGGGGGCTCCCCTGGCTCCAGCGGCCTCTCTGGTATATCATTAACTCTCCCCAGTGGGAGGGGAACCCCGGCTGACTCCCCGCCGCGTCCGGCTGGGAGCACAATATCCCAGCGACGACGACAAGATTAAGCACAAGGGGAGAGTGCAAATGCGCGGGCGGTTCACACGCCCTTCGCGGTGCTGAATTAAAGCTTCTGAATGGGGATTTCCCCTCGCGCCCGACGGCCTGGCGCGCGGCGCATACTTCCAGGTTGCTATGACTGGCCTGCGCTCGCCTAATCACCGACCAGGGGGAAATTCATATAAAATATCGCCGGCCATTGTGGGCCTAACTCGGCGTGACAGTGGCGCACAAAGCCGGATTCAAGCGCCCCAGCGGGTCAGCACGGCGCCCGGCCGCGCGGGCCGCCCGGCGGTGTCAGGGGCCGTGGCCGCGGTGGGGCGCGGGCCGCATTCCGCTCTCAGGTGGCTCCGGGGCCTTTTGTGCAGGCCATGATTACCAAATGCCACCGCGACACCCCCTCCGGGCCGCCTGGCTCCTCCTGGGGCCGCAGGAATGAGGGAAGGTGGGCAGCCCCTGAGGGGAGGCGCCCGGGCGTCGGCTCCGGTGGGGATAGGGGCGCGGGCTGAGTCCCCCTGTGTGCCCCACAGCAAAGGGTCTTCTCCTTCCCCTGTGCTCGGGCCTCAGTAGGGGAAGAGGGCCCACCCGTTGGCTGCTCTGGAAGCCTGTTGTGGCCTCCCGATGGGCACGAGAAGGATTTTGCCAGTCTGGTCAGGTGGTCCTAGCTGGGATCCAAGGCACGCCCTCACTCAGCCAGCCCCTTCCGGCAGCTGTGGCCTCAGCAAGCAGGAGATGGGGGCAGCACCAGGAGAGAGGGACCCAATGCATTCGGGGTGGCCACTGTCCCCACAACTCTATGGGTCCCAGGTGTGTGGTGGGGGTGTGGTAATCATACAGGGTGCAGTGTGCACGGTGGGGGGGGGGGGGGCTGTGTTCCCTGTGACCCTCCATCCACCAAGATGCCTGAAGACCAGTCCTTGGAGTACAAGGAGACTGCTCCTCACTGGTGCTGGAAAGGGCTGGCAGAAAAGAAAAGGGCTGGAAAGAAAAGGCAGGGGCAAGGCCTGGGGGATGGGGCATTTGCCCTGCAGACCTGGGGAGAGAAGCTGGCTGCAGTAGGGTGCACTTGGGGGGCAGAAGGAATTTTTTGTCACAGTGAAGGTGAGAACTTCTCAGTGGAGATTCAGCAGTTTTTCTCCTGGGCAGTGGGCAATGTTGGGAGTCTGGGCCCCCAGCACCTGGCTGAGCTGGCCACCATGGAGTCCTGCCCTCGGCCTGTGCATCCCTGCTGGAGCTGGGGGTGTCCAGTCAGACTGTCAGCATTGCCAGGGGAAAGAGACGAAGCCACAGGTTTCCAGGGGCTGGGGACAGCATTGGAGGGCCCCAGGAGGCATGACCAGGTGAGCATGGGTCAACATCAAGAAGCGGACTGGGCACAGGCGGCATCCCAAGCTCCTAGGAAAGGAGGTGTCAGCTGCCCCAGGATGGGGCCACAGAGGCAGAACCATAGCCCTGTTCCCAGGCTGAGCAGCCCAGCCACCAGCTGCCAGCAGCCAGGGCCCTGAATCCCAGAGCCTGTGACCAAGGTGCCCACCTCCAGGAAGAGGCCTGGCCAGAGACCCAGTGACCGCTGCCCACTCATGGGGGGATGGCCACCAGCATATCAGAGACACCCCCCAACCCCCTTCTCCTGGCAGGCTCCTATTCAGGGTCTTGTCCAGGGTCCCATATAGCCCTTACAAAGTCATGGCCAAGCTGTCCATAGCCTCCCTTCTGGTCACAGCCCAGAGGAGGGGTCAGCACAGAATGGAATCTGACCTTGGGAGATCTCACCTCTGTTGATGTGTCAGAATCACTGGAGACCCTCCCCCAGCCATGATCATTGTTGGAAGTCTCCAGTCCTAGTTCCCTGCTGGGCTTCCCAGAGGGGCCAACCTGGGTGAAGCCCTTCAGACTGAGCACTCTGCCTCCCTGAGGAGCTGGATTTCATTGTCCTATGGTTGCATTTAACAACAATCCCCTCCCCCGACCCAGAACTTTCCCTCCTTCAAGTTGTTTGTCCCTCAGAAAAGCCACTCAGGAGTCCCCTCTGGACCAACAGGCATGTCCCAGGAGCCCAGGAGTTCTGGACTGTCCTTCTCTTCTTGCCCTGTATCAGCCCCGACAGCCTTTCCACATATAGGCATGTCCCTCTCAGCCATGCAGTGGGGGCCCAGCCAGGCAGGTGGGGTGGGCTCCCTGCTCCCTTGAGCTACAGCCATAGAAACACCAGCCATGGGAACACCCATTGGAGCTGCAGGAGCCTGTAATGATGGGTTCAGGGACCTCTCTTGTGACCCCTCTGTCTGGGCTCTGCACTCACTGCTGTGCAGCCTGGGGCCCGTGGCTGACTCTCTCTGAGCCATCTTCCTGTCAGGGCCACTTCTCTCATTAGTTAATACAAGGATAGGCTTGGACCTGCTTTTCCCACTGTCACCCCAGAGCAGGGAAGCCTCCATGCTGTGCTCCCTCAGCACCTACCTTCTGAGCACACACCTGTCCCTGCTGAAATGCTTCCTGGGTCACCTCCCCATGGGAAGGTCAGCTCTGAGGGGACAGAGGCTGCAGCCTTCTTTGCCACTTAAAAGACAGTCGCTGCTTAATAAATAGTGGCAACTGAGCAACTTTAGTAAAATGTGAAAGACAAGGATTTTGGAATGATTTGGGCAAATGTTCAACATTTAAGAATTTGGAAACATGGCCGGGCACGGTGGCTCACACCTGTAATCTTAGCACTTTGGGAGGCTGAGATGGGTGGATCACGAGGTCAGGAGACTGAGACCATCCTGGCTCACATGGTGAAACCCTTTCTCTACCAAAAATACAAAAAAATTAGCTGGGCGTGGTGGCGGGCACCTGTAGTTCCAGCTACTCAGGAGGCTGAGGCAGGAGAAAGGCGTGAACCCGGGACGCGGAGCTTGCAGTGAGCCGAGATCGCGCCCCTGCACTCCAGCCTGGGCAACAGAGCAAGACTCCATCTCAAAAAAAAAAAAAGAATTTGGAAACATATCCTTCCTGTTTGATGTTCAAAGGTCCTTTTTTGAAATTGTGATGGTAGATATTTTATACATATATATACATAATATCTACCATATATCTACATATCTATATCTATCTGTCTATATAGAGAGAGATATGTCTCTATCTATCTGTCTATCTATCTATCTATCTATCTATCTTTTCCTCTCTCAACAAAATAAAAACACTTGGCAGTCCTCTCTTAGTCCCCAGATGCTCTCTGATACTTGCAAAGCCCATTAAATCCAAATCTAGAAACAAAGGATTGTTAAGATCCCTCTAGTCCAAAAGTTCTGAGATGCAAGAGACAAAGGAACCATCAAAGCTCATCTCATGATTCCCTGCAGCCGACAACTGCACTGCCCTCAGCTGTGATGGAGCCTTGCCTGGCAGCTCTTCTGCCTTTCCCTAAATGCCCACCTCTTACCACCTAGAACTCCCTCACCTTCTCAGACTTTATCCATCCATCCTTCCATCATCCACTCATCCATCATGCATGATTCACCATCCATCAATCCATCATTCATCTATCCATCCATCATCATCATCCATTTATCCATCATGCATGATCTACCATCCATCAATTCATCCATCCATCCATCCACCATCCAACATCTATCCATCTATCCATCAGTCTATGTGCCATCCATCAATCTATCATCCATCTATCCATCCACTGTCCATCGTCCATCCATCCAGCATCCATCAATCATTCATCCATCCATTTATCCATCCATCCACCATCCATCAATTCATCATCATCCATCTATCCACCACCCCTCAATCCATCATCTATCCACCCACCCATCCATCTATCCACTATTCATCGCCCCTCCATCCCAGGCCTGCCTCAGAGCTCATGTTGTCAAGCCTTGCTGTGTTTCCTTGTCCTCTCTACTGCCTCCCTTGTGAACTGTAAGCTCCCAAAAGCATGTGATTTAGCACAGTCCCAGGCAAAAAACCTAACACACACACCAGCAAAGCCTCCCACTAGAGATAGGGAAGGCTTCCCCTGGTTCATTCTCCTTACCAAGGCAAGGACTCTCTTCTCCTGAAAGGTTGTCATCCAACCTCTGTTTTATTTATCACCAGGACAGGAACTCCTTCAACTTTCAGAAAGCCTGGGTTGTTAGAAATTTTATCATATTGAGCAGCAGTCTACTTTCTGGAGGATTTTTTTTTCTTTTGATGGAGTCTCCCTCTGTTGTCAGGCTGGAGTGCAGTGGCGCGACCTCGGCTCACTGCAACCTCCACCTCCCGGGTTCAAGCAATTCTCCCACCTCAGCCTCTTAAGTAGCTGTGACTACAGGCACCAACAACATGCCCCACTAATTTTCGTATTTTTAGTAGAGACGGGGTTTCACCATGTTGGCCAGGATGGTCTCGATCTCTTGACCTCGTGATCTGCCCACCTCAGAGCCCCCAAAGTGCTGGGATTACAGCCGTGAGCCACCGCACCCAGCTTCTGGAGGATTTTTTTTCTGTGGTTCTTGAGAGTGGGCACCTTGCTTCTTATTCATCTCATATTCCTAGTTCAGCCCAGTGCCTGGCTCATTAGGGATTCTCAGATCCTGGATGGATGGATGGATGGATGGATGGATGGATGATGGATGGTGGGTGGTGGATAGATGGGTGAATGGATGATGGGTGAATGATGGATGAATGATGATGGATAAATGGTGATGGATGGATTAGAGATGGATGGATGATGGGCAACAGATAGATGATGGATGGACAGACGATGAAGGGGATGATGGATGGATGATGGTTGAATGATGGCTGGGTGATGAATTGATGATGATGGATGATGAATGGATGATGGGTGAATGGATGGATGAGTGATGGTAGATGGTGGATGATGGGTAATGGATGGACAATGGATGGATTGTGGATGGATGGATGGATGGATGGATGGTGGATGATGGATGATAGATGTATGGATAATGTATGGATATGGATGATGAATGGATGATTGGTGGATGATGGATGATAGATGGATGATGGATAGATGTGGATGATGGATGGATGGATGATGGATGGATGATGGGTGGATGTATAGATGGGTGGTGGATGGTGGATGATGGTAGATGATAGATAATAGATATATGGAGGATAGATGGAGGGATAGATGGTGAATGGATAGATGAATTGATAGGTGAATAGGTGGTAGGTGGTGGTAGATGATGGATGATAGGTAATGGATGGATGGATGGATGGATGGATGGTGGGTGATGCACGATAGATGAATGGATAGATGGAGGATGTGGTTGACAGATGGATGAATGAACAAAAGGAAGGAAAGATAGATAATTGATACTTTGGACGAATTCAGTAAATAACTGCTAAATGAGACGACAACAAGTTTCTGGGAAAGATGGTTTTCCCAGGTGGAAGATACTTCCCTTACAGAACAATTTTGTTATGTGGTTTCCTTTCGTCTTCCTTTCTCTGACAACTGATTGCTGTGTTAGAATAAAAGTCTTGGGCCTCAATAGGGCAGGCCTTAGATGACTCAAAAAATTCAACCAGGCTCCTTCCCAGGTGACTTGGCCAAATTGGCAGCATTTGTGTCTAAGCACCCTGCCTCCCAGTAGCTTGTGTCCCATTCCAGTGGGACCTCTGACAGTCCACTCTAATGAAGGCATTTTCCTGCTGACTGGGATGATTTCCTGGCCTTCTGGGATGGCTGGCACTTCCCACAGGCAAGATGCCTCTGTTTCACCCCCATAGATGCCTCTATTGTGTCAACAAAAGCAGAAACCCCTGACAAAGGTGTTTGTGGCAGAGAACTTGGCTTCCGTGGAGGCTGGCTGCCAGGACTCCAGAGCCTGGATGTGAGTCCTGGTCTCAGGGGAGCCCTGAATCAGCTCCTCTGTAAACAGAGATGACTCTGGGCAGTGGTTCATAACCTGTGTGCTTCAAACGCCTATGGAAATCTGATCAAAGCAATGTATTTTCTTTCCAGAACGACGCCTGTGCTCCCAGATATACCCCATCGTTTGTGCAATTTTGGGAGGGTAGTGAACCTGTTGCAGATTCCCCCTAGAACCTTGGGTGGAATCCATCCCATAGGCTTAAATCTCCTGTCGCTGTGGCAGCCACTTGGACATTCTGGGGGTCTTCCTTCTGTATGGTTTCAGGACATTTTTTAACTTTTTATTTATTTTATTTTATTATTTTTATATTAGAGATGAGGTCTCATTCTGTCTCCCAGGCTGGAGTACAATGGTGTGAACACAGCTCACTACAGCCTTGAAGTCCTGGGCTCGAGCAATCCTCCTGCCTCAGCGGCCCGAGTAGCTAGGACTACAGATGCACGCCACCGTGTCCAGCTCATTTATGTTTTGTTTTGTTTTGTTTTTAAGAAAGGGGGTCTTGCTATGTTGCCCAGACTTAACTTTTTATTTTGAAATAACTTCAGACTTACATAAACATCGCAGGAGTGGCACTGAGAGCCCTGGGTCCCCTTGCCCAACCCTGTGGTACATAACCATGCCAAATGTTCAAAACTAAGTGTGTTTTATTCACCACACTCAGGACGTCACTCAGCTTTCCTTCATTTTTCTATCAAGATCCCTTTTCTGTCCCAGAACCCCTTCCTGGGTCCCTTGTCACTTTTGGTGATGCCATGCCTCTGGCTCCTCCACTCTTCCCTGTCCCTCATGCCCCTGAGACCTCTGAGGAGCACAATTAGGCATTTTGCAGAACAGCCATCAATTTGGGTTGGTCTGATGTCTCCCGACGATTAGATGCAGGCTGTGCATTTTGGGCGCGAATACCTCGAAGGCTGTATGTGGCCTTCATGCATCATCCCTGGAGCCACATGGTATTGTGTGTCCCATTTCCGGCAAGGTTAACTCAGTCCCCAGCGTAAGGTGGCATCTGCCAGGCTTCTCTAGTGCACAGTTAAGGCTTTTCCCATTGTGCTTGATAAACACTGTGAGCAGTTGTGGAACTGCTTGGAGACCTTGTGGCTTCAACTTTAATGCAGCCTCTCTTTGCCAGAACATAGGGTCTCATGCTTTTCTGGCCTGTGGTCTTTCAGCCTGCAGCTTCTACTTTGGCCTCGGATGAGGGTGTCTGTCCTGGGATCCAAGCCTCTCTGCAGAGACTTCTTGTCTTCAGTCTTCACGAGTAAATTGAAGGCCTGCACCAGGGTTTTCACACCTGGTAGGGAGCTCCACCTCCACACGTGATGGAAGGGAAAATCAAGGTTCAGTCAGCTAGTGACCAAACTGAACAAGAATTAGCTCTTTTCTCTCGAAGTGGAAGCCCTGAGCACCACCTGCCCTTGCCCTTGAGTGTGTCTGGCTGTTGGGGCTGTTTGCCTGAGTTTTGATAAGCAGGGATCTCCAAGCCCTTGTTATGGGCAGGGCATGAGTGAGGCAGAGAGAGCCCTAGCCTCAGGCTCTGGTTCTCCTCTTATCAGAAGCTCAGGAGCAAGAGGGAGGGGCTGGCCTTGGAGACAGACTCCTGTAGTAGCCAGCCCACCAGGTGAGAAGGCAGGCTCAGCTGGAGTAGGGTATTCAAGGCGTGGGATGTCCAGGCCATTTGGGAGTGAGAGGGTCCAGCCAGGAGGGCAGGTGGAGCTGTGTGCCATGCATGAGGCCAGGAGCACCCAGGACACTCCTCAACCCTGCCCTCTCAGGCTGCCCTGGAAGGGAAGCAGGGCAGATGGCAGGGGAGGGGTGCTGACTAGGGAGCAGATGACCTGAGGACTACAAGAAGAGGCCTCAGGCCTGGAGGCACAGAGAGGAAGTGCTCTGCATCCAGCCACACATGTATTCACTCAGGGGCAGTGGGTTCAGCAAAGGCCCCTCCAGGCCTGTCTGTGAACTGATCAGTTGTGTTAGGGAAGTAACATGGGGTCGGGGGTGGGGGCTTCAAGTTTCCTGGAGAGGTGAGGAGGAGGTGGTTGCCTAGCTGCTCCCTGGGAAAGGAAAGAGCGGAGGTTGCATGATGGGCCTCGGTGCCCATCTGCACCCAGGGGCAAAGGTGGGCCTGCTGTGGGTAGGCTCAGACCCTCCTGGTTCCGTGACTCAGCCCAGGGCTCCTGCCCTTCACTCTGGCTCCAGGAAATATCTACGGGCTGGGCCTTGTGCTCCAGATTGGAAATAAAAGGTATGCCAAACAGTTCCTGCCCCTAGGCAGCCAGGACTGGGGAGGGAGTCAGTGGGCAAATCTTCCTGGTTGGGGAGGGGCAGCCAGGTGTAGAGGACACCCGGTCCCTGGCCGCTCCCCTCAGAGCAGGCAGGGGCACAGCAGGTCCAACCTGAGCCAAGTAAGGAACTGGAAAGAGCCCAAGGGGAGGACAAAGGGCTGAGTGCGGCCTGAGGCCAGGGATCGCCATTGAGGTCAGGAGAGAAGATAGATCCAGAGGGGGCCTGGCATGGCCAGATTGGCATTGGGCGAAGACCTCAGCCTGCAGAGAGTGTGTTGCGAGGGAGAGGTGTACATCTGTGTGCATGCATGTGTTTGCGTGTGGTGGGTTGTGGACGCATATGTGCATCCGTGGGAGGTGTGCATGTGTGTGGTGTGTATGGTGTGCATGCATGCATATGTATATGTGTGCGCATGTGTGTGTGTGCATGTGCATGGGGCATGCATGTGGGGTGTGTGTGCATGTATGTGCATGTGTATAGTATTCATGTATGTGTATGTGTATGTGTATGTGTTGTGTGGTGTGTATGTGTGTGTGCATGTGTGTGGGGTGGGGTGTGTATATGTGGGGGGTGTGCATGCATGTGTGTGCATGTGTATGGTATGTGTGGTATGCCTGCATGGTGTGCATGTGTGTGTGGGATGTGCATGTATGTGAGTGCATGTGTATGCTGTGCTTGCATGCATGTGTATATGTGTTCATGCATGTAGTGGGGTGTGTATGTGTGCTTAGGTGTGTGGTGGGGTGTGCATGTGTGTGCACGTATGATGTGTGCGTGTGTGTGGTGTGCATGCCTATATGTGTGTGTTTGCATGTGTGCGTGCATGTGCATCAGGTGGGGTGTGCATGCATGTGTGGTATGCATGGGTCTGTGTATGTGTGCATGTGGCTGTGTATGCATGTGGTGGAAGGAGGAAGCTGGAGGCTGGGGCCTCCTAAGGGCCTCTTCATGGCAAGGTGGGAGATGGACCCACAGATAAGAACCAGGAGGGGCAAATTGGCTGAGAGGCCCACCTGGGAAGGCCAGAGTAGTCTGGGCGACTGGGGCTGTTTCAGGACTGGACAGTCTCTGACCAGCAAGCAGCGCCCTTCCTGAGCTGGTGGTGGGAAGTGGATACAGAAGAAATGGAGAGTTTTCTTCTAGGTTTGTGGCTGGATGCAGTGGGTGTCCAGGCCTGACTTGGACAGGGCCCTAGGGAGGGGATGGGGCTGCTGGGACCCGCCATCAGGGAGCTGTTGGCCAATCCACAGAAGAGTCAACCAAAGCAGGCCCAAGGGGCTCAGGGGGCTTTGCCAGCAGCCAGGGGGACAGGGGATGCCAGTGCAAAGCCACAGCCTCGAATACCTTCCACTTTGTATGTTCTTGGTATGGGAGCAAACGTGTGTTCTTCTGTGCTGGCTGTGTGTGGATGTGTGTTGGGCTGTGTGGGAGCATCTGAGTGTGTGCACACTCACTCATGCCTTTCTGTCCCTGCCGGCCTGGGCTCAAGGACATCACAAGCCCCAGGGACTGCTCTCTCAGTCCTCTCCTAGGCAGCCTGCAATCACATGCCTGTGTTCCTGAGTTACACCATTCTTGCAATGCTATAAAGAAACACTTGAGTCTGTCCATTTATAAGAAAAGATGTTTAATTGGCTCACGGCACTGCAGGCTGCACAGGAAGTGTGGCTCTTGCTTCTGCTTCTAGGGAGCCTAGGAAGCTTTCAATCATGGCGGAAGGCAAAGGGGGAGCAGGCGTGTCACATGGTGAGAGCAGGAGCGGGAGAGAGTGTGGGGGAGGAGGTGCCACACACTTTTAAACAACAAGATCTTGCAAGAACTCACTTATAATCTCGACGATAGCACTAAGCCATGGGACCCACCCCCTATGACCCAGTCACCTCTACCAGGCCCCACCCCAGCCCTGGAGATGACACTTCAACGTGAGATCTGGGCGGGGACAAATATCCAGACTACATCAGCCCTATCCACCTGAGGATGAAAGCTCTCTGGATATCCAGGTGGCAGAGGAGGTCACAGCCCCCTATGATGATTCTGTTGTGACCCTGAGGGGACCATTGCGGGCCTTTGCCAAGGAGGAGCAGGGGGACACAGTGGGACACAGCCCTGTATCCCCCTCCTTGATCCATGGGAGGACCCTGGCTCCAGGAGAACCTCAGGCCTCCTTCTGTCCCCATCGAGAGGGCCCATCAGAGCTCCCTTCTCCCTCCTGCTCTCCCAGGGCCTCGAGGGGAGAGAGAAGGTCAGAGCCAAGGAAAGGTGGGGGCTCAGGACCCTCCCACAACAGAAGCAGAGACACGGAGGAACCTGCCCCAGGACACACCCAGCCCCCCGAGGCCAGCCCAAGGCTCAGGGGCTCCAAAGCCCAGGTGTCTTCTTGCTAGGTCTGTAAGATCCCTGCCCAGTAGCAGGTCGGGCTCTTTCCTGGTTGGCTCCCTGTTGGCTCCCCAGCTCAGACTGCAATGCTTGGCAAACAGCAGGCACTCTGTTCCTCACCTGTGTCGGAGGGTGGGTCCAAAGTGAGTGCCTGTCTTTTTTTATTTTTTTTTTTGAGACAGGTTCTCACTCTGTTGCCCACGCTGGAGTGCAGTGGTGTAATCATACCTCACTGCAGCCTTGAACTCCTGAACTCAAGTGATCTTCCTGCCTCAGCCTCCTGAGTAGCTGGGATTATAGGCCCCCAGCCCTGAGTGTCTTTTATCAATGAAAGCAGGGCCTGGCCAGGCCCACTCCTCTCCTCGTGCCCTTGCAGACGTGTCTGCATACACCCACCCCCAAGACACAGCTCATTCTTTCAACCTGTCTGGGGAAGCCTGGCTGCGGGTCTGGCCTTTGCAAAGCCCACACCACCCCTCATTCCCATCCCTCTGATCCTAGCCTCCAGAGCTTTCTCCTAAATTCCAGCCCTCCCCAACCACCCTTCTGCACAAGCAATGCCACTTCCCCAACTCAGCCTCTATTTCCCCACTTGGGGAAGAAGGAAGCTGTGTACAAGGACCCAGGCAGCTCCAATGTCAGCAGTGGCAGACACCCTGCAGCCTTCCAAGCTGTAGGCAGGGGCATTTGGGTCACTGGGGCTGGCCCTGGGGAGGCAGGCACTGGAGGCCACTGGTCTTGAGAAGATTCCAGAAGAGGTGGCCCTACCGCTCAGCCATGCAAGTGCCGGTGCTTGCGGTGGAGGAAGGAAATGGCAAGAGGCACAGCAGAGGTGGGAGGTGTGCGGGGTGGAGCCACACTCTGGGGTCTGCACCCCAGGCTGTCTGGGCAGCAGAAGTAAGTGGCTCTTGTCTGGTTTTACCCGTCTTCGTTCAGTTGTATGATTATTTTGAGATCCTTCATGCTATTTTTCTTGTTATTCCTAAATTAAATGCTGTTATGGACTTGCCACTGTTTTTTAACCATCCCTGTTGATGGACACTGGGGTACTTCCAGTTTATGGCTTGTGTGAACATTTGCTTACAAGTCTGTGCACAGACACAGGTTTCCTCTGGGGCAAGCCTAACGGCTAGTGTACGTTTAACCTTGAAGACACTGCCAAAGTGCCTCCCAAGAGGATTGCACCTTTCCCCTCCATCCAGCTGTGAATAAGGGTCAGGGTCTGATTTCTTCACATCCTTGCCAACACTTGCTACTCTTTGACCCTTTGATTGCAGCTGTCCCCGTAGGTGTGAGGCGACCCCTCACTGGGTTTTTTGATTTGCACATCCCCAGGATGGGTGATGTCGACGATCTTTCCAGGTGCATGCTGGCCTTCCTTGTGCCTTTTTTTTAAAGACAGGGTCTTGCTGTATCACCCAGGCTGAAGTGTGATCATAGCAGCCTCAAACTCCTGGGCTCTAGCAATCCTCCCACCTCCACTTCCTGAATAGCTGGGACTACAAGCGCACACCACTGCACCTTGCTAATTTTTAAATATTCTTGTAGAGATGGGGTCTCGCTACATTGCCAAGGCTGGTCTCAAACTCCTGGGCTCAAGCAATCCTCCCACCTCCGCCTCCCAAAGGGCTGGGATTACAGGTATAAGCCACCTTGCCCAGCTGTTTGTTTTTTGAGACAGGGCTGGAATGCAGTGGTGCTATCATGGCTCACTGCAGCCTCAGCTTCCTGGGCTCAAGTGATCCTCCCGCCTCAGCCTCCCAAGTAGCTGGGGCCACACCCAGTTAATATTTTTAGTTTTTGTAGAGATGGGGTCTTGCTATGTTGAAAAGGCTGTCCTGGTCTCAAGCAGTCCTTCTACCGTACCCTCTCAAAGTGCTGGGATTACAGGCATGAGCCACTGTACCTAGCCAAAGTTGATTGTTAAAAAGAGCCTGGTACCAACCTCCCCTCTCTCTGGCTTCTGTCACCATGTAATTTCTTGCACACACTGGTTCCCCTTTACCCCCCGCTTTCCCTTCTGCCACAAGTAGAAACAGCCTGAGGCCCTTGCCAGAGGCAGTTGCTGGAGCCATGCTTCTGTGTAGCCTGTAGATCCGTGAACCAAGTAAGCCTCTTTGCCTTATACACCACCCAACCTCAGGAGTTCCTTTACAGCAATGCAAATGGGCTAAGACCCCTGCCCTGCCCAAGGCAGTCCTTTGAGCTGAGCCCTGTTAACCCTGCATCTCTCCTCTCTCTACAGCTACGAGGGAGTCAGCCTTTGTCCACGCCATTGCCTCAGCTGGTGTGGCCTTTGCAGTGACACGCTCATGTGCAGAGGGCACGGCCGCCATCTGTGGCTGCAGCAGCCGCAACCAGGGCTCACCAGGCAAGGGCTGGAAGTGGGGTGGCTGTAGCGAGGACATCGAGTTTGGTGGGATGGTGTCTCGGGAGTTCGCCGACGCCCGGGAGAACCGGCCAGATGCCCGCTCAGCCATGAACCGCCACAACAATGAGGCTGGGCGCCAGGTAGGTTCACTGCCCGCAAGGGTGCTTGGGAAAAAGGAGCCTCTTCAACAGGGTGTGTGCCCTGGTTCCTTGGGGCATATGGCAGGATGGTGGCCAGGCTGAGGGTCTTCTCGACTCCTGCCTGGGGTGTGCAAAGCTTAGCACCATCCAACTGCACCACAGCATCCAGTGCGCTCCTGGGGATGGCGAGCCCACCTGTGGACTAGGGTAGCCAAGAAGGAGGGAAGAGGCAAAGGCCTGGTCAACAGGAGCCCCTGCAGAGCCCAGGGTTGGAGACAGCCAGGCAGCCACAGAGATGGGGAGGAATTCTGCAATGAGGAAATGCACACAAGGTGACCCGATGTTAAGGACAGTTGGCAGTAATTTAGGGGGAGGGAGGCTGGGAGAGCCTCCCAGGCAGCCTGGAGGTGAAAGACGACAAGCGACTTGGTCTGGGCAGAGTACAGAGTGTAATGGAAAAAAGAACATCTTGATGTGGAGAGGCCAACCCAGACCAAGCCATGTAAAGCTTCGTGAGCCTGTGTCTTAGTCTGTCTGTGCTGCTGCAACAAAATACCTTAGACTGGATAATTTATAAACAATGGAAGTTTAGTACTCACAGTTCTGAAGACTGGGAAGTTCAAAGTCATGGTACTAGCAGATTCCTTGTCCAGTGAGGGCCTGCTCCTCATGGATGATGCCTTCTGTGTCCTCACTCAGGGTGTGGATCTCTCTGGGGTTACTTTTATAAGGGCACTGTTTTAGGCCATTCTTGCGTTGCTACCCGAGACTGGGCAATTTATAAAGAAGAGAGGTTTAATTGGCTCACAGATCTGCAGGCTGCACAAGCTTAGTAACAGCATTTGCTCAGCTTCTTGGGAGGCCTCAGGGAGATTTTACACATGGCAGAAGGTGGAGTGGTAGCAGGCACGTCACATGGGCCAGAGCAGAAACAAGGAAGACAGAGTGGGGGCGAGGTCGCCACACACAAATCTTGTGTGAACTCACTCACTATCATGAGGACAGCACCAAGCCATTCATGATGGATCTGCCCCCGTAACCCAAACACCTCCTGCCAGGTCCCACGCCCAACACTGGGGATTACACTTCAACATGAAATTTGGAGGGGACACAGATCCAAACCATATCAGGCACGAATCCCATTCACGATGTTCCACCCTCATGACTTGACTTGATCACCTTCTAAAGGCCCTACCTCTTAATGCTGTCACCTTGAGGGTAAAGATTTCTTTTTTGGGGGGTGGGGACACAGAGTCTCGCTGGAATAGTGGCATCATCTCAGTTCACTGCAGCCTCCATGTCCCGGGTTCAAGCGATTCTCCTGCCTCAGCCTTCTGAGTAGCTGGGACTGTAGGCGCATGCCACCACACCCGGCTAATTTTTGTATTTTTAGTGGAGATGGGGTTTACCAGGTTGGCCAGGCTGGTCTTGAGTTTTTGACCTCAAGTGATCCACCCACCTCGGCCTCCCAAAGTGCTGTGATTACAGGTGTGAGCCACCATGCCCAGCCAAGGGTAAAGATTTTAACCCATGAATTTTTGAGGAACACAAACATTCAGACCACAGCAGCTTGTTAGAAAGGACTTGGTCAGAAGATCAATGGATTACCAAGGGAGGAAATATGGCTGATGGGCAGTGATGGGTGTAAGGACCAAGTGGCATCCACAGGATTTAGCAACATGAAGATGGCAGCTGGCCTTGGCTGTAGAATCAGGGGATCACACAGGAGTGAAGAGTGAACAGGGGATATTCACCTTTTAACAGTGAAGAACTAGATAACTCAGACTAATCTTCCTACAGAAGACAACTTCAGATGCAGGATGAACTATAAAAAGCACCCTGTTAAAATTGTGGAGTCCCCATAATTACCCGATTCATGATAGATGAGGCAGTGCAGTGCCATGGGAGGAATGGGCTTTTCAATAAATGGTGCTCAGTCAACTGGGTGGTGTTATGGTCTGGATGTGTCTCCCAAAATTCATATATTGTAAGCGTGATCCCCAGTGCAATAGTCTGGAGAGGGGGCACCTAATAAGAGGTGTTTAGGTCATGAGGGCCTTGCCCTCATGTAGGGACCAATGCTGCTGTAAAAGGGCTTGCAGAAGAGGATGTCTCTCTCTCTCTCTCTCTCTCTCTCTCTCTCTCTCTCTCTCACCCTCATGCCATATGAGGACATGATGTTCCTCCCTTCTGGAGGACGTGGCATTCATTCAGGGTGCCCTCTTGGAAGTAGATAAACCAAGCCGTAACCTGCCAGCACCTTGATCTTAGATTTCCCAGCCTCCCAAACCATGAAAGAATACATTTATGAATTACTCAGTCTCAGGTGTTATGTTGTAGCAATACAGCATTGACTAAGACAGATAGCAACACGGAAAAAAAATACCCTGGCTTGCTACCTCGCATCATCTGTAAAAATCAATTATAAATCCCAGTGGGAAAGGTAAAACAATGAAACTTTTACAAGAAAATATATAATATCTTTGTGACCTTAAGAGTAGGCAAAGGTGTCTTAAACAGTTCAAAAAACACTCACATTGAAAGAGAAGTGGAATAACATAGACTATATTCAAATTAAGAAATTTCATCCATAAAAGCACACCACTATGGGATTGAAAAGGCAACCCATAGAGGAGGACACATTCACATACATACATCCACACTCACATATGCAGCAAATGTAGAGAAGCTACAGTAGGAAAAGAACTCTGCAGACTAAGAAGAAAAAGATAGACAAACCAATGGGAAAATTGGCCAAAAAATTAAAAGCCATGTATGAAAGAAAATATAGAAATTCCTGTACCTACACAAAAGGTGCTCAATGTTATGAGTCATCAAGAAAATGCTGTGAGAATCTATGTCCTGGAAAGAGAGAGAGGAGGATGGGGGTTTCTGAGACACGGTGTTCTGGGGCAGGTAATTCATAAAATTTTGTATATTTTGCACTTATGACACATATACTTTTTTGTATGTCTATTATACTTCCATAAAATGATAGCTAAGTGTCAAATAACTGACCATTTAGTGAGGAATTAACAGCCCCTGATCCAAGAGAAAATCCCAAGCCTGGTACCTGGGGTAGCTTTTGTCTAGGGTCCATTTGCTGACCTGGAAGAGACTACAGAGGTTGCACTGCATTTCCAGCAGACTCACAGAGCTAAGGGGCCCACCAAGGGTGGGATCTCTGGTAAATCCTTCCTCAGTGTAGGCTGTGACCCTGAAGAGCAAAGCCAAGCCAGAAGTAGTCTTGCCCTGTGCACATGGGCAGACTAGAAATCTCTCAAAACCTGAACTTGGATTAAGGTAATCCCAAATTGCTGATACTCCCATACACTGGAAAAAGCAGATAAAATCCTCTTTGGAGAAGGACGATATCCCTCCTCTAAGCCTATAAATGTTTCTATCATAATTTTTTAGAAAACACAATGTCGGCTGGGCCCAGTGGCTCATGCCTGTAATCCCAGCACTTTGAGAGGCCGAGGCGAGCGGATCATGAGGTCAGGAGATCAAGACCATCCTGGCTAACATGGTGAAACCCATCTCTACTAAAAATACAAAAAAAAAAAAAAAAAAAAATTAGCCGGGCATGGTGGCGGGCGCCTGTAGTCCCAGCTACTCGGGAGGCTGAGGCAGGAGAATGGCGTGAACCCAGGAGGCAGAGCTTGCAGTGAGCCAAGATCACGCCACTGCACTCCAGCCTGGGTGACAGAGCAAGACTCTGCCTCAAAAAAAAAAAGAAAACACAATGTCCAGCACACAATCAAAGATAATCTATCACATGATCTGATGACACAATGAGTTTAATCAGAAAAAAAAAACACACAGAAACAAGTACACAGGAAATTCAGATACTGGAATTATTAGACACAGACTTTGAGGGGGAAAACGCTTACTTAGGTTCCCAAGGCTAAAACACAAGTGTGAACATTGCAGCAGGAAACTAGAAACTATAAAAAGAATATAATAGGCCGGGCATGGTGCCTCACACCTGTGATCCCAGCACTTTGGGAGGCCGAGGCAGGTGGATCACCTGAGGTCAGGAGTTTGAGACCAGCCTGACCAACATGGAGAATCCCCACCTCTACTAAAAATACAAAATTAGCTGGGTGTGGTAGTGCATGCCTGTAATCCCAGCTACTTGGGAGGCTGAGCCAAGAGAATCACTTGAATCCAGGAGGCAGAGGTTGCGGTGAGCCGAGAGTGCACCATTACACTCCAGCCTGGGCAACAAGAGCAAAACTCCGTCTCAAAAAAAAAAAAAAAGAATATAATAGATTTGGAAAAGAATTACATATAAATTGCAGAACAAATAAAGACTTCCAGTTAAAGATGAGAAGCTGAACACTTCCATCTGCACTCTCCTGGAACCCACTAAAATAACAATAAATTAATTTAAAAATAAACAGATATGTAGAGATAAATATAAATAAAATATAAATAGATATAAGTAGAGACAGGTAATAGTAGATATAGATGATAGATATAAATGGATATAAATAGTGCATAGAGATTATACATAGATATACATGCTAATATAGATAGGATATATGGATAAATAGATTAGATAGATGGATGAATAGATAGAGATGGATACTCATGAGAATACAGAAAATAAAGAGGAAACAATGCTAAGAAAACTTTGAAAGCTAAAAGCAGACAGATGAATACTCAAGCAGACCCAAGAAAACTGAGTCTTAAGCCAGTAGAGGAGAAATTTGAGAACCAGTCTAGGAATTCCCAGTATCTGATATCTTGATAAGTTGAGATAAATATGGGACTGAAAACAGGAAGACTGGTTGAAAGATGATTTTCAGAGTATTTTATAGCACACTCACTCCACTACCCAACTCTTTGTAGCCAAGCAGCAGCCTCTCCTTTCCCTGTGGCTGAAGCCTGGAGGTTTGTTTTCTGCAAAGCAGAGGTCTCTGATCTGAGGGACGCCAAGCACATCTCAGAGTAAAGCTTCCAAAGTGAAAATTTTCTCTCTACATATGGAAGTTCATGCCTTTCTCTCTCCTCCTGATTTCCTAATGCTAGCTGTGATCCTTAGTTATCCTCCAGGCAAGAGGATGGAAGATTCTGCTCTGGGGACTCTGACCAACTCAAAAGAGACTTCAAGACAGTAACTTGTGAAAGGTCCCAATAAAGCAATGCAGCTAGATCACTCTATAGAGAGGACCAAGGCTGACAAGTCTCTCCCATGTACAGGAACTTCCAATAAGATTTTTAGCGTCCCATGTTTAAATATGAACAGACAGCCAAGGATCATCAGACCTCTAAGGAAGGCCTCTAACAACAACAATGGCAGAGTCCAAAACAAACAAACTCAAACAAAATCTATGGGAAAGAGACATTGTAAAGAGAGATGAAACTTCAAAGGATGATCATTAATATCCCCAAAGAGATAAAACACTATATCCATGAAATTGGAACAGGATGGTAATTTTAAACATTCAGGTTACAAAAGAGCCCTTAGAAATTAAAAATATGATAACAGAAGCAAAATCTTCAAATTGGAAGATAGTTGAGACACCCTCCCACAAGACAGAAAAAAAAAAAAAAAAAAGACAGAGATTAAAAATAAGAGCAAGGAGAAGATTTGGAGGATCTGTCCAAGAAAGACAATGACAAACAAAAAGAGGAGGCAGTCAGCAAAGAAACAAGGCAGGAAGCTTCCTCAGAACTGTGGAGCACAGGTTTCAGACCAAACAGGCCCACGAAGTGACTAGAACAACAGAAGAAAAAGATCTACTTCAAGACACACTGTTGTGAAGTTCAGAGCCTACCACATAGAACAGCCCTCCAAGCTGCCAAGGAAATGTTTGGGCTTTAGGATCAGGAATCAAAATAGTACCAGACTTTTCCGGAGCAATAATGAAAGCTAGAAGAAAACAGAGTAATAATAATTTTGAATTCCAAGATGTAAAAATGAATTTTAAGTGAAGAATTCACTTCCCAGAAAAACTATCAATTAAATGGGATAGTAGAAAAGATTGTTTTTAGACATGGACATTCCAAAAAATTTACAAGATCTTTTCTGGGAAAAAAAATATCTGCAAGAAGATGAAATTGATAGAATAGCTGATGTGTTTGGACATTTTGAAGAGAATATTTAGATAAGTAAGGGAGAATTTGAGGCTGAATCAGTTACAGGTACATTGATAATACCAACTACAAAAAGTCATTGAGGAAAAGAAGTCATCATAATGTATGACATTTAAAGTTGTCCCAATACCACCAGCAGTGAATACTGATGTGAAATTAAGCTAGTTTTTAGGGCAAGAGTGGTTGGTGGTTGGGAAGTGTACATCAGTATGGTGGAGTAAGGAGAGAAAACTAACTGCCATCCACCATGGCGAGAGGCCAATAAATAATGCCTAATGCTGAAAAATCAAGAGGTGTCTAGATAAGTGTGTTATTAGAGTTGTAAACATTGCAAGGGGCTGCATGTAGGACCAGAATTCCTGTTTATCTAAACAGATCTTGGAAACTGTTGGACTCTCTAAAGTATGGACCTATGTAACTTTGATCCAACATAAAACTAAAACAAAAGAGGAAATAAAATGGGTATTAGATAAACTAGACTGGGCAGGGTGGGGCATATGTTACTCTGCAGATGCCCATAGAAAACAGTCAATATCAGAGGGAGGAGTTCAAGAAAGAGCCAGAAGGGGATGAGGAGGAGGCAGGATTGGGACCCAGAGCCCAGTTGAAGCCTTAGATTAGAACTGTCCAATAGAAGTAGAATGGGAGCCACAAATGGCTCATAGATTATTATAATTTGTCCCACAAATGACACAAAGATCATTATAAATTTTCTAGTAGCCACATTTAAAGAGTAAACAGGTAAAACAAGTTTTTTTGGTTTTGGTTTTGGTTGGGTTTGGTTTGGTTTGGTTTAGTTTGAGACAGACTCTGTCCTGTAGCCCAGGCTGGAGTGCAGTGGTGCAGTCTCTGCTCACTGCTACCTCCACCTCCTGGCTAAAGCAATTCTGCCTCTGCCTCCCAAGCAGCTGGGACCACAGGCGCCTGCCACCACACCTGGCTAGTTTTTGTATTTTTAGTAGACACCTGGCTTCGCCTCAAGTGATCCACCCGCCTCCGCCTCCCAAAGTGCTGGGATTACAGGCATGAGTCACCATGCCCGGCCAGAAACAAATTTTAATACTAAATTTTATTTAACTCAGGATAGCCAACATGCTATCATTTCAATAATGTAGTCAGTATTAAAATTATGAATGAGCTGTTTCCTATCCTTTTCCTATACTAAGTCTTGGGAATCCAGCATGCAGTTGGCACTTATAGCACTTCTGAATTTGCACTGCCATGCCTCACGGGCTCCTGTCTGGCCAGTGGCTGCCACAGTGCAGTGCCACCTAGACTGTTCTGATGTTCACACGCCCCTTTACGCTCACCCCCACCCCTTCCCCAAAGAAAGAAGGGAAAAGAAGCTGAGTTCTCTACTGCCCGTAGGGGAAACCATTTGCTCCTCAGCCAGGTCCTGCCCCATCCCCTCACAGCCTTACCTCCCAACATTGCCTTCCTCTTCCTCTGCAGTACCCATACAGTGACCAGCTTCTTGGGCCACTCTTATTACTCATGCTCAGGACTCCTGCCTTTCCACCCGGCCGTGTACACCTCCTCTGGGCAGCGTGCCTGGGTCCTCAGGGTCAGAAGGAACGCCTATCCCCCTGCATCCTTGCACTCTGACTGCCGTGGCTCTTCGTGTATGGCATCCCACGTTGCAACCCTGTCCTTCCTTCACTCCACCCTAGACAGTGTAGAAGTACTCAGCTAGGAGACGGGGACAGGGGAGCCCCCCAAGCCCTGACCTGGGAAGGCTTGGGTCTGGCAAG
Organism: Trachypithecus francoisi; assembly: GCF_009764315.1. NCBI lineage: Eukaryota > Metazoa > Chordata > Mammalia > Primates > Cercopithecidae > Trachypithecus > Trachypithecus francoisi. The sequence goes on from NW_022681470.1 coordinate 85,774,586, forward strand.
GGAGCAGGCACCAGTATCTGCACCATAGGAAGGGGGTGGCCCTGGGGCCCTATCTGGGAGTCTGCCCCCTCTGCCCGGGGACTTTATGGAGCAGGTGGGCTGCGGGCGACATGTAATGCTGTTTCCTCCGGGAGACGCACCAGGGAGCCGCCCTGACGCTGGCTCCTGCGCGTGCCCCGCAGGCCATCGCCAGCCACATGCACCTCAAGTGCAAGTGCCACGGGCTGTCGGGCAGCTGCGAGGTGAAGACATGCTGGTGGTCGCAACCCGACTTCCGCGCCATCGGTGACTTCCTCAAGGACAAGTACGACAGCGCCTCGGAGATGGTGGTGGAGAAGCACCGGGAGTCCCGCGGATGGGTGGAGACCCTGCGGCCGCGCTACACCTACTTCAAGGTGCCCACGGAGCGTGACCTGGTCTACTACGAGGCCTCGCCCAACTTCTGCGAGCCCAACCCCGAGACGGGTTCCTTCGGCACGCGCGACCGGACCTGCAACGTCAGCTCACACGGCATCGACGGCTGCGACCTGCTGTGCTGCGGCCGCGGCCACAACGCGAGAGCGGAGCGGCGCCGGGAGAAGTGCCGCTGCGTGTTCCACTGGTGCTGCTACGTCAGCTGCCAGGAGTGCACGCGCGTCTACGACGTGCACACCTGCAAGTAGGCATCGGCCGCGGCTCCCCCTGGACGGGGCGGGCCCTGCCTGGGGGTGGGCTTTTCCCTGGGTGGGGCAGGACTCTCACCTAAACTGGGCAGTACTACTCCCTGGGGGCGGGACTCCTCCCTGGAGGTGGGGCTCCTACCTGGGGGCAGAACTCCTACCTGAAGGCAGGGCTCCTCGCTGGAGCCAGTGTCTCCTCTCTGGCGGCTGGGCGCCTCCTGAATGAGGCGGAGCTCCAGGATGGGGAGGGGCTCTGCGTAGGCTTCTCCCTGGAGACTGGGTTCTGCCGGACAGAGGGGGAGCTACATGGTGGGCGGAGCTTCTCCTGGGTGGGACAGAGCTTTTCCTGCGAGGGCGTGGCTCTCGGTGGACGCGACACTACGTAGGCTTCTACCTGCAGGTGGGGCTCCTCCTGAAGGAGGCGGGGTTCTAGGATGGGGCAGGGCTCTGGGGTAGACTCCTCCCTGGGGGCGGAGCTCCTCCTTAGCAGTGGGGTTTCATGGTGGATGGGGCTTCTGCCTGGATGGGGCAGAGCTTCTCCTGACCAGGGCAGGGCCCCTTCCATGCGGACTGTGGCTCTGGGTGGGCGTGGCCTGCATAGGCTCCTTCCTGTGGGTGGGGCTCCTCTGGGACAAGGCTCCGATTGGGCGGGGCTTCTCTCCGCGGGTGGGACTTCCCTGGGAACCGCCCAGGAATCCGGGATCCAGAGCAGGGAATTCAGCCCACTAGCCCCCTCCTCCCCAATCCCCTGTAAGGTTCCATCCACCCCTGTGTCTAGTTGGGAAGGTTCCATGAAGCGAGTCGGGTCCCCAACCCGTGCCCCTGGGATCCGAGGGCTCCTCTCCAAGCGCCTGGTTTTGGAATGCTCCAGGCGCGCCGACTCCTGTGCCACCCCTTCCTCTGCCTGGGGTTTGACCACCCACCTGACCAGGAACCCACTGGGGAAAGCCTGAAGCGCCTCCCAGCCCCCAACCCCAAGACCAAGCTCGGTCCTGGGAGAGGACCGGGGCTTCGCGGAGGCAAGTGACTGAGGCCCTCCCAAAGAGGTCCGCCCTGCCCGGGCTACCACACCGTCAGGTCCTCCTCCGAGGGAGCCGGCCTGCTGCGCCCCAGGCCCCGCCTGTCTCTGCGCTGCTCAGCTGCGCCCCCTTCTTTGCAGCTGCCCAGCCCCTCCTCCCTGCCGTCGGGTCTCCCCACTTGCACTCCATCCAGCCACAGGAAAGATAGAAGCCTCTCGTCCCGTCCCTCCCTTTCCTCCGCCTGTCCACAGCCCCTTATAAGATAAAGGTAGGAAGAGGGGTCCAGTCCTCCCAGGCTGCCCAGAGCCGCTGGTCTCATTTGGGGGCTGTTCGGGAGACTTGGGGGGTATCACCCCCCCACCCCACTGTGCTGCTCGCAAAGGTCCCACAGCCCTGAGATGGGCCGGTCCCCTTCCTGGCCTCTCATGGCGGAACTGGAGCAAAGGTCCGCTTTCCTGGAGCCAATGGCCCGGCCCCTCCTAACTCATCTGCCTGACCCGGGAATGAATAGGAGGCCGCTGAACCCACCCGGCCCATATCCCTGGTTGCCCCATGGTCAGCCCCTCAGCCTCTGCCACTGTGAACCGGCTCCCACCCTCAAGGTGCGAGGAGGAGACGCGGCTAGGCGGGGCGCCCCAAGAGCCCAGAAGAGGGGACACCGCCATCCTCTGCCTCAAATTCTGCGTTTTTGATTTTAATGTTATATCTGATGCTGCTATATCCACTGTCCACTGGAGTTAGACGAATAGATGTGTTGTGTTTTTTTTTCCTTTTCTTTCTATGAAAGAAATTATTTTAGTCTTAGCTTGTGAGTTTCAAACAATGGGAAAAGTGAAAAAACAGAAACAAGCCATCAAGGCTGTGGTCTGGGCTGGATTTTTGGTGGTGGGTCAGCACGGTGTTGAGAGAGTAGAAAAGATGCCTACTCAGGATCTCAGGGCCTGGGTCCAGGGGCAGGGGAATGCCCCAAGGCCATGATGGGTAGGGGACCTCCAGAGCTGGAATTCCAGGTGGAAGGAATAAGGATAGCTAAGCTGAGGGAATGGCCACTGGCACCAAGGCCTGGAGTGGGGTAGAGCCTCTGATAGGGAGACAGCGGCAGGCATCTGGAGTCCCCAGGTAGGTAGCCCTAAGGTAAGGGGCTTGGCTGAGCCCCCAACAAGTCAGAGCAGCAGGATGCCCACCACCTCCCCTCCCGCAGAGCCCATACTCACTCAGCGGACACCCTAGCACCAGCTATGGACATGCCCCCAACTCTCTGGGTTTGCGGACAGTGGCATGGTGGCTGGTGGCCTCTAAGTGTAGGATCAGCTGGATCCAAGCAGGACCTTGAGATGGGGCTGGCCATAAGGAGTTCTTCTGGGATCCTCACCTCGTAGGGTTGTGCACAGGGGTGCCCTGCCTGTGGGAGCCCCCCATCTCCTTTCCCCAGCCAAGGAAGGCAGGGAGAGCCCCTGGAACAGGTAAGCCATCCTACTGACAGGAGCCCTCATGTGGCCTCACTAGAGGTGCTGGGTGTGCCTTTGGAAACAGGCAACAGGGGCCCGAGGGCTGTCTCAAGGCCATGCCTTCCCCATCCCAGCCTCACCAAAGATCTCTGCTCCACTCTCTGCCGTCCCATGCCTGCCCGGTCCCCGTGCCCATCTCTGGGCCCTGTCTGGATGCCCAGCCAGACCTTCAGGGCAGTGAATGCCAAGGGAAAAAGCCATGGAGGTGGAGCAACCAGTGCACTTGCCTGAAGGCCAGGCCCAACACACCCACCATACTCAGGCCATGTGCACGCCGGCGGGGAGCTAGGCCTGCAGAGAACAGGAAGGGCTGGCCATCCTCTGGTGTGCCCTGTGGTAGGAAGCGGGGGTCAAGGCAGCCCCAGGAGTGGGGCGGGTGCACCAGCATCCTAGGCATGGAGGCCATGGGAACACAATCTCCCGGCCCCAAGAGCCAGAGACGGGCCAGCCCCAGGCAGGAGCATGACCCCTCCAGGCACAGTGTCCCGTGACCCTGCCAGGCACCTGCCATCCCAGACCCTGAGGGCACAGGCTCAGGGCATGTAGCTCAGGCTGGGCAGAGGGGTCTGAGGGACTGCTGACCTCCCTCCCCACACCCTCGCTCCAAGGTGCCCTCATGGCTGCCCAGCAGGACACCCTCTCTAGGCCACACTGGGCCTGGCTGCCCTCTCTGGGCACCATTTTCAAGCTACACCCCTTGCTCCTCGCCTTTGTGAGTGGTCCACCAGAAGCCTGGCCTTCCCAAACCCCCTACCTGCCCCTCACTACCCACTCCCCAGGACCCCTTGGTCCTGTGCCCCAGCCACCTCCCTGAAGCTACAGATCCAGCCCGGCCTCCACCAGGGCCCTGCTCCTCCCCACCCCAGGTCAGGTCTTTCCACCCCACTCAATGCCCAGGGCCTCCTCACAGTGCTGGCATAGTGGGGCAACATAGCACCCACAGAGCAAGATAGCATACCGCCCTCTAGCATACCCTGATGGCTGCACAGGACTCCTGCCCAGGTCTGGCCACTGCCCAACCCCTGCCTGCAGCAGCCATGCAGAGCCTCATGAAGCAGAGGCCCCTGCAGAGGACAGTCAAGGAGGCCAGGCTAGGAGAGGATGAGGGCTGAAGTGTGGCTGCTGGGGTGGTTGTGGGGAGGGAGTGCTTCTCCAGAGCCACCAGCCATGGGAGCACAGAGCTACCCAGGGCCTGTCAGGGCCAGGGGAGAAGGGACCCGGTCCAGGGCTCTGGAGGTCAGGTTCCCCTCTCCCTTGCCTCCCAAAACTGTGCATCAGCTTCGAGGTCTGGTGGGCACCCTAATATCACTCCCAGCCATGGCCTCATTGTCTGGGGCCGTGACACCCATCCCAGGCAGGTCACCCACTGCTCCAGGGCAGCTCTGACCCTCCATAGGCAGGGCCACTGGAATTCCCAGGGGGACCCCGGGGGGGCAGCTGTGCTGCTGTCTACAACGAGGGAGCCAGTGACTAAGGACACAGGACCCCTCTCCCCCATGGTGCATCACCAGTGAGGGGACCCCAAGCCCGCTCAACCCGCCAGGCCTTCCTGAGCAATAGCCATAAAGCGTCAGTCCTTGGGGGAGGGCAGCACCCGACAGGAGCCCCTGCTCAGCCCCAGCCCATGGGCACCATGCCTCTTAGTCGGAACCCAGGGCAGAGCCACCCTAATTGGCACCTACTGGGCCCCAGTGCTGGGGGCATTGCAGATGAAAGACACTGACCCAGTCGGGAGGCAGCTGGGCAGGCAGAGGGCGTGAGAGTGTGGGGCCACCTGGGGGCTTGAAGCTGAGGTAGGCCCCAGAGGCCCCAGAGAGATCCCCAGCACCCAGGCTCTATCTCCACTGCTGGGGTCCAGAGAGGGGATGGTGCTGGCCTGAGGACACACAGCCTGCTGGAGACCCAGGGGGCCATCTGGGTGGAGAGCCCAAGGTCCCGTTGCAGGCCAGGTGTGAAGGACCACTGTGAAGATGGTCTCAGCAGTCCTCATCCCCATTGTGGCCCTAGCACAGACAGAGGGTGACCCCACAAGAGGTCCTGGATGTGTCTCTGAGGAATGGCGTGCAGCTGGTCTGCAGCCCCTGGGGCCATAGGACACACCCCAGTTTATAGGCGATGGGGGCTGGGAGGTAAAACCCTCAACTCACCCTGTGTAGAAGCAAGCCCTGCCCCTGCCTGGGCTTCAGTTTCTCTTCTATGCAAAAGGCAGTGAGCTGAGAGAGGTCTTCCCTCTCAAGGGCCTGCTGGCCTGGGCTGCTGCACCTAGTGCACAGCCTCCCTCATCTGCCAAGGGCAAGCATCACCCTCGGAGCCCCAGCCCCCAAACCCCCAGAGCCTACAGGCCTCCAAGTCAGTATCAGAAGCCACCCCCCAGGGCGTTTACAGCCCATCCTGCCCACCCGCCCTGCAGAAGGAGGAAATGCGCCTGGTGGGCCTGTTCGCAGGTAGTTGAGACAGGACAGGAATAACCATATAAAAGGCCCGGAGGTGGTGGGGCCCCACCCCACCAGGGCTCCCCTGCCCAGCCCCCTGCACATCTCACCCTCCGGGCTTTGAAGTCCCAGAGGGGTGTGGCTGGCCCTCACCTTGGGCACCCCTCCTCTCTCTGACACCCCCTCCCCACACCTACTTTCAGGATCCTGGGGCCTCAGTTTTCTCCCTTCAAGGAGAAGCCTGGAGGCTGCCAGCCTGGCCTCCCCAGGACGCTGGGACCGCAGCAGGCAGGTGCAAGGCCAGCTCCAGGTCCCCATGCCCAACACGGGGTGGGGGTGAGGCCCTACTTACTGATTGCCCAGTGCCCATCCCCAGCGCTGAGCCTGGGCTGGGTGTGCCCCGGGGCCCTGCCAGTCCTGGTCCTTGCCCCTGCTCCATCATGGGTCCTCTCTGGGCCATGCTGGATTGGTGGGGGCCTGAGAGGCCCATCAGTGGAGATGGCCCCTCCCCTCTCAACTGGATTCCACATCCAGCCCAGCTCCCCTAGTGCGGGCCTGGCGTCACCACCCTCCAGTGGGTGGGAGAGGAGAGGGCAGAGGGCAGGACCCCTGACCAAGCTCTGGGCCTGTCAGCTCCCAGGGGCACAGCTGCTACCCCAGGAGTTGACATAGCCCAAAAGATGGCCTTGGCCCAGGGGTTCCTTGGCCTATCTGAGGTTGGAGTGGGGTCTGTCATGGCCTCCAGGGAACTCCAGGACACAGGCTGAGCAGCCAGGAAGGAATTCAGGGGTTCCCCACAGTCCCTGGGGCCATCCTCAAGAAGGAACATTCTAGAAGCTTATTGTTGGGGAAGGCAAGGCCTGGGGGACGTCCCTGAAGAGGATGAGAAGCCGGGACTTGGGAGCGCCACACCCCAGTCCTTGGAGGGGGTCCTCCAAGGATCAGGGCATTGCAGAAATGGTGTCAGGTCCAGCTTGCCATCCAGGCCTCAGTATGCCTGTCTGTGTATGAGGTGGAGTGTCTGAGGCGTCGTCAGACATCAGCCACTCCTAAGCCCTAGCAAGGCTGCCCTGGCCACAGGTTCCCCGATAAGCTGACCCTGTAACTTCATTCCCTGGAGCCTTCCTCTAGCCTGGCCCTCCCCAGTGTTTCAGCCAGGTGGATACCTCTGCCCTTTCCCCTGCAGATAGCCTCTTACCAGGAATTACAATCAGGGCCGTGCACTTAGAGCCTGGCATCATCAGAGTGGGGGACCCTGGTCCCCGAGCCCAGGGCGGGCCTCGGTGGGTGGACTGTCCACCGTGCACTGAAGCCTGGGGTGAGAAGCCATGAGAGAAAGTCCACGGGAGAACCAGAGGGGAACCCCTGGGATGCTGAGCCAGCCTCTGCCCTCTGCCAGGCTCTGTCCCGAGACCCTGCCCTTCCACCTGTAGGCCCTGCCCTTCCTGGGCTACTGGCAGAGGGTAGAGGAGGTTGGAGCACCCTGGGCTGCGGGTCCAGGTAAGACAAGTGCAGACCCTCAGCCTGGACTGAGCTGGGGATGTGCCCCACTCTGGAATATGAGAAGACAGGGCCCTGCCCTGGGGTCTGGGAGACACAGCCTCATCCCAGGTCCTGGGGGAAGCAGTCCCACCCTGAGGTCCAGCTGTAGACCTGGGATGGGCCCTAGTTCCCTCTGCCCTACAGTGGCACCACCACCCTCCACAGGCCCCAGACCCTCTCCTGGACAGCTCAGCCCTGTTTCCCAGTCTCCTCTCCTCATGGATCCCCCTTTCTGCCTCTGAACCCCTCAGGATGGATGCCTCAGGACAGGGCACTCAGGTCCCTGCAGGAGTCTTGCATGGGTCTGGAGCCCTGGGGCCCAGGGGCAAGACCTCCTGGAGCAACTTCCAAGGTCTGGGGGACTAGGTCAGTGTTCCTCCCTGCAGAACTGGACTGCTGTCAGTGATTCAGGATCATCTGGGAGGGCTTCCAGGAGGAGGTGAGCATGGGGACACTTCCTAGGGCTCCAAAATCCTCCTGTAATTCTGAGACTGCATCTCTGCAGATGCCAAGAAAAAAAGTGGGTGCCCATGGCACCAGGAGAGCCCTCGGAAGGGGCCCCACTGAGGCCTGGGAGCCACCACCCGCCTGCCTGGCCAGGATGGGAGCTCAGCAGAAGGTGCTAATTGCTGTTTAGCTCCAAGCTGACTCCTTGCTCTCTTTTTGTCTCTCTCTCTCTTTTTTTTTTATTTGAGCCTCTAGAGCACACAGTAAACAGTCATTTGGCTCTCGGGGCCCTGCAAATTGGTGTTTATGGTGCGAAGATGAGGAGGATTTGTCCACCCAAACACAGGCTAGCTGGGAGGGAGGAAGCAGGGGTGGGACATCCCATTCAGGCCCAGCTCAGGGGAGCCTCCTTCAGACTGAGGAGCTGTGGTCTCACAAGCAGAGGACTGTGATTAACCCAAGAGAGCTTCTAGGAAGAGGTGAGGTGTCGGCAGCAAAAAGACCTCCTCCAGTGGAGGTTGCAAAGGCTCCACCATACCCTCAGGTGCCCCTGGGGAGTACTGCCCTCCAGACCCAGCTGGGATCAAAGCTTCCTGGCTGGGTCCCAGCCTGGGTCTCCTTCCAACAGCACACCTCACCTTCCCACCCAGCGGCCAGCTGCAGAATTACAAACTGGAATGCCAAGGCCCGGCCTCCTGGCAGGAGCAGGAAACACAGAAGTCCAGGCGCAGGCATATGGGCTGGATGTGTGGCTGGGAAAAGTGGATTTCCCCAGGTGTCTCCCCATCGTTCACGAGCCTGAGGTGGGCAGACTATGCCCCAGAGCCAGTGCCCGGGCTCCTGTCTTCTTCTGCTGCCCAAACACCCCACCATGGCAGAAGGCCAAGAGGCCAGACTGGCATTGACCTCTCTCCACTCCATTCAAGGCCTGGTATGAGGCACTAGCCCTGCAGTGCCACTCCTCATTGGAGCAGGCAGCCTGTAGCACCAACACCGAAGGCTGGGGAGGATGTGGGATGCTGGACATCAGGAGAGTGCAGGAGGGGCAGTGTTGGCAAGTAGTGTAGACCAGAGTGTACAGGGCATGTAGAAGAATGGATAGTGTAGACAGGGTAGTGCAGAGGAATAGCACAGGTGGGATAGTGTAGGGGGATAGTGTAGGGGGGATAGTGTAGAGGGATAGTGTAGGGGGAATAGCGTAGGGGGATACTGTAGGGGATAGTGTAGGAGGATAGAATAAGGGAGATAGCATAGGGGGATAGTGTAGAGGGATAGTGTACGGGGAATAGCATAGGGGGATAGTGTAGGGGGATAATGTCAGGGGGATAGCATTGGGGAAATAGTGTGGGGGATAGCCTAGGGGGACTAGCGTAAGGGGATAGTGTAGGTGGACAGTGTAGGGGGGATAGTGTAGGGGGATAGTGTAAAGGGGATACTGTAGGAGGATAGTGTAGGAGGATAGCATATAGGGGTAGTGTAGGGGGGATAGTGTAGGGGACAGTGTAGGGGGATAGTGTAAAGGGGATAGTGTAGGGGGATAGCGTAGGAGGGACAGTATAGGAGGATAGCATACAGAGATAGTGTAGGGGGGATAGCGTAATAGGAGCATAGTGTAGGGGGGATAGCATGGGGGATAGCCTAAGGGTATAGTGTAGTGGGGATACCATAGGGGGATAGAGTAGTGGGGATAGCATAGGCGGATAGCGTAGAGGGATATCGTTGGGGGATAATGTAGGGGGGATAGTGTTGGGGGATAATGTAGGGGATACTGTGGGAGGAATAGTGTAGGGGGAATAGTGTAGGGGGGATAGTGTAGAGGGATAGTGTAGGCAGATAGTGTAGGGGGGATAGCATAAGGGGATAGAATAGGGGGATAGCATGGGGGATAGCATAGGGGATATCATGGGGGATAATGTAGGGGGGATAGTGTGGGGGGAATAGTGTAGAGGGATAGTGCATGGGGATAGTGTAGGGGGGATAGCTTAGGGGGATAGAGTAGGGGGAGAGTGTAGGGAGATAGTGTAAGGGGGATAGAGTAGAAGGATAGGGTAGGGGGATAGCATAGGGGAGATAGCGTAGGGGAATAGCATAGGGGGATAGTGTAGGGGGACAGCATAGTGGTGATAGCATAGGGGGATAAGGGATAGCGTAGGGGGATAGTGTACAGAGATAGTGTAGGGGGGATAGATGAAGGGAATAGAGTAGAAGGATAGTGTAGGGGGGATACTGTAGGAGGGATAGCATAGGGGGATAGTGTAGCGGGGATAGTGTAGGTGGATATGAAGGGGTAATAGCGTAAGGGGACAGCATAAGGGATGGTGTAGGGAGAGAGCGTAGGGAGGATAGCATGGGGGATAGTGTAGAAGAAAACCGTAGGGGGATAGAGTAGGGGAGATAGCGTAGGGGGATAGTATCGGGGGATAGTGTAGGGGGATAGTGGAGTAGGGATACCATAGGGGCATAAGGTAAGGGATAGTGTAGAGGCATAGCGTAGGGGGGATAGGGTAGGGGAATAGTGTAGAGAGAATAGTGTAGGGGGGGTTAGTGTATGGGGAGATGGTAGGAGGATAGTGTAGGGGGATATTGTAGGAGGGATAGTGTAGGGTACAGTGTAGAGGAATAGTGTAGAAGGAGAGTGTGGAGGGTAGCATTGGAGGATAGTGTAGGGAGGATAGTGCAGAGGGATTGTGTAGAGGGATAGCGTAGGGGGATAGCATTCGGTGATAGTGTAGTGGGATAGTGAAGGGAGGATAGTGTTGAGGGAGAGTGTGGGGGATAGTGTAGGGGGATAGTGTAGAGAGAATAGTGTAGGGGGATAGTGTAGGGGAGAACGTAGGGAGGAGAGTGTAGGGGATAAAGTAGGGGGATAGTGCAAGGGAAAGGTGCACGGGGATGGTACGGGGATTGTGTAGGGGGATAGCATGGAGGGGTAGCATAGAGGGGATAGTGTCGGGGGAATAGTGTAGGGGAAGAGTGTAGGGGGGATAGTGTAGGGGAAGAGTGTGGGGGGATGGCGTACGGGGATACTGTAGGGGGATAGTGTACACGGACAGTGTAGGGAGATAGTGCAGTGGGAGAGTGTGGGGGGATAGGGTAGGGGGATAGTGTAGGGGAGATAATGTAGGATACAGTGTAGGGGGATAGTGTACTAGGATAGTGTAGGGGGATAGCGTACGCGGAGAGTGTAGTGGGGATAGAGTAGGGGGATAGTGTATGGAGATAGTATAGGGGGGATAGTGTAGCGGGATAGCGTAGTGGGACAGTGTCGGGGGGATAGAGTAGCGGGATAGCATGGGGGTAGCATGGGGGGACAACAAAGGCGATAGTGTAGGGGAGATAGCATAGGGGTATAGCGCAGGGGTATAGCATAGTAGGGACAGTGTAGGGGATAACGTACAGGGGATAGAGTATGGGGAATAGCACAGGGGCATACCGTAGTGTAGGGGGATAGCGTAGGGGGATAGCATAGGGGGGTAGTATAGGGAGATAGTGTAGGAGGGATAGTGTAGGGTGATAGTGTAGGGGGAGAATGTAGGGTGATATAGCAGGAGGAATAGTGTAGGAGATAGTGTAGGGTGATATTATAGAGGGATAGCATACAGGAGAGAGTGTAGGAGGATCGTGCAGGGTGATAGTGTAGAGGGATGGTGTAAGGGGATAGTGTAGGGAGGGGTAGTGTAGGGGGGATAGTGTAAGGGGAGAGTGTAGGGTGATTTTGCAGAAGCAATAGTGTAGGGTATAGTGTAGGGGGATGGTATGGGGGAGAGTGTGGGGGACAGTGTAGGGGGTAGTGTAGGGGATAGTGTAGGACAATAGTGTAGTAGGGTGATATTGCCAGGGCGATAGTGTAGGGTATCGTGTAGGGGATGCTGTAGAGGGATAGTGTGGGGAGATAGTGTAGAATGATAGAGTGGGGGGATAGTGTAGGTGGGAGAGTATAGGGGGATAGTGTAGGGGAGATAGTGTAGGGCGATAGCGTACGGTGATATTGCTGAGGCTATAGTGTAGGGGGTGCTGTAGAGGGATACTGTGGGGGGGGAGAGTGTAGGAGGGATGGTTTAGGGTGATAGTGTAGAGGGATAGTGTAGGGGAATAGTGGAGGGGAACAGTGCAGGTGGGATACTGTACGGGGATACTATAGGTGGAAAGTGTAGGTGGATAGTGAAGGGGGATAGTGTGGGGCATAGCGTAGGTGGATATGTAGGGGGATAGTGTAGGGGATAGTGCAGGGGTCACAGTGCTGTTGGGGTGTCAAGGCACCGTACTCAGTGTCCATGATGGTTTGTATACTTTGTGTCTGGGGCATCACGTGGGGATCCTGCAGACACAGAGTCCTGGTCACCTTCCCGTTTCTGTGTCACTCGGCCTGCCTCAGGTGGAGGGTCAGAGGCCAGTCTGTTCCCTGTTAGTGTGGGCACTTTCCTGGGCTGTGCCTAACCACAGGTGGCTCTACTCAGGCCATCCTGGCTCAGTGCTGCCTAAAGGTGTGCAGTTGGCCACAACCCATTCTGAGTTGCTTCTTTGTGGGCCGGTCCAGAGTCAGGGAGATCTGGCGTCTGCCTCTGTCCCCTGTTCTGTGGCCTGAGACTGATAAGCAGCCTCCACCTTTATGGCATGAATCCCACCCTGGCCCCTTGGACATCATGGCCTGCTGTGTAGCACAAGGGGCTTCCCTGGGCTTCCACACCATCAGCCCGGGGTGATGCCTGGCTCCCAGGCTCCAGGCCATGTGCCTACTCAGCAAATGGGGCCCCTTGACTAGCACTCAGTGTGGCTGCTGTCTGCACCTGCAAGTCCATTGCACCAGTGCATCGGTCGTTTAGATGTTTCCCAGCTGTTGCCAAGGGTTCATTTTTCTCTTGGATCACAAGCATCCCTGCATGCCAGGTGCACAGGGCCTCCTCCCACCACCTGCCTACTTACTTAGACTCTGTGGAGGCCTCTGGGCCTGGACCACAGCCCTGGGAGGCCCGGATGGGTGCCTAGGCTCTGGGCGGGTGGCTGTCCTGCGGGCCACGGTGACACTCTGTCACCTCATCTATCACCCCCTCCATTGGGACAGAAGGGGGCCCAGCACTCCCTGACTGCTTGAGTTCTTCTTTGTGGTCCTTCTGCTCCAAGGAGTCTGTCTCCCTCACTGCGGCCAAGCCCCAGGGCATACACTGAGAGGGCAGTGCGACAGCCCTCCCCTGCCCTCCGTGCCAGCCTCCCTCATGGGGCCACCCACCCTCTGCATGTTCCTGTGGCACCCAGAACCTTCTACGGCAGCCCTGGCCACTCCCTGCCTCCTGAGAAAGGGGTCTCCCAGGTGTAGGTGTGTAGCTGGGCCGGCAGGTGATGGGCAGCGGAGTGGGAGAGGGCAGGGTCACCGTGCAGCCGCCTGGGAGCCGTGGGCAGCACCCAGACCCCCAAGGTAGGAGTTAGGAGCTGACACAAGTAGGCCAGGACAGGCCAAGGTACTCTGGTGTCCCAGAGCCAGCTTCGCCCTCGCCCTCCCACGGTGGGAACACTGGGGCCCATCAGTTCAGGGTGTCCAGGGGGAGTCTCCTTTTCATTAAGGCCCCAGCAATGAGCAAGGTCCCCCACCTAGGCTGGTTGCAGGCTGCAGTATGGGGGCTGGAGGCCCCTGGGGCATGGTTCTGCCCACCCCGGTAGCCCAGGCCTTGGGCACAGGTGGGGCATAGGCAGGCGGGTGCTGGCAGCAGATGCTAGGAAGACAACAATGCCTTCAGCTGGGCTTTTTAATTAACCTCAGTAGCCCCTCCCGAAGGGCCCCAATTAACAGAAGAATGCACGGTAGAGTGGGGTCATGCTCGGGGCGGGTTTCAATTAAAGCTCCGTGGCCTGGGCAGGAGCGCCCCCGCCTGACTGCCTCCTCCCCTGTTCTTGTGCTGGGCAGCCATGCACCTCCAATGGGTGCTGCAGGCCTCTCCTCCTCTCACCTGTCAGGCCCCAGACCAGGCAGCCCCTCTCTGAGCCACCATCCAGTCCTGGCATAGTCCCACCTGCCTGCTGGTTCAAGCATTGGCTGAGCGTCTATGGTGTGTCCACAGCAAAGGCAGACAGAAATCACACGAGTAACCATGTCAGATGTGCACACGCTATGAAGAAAGCAGGTGAGGGAAGGACAGAGGGAGACAGAGAGGGCTAGGCCACCACGCCCTGTGCATCTGGAACCTGCAGGAGGTGGGCAGGGAGTGCATCTGGAGGGTGGGCCCTGTGGACAGGAGCAGGGGCCTGGCTGAGCAGCTGAGGGGTCAGCCTGTGGACATCCGCACGCAAGAATGAGAGGGAAGACAGATATGTCTCCCGAGAAGATCTATAAACAGCAGCAGGCACATGGAAAGATGCTCAAAGTCGTGAGTCCTTCAGGACACGCAAATCAAAACCACCACGAGACACCAGGTCACCCCATCAGGATGGCAGCTATTAAAGAAACAAACAAAAAAAAGTCACTGGATGCAGTGGCTCTCGCCTATAATCCCAACTACTCAGGAGGCTGAGGTGGGAGGATCGCCTGAGGCCAGGAATTTGAGATCAGCCTGTGCAACATAGTGAGACCCAGTCTGTACAAGAAAAAATATATTAATTAGCTGGCATGGTGGTGCGTGCCTACCATCCTAGGTATTCAAGAGGTTGAGGTGGGAGAATCGCTTGAGCCTAGGAGGCGGAGGCTGTAGTGAGCTAAAATCACGTCACTGTACTCCAGCCTGGGTGACACAGCAAGACCCTGTCTTAAAAAATTTAAATTCTTTCTAAAAGGTTAAAATGGTAAGTCCTATGTTATGGGTGTTTTACCACAATTTTTAAAATGAGAAAAATTTGAGGACAGAGGGCTGTGGGTATGGGGGGTTTTCAGCCGCACTCAGCAAAACAGGGGCTGTGTGGGGCTTCTGTGCAGGGACCCACACCAGGGGCCTGGCTCCCCACAAGACCCCCAGCCTCACACAATGGGGTGTGCCCCAGGACTGGGAGCCACACATTTACCGGTCCCACCACAAGAGCACATGCATCCGAGAATAGCAGCTGGACAGGGCTAGCAGGCAGGTACATGTGTCCCGCTTTGTTCAGGGCATCTTTGCATTAATCGCCACTGCAGGACCAACATTCTCCACAACTGGCTTCCTTTAGAAACACCTGTCCTTGGGAGCAATGAATGAAGGAAGGGTCTCCTCCAGGGTCACCATGAGCACTCTCCTCTGCCCGAGCCACGCCCCCTGGCCAGCCCCGACTCTCTCTCTCAAACCTGTGCACCAAGGACTCCCTCCCCAACAAGGCTTGTGCTGGGGGATCCCCTTGGTTCTTCCGGGGATTCGGGATACAGTGTGCCCAGGAAGGGAGGCGTCTGATCCTAGCAGCCAGAGTCACTGTGGCAACAAGTGACATCAAAGCCCAGCAGTCCTGAGCCTTACACGGGACCCAACCTGCTCTCAAATTGACCCATGGGGGAGATACATGCCTGGCTGGGCAGGTCAGGTGGCTGCCTGCAGAAAACTCATGACCCTGAGGCTGTGTGGGCAGACACTCCATGCAGGGGTGCAAATAGGATCATCTGAGGAACCCCAGTGCTTTTAGCCCCAGGTATTTGACTTTCCCAGCCTTGGCACCAGACATGAGGGAAGGAGGTGTACTGGCATCATACGGTGGCCACAGCAAGTTACCACAACCTGGGTGGCTCACAGCAGCAAGGGAGTTACTTCCTCGCAGCTCTGCAGCCAGAAGCCCCACATTGAAGTGTCCTGGGCATGCTGTCTCCAAAGGTTCTGGGGAGGACCCTGCACAGCCTCCTCCAGCTCCTGGTGGCTCAGGTGCCTCAGGCGCATGGCCACACACTCATTTCCACCCTGTCCTCTCACGGCTGGTTCCCCATCTGTGTATCTCAGATCCCCCTCCCCTTTCTCTTAGATGATCGCCTGTCACGGGTCCAGGGCCCACCTTAATCCAGAATGGCCTGGTCTCAATGTCACTCATTGAGGACGTCTGCCAAGACCCTGGTTCCACAGGAGGTCCTGCTCCAAGGCTCCAGCTGGACGTGAAGGGGGGTGCCCAACCTACCCCACCGCAAAGCCTTCAAGGTAAACCCAGGCACTGACACCTCAGCTGAGACCTTAGAGCAGAACCAGGTTGCCATGGAGCCCAGGGTCCTGCTTCCCAGGAACTGAGAGACGAATCTATGCGGACTGCCGTTTTAAACCACTAACGTTTGCTGGAATTTGTCACCAAGCCTTGGACCACATACCGGGACCAACAGTTCCCCTCTCCCCAAACAAGACACGGGCTGTTCAGAATCCAGTGCCTTTGCTGCGGACTGCTATGTCCTCTGGGTCCTGTCTGCCCTATGTGGAACAAGATCCATTTGGTTTTTTGTTCTTTTTTTTGTTGGAGACAGAGACTCGCTGTCACCCAGGCTAGAGTGCAGTGGCATGATCAAGGCTCACTGCAGCCTCAAACTCCTGACCTCAAGTGATCCTCCCACCTCAGCCTCCTGAGTAGCTGGGAATATATATACATCACAACACCCAGCTACGTTTTTAATGTTTTGTAGAGACGGGGTCTCACTGCGTTGCCCATGCTGGTCTCAAATTCCTGAGCTCAAGTGATCCTCCTGTCTCAGCCTCTCAATGTGCTGGGATTACAGGCTGAGCTACCACGCCTGGCCACTTTGATTTTAGTGTCCTTCTCTGGGGTGGTGAAAAGTTGACCACCCTACAGGAGTCCCCAATATCGTCCTGAGACATTACTGCTCCGTGCAGCCCCCAAGCTGGGGAGGTCACACACAGAGTGAGTCTGTGACGCATCTTGGAGACAAGGACCCCAGCCCAGGCGTACCCCTCCTGCTAGCCTCTGCCTAGAAGCTTGGAAGGTGGAGAGGAAGCCCTGAGAGGTACAGACTCCAGTCCCCTAAAACCTGGAGGTGGGTCTCAAAAGAACAGCTTGACCCAAGGGGAGCCCGGCAGGCACCTTCACAACGTGCCTCTCCCTTTCCCCCATCTCTGGGGGCTGGCCCCTTTCTCACTCCCCACCCCACCACCTCATGGGAACGTCACCCAGGGGTTGCCATGGCCCCATGCCCTGGTGAGCCACCTGCTGGTGTCCTCATCACACCTCCATGTGGAACCTCTCTCACACCCACCTACAGGCCTCAGCCAGATGAGACTCCTGCCCCTTCACTCACACTGCTCTTCCCAAACGGGGCACAATCAGTCATTCTCTAAGGACAGAGGGAAGCCCCCCCAACCAGCTCTCCTCACCAACACATCTCTCCCATCTCTGACTTCCTGCCACATAAGGTTCGCCTTAAACAAGCCTTACTTGATGCCAATATCCCCTGACAAGCAGAGCCTTTTGTCAAAAGTCTGCCTAGCCTCTTGTGTGCCCACAGCAACGGTAGCTCACTGCCAAGATGCTTCTACATTTGGAGCTGCAATCTGTTCTTCTGTGTTGGCCCCGGTCACGAGGCTGGCTGTGTCCCCTGCCACAGACCCCGTCTGTCCCCCAGTCCCTGGTTGCCCCCAGAGAGCTCTGATTCAAAAAGGCCCTAGAGCAAAGTAGATCCACACCTTCAGACATGTCTCTTCAAATCCTTGGGGCAGCACCCAGTTCATTTCCAGGGCTCTGAGCTCAGATACAGGTCTCAATGTTGGCCAAGGAGATCCCAGGCAGGCCCCGAGCTGTGGGGCAAAGTTGGTCACTCTGCAGAATCCCAGGTTCTGACGTCCAGCCTGGAAGTAGACTGGAAAGATCCCTCTCCCCCAGGATCCCCCCCCGCCGGGGTCTCAAGGCTCAAATAGCCATTATCATGCCACTCTACTCCATCTGGGGTGACAGAAGGAGGGAGGGGGGGAGGGAAGGAGGGAAGGAAGGCAAGGTATTAGGGTGGAGAGTTGGCAGGCAGACAACTTGCCGAAGTCCCACGGGCAGAAGGGAGTGTCTGAAAGTAGGCAGAGGCCCACAGTCAGGGCCACTATCTGAGTCCAGGACAGGGAGAAGGCTCATGTGTGCAGGCAGGCACCACTCTAGCCAAGTGGGGTTTGACCAATGCTTAAGATAAGTGATGAACGGGACTGGAGAAATGGCGCCATCAGACGCTTTAAGACTTGTGGTATGTCACTTTGGGGATGCCATGTATTTTGTTATCCTGATGGGAGGAGTGGATCAGTACGTGTACCCAGAGTCAGAACTTCTTTTGTTGTTAGCACCTGAAATGGTAAAACCAGGCCACCTCTGTCACTTCAGTTGATCAGGGAGTTTAAACAATATTTCCAGCCAGGCGTGGTAGTACCCCCCTGTACTGCCAGCACTTTGGGAGGCTGGGTTAGGAGGGTCACTTTCCCAGGAGTTCAAGACCAGCCCAAGCAACAAAGCAATACCTTGTCTTTAAAAATAAAAAAGAGAAAAAAATCTTTACAGATTTCATGCAACAGCTCTGAGATGAAAAGTTCTGATATTTCAGCAACAAAAACCACAGGTACTGCTAATACTGCTTTTTGGGAATGCTGCTTGCATTCGAGATGCGAGGAAATGCTAAATGTCACTCAGAGGTTAAGAAGAGCCAAGATGTGCTTTTCTGCAACCCCTCCCCAGACTGCTCACCTCACTGGCTCCCCATTTGTCCACCTAGGCATGACAAGAGGCTGGAACCAGACAGAAAACAGTCCTTGCCCTGAGAAGCCAGCCTGCCTGGGAAAACAAGGTCCCCCGAGAGCTAGTCCAGAGGAGGGGCATGTGCAGCTCTAGGCTTTCATCTGAGGTTTGGAGGGCTGGCATGAGATGGGGAAACTGAGGCCGGAGTATTAGGGGAAACAGGCGATGCTTCAAAAGGACCAGAAGTCAGAGGAATATGAGCTAACTCCCTGGAGTTCACGGGACTCAACTGTAATTTCCTAAGCCACTGTGTAGTGCAGGCAAGCCCCTGGAACCCCCACCACTGGCCACCAGCTTCCCGAATGACCCCAGACCCCAGCCCAGGCTCAGAAGGCAGGGCAGGGCCACCCTGAGCTGGGAGGTGGGGGCCTCTCCCAGGGCCCATGCAGTCAGAACAGCCATAATAACTCCTGTGGCATGCTCCAGGTCCTGTAGTGAGATCAGTCAGAGGGGAGGCTTTGGGTAGGGGTCTGGGGGAGAAGGAAATAGGGCCAGGCAGAGGGGACAGCAAGGTCCTATCCCCACCTCACCCCCCAGAGAAGTCTTTAAGGGTATGAATTCTTCCTGCCACAGGTCTTAGAAGTTGAGTGCTTGGACTAAGCCCTGAGTGTGAGGAGAAAGTACTGATTCTGGTGGAGGCAGTGCCACCCCACAGAATGCCCTGGCATCTTGCAGTGTGATTCTCCAGCTTTAGCTCATCTATAGTCTCCCAACAGAGAGAGCCGGCAGAGCAACCATGTGGGAGACAGAGTGGGGCAGGAAATCCACAGAGGAGAACTCTGTCTTGGGATGCCTGGTGTAGTAGTGAGCTGCCCATCACTGGAGGAATCCAAGATAACATTGCAGTCTGCAGAGGCACCAAAGCGCTTGTTCCCCAAGAGGGAGGGCAGGGCTGGGGAAAGAGTAAAGGTGTTGGCAATAAGCCGACTTGGGCATGGAGTAGTCAAGCTTCAGAGGGGTTTCATCCTAGCTGGGTGACATCAGGTACATGTGAGACCTCTCTGAACATCTGTGACCTGGCTCAAATGCCGCACACTTCATAGCCCTGCACTCAGAGGTTGACCAAAGTGCCTGCCAGGCCTGAGGTGGGCTGGGGTCCCCTTCACCTAGCCACAATGGCTGCCTACTAGGTCTCCAACATGGGTATTCCTGCTTCTTTGCTCCAGACAGCTCATCTGTCCCTCTAGCCGCATTCCTAGGAGGCCAGCCCGTTCTGTTGTTTGGCATCCATGTCTCTGACCTGGTTCTCAGGTGCAGCCACCCCCAGAAGAGAGAAGCCCAGCCCCACCTGAGCTGGCATCTTTGAGATTGACAGTGGAGGCAGCCATGAAGGCTGGAGGGTCCCTGTCCAGCCTGGCCCCCAATCCCCTCCCTCTAGCCAGCTCATCCCACCCCTCTTGGCTAAACCTCATCTGATCCCAGGGACCTCAGAGTAGAGAGAAAGGGATCCCTACTCCCTAGGCAGTGTTGGGAGAGCACCAGGGCCTCAATTTCCCCAGGAACTCACTGCCTGACACTTCTTAGCTCCCTAGTGGGTCTGTTTCCAGGGACAGAAATCTGGGTGTGACTACCCAGGCTCCCCTGTACCTGTCTGGCTTGAAGACATCACTTTTGTCCTGGTGGTGGTGGGGAGGCCAAACAAGGAGCACAGAATCAGTGGAAAGGGACTTTTTAAAAAAGTATTATTATTTTCAGACAGGGTCTCACTCTGCCACTCAGGCTGGAGTGCAGCGGCAGAGTCCTAGGTCACTGTAACCTTGAACTTCTGGGCCCAAGTGATCCTCCCACCTCAGCCTCCCAAGTAGCTGGAACTACAGGTATGTGTCACCATACCTGGCTATCTTTGTAAAATTTTTGTAGAGATGGGGTCTCATTATGTTGCCCAGGCTGGGGAAGGTACATTTCTTAACCCTAGGGCTGTTTATACAGAAATCCATTACTTTTTAAACTGTGCATGTATCTGACATACACTCTTTCCTGTCTGCATTTTTTCACATTTGAAATAAAATATTTTAAAGGGGCCAGGCATGGTGGCTCACACCTGTATTCCCAGCACTTTGGGAGGCCAAGGCGGGTGGATCACCTGAGATCAGGAGTTCGAGACCAGCCATGGCCAACATAATGAAACCTTGTCTCCACTAAAAATACAAAAATTAGCTGGGCATAGGGGCAGGCGCCTGTAATCTCAGATACTTGGGAGGCTGAGGCAGCAGAATTGCTTGAACCCAGGAGGCGAAGATTGCAGTGAGCCAAGATTGTGTCACTGCACTCCAGTATGGGCGACAGAGCAAGATTCCATCTCAAAAAAAGAAAAAAAAAAAATAGAGTATTTTAAAGGAAGGGGAAGCAGGCTCTAGTTCCCACACAATACCCACTCAGTGACACTGGAGCCACCCCTGGCCACGCTCTGCCATCAGAGAACGAAAGCCAGGTCCCTTCAGCCCTAAAGTGGCCATAACTACATGTATCCCCCATGAAATGTCCGCACATGGCCCAGTTCTGGCTGAGCGGGGAGAGGCAGCACAATCAAAAGGCTCCACAAGCATCCACACCCCTCCCTGGGGCTTTCCAAGAGTACCTGAGATGCCTGTAGGGTGGGAGGGAGACCTCCTTCCCCTAAACAGACAACCTGCCGCAGCTTCACAGAAGTGAGATTTCAGACGGGAGCCCCAGGCAGAAAATGGGACTGAATTTGGGGGCAGGAGGGTCACCACTTCTGGGGTTCTTCGAAGCCACCGCAGGTGCAGCCCTGGGGGAGAACTCCGACCATCGCAGCCTGCAGAGGCAGTGAGGACGCCCTGCCCAAGGGGCAAGCAAGGTAGGTGATGGCGGCAGCAAAGGGGCGCAGGAGGCCTGGGCCAGGCCCAGTGACCCCACCCCTTAGGCCCTGTCCCCGGGCCTCCCCCTGGACAAATCAGGTTGATTCCCGACTTCCAGAATACCCAGAGAACTGTGCTGCACGGACACTCTCCCACAAGCCCAATCCCTCACAGTTGCACAAGGGAAGAGGCAAGAAGAACTGAGGGTGGTGGGCAGAGCCAGTCCTCTGTTCCCTTCTGACCAATCCAGGAGGGCTTCCTGGGAGCGGGGTCTCCTCCGCCTCAACTGGATCTCAGCTGAAAGGCCAACTCATTAGAGACCGCTGTGACCTCCCTTCTGGGCACCCGTCCCCAATTCTGGGCCCCACCCCCACAGCCCCGGACTCCCCCTGGGGTTCCCAGGCCACCTCCTCCTTTGCTTCATCTGTAGCCAACTCCCCGGCATGAGTCCGCGCGAGTCACTGCGGCCGCCGGGGCACCGAGGCCAGTGCGGGGACACAGCAGGCCTCCCTCCTTCGGACCTTCCGCCGCGGCCCCGCGAGTGCCACAGGTTTCCACAGGGCCGGGGCACACGGACCCGCGCAGCCTGGGAGCCAGGGACCCCAATCTCGGCGAAGGGGCGCCTCGCACCCCAGTCCTCATGCGGTCCCCGAGGGCTCGCGGTGACTGCCGGGTCGGGGAGGAGGAGGGTGGCAACCCGGCCCCGCCGCTCCAGTTGCTGCAGCAGCCGCGCGGGCCTCAGTCTCCGAATCTACCAAACAGGCGTGTGGGAGCCACAAGGTCTTTTCGGAAGACTCACAGGCGCAGGCGCAGACGGGTGCGCGCCTCTAGGGCGCGCGCGAGCTAGGACCGCGGCCCGGGGCGGGGTGTCCCCGGCCCCGCCCCCTGCAGCCCTTCTGGAGCCAGCGCGCCTGCGTCGCGGGCGCACGGTGGGCGGAGCTCCCGGCGTCCCCGCCCCTTACCCGGCGTTCCCCGCGCCCGTAGGCGCTGACGTGGCCGCCGTCAGAGCCGCCATCTTGTGGGAGCGAAACCAACGCCTGGCTCGGAGCAGCAGCCTCTGAGGTGAGGGCGAGGGGCGCGGGTCGGTGTGGGCCGTACACAAGTTGGAGCTGGCGGAGTCTGGGGACTGGCCTCAGGGCGACTTAAGGTTCGCGAAGGGCACCGCGATCCCGGCGGCGGCGGCGACAGGGCCGGGCCGGGGGCGGACGAGGACGGGCCGGGCTGAGGCTGGGGCCCGGCCGGAGTCGGGGCTGGGAGGGCGGGCGGGTCGGTGAGCTCCTCGCGCCCCTCACAGGTTCCTGGAGTCGCCCGCGGCCCCTTCTCCTCCTCTGCAGGTCCCTGCCCCCGCCCGTCGCCCGGAAGTCAGCCGGGACGCCAGGCTCTTCTCCAGGAAACCTGGGCTTCCTGCTTCCCTCGCCTCTGCCCCTCACGTTTCCCGAGGCCGCCCGCGCGTGGAGGGTTGGGGTAGCGGCCTCGGGGGCCGGTGGGGGTTGTGGGGCCTCCTCCACCCGAGTGCCGCTAGCGAGCGGCATCCGGGCTGACCGCCGCCTCGGGGACCGGGAAACTGAGGCTCAGGCGGCCCCAAGACGCCGTCAAGGTCACGTAGGTGGTGGGGGCTTGCACCTTCGCCTCCCGACTCCATCCAGTTCGTGTTTCCTCTGAGGAAGGCACTGGGTCAGGGGCGGTGAGAGCGAGCGGGCGGGCAGTGGACAGGACCCCTCGCCTTTCCCTGTCTGCTGAACGGAATGCGTGGACCTTCGGGGAAGCCCAGAGTGCCTCCCTTCACACCAGTGAGACGCGATTTGGAGTCAGTATGAAGTCTCCGGTGGCTTCCAGAGGGCCGGTCGATGTTCGCTTTAACTCCAGGGTGGTTTCCTTGACGTTCTCGGCAGTAGATAAGAAGGCCTCTTTTGAGCTGGTGAATCTTTAACTTGCCTGCGGAACGACCTGCTCGCAGACTCTAGGCCGCAGAGGCCGGCCCCAGCGCTCTCTCGGGGCACAGCCTGGGTGGTTACGGCTTGTGAGATTGGGGCTGGACAGCCGTGCGCACCTAGTGTTAGATAACCGTTCCGACGGCACCTCCTGGCACTCTCCCTTTCCGTCCAGGCAGCCAGTTGCTGCTTTGCAGGAATTGAGCAGAAATGCGCTCGGAATCGCAGACAGGAAAAGAAGGGAGGTCGGAGTCTTTGGATGGTCCCCGAAGTCGCCGCCTAGTTGAGAGCTGTAGAGTTGGTGCCACTGCCCCTATTGGAGTGGGCAGTTGTATTTCTTGTTACAGAACTAGTGGTCAGCAGTTTTCTTTGCCGCCGGCTGTTGCAAGGCTGGTGGTTCTGGCGTTTTCCGCAGTGTGTTGGGAGGAGTGTGAGTTGCCGAGGTGCAGTTATGTGCGGCCCCTGTGGCCCTCTGCTTTTGCGTTAGCCATTGTCTAACACGTGTGACTACATGGATGGTGTCCTCATTTAATTTGAATTTTCACCAGCACTACCAAGGTAGCCAGAACCATAAGGTCCTGAAATGCCGTACTATTAGCTGGGTCCAAAACTGAGAAGAATTGAGTAGTATAAATGTTAGTCACACATCTGATTGGCCACATTGTTAGAGGTGTGTTGTCCACGTTTTCACATGTTGGTAGACCGGAGAATATCTGTCACTTGTCTTTAGGTGTATCTTGTTGAAAATAAATCCAAATCATTGCAGCAGTAGGAATATGCTGTTGCCTCTCAGGCAGTTTTTCAGATTTGCTAGTTGGAAAAGATTTGAAATAGTTGGTGTGGACAACAGCTGAGTCACACAATGACTGTGAGTGAAAAGCAAAAACTGGTTCTGTGCCCCTCACAGTTCTGGTTTTGTACATCATGTAGTCTAGCTATGCGCTGTACCTCTTGCACAATATGGAGAGGACATTCAGACATCTTCACCTGCTCATATGCCCCTACGGACTGGACAGGCTTGAAACTATAGGAAGATGGATTTGGCCTTTCATTTTTCACTTCAGTAAAATTTAATATGGACTGTCAACTGCTGCAGTGATCATAGAAGTAGACCTAACTAAGAGAAAAAAACCTGTTGTGCAAGTTCACACGCGAAGTATATGACTGGTTTCAGAGAGTTGAAGCAGTTCTTTCTAGATTCTTCAAATTAAATGTCTCCTTGGTGTATTTAAACCTGCTCTTACTCACAGGCCGTGCTCACCAAGCTTTTGTACACACTTTTTCCTGAGCTGTGACCATTCTCTTGAGCAAGAGGCTGCAGCCAACCTGGGCTGGCGGGCCCATACTGTCTCTCATAGGCATTCTGTCCTCTCCCCCTGACCTTTCACCTGGGTAAGCTCAAGAGGGTGAAAGGAAGTAGAGTGCACTGTCAGAGGTAATTGGCAGAGAAACACGAAAAGGCCTTGCAGTGGGGATCTTAAATTATGAGAACTTGTGTTTTCTATGTTGTGCCTGCTCCTCATTGGTGTGGTTGGTTGGTAGGGGTATCCTGCCCGTAGCATCTGAAGTGGTCTTTTGGAAAAGGTTTAGCCCCTTCATGTTGGGATTCCAGGACTTGCCTTCATCCTCAGGTTGGTATTCTCCTGTGGTGGTTATAAACTCTAAGGCATAGTTGCACTTACCGCCTTACAGCTGTGCAGGTGCCCAGCACCGTCTTGGAAGGTAGTTTCACATTCTCAGGTGGGTCAGATGACCTTGTTAGCAACTTGACAGACATGTCCTGGATGTTTTTTGTTCCCAGGAGGCTCTCAGGTCCTCCCCCAGGGTCCTGTCACTCAACCATCTACAAGGCTGAGGAGACAGTGAGGCTGGCTGATTAGCCATAATGTCCTTGACTAATAATCCTGGTTTCCTGGTTCTCACACAGTGGTAACAAGGGCTTGCAGCCGGTTGTCAGCCAACAGACTGGGAAGGGTGGTGCTTCTTACAGGCCCTGATAAAAGGAGAAGCCTAAATGACATCAAGAGAAGAGACAGGGAAAGCATAAAAGGCAGATTTTCACAGGCACAGCAATTGAGAATGATTCTGTTTAGAAGGCAGACGTTCTCCCACACCCCTGAGGGCCAGGGCTCACTGCTAGTATACAGCATGAAGTGAACGGGAGACTTGATTCAGTCCATGAACATTTCAGGAAGTTAGAAGTCTATAGTTGTGGATTGCAAAATACATATCTGGCCTGCCTCCCATTTCCTGCCATACAACTACTAAAATACTTGGAATTTCCAAACTGATGATGTCTTTTTGTACCCTAATGAGTTGACCAGTGATGGGCAGCCCCTACGAAACTTCAGGGTAGGGCTAGTCACGGGGCCAAGGCAGGATTAGAGGGTTTCAGCCCCACTCTCCAATTTCCCCAGAGTGGAGAGGGACTGAAGATTGAGCTGGTCACCAGTAGCCAATAATTTAATCAATCACACCAATATCATGAAGCCACACTTTTGCCTTCAGTAGTTAACAGCATCTACAGCCCCGTGTTTCCACATTTGTACAAAGGAATGTACAGACTGAACCACACTTAAGTACATTACTGAAATAGCATGAAATTCCTTGTTGATGGGAAATATCCAAAAGGCCTGCCTGGGCTTTCAGAGAGCTTCCAGAAAGCTGAATTCATGGAGGTTCCTGGAGGGTGGCACGCCCAGGAGGGCAAGGTAGCTCTCTGTCTCTTCCCTCATACCCCACCCTATGCATCTCTCCATCTGTATTGTTTGTAATATCCTTTATGAAAAACCAGTAAACTTTAGTGTTTTTCTGAGTTCTATGAGCCACTCTAGCAAATTAATTGAACCCAAGGGGAAGGAGTTATGGGAACCCTGATTTGTAGATGGTTGTCCAGAAACACAGGTAAAATAACCTGGAGCCTGTGATTGCCTCCAGGTGGACAGTGTCAGAATTGAACTGAATTAAAGGACACCTAGCCGGTGTCTGCTGCAGAACGCAGAACTGGTTGCTTACTTGGCATGTGTGGAGAAACCCCTGCTCATGTGGTGTGAGAAGCGACCTGTGTTATAAGTGAGAAACTGAGTTTGGGTTTTCCTGTGTCCTCAAAATAGTGTGTTTTGAAAATCTTCTAGGCAGAATGTATTAAAATAGTTTTTACTCCCTGAAGGGATGCCAGCAAGCTAGAAAGATTCATTTCCAAAGGACTTCCAGTGGTAGCATGGCTAGATATGAGACATCTTTCCATTTGTGTCATACAGCAAGTTATTTTTGCAGTACCATATACACTATACGGGAAACTTTTAAGTATTTTATAGGTTTGATTTAGGTACAAATGGTCAAGAGGACTATTGCTAGATATCATCTAGACTCATCCTGAGGATTGGGAACGCAGGCAGTTAGATGTGCCTGTGCTTCATACATTCTGTAGATGGGAATGCAGTTGCTCACTCACTAATCAAATTTATTGATTTATATTTAAAATACTATGAATACATCTGGCAATTTTGGCGGTGACATATTCCTTAAAATATTTGTATTAACCAGGCACTGTAGCTCACACCTGTGTAGTGCAATCTACTTGGGAGGCTGAGGCAGGAGAGTAGATCACTTGAGCCTAGGAGGTGAAGGTTGCAGTGAGCTGTGATCATATCACTGCACTCCAGCTTGAGTAACAGAGCAAGAACCTTAGCTCTTAAAAAGAAAAAATGTATACCTTCTCACCAGCTGAGGACCTGGGGGCAGGTTTAGAAAACAGATTTTGAACATGCATCCCTCTTGTGGTGTCTAACATCACTGAGCTGCCACACTTTTTTGCCTTCAGTAGTTAACAGCATCTTCAACCCCATTTTTCCACATTTTTACCGTCAAATGAATGTTCAGACTAACCCACACATGAGTACAGTTTTTAAACAGCATGAAATTCGTTGTTGACGCGATAGGTTTTTTGTGACAAACTTAATTTTTAGGGAAAGCACATCTGCAGATGTATACAGTTGATCTTTATGAGCCCTAGGGGCCTGATAAACATTCTTTTGCCATTGTTTTCTCCTCTCCTTGGTAGTGAGTCACTTGTGCAATGCCCAGCGGAAGAGGGTGGGAGGCTGGGGAGGAAGGCCTGTTCTGGGCAAAGGAAGCCCTACTTGATGAGCATGAGGCTCCATGGGGGCAGGGGCTGTGACAGTGAGTACCACACAGAGCCACCCACACTGGTGGAGGGAAGGCAGGGAGATACCAGGACCATCCAGAAGGGGCTAAGTGTCATTTGACAGGTGCCATGTGAGCAGAGATGCGGAGTGGCCTGGGACAATCAGGGTAGAATCCCTGAGGTGGATGCGCTGGCTGAGTTTGGAGACCTGCCAGGAGCAGGGTGCATACTGGGTGGGAAGCCTGCTGGGGTGTGCACCGGCCCTCAGAGGGGGTCTACGATCCCCAGAAAAAGGATTTGGGGAATCTGGGGGGGGGGCATTTTGGGTGGCAGCACTGGCACCTTTGGCAGTGGCAAGAACACTTCCTGTCTGACCTTCATGTAGGGGAGGTCATCTAATGTCCCAGATGACCTAGACCTATGTCCTAGACTTGTTATAAATATGGAAAAAAAAAAACTTTTTTGTGCATAGTTTTAACAGGTGTTCTGAAGTTTCAGGAACAGAATCACCTTATAAATCAAAGATGATTGTGTATTGTTCTCTTCAGAATCATAGCAAGAATTCGGTTTCCAGAAGGAAAAACTACAGTGTTTGCTTCGTGGACACAGCTTGCCCTTGAGATTGGAGGTGTCCGTGCATGAGCAGCCTGGTAAGGGTGGTTCTCTGGCTGCCACCTTTGGTCCTCTAGCGTAGTTGTGAAGTCACTTTCCTTTACTCCCCGTTGCATCATAGTTGGGGCAGAGCAGTGGTTCTCTGCCATCTTGTGCGAGTGCTGGGATGCTGTCTCCACTTCCTTTTGGGTTGCCAGAGGCAGCATTTAGAGCACAGTGTGGGCATTATGTTGTGGACCAAGGCAGCCTGTTGCAAGGACCTGATCTGGAAGCAGCCGTGGGGCAGCTCTGAGCAGAGCATCGGGTCACCTGGCTGACTGGTGTGCTGAGAACATGCAGGAGGAGGCTGGAGACAGGGTTCTTGCCTGGGGAGCAGGAGGGAGGTTACTCGCATCACAGTGGAGAATGCCTGTTGGGTTTGGGTGGGGGGTTTCGGCAGCAAAGCTAGCTGTCAAGGGGCAGGAATTGGGAGGAGGGTCTAAAGCCTTGAAGAGAAATATGGGGTCGCTGTGTAGGGGCCACCATCACCTGGAGAGCAGGGCAGATGCCAGTGTGTGTGTGAGACCTAGGTCACCTGAGGGGAGGTCCCCAGAGTGTGTCCCTGCGGTGTGCCTTTCTCTTACCTTCTGGAGTGCATCCAGAAGCGAGGATTTCCTGCAAGGGTAGTGGCCTCCCAGGGCCTGTTGGGGGTGTCCCTGTCTCTTTACATGTCTGACCAGGGTGGGGTGGAGTGGGGTGGCAAGGCAGTGCTCATCCCAAAGCTGGGGGAAACCTGGTGATGGCTCCCACTCCCATTGTTGCACTTCGCTTTTGATTCCTCTGGAAGAGCAAGTCTTTGTGTGGTGTTTCTCCTCAGCCCACATTTTAAAAATGAAAGTTTCTTGAAGGCAGAAATCAAGTTTTAGGCATTGGCTCAATTACTGGTGCAGCCACTGCATTAATTTTCTTTAACCTGGTATGGAGAAGCTGCAAGGGCCCCACCCCCTCCTAGTAGTTGGAGGAAGGAGCAACTTGCTCTCCCAGTTTATGACAGCAACACCAGCAGTGTGCTGTTCCAGTTCCCCATTTTTTTTTTTTTTTCAAGTGATGTGGAAAGGGGCCTTCAGGGCGCTGGATCCCCTGGCCCCACACAAGGGTGGGCCCATGTTCACCCCAAACAGCGCCTGGCAGTAACTCAGTGCCCAGCATGTCTGTGGTCAGTGTGTAGTTCAGGAAGTGAACTGGCAAAGCTGAATAAATGAGATTTACTTCCCAGCAGAGGTCAGAGGCCCTTTCATCCTCTCTTCCTGGGTTCTTGGCACTCCCCTGAAAACCAGGGTAGCATTGTCACATCAGATAGCTCTGCCATGTCTGCGCTGACCTTGCCAAGATGGGCGTTGTGCACTCAGCCTCTGGTCATTGCTGGAACCAGCGGCCTCCATGTGAGGTACAGGGGAACGCACTGCTAGCAGATGGTTGGGGTATGGACACTCATCCTGCCCTCTTGACTTGGTGCTGTGCCATCACAGTCACTCGCTGTTTAGCATGCTGTTTAGAGTGAATCACAAGGGTCCAGGCCCCTGGGAGTGCCTCCCCTCAAGTTGGAAGAGCCCTTAGGCACGGCATAGGCTCCTGGCAGAATTGGGCTGGGCCATGATCCAGGGCGTTGGCATCTCACCTAGGAGTTGGGGTTCTGGTCAGAAGTCCTGTGGAGACAGGGTCTCCCCTGTGGGCACCAAACTGACCTCAAACTGCTGGTTCTTTGGCCCTGGGGATGGGGTTGGTTGAAGTATTCTCCCTGCATCTGTCACCTGCACAGCAGGGATGCTGTGTTTCTTGACTGTTCCCCGTTGCAGTGTTAAATCCCTGCAGGTTCCTCATTCTCAGCTTGTGTTGTGAGTTTCAGTGTTGTGGGCTAATGTGGATTTGCATTTCTGGTCTTGGTTTTCCCAGTGACTAGTCTGTCAGCCACTGCACTGGGGACCAGGTAGAGGTCAACTGCACCCTACCTGCCAGAGTAGAAATACTGGTAGGCCCCAGGCTCTGCTGCCCCTTCCATGTCCTTGTGTAGGCATCCATGGACAAAGCTGACTCACAGGGTTTGCACAGCTGCAGGGAGGCCAGGAAACATGGGTTTTATTCTAGAGGGCCTTGTGCTCAGTGACAGACCAGAGTCCCATCACTGAGAGAGCAGGGCAGGGGCAGCACAAAGGACTGGATGGCGTTTGCTATGATGCTGTATGCATAGCCAGCGCAAGTCCCTCATTGTAGCTATGGTCAGGGGTCATAAGACACTGCCCTCAGAAGCCCTAGGAGCCCACCTGGTGTGTGCTCAGAGCTGTGCATCTGCATATTTCAGAAGGGCTTATGTTTGGTGAGGTGCTTTGAGGACAGCAGATGTGTTAGAGGGGACCCTCGTCTCCTAATGGCTTGTGGGGTCACTGCATCAAGTTGTAATGCCTAATGAGCTCCTCTAAAAACATCCTGAAACTTTTGTAAAAAAAAAAAAAAACCCAGCAGATTCAGTGGGACTCACCTTCAGATGCAGGCCAGAATGAGAGTTCTAGAATGTATGTGCTGTTCTTTTGTCTCAGTCTGCATGATTGCAAGTCTCTTCAACATGATTGGGTCCATAGAGTGTCTCGGTCGTGTGTCTTCCCCTCTGATCATGCCTTTTGATTCGCACCTGTGTCACAATTGTGCTGGCTTGTGAGATGTGTCTGCCTGTCACCGTTATCGGCACATTTAGTTTTCCCTTTACATGAGTTTTGGTAAAATAGTGACAAAATGTAATGCAGTGCTCAGTTGCAGAAAAATGTCAGGTCTACAGAAATGGAGCATTTGGCTGGTGGGTAGACTGATGACCACAGGCTTTATTTGGCTGCTATGGTAAACAAGCAGCAGCTTGTGCAGGTGAGAATAAATGGCCATATTGCATTTCATTTTAAGGACTCTCTTAAAATGAAAATCCCCATGTGGGAAATTAACACAGGCTTTCACAAAATTG
Organism: Trachypithecus francoisi; assembly: GCF_009764315.1. Lineage (NCBI taxonomy): Eukaryota > Metazoa > Chordata > Mammalia > Primates > Cercopithecidae > Trachypithecus > Trachypithecus francoisi. The sequence continues at coordinate 85,805,332 of NW_022681470.1, forward strand.
ATCATCTACACTATATGTATGACTGTTGAAAGGCTGCTGTTCCTCAGAAATCCTTAAAATGTTGTATAATGTACATGAGTCCCTTCGGAAAGTCATCAACTTTGTTCAGTTTCCTCAGATTAGATAGTAAAATTGAGATTATGAACTATAAAGATGTGTGTAATTTATCTGTCAGTGAACTTGACTTTAATAAAAGCTTTTTAAAAAAGAACTCTGGGTGGGGTGCATTGGCTCACACGCATAGTTCTAAATACTGTGGAGGTCAGGGCAGGAGGATCACTGGAGCCCAAGAGTTCAAGACCAGCCTGGGCAGGATAGCGAGACCCTGTCTGTAGAAAATATTAAAAATCAGCCAGGCGTGGCGGCGTGCCTCTGCAGTCCCTGCTACTTGGGAGGCTGAGGTGGGAGGTTCACTTGAGCCCAGGTGTTCAAGGCTGCAATGGGCTATGATCGAACCGCTGAATTCCAACCTGGGTGACAGAGTGAGGCCCTGTCTCAAAAAGTGAACTCTGGATGTCACTGGCTTTCCATGTAAGCAGAGCACACATCATGTGAGCCCCATTCGTGGATGTCAGTCAGCGGAACAAAATCTTGGACCTGGAGCTTGTTTGTCCTGTGCTAGAGGTTGGAGGTATCTCTGTCTTTTTGTTGGTTCTTGTCAGTTCAAGTCACTTAGAGATTCTGTTCCATACACCAGCTCTGACAGGTTGGGGAAAATGATCTACCTTCTGCCTGCGCCTGTTCCCTTCCCTGACTCATGCCAAAGCATCCCTGAGATCTGCAAGGGACTGAGGATGGTACTGGCTGGTGGTCTGGGTACAGGCCACAGAGGCGCTGGCTCCCCTGTGCATCTGGACCATTTTGGTCGGATCCGTTCATAGACACAAAACGGATGTGAACTCACAGAGCTGCATTTTCTCCCCACCCCGTTCAGTGAGGTGTCAGGGAATGTAGCTGCCAGAGGTGACTGTCCTGTTCTCTGGTGTAATGCCTGAAGGCCACCTTAACCATTGGTCTCTGGTCCTCACTGAAGAAAAAAACATTCTTCCTAAAAGACTTTTCTTCCCCAGAGTTGGAGCCCACAGGGTGGTCAGGAAAGAGAAGTAGCCACTGGCGGCTCCTGGCATCCTCCTGCTGGGCAGCCTTCCTCTCATAGTGTGAGGGGTCCCATCGTGTACAAGCAGGAAGGCTCTGAGAAAGCCAGGGTTTGCTGCTACCACAGGATAATTCCGATGAACCTGAAAAGAGGGTTTTGGCTTGTGTGGGGGGAACTCTGGTGGAAGAAAGGGTGACAGCACTTGGCCTGGGCATGACACAAGTTAGGCCCTGGAATTGAGAGCGGGGTTTGCTGTGGATCTTTCTCCCTCGTCCGAGACTCTGTTGGGTCTCCACCTGTCACAGAAGCAGTAAATGGTGCAGGGGCTGGCAGGTCCAGGGTCCTGTGGGAATGCTGGAATGTGCCAAGGCAGGATGTGCCAGCCACCCTCTGCCCATGTGTGCAGCAGGGCCGCAGATGTGCTTGTGGGTGGGAGAAACTAGGCTGGCTGTGCTGATGTCTTGACACCTGAGGTTCAGCCCTCCTGGTTCTGCCATTCCCTTGCAGGGCTGCTTCCCTCCTCTGGGGACTCTAATGCTTTGGTCTGTTAGAAAAAAAAAAAAAAAAGGCTGGGCATGGTGGCTCACTCCTGTCATCCCAGCACTTTGGGAGACCCAGGTGGGCTGACCAACATGGTGAAACCCCGTGTCTACTAAAAATAAAAAAAAAAATTAGCTGGGCGTGGTGGCGTGCGCCTGTAGTCCCAGGTACTCCAGAAGCTGAGGCAGGAGAATCTCTTGAATCTGGGAGGCGGAGGTTGCAGTGAGCCGAGATCGCGCCTGGGAGGTTGCAGTGTGCTGCAATTCTCCCAAGCGCCAGCATGTGTGGATCGTGGACAGTGCTGGAGTCAAGTCCTCCTAGACTTGTTAACTTGTAAAGTTAACAAGCCTTTGACACCACACACCCTTGCCTTAGCTTTCCAACACCCCAGTAATAACATCAGGACTCCCTGAGTATCGTACACCATATGTTTTCCTGGAGTAACTCATAAAAGGCCCTCTTTTCATTCCATTTCATGTTTTTGAGTTTTTCCTGCGAACCTGTCATTAGTTTTTCCCCATTGCTCAGAGTTGCCCAACCCCATAATACAAGAACACGTAGGTGATGTGCCCCATTCTTGCAGGTGTCCACTTCCTGCTCCAGTCCGAGGGAGTTGGCTAGGCTGCTGCTCTCTCTCCACGTTGCTGTGGGCTTGCATCCTCTCCCTGGATCCCTGGGGGAGCTTCTTGCAGGGAGCACGTGAGAGGTCTGAGGCCCTGCGGTTTGGGAGTTATTTTCATTCTCCCTAACACTTGTTGGATACTTTGGCTGGGTATAGAATTAAAGGTCATGTTCTAGGGTTTGAAAGCACTGTTTCAGAGACCCACCTTGAACCTTTAGTGGGTCTCATCTAGGTCCTTGGCTTTGTGCTTCGGCCCTGGGTCCCCACTCTGGAACACAGAAAAATTTCACCCCGTAATTTCATACGTTCTTTCTTTTAGGGTTTCCGTTAGTTGATATCTTCAGTTAACATAGTCTTCTGTCTTCAGTCTCCTGTCTTGGTTGCCTTCTTCCAGATTCCTTTTATATTTGGGTCTCTTATGTTGGTGGCCTTTCAAAGGCAGACAGGCCAGTCTCTTTAGGGGGTGGGGGTGGAGCTCCAGTTGCTTGTGTGTGGATCTGCTGGGGCATATAGGACTCTCAGGAATTATTCTGGAATTTCATGGCTCAAGTGTGTTGTCATGGCTCAGCGCAGGCCTAAACCCTGCTGCAGCTGCTCCCCTAGACCAAGCTTGTCCAACCCTTAGGCCGCATGTGGCCCAGGATGGCTTTGAACCTGACCCAACACAAATTTCTAATAAAACATTGATATTTGGGGGGGTGGGGGGGGTTGTTTTGGTTTGGTTCATCAGCTGTTGTGTTAGTATATTTTGTGTGTGGTTCAAGACAATTATTCTTCCATTGTGGCCCAGGGTAGCCAAGATTGGACATTCCTGCCCTAGACAGTCCCAGCTTCATCCCTTGGGTCCCAGGTGGTCCAGCTTTCTCTGCCTGGTCAGTCATCACGTCTAGGGTCTTCCTCCCTTTTCTCTGCCCTTCAAGGTGTGTGTGTCATTTTGGTGTCTTCATTGGCAGTGGTTGCAGGAGTGGACTGAGAGGGCACGTATTCAGGCTCTTCTGTGTTCCATGGGTGGTGGTCTTCCTCTGGGCTTAGAAAACCTGGCTGTCCCCAAAAAGGGAACACTACAGTGAAGGTCCTTATAAATTTCAGAATTCATTTAAGTTTCAGAATAGGTGATATGTTCAAAACCAAGAGCAAAGTGTCCAGAGGACACTGATCCAGCTTGAAGGAGTTCTGCGGCTCATCTGGGATGATGGCAGTGTCAAATCAGCCACGGGCGGCCAGTTCACACCCACTGAAACACGCAGGCATGTGTGGGCTCTCACCAATGTTGAGAAATGGAGAAGAGGCATTTCGTTGAAGTAGTGCGCGGGGGTGACTGGATGAGAAAGTCACAGCAGACAGTCATGGCCATGATTTAGCCAAAAGCTGCCTCCATGTGGAACCCCTGGTGGAGGAGGTCTGATGAGGGGTGGGCGTGGTAACAGGCTCCTTGCATGTCCTCTTGAAGGCAGAAGCCTTCTTTACTCAGGGTAAGCCCCCCTCCGGGTGCAGTGAAGAAGCAGTCAGTGTTTCAGAAAGTGACCAGTTTTTTCTCAAGTCCCTGTTGGGAATAAAATCACCTGATTCGTGAAAGTGCCCGCTGGGCAGTGAGGCCAAAGCCTAACAGCTTCAGTGTCCTTACAGAGGCGTCTGGGCATTGGAGGCCCTTCCTGCTGGAGTCTCTGCAGGGCTCTGATGGTGGGTGCCAGCCAGTCGACTTAATTGCTGTCCCTGATATTTGTGTTCTGCTGAGGGAACCCCTACCATTGCGGCGTGAGGCACTCATGGCGTGCGTGCCGCATCGAGGCATTTCCTCATGGGAGTGTGTCCCTGAAGGTGGCCTGCTGTGTCTGGCCTGGTCCTGTGTGCTCTGGTCCTTGTGAGTGTGGGGAAGCAGAGTGAGTTCTGTGTTGGAGTGTAGAGGAGCCTTGCACGCACCTGGAAGCCAGTCCTCAGGCAGCCAGCGTCCCCTCCTGCGTAGGCTGGGATGAGGCAGCCTTTCTGGCCATGCCGTCATGGGGATGGCTTCCCAAGGTGAGGGCAACAGCTTCTCAATTCTGACACAGCTGTTTTCCCTCAGCCCCCATCCTGAGGTGGATTTGGGGGCCTTGGGAGGCAGGGCTGTTTCCCTGTAGGCTTCCAGGAGGTGGGGTGAGGCAGTGGTGTGTCCCTGGGTGGGTGGGCTCTGAGCAACTGCTGCTGGGCAGCACAGAACCAGACATGGAGCACCTTGTCTCTCCAGGTGTCCCTGGCCAGTGTCCTTCCACCTGTCCACAAATATGGGGAACATCTTCGCCAACCTCTTCAAGGGCCTTTTTGGCAAAAAAGAAATGCGCATCCTCATGGTGGGCCTGGATGCTGCGGGGAAGACCACGATCCTGTACAAGCTTAAGCTGGGTGAGATCGTGACCACCATTCCCACCATAGGTGAGGTGGGGGCCAGTAGGGAGTGGGTTGGGCTGGACTGGGCCAAGGTACAAGGCCTCACCCTGCATCCCGCACCCAGGCTTCAACGTGGAAACCGTGGAGTATAAGAACATCAGCTTCACTGTGTGGGATGTGGGTGGCCAGGACAAGATCCGGCCCCTGTGGCGCCACTACTTCCAGAACACACAAGGTGAGTGGCTGGGGCCTGGTCCCATGGGCCCTCCTGCTTCTAGAGAGGGGGGCAGCCCATAGATGCAGCATCGATGCCCATAGATGTGGCAGGGGGCCTGTGTTCCCATGACCATTTGACACTGGCTGCCCCGCAGGCCTGATCTTCGTGGTGGACAGCAATGACAGAGAGCGCGTGAACGAGGCCCGTGAGGAGCTCATGAGAATGCTGGCCGAGGACGAGCTCCGGGATGCTGTCCTCCTGGTGTTCGCCAACAAGCAGGTAGGCACCCGGGCCAGCCTGGGTAATGTGAGGCGCCAGCATGGGTTCCTCCAGGGCGCCTGGTGGTAGGGGTTACTGGAGGCTGGTGGGGCCCCTTTCTGTGTCCTGGGGACAGCCCTTCCCACGAACCCTTCCTTCCCCCAGGACCTCCCCAACGCCATGAATGCAGCTGAGATCACAGACAAGCTGGGGCTGCACTCCCTACGCCACAGGAACTGGTACATTCAGGCCACCTGCGCCACCAGCGGTGACGGGCTCTATGAAGGACTGGACTGGCTGTCCAATCAGCTGCGGAACCAGAAGTGAATGCGACCCCCCTCCCTCTCACTCCTCTTGCCCTCTGCTTTACTCTCATGTGGCAAACGTGCGGCTCGTGGTGTGAGTGCCAGAAGCTGCCTCCGTGGTTTGGTCACCGTGTGCATCGCACCGTGCTGTAAATGTGGCAGACGCAGCCTGCGGCCAGGCTTTTTATTTAATGTAAATAGTTTTTGTTTCCAATGAGGCAGTTTCTGGTACTCCTATGCAATATTACTCAGCTTTTTTTATTGTAAAAAGAAAACTCACTGTTAAGTGCTGAGAGGGGATTTAGGCCCATGGGCACCTGGCCTCCAGGAGTCGCTGTGTTGGGAGAGCTGGGCATGCCCTTGGCTTTAGAGCTGTGTTGAAATCCATTTTGGTGGTTGGTTTTTAACCCAAACTCAGTGCATTTTTTAAAATAGTTAAGAATCCAAGTCAAGAACACTTGAACACACAGAAGGGAGACCCCGCCTAGCATAGATTTGCAGTTATGGCCTGGATGCCGGTCACCAGCCCAGCTGTTCCCTCAGGAACATGTGGTGGCGCAGCAGACCGCGATCAATTCTGCATGGTCATAGTAGAGATCCCCGCAACTCGCTTGTCCTTGGGTCACCCTGCATTCCATAGCCATGTGCTTGTCCCTGTGCTCCCACGGTTCGCAGGGGCCAGGCTGGGAGCCCATAGCCACCCCACTCTCCCGCAGGCCGCCCCACCCACCTTCAGGCAGCCTATGGGATCCCGCAGGGCCCCATCTGTCCCTCGGTGACCGTGTGGCCAGAGTGGGTCCGCCGTCCCCAACCCTCGTGCTCGCTCAGACACTTTGGCAGGATGTCTGGGGCCTCACCAGCAGGAGCGCGTGTAAGCCGGGCAGGCGGTCCACCTAGACCCACAGCCCCTTGGGAGCACCCCACCTCTGTGTGTGATGTAGCTTTCTCTCCCTCAGCCTGCAAGGGTCCGATTTGCCATTGAAAAAGACAACCTCTACTTTTTTCTTTTGTATTTTGATAAAACACTGAAGAAGCTGGAGCTGTTAAATTTATCTTGGGGAAACCTCAGAACTGGTCTATTTGGTGTCGTGGAACCTCTTACTGCTTTCAATACACGATTAGTAATCAACTGTTTTGTATACTTGTTTTCAGTTTTCATTTCGACAAACAAGCACTGTAATTATAGCTATTAGAATAAAATCTCTTAACTATTTCACCGGCTCTCCAGTGCTTCCACGTAGGCATACTGCCCCCAGGAGATGGTGGGTCAGCCAGCTTTAGGAAGTGCAGGTGACTGCCTAGGGCCACCACCTGAGTCCATACCCTCCCCATGTCCCCTCCTGAGTGTGTGGACACTTCTCTGTGTCTGTGTGAGAGGCTCTTCCAGCATGGTTGCCCACACTGACCTTGGTCTCTGCAGTCCTGTTGGGCCCAGCCAGTGAGAACTGGGCCACACAGGGCAGGGGTCAGCAGGCACCATGGAAGACCTCAGCCTCCATCCCCCCCTCCCTCGGCCTGCTGCTGAACCCGCTTTATATAACTGACTATGGGGCAGGGCTACTGCTAGCATACATAGTGCTTTGTGCCAACCGGGGAATGGTCCCGGAGTGGGCACAGCCCCCAACTCTCCTCAAGATGCCATGCAGCAGGGAGCTGCCAGTCTGGGGGTACCTGTGTGGGATGTGGCCATCAGCAGGTCTAAGGTCTGCCTTCTGTTGGGCAGAGTCCCGACGACCTTCATCCCCCTTGACAGCACCCAAGACAGCACAGTCTCCACTCCAGTAACCACGTGAGGGTGAGGGCAGAGGTCAAAGCCACCGGAGCCACACCTTGGCCAGGGCCCTGAGGAAGGTCTGCTTAACTTCCTTTGAAGTCAGAAACAGGCCAGGCAAGGGAGCTCATGCCTCTGATCCCAAAACTGCAATGCTGCAGTGAACTATGATGCAGCCCAGGTGCCATCTTTATGCCATGCAGTCTGGTGGCCACACACATCCTGAACAGCCCTGAACCTTCTTAGGGTCAGGCAGAGGGGACACCCAGCCCACTGGCCCAGGAAAAGCAGACCTGGGGGCTGGGGCAGCAGGCAGTTGGTGGAGCCCCCCAATCCCCACACCCAGTTGAGGCTGTGCCTCCACAGACTGCAGTCCTTGACCTCACCTGTCGCAGGGATAGGGCTCTCTGCCCCAGGTTCCCACACTGCCAGCTGAGCACCCGCTTCCATGGCCTCGGCCCTCCCTGGGTTTTGGTGGGGCTCTGGGCACACATGGGAGGACTACATTCCCCCAGGACATTAAGAATCAGATGGACGCCGTGGCTCACACCTGTAATCCCAGCATTTCGGGAGGCCAAGGTGGGTGGATCACCTGAGGTCAGGAGTTCGAGACCAGCCTGGCCAACACAGTGAAACCTCGTCTACTAAAAAATGCCAAAAATTAGCTGGGAATAGTGGCAGGCGCCTGTAATTCCAGCTACTCAGGAGGTTGACAGGAGAATCGCTTGAATCTGGGAGGCGGAGGTTGCAGTGAGCTGAGATAGTGCCATTATACTCCAGCCTGGGCAACAAAAGTGAAACTAAAAAAAAAAAAAAAAAAATCACCACGCCTCAGACTCGGAAGACAGACCCCAGCTCCAACCTCCCAGTGGGATCTCCTGACACTGACCTTCCAATTAGGATGATACACCTTCCTTTTAAAATATATTTATTGAAATATAAAGAGTCAATATAAGGAAAAATAGAAGTCACCATACTTGGCCACAGACCGCTCATAGGCCCATGGCTGCTGTCTACTGGCAGAGGGAGTCCAGCTTCTACTGGTACCTCTGGGCAGGTTCACCTTCGCAGGGCAAGCCAGGGACCATCCCCGCTATGTGAAACCTGGAGGTTTTCCAGAGCTAGCTGTCCAGCCTTTAGCCCCACAGGCTGGTGCCCAGAGCCACTTCCACAGGAGCAGCCCCGGGCTTCACCCACACACGAGGGGCTTCCAAGGCAGGAGGCAAGCAAGGCAAAGGGAGAGTTCAGGGTCCAGCCATCAGGCCTCAGAGCCTCTGTCATGCCACCTGCGAGACGGGCTTCTCCTGTCCCCACTGTGTCCCTGCTTCCTCCTCTTACAACAGGGGGAGTTGGAATAGGAGTTGTGGTGGTGCCTGGGCCTGGGGAGACCAAGGGCAGTCACTCAGAAGGAGTCAACCAGGCTCCCACCCACAAGAGGCAGACATGGACCAGGACATACCTCTCAGGAGATGTGGGAAAGGAGGCGGTCTCAGCTGGCTGCCTGTGCTCTTTGTCTTTCTTCTTCTTCTCTTTCTTGTGTTTCTTCTTTTTCTTTTTCTTCTTCTCCTTCTTGCTTTTCCTGTGGCTCTCAGAGCTACAAGGAGAATACAAGGCGTACCTCGGACTAGTCTTGCAGGCCAAGAGAGTGAACACAGGCCCCAACCAGGAGATGAAGCCACCACTCACAGGTGCGTCTTTAAATCAGTTAAATCAGACTACAAATTCCACTCCTCAGTAACGCAGTCACGTGGCCAGTGGCTGCCCTGGGTTAGAAACAGATGCGATATCCCTATCTCCACAGCACGGCCCTGTTACACCCCAGCTGTGCCCTTGACAGGTTGACACCTTCCTACTTGCACCCACCAGGCCACTCTTGGGGTCAGGCCCAGGCTCACCACCCAGGAGAAGCCCTGGAGGTGCCACCCACGGAAGGAAAAGGCCCCGCCCCAGGTCCTGAGCGCCCTCCCACGGCGCAGCCCGCGACCACTGCCAGTACTTAGGACCTCTCTTCAAGGGTGACCCGAGAAACTCCCCTAGAGAAAAACCTAGAAGTGGGACAGGAGGTAAAGTAGGGCAGGCCACCGGCTGGGCCGCTGCGCCAAGAGAAGCTGCTACCTGCCGGAGCGGGAGCCGGTCGGTCCTCCCGAGACCCCCTCCGGCGCGCAGCTCGCCCAGTAGGTGCAGCCTCACCTGCTTTCCGTCTGATCCTCCGCCCGCGGCTTCCTCCTGGCCGAGGTTGCCGAGGTCCCCGGCCCGCCGCTCTCTACGCGGTGATGCTGCGGAAGAATCGCGCTCTGGGGAGGAGTCTGCGGGCCGGCCCCACACCACGCCCCGCAGCGCCCCGGGGAGCTCCATTCAGTGCCCCCGCCCCGCCCCACCCCTGTTGGCCCCTGCTGCGGTCAGGCGGGGCGGGGGATTACCGTGAACACAGACAGCCCCAGTTTGGCGGCTTCCTTGTCCTCTCGGGACATCGCCACGCGGCCCACGGAGCCACTGCAGGAACACGGCGATGAAGACAGTCCGTCAAGGGCCCGCCTCACCCGAGCAATTCTGCCCTCCCCTGGAAACCTGCTCGCACCTGGCGCTCCCCAGCCCCAGCAGCCGGTCCACGCCCTTCTCCTCGGGGTCGCCTCCTTCCCGCTTGCAGACCTCCGCGAAGTCCTGCAGGTGCGGGAGCACAGGGAGCGTTCGGGACGGCCCCACACCCACGGCCCTCCACGTGCCCCCCACCCCAGGGAGTTACCTCCTTGCTCAGGCCCGTGGGCTGCTTCTTCACGTTCTTGTAGCCACTGCGAGAGGACCAGGGCAGCCGTCAGGACGGACGGACCTCCTCCCACCACTGGCCCTCACCACTCCAGCCTTAGTCCTGAGGGTCCCGCCCGCGCAAGTCCCCGCAGCCCCGCCCCCGCCCAGCCCGACCCCCTGGCCCCACCCTGCCCCGGCAGCGCAGTCCCAAGCACCGACCGCTGATGTCCGCGGACACTCACAGGGCGGCCAGCAGCGCCTCCCGCTCCGCCTCCCGCACTGCTGCCAGTTCCTCCTCTCGGCTCGGGCCCGCGCACGGCGCCCGGCCCTTGGCGTACCAGGTGAGGTCGCGGCCCTTCTGCCAGCGGCCTACGGGCGCCATCAGCGAGTTGCCTGCGGACGGAGGCGCCGTGAGCCCAGCGCCCGCCCGGGAGCCCGCCCGGAAGCCCGCCCGCTGCGCACACCGACCCAGGTAGTTCTCCCGCTGCTTGTCCGTCTTCACGTCCTCCCAGTTGAACTGGTCCTGCCCGCCGCGCACGCCTCCGCGACTGGAACCGAACATGGCGCCCGGGAGGCAGTTGCCTGGGGCCTGCGGCCCGCGACCCGCAACCCCGGACCCTCTGTACCCACTACCCTCGGACCCAGGCCCGACCCCGCCTTCGCGTCGCACGCCGTGACGTCACCCGGCGCCCACCCGGCCTCGCCGCGCGCGCCTGCGCAGCGCACTGCCCCGGCTCTGTGCTCCCGCGCATCAGCTCCAAGCAGGATTTGGGCGCCTGCGCACTGCGCCTACCCTGCCCAGCGCGGGAACGCCTTTGAACTGGACGTTTAAAAATGGTTACAATGGAGCTGGGCGCTGTATCTCTCGCAGCACTTTGGGAGGCCCAGGCAGGCGGATCGCTTGAAGTCGGGAATTCCAGACTAGCCTAGCCAACATGGTGAAACCCCGTCTCTACTAAAATACAAAAATTAGCTGGGTGTGGTGGTGCACACTTGTAATCCCAGCTACCCAGGAGGCTGAGGCAGGAGAATCACTTGAACCGGGAGGCGGGGTTGCAGTGAGCCGAGATCGCGCCACTGCACTCCAGCCTGGGCGACAGAGCGAGACTCTGTCTCAAAAAAAAAAAAGTTAAAATGGGCCGGGCGCGCGCGCGCCTGTAGTCCCAACGCTTTGAGGCTGAGGCGGGAGGATCTCTTGAGCCCAGGAGATCGCGCCACTGTACTCCAACCTGAGCGAGTGAGCGAGACCCTGTCTCATAAAAAAAGAAAACACACAGGATGCGCCTAGCTAACACCGCCAATTGGTCACTGCCAGCCGCGATTCCATATGGGGAGCTTAACAAGGTAATGCCCTAATGATTGTGGAATTTCTGAGTATTACCTAGTAAACTTCTGGATGAACCAGCAGCTATCCAGACACCCTCAGAGCACTGGTCCCATCCCTACCATGGTAAACTGAATGTGCACCCTAACTCCCACGTGAAATCCTCAACCCAAGGCATTGGTGCTTGGGAGGTGACTAGGTCATGAGGACAGAGCCTTCATAAAAGAGACCCCAGAGCTTTGTGCAGCTTTCCACTGTGTGAAGGCAGCGGGTAGTCTGTAGTCTGGAAGAGACCCCTTACCAGAACCTCAGCATGATGGGCACCCTGATTTTGGAGGTTGTGGCATCCCCCTGCTTCACCTTTCCACTTTCATTCCCAGTGCTGACCAAGAAACGAGTCCCTTGGCCGCTCTGTGACCTCGCCAACGGTATAATTTCCCCTGCAGACTTGAACCTGAGCCATAGCCATGAACGTTCCCAGGCACGGATGACAGCATCTAGGTTGTTGCTCAAAACACAGAAACTGGACCCAGCCTGAGCCAGATTCCTTAAACCCTCATATAAACTCCATTCGACAATCCCCTCCCCATGGACCTACCAAGAGAGAACATTCACTTCTCTCACCACCCGTTGCAAGAACTGCTGCAGCCCGCTTTGTACAAAAGCCCTGCTAATTAATGCTCTGGGCGCATTGTCCTGGCATGCTCAATCTTTCTGTAGAATCCTAACCAGCCCCATCTCAGGATGGTGTGGGGCAATCCCTTGTGGGAACTCTACTGCCACCACTTTTGGGGCAATTCCAGCCACAGGTTGAACTGCATGAAACACAGGTCTAGTGTCCAGAACTGTGGGAAATTTCTGTTTCTTAGTGACCCAGTCCATGGGTCAGGCTGTTAGAGCAGCCTGGCAGACAGCCCATCTGGCTCATCTATCTACTTAGCAAGTACCAGCTGCCATCTCCCTCATGAGGTGCTGCGTGAGCTTGCATCATGGAGCAGGTGCATGGCAAAGGCAGAGCAACAGGCCACAGCCAGGCACACAGAAGGTGACTGGCCCACTCCTGGGAAGGCTCCCTTGGGTGTAGGGCATCAACTCCTGGGTACAATTGTGGCTTGCCAGGCCAGGGTGGACTTGGGCCATATGGGCAGGGCCCGGCTGTGGAGTGTGACCACTGACTGGATATCAGGTGTGGTGGAGAGGGGATAGCAGGGCCAGGTGGACGTTGGGGAGGAGTCCAGGACAGCTCTGAGGCTCTGGTCTGGGCAACTGTGAGGATGAAGCAACCACCTGTCAACAAGAGGACCAGGTTTCTGGGGAAGACCTGGTCAGTTTTGAGCCCATTAGCCTGACAAGCTGTAGGCCACGGGAGGGGTCACCGTGGTAGAGGTTGCATGTCCTGTGCCTGCTGGGTGGAGGCCCAGCTGGGGGCACTGGTCACAGTGGTGTCCTCCGTGACAGCAGCAAAGCTGGACCCAGGAGGGTGGAGGTCAGGGAGTAGAGGGGCAGTGGAGTTCCCAGGGGAGCCCACTATAGAGGGAGGAGGCTGGGTACACTGGAGGAGGGGGCCAAGTGACTGCACAGTGTGGCCAGGCAGCTGGCTCTATATGCCACAGAGATTGAGCCACAGCTTCAGAGACGGGGGCTCCAGGGAGGCTGCTCAGGAAGTAACCCTGCAAGGCAGAGTCCCAGGCGGCCGCACAGCCCATCCATGTGAGGTCAGATACTGTTGGGTCGCAGGGACAGGGGCAGGGACAGGGGACGTCCCTTGCAGGCTCTTCTCAGCAAAGCTGAAGGCCGGCAGGATGAGCAGAAGGTCAGGAACAAACTTAAGGGACAGGGGAAGGGCCTGCGAGGTGGGGACACTGCCCAGGCTCCTCAGTTATAAGCACTGTCATCACAGGGGCACAACAGCACACTCCCACCTGCCTGGCAATCCCAGAATACCACTGCAAGAAGTCTTTGTTGGGCACTCCGGGTGTCAGTGAGACAGCCTGCCAGCTGGGACCCAGTAACACCCCAGGACAGGGACAGGAAGCAGTCCGGGCCCTGAGCTGTCCAAAACCTGGGCTGATGTGTGTGTGTGTGAAGGTGCCTGCACATCAGCTGGAGCTGGTCCTAAGTGAAATCAGCCTCTGGACAGATGGAGCAGGGTCTGTGGATCTCCCTGGGCTGTGCTTTTCAGACCCCATTAGCAGTCAAGGACAACCAGGGCTGGCTGCTCTTCTGGGGACCCTCCCAGGGCAGGACCTTCCCTGGGGCAGCCTGGGAATGCAGGGCCAGGGCAGGGAGCTGCAGGCTGTGGTCCAGATGGTCCTAGGGCTGCCCCACCAAGGTTGATGCCTGAGTCCCAGAACACCCAGGCCCTCCTAGGAACCAACCTGAGGGCCACTGTGCTGTCAGGAGGGCAGTTGCCTCTGAGGCTGGGAAGGCACAGCTTAGAGCTTGGAGGTATTGGGTACTGCCCACACAGTTGTCCGTGTGCACCACAGCCCCAGAGCGGTGTCCAAAACCCACAGGTTTGATCTAAACCAACCCTCACCCTGCTAGTCCACTAAGCCCTCTCCATGCTTGAGCTGGTGCCTTTCAGGGGACGAGCTGCCAGTCTGGGGCTTACACCTAGTGTGGGGACAGACACAGACTCCAGGTGGCAGCTTCGAGAATATGTGATTTAAGAACAGCCCTCCCATCTTATCAACATCCCGGGGTGGCTGGAGCCACGGTCACTTCTTGGTCCTGTTCCAGAACTGTTGGTAGTGCTCCACATGAAAGTCATCACTGAGCTCTTGCTCGTACTCCTTCCTCGGCTGGAGCTGAGCCTCACGCTTCCGCAGCCTGGCCCGGCGTTCCTCAGGAGACAAGGTGTCCAGATCTATGGGCATCTGCAGGGGACAGACCAAGTTTTGTCCATGTGGATCGAGGGACCTTGAGAACTACTGAGGGGACAGCCCAGGGCCTTCCTGTCAACTTGTGTCTTCCATCCTATACTAGCTTAATTTTCAAACATTCTTATTGGTCTCTCCCTTCAAAGCTTTCAGTCTTTAAAATAAATTGTTCTGTGTTTTCCTCAGATTTGATGTTTTTAAAAACACACAAGGCCAGGCATGGTGGCTCACTCATGCCTGTAATCCCAGTGCTTTGGGAGGCTGAGGTGAGAGGATCGCTTGAGCCCAGGAGTTCAAGACTAGCCTGGGCAACACAAAGACACCCCATCTCTACAAAAAATATTTCAAAAAGGTAGCGAGGCATGGTGGTGTGCACCTGCAGTCCCAGCTACTCGGGAGGCTGAGGTAGGAAGACCATATGAGTCCGGAGGTTCAGGAATGCAGTGAGCTGAGATCGTGCCTCTGCACTCCAGCCTGGTTGACAGAGCAAGACCCTGTCTCAAAAAATAAATTTTAAAAATAAAAACACACTACTGGTTAGTCCTATCTAATTTTGGCGCTTAAGAGTCAGTTTTGGATCTAAGCCTTCCTCCAATCCTCCAACAACCACCTACTCCCCTGACTCCTGTCATGTGGTACAGTGATCACAGCCACATGTCCATCCTAAGGCGACTGGCCACCAGCACCCCCACCACAGCCTGAACCCAAGCCCAGCACCTGGAAGCACCTGGAGAGGGAAGCTTACCGCCAGCATGCGCCGTGGCTCCCTGTAGCGGATGTGGATGGTGGAGCCATCCTGCTTCACCAGCAGTACAGGGTAGAGTCGTGCATAAGCTTGGCGGTGCACACGACTGAGTGAGGCCCTGCTGCTGTCGGCCTGCCAGGAGGATGTGTGCAGGTGGCGGAGTGCAGGTTCGGTGGCCTTCACGGTCCTCTGCCTCAGCAGGCTGCAGATAAACATGCAAGCACTGGTCCAGCATGACTGAGGCTGGCCGTGATGGGGCACTGACAGGCAACAGGAGACACTACCAGAGCTGGTGACCCATGCTAGGAGCAGGATGAGCCTCAGGGCTTCCTGAGGAGCCGCAGGCGGTGGTCAGAGCCGCTCTGGCCCCCTAGCCAGGAAGAGGCTGCCAGGCTGAGCAAGGGCACAACGCTTCCAGCACAGGGGACAGTGGACAATAGCTGGGACTAGGGAGGATTAGAATGGCCATTTCCTGCTGAAGAGAGGGGTTCCCTGGGGTGGCCCCTGGCAGTAATACCCAGGGACCTAAAAGTCCATGCTTACCCAAGCAGGCTGCCCACAGCCGCCATTCCTCCTTAGAGTCCCGTGGCACGTGGTGGTGGTAAGTACAGGCCCTGGCGTGCAACCTGCTAGGTAGAGAATGAAGACATGTTTTTTAAAAGGAAGGTTCTTCCACCTAATGGGTTCTCATCAAATCCCAGCCCAGGATGCTTCCAAGACACATGTAATCACCACGCCACTCACCAACCTCTCCCAGCAACCCTTGGACTTCTCAGAACCGCCTGTAGAGGTTTTTCCAAAAGCAGAAGATGGTCACTACTCCCAAAAATTCTGAGTAAGTCTGCGGCAGGGCACAGGCTGTCTGCTCTGGCCGTTACCGAGTCTGGGAAACCTCTCTAAATGGACTGCAGCCTCAAAAGTGGAGCTGAGATCATGCCTTGCTTTCTAAGGTCATTGCTAGTTTTAATAAAAACCCAGTCAGGTGAGGATTGTCATGCTTGCTTAAAGGAGAGTGGAGGCCCAGGGCTGCTTTGCTGTGACCTGGATTCCCATGGGAGTCTGTGCTGAGGTATCCGAGGTAAAAGCCCAGTTTCCAATACTCAGATTCCAGGAGACGAGGCTGCACGGCGGCCGAGCGCCCAGCTTCCTCTGGCGTACCCCTCTCACCAAGGAAGGGACCTGAAGACAGGTCCGGCTGCCTCTAAAATGGAAATCCTGCTCCGTGTCCTATGCCGACATCCCTCTCCCTCGGCCTCACGAGCACAGGAGCCTGGGGCTGTCCAGGAGGGTCTTCAGGGGAAGTTACCTCTTCCTTCCTGCTAGACCGCATGGGGACAAGGGCCCAGTACAGGTGCAGCCCCCAGTCCCCTTCCCTGCTTCCCTCTCTCTCTCCCTCCCTCCCGACTCCACAGGGAGAGTACAGCGCTCCCCGCCTCTACTCCCGGCCCACACGAGGCGCCAACCTGCAGCCGCCACAGTCGCTGCGGAGGGGCCTGAGGACAGGCGGTCCTGACTCCCACTGCCCGGTGGAAACTAAGACCAGGGACGAGGCCACGCAGGAGGTCACGGCACACTCACTGCGTTGGGTGCTGCAGCGCCGCAGCCCACAACGTCACTGGCAGGCGCTGCGTCGCGCAGTAGGACGTATTCCATGGCCGGGCGAGGCAAGAGTGGGCGGTGAGACAGGAAGATATACCCCCCGTTGGGCGGGGCCGGCGCGGTGTGATGTAGTCTCGTGGGCGGGGCGAAGCCTAGGTAGGCGGGGCCTGCGGGGCGCTGTGGCAGTACGAGGAGCCAGGCGGGGTCGGCCAGGTGACCTCCGTTCTTACGAGAGGACCAGGGCAGGCCAGCGGGGTCGAGGGGGACCCGCGGGTCTGAGGGAGGACCCGGGGTGGGGAGCTGAAGGAGGATCCGCAGGGCTGAGGGAGGATCCAGGAGAGTTGAGAGAGGTCCCGGAGGTCTGAGGGAGGACCCAGGAGGGGTCCTGAGGGAGGACGCAGGGGAACTGAGGGGGGATCCGCGGGCCTGAAGGGGCACCAGCTGGGCTGAGGGAGGACCCAGGTGGGGCTGCGGGAGGATCCCGGTGGGGCCTGAGGGAGGGAGGATCCGCGGGGCTGAGTGGGCACCAGCTGGCCTGAGGAAGGATCCAGGGGGAGCTGCGGAAGGATCTGCGGGGCTGAGAAAGGCTCTAGAAAGGGTGAGAGAGGTCCCAAGAGGCTGAGGGGGGGATCCGCAGAACTGAGGGAGGTCCCAGGAGGCAGTGAGGGAGGATCCTTGGGCGCTGAGGTGGGAATCAAGGGAGGCTGAGGGAGGATCTGTGGGGATGAGGAAAGTTCAAGGTGGGGCTGAAGAGGGACGCAGCCGGCTGAGGGGGACCTGAGAGGCTGAAGGAGGATCTGAAAGGCTGATACAGCAGAGCTGAGGGGGGATCCGCGGGGTTGGCGGGGGCTGAGGAATGACCCTGTAGTTCAAAATGGAGTAATTTATGTCACAACGTAACCAAAATGGAGTGGGGAGGGCCCTAAGGAAGCAGCTGTCACGCATTTCTGAAATGCCAGTGAGGCTTGCTGTTACCTTGTAAGCAGAGTTTATTCCGGGCATTTCCACTGGCCTGCAGTATTCCAGATGAGATGTTTGGACCAGGGCAGGCAGATAGCATCGCTTATCTGCCCAAGCGAAGCAGGGTCACTTTGTGCAGTGAGTTCATGAGACCAGGGCCTTGTTTTGTGAAAGTTACAAATAAGGAATGAAATCACGTTGTCAGGCCCAGACAGACAGGGCTGGGAAGGACAGGAGGCTCAGGCTTAGTGTGTGAGATAAGAACTATTGCAAGGACTTTCGAAAAACCCCGCAAGAAACCCTTTTGTGTCATTCGCGGGTCTCCTACTTTGATAAAATTTAGACGATCTTTGTGACTACAGTAATTCAGATAAGATGCTCGGAAGAAACATTTGCCCAGTAATGGCAGCTCCACCAATGAACTGAGGACAACTTTGAGCTTTGGCGTTGGGCCTCTGGAACCAATGAATTCTTTCTAAGCAGCTTCTGTCAACCTCTCCCATTTCGCTGATAAAAAGTTCCCTCTACCCTTCCCTCACCAGGAGTGCTGATGGCTTGCTGTTGTTGACAAAAAGAGTCAAACTGTAAAATATTTCAAGAGATTTATTCTGAGCCAAATATGAGTAACCATGGCCTGTGACACAGCCCTCAGGACAGAGGTCCTGATAACATGTTCCCAAGATGGTTAGGGTGCAGCTTGGTTTTATATGTTTTAGGGAGGCATGAGACATCAATCAAATACATTTAAAACCTATATTGGTTTGGTTCAGAAAGGCATGACAACTCAATGCGGGGGTCGAGGATGGTGGCTTCCAGCTTATAGGTGGACTTAAAAATTTTGTTTGACAATTGGTTGAATTTACCTAAAGACCAGGGATAACAGAAAGGAATGTCTGGGTTAAGATAAAAGACTGTGGGCTGGGTACAGTGGCTCACGTCGGTAATCCCAGCACCTTGGGAACCTGAGGCAGGCAGATCACGAGGTCAGGAGTTTGAGACCAGCCTGACCAACATGATGAAACCTCCTCTCCACTAAAAATACAAAAATTAGCCGGGCGTGGTGGTGTGTGCCTATAATCCCAGTTACTCAGGAAGCTGAGGCAGGAGAATCACTTGAACCTGGGAGGCAGAGGTTGCAGTGAGCCGAGATTGCACCACTGCACTCCAGCCTAGGTGACAGAGTGAGACTCCATCTCAAAAAAAAAAGGAAAGAAAACAAACAAACAAAAAAAATATATATATATATATGATTGTGGAGACCAAATTTATTTGCAGAGGAAGCTTTCAGCTATTAAGCTTCAGAGAGAATAGGTTGTAAAGTGTTTGCCAGACTTAAAGTCTATGTTGATGTTAATGCCAGAGAGGTATAATGAGGCATGTCTGACCCCCACTTCTTATCATGGCCTGAACCAGTCTTTCAGGTTAAATTTTAAGAGTTCCAGGCCAGGCACGGTGGCTGACACCTGTAATCTCAACACTTTGGGAGGCAGAGGTGGGTGAATCACTTGAGGTCAGGAGTTCAAGAGCAGCCTGGACAACATGGTGAAACCCAGTATCTACTAAAAAATATACAAAAATTAGCCAGGCATGGTGGTGCACGCCTGTAATCTCAGCTACTTGGGAGGCTGATGCAGGAGAATCACTTGAACCGAGGAGGCAGAGGTTGCAGTGAGCAGAGATCACACCACTGCATTCCAGCCTGGGTGACAGAGCAAGACTCTGTCAAAAAAAAAAAAAAAAATTAAGAGTTCCCTGGCCAAGGAGGAAGTCTATTTAGATGGCTGGGGAACCTTCTAAGTTTTTTTTTTTTATTTTTGGTTTACACTTGATACAAGAAAAACTTCAGCTGAATTACATTTAAAGTTTAATTGAGCAATGAATGATTCACTAATCGCGCAGCCCCCAGAATCACAGCAGATTCACAGAGACTCCAGCACAGCCACGAGGTGGAAGATGACAAAAAAAAAGGTAAATGATGTACAGAAATTGGAAGTGAAGTACAAAACAGCTGGATTGTTTTCAGGTTGGTGTTTGCCTTATTTGAACACAGTCTGAACACTCAGCAGTATATGAATGATTGAAGTACAGCCTCTGGGATTGGCCAGGAGGCAGCTATTACAGTTGCATGCCCCTGTTAGGTTTTCAATCTATCTACCTTAAGCTAGGTTGCCGTTCATCCGCAAGAACTCAAATATAGAAGTATGATGTCCTTCTCAGGCCATATTTAGTTCGCTTCAACAACTCCCCTCTTTTGGTCATTTTCTCAATTTTGAGAGATTGACCAAAACTTTAGTTGTTGTCACTGTCACCATTGTAGATATACTTATTTGCTCCTGAAACCCACTGGAAACAGTAAAACAATGAGTTTTCCAAAGGTAGGAACAAAGACTGAGTAGAGGGTATGTCTTTATGCTGGAACATTCTGTTTACAGGAGAAAAAACCTGGTCTGTTCTAGGATTTATGTGTATTCTTAGTTTGATTATGTCACATTTAGCATGAGTGACTCCATTTTAGTTTGGTTTGGCCTGTTGGGACCTAGTACATGAGCTTAGTCCAAAACAATGGCCTCCCATAATTGTATTTTTTTTTTTAATTCCCCCTTTTTGGTCAGGTTCTCACTTAGGTGAGACTGTGACCAAAATTTGGGGCCTTAGCACCACTCTATTACCATCATTTTGGGTTTCTGGTGTCAGTACATCATTCATAGGTTATGGTATCCTCATGGTCACATATTTCTTTCAGCTCTTTCATTCTAGTTGAAGAGAGACCATTTGAGATTCTAGAGATGGC
Source organism: Trachypithecus francoisi (assembly GCF_009764315.1). Lineage (NCBI taxonomy): Eukaryota > Metazoa > Chordata > Mammalia > Primates > Cercopithecidae > Trachypithecus > Trachypithecus francoisi. The sequence goes on from NW_022681470.1 coordinate 85,825,551, forward strand.
TACATGCAGACATTTAAAACCTTAGAGAGAATACAGTGCACCAGGGAGACTATTATTATGCCTATTGGGAGGATAATACCAAGAGTTTGGAGTATGCTTCTTATCCAGGGTCCCCATAAACCAAACCACCTAAAATTAAATAGATTAAAGAATGAGTGAGATAAAGGGTCTACTTGCTTGACTAAATGATCTTTTCATTAATCCTCTACAACTGAATTTTTATAATCTACATTTAATGTATTCCTCCATAGGCCACAAGTGCCAGCAGCTGCACAGGTACTTTTCTGTTTAGCTAATTCTATTATTTAGCATAACTTTCACAAGAGAATTTAAAGTCTGTTGTGTAATGATAGCCTTTACAGTAGAATCTGCTAGAGAGCCTATTATGAGGAATACATTTTTAATTATTGCCTATTTTATTCTAAACCGAGGAAAAAGGACCTAACAAAGGACGTCCTTTTAGAAAAGTGAAGGCCCCCTGGCAATGTTCTCTAAAGAGACTCTGTTAAAACCCATCATGTGGGTTAAGAGGAGTTTTTACTGATTGTGAGGAAATGTATGTACAATTAAAGTTTTTCACCTACATTGGGCCTTCATCTTGTCTTTATCAAAGTATAAGGTTATTCATGTATAAGGCTAGCTGCAAAATCCTTCACAAATAAAAGTATACCCTATAACTGAACATAATAGAACCCATTTTCTATTGTTCATAGAGGCATAAACAAGGACAAAATATTCAAAGATAAGAGTCTCATGATAGAAGTCTTGATCTGTGATCTTGGGAAAAACTGGTCACGTCAAGGATGCCATCTTCTTCTGGGAAGAAACTTTCTGGGTTAGTTTTACCTTAAGGATTCCAAAAGGTGTACAGTTCCAAGAGTGGAGAGGGACCCCTCTCAGTTGTTTATGAACCCAAGGTTCAAGGTTCCAAAGTTTTTTTGCAGTATAGAAGGACAGTCTTTCTCTGATGTTCTCAGAGGATTCAGTCTTCAGGTTCTAGATTGTGAAGGGGTTGATTGTCCTCAGTGAATCATAAAAGGTTTTCTTTATCTGGTGAAAATATACTCTGGCATAGTAATTAGCTGTTATAACAAAAACATGCATTGAAAATGACAGTGCAATGAAATTTATTTATACATGTTTAAATGACCCATTGGCTTCAGGTAGCCAAATGTACCTGAAGGTTTGATTACCTTCCCAGGAATATGGAACCAACCATTGGTTTTATTTTTTATTTTTATTTATTTATTTATTTTTGAGATAGAGTCTTGCTCTGTCGCCCAGGCTGGAGTGCAGGGGCCTGATTTCGGCTCACTGCAACCTCGGTCTCCTGGGTTCAAGCGATTCTCCTGCCTCAGCCTCCTGAGTAGCTGGTACTACAGGCACCGGCCACCACACCCAGCTAATTTTTACATTTTTAGTAGAGACAGGGTTTCACCATATTGCCCAGGCTGGTCTTGAACTCCTGACTTTGTGATCCTCACATCGGCCTCCCGAAGTGCTGGGATTACAGGCGTGAGCCACCGTGCCCGGCTGCTTTTTTTTTTTTTTTAACAAGAATCATCTGCTTATTTATTTTACAGAGTAATTATTTAAATTGAGTACATTTGGGCACAGTAGATATTGGACATGAAAAGTATTTGCATCAGAATGGGCATCAGAAAAATAGCAACTCATCTTACACATGATGACTAGAAAATATTATTCCGATCATTTAAGTGTTACAGATCCTGAGAATGTTATACACTGAACAAATTAGGTACTACCTTAAAATTAAATCTTGCTTGGAAATAATCCTTTAAAAAATGATCTGAGGTACAAATCATCTATGTATTAAACGTGAGTCTTTGACATTATACAAAGAGTTTAAACAAATATATCAATTACAGGTTAGTGACTCTTAAAATACCTACCAGTCAGGTTCAAGGACACACTGTTCCACAATTTCCCATAAGCTGAGGTTTTCCATTGCAGCCTCTACTTGCTCTTTGTTGTTTATCTGTGTGCTGATGTCTTCTTCTGTTGAGTGGGTTCCTTCAGAAATGTAGATTTCCAACTTATGTTTAAATGGTAAACACCGCTGAAGTTTTATTCTCAAGCACAGCCCCATAAGAATCGCCAAATATCAATGAGGTACTCTGATGTAAACTTGGTAATAACCAGATAGTCTTCTTCATTTATCTCCTTAACTTCCATATAACTTTCCTTTACCAATTCCAGTTCTTCTAATGTATTGAGCTTTTCTAGGTCCCAGATAGTTTGAATCAAATCATAAACCTCTAGCACTTTCTCTTCCATGATCCCAGGCTGCCCAGCAGCTCCCCACTCAAAAAGGCCTGAGAGCCACAGGACTCTGCTCAGTGTCCAAGAGAGCAGCCTCAGCTCTGCTGTCCCTGGCAACTGTGGAAGCACTGGTTTTAAACAGTTTTTGCACTTACAAATTAACCACATCAGTATATTCAATTTGGATCATTTTATCTTTTCCATGATGAGTCATAAAATCCAGAGCCTTTAATAACAAAAGCCTTAGAGTCTCAAGAGGGACAAGGTGGCCATCCTGGTTTTCCATGAGTCCATGCTTAACATTGGACTTACGTCCTCTTGAATACCAGTTTTTTCTCCAATTTAGGTACACAGCGCTGATAACTAATGGGTTATCATAGGTAATTTGACTCAGACCTTGAAGTTCAAATTGTATATCTAAACAATTTTAGTATTGGCTGGTTTAACATGAAAATCTGGCAAAGTATTTTCTTGGAATTTAAGTAATTTTTTCTTTTTTCTTTTTTTTTTTTTTTGATACAGAGTCTCACTCTGTTGTCCAGGCTGGAGTGCAGTGGCATGATCTTGGCACACTGCAGCCTCTACCTCCCAGGTTCAAGTGATCCTCCTGCCTCAGCCTCCCAAGTAGTTGAGATTACAGACTTGCACTGCATACCCAGCTAATTTTTGTATTTTTAGTAGATACAGGGTTTTGCCATGTTGGCCAGGCTGGTCTCGAACTCCTGACCCTGTCAGGTGATCTGCCCACGTTGGCCTCCCAAAGTGCTGGGATAACAAGTGTGAGTCACTGTGCCTGGCCTGTATTTAGTTAATTTTTTCTGTTCCACTCGGGTTAGCAGTTTTATATAAGGGAATCTGGTTATTTCTGTCATGTATAATAACATAATAACCATAATTATGATTGACAGTATATACTCAGACATATTAGAATTTTAGAAATCCTATAAAAATTTTTTTTTTTTTGAGATGAAGTCTTGCTCTGTAGCCCAGGCTGGAGTGCAGTGGCACCATCTCGGCTCACTGCAAGCTCCGCCTCCTGGGTTCACGCCATTCTCCTGCCTCAGCCTCCCTGAGTAGCTGGGACTACGGCCACCCGCCACCACGCCTGGCTTATTTTTTGTATTTTTAGTAGAGATGGGGTTTCAACATGTTAGCTAGGATGGTCTCGATCTTCTGACTTCGTGATCCACCCGCCTTGGCCTCCCAAAGTGCTGGGATTACAGGCATGAGCCACTGTGCCTGGCCTACAATTTTGGAACATATATTGTTGTCCACTAAAATATAAACTGATGATTAAACATTATTTTTATTTTGACAATGCTTCCATGTAACTTAACATGTTAAATAATTCTGTTTACCTCTCTTTTGGATGCTTTAGGGGCCCTCTGTAGCATTCCAAAGTTACAGGTCAGAAAAGACCATTTTGGGGCCAGGCACGGTAGCTCATGCCTGTAATCCCAGCATTTTGGGAAGCTGAGGTGGGTGAATCACCTGACGCCAGGAGTTTGAGACTAGCCTGGCCAACATGGTGAAACCCCCTCTCTACTAAAAACACAAAAAATTAGCTGGGCATGGTGGCAGGTGCCTGTAATTCCAGCTACTCAGGAGGCTGAGGCAGGAGAATTGCATGAACCCAGGAGAAGGGGGTTGCAGTGAGCCAAGATTGCACCATTGCACTCCAGCCTAGGCAACAAGAATGAAGCTCCAGTCAAAAAAAAAAAAAAAAGAAGAAGAAGAAAGACCATCTTGGGCTGGATGTGGTGGCTCACACCTGTAGTCCTAGTAATCCTAGCACTTTGGGAAGCTGAGGCAGGCAGATCACTGGAGGTCAGAAATTTGAGACCACCCTGGCCAACATAGTGAAACCCCATCTTTACTAAAAATACTAAATTTAGCAAAGCATAGTGGTGCACACCTATAGTCCCAGCTACTTGGGAGGCTGAGGCAGGAGAATTGCTTCAACCCAGGAGGTGGAGGTTGCAGTGAGCCAAAATCATGCCACTGCACTCCAGCCTGGGTAACAGGGCAAGACTCCATCTCAAAAAAAAAAAAAAAAAAAAAAGAGAAAAGACCATTTTGAAGATGATATTTGATTTTGGGAAGACTATTAAATATGTTAAAGGTTTAAGGCTGGGCATGGTGGCTCATGCCTGTAATCCCAGCACTTTGGGAGGCCAAGGCAGGTGGTTCACCTGAGATTGGGAGTTCCAGATCAGCCTGACCAACATGGAGAAACCCCATCTCTACTAAAAATACAAAATTAGCCAGGCGTGGTGGTGCATGCCTGTAATCCTAGCTACTCGGGAGGCTGAGGCAGGAGAATAGCTTGAACCCAGGAGGTGGAGGTTGCAGTGAGCTGAGATCATGCCATTGCACTCCTGCCTGGGCAACAAGAGCACAACTCCATCTCAAAAAACAAAAAATGTTAAAGGTTTAAAATATTTGATATTATGAACTAGAATTCCAGTTTACCATAAGTCATTCATTTGGCCAAAATCATGACTCAAAAATTTTTCAAAAGGCAAAAACCTTTACTCATTAATAGAAGACTTACCTTTCCAAATAATCTGTCTTGTGTATTCCCTCCCACCTTATTTTTTTTGTTTTTTGGTTTTTTTTGGTAGTGTATTTAAAAGGCAAACAAAATTTTTCATTATCTTTCAATATTACATGAAAATTTTGTTCAAGAGAGAAAGCCACATTTCACCCTTGCGTTAGTGGACTATTAATGTCAACTACAGTTTTCAATATAACCTCACAGACAAACATATCCAGTCTTAATCAGTTTGACCATAAGGTGAGATTTTCATAAACCTTTTATAATCCTTTACAAATTTTTGTCAAAGAGCAGATTAGTGCTTTAAGAAAACCCTGTTGTGCTTTTATTTAGATGCTCATTTTAGGGAAAAAAAAAAACAATTAATAGCCCTTTAAATTTAGTCAATATTTTCACACATAGAATTTCTTTTACAAGGTTAATTTTTACAAACCTTCCACAATTTCTTTAAACCTTTAGTTTAATTTAATTTAAAACAATCCTTTAACCCTCTAAATTAGGCAGAAATTTATATTCCTATGCCCTCTTATAATCTCTTAACCAAAAACACTTAAAACCTATTTTTTTCAGTAGTTTCAATTACATGTTATAATGGTAATTCTTAGCAACTTTCACTTTTGGTGCATAAATTTTCTTTTAGGAATCATTTCACAACTTACACAGAGCATCTACGACATGCTTGGACTTCCTGGCTTGTCTTTTTTTTTTTTTTTTGAGACGGAGTCTTGCTCTGTCGCCCAGGCTGGAGTGTGGTGGCCGGATCTCAGCTCACTGCAAGCTCCGCCTCCCGGATTTATGCCATTCTCCTGCCTCAGCCTCCGGAGTAGCTGGGACTACAGGCGCCCGCCACCTCGCCCGGCTAGTTTTTTGTATTTTTAGTAGAGACGGGGTTTCACCGTGTTAGCCAGGATAGTCTCAATCTCCTGACCTCGTGATCCGCCCGTCTCGGCCTCCCAAAGTGCTGGGATTACAGGCTTGAGCCACCGCACCCGGCCCCTGGCTTGTCTTAAACATCCCTCTTTTAAACAACCAGTCGTTTTACTTTAGGACAAGAATTTAGCTTACAAGACACTTTCTTATATAAAGTCTCTTTTCTTTGTAAACTTCTTTTCATAGCTAGGGGGCATAGCTAATTCCACATATTCCCAGGCCTTATTTAGAATTTAATGTCTCCAAAATTAGTTGAACAATTTTCAAAAGTCAAAGCAGTTTATGACCTTAAAGTATGAAGAAAACCTAATATCTGACCTGCATAATTTAGACTAAACACTAAATAAATAAATTTTAGGCTAAAATGTCTTTATTTTTTCAATAATTTTTAAAGCTGTTTTTATTTTCCAAAGATTACTAAAGTTACCTGAATTAAAAGGCATTACAGTTTTTATTTTTCTTTTAAAATTTTTGATTTAAGTGCCTATTTTTGTTCAAATCAGAGCTCTTTTATATAAACATTACATACACAACAACACATATATAATTACACAGATAGAGAAAGATTACTACAGTAGTTGTAAGTTTTTTGTTGTTTTTGTGTTTTTGCCAGTTTTTAACTTTCTTAATTGGATTATTTGCTTTAGGGTGGAGTCCTTGGAAGAACAGGGCCAGGAGAGGGTCTCTGGTGCCTCCTGTTTTCCCCAAGGAGCCCCAGGCTGTTAGAGCTTGAATATCTGCTTTTAATTAAGCTGACTTTTAACCATAGAACTCTTTAATAAAGTCCTTCTAAAATTTCTTATTATCTGACTTTAGCCAGGCCAAATGGCTGATATTTCTGGCTTTTAAACTTTACCGAAAGTAACCTCATAGGTGCTCTGAGAAGGGAAAATTCAAGACAGTTTGTGGAGGGGAAGAGAATTTAAAAATGGCAAAGGTCACCCAAATATTAATGAGAAAGGCTCATCCCCTAATCTAGGGATTGAACCCTGAACCTGGCCCACCATTGTGAAAAGAGAAAGCATGGTCACATAATTACAAGGCCAAGCTCCCAAGGACATAACTGACCAATTTGCTGAGCCATCTTGAAAAGTGGGCTTACAGGCGTCTATCCTAAGATACCCCTCTTCATGACAGAACAATACAGAAAAGCACACAAAGCACACCAGATTTGCTACAGTTTAAGACTAGCCTCACAAATCCTTTCTTCCATTAATCACAATTTACAGAGGAGATAAACAGTGATTTTTACCATTCATTCAATGAGTTTGCACAGAGAGAGAGGGAGGGAGGGATGGGAAGGGAGAGAGGAGAGAGAGAGAGAGGAGAGAGAGAGAGAGAGAGAGAGAGAGAGAGAGAGAGAGAGAGAGAGAGAGAGAGAGAGAGACCGAGAGACCAGAAGTCTGACTGGGAAGAAATTCTTACCCTTTTGCTAGCATGACAGACTTCTGGGTTCTCTTTCCCTGAGTGGCCCTAATGACCCAGCTGGCTGCACCATAGCCCTGGGGACCAAGACACAACACAAAGGAAAATTTTCTGTTTTCATTCTGGCCAGAGCAAAATATGTGTGATAAAACACAGACATTAGCCACTTTGCTTAGCAGCCAATATCAAACTGGTAAGTCTTAAATTTGTCCCCAGATGGGCCCCATCACCTTTAATCCAACCTCCAACTAGGAGTTTCAACATATGGTCTCCGGGCCAGATGGTTGCCCTGAGTAACAGAAAAGATAGGAAAGGAAAGGTAGAGAAAGAAAAGTACTACTTGTGGCAGGATGGGGAAGGTAAGGAGCTCAGGGAGGCCAGAGAAAGACTGACTCATTGCAGCAATGCTGCAAAGTTCACAGTGGACACAAGTGGGTCCTGCAGGTACCTTGCATATTCACTCAACACTCCTGGGGGTTGCTAGAGGCCCTACCTCGAATCCCACTTCTGACACCACCTGATAAAAGAGAAGTTTCAGCCAAATTAAATTTAAAGGAGTTTAACTGAGCAATGAATGATTTGTGAATTGGGCAGCCCCCAGAATCACAGCAGATTCACAGAGACTCCAGTGCAGTCACATGGTGGAAGAAGATCTATAGACAAAAAAAGGGAAATGATGTACAGAAATCGAAAGTGAGGTACAGAACAGTTGGATTGGTTACGGGTTAGTATTTGCCTTATTTGAACACAGTTTGAACACACAGCAGGGTATGAATGGTTGAAGTATGGCAACTGGGATTGGCCCAGACTTAGTTATTGTTACAGGTGCATATTCCTAAGTTTTCAGTGCTGTCTACCTATTAAACTAGGTTACAGTTCATCCACAAAAACTCAAATATAGAAGTATGGAGCCCTCAGGCCATATATAGTTCACTTTAACACACTCTTCTGTGCATTCTGAATTATAATCCTCATTTCTCATTCCTGAGTAAACTCAACATATTTAGAGATAATTTTCTCTACTTTTTTTCTTAGATTGATAGTTTCAAAGCAGTTTGCAGGGATTTCTGTTTGTCTTTAAAACTCCCTTTTTTCCCGATTTTCCTCAGGTGGGCCTATGACTTTCATAGCATGCTGAGTGGATTAAAACAAACACAGTCTTTCACATTATACTCTTAGAACACACTTTTAAAGAAATTTTTTAATCATTGGCTATCACAACGTGCTTCTGACACCAGATGGGTATTTCTCCCCACACACTAAGCAAGCAATCCGTTCTTCAGCGGATAGCAGCTGGGTTTCCTTTGTTCAGCTCGACTCTATTTGAATGCCAATCTCGAGCCCCAGGTTACTTTACCTGTATTCTGGCCTACCAACAATCAAGTATGGATCCTAGGACCCCCTTTGGATTCAATTAATTTGCTAGAGCAGCTCACAGAACTCAAACACTTAAGTTTCCTGGTTTATTATAAAGCATATAGATGAAGGGATACACAGGGCGAGTTATAGGGCTGAAAGCTCCACGCTTTCTGCGGGTCAGCCACCCTCCATGAACCTCCACGTGTTCAGCTACCCAAGCTCTCCAAACCTAGTCCTTTTGGGGTGTTTATGGAGGCTTCATTACTTAGGCATGATTGACTAAATCACTGGCCACAGGTACTCAGTTTAACCTTCAGTCCCTTTCCCCGCCCCAGACATGGGGAGGTGGGGATGAGGATGAAAATTCCAATCCTGCCTTGATCTTTTCAGTGACTAGCCCCATTCTGAAGCTACCTAGGGGCTGCCAGCCACCAGTCAACTCATTAGCATACAAAAAATCACTTACTTATAGAGATTTCAAGGACTTTAGGTGTTGTATGCCAGAAAAGGGCTTTCACCCTCAAGATTTGCTGAAAATCATCTGACAAAGCAGAGGAATATATATGACACACAAATTTATTAATATGATGGGAGAAAAATCTCAGAGTGACTACCCCACCACTGAGTGGGGTACAGATGGATATATGCCCTTAGGGGCAAGGGAGATGGGGAAGCATAAATGATTTTAGGAGCTCAGTAAATGATTTTTAGGGGAGTTCAAAGGGCTTGAAGAGCATACAGTAGCCTCCATGAAGTCTGTTGGGCTCACAGGGTAGGTGGTGGTTTGTGACATCTGTCCAGGTGGATTGACTTCAGACTTTCTCCCTGCAATACGAATTCAGTTAATAAAAACTCAGGGAAGGGACCAGAGGTAATTGTTTTCTTCTTTAGGCAGAAAAGGGAGCTTAAGAGAACAACTTTATCCTGTGCTTTGGGAGAGACAGAGAATTGGGAGACATGAGGTGGGGAAGGTCAGAGAGACCTTGCAGCTTCTTCATTTCCACATGTTAAAGCGCCATATTTTGGGGATATCTGTTTCTGAGGCCCCAAAATGGAGACAAAACCTAAATATGTATATTTCACAATATCACACATGCATACCTTTGGTTGCAATCTTTTGCTATTCCCAAATAAAATGTTTTCTTCTAGAAAGCCAGTCTCGATAAGGCTGAAAACCCAAGGGGGTGGCATGGGTTGACTAAAGCCAGGCCTGCACAGTGGTGACCTATGTCACTGCAGGGGCAAGTGGGGTGGGCCAGTGCAGAGCTGTGACATAAGCAGGTGACTTTCTCTATCAGAACTTTCAGTTAAGTCACTTCCATGGAAGAAGAGGCTCTTCTATGAAGAGCCTCTATAGCAGTACTGACTCCATGTTAGAAGAAAACTTGCTTGCTTGAATACAATTATTACTTTGCTTGAGTCTTTAGATTATTCACTAAAAATGGCCTCAGAAAAAGAGGACCCTCAACAGAGATTTTTAAAAACATGCCAACCAACAACTCTGGGAATGAATTGGCCGGCCTGACCATACCCACAGAAGGCCACAAAGCATTGACCAAGAAGGCAAGGGTTAACCGCCCACCTGAGAATGCCCACATTTCACAAGAATGTTTTCATTATTTTCCCTAATTTCCCTTAACAACCTCTGATTTAGAAGCATGACTCAGAATGGTGGTCTTGGAACCCTAGTTCACTGCCTTCCCTGGGTTGCTGGCATCTTGAATAAAGCTAACTTTCCTTTTACCAAAGCTTGTCTCTTGAGTTTTTGCCTTTCAAGATTCAAGTGGCCCAGACCTGCGTTCAGTTACACCTCTGCTAGCAACAGCCAGCACCACCAATGAACAAACACCGTCTGCAATAAGCCCCTGTGAACAACAGTTTCTGTTTCAAAATATCTTACATACGCTTACTCTTTTTTGCTTTCAAAAGCTTCCTCTTGTCCCAACCCCTCAAATATGCTTATGGTCCACCAAAGCACATGCATCCTGGATTACAATTCCTCAGCTATTCACAAATAAACTCTTTGTTTTGAGAGTTGGTCTCTCTTGCTCATTTTGTTACAGTAGGTAGTTAGGCAGACATGAGCAGGGCAGGAGAGGCCCTCTCCCAAACCAGGAATGTCAGACGATCACCAGGTGATGATCAGGCGGTTGCTAAACTGTTGCTTTAAAATAATTGATTGCAGCTGGTGCCAGGGAAAGCTGTCTCCTAATGGATAACACCTGAAGCTGTTAATCAGCAGCTTCCAAATAAGATCTCAGGAGTTGAGTGAGTGGGGTCAAGCAGGAGCACTAAGAGGCAAAATGGCAGAGTTTAACTGGTGTATGGGCCGGGCGCGGTGGCTCAAGCCTGTAATCTCAGCACTTTGGGAGGCCGAGACGGGCGGATCACGAGGTCAGGAGATCGAGACCATCCTGGCTAACACGGTGAAACCCCGTCTCTACTAAAAATACAAAAAACTAGCCAGGCGAGGTGGCGGCGCCTGTAGTCCCAGCTACTCGGGAGGCTGAGGCAGGAGAATGGCGTAAACCTGGGAGGCGGAGCTTGCAGTGTGCTGAGATCTGGCCACTGCACTCCAGTCCGGGCGACAGAGCAAGACTCCGCCTCAAAAAAAAAAAAAACTGATGTATGACCTTCCTCTAGGAACACTCAACTGGTAAGGGAAGAATGCCTCAGATGAGCATGCATAAAATTTCAGTAAACACACTGTGCATGTGGCCCCTTCCAAGTGCTTGCAGGCCACTGAGCATGTGGACTGCCCACCCCAAGGGAAGAATCAGGGGAGAAGAGATGCAAGATCTCAGAAACATACCAATGTATAAGACCCCAAGTTGAAGGTCAGATTGTGCACTTGAATCTCTCAAGTTGCCCTCATGGTCCTCTTCCAAGTATACTTTAGTTCCTTTCATTCCTGCTCTAGAACTTTTTAATAATAAACTTTCATTCCTGCTCTAAAACTTGCCTTGGTGTGTCAAGAATTCAGGTCGGTGCAGACCCATACAGATTCACCACTGCTAACAACTTCAGATTGACACAGAAAGGAGGAGCTTTTCCCAGATCGGCAACCTCTGGAACTGTATGCAGTACTCACCTGAGTCCATTGCGCTCTCAGCTTCCATGAGTAATCTTTCTTCTGTGTGGTTTAGTTCTGTCTTGGATTCAAACTCCCTCCTTTTGATTGAACTCTCTGACTTTATTTGGGATTTGTTTCTATTGACACCACGTCCTTTCTTGTGTGTTCTGCACTGGAACAGCCTATGCAAACCTACCTGCCAAAGGCTGGGGGAGCTGAGAGGCTGAAGAAAGAGGCTGACAAATTTGAAATCTCAGAAAAAAATTCGATAGAGACTTATGGACAAAAGCCATGACTCAGGCAGCCTGCAGATGGTGGATCCCTGCACTGTTACCCCCTAGACTCAGGCCTTTATAAGGAAGGAATATGTAGGGCAATTGAAGTCAACCCTGCAGGGAAAGATAAGAATTTTCCAAAAGGCAGGATTTATGCTCACGTTTATGATAATGTGAAGAGACTGTTTTGACCTATAGCAGGATATGCGGTGAGTCCACACTCCTACAAGTCCCAGAACTGGGGTTAATCAGAAGTGAGCATGGAAGACCGGCATCCAAGATGGAGTTGCTTTAGCCTCCACATGGTGAGTATTCTTTTGGTTTCATTTTTGGCTGCTTGCATGCAAATTAGACCTTTTCCCCTTGTTTTCATTGTTTCTAAACATCATTTGAGAGCAAAATAACACAACATTGTTAGACACGGTTGAACACTTAAGAGTCACTGGGGTGCTCACCACCATTTTATAACAGATTCGAGTCTCCAAAGTCAAAGATTCCTTTGAAAGGACAAACTGGTTACGGACAGGCAATATTACCACTGGGGGCCTACCAGTTTCAAGAAAATTTATGTATAACAAGGGCTTCGTGGTCACAGGTCAGACAACTTAGAGCAAAGGCCACCCACCAAGCAAAACAAGCATCCTGTGAAAGGCATACTTATGAAAGCAGAACACTTTGTTCATGAGTTTTAGTTTCCTCAAAGGACCAATAGGATTTTCTTTTTGCTTTTGAGAGATTAAGAAAGGGAGTGGGATTCCCAAATTCTAAAGCATGTGGGGCAACCCTCCTTCAGGACCCCAGTCAGCTCCATGTCCAGACATTCAGGCTCACCCTTGTGCACCCTTTTGAACCAATGGAAAAATTACACCAAGGATAATTTGGAGCTCCAATGGCCATTTGCAGATCAAACTTCCGAAGTTTACTTTTCTGAGAACTAAATTAGGAGACCATGGCTATAGGGTCAGTCTGAATGGGAGACATATTACAATTGGCATCTTGAGGCTTCAAAGCACATTCAGAACTCAGAAATTACCTCTATACAAAACACTGCCTCAAAGCCAGTTGAGACAAGTCAACAATTAAAAGAGGCCAAAAAAAAAAAAAAGAAAGAAAAAGCCTTAGAGGCCCAGACTCTCTCCTCCCTGGAACCTCCTCCTCCCCTTCCTACAGCCCTTCCTATGATCACTGATGACCCAGCTAAATCCCAAGTCTCCTATGTTCCTTTGACCAAGGCTTGGACGAAGGCTGAATTCGGAGCCACTGCTAAGGAATTCCCAAAAGTCAGTGAAGACCATAACTGATTTGCGGATGAATTCAACATGGTAATCCAGGCCTATCAGTTCAGCTTCCCCAATCTATACCAGCTGCTTCATACACTTGTTGATGAAGGCCAAGCCCAACATTGGATGGCTAAAGCTAACTGGATCCCATCTGAACTAGACAAATGCCCCAATACTAGGAACAAGCTCACAATCTAAAGAACCCCAGAGCTATCTTTAAGTTTTCCTTAAAGCCATAGATTGGAACAAGATTCAATTTGTAACTAAAACCAAATGAACCAGAATTATTACAATTGACTCCGCATTGTCTTTAAGGACAATTCTGGACTTCTGTAAATGTTTATTCTACCCGAATAGCCTTTAATTCTATGTTTGTGAATAGTCTAACTTAAGAATTTTCCCAACCTGTGAAAATAACCCACATGGAATGGGGAGCCATGTCCATTCCACATTTAGTAAGGTTGGCCAATCAGCTCCATGAGGATACCAATAAAAAGAAAATTAACAAAATCCTCAGCCACCAGCTGCAACAAACGGAAGCCCCCAAACAAAATCCTCCTGGCCCCTACCATTATTGTAAAAAACTGGACACTGGAAGAGAGGTTGCTGTAAGTTAAAGAGAGTTAAAGACCCCGCCCTCAAAACCCTCAAGGTATATATTCCTTTATTAGGCTGTTCTTGAATTGCTATAAATACCCAAGACTGTGTAATATGGAAGAAAAAAGGATTAATTGGCTGACAGTTCTGCAGGCTGTGCAAGAAACATGCAGCATCTGCTTCTGGAGAGGACTCAGGAAGCTCCCATTCATGGCAGAAGGTGAAACAGGAGCAAGAGAGCATGGGAGAGGTGCCACACACTTTTAAACAACCAGATATCTTGAGAACTCACTTGCTATCGTGAGGACTGCACCAAGAGGATGGTGCTAAGCCATTCATGAGACATCCACCCCTGTGATCCAATTACCTCCCACCAGGCCCCACCTCCAATACTAGATAGAGATTGCAATTTTCTTTCTTTCTCTCCCTTTCTTCCTTCCTTCCTTCCTTCCTTCCTTCTTCCTTCCTTCCTTCCTTCCTTCCTTCCTTCCTTCCTTCTTCCTTCCTTCCTTCCTTCCTTCCTTCCTTCCTCCTTCCTTCCTTCCTTCCTTCCTTCCTTCTCTCTTTCTCTCTCTCTCTCTCTCTCGATGCCTGTTACTCAGGTTGGAATGCAGTAGCAAAATCTCAGCTCACTGCAACCTCTGCCTCCCAGGCTCAAGCAATGTTTCCACCTCAGTCTCCTGAGTAGCTGGGACCACAGGCGCACATTACCATGCCCGGCTAGTTTTTTTGTATTTTTGGTAGAGACAGGGTTTTGCCATGTTGCCCACACTGGTCTCAAACTCCTGAGCCCAGACAATCAACCTGCCTCAGCCTCCCAGAGTCTTAGGATTACAGGTATGAGCCACTGCGCCCAGCCTGGGGATTACAATTCAACATGAAATTGGGGCAGGACATTAAAACCATATCAACTCCCAATAATGGACTCCAAAGAATTATAGGGATTCTTCTCATCCTTCCCCATAACCATGTTAGGGAAATAACACTTAATATCAAGAATGAGGTCCTAACTGTCCTTATAGTTACTGGAGCCACACTTCCAGGGTTCAGCTCCACTAACCTCAACCAGCCTCTGCCTTGAAGTATAAATACAAATAGTGTTCAGTCTACAACAAACCTCAGGATGTCTTTGTAGTTCTGTCTATCCTTTTCTGCCTCAGTCTCTTACAGGATCTCCTTTGTTCTTAGTAATTCAGCTCCTGTCCACCTTCTTGGTCAATACTTTTTCTAAAAAATATTTTTTATATTAATGGAGATGGATTTTTGCCATGTTGGCCAGGCTGGTCTCGAACTCCTAGCCTCAAGTGATCTGCCTGTCTTGGTCTCCCAAAGTGCTGGGATTACAGGCAGGAACCAGAGTGCCTGGCCTGCAAACAAACATCATGCAGGAGTTTCTTTCTCCCAAAAGGGGAAAATAATTTTTGGATTTGACAAACCAGGTAAAACTGACTCAATCCTGGAGCTTCCTGACTCTTTAAATTACCTCAAACAAGGAAGATCTATTGGTCATAAAATCCATCACTGCAGCTTATAAGGCACAAAATCTTGTGATGTCGTGTACCACGGTTCTTTAACACTTCAATTATGCCAGTAAAGAAACTTAATGGCTGTGAGTAGAGATTTGTCAAGACCTTTGTGCAATAAACAATATGGTTGCACCTCACCACTCGGGTGTCCCAAACCCCCATACTTTGCTGACCTCAATCCCAACTGATGGTAAGTTCTTCACTGCAATTGATCTGTGCAATGCCTTCTTTAACATCGGGTCAGCCAGGCCAGTCAAGGCCTTTTGCTTTCACTTGGGAAGGCCAGCAGTGTACCTGGATGGTCATGTCCAGCGCTTCACTGAGAGCCCTTCTTACTTCCAAATTCTAAAGGCCAACCTGAAAGATGTCACTTTTCTCATGGGTCCACTTTATTGTAATATGTGGATGACCTCCACTGTTCTCCCTTACAGGCAGCATGTGAGGAAGACAGTGTACACTTGTTAAAACTCTTAGCTAGTAAAGGCCATTAAGTTTCTAAGGAAAAATTACAACGGGTAAAAACCCAGGAAAAATATTTAGGCCACCTAATTTCAGAAAGTGGACCACATTCAGACCCGGACTGCATACAAGACATTTTATAATCCCGTATAATCCCTATAATTCCCTATAAATCCAGAACTGAGCACCAGCTCTGTGGATTTCTCAGGTTTGCTGTATCCCCAGGTCTTCTCTTCTGGCCCAACGCCTCTGCTAAAACCATCAAACCTGACCCCATTGTTTGGGAAGACCCAGAAGATATGCCTTTGACAAGCTAAACAGGGAATTTTATTAAATCCCCCAGCCTTGGGACACCCTAATTATCAACTGCTATGGTTTGAATGTTTGTCTCCTCCAAAACTCATGATGAAACTTAATCCTCAATACAGCAGTATTGAGAAGTATCGCCTTTAGGAGGTGATTAGATCATGAGGGTTCTGCTCTCGTGAATGGGTTAATCTATTCATGGATTTGGGGATTGATGGGTTAATGGATTACTGAGCTATTCTGGGAGTGAGACTGCTGTCTTCATAAGAGGAAGAGAGACCATCCCCCTCACCATGTGATGTCCCGAGCCACCTCCCCTAGCACTCTGCAGGGAGTCCCCACCAGCAAGAAGGCCCTCACCAGATATGCCCCCTTGACTTTGGACTTCCCAGCTTCCAGAACGGTGATAAATAAATTCTTTTTCTTTATAAATTACCCAGTCTCAGGTATTCAGTCACATCAACAGGAGACTAAGGCAACTCCCCTTCTTCACTTGATCTTAGCCAAAAGGCTGAGAAGCGATGCAACCCCCAATTCTTCCTTTCTGTACATGAAAAAGAAGGAAGCACCCTGACAGTTTTAACTGAAAAGCACGCAGCTGGCCATAGTTGGGGGGCTGAGGTAGAAGGATCACTTAAGATAGGAGTTTGAGACTAGCCTTAGCAACATAACAAGACCCCCCACCACACATACAAAAATTAAATATTAGCCTGGTATAGTAGCACACCTGTAGTCCCACCTACTTGGGAGGCTGAGGTGGGAGGAGCACTTAAACCCAGGAGTTGAAGGCTGCAGTGAGCTGTGATCATGCCACTGCACTCCAGCCTGAGTGACAGAGTGAGACTCTGTCTCTGAAGAAAATTTAAATTGAAAAAGTTTTAAAAGCATGGAAATCAGCATATTCCTGTATGATACTACAGTGAATAGTGGGACCTGGGAGCTTGCAGATCTCCTCCTTGTCTGAGGGCTATCCGTACCACCACCCTGTGGGTCAAATCCACCAAAGAAGTCATCAGGGGATCTCCTTGGACCATTTTTGTGCCACATTTTCTTCTATCCACCACACCTTTTATGAGATCCTTCTGTTAACCACTTCCCATATTACTTTCTCTTGCTGTAATAAACCTAATCCTGCTACTCTCCTTCCTCTCTACTCTGGGATGAGATGCCACATGACTGTCTAATTTTAGTGGATCATCTTTTATTTATTTGTTTATTTAGAGACAGAGTCTCACTCTGTCACCTAGGCTGGAGTGCAGTGGCCCGATCTCAGCTCACTGCAAGCTCTTCCTCCCAGGTTCACATCATTCTCCTGCTTCAGCCTCCTGAGTAGCTGGGACCACACGCACCTGCCACCACATCCGGCTAATTTTTTTTGTATTTTTAGTAGAGACGGGGTTTCACCGTGTTAGCCAGGATGGTCTCGATCTCCTGACCTTGTGATCCGCCCGCCTCGGCCTCCCAAATTGCTGGGATTACAGGCTTGAGCCACCACGCCCGGCCCATCATCTTATGATTCCCCGAAAGGATTTACAGAAAACTCCCCTGGACAATATGAAGCTATCCTGGTTCACATATGGCTCATACTTCCAGGATAATCACCTACGCCCACTTGCTTTGAGGTTGGGAAAGCTTGGCCTTCAGCCACTTGAGCCCAGCAGGTGGAGCTATTTGCCCTCACTGGAGCCTGCCTTCTCACTAAGGGGAAGTCTGTTAATCTTTGTACAGATAGCAGGTAAGCATTTGGAGTTGCTTATGATTTTGGAATGTGGAAACAGGTTTCCTCACTTTCAATAATGAACCTTATGATTTATTATATGCAATACAAATACCTGCTGCTGTGGCCATGATAAAGGTTCCAGGCCATTTGAAACTAGATTCCATGGAGGCTAGAGGACACCACCTTGCTGAGAATGTTGCTAAGAATGCTGCCCTTAAGAGTCCTATTGGGCCGGGCGCGGTGGCTCAAGCCTGTAATCCCAGCACTTTGGGAGGCCGAGACGGGCGGATCACGAGGTCAGGATATCGAGACCATCCTGGCTAACACAGTGAAACCCCGTCTCTACTAAAAAATACAAAAAACTAGCCGGGCATGGTGGCGGCAGCTACTGGGGAGGCTGAGGCAGGAGAATGGCGTAAACCCGGGAGGCGGAGCTTGCAGTGAGCTGAGATCCGGCCACTGCACTCCAGCCTGGGCGACAGAGCCAGACTCCGTCTCAAAAAAAAAAAAGAGTCCTACTGATCTGGCCGGGCGCGGTGGCTCAAGCCTGTAATCCCAGCACTTTGGGAGACCGAGACGGGCGGCTGATCACGAGGTCAGGAAATCGAGACCATCCTGACTAACACGGTGCAACCCCGTCTCTACTAAAGAATACAAAAAACTAGCCGGGTGAGGTGGCGGGCGCCTGTAGTCCCAGCTACTCGGGAGGCTGAGGCAGGAGAATGGCGTAAACCTGGGAGGCGGAGCTTGCAGTGAGCTGACATTGGGCCACTGCACTCCAGCCCGGCGACAGAGCGAGACTCCGTCCCAAAAAAAAAAAAAAAAGTCCTACTGATCAATTCTCTGTCATGGAGTTATCCAGTTGGAAAGGTTTCCAAAGGATATGATCTTAGAACAATGACTAAAGATGAACATTACCGAGCACCAGAGGCCAAAAAAAAAAAAAAAAAAAAACCACAGTGGGAAAAATAGGCTGATGGTTCAGTGATAGAGAGCAACTCTGGTGTGGACCAAGTAAAAGGCTTGTACTTTTACTTTTCTCCATGAAATTTCTGTTAAGTATTGTGCATGAATTGAGCCATGGGGCTGTGGAAAAGAGGATCATTTTTATGAAACAGTACTGGTAGGGCCATGTCAATGGACTTGCTAAAAGGGCTTACCTCGCCTGCCAGACCTGCTTTGAAATCAAACCTGGAAAACCAGTGTGAATAGCCCTTGGCCATTCTGACCTGCCTAATGGGCCACACAGGGTTTGGCAGATGGACTTCATCCAGACGCTTTCTTCACATGGGTATACATATGTCTTAAGTAAGTTAGCATACTGAAACATTAATTACTAAGCATAAATTTAAACACTTTGGCATCGTGTTTTTATATGGTATAGAGAAGCTAAGTGTATTTAGGTCTAGTAATATGAAATATTGTTTCCAGAAATTATGAAATGGGGAATGCTGATATAAGTTCACCACAATGCTTGCTAGTATTCTAGAAATTAAGATTCTAACAGTTAAAAGTTATAATAACATATGGGATTAAACTACTAGAAAGAAAACAACTCTGTCTGCAAGGAAAAAAATATGTGTTTGATAGGAAAAGATATGAAGAACATATTTTTGTTTAACAAAGGGGTTATAAATGGTTTGTGGAAATTTTGTGTTATCAAACCTGACTGAAATTGAATGGATTTATTTGAATGGTTTCATTAAAATTAGCTTTAGCATTAATAGTTGCCATTGGTGCAATGGCAACTATTTGCCACTGGTGCAAAAGTAGTATTTGCTCTTTGTTAAGATGACAAAGTTTTCTTGGAGTATTGGTCTGAGAATGTAAAGGATTCTTTTTCCTTTCAATTGGTGTGGGAAAAGAAGATTTTGTGTTTTATCAAGATAATTTCTTGTGCTTTGGCTTTTATTAGGTCTTTATTTTTTATTTTTATTTAGTTATTTATTTTTGAGACGATGTCTGGCTCTATTGCCCAGGCTGGAGGGCAGTGGCACCATCCTGGCTCACTGCAACCTCCGTCACCTAGGCTTATGCATCCTCCTACCTCAGCCTCTCAAGCAGCTGGGACTACAGGTGCACACCACCAGGCCCAGCTAATTTTTGTATTTTTTTGTCAAGATAAGGTTTCACCATGTTGCCCAGGCTGGTCTCAAACTCGTGAACTCGAGAAATCCACCTGCCTCAGCTTCCCAAAATGCTGAGATTACAGGTGTGAGCCACCATGCCCAGCCTGGGTCTTTGATTATTTAAGTGAGTCTTCACAATATTAAATACCTAAGTTTTTGTTGACAACTCTGTAACCTATATTTGCCTTTTGAAGTATTTTATTACTCTGGTTAAATCAATGACTATTATTCCACAGTGACCTGTGATCTGATTTTAATCAAGTGTTTTAAACCTTTTTACATTTTGACAAATTTCCCAAAATCCAATTCTAAATTAAGTCTTTTTGAGTCAAGCTAATTTTGGGATATTCCAGAAGGCCTCTGGAACATCCAAAAGAGATATATCAAGCCAATTATTTTCATTTGGCATATTAAATTATATGGGGGCCAGGCATGGTGGCTCACACCTGTAATTCCAGCACTTTGAGGGGCCATGATGGATGGATCTCTTGAGCTCAGGAGTTCAAGACCAGCCTGGGCAACATGGTGAAACCCCATCTCTACCCAAAAACAAAAAATTAGCCAGGCATGGTGGCACAAAACTGTGGTCCCAGCTACTCGAAAGGCTGAGGTGGGAGGACTGCTTGAGCCCGGTTGGTGAAGGTTGCAGTGAGCCAAGATTGCAGCACTGTACTCTGTCACCCAGAGTACAGAGTGCGTGACACTGGGTGTCAGAACCAGACTCTGTCTCAAAAGAAAACTATATGGGAAGTATTGTCAAATAACTGATGCTAAGCCATCTTTGAATTATTTTTGTATGAACGTGTTATTAATATGTGTTTCATAAATTGTATAAATTGTATAAATTCCTAAGACTCCAGTATGTTAGCCATGATTTTGGTTATTTTATTAAATTGTTGTATGCCACAGAAATAATTAAATTTTCTTGTCAACTGAAACATTATTATTAGGCACTCTCATCAGATCTTTACCCATGGCCATTTAAAGTCTGGTTGTTCACAGTTAATTGGTTTATAATCATGCTTTTCTAAAAGTGTTTTGCAAGCAACTATAATCCTAAAGTGGTTGTGTCTTCAAGGAGATGCATGGAAACCTTGGTGCTTTGGGAAAAACTCTCTCAAATCGGGTTTTTCCTTTGTTCTCACACCACCATGACAACACAGAAGACTTCTGTGACAAAAGGTGTAGGGTTTTTCACCACACACCGGGCGGCAGACACCAGCAAGGTGTCCTCCAATTCAATTCTAACACTATCTACCTGGAGATAGTGTCAGATTTCACAGGCTTGGGACTCAGTCCCCAAGACTGCCCCCGACACTCTCAGACACCAGTTGCAAGTCCAGGTCTCAGGAACGTCTGACTAATTGGCTTCAAGTTGGGGGTGCCACAACCCTCTCTTTGGGTTTTATTAATTTGCTGGAGTGGCTCACGGAACTCGGGGAAACATGTTTTTGTTTTGTTTTGTTTTGTTTTTTGTTTTTGTTTTTGTTTTGAGACAGAGTCTTGCTCCTTTGCCCAGGCTGGAGTGTAGTGGCATGATCTCGGCTCACTGCAACCTCCGCCTCCTGGGTTCAAGCGATTCTCCTCCTTCAGCCTCCTGAGTAGCTGGGATCACAGGCGCCCACCACTATGCCCAACTAACTTTTGTATTTTTAGTAGAGACGAGGTTTTGCCATGTAAGCCAGGCTGGTCTTAAACGCCTGACCTCAGGTGATCCGCCTGCCTCGGCCTCCCAAAGTGCTGGGATTATAGGCATGAGCCACCGTGCCCAGCCAATTTTTTTTTTTAACTTGAAACACAAATGCTTTATTTAAAGACTCATCTGAATTCCTGTGTGGCAGGCCAAGAATAAAATAAAGGAGAACGCAGCACACCATTCTCACTGGTCAAGTGGTCGAACCCAACATCCAAGACCCAGCGAGCAGCCAAGATCAGTGCAACCTCCCGACCTCTGGCTCTGACTCCAGGGTGAGCACAAAGCCCTCGCACATGGAGCCTTTTACATTGTGGATGATGGAGCAGCTCGTATCCTCCATAAATTCCATGCGCATCTGCATGCACTGTCCCTTAGAGCTGGTTCTGCCCAGAACCTTGGTGACCCTGGCCAGCTTGATAGGCTGCATGTGGCTGGTGTCTATGATGGCAGTGCAGTGGCAGTTAAGATAACACTTACGTTTGCTGGTTTATTAAAAAGGGTATTTTTAAGGATACAAATCAACAGCGAGATGAAGAGACTCATAAGGCGAGGTCTGGAAGGGTCCTAAGCGCAGGAGCTTCTGTCTTCATGGAGTTAGAGTGCAACACCCTCCCAGCCTGTGGATGAGTTCTTCTTCACCTTTCTCTCAGCCTTCACATGTTCAGCTCTCTCGATGCCCCCCAAACCCTGCCCTGTGGGCCTTCTATACTTTATTGGTTGTCCATGATAGAAGCATGGATAACTGTGTCAAACCATGATTGAATTAAAAAAAAAAAAGTCTGATCCAAACCTAGCAAGACATCTCCACGTCCTTCCTCCAGAGTATGGGGAAGGGCCCTTTCTGGAATGAGGGTCTTTTGATCCACAATCAGATTAGAGTCCTGCCTTGGGCAAGTGAAAGAGAAGGGCAGAGATATTCTGTCTCCTGAGACCCAAAGCACCCAACATTATAACAAAAGACTGTAACAATGGTTCTTGGAACTATGACCTAGGAACTGTGGACAACATCTCTATATCAGGACACCACAGATGGAAAAGACTGTGACAAGTATAGGTTTCTGATGATTTTAAGATCATACCATTGGGCTGGGTAAGAATTTCTAGAACTCTAAGGGAAAAACTAAACTCATCAAATTGCTAACCCAACATCAAGCAGGACAAAAATTAATCACATGAGACTAAAGGGACTGACGAATTAGGGGTTTCTATGTCTTTTTAAAATTCAAAAATATTGCTGGTTCTTTCGTTTTTCAGATTTAAGGAAACCTTTTCTTTTAGGCTATCTATAGCTTAAGGCAACTTGGTAACTTATACCTTTGTGAACAAAAATAGAGACATTTGCTTTTTTCTCCCTACCTGATCCTTCCAGAATTTAGAAACTACTCATGAGGATTCTTATTTTTATGACAAAATAATTATTTATATATGTTCAATAGAATCTGCTGTTGGCTGGGCATCTCAGTCTCCCAAAAGTGAGGGATTAATCCCAACATTTTGGGAGGCTGAGATGGGAGGGAAGATCACTTGAGGCTAGAAGGTTAAGGCTCTAGGGAGCTATTATTGCACCACTGTGCTCAGCCTGGGCAACAGAGTGAGGCCCTGACAGAAGAAGAGGAAGAAAGAAGAAAGAAGAGGAAGAAGGAGGAGGAGAATCTTCCCTCTTTATAACAGGACACAATTGGAAATATTGGTTACATTATGACTGGGATATTGAAATTGAGACTGTAGACACAGACTTTGCCTACAGTACTTACAGACACATTCTATCTACAGTGGATTCCTAGCATTGAAAGATTTTTAAAAGTTCATTCTGAGATTCCTGATCTAAAGTTCCAGCCAAGCAAACTTCAAAAGAGTCTATGTGGTTGATTGCTATTCTCACTGAACTTATCTAAATAAGCAGAGCAAGTTTGATGAGGCTAAACATTATGCAAACAAATTAGTCTTACTCTGATTATCTCTGGCAGAAATGAGGGGCAACTGTAAAGAGAAAATGTATGTTTCAGAAGAAAGAACATTATAGTATACTTGTTATTAGATTGTAGCCTTGTTTGTTGTTCTAGAGTTTTTGTTATCTACCTGCAGAATGGACTGGACCCTGAATTCTTCTTGTTTCCTCCAACATATGTTGACAATTCTCCATCTTAAGAACAAAACTACTAAGCTGAACAACTTGATGTAAACATCAAGGAACAAGTCTCATGCCAACGTGTGGACCATACAGAGTTCACCAAACCACCTGTTGTCATAACCAGAGACAGTCATAATACAAATCAGTACCAGAAGTTGACAATTTTACACTGTGATGCTTTTCCCCAGATATCCAAACAAGACTAGCCTCTTGCACCTCTCAATTTTTCCTTGCTCATGCCTACCTCTTTCAGTCGTTAGAATTTCACACCAGTAGCTTTTGTGGGTTACCTGATAAAAATATTGGGTCTGTCAGGCCAGACTCTGATCTTTATGACCCAACAGACTCTTTAGTTTACTTAGTGGGTAAGTTTGGCAACATCCCTGATGCAACTGTTTGGCACCAAAGCAAACCAGACCCACTTTTTCTCACTCCCTGCCTTAATTTTACATAGATTACCTACTAGCTGAACACCAATGGGTCTTGTGTGGTTTCTGGCACATCTTGTTGCACAAGGATAAATACATCAGGTATTGTAGACTCAGTTGCAAAAAATTAACAAACAGACTACTTGGTTAAAATGGGTAGACCCATTTTATATAGTTTGATCTATTCAGTTTTCGATGGTTGGGTTCACAGGGACCCTGGCTAAGGAACATACTCCAAACCCTTGGTATTATCCTCCTGACAGTCACAATAGTGGTCTCCCTGGTGCACTGTATCCTTTCAAATGTTTTAAGTGTTTGCATGTGACCATCCATTGAACATCAAATGGTCCCTCTTCAGCTGGAATGACAAAAACTGAAAGAAATGCATGATCATGGCCAGGCGTGGTGGCTCACGCCTGTAATCCCATCACTTTGGGAGGCCGAGTAGGGCAGATCATGAGGTCAGAAGTTTGAGACCAGCCTAGCCAACATGGTGAAACTCCATCTCTACTAAAAATACAAAAATCAGCTGGGCATGGTGGCGGGCACCTGTAATCCCAGCTGCTCGGGAGGCTGAGGCAAGAGAATTGTTTGAACCCAGAAGGCGGAGGTTGCAGTGAGCCGAGATTGTGCTGTTGCACTAGGCGACAGGGCAAGACTCCGTCTCAAAAAAAAAAAAAAAAAAAAGGCATGATCATGAAGACACTGTAACCTATCAATGACGTGAAACGTGTTGAGATCAGAAACCCAAACTGACAGTAACTGAGAGAGGCACTTTTAAGTTTTGGTCAAGCTAGGTGACAGCCGGATCAAAATGGGTAAAAATTGTTTTTAAAAAATCATGGGAGGCCATTGTTTTGGACTGATCTCTTGCGCTAGGTTCAATAGACCAGACCAAACCAAAATTAAATCACTTATGTTAAATACCACATAAGAAAATAAATCCCAAAACAGATTAGTTTTTCCTCAGTTGGCATAAGAAGGAAGTCCCTTCTGCTCTCTAACCCTTACAAAAGAGTAACCTGAAGTAAGCTAAAGTTACCAATCTGTTATTTTTCTATCTTGTTTCGTTATTCTCCTCACCTTACAAAACCCATGGTTCTGCTATCGCCCAGGCAGGGGCTTTTTATTTTTATTTTTATTTTTTTGAGATGGAGTCTCGCTCTGCCGCCCAGGCTGGAGTGCAATGGCGCATTTTGGCTCACTGCAAGTTCCGCCTCCTTAGTTCACACCATTTGCCTGCCTCAGCCTCCTGAATAGCTGGGACTACAGGCACCCACTACCACGCCTGGCTAATTCAGGCAGGGGCTTTTATTCTATTTTGTAGAATGAAGGCTGCCTCAATTCATGAATCACGAATAAAAGCCAACGAAACCAATGAACACATATGACATAATTTTGCCTCTGTCAGTGAACTTCCCCTTTTTTGCCTAAAAAGCTTCTCCTTGCCCACCTCCCCCAATGCAGCACCTATGGTCCGACATAGCACATGTATTCCAGATTGCAATCCCTTGTCCAACAAACTGTTTTATTATTAGTATTTTAAAAAAGAGAGATGAGACTTTGCCATGTTGCCCAGGCTGGTCTCCAACTCCTGGGCAAGTGATCCATCTGCCTTGGCCTCCAAGAGTGCTGGGACTGCAGGCATGAGCCATGGTATCTGGCCACAACACATTTTTTAAAAGTTGTATTTTTTATTTTTTTTTATTTTATTTTATTTTATTTTTTTTTTTGAGACGGAGTCTCGCTCTGTCGCCCGGGCTGGAGTGCAGTGGCCGGATCTCAGCTCACTGCAAGCTCCGCCTCCCGGGTTCCCGCCATTCTCCTGCCTCAGCCTCCCGAGTAGCTGGGACTACAGGCGCCCGCCACCTCGCCGGCTAGTTTTTTGTATTTTTTAGTAGAGACGGGGTTTCACCATGTTAGCCAGGATGGTCTCGATCTCCTGACCTCGTGATCCGCCCGTCTCGGCCTCCCAAAGTGCTGGGATTACAGGCTTGAGCCACCGCGCCCGGCTATTTTTTTTTATTTTTGTTTTTTTTTTGTTTTTTTTGTTTTTTTTTTGTTTTTTTTTGTTTTTTTTTTTTTTGAGGCGGAGTCTCGCTCTGTCGCCCAGGCTGGAGTGCAGTGGCCGGATCTCAGCTCACTGCAAGCTCCGCCTCCGGGTTCACGCCATTCTCCTGCCTCAGCCTCCCGAGCAGCTGGGACTACAGGCGCCGCCACGTCGCCCGGCTAGTTTTTTGTATTTTTTAGTAGAGACGGGGTTTCACCGTGTTAGCCAGGATGGTCTCGATCTCCTGACCTCGTGATCCACCCGTCTCGGCCTCCCAAAGTGCTGGGATTACAGGCTTGAGCCACCGCGCCCGGCCGAAAAGTTGTATTTTTTAAAGTTTTACTTTTTTTCTTGCCCTCCTGCAGTTCAAATTCAATTTTTTTTTTTTTTTTTTTTTTTTTTTGAGACAGAGTCTCACTCTGTTGTATAGGCTGGAGTGCCATGGCTCCATCTCGGCTCACTGCAACCTCTGCCTCCCAAGTTCAGGTGATCCTCCTGCCTCAGCCTCCCCAGTAGCTGGAATTACAGGGGCGCACCACCACACCTAGCTGATCTTATATTTTTAGTACACACAGAGTTTCACCATGTTGGCCAGGCTGGTCCCAAACTCCTGGCCTTAGGTGACCTGCCTGCCTCGGACTCCCAAAGTGCTGGCATTACAGGTGTGAGCCACCGCACCCGGCCTTCAATAAAACTTTTTTTAAAATTTAAAATAGGCCGGGCGCGGTGGCTCAAGCCTGTAATCCCAGCACTTTGGGAGGCCGAGACGGGCAGATCACGAGCTCAGGAGATTGAGACCATCCTGGCTAACACGGTGAAACCCCGTTTCTACTAAAAAAATACAAAAAACTAGCCGGGCGAGGTGACGGGCGCCTGTAGTCCCAGCTGCTCGAGAGGCTGAGGCAGGAGAATGGTGTAAACTCGGGAGGCGGAGCTTGCAGTGAGCTGAGATGCGGCCACTGCACTCCAGCCTGGGAGACAGAACGAGACTCCGTCTCAAAAAAGCAAACAAACAAACAAACAAAAACTTTAAAATAATTTTTAGAAATAAAGTGCCGTGGCCAGGTGCGGTGGCTCACGCCTGTAAACCCAGCACTTTGGGAGGCCAAGGTTGGTGGATCACCTGAGGATGAGTTCAAGACCAGCCTGGCCAACATGGTTAAACCCCGTCTCTACTAAAAATACAAAAATTAGCCGGGCGTGGTGGCGGCCGCCTGTAATCCCAGCTACTCCGGAGGCTGAGGCAGGAGAATCGCTTGAACCTAGGTGGCGGAGGTTGCAGTGAGCAGAGATGGCGCCACTGAACTCCAGCCTGGGTGACAAAAGCGTAACTCCGTTTCAAAAAAGAAAAAAAGAAAAAAATAGGGTCTCGATCTGTCACAGACGGGAGTGCAGTGACACGAACACCGCTCACTGCAGCCTCGACTTCCCAGGCCCAAGCGACCGTCCCACGTCAGCCTCCCGAGTAGCAAGGACTACAGGCACAAAAAAACTTTTTAAATTTTTTGTACAGAAGGGGGTTTCCCTATGATCCCCAGGCTGGTCTCCAACTCCTGGCCTCAAGCGATCCTCCCGCCTCGGCCTCCCAAAGAGCTGGGATCACAGAGGTGAGCCACGCGCACGGCCACATTTCCCAATTAATGGTTTTTGAAAAGTGGCCGGCTTGGAACGGGTTGGCAGAGTCGTTGGTTAGGCCCCTACAGTGTCGATGGAGGACGAAAACGGCGCTGTGACATTAAGTGGGAGGAGGCGGGCTGGCGCAGCGCTGTGACGTAGCAGATGAAAGTCCGGCCTGCGCTGCACTGAGGTACTTCTCTGAGGGACAGGGCGGGACAAGTACACCGTGGGCGGGGCCAGCGGGTCGTGGCGTTAGTTCGCGCTGTGTGGAGGCGGGCCGGCGCGGCGCTGTGACGTAAGCGGGAGGAGGTGGGCAGGGAGGGCGGTGTGGTGAACGCCCCTGCGGTGGCGACAGGCCGGCGCAAGTGGAGGCGGGGCCAGCGCGGCACTGAGGTAAGTACTTCCCCAAGAGGCGGGGAGGAACGAGTCAGACATGGGCGGGGCAGGAGCATCATGACGTCAGTCTCTCGCGCGGGCAGAGGTGGGCCGGTGCGGGGCTGTGACGTAGGTTCAGTGGGCGGAGGAGGTGGCCCCAGATGCTGCGGCGCCCGCTGGCCGGGCTGGCTGCGGCCACCCTGGGCCGGGCCCCAGCGGACGGTGAGTACAACGAGCACAGTCGTGAGGGTGACTCGCGGCCAAGGCGGCAGCGGCCCCTGCGCTTTGCGGTCCCCCAGTCCACTCCGCCTCCGGATCTGCTCCTAGCCGGGACACCCTGTGACGAGTTCAACTGTGGACCCTGAGAACTGGGGAGCTCTGGAGGGCGGACGGGCGGGCAATGTGGGGGAGCCCCTGTCCCGGAGGAAAGGGCGCTCCTCAGGAGCTGAGCGGGCCGGCAGTTCTCGCAGTGTCGAGCTGCTCCTCTGGCGCGTAGGAGCGCTCGGTGTCTTCCCGACAGCTGGGCACGCCGCCAAAGAGAGCAGCCGGGAGTCCCTATCGCTGGCCCGGCGCGGTGTGCGCTCTGGTTCCCACCTTACCCTGCAAACCCGGGGGTCCTGGGCGGATGGAGCCGGCTATTCTGGGGCTCCCAGGATTCTGTCTGCCCCGCGGCACGGCGCAGAGATGGGGACTTGGGGAAACTGCAGACCTTCCTCCCGACGCATGAGTGTGGCATTTGGGGTTCGGATTCTCCCAAGGCCAGAGTCCGGGTTAGGGTTCTTGAAGCTGCCCAGCTGCCATTCTTGAGCGTCGCCTTAGAAGTATGCCCCAGTAAGGACTGGTGTGGGAAGCAGGTGCCTTAAAGTTGATTTTGACCCTGCATGTGGTGGGCCTCGGTTTCGCCTCTGCTTGAAAGAGGCCAGTCCTGGTACCCCGGGCTGGGTCCTGCTCTGCTGTCCCTGGGCTCATGGCCCCTTCCTGTCTCAGGCTTGCTCTGCCCTTTGCTGGGGTTGCTGTCGAGGACCCTGTGCAAGACTCCGCCTGTTTTTCTTTCTCCCTGATGGACAGACCCAAACATAGCCGCGCAGCATCGTGAAGGGCTGGGGTTTTCGCGTCTGTGGCTCTGGAAGGGCGCGGTTTCCCCAGGAGGTAAAGGAATGCTCCTGTGCCCCTGGGGGAAAGAAAGTGAAAACGAAAGCGCCCTGGCTGCTCCTGGTGTGGTCCCATTTAAAACGAGGTTGCTGAAGGCTAGGACGCGTGCTACCCGGATGTGTGCCCAGAGACCCTGCAGCCAAGAGCAGCCGCCTAGACCACCAACCTCCCCTTCATCCAGCCGGCCCAGCCCAGAGCCCAGGCCCACGTCTGGTGGATTGTGTTTTATGAGAGGCCAGGCAGGGGCTAACTTCTCTCGGTTCTCAGAAGGTCGAGCCCTCTATTAGCATCTCCTGAAACAGTGGGCAGAGGGCAAGGTGGTGACTCTGTTCAGTCCTTAGGATGGCTGGAAGCCAGAAGGAGGAGATTAAGCCGCCAGAGCAGGAAGTGCATTTCCAGGAAAGCGGCTACTGGGGCAGCATGGGGGCCCAGTCCAGGGAGCGTTCTGGCAGAGACCATTCTGGAACGTGGATCTGTGCTGGCGGCTCCCAGGAGACCTTCCATCTCGGAGCTCCTGTGGAGACCACGTGCCTGGCAGGTTCTTACAGTTGTGGGTTGTGTGGCTTCTTGCCAGGCAGCTGACTGGGGTTTGCGACTGTGGGTTGGTGAGAGTGGAGAACACAGAATGTTGTTTGCTGGAATGCTTCTCTCTGCCCACAGGAAGACACCTTTGGCACGTGTATTCTGGTCAGGGCAAAGTCAGGTTCTGTGATTTCCACCCCAAGATTGTAGGAGCCATGAGGCCTGGGCCACAATTTTCTCCCTTGGTTGTGTTCCATGGAAGGTGGCTTTGGTGTCCGCTCTGCCATTGGTCTCTCCCCAGGCAGGCAGGCATCCTGTGCCCCCACCTTGTCTCCAATGGTGGTGTGGCTGTGCTTCTGCAAGGCCCACATCCACTCACTGTCTGCCCTTTGCACTCTCTGGCTGGCCAGGGCCCCTAGTAGTCTGCTCATTGTGCCCTCACGCTTGGGCAGAGCCGAACTCGGGACCCAGGAAGAGCAGAGTGTTGGCCCGCCCAGAGTTCTTGGCAATTGGTGTATCATGTGTGCCTCATGCCCTGTGCTGGGTGAGAGTGGGCACAGCTGTGCAGACAATGCCCTTGGCAAGGCCAGAGCCTGGAACCCTGCCTGGCAGCAGCTGGGCAAACTGGTGTCTTCTGCCTGTGGGCCCAGCCTCACCTCAGTAGCTTAGCGCTCCCTCAGGAGGGAGGGGGGGAGGCCTGGAAGCCTGGGCTTGGTGGGGTAAGAGTGGTGCAGGGGCAACACCTGTGGAGGAAGCAGGCAGAGTTGGGTCCCACCAGCGTCTGCTGTCTGCTCTGTGCTGGATTGCATCTGTTGGTGTCTGATAGTTGTCAGGGCTCTGTGGTGAAGAGACACACCTGCCGCTCACTGCTTGCGAGGAAAGGGGGAGATCCCCAACCCAGGAGCCAGAGATGGAACTCCAGCTCCCCCATTCCCAGGAGTTGGAAGTGAAGCATGAGCTCCCCAATTCCTGGGAGTCGGGGATGGGGTGTGGTGTCGAGGAGGGGATGGAGACCAGTGTCTTGTGGTGGTTTGGTGGGATCCTCAGAAGGCGTGGCTCTCCCCCTTCTGAGGACACACAAACTCCCAGAGTTTCTGGCGATTGATGTGCCACGTGTGCCTTGTGCCCTGTGCTGGGCAAGTATAGGCACAGCTGTGCAGACGACACCCTTGGCGAGGCTGGAGCCTGGACCCCTGCCTGGCAGCAGCTGGGTGAACTGGTATCTTCTGCCTGTGGGTCCAGCCTCACCTTGGTAGCTTAGTGCTCCCTCAGGAGGAAGGAGGGGAGGCCTGGTCAGTGGAGGTCACCGCTGTGTTTCCTTCCGTGTGGATTTGTAGTCACGTAGCATCTAGGTTCAGACCCGAAAAGCTTGGAGCCAGGGGCTAGGGGAAACAGGGCAGGACCAGCCTCGGGGTAGCCCTGTCGGACCCACCAGTGCCATGCTGGCTGTGGGTTGGCAGGGCGGAGTGACCTTAAGAAGGGCCAGCTCTGGAGCAACAGGGCAGAAGCTCACTTGGGGTCCAGCCCACAGGACCGTCTGAGTAGTGCTCCCATATCTGGTCCTTTGAAGCGCATGATCTAGCTTAACTTTTTCTCCTTCGTATTGGAAAAGTCACCATAAGATCATCAAGTCTTAATTTCTGTTATCTTGATGCTTCAAGTAGGTGTGTAGCTATTGCTGGATATGTCCTGAGAACTGCACCCCTTCCACCCTGGCGAGAAGCAGGGGCTCCAGAAATTCATGCAAGCGGCATGGCTCATTGATTGTGGGAGACTCTGGGGGGCTTCTAGCTAGTGCATTATGGGAACCAGGCTGTGGGGGTTGAAGGGCTCACTGACTGGGAGAAGCTGAATAGATGAGGAACCCTGGCCACTGTGGTGCGTGCTGATGGTTGGCTGGCACATAGAGGAGGTGGCAGGGCTGGAGAGGCCTGAGCTAAGCGCAGGAGCAAGTTCTGTGGGTGGGAGAGCCAGGAGGGCATGGAGGGCATGCTGAGATGAAAACAACATGTGCTTGTGACAAAAAGCCCAGAAGAGGCAGTAAGGAGGGAGGAGTCTATCCCTTACGGAGAGTACATGGACTTCTGGGTGGGTGCCCTGCAGTTCCCTTCCTCCTGAGTCTTTTTAACTGGGGGTCTGGTGTGTTTGTGATCAGTGACATGTATGCCTGTGCATGTGTGCCTGTGTGGGTACACGTGTGGTGTGTGTGCATTTGTGTGCGTGTGTGTGCTGTGTGTGCATGCATGTGTGTGTGTTTGTGGTAGGTTTGTGCACACATCCTGCATACCTTTGTGCCTGGGAGTGGCATGTGTGTGGTGGGTGTCCCTGTGCATGATGGAGTTGCAGCCGTGGTGCATTTGTGAGATTACCTTGGTGGCCTAAATTGGGGATTAGGAGAGCATCCTCAGGTCCTTCCCACTGTCTGCTCGTCTGCCCACAGGCGGCTGTGCCCCAAACAGGAGGAGGCCATCCACGCCTCACCTGAGTTGTGTCCAAGGTTTGTGTGTTGCCAGGGGTCTGTCCACTTCCCTCTGCCCTGGTCCCTGAACACAGCTGCAGTGCATGGCCCCACTCCTCAGCTCTGCTCTCCACCCCAACTTGAAGATGCTGCCCTGGCCCTGTGTGCAGCTCATGTGGGCTGGGAGGTCAGGGCAGGTGCAGGTCTTGGGACAGGAGCTGGAGCCGTCTTTTCCTTCCTGCACAGCCGCAGAGCAGGTGGACAGGGCTGCTTCCCTGCAAGGGCGGAAGGCCAGGCCCCCTGGGGATTTATTCCTGGCTTAGAAGGGTGGGGCCAGAAGCAGGCGTGGTGGGGATTAGGGACTCAGCACCCTCAGCTCTCAGTCCAACAGACAGACCCGCCCTAGGCTGGCCACAGAGGCCGCACCCCAGCAAACAGGTAGGCGCTGTTCCTGGGGAGGATTCCCACCAAGCAAAGGCCAGCTCCTGGGCCCTCACCTGCCACAAGTGTCCAAGCTAGGATCCTGTTTGCCTTCCCCTTGGGGGCTGGGAGGGAGACCTCCAACCCCCTCCTGGCATTACCAGCATCACAGATAGGAGTCCCAAGTCTGACGAGAAGTTCCTGGAATGGGCATAGATCAGCAGATCTTGACAAGGCCATATACAGGGACATTTCCATTCCAGACCTAGCAGCCCAGCACTCAGCATCATGCATGGGAGCAAATGGCTGGGCTCCTGGGTGGGGTGGGGGTCTCAGGGCAGGCTCCCAGAGGGCTTGGAGGTGACTCCACCAGGTGGGGATGGTAGCTCTGGGGTAGGGTGTGATCAGAGTAGACAGTATCGCTTGCCAGGGACCCCTGGGGAGGCTGACAGGATCAGTGGGTTCAGTGGTGGTGGATTTCAGTGGGGGGCTCCCCAGCTGAGAACCCAGTAAAGCTGGCCTTCCATTCATCTCCCGTGTGCCCAGATCCTGGTCTGAGGGCCACTCTGTGTATGCCGGGCCTTCCAACATGACAGAGCTCGGGGAAGAACACCCAGGCTCTCAGGAGACTCTCAGGCCAATGTCTCCATCCCTGGGTGAGCCCTTTCCTGCCATGAATTCAGGAAGGCAGAGGCAGCTCAGCAGGTGGGGGCCAGAGGCCACACTGCTATCCACAGCCTCTCCCCTCACCCCCAGGCATGTCGGGCCCCAGGCCTGTGGTGCTGAGCGGGCCTTCGGGAGCTGGGAAGAGCACCCTGCTGAAGAGGCTGCTCCAGGAGCACAGCGGCATCTTTGGCTTCAGCGTGTCCCGTGAGTCCAGGGCTCTTGCGGGGGGATGTGTAGACCTCAAGGCTGCTGAGTAGTCCCACTTCCTACCACACAGAACCTGAGGTTATTGCACTCCTGCTGTCCCGCGTGCCTGTGTCTCCCTTCCCTGGGTCTGTCGAGTACTGATAACTGGGCCGCAGTGTCTCTTTCTGGGAGAACCCTCACCTTGTAGACTCCTGCGCCTTCCCAGCCGTGTGCTCCACTGGCTGCCTGCATCCTGGGGCTCAAGTGCTGTCGGGACTGCAAGGGGAATGCTGGGTGGGGCAGTGCGCTCTGAGCAGTCCCTGATGGGTGACAGATCTCTCTGCTAGATACCACAAGGAACCCGAGGCCTGGCGAGGAGAACGGCAAAGGTGAGTGGGGTGGGGCCCTGTGACTGGAGCACCCCCAGTGTGAGCAGGGCTACTGGGCCCTACAGCTGTGTTGGCTGTGCTGCCCATCTCCTGCCCCCGTTGATCCCTCATCTGTGAGATGGGTCCTTGCCTCCAAGAGCCAGTGAGCTAAATCAGGGTGTCAGTGTCACAGCGCCGTGTCGCCTTCCTTGGGTACAGTGTGAGAGGCCAGCCAAGGCCTAGGGCTGTCTTCCTCCTACCCTGGAGGCAGCCACAGTGCTGCTGTCCCCAGCCCTGTCCTGGGCTTATCAGCACTTTTGAGCTGTCTTCTGGGGTCCTGGTAAAAAGGGCTACTCTGCCTGCCTGATTCAAGACAAGGGACCCCCTTCCCAATAGCACCCCCGCCCCTTAACGTGCAACCCAGTGGTCTCCAGTCACCCCACCACATCATCCTCTCTGTAACCTGATGGTCACCAGTTCCCTCACCACCTTCCCCCAGCACCTGTTGATCTCCAGTCCCCACTCCCCCCACCACCAACTCCCAACTCCCCGCCTGGAACCCAGCAGTCTTGTATCTCCATCAGTGAGGACAGTGTGAGAAATGGTGTCTGGCTCAAGCACTTGGCAGCACTTGAGGGGTCCTCAGACGTCTCCTGCCTGGCAAGGATCTGACTGAAGCAGTCGTGGGCGTGGGAGGGGCCTGCAGGCATGCCTGGGTTGGGGGCGGCTGGCCCTGGAAGCCCTGGTGCAGGTCCAGTCTGCCCTCTGGACTGCCCCTCCTCTTCCCCAGATTACTACTTTGTAACCAGGGAGGTGATGCAGCGTGACATAGCAGCCGGTGACTTCATTGAGCATGCCGAGTTCTCAGGGAACCTGTATGGCACGAGGTGGGCCACGCGTGGGTGTGGGTGGGCTCCCGGGGTTGCTGTGGGCAGCAGGGGTTCAGGTAGTGCCTTCTGCCTGCCTGCCATCCACACCACCCGCCCCGTGGTTATGAATGTGGCCAGGTTGTGGCCCAGGGCCAGGCTCCCAGGTCTGTGGCCCTGTGGTGGCTCTTTCACGAGACTGCTGGGCCTGGTCCTGCCACCATGCGTTGTCCTGGCAGGGTGAAGGGTGCACAGGACACCTCGTGCTTACTACAGGCACCTTGGAGGGTGGGTGGCCTGTGTTCCCTGTAGGTGGGGCAGGGTGTGGGGGTAGCAGGTTTGAGGTGCTGTGGGGTGCTGGGTTCACGCCAGGCCTAGGCTTAGCTGTGGGAGAATGCTGGGCCTGGGAGGACCTGGGTGTCCCTGAAGCTCCTGTAGGCCTCGGAGAGCCCTGGCACCCCTGCTGACCTGGCACCTGCCTCCAGCAAGGCGGCGGTGCAGGCTGTGCAGGCCATGAACCGCATCTGCGTGCTGGACGTGGACCTGCAGGGTGTGCGGAACATCAAGGCCACCGATCTGCGGCCCATCTACATCTCTGTGCAGCCGCCCTCACTGCATGTGCTGGTATGTGCCGGGCAGGGTTGGGGGCTAGGGGTCAGGGCATGCCAGGCTCTGACTGCCACCCCCTTTTTAGGAGCAGCGGCTGCGGCAGCGCAACACTGAAACAGAGGAGAGCCTGGCGAAGCGGCTGGCTGCTGCCCGGGCCGACATGGAGAGCAGTGAGTGTGCCGTGGGACCACCAGGGCATGCCAGGAGGGGAGTTGGGGTTCTGAGACCTTTGGCACCAGAGACCCTGTGGGTCCCCAGACCTCCTGACACCTGGAGTCCCTGTGAGGGTCCTCAGATCTCCCAACTACCTCCCAACACCTCGAGTCCCTGTGAGTGTCCCGAGAACTCACCCCAGTCACCAAGGGTCTCATTGAGGGTCCTCAGATTTTGTTCTGTTACCTAGAGTCTCTGTGAGGGCCCCCAGACCCCCCATCACCCAGGGTCCCATGAGATGTCCTCAACCTTCTAGCCCCGGGGGTGTCATGTACATCCTCTTACAGCTGTCGCTTTTCCTCTGGGTCTGACTGCAGCCCGCAAGAAGAGGGCATTTAATGTTCTGCTGTGTGTATAGAGGACAGTGCAACCCCTAACCAGAGTCCTGATGGGTGCTGGTGTCCAGACCCAAGGTCTGGGGTTCCAGAGAGAGCAGGAGGGGTACCTGAAGACCGAGTCCCAGGGGGCGCCCTTCCCTACCCTGCACAGGCCCAGCTGGGCTGGAAAGCTGTCCCACAGCCACAGAGAGGACAGCCGCAGGCCAGTGGGCTGTTCTGGGGCTCGTGTGGGACTTGGGGTGGGGCTGCATGGGCTCACTGTGCCCTGATCCCAGGCCCCACCCACAGGCAAGGAGCCCGGCCTTTTTGATGTGGTCATCATCAACGACAGTCTGGACCAGGCCTACGCAGAGCTGAAGGAGGCGCTCTCTGAGGTGGGCCCATCCTTGTGCCTACCTGGGCAAGGCCCAAGGGGAGGCCTTGGGGCCAGGCCTTTGTTGTCCAGGAGGCCACTGAGGTCAGATGGGACAGTCCTACCCAAGCACTGGCGTGAGACACCAAGGTCCACTGTGGAGGGAGAGCAGGAAGCCCAGCCCTTCCTGGATACCAGCCCTCCCAACTCTCTTTCTTCCTCACTGGCAGGAAATCAAGAAAGCTCAAAGGACCAGCGCCTAAGGCTTGCTGTCTATTCTTGGCACCCCAGGCCCATACAGGACCAGGGCAGCAGCACTGAGCCGCCCCCTTGGCAGGTGATAACGGCAGCTCTGCGCCCTTGGCCAGCACATGGAGTGGAGGGGATGCTGCCCCTGTGGTTGGAACATCCTGGGGTGACCCCTGACCCAGCCCCACCGGGCTCTCCCCTGTCCCTATCTCTCATGTTGGACCCAGGGTTGACATCCTAATAAAATAACTGTTGGATTAGAAAGTCCATAAATGAGTGGAACGTGGCCCCGAGGTTGGTGGGGCCCGATCCTGATCGGGCCCCGAGCTCCAGCAGCCCACCCTAACCACCAGCCCCAAGGAGGACCCCCAGGTGGCCTCCGCCTAGGCATCTGCTGCCTGTCGGCTCCTGGCTGCCACCCCAAGGCAGCATCATGCTTGACTGGCAGCCAGGGAAGGTGGCAGGGCTGGTCCCAACCCGCCTGGTGGGCCAGCAAGTGGAGAGCAGGCAGTGGCTGCACCAGGCAGCCTGAGGCTGCAGGGGTGGGCCCTGAGGGCTGCCTCTTGGTGCCCAAGCTCCTGTGGGTCTGGCATGGGCCAGAGCTTCCAGGAGAGGCCCCTGAGCTCTGGCAGCTGGAGGTTCTAGACCTCAAGGCATGGGGGATTCCTTGAGGGAGATGCCCCTCCCCTCGTGGCCCCAGGAGCTGTGTGTTGTGTGTGGGGAGCCTCTGGTCAGGCCACCTCCCTCCTTCCCCTGTGCTCCCCCAGCCTGCCTGTCTAAGGCGGCACAGGGCGGTGCTGCCGGCCACCCCTAGGGTCAGCCCCAGCCCTGTTCTGATCCTAGGTGAGGTGCTTCTGGGATGGGGTGCAGACAGATGGGTGGGAGAGTGGGAGGCAGGCAGGGCGCCCCGCCGGAAATGGGGGCGGGGAGCAGAGTCCCTGCCCAGAGCCCAGACTGGGGCCTCCAGAGGATACAGGCCAGAGCTGCCCAGGAGGCTGGGCAGGGGAGGGAGGGGAGGGGAGAGGAGGGCAGGGGAGGGCCCGGGCAGCCCCCAGAGGGTTGCTGCAGGACAGGTGGACTGAGCTTCGGAGGCTGGGGCTGGCCTCTGACCTGCTTGGGCCTGGAAAGTCCTGCCCGCTGCCCTGCCCCCCAGGACAATCAGGGATTCAGACCCTGAGGCTGAGGGGGGAACAATGGGGCCCTTGAGGGCCCCTCCTCCAGCCCCCATTGTGCTTGGTGGCGAGAGGTGGCCCTGGCTCGGCCACACACCCTCGGGGAGGACCAGCATCTAAGCAGGTGGAAGGGGTCTGAGGGAGACTGGAATTTTCTGGCCTGGAGAAGGTAGGGTGCTGGGGTCCATGTATGTACCTCATGGGGCTGGGGGCTGTTGCCCCAGGAGACAGCCTCACCCTGTGCTCCTGACCTTGAGTCCCCGAAGGAGGGAGGGCTTCCTGAGGATCAGCCCCAGAAGGGTGCACTCCTTGCGCCTGCCACCCTCTCCTGGGCTCCGCTGCTCCACGCAGATGGTGGGGTGGCCCCCGACTCCGTGTCTGTGTCCTTCAGGCCCAGCTGCCTTCACTGCAGGGTGGGCACCAACTTGCGGGGTCTGCTCTGGGACAGCTGGCAAGTGGGAGGGGGGTGCCTTCAGTACCTCCCCCAGCAGCTGGGGCCCCTCAGGCAGCGGTAGGGCTGGCCTCTGAAACACCAGCCAGCTGCATTGTGTCCAGGCCCACTCTCCTACCCTCAGCGGCCACCTGGACATGAGGGGGCTGGCCTGCCCCTTGCACAGACAGACCTGGGGCCCTGCTCAGGCTCCTTCATAGAAGACCACAAGCCAGTAAGCTTGCACTGGGGCCCAGCCTAGGCCTGAAGTGCAGCAGACCCTGTGGTCAAGGAGCCATCCCCAGTGCTCGTCAGTGCCGTGATTAACTGGGTGGAGGCCCCCCCTGGGGTACTGGAGCAGGCCCTCAGTGCAAGGAAGGGGTAGCGTGGCTGAGGAGTGGGAGGCCCACACCCCGCTGGGAGGGTGGAGCACCCCAGGGCTGCTGCACAGGGAGGCCACAGCCCAGGCGTGGGGACCCCCATCCCGGAGCTGGATGGCAGTGAGCCCAGGATTCCTGGCTGCTGGGCATTCAGGAGGGAAGAGATGGGTTCGTGGACCCTGAGGGAGCAGGTGGAGAGCAGGGACAGGCTTAGGAGGCTGGGGTAAGCATCACCCCTTCACTCCCACTATGCATACCCCCCAGGGCTCCGTTTCTGGAGGATGTGTGGTCAGCTCCAGGCCTGCAACAGCCCTGGAGGCTGGCCGGGGGGAGCTGTCCAAACTGCAGTGATGACACACTCCCAGCCTGACCCAGGCCTAACTTGACCCCTTGGTCCACCTCCAGGGGAGGAACAGTCCCTCACTTCTGGGCCTGACAGCTCTGTACCTGCTTGGGACCCCGAGGGAGGGGACTTGAGAATGGGCTGCAGGAGGGCCCACACATTGACAGTGCCAACAACCCCAGGGGGAAGAGGGCTCCATGGGGGAGGAGGCACCAGCCTGGATGTTGCCTCACCGGCTGCACCTGTGCACGGCCCTGGCAGGGGCTGGGGACCCCACAGACTCATACCCCCACACCATGTTCCTCAGTGTCCCCTCACTCCCCTGGCATTCCTGAGCACCATACCCGTGCTCTTGGGCTCCTGGGGATCTGGTCAGTTTAGGAGCTGTGGCAGGCCATGTGAGGGGAGCCATGATGTGGGCAGGCACTTGGGGTCTTGGTGGGGGCACCTTGCGTTCCTGGGCCTGGGGGGAACTCCCTGAAGGAGGCACGTGGTGAGGCTGAGTCTGAATAGGGAGGGTTCATGGCTGTGTGTGAGAGTGTGAGTGTGTGAGCCCAGCTCTATGTTGAGCTCAGGCAGCAGTGTGCATGTGGGAGTGTGCACTGCTTGTGTGTGGAGGGTTGGAGGGAGGAGCGTCTACTGTGTGTACATGTGAAGTATGCATGAGGATGGCTGGTACCCACACCCACTGGGCCTACAAGCTGCACAGGCAGGACAGCGAGGCCGGCCACGGAGCTGCTGGGGCAGAGTGGGTGTGGAGGGAGGGTTCCAGGCCTGGGACTTGGGTCCTGGGTGGCCGAGCTCTGCACCTCCCTCTGGACCAGGGCATCCAGAGGAGCATGACTGAGGGTGCATTTGGGGCTGACCATCCCAGGGCCTGGGCTGTCCAGGACAGGCAGCTGGGGGCTCAGGCAGGGACATGGAGGACAGGTACGGGAGCTGCCACCACAGAGCTGAGCTCTGGGCATCAGGGTAGGGGGCTACGGCCTGTCACGGGTGAGGAGAAATTGAGGCCTGAGGGTGGGTGAGCGCTGTACCCCCTCTGAGTGAGGACCGTCCCCACACAGGGCCCCGCAGTGGAGTGCAGGGGAAGGAGGGGACTGTGCCTGCAGGAGCCCCAGGGAAGTGGGACTGGGAATCTGCTTTGGACTAAGTGGACAAGCGACAGCACTGGGGTCCCATCGTTTTCAGGGAGGGGAAGAGCCTGCCCCAAGGTCCCACCTGGTGAACTGTGTGCGTGGGTACTTGTCTGGTGGCTGCCCTAAACTGCAGAAAACACCCGCGCTTCGTGGCCTGCCCTGGGAGGGTCTGGAGATGGAATGAAATACCTGGGCCCCTGACCCTGTGCTACAGACCTGCCAGGGCGGGGCTTGTTCTGCCGTGTCCCAGGACCCTTGTTCAGACCCAGGATGAGCAGGAGCTTGATGGGGGAGGAGGCCCGGCTCTGACTGGTGTCCTAAGGTGCCAGGACACCAGGACACCAGTCAGAGCTGGCCCGGTTTGCAGACAGGTGGGCTCGGCTTGGGCCTGCTTGCCCTGAAACCCTTCCCAGAGGTGGTCCCCACTGTAAGACCGCCATGGTGAGCCCCTTGGCTCTTGCCGCACACCCTTTGAAGCCCTTCCTGTGAGTCCCTGATGCCACCAGGGTGAGACCGTCCCCACTGTGAGGCCCCCTTTCACACCCTGGCCTAGTAGTGAGCCCCTGTGAGACCCTGGTCCTCAGTATGAGAACCCTGTGAGCCCCCGGCCCTCCACCAATGCCCGCATCCTCCTCTACTTCCCATAGCCTTCCCTGGGGCTGACCCTGCCTCACCACTCCGAGACCTGGGCCAGGCAGCATCCTGGCTGCTGGCCTCCTGTGGTCACCCCCCTACCTCGCCCTGACATACATTACTAACCGCTCCCTCCTCCCAGACTTTGAAGCCCAAGGGTGCTTCCAGCTCTTTGACCAAGCTGAAGCCCC
Organism: Trachypithecus francoisi; assembly: GCF_009764315.1. Taxonomy (NCBI): domain Eukaryota; kingdom Metazoa; phylum Chordata; class Mammalia; order Primates; family Cercopithecidae; genus Trachypithecus; species Trachypithecus francoisi. The sequence continues at coordinate 85,866,454 of NW_022681470.1, forward strand.
TCCCCACCAATCCTCATTTTGGGCACCCTGGAGGTGTAGCTTTGGGGTGAGATCTCTTGGACTTGTGTGCACATAGTCTGCAAATCCCGGGCCTGGCTCCTTGGAGGCCAGCACCCCTCCCCTCTCCTCCTGAGGGCCTCCACCAAACCCCTGCTGACAACCTCATCCTGCAGCACTATCCCAGGGCCTGGGCTGTCCAGGACAGGCAGCTGGGGGCTCAGGCAGGGACATGGAGGACAGGTACGGGAGCTGCCACCACAGAGCTGAGCTCTGGGCATCGGTAGGGGGCTACCATCAAAAGAAAAAAAAAGATAGGGTCTTGCTCTGTCACCTAGGCTCGAGTGCAGTGGTGTGATCTCGGGTCACTGCCATCTTCCCCTCCTGGGTTCAAGCGATTCTCCCACCTAAACTTCCCGAGTAGCTGGAACTACAAGTGCACCACCATGCCTGGCTAATTTTTGTATTAAGACCACATTTCTTAAAATAAAAATAAAAATTTCCAGCATGGTGGCATGTGCCTGTAGTCCCAGCTACTCAGGAGGCCAAGGTGGGAGAATTGCTTGAGCTCAGTAAGATTTACAGAAATGGCCGGGCATGGTGGCTCACGCCTGTAATCCCAGCGCTTTGGGAGGCCAAGGCGGATGGATCACGAGGTCAGGAGATTGAGACCATCCTGGCTAACACGGTGAAACCCTGTCTCTACTAAAAAACTTCAAAAATTAGCTGGGCACGGTGGTGGGCGCCTGTAGTCCCAGCTACTCGAGAGGCTGAGGCAGGAGAATGGCGTGAACCTGGGAGGCGGAGCTTGCAGTGAGCTGAGATCTCCCCACAGCACTCCAGCCTGGGAGACAGAGTGAGACTCCGTCTCAAAAAAAAAAAAAAAAAAAGGTTTACAGAAATGTTGTGAGGATAGTGCAGACTTCTTAATAGACCCCACTCCCAGTTTCCCCGTTGCTGACGTCTTGCATTAGCGTGACATGCTCCTCATAATGAATGGACCAAAATCCATGAGCTGGGATTAACTGAGGTCCTTGCTGTATGCAGATGTCCTTGCCTCTCCCCTCCGGCTCCTTTTCTGCCCCACCGTGGATCCCACATGGCATCAGTCACCGCGTCTCCCTGGGCTCCTCTTGGTTGCGGCAGCCTCCTGGGTCTCCTTGTATGGGATGTCCTCACTGTCTGGATGAACACTGGCCAGATGTTCTGTAGGATGCCCCTTGGGTGGGATCCCTTTTAGCCTCATGTTTCCTTATGAGTCCTCAGGGGGATGGATTTTGAGAGGAAGACCATGGAGTTGATGTAACCTTCCCATGAGATGCTGTGAATCATCCACACCATCCACGACGCTTGTGATGGCACCTTGGCTGCCTGGCCAGGGTTGGTGTAGGATGCGTGCTGCAGAGGCGTTCTCCCCCTCTCCCTCCCACACCCTCTGAAGCCAGGTTACTAGGTGCAGCCCACAGGTGGGGCTGGGGGTCATGCTCCCCTCCAGTATAGGGTGTCCACATGGCTGCTTTGGATTGACTGTGCACAGGGGAGCTGTCTCCTGTCCCCCATTTGGTTATACATTCAGTCAGGTACCTTGGCTTCTAATCTATGTCAGTCTGTAATCTGTAACACAAGACTACTTGATTTCTTTTACTGCTTAGAGGGATCCAGTCTCAGGCACTGGGCGCTGTACATGCAGGTGCTGCTTGCACAGACTTCCTCTCTGACACTACAGTTTACTCCAGGCTCCCCTGTACTTTCGCAGCCCCAGCCCTAGGGTCTGCCAGTCCCCGACTAGGGGTTCGTGATTCCTGTGACTGGAAGTAGAGGTAGGAACCAAGGCCTGGGCCCCAGGTAGGTTCTTGCTCCTAGGGTGTTTTTGCATTGAGGCCTTTGCAGGCGCCAGAGCAAAGATGTGTGTCTGAACCCAGGTGCATTCACACATCTATATTTTCTATAAAACCGCCCACGTCTCTGTGAGACACCTTGCAGTCTCCAGCTGTGATCACATGGAATTGTCACCAGCAGTGTGGAAGGCCGTGACACAGCGACAGCCTCAGGGAAGGGCTGAACCCATGTGTGTGCGCCTGTGCATGTGTGTGTGGCGGGGCCAGGCAGCAAAGGCTCCTGGTGGGAGTGGGCTCCAGCCAGTGTGGGAGCCATGGGCAGAGCACACGAGGGGATATCTGGAGCCAGGTGTGGAGTGGGGGCAGGGGACCTGGCACTGGGGCAGGCAAGGCTGTGGCATTTGCTCTGGTTAGGAGTCACGGACGGGGCAGGAGGCCTGCTGGGTAGGCGTCCTAATGCTCCCCAGGCTTGCAGGCAAGGAGTGAAATGCCTGAGGCCCTGCAGGCAGACCCGGGTGGGGGGGCCAGGCTCAGGATTGGCTGGGGTGGAGAAGCTGCTCTGCAGGGCAGAGTGGCATTTAGGTGTGGCCCTCTGGCACTGGCTGTGCCTGCTGGGCATCTGAGTGCCCATGTTGGGGGTAGAAGCAGGCCCAGGAGAGAATTACGGGCTGGAGGTGTGGATCTGGGAGTCCCCATAGGCGTGGCCCTCAGACCAGGACCTGGGTTCTTCCAGGCCGTTCCCAGGACCACTATGTGGGTGCAAGTGACACAGCACCCCAGAGCGAAGCGCCAGCTCTCAGACACCAGGGCACATCAGCCCAGGGCCGAGCCACGGTGGTCACCAGAGCTGAGCCGATGGCGCCATTTCCTCAGCTGAATCAAGGAAGCCACTCGGCAGTCAGCCACAATGAGTGCTCACACCATTGGCAATGGCAGGCGCCATTACTGCAGGCTGCCCCCAGAGAGCTATTTGTTCAATATTGCCCCCACACAGCTGGGCAGGCCGGCCCTGGCACCGAAGGCCTCCTGCCCCATCTCTCCTTTGAGCCTGCTCTGTCTCAGGTTCCTGTCGGGCTGGAATCAGTGAGCCTCAGCCTGCTGTGATGGGTCAGGCGGGGAGGGAGGGGTGCTCTGCCTACCAGAGCCAGGGGGATAGGGGAGGTGGCCCCAGGGCTGGAGTGTGCCAGCCTGTGCATATGTGTGTGATCACATGTGTGTGAGTGCATGGGTCTGTTTGCATGTGTGTGCATATATGTGTATGTGGTTGTGCATACATATGTCTGCATATGTGTGCATATGCACAAGTGTGTATGTGCCACCGTGTTTTCATGCATGTGTGTCTGCATGTGAGTGCAAATAGGCATGTCTGTGGATGTACACTGGTGATAGTTTGCACATACACATCTGTGTTTGCATTAACCCTGTTTGCATCTGTATCTGACTGTGCATGTGTATGTGTATGCACGTGTGTGTGCCTGTGTATCTGCATATGCATTGCGCGTGTTCATGCATGTGCACATGTGTGTGCATGTGTACATGTGTCTGTGGATATGTATCTGAGTGTGTGTGCCCATGTGAATGTGTGTGGCTCTGAGGGGTACTGCACAGATGTGAGGAAGCAGGGCCACTTCCCCAGGAACCCTGACTGCCCCCTCTTCCTGCCCCGGGTGGGGAGGCCTCAGCTGCATAAAGAGGCGGGGAGCCTCACCAGCGACTGCTGCTGGTCCCACACCTGCCGCCGCTGCCTCCCAGGCCAGGTACAGGGAGAGGGCCAGAGGCAGAGGGAGCTAAGGGGTCTCCTGCCCCAGCGACCCAGGAGCAGGTACTGGCCCCGGGGAAACCGCCAGGAGAGGGTGGGCAGGGGAGCTGTAGGAGCTCTCCCTCCTTGGAGCACAGTCCCTGCTGCACAGCCCTCTCCTGGGGGCACTTGCCCACCTTGGGCTTGGCTGACCTGCCGCATAGCTGTCTCTGAGGGTCGCAGGTGCTGAGTGTGGGCTTGCATCACTGGGTATATAACCTCGCTGGACACCGTCCCTCCTGGATGGACGCCTGGCTTCATCCTGACCCCAGCTGGGGACGGTCTGGGTTGAGATCATGGAGGACCAGGAACCTAGATTGGGCGGGCCCTGGAACCCTGCGCACCTGAAAAGGGCAGCGGGACCAGCCGGGGGCTGGAGGGAGGATGAAGGATTTTGCCGAGGCGGAGGGACCCTGACGACCCCTGTCCAGGGTGTGGAGGGAGGCTGAGCAGGGCCTCTGGGGGCTGAGGGGCTATGGGAATTGTGGACTGGTGGCACTTTGGGGTCTGGGATCTGATGGTGGGGCAGGCACGGGGGGCTGTGAAGGACTGAAGGCCAATGGGGCTGCAGGGTGGGAGCCAATGGGGCCACAGGGTCTTGGGGTCTAGGGAGCTGGAGGGGCCAGGAAGGATTGAGTAGGTAGGCAGGCTGGGGACCCTCTGCCTGTGGGACCCTCTCCAACAACCTGGATGCTGCTGGGGCTGGGCTGGTGGCCATGGGTGCAGCGGACACTGAGACCACCAGTCCCCACACTTGAGTGGTGCTTGCCTCAGTGTCCCCATCTGCCTCCTGAAGGCAGTTCACCCAGCTGGGGCCCTGCATCTGCACAAGCAGGGGTGGATCAGGTGGGGGCTTCCACTTCCGTTTAAGGTGGCAAGCTCCACGTCATCGGCTGTGTAAGCAGAGGGGCCAGCCGCAAGGCAAGCCTGGAGCCCCAGCTCTGAGCTCTGAGCGCCATGGGTCCCTAAGTGCAGGCCCCTGGCTGACCCCCACTCCGCCCCACAGGACCCGCCCGCCTGCCCCTATGACCAACATGAGCTGGAGCTTCTTGACGCGGCTGCTGGAGGAGATCCACAACCACTCCACCTTCGTGGGTAAGGTGTGGCTCACGGTGCTAGTGGTCTTCCGCATAGTGCTGACGGCTGTGGGCGGCGAGGCCATCTACTCGGACGAGCAGGCCAAGTTCACCTGCAACACGCGGCAGCCAGGCTGCGACAACGTCTGCTACGACGCCTTCGCGCCCCTGTCGCACGTGCGCTTCTGGGTCTTCCAGATCGTGGTCATCTCCACGCCTTCGGTCATGTACCTGGGCTACGCCGTGCACCGCCTGGCCCGTGCGTCTGAGCAGGAGCGGCGCCGCGCCCTCCGCCGCCGCCCGGGACCCCGCCGCGCTCCCGGAGCGCACCTGCCGTCCCCGCACGCCGGCTGGCCTGAGCCCGCCGACCTGGGCGAGGAGGAGCCCATGCTGGGCCTGGGCGAGGAAGAGGAGGAGGAGGAGGAGACGGGAGCAGCCGAGGGCGCCGGCGAGGAAGCGGAGGAAGCCGGCGCGGAGGAGGCGTGCTTAACTAAGGGGGCCGGCGCTGACTGCAAGGCGACGGGGACCCGGGGCACAGCCGGGCAACACGATGGGCGGAGGCGCATCCAGCGGGAGGGCCTGATGCGCGTGTACGTGGCCCAGCTGGTGGCCAGGGCAGCTTTCGAGGTGGCCTTCCTGGTGGGCCAGTACCTGCTGTACGGCTTTGAGGTGCGGCCGTTCTTTCCCTGCAGCCGCCAGCCCTGCCCGCATGTGGTGGACTGCTTCGTGTCGCGCCCTACTGAGAAGACGGTCTTCCTTCTGGTTATGTACGTGGTCAGCTGCCTGTGCCTACTCCTCAACCTCTGCGAGATGGCCCACCTAGGCTTGGGCAGCGCGCAGGACGCTGTGCGCGGCCGTCGCGGCCCCCCGGCCTCCGTCCCCGCCCCCGCCCCCGCGCCGCGGCCCCCGCCCTGCGCCTTCCCTGCTGCTGCCGCTGGATTGGCCTGCCCGCCCGACTACAGCCTGGTAGTGCGGGCGACCGAGCGCGCTCGGGCGCACGACCAGAACCTGGCAAACCTGGCCCTGCAGGCGCTGCGCGACGGGGCAGCAGCTGGGGACCGCGACCGGGACAGTTCGCCCTGTGTCGGCCTCCCTGCGGCCTCCCGGGGGCCCCCCAGGGCAGGCGCCCCTACGTCCGGGACGGGCAGTGCTACCTCTGCGGGCACCGTGGGGGAGCAGGGCCGGCCTGGCACCCACGAGCGGCCAGGAGCCAAGCCCAGGGCTGGCTCCGAGAAGGGCAGTGCCAGCAGCAGGGACGGGAAGACCACCGTGTGGATCTGAGGGCGCTGGCTTGCGAGCTGGGCCAGGAAGAAGGAGGGTTGGGGGGCTCCGGTGGAAATCTGTGACCCCTTCTCCTCAGCCTTCTCCTTAGCAGGAGGTCTCAGGCAGAGTCTGCCCAGAGGGGCAGCCAGGCTGCTCAGGGAAGGGGCTGAAAGCAGCAGAGGAGTGCTCTGGCTTGCTCACCACTGGGGCCAAGGTGGGTTGGAGAGAGGGTCTAAGAGCCAGGAAGGACCCTCTGCTGTGGTCTGAACCCCAGGGGGGCTGGGGCATTGACTCCACCCCTGTCCTGAGCTGGAATACATCCTCTGGGATGCCAGCTCTTCCATTTGAGCTTCCCTGCAGCAAGCCATGGAGGCCCTAGGGTGCCTGGTATGGGCATCAGTTGGTGGGAGTGCGGGGGTGCGTGTTCCCATTCCCTGCGACATGGAGGGCTCTGTTGAACAAGGAATGGGGCTCCTTCAGCCCTCCCCCTCCCAGCCCCAAACTGAGACAGACTGGGAGCTGGGAGCCTGGGGTGGGCAGGACCACACCCTCTTTGAGCTTCTGCGATGCCGGCCTTCCCTTCCTCTGGGAGACTTGAAGTTCTGCAAAGATGTTGACCATGCCCTGCAGCTTGGACCCAGTGGGTGGTGGTCAGGGCCTGGGGGCTCCATGCTGTGGGAATGGGGCTCTGGGGTTCCTGCCTGTGGCCTGTCTGCCCTCCTCCCTAATTCAGACCCAGCCTCAAGAAGAAAGGGAGTAAAATAAAACTAACTTGTTTATAACCTTGTGTGTGCATGTGTATGCATGTGCACGTGTGGCTATGTGTGTGACTGCATGCACACGTATGTGCATTGTGTGCATGTCTGGGTGTATGCTAATGTGTGTATGCATGGGTGTGTGTGCATGGCTACCACATGGGGAGACATGGCTTAGCTCCAGGCTGGCTGGGAGAAGAGACCCCTCCCCAGGGACAGGCAGGGGAGTATGGTCACAGACGAGCCCCTGTAGCTTGTCAGATAACACTCGGAGCCTGGTGGGTGCCAGGCAGCATGCTGGGGGCAGGGGTGGGTGGGACTGGGTGGAGTGCACTGATAGTGAGAAAGAAAGAACACACTCAGAGCCTCAGGTTGGGCTGCAGCCCAGTGGATGGAGGGTGGCTGTCTCAGGCCCCGTCATGACCAGGACGTCGGCCAGAGCCTGCAGGGGTGGCTTTGGTGAGGGGCCGGGGGCTTATTAGTCCCTGGAGCACACTCCAGGTGACTGGCTATCCCCCAGCCTCCCTTAGGCCTGGTGCAGCCTGGCCGGCTGCCCCTCCTGGGCTGCATACCCCTCTCTCCGTGTTGTCCCCCAGCCAAGACTCAAGCCGAGGCTGAGCCCTGAGTCTCACCTAAGCCCGACTCCAGGCAGATGCCAACTGCAAACTGAGTCCCTCTCCTTTCTGGGGCTTGCCTGGCTGACCTCTGGCCCCAGGTGAGCCCCGACTCATGGAGCCACGGACAGCAATGCTGAAAGTGCAGCCTCAGGGAAGAAAAGCAAACACCAACCCCAACAGGTGTCCACTCCAGTGGGGACACACCAGGAGCCTCTCCAAGACAGGAAGGGTTTGGGGCTGTGCTGCTGGTGGTGCCGTCGCGGGGGAGGCCAGGTCCCTGGTGGGGGGGGGGGGGGCGTGGTGTCCAGCCATACTGGGCAACTGTGCATGGCTCACCCTTCCTCCACCTTTCGTTCTGTTCAGGCCTTTGCCTGATCAGATGAGGCCACCCACATTGGGAGGCCAATCTGCTTTCCTTAGTCCATCTATTCAAGTCTTAGTGTCATCTAGAAATGCCCAAACATACCTAGAATAATGTGTGACCCCATATCTGGGAACCCTGTGGCCCAGTCAAATAGACACATAAAATGAACCATCACAGGCCAGGAACTGTCTCACATCTGTAATCCCAGCACCTTGGGAGGCTGAGGTGGGAGCATCACTTGAGCCCAGGAGTTCAAAACCAGCCTGAGCAACACAGTCCCCATGTCTACAAAAAATTAAAAAGCAGCTGGGCATGGTGGTGTGCACCTGTGGTCCCAGCTACTCAGGAGGCTGGGGTGGGAGGATCACTCGAGCTAGGGAGGTAGAGGTTGCAGTGAGCTGTGATTGCACCACTGCACTCCAGCCTGGGCAACAGAACAAGACCCTGTCTCAAAGAAAATAAAATTAGCCATCACAGGTGGACTGGAGGCAGTACTGCTTCTTCTTTCGGAAACTTTAATCTTTGGCTATATATCTAAATATAGATATAAAAATAGTATATAGTATCTATGTCTGTATTTCCTGTGGTTTTGTTTCTTTGGAGAACCCTGGCTAGTATACATCCCTCAGCCAGAGCTGTTCAAAGGGCACCCCAGCTTTGAGGGAAGCTGGAAATGATCTCTAACTTGGAGGGTGTGCCCGTTGGGACTGCCATAACACCACACCATGCACTGGGTGCCTTAAACAAGACACTGATCTCACAGTCCTAAAAGGGAAGGCCAAGATTAAGGTGAGGGCAAGCCTGGTTCCTCCTGCAGCCTCCCTCCTTGGCCCATGGATGCCATCTCCCCGCTGTGTTCTCACACGGCTGTCCCTCTGTGTGCATCTGTGTCCTAATCTCCTCTTCTTTTAAGGACACCAGCCGCCGTGGATTAGGACCCACCCCAATGAACTCATTTTAACTTAATCATCTCTTTAAAGGCTTTGTCTCCAATTATAGCCACATTCTGAAGTTCCTGGAGGTTAGGACTTCAACACAGGAGTTTTGAGGGGACAATTCTGCCAGTATTAGAGGGTATATGCCCCCTGGGAAGCTGGATTGTCACAAGAGAAGGGGAGACGGGACCCTGGGGACAGAGCTCCCTTCTTGGAGACTTGGGGGTAGGTGGGCCATGTCAGGTTTGTGAGCATCTGCTGGTGGGCTTAGGCTCTGTTACTACACCCTGCCAGTGGCACGGCCCTAGCCAGGAAAGGCTGTGCAAGCCCCAGCCTCCACGCCATCTGCTAGTCCTCCCTCTAAGACCAAGTCCTTGATAATCTGGACATTCCCACAATGTCATGCCTGAGCCCCACACCACCAAGCAGGGCCGGCGTCTCCCACTACAGCGGGATGTGATATCTTAGTTGCTCCAATCTGCGGACCCCCAAAGGCTAAACCCATCCCACACTCCTGGCGCTTATCAGTCACTTTTAGAAAACCCATGCCTTGGTTTCCCCAGCCACCTGAGGTGGCCACGACGGTGATGAGCTGAGCCTGGCACTGCTGACACCACAGTCCCCCTCCCTCCTCTGTCCTGCATCTTCTGAGCTCTAGGGCAGGTTGGCAGCGGGGGCCAGTCACTGGTGGGCCCAGCCCTATACACAGCAGGACAGAGCCAGAGCAGGCGGTGCTGGAGCAGGCTGGCGGGATGGGACTCCACGTCTCACCTCCATCCGTTTCCACAACCTCAGCCAAAACTCTCGGCTGCTCATGGGTGTGCATAGTGGGGTGAGGGGCCATCTGCTCAGAGACTCCCCCAGAACAGGGCAGTGGCACTCTCCTTCCTCTAGGAAGGGAGGAAGCCCTGAGGCGAGAATAACAGGAAACCACCTTACCCCCACCCCCACAGTACCTGGGAAGCAGGGGCTGCCACCCTCACGCCCAGACATTTTCCAGTTCTCACTCCCCTGGCCCCAGCTGCAGCCTGGTCCCTGAAGCCAGGACAGGGGTGGGGTTTCCTCCCCCAGGTGCCAGGCCCCAGTCCCCTGCCTGCTGATAAGGGGAACAGCAGCCCGGGTGGCTGGCCAGGCTGGTGTAGAGGGTCCAAGAAGGCTTCTTGGAGGTGGCCTGGAGCTATGGCCTCACATGGCTCTGGCACTGGAATGTGGCCCCTGGGACTCTGGAGCTGAAAGCTCTCTTTTGTTTCCTTTGAGTCCATTTGAACTGAAGGGGCCCCTGATGGTGGTGGCAGCTTCCTTGTGGTGGGGGGCCTAGGCAGGGCGGATTGGAAGCCAGTGGGCCCGGCCCGGGGCACCAGGTTGCCACACGCCCTTCCTGCTGCCTGTGCAGGGGTGGAAGCAAATTCCTCTTCTGGCTGAGGACCAGGCTGACGTGAGGCTAGAGGAATTCGACCCCCGCCTGTGAGTGTTGTCCGCGCCACCCCCTGCCCCAGGTTTCATCCTGCCTGCCTTCCGCTCTGTCCATATGGGGCTGCCCGGGGGAGGTGGGGGTACCGGGTCACCCTCAGGAACGCCAGGCTGTGACAGAGGAAGGGGTGGCGGCTATAGCCAGTGGCTAGGGAGCACATTCTAGGCCTGGCCTATCTCAGTCAGGAAGCTGGCGGCTGGCGGGGGACTGAGGCCCAGGGACCTTGGGGGACCTGGCTGATTCTCTCCAGGCCCCTCACCATGCCCTGACCCTCGCCTGGTTGGGCAGGCAGGGATCCGGGGCCTCACAGGGCTTGGGGCAGGTGGGGATGCTGTGAGGAGGGTTCAGAAGGGCAAGTAGGAGCTCCAGGGACGAGGAAGCTGCAGTGAAAGGAGTGGACTAACGGCAGGGCCTCCGTGGCCACGTCCAGGGCCTGCGGGAATTCGCTGACTGCCCAATGTCACCTGAGCCCCTAAGGCATGTTGGGTGCTGGCCCAGGCCCTCGGGACACGGCAGGGAGCTATGGCAGGGATTCTCTGCTTGGCCAAACTCCTGCCAGGATCCGGAACCTTCTCCTAGGCCCATGTGTGGGCACTTGCTTGGAAAATCCAGTTTTAGTAAGAGCCCTGCTGAATCAGTTTAGCCAGACCACCACACCCTGGATATCTCACCCTCCATGACATCTGATTGGGTCCCTCATCCTCCACCGTCCCCTGGTGACGTCTGATCACCCTGCCTGCCTAGAGCAAGGACCCTGTGAGGTGGGTTTAGCCAGACCCCTCAGCCCTGATGTCTCCTTACTCATTCCCACCCACTGACCCCAAGCTGCTCCTCGGCTTCTCCACCCTCTCCCATGCTGTGTTGGGGTTGAGCTCCATCTCCACCAAGGCTGCCAGGCAGGGCCCCACACCACATGATGCACCTTGGTGCAATCTTCCTCACTGATGTTACTATGCATCACGAGGAATTTTTTTATTCAACAGCTACACAAAGACCTCTGCTTGCCAGGACTCTGCACCATAAAGACACATTGAATAAAGTTTCTTTGGTGCTTTGAGTTGAGGGCTATGGAGAGGGGAATGCAACAGGGTGCATGGGCCCATGGAGGCCAGAGAGACAGGGATGGCTTGGACTAGGGCAGACTCTAGGGCTGAAGGCTGCTGGGGCCACCGTGTAGATGCATCACCTACTACCAGGGAAAGTGGCCACTGTACAGGGCTGCTCAGCAGGGGGCATGGGACATCACTCCTCAAGAAAGCAGTGGGGTGGATATGTCATAGCAGTGTGCAGTTCCTGCCTAAATTGTCCTCTGTGAGTTCAGCTGTGAAGAGAAGATGAGAATCACTGGAAGGACGTCCTGCAGGACAGGTTGGGCTCCGTGGGAGCCTGGAGTCCTGCACTAAAAGAGGACTATAGACACATGATGGGGGTGACCCTGGCCTGAAAAAAGTGGAAGTTACCAAGGATGTGATTGGAAGCTGTGATTGTGTCTCGTCATGTCACATTGATTAGGGGTGTGGAGGGCTTGTGGGCTGGATGGTGCCTGTCCTTATCCGTGGAGTCACTTGGGGATGGAGTCTCCTGCCACCTGCAGCTGATGTCCCAATTGTCCAGCAAATAAAGAAAAAATGACACAACAATCACATGTGGACAGCTGGCGAACTAGTAGGTACCCTTATAAAAAGAGGAAGCGGCCAAGCGCGGTAGCTCACGCCTGTAATCCCAGCATTTTGGGAGGCCGAAGCCAGTCAATCACTTGAGCCCAGGAGTTCAAGACCAGCCTGGACAACATGGGGAGACCGTTTCTACAAAACAAATACAAAAATTAGCTGGCCTGGTGGCTCGCGCCTGTAGTTCCAGTTACTCAAGAAGCTGAGGCGGGAGGATTGCTTGAGTTCCGGAGCTTGAGATCAGCCTGGGCAATGTAACCAAGACCCTGTCTTCACACACACACAAAAAAAGCTGACACATGCTAGACCGTGGATGGACTTTGAGAATACTATGCTGAGTTAAATAAGCCGTCGCAAAGGACAAATCCCGTAGGATTCTACTCCTGTGAAGTCCCTAGAGGAGGCTCATGGAACCAGAGAGTACAATGGGGCTGGGAAGTGGGTGTTTAACGGGGAGTTTCAGGTTGGGAGGATGAAGAAGTTCTCGAGATTGGTGGCGGTGCCCGACACGGGTGGGTGAAAGCGAGGCATGCCACCGAATGGGACACAGGAAGGCGCTTAAGAGGTGGGCAGAAATCTCGTTACCTACCGAGGGTGGAGCCTGCGTGCTAACGGATAGGCCGAGCCCCCCGCCCCGAAACACACCCCGCGCACGATGCTCCGCCCCCCACGCATGCCCCACCCACCCAGCAGCCAAGCTCGCTCCGCCCGCCCCTTCCAGTCCGGGCGGACCTGCTCCTCACGCACGCACGCTCTGTTGGCCCCGACTCGCACTGCTCCGCCCCTCAAGCACGCACGTTTCGTTCACCCCTCACGCACGCACTCTGCGCCCGCCCCTTCCCGCCTCCCTCCGGCGGCCGCCGCCAGGGGCCGCTGTGGCACCCGCCCCTCCTGCTTCCTTGGGCCCTTCCCGCTGCCGCACTCTTGTCCAAGATGGCGGCCGCGGCGCTGCTTCGAGGCGCGGCTCCGGGACGCGGCAGCCCGGCCTGGCGCTGGTGGCTGCGCGCGGCCCCAAGGTGCCGCCTGGCCCACAGCTTCCGCAGTCCTGGTGGCGACCCAACGGCCGGAGCGACCTGGGCCTGCTTCCGGCTGGATGGGCGCACCCTGTTGCGCGTGCGCGGCCCCGACGCGGCGCCCTTCCTGCTAGGGCTGCTGACCAATGAACTGCCGCTTCCGGGTCCCGCTGCCTGGGGGGCCCCGCCTCCTGCGTGCGCGGGCTACGCCCACTTCCTGAACGTGCAGGGCCGGACACTCTATGATGTTATCTTGTACGGGTGAGCGCGTGCTGGGAGGGCGCTTGGGGGCGGGCACCCAGGGGAAAGGCGGGCGTCCGGGGCCTGCAGAAGGCGTGGGAGGTGGGCACCCGGGGAGGGCCGGGATGGTGTGGAAGTTCAAGGGAGGGTGGGCCAGCGACTGGCACTCAGGGTCAGGCACCCAGGAGATTCCGCTTGGGATAGACACCCAGGGGAAGCTCACCCAGGGCCCAGCACCCAGAGGAGGACTCGGCTCGACACCCAGGGATGGTTCAGCGACTCATCCAGGGGAGGTCTGGGTGCCCGCCTACCATATCAGAGCAGAGGCGTCTCTCGGTGGGCACCTCTCACGTGGGCCACCTAGTGACCCTTCTCCCTCCGCAGGGACAAGGGGTTCAAGGCCCCCGCCTGGTGGCAGAGCTGTGTTTCTGAGTGACAGCTTGTGGTGACACTCGTGGGTTCTGTTTACCTTGTGTTTCCCTGTGTCCTCTCCCAGATCTCACCACAGCTGGTGACATTGGCATTTGGTTCTGTCATCTGTGCTGATATCACGACTGTCGGTGATGTTCATGCCGGGTCAGGGCCGTGACAGCTTACAGCGTGGGGTTTCCCTTGCCCAGCTTCTAGGGACCTGGATCCCTGAAACCTCCACCGGGTGAAGTGGATCTGGCTCGCGGCCACCTGCCTGCTCTCTCTCTTGTTCTTGTACTCTTCAGCTTACTCCTGTGTTTTGGTTTCAGGGGATGGACACCTTTTTAATGACTTCCTGAGCTACGTGGGGTGAATTTTTGGACTCATTGTGTCCAATGATATCCTGGCTGGGTGTGAAAATCTAGCTTGGAAATTGTCACCGAGAATGTTCACGTCACAACTTTGTTTTCTCGCTGCCAGCTTTTCTGAGAAGTCTAGTGCCGTTCTTATTTGTATGTGAACTGTGTTTTTCTCTGGAAGCTTTTCGAAACTTTTCTTTATCTTTGATGTTGTGAAATGTCATGCTGATGTATCTTGGTTTGGTCTTTTTCCATAGCACATTGCTGGGCACTTAGTGCGCTCTTTAAATCTAGAACCGGAGTTGGTGAAATATGGCCCTTAGGTCAGACCCAGCCCATTACCTGTATTTATAATAAAATTCTCTGGGAACCCCGCCCATTGGATTCCATGTGGTCTGGGGCTGCTTTTTTTTTTTTTTGAGACAGAGTTTTGCTTTTGTTGTCCAGGTGGAGTGCAATGGCACAATCTTGGCTCACTGCAACCTCTGCCTCCAGGGTTCAAGAGATTCTCCCGCCTCAGCCTCCTGAGTAACTGGGACTACAGGTGCCTGCCACCATGCCTGGCTAATTTTTGTATTTTTAGTAGAGACAGAGTTTCACCATATTGGCCAGACTGGTTTCAAACTCCTGACCTCAGGTGATCCACTCGCCTCGGCCTCCCAAAGTGGTGGGATTGCAGGCGTGAGCCACTGCACCCGGCCTGGGGCAGCTTTTGCCTAGAGTGGCAGAGTTGTGGCATGAGTGTGGCCCTCAAGCCTAAGTTATTCACTGGCCCTTTACAGAAAAAGTGTGCCCACCCTAGCTCAATAGGCTTAAATCTTCATGTCCCAGTTCAGAGATGTAGTCATCATTGTCTGTCTTATGTATTCATTACGTTTTGTTTAGCTACTTTAATTTCTTCATCTTAAGAACTACAGTCTTTGATTATCTTGAGCCTTCTATGTCAGTACTTGCTGTTCACGTTAGCCTTACAATGATGTTGTTTTTGGTCCCCAGATTCCCTTCCATATTTCTATAGTCCTCTTTTATCCTTTTCCCTTTGAGTCCTAGTTCCATTGAATTCCTATTCTTAATAAGTGTTCTATGGTATAAAGTACAGCTGACTTTGCACTGCGTAGATCACCTATATATGGATTTTCCTTCACCTCTGCCACCCTGAGACGGCAAGACCAACCCTTCCTCTCCTTCCTCCTTCTCAGCGTACTCAACATGGAGACCATGAGGATGAAGACATTTATGGTGATCCATTTCCATTTAGTGAAAAGGAACTGCATTTCCTCTTCCTTAGGATTTTATTCCTGGGATTTGTAGCTTACCATATTGTAATACAGTATATAATAGCATAAAACATAGAAAATATGTACAACTTGACTGTGTATGTTATACATAAGGCTTTCAGTTAACAGGAATCTGTTAGTAATTAAGGCTTTGGGGAGTCAAAGCTTAAAGGTGGGTTTTCAACTGTGTGGGGACCAGTGCCCCTAGCCCTTGCATAGTTCAAGGGTCAACTGTCTGTCCTTTCTGAGTCTCAGGGTTTTTTCCTCTTCATCCTTTCTTGCCTGGTCTAGAGCTTGTCTGTAGATTTTTGGGCCCCAGCTCCCCTTACCAAGCATATGCTTGGTGGCTCTTCTGTGGCTTTCTATTTGCTCTCATTGTAGGGGTCTCTGTCCTCAAGGTCTGCAGGAGGAGTTAATTTTCTTCGCTTGTGCTGGGTGTCTGGTGTGTCCGCCACTGTTCTGAGTGCTGAGGGCACTGGAGGTGGCTCAGCTCAGCACTAAAGGGTGATATCATCCACCTCTGGTCTCGCTTCTGAGATGTGACACAAAGTCACAGGCCAGGGAACTCCACTCTGAGAGGTTGGGTGGGGCGGGACCATCCTCCATGGGATTCAGCATCCGTGTAATAATACTTGAAACCCTCTAGCTTCAGTTCTGTTGGAGTTCATGGCCCTGTTTCGCCTCAGCCATCAGAAGAAGGACATGACAAGGTCACCTCCTCAACTGGCTCCCCAGGGGTGGTGGGCGACAGGTGTCCAGATGCCACCCCTCCCAGCTCTGTGTCATGGGTGGGCTTAGGGCTGCGCTCATTGGGCACATTTAGTTCAGTTCATGAGGTTACACTCTTTTCCTTGTCGGGCTGCTGTTGGTTGTTGACCTCTCTGTGGTTTGCTCTCTCTGGTCACTCCTCTGGGGAGAGGGCAGCCTACAGGTCAGGGGCCACCTCTCCCTAGAAGCCTCCGTGTGTTCCTGCTTCTCTGGTCATTCCCTGCCCATCATTCCTCTGTGGGTTTTTTCTGACTGTAGGATTTTTTATTTCAACTCTGATACTTGCTAATATATCATCCTGAGCCATTGCTTCCTTAAAGCCCCCTATTCTTGTTTCCTGAATGTAGTGCCTTCTTTCAGATGAAGCTATAGTTTTTTGGTTGTTGTCTTTTAATAGGAGTTGCTTTTTATAGCAGTTTTAGGTTCTCAGCAAAACAGCAGAATGTGCAGAGATTTCCCATATTACCCCACAACTTCCCCTATCGTCAACATCCCCCACCAAAGTGCTGTTTTCGCCGCAATTGATGAACCTCTGTTGACGTACCATCATCACTTGGAGTGCATAGTTTTCATGAGGGTCACTCTTGGCTTGGTGCATTCATGAGTTAGGCAAATGTATGATGACACATGTCCACCATTGTAGCATCACATACAGTAGTGTCACTGCCCTGAAATCCTCTGTTCCCTGCCCATCCATCCATCTCCCATAACTCCTGGCCACCACTGATGTTTTCAGTGTCTCCATAGTTTCACACTTTCCAGAATGTCCTGTAGTTGGACTCATGCATCTGTAGCCTCTTCACATTGGCGTCCTTCACTTAGTAATATGCATTTAGATTCCTCCATGTTTTTTCATAGCTTGACAGCTAATTTTTTTTTTTTTTTTTTTTTTTTAAGACGGACTCTCGCTCTGTCGCCCAGGCTGGAGTGCAGTGGCTGGATCTCGGCTCACTGCAAGCTCCGCCTCCTGGGTTTACGCCATTCTCCTGCCTCAGCCTCCCGAGTAGCTGGGACTACAGGCGCCTGCCACCACACCCGGCTAGTTTTTTGTATTTTTTTAATAGAAACGGGATTTCACCGTGTTAGCCAGGATGGTCTCGATCTCCTGACCTTGTGATCTGCCTGTCTCGGCCTCCCAAAGTGTTGGGATTACAGGCTTGAGCCACCGCACCCGGCATTTTTGTTGTTGTTGTTTTTAGATGGAACCTTGCTTTGTCGCCCAGGCTGGAGTGCAGTGGCACGGTTGTAGCTCACTGTACCTTCAAACTCCTGGACTCAAGTGATCCTCCCACCTCAGCCTCCCAAGTAGCCAGGACTACAGGTAGTTGAGATCTCACTATGTTGCTCGGGCTGGTCTTGAACTCCTGGGCTCAGGCGAGTCTCCTGCCTCAGCTTTGCAAAGTGTTGGGATTGCAGGCATGAGCCACCGTGTCTGGCCTCCTTGGAGTCCTTTTCTATCAGTTGGTTTTGATCTCTCTTCATGTAGGAGACAGAGAGAGGCTATAGGGTCATGTCGCAGGTAGGATTGTGGTCCAGTGCCCTTGCTGTGATCTGGCCAGGGCAAGGATATGGACTCAGTGCAGGGCTCAGCAGGCGCAAGAGTGTCAGAGCTGTGGCCTTGTGTCTGTCCAGCACTGAGGGGCAGGAGAGACTTGTTAGGCCTCTGGTGGCCTGGGAAGGAGGAAGGAGAGAGAAGGGAAGGAGTCAGGCCGGGCCCCAGGGCAGTGTTTTCCTGAACATGACTGGAAACTCTTGAGTCTGATGGCCAGGTGACCCTTTCTCTCAGTTGGCCGGGCCAGAGCTACCCCTGACCTCCCTCCACTTCCTGCACCCTTACTCCCACCAGGGCTTCTGGGCTCAGCAAACAAAAGCACAAGACACCCAGGTCCATCTCAGACGAGCAACGGATGATCTGTAGGTACATCCTGTGCGGTATTTGGGGTACACTAAAAAAAGTCATTGGTCGTTGATGTGAAATTCTGATTTAACCAGGTGCCCTGTATTTTCCCTGGCAACCCTGTCCCCTGCGCCCTTCAGCGGTATCTGGAAATATTTTTGGTTGTCATGATGGGGTGGGGTACAGGCAAGGGGTGCTGCTCAGCATCTGGACAGCCCCCACCATGGAGAATGATGAGGCTGAGAAAGCTCCCCAGGCCAGGGCTCTCCTTTGCAGCTAGTCTCCTGGCAGTCTTCAGGTGTGGCAGGGGTTGGGGTGGGCCTGGGGGTCATGTCCCAGCTCAGTTGGTCCTGAGAAGCTGCTTGGTAGACAGTCACCGGCACAGAGGGCTGGAAAGTGCCCTTGACCCCAGAACCTGGGTCCTGTGAGGACATCCACCCTGTGGGAGGCCAGGGAGTGCTCAGCAGATGGGGGCAGCAGGGGATTTCAGCATGGGTGGGAGTTCCAGCCAAGGCAGGCAGCTGAGCCAGCCCCACCTCAGAGTGCAGGGGCCCTCAGCTTAATCTTCTCTGGGCTCCACTCTCGACTGATGGACCCATGGGGCACCCTGGCCCCACCTTGCCTGTCCTGCCCCAGCTCCTGCCCTTGCCCTGTAGGACTCTGCGGCCTCCCCTGTGCCTGTGTGCCCAGCTTACTAGACCCTGGACCTGTGGTCCCTCAGCTCCACTCTAGTCCCCTTACTTTGTCCCTCTACTCTGCCTGGTGCTGCTCAGCTCCTCCCTGCCTGTCCAGTGCCCAGCACCCGGTGCCCATGACCTCACGTCTGTCCCTCCGCTCGGGTCCCCTGCTCACCTGTGTTTTAGTCCATCTTTGTCTGCTGACCCTAATATAGACTTTAAAAATACAAATACGCATGCACGTGGTTAAAAACTTGCTGATGTCAGATGGCTGGGATGAAAGGACTGCCTGCTGTCTTCCCTCTTGTGCTCGGACACCTCTGCAGGGGAAGCTCCTTGTTTTGTTTTTGTTTTTGTTTTTCCACTTCTTATTTTGAAATACTTATAGATTCGCAGGAAGTTGCAAAAAAAAAAAAAAAACCTGTGGGAGGAGATTGCACAGACCCCTCCCCAGTTCCCCTGATTGCACACACAGGGCACATCTAGGGTTTCCAGATTTGTGTGTCTTACTTTGTGCTTGTGTGCATGCATGTGTATAACTGCGATTTTCTAACGTGCGAATACCTGTGGCCATGATCAGGCCCATGTGGCTTCCTACTCCTGTCCCTGAATGGGCACCCCCAACACCCCGAAACCTGTTCTCCAGCTGTAAAATTGTGTCATTTCAGGAATGTCATAGATGGATGCACCAGCCTGTTATTTTTTGGCCTTACCCTTTTCCCTCACCATAGTGCCGTCAGATCCACCCACTTCTGTCCATCTCCGGCTCCCTGTTCTTGCTGAGAAGTCCCCTGTCGTGTGGTGGCACCTTGATTCTCTCCTTTTGGCCGTTACTAGTAGAGCTGGCTGCTGTGAGCTTTCACTGCAGCAGGTTTTGTGTGAGCTTCAGTGTTCATTTCTCAGTGATCCATGCTCGGGAGTGAGAGAGCCAGGTCACAGGGTAGTTGCTTGTTTGGTATTGTGAGGACTTGCACCCTGTCTTCCAGAGGGGCACCCGTTTTGCCTCCACACCAGCAGCATGCCAGTGACCTCGTTTCTCCTCGTGCTGGCCAGTGTTTGGGTTCGCCACTGTGTTTGTCTGGGACACATTGCCTGTGTTTCCCTGGTGGTGTGGTGACCTTTTCGCACCACACCTGCGGCTGCCCCTCTGTGCTGTCCTTGCTGTTCCTCCCATCATCTTAGCCCCACATGTGTAAATGACGTATGTTCCCCTCCCTTGCCAGTGTTGTTTTTGATGTCGTGTGACCACTGTCCTGGAGGGCGGGCCAGCTCCACTGGCTGTCACAGCTGGCTATGCCCACCCTCCCTGCATCAGGGTCCTCAGTGAGACCTGTGCCCACTGGTTCTGGGTGATGAGTGTGAACATTCTCTGTGGCTGCTGGCACGTGGGCATGACCACAGGGTAGAGTGAGACAGCAGAGATGAGGGCAGCAGGCCCCTGCTTGGCACGTGAAGCTCTGGGCAGCTGGCAAGGACTGAGCCCTCTCCTGGCTGGAAGGGGCTGGGCCACCAGCTTGTGGGTTCCTCTCTGGCAGGCCCTCTGGGGGTCTTATTACCTCCGTCTCAGCTCTCACCGGTCTGTGAAGCCTTGTGCAGTCCACACCTGCAATCAACCCTAGCCATGTAGGTGGCTGCACCCGAGGTGTCTCCACTTAGTGCCCCCCACCTGACATGCCCCACACTGCCCGGGCCTCTCCTCTCCCCACCATCCATCTGGTCAGGGGTCATTCGTGTGGTGCCTGCCCAAATCCTCTGAGGAGGGCTGCCTGGAGTGCAGGTCAGAATGGCTCTGGGGTAGGGTTCTGAGACTTGACTTGGGGAGGCAGGTGGTGGACATGGGCAGAGTGGTCCTCAGGCATGTTGTACCTCCCTGACCTCCTCCTGGGCTCCTCACTCCTCCCTCTTGCCCACCTGAGGACCGTTGGGCTCCTCGATGGCTTCCCTGGGCTGGAACAGGCAGGTCTGGTTCTCAGTGGCTGTGCATACCGTTCGTCTGCGGGACCCTGCCCGTCCCTGCTCCCGCATCCAGTGGACTCTTGTCATTTCTTCCCTAGGCTCTGGGACTACTCCAGACGATGCCCTTGGGCAGGCTATTGTAGTTCTACCAGTCCCTGGGCAAACGGGGTCTGTCTGCGCTGGCCCCTGTGAGCTTGTCTCTGCCTGCTTAGAGGAGAGCTCTGGAGGCGCAGCTCCGCGCGGCTGTGGGCAGGGATCTCCATGCGCTGGTCCAGGTGTGCCCTGCCTGGCCTGATGTGCATTGTCTGCACGTATCCTCGCATTGCTGTGGGCGTGGTACTCTGCGCTGGTCTCCGTGGTGCTGGCATCTAGCTGTGATGCGCGCCTTGGGAGGTGCTGCGAGGTGTGGCTATGGGCGTGGCTCGCTGTGGGCGTGGCTCCCTGCTTGTGGTGACCCAGGCGCTTACCTTGAAGGTGCAGTCCCTTGTGGCTGAGGGCAGGGCTCCTTTCATTGGTCCACGGTGTACTCCTCTGCCCTGGTAAGGCGAGCTCCGTCATGCAGCCCTTTCTGGCCCACGCATTTGGTGAGCTGGCATGCACCCCTGCCTCTCTCCCTGCAGGCTCCAGGAACACTCGGAGGAGGTGTCTGGCTTTCTCCTGGAGTGTGACAGCTCCGTGCAGGGTGCGCTGCAGAAGCACCTCGCGCTGTACAGGATCCGGCGGAAGGTCTCGGTGGAGCTGCACCCGGAGCTGCGAGTGTGGGCGGTGTTGCCCAGTTCCCCTGAGGCTTGCGGGAATACACCGCTGCAGCAGAGTGCAGGGGCTGCTGTCATCCTCATCCGCGACCCGCGAACAGCATGCATGGGGTGGCGGCTCCTCACCCAGGACGAAGGCCCAGCCGTGGTGTCGGGGGGCCGGCTCGGGGACCTGTGGGATTATCACCAGCACCGATACCTGCAAGGTATGGGCAGGGTGGGCGCGCAGGACTGGGTTGCACGGGTGGGGCTAGACGATGTTCAGTTCTCGCTGGTTTCCCTCCTCCGATCCCTGCAGGCGTTCCTGAGGGGGTCGGAGACTTGCCTCCTGGGGTGGCCTTGCCGCTGGAGTCCAACCTGGCCTTCATGAACGGCGTGAGCTTCACCAAAGGCTGCTACATCGGCCAGGAGCTGACAGCCCGCACCCACCACATGGGCGTCATCCGCAAGCGCCTCTTCCCTGTCAGGTTCTTGGACCCCCTTCCTGCCAGTGGCATCACCCCCGGTGCCACGGTGCTGACTGCATCAGGACAGACTGTGGGCAAGTTCAGGGCCGGCCAGGGCAACGTGGGGCTGGCCCTGCTGTGGTCAGAGAAGATCAAGGGTCCTCTGCACATCAGAGCCTCTGAGGGTGCTCAGGTGGCCTTAGTTGCATCTGTGCCAGACTGGTGGCCTACGGTCTCCAAGTAGCCCGGAACCTTGGCTGGTGCAGGCTGATGGGGAGGCTGGGACCTGGGGCCTCT
This sequence comes from Trachypithecus francoisi, assembly GCF_009764315.1. Taxonomy (NCBI): domain Eukaryota; kingdom Metazoa; phylum Chordata; class Mammalia; order Primates; family Cercopithecidae; genus Trachypithecus; species Trachypithecus francoisi. The sequence goes on from NW_022681470.1 coordinate 85,888,334, forward strand.
GTCCTCTGTCGGGGGTCTTCCCATTTCATCTGTCTGCTGTGCCTACTGGGTGGGAGCCCTGGTTCCCATCTGGGAAAGTCCCCCTGCCTGGCTCCGCCCATGCTCAAGGGCCCCAGGGCCCCAGGCACGTGGGTTGTTTTCTCGCTGGGCTTCCTGTGGCCCCAGAGGAGCCCACTGTGTGAGTGCTGAGCTCCAGGTGGCGCCGGGCCCCAATTGTGGCTCCACACAGGGTTGTCTGGGAGGATGGGACAGTGTCTCTGGCCAGCACTGGCAGCTTCTGTGCCTTGCACCCCACTCTGCCCAGCATGAGCCTCATGGGGGCTTGGTCCCTGTGCCTGAAAGCTGGGCAGTGTCCAGGGTCTGCAGGCTGGGGCTCGGGCTTTGGGAGTTGTTTCACCGTGCTTGTTTCCAGCATGTCTCAGGGTGGGCTTGTGCGTGGTCTAGAGGGGTCTGGGACATTGGATCAGGTGGCATGTGGGTTTCTGTGCGTGGAGGAGCACACAGGGCTGAGCCACCAGGTATCCCATGCTGGAGGCTTGTGGAAGGCTGTGCCCATTGCCCATGTTTCCCCACCTCTGTTCCTCCTCAGAGCCCTCCAGGAGCGTGGGGTGGGGCCAGCACAGGGCTCCGGAACCAGCAGGGCAGAGTTCTGCATGTGTGTGCTGGGTTTCGGCATAGCCTGTGTTTGCAGTGAGAGTGACTTGCTGTCAGTTGTGGGGTGCAGCCTCCTCTTCACCCACTGGCTTCCCCCTTCCCACTGAAGTGTGAGCTCCATGTTTCAGGGCATCTATTAAAGAGTGAGCCACAAGCAGCCCCTTGGGAGCTCTGGTTTCATTTGGGGGAGAGGGAGGCGGGGGCTTAGTTTCTGGGATCTGGCTGACTGGACCCCGGGAACAGCTGTCCCTTGAGAATGCCTAGACCTACCAGATGAAGCACTTGGCATGGCTGCAGGCCAGCAGGGGAGGCCTCAGAGGCCCAGGCTGGGTGTGTGGGTGCCGAGTCTGCAAAGGACAGCCCCATGGCTGTGAGCTGTCGGCTGCAGGGCACAGGGCCTGGGGCGCAGGCATTTGGGCCACCAAGCTGGACCTTCGGGCGGTCACGGAGGGCCAAGCAGGCAGGGAGCCTGTGCAGCCATCCTAGAGGGCCACAGGTGCTCCCTAGAAATCTTCAGCCATGGCGGTTTTGGGGCCGGGGTCTAAAGGCAGCTCTGAGCTGCAGTGTAGTTTGCCATCACCCCGGAGAAGGGTGTAGAGTGGATGCACAGGAGGAAGTGGCTGCAGCTGAAGGGAAGAGGAAGGCTGTCCAGTCCCACCTGCTGTGGTAAGCTCTCCTGTGGGCAAGGAAACAACTAGGTGGCTCTAACCCCTGGGGTCCTGAGAGCTGGTGGCCTTCAGCCCCTCTTGGACAGGTCATGCTCTGGAAGCCCCCAGTGCAGGATGGATTCCAGACCAGTATCCCTGCAACCTTTCCAGCCCCACCGGCTGCTGCTTTAAACTGGCATGGAGACATTTGATCAGCTTCCCGGCCAGTTTTCTCTCCAGCTCAGCCAGGAGTGGGTGCCTGTGGCCCGTGTCACCAAGAGCTGGTGTCTCCTGCATGAGGGGCATGCACCCCTGGAATGAGGGTCTGTGCCTCAAGCTCAAAGTGCCCTGGCTCCCTCATCTGCCTGAGGTTGCCTGGCGTTCCCAGCAGGACCTCCTTGAGTGCTGCAGCATCTGGGAGCATCCTAGCCTGTCCCATGGGTGTGGCCGGGGGGTGAGCCAGGAAGGAAGCACACCACTCCAGAGTGAGGTGCTGCCTGAGCCATCCTGTGCCCCCTCAGTGTCTTCAGGTCTCTGCAGGTGTCAGGATCTCAAAATACTTGGTTCATATCAAACACATTCCGTGTTCTTCTGTGTCCTTTCTTTTTTTTTTTTGAGATGGAGTCCTGCTCTGTTGCCCAGGCTGGAGTGCAGTGGCACGATCTCGGCTCACTGCAAGCTCCGCCTCCCAGGTTCCAGTGATTTTCCTGCCTCAGCCTCCTGGGTAGCTGGGACTACAGGCACATGCCCCATGCCTGGCTAATTTTTGTATTTTTAGTAGTGACAGGGTTTCACCATGTTGGCCAGGATGGTCTCGATTACAGGCGTGAGGACTGTGCCCGGCCTTTTCTGTGTCTTTAAAAAGGAAAGTATCAGTCAACAAAAGAGCTCCTCTGTCATACAAACCAAATCAGTTTTCACGAAAATGTCCTTAATCCTCTCAGAAAGGCCTGGCCTTTAGGACCTTGGAAGCAGGCCCTAAAGCGCATCAGCAGGGTCAGAGCTTTGCGTTCAGGAACACTGGGATTTGCTGAGAGCTGGTGCAGCCGCTCCAAAACTGCATACTGCTCTTCTGTCTGCTTTAGTTTGTGTTGTAAAAACATAAGAAGTTAGCGCGCGCATGTGTGTGTGTGTATGTGAATTCAAGGCATAAGGTACAGTTGTGTTATGTGGGTATAGTGCATGGTGGTGCAGTCTGGGCTTCTTACCTTCACCTCTCCTGCCACCCCTCATTAGAGTCCCTCATGTCCGCCTTCTACCTTCTACTTTCTGAGCCCACATTGCCTGTTGGGCAGCTCCTGCTTATGAGTCAGGACATGTGGTGTTTGACTCTGTTTCTGAGTTGTTTTACTTAACACAGTGTATAGTGCATCTTTAAGAAAGCATGCTTTTATTTTCTTTTCAAAGCCAGATAAGGTTGGGTATGGTGGCTCATGCCAGTGATCTTTGGGAGGCTGAGGCAGGAGGATTGCTTGAGCCCAGGAGTTTGAGAGCAGCCTGGGCAACATATCAAGACTCTGTCTCTTAAAAAGAAAAAAAAGTTAGCCAGGCATGGTGGAGCCCAGGAGGTTGAGGCTGCAGTGAGCTGTGATTGTGCCACTGCACTCCAGCCTGGGCAACAGAGCAAGACCCTGTCTTAAAACAAAGAAAGAATAAAAAAGAAGAGAAGTTGCAGTTGGTAGTATTTCCATAGCCCAGCAGACAGTGTAGAAACTGTGAGAAACCCACCTCCAAATCAGGCCTTTGGTAGAAAACATCCTAAGAAGTATACGTTCATTGTAAAATCATCATCATCATCATCATCTTCTAATCCGCAAGGAGACAAGCTCCCTGTTCTGTGTTCTTGTATGAGACGGTCAGTCAAGTGCAGCCTGAGAGGAGAGGCAGGAGCCCAGGAGAGCTTCTGCCAGACCTTTCCTGGCGCTTCCCCAGGAAATGCAAGGTAGGGCAGGTGTGCGGCCGGCGAGCTGGAGTGATTTCCATGGGCTCCAAGCTGTAGAAGTGGTCCCTGGCTGCCTGAGTGCTCTGGCTAGATAGAGGTGGGCTCTGGACTGATGAGGTTGCATCACAGAGGTGTGTACCCAGCTGGGCCCTTATCTGTAAGGATTGGCTGGTCTGGGAGGGGCAATCTCCCAGCCAGAAGGTGGAATTTTTTTTTTTTTTTTTTTTTAAATGAGACTGCCATAAAACAGAGAAAGTTTTTTTTTTTTTTTTTTTTTTTAAAGTTATCAAAACATCCTAAGGTACAGGAAAGAAATTGTAAACACACACACACACACACACACACACACACACAGTACCATAAACAAGGCCCAGCAGAAAGACATACAGAAGTACACACACCAATATTCTGATCCTAGAGTAAGCAGACACATCACATGGAATGAGGATGTTTAATATATTTAAAGATATTATGCACAGGAAGCACGAGACTATAAAAATGATCAAGCAGATTAAAAAGAGAACTTGTTGAAATAAAAATAGAATGTTCTAAAAAATAATCCATGGTGTGTTTCCTGAAGAGTTGGGAACTATTTGAAGAAATGACCCCAAAGTGCAGCACAGAAAGAGAGCTGGAAAATATAAGATGGGATAAGAGACAAGAAGACGGAGAATTTAGTATGGCATCCGCAATTTACGAGTAATTCCAGAAGGAGGGGAAAGAGAATATGGGGTGGAGGCAAGTATTCAGAGAAATACGGCTGAGAACTTTCCCAAACTGACAGGAGCCCCTGCTCCTTAGGTTCTGGAATTCAGTGGCTCCCAAGCAGCATAGTTAAGAAGCTCTACCAAACAGTCATGTCTTGGTGAAAGTACAGAACCTCATGACAGAGATCTTGAAAGAAAGCAGAAAAGAAAGAGATTATCTGGAAAAAAGAAAATAAGTGGTTTATTAAAAGCAACAGTGGAAGCCAGAAAGAAAGTAAATAGTATCTTCAAAGTCCTGGGAGAAAATAGTGATAGCCTAGAATTGTGTACCCAGAAAAATCCATCTTTCAAGAATGAGGAGCCAGGCACAGTGGCTCGTGTCTGTATTCCCAGCACTTTGGGAGACTGAGGCAGGTGGATCACCTGAGGTCTGAAGTTCAAGACCAGCCTGACCAACATGGTGAAACCCTGTCTCTACTAAAAACACAAAAATTAGCTGGGCATGGTGGCATATGCCTGTAATCCCAGCTACTCGGGAGGCTGAGGCAGGAGAATCGCTTGAACGCAGGAGGCAGAGGTTGCAGTGAGCCAAGATTATGCCATTGCACTCCAGTCTGGGCAATAGAATGAGACTCTGTCTCAAAAAAGAAAAAAAAGAGAACTAAAGGCATTTTCATACCAGGAAACCACCCTCGCTCCTGAGTTTGCTGCCAGCAGAGCCTAAAGCGTCTAAGGCATGTCTGGGCTTCTGGCAAGGGATCCTGTGGGGAAGCTGGTGATGGAAGAATGAATAGGCAGGAGGGTAGATTTGTGGGCATGTCTAAAACACCACATCTAGAAGCTTCTACTTAGAATGCCTACTTTTGGAGTTTATAAAAAAGATGCCACATGTGAGTTGTGAGAGAGGTGCGCAAACCTACAGTGTTCTATAGTCCTTCTACTGGTCGGAAGGAGGGCGTGGACACTGACTTCAGCATCTGTTACTAGGCTTATCAAAGTTTTCAGATAATCTCTAAAAGAATGGAAATGTATCTTCCAAACTATAGAGGGAAGACCATGGAATTTAAAAGCCAGTCCTTCAAGGAGAAACGAACAAACTCACAATTGTAGTTGGGAGGTTTTTTTTCTTTTTTTGAGACAGGGTCTCACTCTTGCCCAGGCTGAAGTGGAGTGGCATAAACACAGCTCACTACAGCCTCAACCTCCTGGGCTCAGGCGATCCTCCTGCCTCAGCCTCGTGAGTAGCAGGAACTACAGGTGTGAGTCATCACACTCGACTAATTTTTTCTTTTCTTTTTTTAACTTTTTGTAGAAATGGGGGTCTCACTACATTGCCCAGGCTGGTCTTGAATTTCTGGGCGCAGGTGATCTTCCCACCTCCACCTCCTGAGTAGCTGGGACCACAGGGGCATGCTAATTTTAAAAATTTTTTGTTTTTAAATGCTGGTCTTCAACTCCTGTCCGCAAGTAGCTGGGATTCGGGCATGAGGCACTGTGCCAACTTCATGTTGAAATTGAATTGCCATTCTAACAGTGTTAAGAGATGAGGCCTGTAAGAGGTGATTGGGCTCTGAGGGCTCCACTCTCAAGGGTGGAGTTAATGTTATGAAAGGGTGAGTTTAGCCCACTTGTGTCTCTCTTGCCCTCCAGTGTTCAAAGCACCATCTTGGAGGCAGAATTCCCAAGTCTGCCAGTTCCTGAACCTTGGACTTTCCGATCTCCAGAACTGTGAGCCAATAAACTTCTGTTCCTTATAAATGAGTCAGCCTCAGGTATTCTCTTGTAGCAGCACAAATGAAGGCAGACACTTCCTTTACCAATCCCATGGGAGGCCCACTCCTGTGAGCTGCCTCCAGCTCCCCAGGCCACAGACTCCATCAGACGTCACCTGGAGCTGTCCCTGTCTCATCTGGAAGCTCTCCCACTCCTCTGCCAGCCTGGGCATCTCCACCCAATATGAGTGATGGTGGCTGATTCCCTTGCTTTAGCAATCTGGGAATAAGGAGTGTTTGCCTGTTCTCATTCAGGGGTCTCTGCATCTCCATACTTGCACAGATTGTGTGTACATACATTTTCCAGTCTTTCTGGTAAACCCCTGGGGTGGAACTCTGGGCCACAGGGCAGGAAAGCTCAGTGTTGCTAGGAACTGCCAGACATTTTCCCAGAATGAGTGCAGCATTTACATTCCCACCAGAAATGTGCCGGGTTTCTGTCGTCCTGCGTCCTCGACAGCACTTGGTGCTGTCGGTCTTCTTAGTTTCCATTTAGAGATTTAGTGTTTAAGTTTTGAACATCTTGGGTGAACGCCTTGATTTGGGAAAAGTGAGGAGAAGGGTCTGTCTGGCTATGGGCTGTGGAGACCCAGGGCAGTGCTCCATGTGCCAACCCTGGGGCAGGGAGCCCAAGCTAGGACTGTGACTGGGCTGTGGTCACCCGGCCATCTCCAGTGTCCCCATCTTTCATTTCCCTGGCAATGATGCTAGCTTAGTTTGTGCACACTGGCATTTGTGGGAGAAATGAAGGATTACTTAATACATTTTGTTTTATGTCAGACTCTCACAGTGAGAAGTTCTCAGGGACAATAATAGCAGGGGATCCTGCTGAAAAAAAACTGGGAGATGGCTGAGCTCTGGTCCATCTTTCATTGATTCATTCATTTCTTCATTCATTCAACCATGTATTGAATGCTTACAGCCAATGAAAATAAAATACACGGTATATTTTATTGCTACGGGCTCTATGGTGAAAAATGAAGCAGGAAAGCTGGACGGGATTTGTGTGGTGGGGACAGGGTGTGTGTGGTGGGGACTGTGTGCGGTGGGGACAGGGTGTGTGTGGTGGGGGCCGGGTGTGTGGTGGGGACAGGGTGTTTGCGGTGGAGACGGGGTGTAGTGGGGACTGTGTGTGGTGGGGACAGGGTGAGTGTGGTGGGGACGGGGCGTGTGTGGTGGGGATGGGGTGAGTGTGGTGGGGACGGGGTGTGTGTGGTGGGGACAGGGTGTGGTGGGGATGGGTTGTGTATGGTGGGGACGGGGTGTGTGTGGCGGACGGGGTGTGTGTGTGGGGGACAGAGTGTGTGGGGGGGACAGGGTGTGTGGTGGGGACAGGGTGTGTGGTGGGTGGAGTGTTTGAGGTGGAGACAGGGATGGGGCGTATGAGGGCACTGGAGGTATGGATAGCGGTTGGATGCCCAGCTCGGGGTAGGCAGAATGTCATTGGTATTTTGATAGGGATTGCATCGAATCTGTAAATTGTTTGGGCCAGTACTGTCATGTTAGCAATATTAATTCTTCCAATCCATCATCAGGGAATATCTTCCCATTATTTGGTATCCCCTTCAGTTTCTTTCGTCAGTGTTTTATAGTTTTCCTTGTATAGATCTTTCACTTTGGTAAAATCAGTTCCTAGGTATGTTATGTTCTTTGTAGCTGTTATTATCCATGGGATTGTTTTCTTGATTTCTTTTTCAGATTGTTTGCTGTTGGCCATGCTTCATGTGGAGATAATTTTTGTATAAGGTGCAAGGTTTAGGCTGAGGTTCACTTTTTCCCTTTTGTGACTGTTTAGTTGCTCTGGCACCATTTGTTGAAAGGGCTGCCCTTCTCCACTGCATTGGAGCTGCACCTTTACAGAAAGGAATCGGTCTTGCATATTTGAGGGGGCTTTTTCTGGCCTCTATTCTGTCCCATTGATGTGTGTGTCAGTCCTTCAGTGGATGCCACACTGCCCTGTTTCTGTGGCTGTGTACGGTAGAAAGACTCACCAGCAGGTACAGCAATTCCTCCCACTTCCTTCTTTTCTTTCAAAATGATTTTAGCTGCTGGGGGTGGTGGTGGCTCACACCTGTAACCCCAGCATTTTGGGAGGCTGAGGCAGGTAGATTGCTTGAGCCCAGGAGTTCAAGAGCAGCCTGGCCAACATAGTGAGACCCCATCTCTACAAAAAGAATACAACAAAAACAATAAAAATTCGCCTGGCATGGTGGCAAACACCTGTAGTCCCAGCTTCTTAGGAGGCTGAGGTGGGAGAATCGCTTGAGCCTGGGAGGTCAAGGCTGCAGTGAGCCAAGATTGCGCCACTACACTCCAGCTTGGGTGACAGAGTGAGACCCTGCCTCAGGAAAAACAAACAAAAAACCTAGAAACAAAAAAATAAATAGTTTTAGCAACTGCTGTGCCTGTGCCTTTCCATATAAGTTCTAGAAGTAGCTTGTCTATATCCATGAAAACCCTTGCTGGAATTGTGATAGGAATTGAATTAAGTGTGTAGATCCTTTTGGGGAGCACTGGCTTATTCTGTGAAATGGGCGGTAGTCATGGCCCCTCGTGGCTCCCGTGTGGCCCCGGTGGAATCCCAAGATTCATGACACGGTCTTCCTTTTCTTTTAGGCTTCGATTCTTGAAGTGCTACCAGATAGGCAGCATCCCTATGGGGTCCTTGCCAACAGAGCCCCTCTGTGACCATATTTTGGTCTTTAGGTAAGAAAAGACTGGGGCTGTGTGGCCGTAGCTGAACTGGAGTGCCACAGGGCTTCAACAACTCTCAGGACGTCCTCTGGATCCCTGTGGCCTATGTCCTGGCCACGTGCCCCAGAGTTGGTCCTCATGCCTCATGGCGCTGCTTATTATTTCTGCATTGGGAGAGCCAACCTGTGGGGCCCAGGCAGTGTGGGCATGATCACCCAGCATTCAGATCAGGGACAATAACAGGCATGGCCATGGTCCAGCAGAGGACCAACAGTTACAGCTGGGAGAATTAATTTAATGTGAACCCTGACCTTCCTCCCCTGACCCTTCTGAGAAATCTCAGAGCAGCGTCTTCTGAACCAGTGGCTTCTCTGGTTCATTTTGCTGTGATACAACAGGATGGGCTTCCCGGGCATGAGTCCCGGACGTGTGTCCCAGGCATTTGGCTGCATTTCTGAGGCTGTGGTCACCAGGGAGCAGCCACGTTCTCTTGACGAGTCCCTGCAAGTCAGAGCCCAGCTTTGTAGTCCCAGCTCACTTGGGGTCACTTGAGGTGGCCTCTGGGTAGGGACACCCCAGTGCCCTTGAGAATGGAGCCCTCTGTGTCCAATAGTGACCATGGGGTGGCATTGAACAGAGGTGTGTCCCATGTGCCTGGCTGGAATGCAGGAAGAAGGGTTCTCAGAATTGATGAAATATGAGAAATGAATTTAAAAAATTTTTATTTTAAAAATTATGGTGAAATACACACAAAAAGTACCCTTTTAAACCATGTTTAAGTGTCTCATTCAGTGGTATTCAGTACATTCACGTGGCTGTGCAGCCACCACCCATCTCTAGACCTCCTTTGTCTTCCCAGCCTGAAACTGTTCCCATCAAACGCCAACTCCCCATACCCTCCTTAGCCCCTGGAACCACCATTCTCTCTTCTGCCCCGTGACTGTGACGACTCCAGGGGCCTCTTATGAGTGGAATCGCATGGGATTTGTCCTTTTGTGTCTGCTGCATTTCAGTCAGCATGTTGTTGTTATAGCCTGTGTCACCATCTCCTTCCTTTTCAAGTATTCCATCATGTGGATGGCCCGGATTGTGTTTATCCATTCATCTGTGGGTAAACACGTGGGTTATTTCCACCTTTGGTTACTGTGAATAGTGGTGCTGTAAACATGGGTGTGTAAATATCTCTTCAAGACCCTGCTTTCCATTCTTCTGGGCAAGGCTGGGCATGTTGGCTCACACGTGTAATCCCAATGCTTTGGGAGGCTGAGATGGGCAGACCACTTGAGGCCAGGAGTTTGAGACCAGCCCAGGCAGCATAGTAAGACCCCCAGCACTAGAAAAATAAAATGAAATTCCTCTGGGTATCTATCCAGAAGTGGAATGGCTGGATTATGTGGGAGTTTTGTGTGTCATTTTTTGAGGAACCTCCATCCTGTTTTTCATGATAGCTGCAGCATTTTACATTCCCAGCAACAGTGTACAAGCATTCCCGTTTCTCCACATCCTTGTCAACACTTGTTATTTTCTGCTTTTGGATGCTGAACATCCTAATGGATGTGAGGTAATTTCTCTTTTATTTTATTTTATTTTATTATTATTACTCTTTTGAGCCTGGATCTCACACTATCGCCCAGGCTGGAGTGCAACCTCTGCCTCCCAGGTTCCTGCCTCAGCCTCCCGACTATCTGGGATTACAGGCGTGCACCACCATGCCTGGCTAATTTTTGTATTTTTAGTAGAGACGGGGTTTCACCATGTGGCCAGGCTGTTCTCAAACTTCTGAGCTCAAGCTCACCTGCCTCAGCCTCCCAAAGTGTTGGTATTACAGGCGTGAGCCACTGTGCCCGGCCTGGTACAAGGTAATTTCTCATTGTGGTTTGATTTGCATTTCTCTAGTTATTATGTTGAGCACCTTCCCATGTACTTTTTGGTTGGTTGTGTGTTTTCTCTGAAGAAGTGTTTATTTGAGTCGTTTGCCCGTTTTGAGATCAGATTGCGTGTCATTTTGTTTATCCATTCATCTGATGCCTGGGCTGCTTCCACCTCGTGTCCATTGTGAGAAGTGCTGCTCACATCACCTGGGTGGACAGACAGTTCATTCTGTTTTCAAGCAGTCACTGACAGTGTTGCAACTGGCCCTCCTCACAGCGTCGCAACGTACTTGAGGCCAAATCCAACCAGCCCAGGAAGGACCCCCGGGTGGGGGCCCATAGGGTGCTGGGTCTACAGTCTTCCACTGTGGGTCAGGGCAGGGGTACTGTTCAGAAACTGTCCTTAGCGGAAGGAAAATGACGCTTTTTTCCCTGCAGGCCCCAGTAAGCATTCTGCTGCAGAGAATGGAGGGCTGGCTGAGCCTGGGTGGGCTGTCCCACTGCGAGGGGATTCCAAGAGGTGAGGGTTTGCATTCCTCCTGCGGACACACAGCCTGCGGGCACACAGCCTGCGGGCACGTGGCCTGTGGACACATGGCCTGCGGCCCGGGTGCCAGGTGGACGCGTCAGCAGAGGCGTTTCTTGGATTTAATGTCCCGACTGGGAATGGGTTGAGCCCCCTCTGTGTATTGGCCACACCTATTCCTTTCCTGTCGCAGGCCTTTCCAAGTCCCTTGTCCGTCTTGCTGATTTTGTAGGCATTATCTGTGTATCCTTGTCAATTCTATGTATTGCCTGTATTTTCTGTCAGTGTGAGGCTTGTCTTTCACTTTCTTTAATGGTGTCTTTTGGGACAGGAGTTTTTAATTCCAATGCAGTGAACTTTTATTTATTTTTCTAAAGGTTTGTGCTTTTTGTGCCTTGCTTAAAAATTCCTTCCCCGCCCTGATCTCATGATACTCACTTCTAAGACTTCTGTAGTTATACCTTTCTATGAATGAATGAATGAATGAATGAGAGGGTATCGCTCTGTCACCCAGGTTGGAGTGCAGTGGCGTGATTATGGCTCACTGCAGCCTTAAATTCCTGGGGTCAAGCAATTCTCCCACCTCAGCCACCCAAGTAGCTGGGACCACAGGCATTGCACCACCATGCCTGGCTAATTTTTGTAGTTTTTGTAGAGACGGGGGTTCACCATGTTGTCTAGGTTGATCTTGAACTCTTGGGCACAAGCAATCTGCCTGCCTTAGCCTCCCAGAGAGCTGGGATTCTAGGTGTGAGCCACGGCGCCTGGGCTGGACCTTTCTTCTGTAGATTTTTGATCTACTTGGGGTTGGTGTCCCTGTATGGTGTGATGTGGTTTTCTGGTTGACATAACTAGCTGCCCTAACACCATTCACTGAGAGTTCATCTTTCCCCACTGATCCAGGGTGCCACTCTGTTCAGATTCCATGCGTTCACCTGTGTGAGTTTGTTTCTGGACTTCTCATTCTGCTCCACCCTGTCTGTCTACTTTTGTGCTTATACCGTGATGTCTTAATTACTGTACCATGAGGATCGTTCTTAGTAACTGGCATAATGCTGTCACAAGCTAAGGTCTTCTTCAAATAACATCTTGACTTATCTGTGAATTTTAGAGTCATATTTTTTACAGTCTGTTTACACACATACTCATGCACACATACAATAGCATTTTGGTCAGCATTGCATTAAATGTGTAGGTCAAGTTGGGGAGAACTGACATCTTTGTGTTACTGAGTTTTCAAGTCTAAAAACAGTGCATATCTCTCTGCTTATTTATGCCCACTTTAATTCTACAAAGTTTGTATAATTTTTCTGAAGTCTTTATATATCTTTTGTTAAATGTATTTATTTAAAATAATTTTAATATGTGGCAAAAGGCATCCTTGCAAAATTACATTTATCTAATTTTTTGTTACTGATGTTTAGAAGTAAATTTGCTAAACTTTAAATGTTCTTAGTAATTATTTTCTATATAGGTAGCTTCGGGCTTTTACTTTAGACAATCATCTGATCTTAAATTAATGACAGTTTTGTTTGTTTCTGGTAATCTGTAAATGTTTAGTTTTTTTCCCATTCCTTTCTCTGATGAGTCAGGTTAAATGGGGGTGCTGGTGCCTCACTCGGCTCTTGATCTTAAAGGAAAGTTCATCATTGTTTTTCCACTTGGTCTGGTGGTTGTTGACATTTCTTGGTAGGTCCTCTTTTTGAGGTTGAGAAGGTTGTTGTAACTGGAAATCCTAGTTTGCTAAGAATTTTTTTTTTTAAATCACAAATGGTTGTTGAAGTTTATCAGTTTTGGGAAGTATGAATTGAAATGATGATTATGTTTTTTGAGGAACTTGTCCATATCACCTGTTTTCAAATTTACTTTTACAAATTTGATACAGTTTGGATCTGTGTTCCCACTAAATCTTACATTGAAATGTAGTTCCCAGTGTTGGAGGCGGGGCCTGGTAGGAGGTGTTTGGATCATGAGGGCAAATCTCTTTAACACCTAGCTTTGATCCTCTGGAGTCCTGCATCCTTGAGACAACCCCACACTCATGATGGAGTGAGAATGACAAAGGCAAACAATACCTCAACATCACCATGGAAACCACTGGGACCTCGGGAGTCATAAGAGGGCCCCAGGGACCCACAAGCTGCTGGGATCACACTTTGAGAACCACAGCTCTGCTGTTCTGATCAGCTCCTTTTACTTGGGCTCTGTTTAAGATTTTGTTTTAAAGTAGGATTCAGGAATCAGGCTGAAAAGTTCAGGATGAAGGGGGATGCCTGAATCCTAGGCCTGCTGCTCAGTAAGTGTTTGAGGCTGCTCCTGTCCTCCACTCAGCTGGGACCTGTTATTTTTTAACTGCAAATGAGATGTGTATTTGTTGAATAAAACTTAACAGTACAGAAGCACATGGAGTAAAAAGCCTGTCCATTTTCCATATTCTTGAAGGTCACCATGGTCAGCAGTCTGTGCTCACTTCCAAATGCCTCTGTGCGTGCAGACACAGATGTCTCTACTCACACACTTATATCCACACACACCACCTTCAAGTGGCCCTTTTCCCATCTTAGCTGGGGTTGCACCCTCGATGTTCTGCAGCTTGCCTTTCCATGTTGGGTACAGTTGTCATGATGGTGAATTTTACGTGTCAGCTTCACTGGGCCACAGGGTGCCCAAACATTTGGTCATACATCATTTCGGGTATATCTGTGAGGATGTTTCTGGAAGAAATTAGCATTTGAGTCAGTGACTGGGTAAAGCAGATTGGTTTTTCAGAGTTGGGTGGGCCTCGTCTAATCAGTTGAAAACCTGAATAGAACAGAAAGGCTGAGTAAGATGGAACTCCTCCTGCCCGAATGTTTTGAGCTGGGGCATTGATTGGTCTTTTCCTGCCTTTGGACACAAACTGAGACATTGGCTCTTCGTGGGTCTTGAGCCTGCTGACTTTTGGGCTAGAATGGTACCGTGGGCTGCCTGGGTCTTCAGCCTGCTGACTGCAGATCTTAGGACTTCTCAGCCTCCATAGTCATGTGAGCCAGTTCCTTATAATCACTCAGTCTATCAGTCTGTCATCTATCTATCAATATCTATCAGTCATCCATCTCCATCCATGTATCCAATCTATCTAGATCCATCTATCAGTCTTCTGTACCTACCTGTCAATCATCTATTTATCATATCTATCCATCCATCCATCTCATGTATCATGTATCTTACTGGTTCATACAGAACCAGTGAGAGACACTTATATCTGTCTCCTGTTGTTTCTGTTTCTCTGGAGAATCCGGACTAATACAGGTGTCATCCCCGATCAGTGCATGAGGGTCCACTGCATTTTTTTCTGTGATTGCACCCACCTTTGACAGACCTGTCCTGTGATTCATTTGATTCTTCCCTTGGTGATTGAGTTTGTTGCCAGTTTTTTTTTTTTTTTTGCCACCATCAGCTGTCTTGAATATTCTGTTTTTAAAAACCTTATTTTGTAGAGACAGAGTCTCCCCATGTTGCCCAGGATGGTCTGGAACTCCTGGCCTTATGCAATCCTCCTGCCTCAGACTCCCAAAGTGCTGGGATTACAGGCATGAGCCACTGTGCCTGGCCTTGAATATTCTTGTATCTGTATCATAGTGCATGGGTAAGAATTTCTATAAGTCACCTGTGTAGCAGACATCTTTTTCAACATTTGTTTTTGATATCTTTTGTTGGATAGTCATTTTACATTTTAATGTAATTAAATTTATTTTTTTTCCTTATTTGGGATGTGTGCTTTTTTGGTGTGTCTTGAAGAAATACTTTCTTGAAAATGTTCACAATTGTATTCTATAAGTGTTTGTTTTACTTTTTTTTTTTCAGTAGAGTTTTAAAATTTATCTCAGCTTAATTTTAAAAAATTCCATACCCTACTCCCCCCACAGACCCTGGCAACCATCAGTCTACTTTCTGTTTTTACGGATTTACATATTCTGGATATTTCATATAAATGGAACCATACATATAGCCTTTTGTGTCTGGCTTCTTTCACTGAGCATCATGTTTTCAAGGTTCATCCATTTTATAGCATGGATCAATAGTTCATTCACATCTGTGGCTGACTAATATTCCATTGCATGAATATACCATATCTTGTTTATCCATTTGTCTGTTGACAGACATTTGGGTTGTTTTCATCTGTTGACTATTGTAAATCATGCTGCTGTGGACAAGCAAGCATGTATAAATTTTTGTGTGGACATATGTTTCAATTCTCTTGGGTATTTATCAAGCAGTAGAAATGATGGATTATATGGCAACTCCATGTTTAATCAGCTTGAGTTTTGTGTATGGCATTGTATTTATTTCCTAGGTCTGTTGTAATAAATAACCACAAATTGAATGACTTAAAGCAATAGACTTTATTCTTCCATAGAGGTCCCAAATCAAGGTGTGGGAAGGGTCATTGTTCCTCCAGAGGTTCCAGGAGACGATCCTTCCTTGCCTCTTCTGACTCTCAGTGGCTCCAGGTGCCCCTAGGCTTGTGACCACATCCCTCCAGTCTCTGCCTCTGTCTTCACATGGCCACTCTCTTCCTGTGTGTCTCTTCATTGTCTCATCTCTGTGTATGTCTGTCTCTGGGACTAAATTTCTCCTTCTCATGAGGACACCAGTGGTTGGATTAGGGCCCACCCTGAGGACAGCATCTTAACTTGATTGCATCTGCATAGCTCCCTGTCCCATCCACAGGTTCTGGGAATGAGGAGTTCAACATACCTTTTTGGGAGGATACCAGTCAACCCATGATAAATGTGAAGTAGTACTCCAGTTTTATTTCTTTTTAGAAGAAATAAAGAACAGCTTCCTGTGTAGGTTCTTAGCACATTCGAGGGTCAATGCTTAGAGAGTAGAGACTGTTTCTTGCTGGGACCATTTTCTCTGCACATTTTCCTTAATGGCCCTGTTCTCTTGACTCTTCTAGATGGGCTAGCCCTGGCGCTGGCTGTTGAAGAGCTAGCAGTGGCCACATGGAAGCCCTGGACAGCTTAGTGGTGTGCCCTACAAATGACTCTGTCCAGGGCGTCCCCCAGCACAGCAGTGGGACAAGAAGACAATGACGGGATGTTGCATGAACTGACCCTCAGAACCTGGTATCCAGGAGAATGAACATGAATTGGGATCTTGAAGTTCTTCAGAAAGATCAGAGTGAGCAGTGGCCCTGAGTCACTCTGTAGCAGTCATGACAGTGAGAAGAGCCACTCTCTAACCATGATGGAATTGCAAGATTGCCAAATTAAGTCACCCAGTTAATTGTGGCCCTTAATTTTACTCTAGGAATCTGTGCTGTCCTAATCTTAGCATTTCCAGGGAGACATGGCAGCTGTTGGGGGCAGGAGGAATCACTGTGTTCCATGTGACCACCAGGTTCTACAGGCTCTAATTTTAAATTATGACAGGGAGAGAGAAGGCTGAGAACCATGCTGCTGACACTGAGACAAGGGTTCCCAGAGATTCATTTTCCTTGGACATGGCAAAAAGACTTTGCATAGCCTTTTCAAAGATTTGGCAAATACTGTGGGCCAATTTTTTTTTTTTTTTTTTTTTTTTTTTTGAGACGGAGTCTTGCTCTGTCGCCCGGGCTGGAGTGCAGTGGCCGGATCTCAGCTCACTGCAAGCTCCGCCTCCCGGGTTCACGCCATTCTCCTGCCTCAGCCTCCGGAGTAGCTGGGACTACAGGCGCCCGCCACCTCGCCCAGCTAGTTTTTTGTATTTTTTTCTTTTAGTAGAGACGGGGTTTCACTGTGTTAGCCAGGATGGTCTCGATCTCCTGACCTCGTGATCCGCCCGTCTCGGCCTCCCAAAGTGTGTGGGCCAATTTTTATATGCATTTTTTGGCATTTATTTCAGTGGATGTGGAATAGATATTAAAGTTCCTGTACTTACTTTACATTAAAAAAAATTCTTATACAGGCTTTGCTTCATGAAACCCTTAATCAAATTGTTTGGTTATTTTTTGATTTTCACCCGAGTTGATAATTGCAACTGAATTCATCTTGAACATTGAGAAAACAGTAAGGACCCATGAGAGAATTTTTAGAAGTCAACCAATAGTATCCCAGTCCTCACCAGCAGGTGGTTTAAAGCTTCTTTCAGAATTCGAAATCAGTTTTAATGATGGTCACTAACATGAATCATGTTAACATAATTTTAAGCATGTTGCACTTAATGTTCTGATTGAACATTTTTAAAGCTTCTGTTTTAATTGCTGTTTTGGTGAGAAGAAATGATTCAGGAGGTCTGTGCTTTGTTACCTGTACCCACGTGGTGCTCAAGGTTGGGTGAGGGAAAGATGAGCAGTTAAATGCACAAAGATGGGAATTCCAGATCATCAGAGTCATTTAATTTTGTTTTGGACAAGAAACGTTTACATGCTGAATCAGTCTGCCTTTTTTTTTTTAAATCCCATTGTCTCATGGTATCCATTTCCAATGAGAAATCAGCTGTTAATCTCAGTGGGCTGCCCTTGTATGTGAGGAACTGGTTTTCTCATGTGTATGTTGGTGTGCCTAATGGTGTCCCACATTTCTTTAAGGCTCTGTTCATTTTCTTCATTCCGTTTTTTAGATTGCAGAATCTCTATCAATCTATCCTTAAGTTCTGACTCTTTTTTTTTTCCCTGCCAGTTAAAAACCTACCATTGAACTCCTCTATTGAGTGTTTTATTTCATACATTGTACTTTTCAACTTCAGAATTTCCATTCGGTTGTTTTTATAATTTCTGTTTCTTTATTCTGTATTTGATGAGACATCATCATTGTACCTCCCTTTGCTTCTTTAAGTGTGGTTTCCCTAAGTTCTTCAAACATATTTATAATAGCTGCTTTGAAATCTTTGCAAAGTCCAACATCTGGATCCTCTCACAGTTTATGTTGTCTGTTCTCCCTCTCCCTCCATTATAGGTCATACTTTCCTGTTCTTTACATGCCTTGTAATTTTAATTTTTTGTTGAAAACTGGATATTTTAGGCAATATATTGTATCAACTCTGGATTCTGATTCAATTCCTCCCTCTCTTGGATTTATTTTTCAATTGTTTGCTTATGTATTTGTTTAGTGACTTGGCTATTTACCCTGCAGTGTGACACTCCTCAGCAGGTGTGGTCTTTAGCATGCACAAAGTCACCCTGGGATGACAGTGATTTTAGGATCTCTCTCTCTCTCTCTCTCTCGTTTATTAGACTGGGTCTCACTCTGCTGGCCAGGCTGGAGTACAGTGGTGTGATCATGGCTCAATGTAGCCCCCACCTCCCAGGCTCAAATGATCCTCCTACCTCAACCTCCTAGGTAGCTGGGATTACAGTTGTGAGCCACCATGCCCAAGTGGTCCTTAAAAAAAATTTTTTTTTATAGAGATGGGGTCTCATGATGTTGCCCAGGCTGGTCTTGAACTGCTGGCTTCAAGCAATCTTCCCAGCTCAGCCTCCAAACTGTTGGAATTACAGGCATGAGCCACTCTTCCCAGCCAGGAGAGCTCTCTTTGACCGTCTCTTTCTCTAGTCCCTCTGTTAAACTGTCTTATTTAATGCCGCCCACCGCTGTTAATATTGGCTGATTAATCTACTGTTTTGAGTAATGCCCTGGGAACATAAATTCCTCCATTGTCTTTTGGTCAGGGGGTCATTTTTGTTTTGTTTTTCTTTTTAATTTATTTGTATTGATACATAACTGGGTATTTATCCAAAGGAAAGGAAGTTAGTATATCAAAGGGCTTCCTGCACCCCCATGTTTATTGCAGCAGTATTCATAATAGCCAAGATGTGGAACCAACCTAAGTGTCTACCAGTGCCTGAATGGATAAAGAAAATGTGGCATATATACACAACGGAATGTAATTCAGCCATCAAAAAGAATGAAATCATGTCATTTGCAGTAACATGGATGGAACTGGAGGTTATTATGTTGAGCAAATAAACCAGGCATGGGGGTCATTTTGACTCGGTCTTTGAGGTTTGTTCTGACCCAGGACATTCTTCTTAGCTGTATCCTGCTGAAGTTCCTCTGGTGAGCTAGCTGGCCTGAGGTTGAGCTTGTTGGTCTTAGGTAAGAGGAACAGTTGTTTTCAAGAGCACCCTTAGGGTTGAACTTCTTTTCCCATGTGCTATTTCAAATAGTCAGTTCCTATGGGGAGTGCTTTAGAACTTTCTGTTCTTACGAACTTCTTTTCCCCTTTGGCAAATCTTGGAGTCAGTTTTCTGGGCAGTGGCAGCCTGTGGTCTTCGTGGTTTGTATCAAAGACCAGATATACATGTCCTATGATTCCACAGACCCTGAACTGTTCCAGTAACCCAGCTATGGAGTATCTGACTGGGAGCTCTGTGACAATGCTTGGTGGTATGCAGAGTCGGTTTCCAGTAAGATTCTGCAACTATTTTTCTAAAGACACACATGTACCTGTTTGAGCGGGAGCCAGGCATGGCTGACTTCCCCACAAAAGGGATAGGGCTGGGTGTCACTAAAGGCCAGGCCCTCTGCTCATGAGGCTCTCACACCATCTTAGGAGTGAAGCTGACAGGCATCTCAGACTTGGCCTTCTCCGGCACAGGTAGGATTTAAAAATGAGGCACAGACTCTTCCTATGCATGTGTGACATGCTAGAGATATGGCCTTTAAGACCACATTCAGGGCCGGGTGTGGTGGCTCACGCCTGTAATCCCAGCACTTTGGGAGGCTGAGGCAGGTGGATCATGAGGTCAGGAGTTTGAGACCAGCCTGGACAATATGGTGAAACCCCGTCTCTACTAAAAATACAAAAATTAGCCATGTGTGGTAGCACACACCTGTAGTCCCAGATACTTGGGAGGCTGAGGCAGAAGAATCGCTTGAACCTGGGAGGTGAAGGTTGTAGTGAGCCTAGATCTCACCACTGCACTCCAGCCTGGGTGACAAAGCAAGACTCTGTCTCAAAAACAAAACAAAACAAAACAAAACACATTCAGAAACCTTCAGGGAGATTAAAAGAGGCATAACTACTTCAAAGCCAAGGTAATTATTGACCCTGTCTACTGAGGCAACATACAGTGGCATTGTGAAGAAATGTGCTCACTGCAGCAGAAAGCCACTTCCTTACAGAGTCCTGTCCTGGGGGATGGGTTTCCCAGCGCTCCCGCACTTGGGTCTCTCCCCAGATCTGCTCTTTTCATTCATGATGCAAACTCTGCATGGTTCTGACCACAGGCTCGCCTTTGCAAAGACAACATGATTTTCCTTCTAAAGCTCAGCCAGAGCTACCCCATGCTTCAGAGGAACTGGTCCCAGCCTTGTGATCGGTGGGCATGGAGTTCTGGCATGCTGAACCCTTGCCGTGTTGTGATTGGTTGTCTCAGTGGCTAGCTCTTCACTTTTCCCCCATTCTTCTTATTGTGTTAAAATACAGAGAACACAACATTTACCATTTTGACCATTTTAAGTGTCCAGTTCAGTGGCATTAAGTACATTTATGCGGTTGTGCAACCATCACCATCACCCATCTCCAGAGCTTCTTCATGTTCCAAACCTGACAATCTGTCCCCATGATGCACCAATCCCCATACCCCCACCCAAGCCCTGGAACCCCCATTTTACCCTCTGTCTCTGTGGGCATGAATCCTCTGGGGACCTCACAGGCGTGCAATCAGTCTTTGTCTTTCTGTGCCTGGCTTATTCACTCAGCATAATGTTCTCAAGAACTATCTCTATTGTAGATGTTACAAATGTCCTGCTTTTAAAAGCTGAATTAAAAATAAACTGAAGGCCCGGTGCAGTGGCTCCCACCTGTAATCCCAGCACTTTGGGAGGCTGAGGTGGGTGGATGACCTGAGGTCGGGAGTTCAAGACCAGCCTGACCGACATGGTGAAACCCTATCTCTACTAAAAATACAAAATTAGCTGGGTGTGGTGGCGCATGCCTATAATCCCAACTACTTGGGAGGCTGAGGCAGGAGAATCACTTGAACCTGGGAGGCGGAGGTTGCAGTGAGCTGAGATCGCGCCATTGCACTCCAGCCTGGACAACAAGAGTAAAACTCTGTCTCAATAGATAGATAGATAGATAGATAGATAGATAGATAGATAAAATAAACTGAATAGCCGTCCTTTGTGTGTATCCACCACCTTTTGTTCATCCACTCATCTGTTGATGTACGCTTGGGTTGCTTCCAGCTCTTGGCTGTTGGGAATAGTGCTGCAATAAATATGGGTGGGCTGGCTGCGGTGGCTCACATCTGTTACCCCAGCACTTTGGGAGGTGGCAGCAGGAGGATCACTTGAGCCCAGGAGGTCAAGACCAGCCTGGGCAACATAGTGAGACCCCATCTCTGTTAAAAAATATTTTTAAATTAAAAATAAAGTGGGTGTACAAATATCTTTTTGAGACCCTGCTTTCAATTCTTTTGGGTGCATACTGATAGAATTGCTGGGTCACATAGGGATTCTATGTTTAGTTTTTTAGGAACCATCATACTGTTTTCCACAGCGGCTATGCACCAACTCTTTATTTTAATAAACCTTCTACAATGTAAAAGTGAAATAAATGATCGTATTTAGTAATTGTCATTTTTCTCCTCTGTAATTTACCTTATCTAAAAAGGTAGCATTTTCCATTTTATTTTCCATTTTTGGTGTGACTGCCTAATTTTGTAATAGATGATTTTAAAAATATATTTTGTCACCATAGAATATATATATATATATTTAATAGCATAAACAGAAAAACCAAGAGCTTCTATCCCTTGGTCTTGAAATATAAACAAAATGGACAAACCCATTTCAAATTAGGAGAACAAGATAATTGAAATAAGAGATCTTTTCCTCCATAATAGCATTTTTTGTTGTCAGACAAGCTTTACAAAGTAGCCTAACGCGTGATCTAAAGAGGAAGGTGCTGAGGAAGGCCCAGGAGAAAAATCCCAGAAAGACAAAGGCCCTGTTATTTTTATGGTGTAATTTAATACACATGAATAACTTTGTAAATTAGATGTTTTTCAAAACAGCTTTAGTCTATTTCTAATATATAAGGAAAATAACTTTCCTTTGTTTTATGCTACCTAAGTGTGTGGTGTCTATCCAATATGTTACTAGGGTACATGTTCACTGTAGCTATTCATGATAGCCAAGATATGGAATCAACTTGAATGTCCAAGAAAACATGGTACATATACACAATGGAGTATTATTCAGCCATCAAAAGAACGAGATCCTGTCATTAGCAGCAACGTGGGTGGAACTGGGGGCCATTATGTTAAGTGAAATAAGCCAGGCACAGAAAGGCAAATATCGCATGTTGTCATTCCTTTGTGGGACCTAATTTGCACTGTGTAGACATATATCAAAACATCACATTGTACACTTTAAATATGTACAATTTTTATTTGTTATGTATCAAAGCTGGGATTGGGGATGCAATGGTATAAAAACTAACTCTCTACTTGTGCAAGTGCAAGATTCTCATCTGGGCAGTTGTATTCAGACTTTTTTTTGTGTCCTTCTCAATGTTTAGCCTCTTACAGGGCTAAACATTAAAAAAAAAAAAAAATCTAAACTCAAGACAATGTTTGGGTTTCACCAGTTCTCACTCATGTTGATTTCATGGAGGTAGAGAGTTGAATGATGGTTACCAGAGACTGGGGAGGGAAGCGGGAAGGGAGATGAAGAGAGGCTGGTTAATGGGTAGACACATACAGTCAGAGAAAATGAATCAGTTCTAGTGTTAAGTAGCATGGTAGGGTGACTGTAGGTAACAATAATTCATCATATATAGTTGGCCCTTGAACAACATGGATTTGAACCACTGGGTCCACTTATACGCAGATTTTCTGGAACCAAATGGGAAGGGAACCAACAGTGTTCTCTGGATGTCAAACCTGTGTGTATAGGGAGGGCCGGCTTGTCCTATACTTGGGTTCCACAGGGCCGACAGTAGGACTTGAGTATGCACAGATTTTGGTATATGTGGGGGTCCAGGAACCAGCTTCCTGTATATGCTTCAAAATAGCTAAAAGAGAAGATTTGGAGTGTGAAGAAATGATCAGTGTTTGAGGGAATGGTGTCGTAAACCCTGACTTGATCATTACACATTGTGTGCAGGCATCAGGACATCACCTGTGCCCTGTAAATATGTACAATTATATATCAATAACAAGTCAGTAAAATTAAAGCAATAACTTACTGGGGTAGCAGTCAGATTTACTTGCTCCAAACAGATTTTACTTTGCTCCTGATATGTTACTAGAGAAAGTTTACTTTGAAGTAGTGTATTTGTAAGCAACCCAGCTGCAATGAAAGGAGGTATTTCCATTAAAATATACAGAAGTCTTTAATTATAATTCATTTCTGGCCAGGCACAGTAACTCATGCCTGTAATACCATCACTTTGGGAGGCCAACATGGGATGAGTGCTTGAGTCTGGGAGTTCAAGACCAGCCTGGGAAACAGGGAGACCCTGTCTCTTAAAAAAAAAAAAAAAATTGGCCGGGCGCGGTGGCTCAAGCCTATAATCCCAGCACTTTGGGAGGCCGAGACGGGTGGATCACGAGGTCAGGAGATCGAGACCATCCTGGCTAACACGGTGAAACCCTGTCTCTACTAAAAAAAAGACAAAAAACTAGCCGGGCGAGGTGGCGGGTGCCTGTAGTCCCAGCTACTCGGGAGGCTGAAGCAGGAGAATGGCGTGAACCCGGGAGTCAGAGCTTGCAGTGAGCTGAGATCCGGCCACTGCACTCCAGCCTGGGCGATAGAGTGAGACTACGTCTCAAAAAAAAAAAAAAAAAAAAAAATTAAAAAATTAGCCAGGCATGGTGGCTCACACCTGTGGTTCTAGCTACTCAGGAGGCTAAGGAAGGAGGATCACGAGCCTGTGCAGTTAAAACTGCAGTGAGCCGTGATCACGCCACTTTACTCCAGCCTGGGTGATAAAGAAGACTGTCTCAAAAAAAAAAAAAAAAAAGCCACATTACATTGTACACTTTAAGTATAAACATTTTTGCTTGTCAATTATAACTCAATAAAGCTGGGGCAGGTACGGGACGCGGCAGTATAATAAAAACCCCTCACCTATCTGCTTGCACAAATGCAAGCAGATTTCCATCTGGGCAGCTTTTTTCAAACTTGGCATTTGCATCCTCACAAGATTATTTAACCCCTTATGCTTAAAAAAAAAACAAAAAAAAACAAAAAACGAAACTACAGACTTCATCAGTCTTTGTGCTAATGTCTTCTTGTTGAGGAAGGATCTCCTTCAGGGTGGGACAATGCGCTTAGCAGTCACATCTCTGTGACCACAAAGGCTGCTTCTCATTTATACCAGGAGATATGTTGCCAGCACACCTGCTGTGTAGGCTTAAGCAAATTGTTTTCACCCTGTGAGCCTCAGGCCCCTCTTCTATAAGATGAAAAAACACCCTTGTTTGGGAATATCTAATAAGATGCTGACATGAAAAGGCCTTATGAACACAAAAGTGTGGCACACCCGTGTGTTCTCTCAGTGCTGCTGGGAGTGTGCATTTGCTGAATGTGTGTCATCTACAAGCTGGTTAAGGATGGAAAATGCCTTCCTTCCTAACATTCAGAAGGGAATGAAAACCCTCTTTCCTCCTAGAATACAGAGGAGGAAAGAACTTCATCTTTACACCCAAGCCAAGACACCAGAGATTCTTGACATGTTCAGATATGACTTGGGGATCATAAAATGTTCAGGAAACCCTGTGGGACTAGTTTTTTTGGCCTATAATTCGTGGGCACCCGGGGTCCAGCCACCCCATCACCTAGGCCTCAGACGCAGGTCTGAGGCCTCCAGACCCACCATCCCTCAGGCCTTGGGAGGTGGCTATGAGAACACCCCCTTCAGTTAAACTGCACCCAGGATGCCAGCCCACCCAGCTGCGAAAGCCCCTGGGAGGAGGGCTCATCGCGGGACATCTCTGTGGGAGCTGGCAACTCAAGGGACACAGTGACATTTGCTTCCCTCAGGAAATTGTGTCTGCTCCTTCTTCACCTGTACCCCTTTGAACAGACAGCAGCTCCATGAAAGTTCTCTTTGCAGTGGATTCCAGCCAGGAATAGGCAAGGTACATGGCCAGCCACTGCGTCCCGTGGCCTTCCATGGTATGAAGGACACCCTGGGCGCAGTGCCTCCAGAAGCTCTGTTGTGCAAATATCCCACTGTCTTCAACAAATACATTGCAGGGAAATAAGGAACAACAGGGGTCCTGTGAAGGAGGCAGAAAATCCAGCCTGATGGCTAGCAGTGGTGTTTGGAGATGCAGCGGAGCAGGCAGCAGTGAAGAGTGTCAGGAGGGCAGGCCGCTCCGGGAGGCTGTCGGGGCATCACTTCTCCCAGGTCCAGGAGGACCTGCAGGGGGCTGGCCCGTACAGCCATCCTTTCTGCACCCTCCACTGCCCTGTCCAGGAGGGAGTGGGGCATGTATTGGAGCATACATGATGCACAAACACTTCTGCATGGCTGAGGCAGCTCAGGGCCAAGCTCCTGTGGGAGAGTGGGCTCTATTTCCAGCCTTTCCTTTCTTCCTGGTGCTGTGGTCTGAATGTGTGTCCTGAAGATTCACACGTTGAAATGCTCACCCCCAAGGTGACAGGATTAGAATGTGAGCTTTTGGAGGTGATCAGTCATGAGATAAGGCTGCATAATGGCATGACCATTATTCCAGAGACCCTTGCCCTCTTTCCGATTTAGGACACATGAGAGATGTTGGCCATTACCTGGAAGAGCCTGGGGTATCCTGTGAGGACATAGAGGCCTGGCGCTGGATCAGGGATGGGGCGAAGCCTGGAGGCACAGAGCAGATTCCGAGCACGCCCGTCTTCCCCACCCTCCCTCCTGCCACAGCCTGAGCTGTCCTCCTAGGCCCAGCTTCAGACCCTGGCCGGCCGGCCCCTTCTTTGGCTCCCTGGTGCTGGCAGCTGTTGGCAGCACACCTCAGGATAGGTGCCCCCAGGTGCGGGGTGCAGGCTCCCTCCTCCCTCCATGGAGGCCCCTGTGGGTAGAGCCTCAGCTCCTCCTCTGGACCTGGGCCCACCCTGGCACAGGGCTCCCACTGGGCGACCCTCTCTGGCTGCTCCTCCCCCGGTGGGGCCTGCCTAGTGCCTGGTCCACACTTCTTCCTGGCCAGGGCCGTGGGGACGGGGTCAGCCCCTCTTGGGTATGAAGCAGGGTGCCATCAGCATCTCTCCCCAGGGCTGGTCCCTCCCCCCGGACAGGCTGAGTTCTCACAGGACACCCCGCTGTTCCCACGTAAGGATGACTCTGAGACCCAGCTGAGGCCTCTAGGAGGGCCCCTGGTGGGCAGCGGCCTGCCACAGGCCTGGGCCTGGCCAAGCAGGGTGCACCAGGCTCCTGCCCCCATCCCTCAACTGCTGGCCCTCAGGTGGGTGCTGGGTCCTTCTAGGGGGTGGTCCTGCGTCCCCTCTGGGGGCAGTACTGGGGCTGCCTCAAGATCCATCCTGGGCTCCCCTTGGGATGGTCCCTTGTCTCCCTCAGAGCCTTCCTGGGTCCCCCAGGCTCCTTCCTGCCCCACACTCCAGGATGCTGGTTTGAGGTGAGGGGAGCAGGCCAGCTACGGCCCCTGGCCAGCATCACTGCTGAGGACACAGGGTCCCCCCATCCCTGGCTGTGGTCCCCAGCCTGCATCACTGCTAAGGACAAGGGTACCCCTGTCCCTGGCTGTGGCCCCCGGCCCGCATCACTGCTGATGACACAGGCAACCCTGGCCTCCAACCCTGCTGAGGACACAGGGTCTCCCCGTCCCTGGCTGTGGCTCCTGGCCCACATCACTGCTGAGGACACAGGTGTTCCCAGTCCCTGGCCGTGGCCCCCGGCCTCCATCACTGCTGAGGACACAGGTGTCTGTTCCCTGTCCCTGGCCGTTGCCCCCCAGCTGGCATCACTGCTGAGGACACAGGGTCCTGCATCCCTGGCTGTGACCCCTGGCCTCCATTATTGCTGAGGACACAGGCCCCCCTCCCTGGCTGTGGCCCCGAGCATCTGCCCTTTGCCTCCCACAGGGCCAAGGGTAAAACTGAATCCGGGACGGTGACTCCCGGGTTATTTTGGAGCTGGGCTGGGCCAGCCTGGCCGGCACAGGGGGTGGGGTGGGGGCGGGCCCAGCCTTCTCCAACTGACAGTGTCTGCCTGTCCTTTTGTCCCCGTCCAGTTGGAGGAGCGGCTGGAGTGTGGGCTGCTGGTAGGCAGCCTGCTGGTCCTGGGCCCTCGGAGGGAGGTGAGACCCGGCAGCCCCCGCCTCCCAGCCAGCACCCCCGGCCTGTGTGCTGCCCAGAGCCCCCCAGGGAAAGGTGAGGAGACAGAGCCGGGCAGGGTGGGGGCCGTTCTCTGCCCTGGAGGGTGGCTCCACTAAAGGTCACGTCTGGGGAGTGGGGAAGCTTTTGGGGTCTGGCCACAGTGCAGCTCCCTGTGGCCGGGCTGGGGTTCCAGCCTCTGCTCCCTCAGCCCTGGAGCTGGGCCCTTCACATAGGGATGGAGCCACTAAGCTGGTCTGGGGCTGCGGGGTAGCTGGGGCAGTGCCCTACACCCACCGTGCCCTCTACCCCGGAGCTGACCCTCGCTCAGAGAGCGGCCTGGGGGTCCGGCTGGCCCTGCCCCCAGCACTGCTGAGATAGATGCCCGCTGACAGCTGGGGCTATTTTGGGCCTGTTGGCTCAGCAGAGGGGACAGCCAGAGGGGCGCTGACACCTGACTCCAGGAAAGAATTTCCCCGGAGCTCTTGAAGCCTCCAGTGGGGTCTAAGGTGAGGCACAGCCCTGGGACACTGCCCTTGGAACTTCATGCTGGAAGGGCGCAGGAGCACAGGCTGCCCAGGTTGCCTGTTTGTGTAGGGGTGGGGAGGGCCGGCAAGGTGGCGCCCTGGGAGCTGCCTCCCACTCTGGATTCTTCCTGATGATGGTTCCGGGGCCCCTGGAGGACCAAAGTGGCAAAGTTCTGCAACAGTCAGGGTGGAGGGGCTGCTGAGGGGTGGGCAGCTGTGGACAGGGCCTGTCACCAGGTACATGGTGGCGGGGGGGGGGTCCCACGGGGTTGGAGTGACACCTCTGAGGGGTTGAGGAGCCCAAGTGTGGTCCATGGTGGGTAAAAGGCTTTCCTGGGAGGCTGAGGTCTGCCCCTCCTGGGGAAGCTCGTGAGGTGCCCAGACCCAAAACGTGGCAGAGAAAGAAGACAGCCTCTGCAGATGTCTCAGTGCCTGATGGATTTCCTGGGAGCCCCAGGGGTGACCGTGATGGCCCCCTTCCTGCTCGGCCTGTTTCCTCATCTGTGATACGGGTTGTCAGGGAGGAGGATGGCTCCTGAATCCTCAAGTGTCTTTGCTTGGTGAGCCCCTCTCTGGCCCCAGGCCTGCTGACTGGCAGGGACGCCTCCTGATGGGGCTGCCACGAGGCCCCCAGACCCTGCAGTTGGCCTCCTGGGTCTGCACCAGGTGACAGAATGCAGGCCCCAGGGCCATGGTGCCGTTCCTGGCAGCTGATGAGGACCTCAGTGTCTACCCGCTCTTCCCAGGCCAAGGTCAGCCTGTGCCCCTCTGTCCCTTTAGCATGGGCAGTAACGGGAGCTCCCTGACCTGTCCCAGTCCTCTAGGCCCAGAGAGGTTACCCACACATGCTGCCTCATCTGTTGTTCCACTGTGACCCTGGCAGGGCCAGCTGGGGCTCTGGGTGTGGCATAGGTTGGGGGAGAGAACACCCCATTCTGCTTTTGGGGAACCCACAGACCTGCTATATGATTTTTTTTTTTTTTTTTTTTAAAGAGACTGGGCCTTGCTCTTTTGCCTAGGCTGGAGTGCAGTGGCATAATCATAGCTCACTGCAGCTTTGACCTCCTGGGCTCAAGCCATCCTCCTGCCTCAGCCTCTTGAGTAGGTGGGACAGCAGGCACCTGCCACCACATTGAGTTAACTTTTTAAAAAATTGTTTTTGTAGAGATGGGGTCTCACATTTTGCCCAGGCTGGCCTGGAACTCCTGGGCTCAAGGGATCCTCCCACCTCTGCCTCCCACAGTGCTGGGATTACATGTGCTTGCCACTACACCTGGCCTGACTGTATGACTTTGGAGAGTGCTGGGGACAGCCCAGAGCTCGTGGGCCCTGGAGAGTTGATGTCAAAGTAACCCTTTGAGTCCTAGGAGGAACCCATAGAGGCAAATTCCCAGAAAGGGTGAAACTCGGACCCCAGTCCCTGCTGTGGGCGGGCCCCTGCCCAGGTCCTCCCCAGCCCCAGAGCCCTGCTGTGGGTGGGGAGGCTGGGCTGCAGCAGAGGTGCTGACTGCACAGTGACTCAGCAGACTGGTACCCGCTGCCCGCAGTCCAGCCCTGCTCCAGCCTCAGACTGCCCAAGGAGATTAAGGGAGATTAACTACCTGAATCGCAGGACCAGGAGGAGGGCCCAGGAGAGTCACCCTGGCTCAGCCCACAGTGGGCAGCCCAGGCCCAGAAGCTGGTGGCTCTGGCCTGAGAGTGCAGGCAAGGTGCCCTGGCAGGGGCCTCTCCACCATGAGGTGGTTGTGCCTGCCAGGGCTGGAGGGAGTCAAGGCACCCCGGGCCAGCCCAGTGTCAGCGGGGCCCACTCACACCTGCTGTTCCTACAGAAGAGCTGCACAGGCAGGGTAGTGTCACCCCACACCATCTATATGGGGGGATCTGTACTGGGGTGGCTGGCCTCTGGGCTTGGCCTGGGGTGGTCAAAGGACAGCGTCACCGGGGGCCTTTGGCACTGAGGTGCCCCGGAGGACCCAGGTGTCCACTCTCAACCCTGCAGCATGTCCAGCTGGCTAGTGTGGCTGAGAACTGTGGGGTGACCAAGTTGGGCCCAGCTGACCCAACCCAGCTGGTCTCAGCCTGGAGGTCTCCAGCTCTTCCAGGGGGATATTACTGGCCTTGCCAGCTCCAGACTCTGGGGTCCCCCAGCTATGCTCCCCAGCCAGATATCTGACTGCTGCCCTTGCATCCCAATCTGACCCTGGGGCTCAGTGGAGGGGCCTGGGAGCAAGCAACTAAGTGGTTTCCAGTCCTTCCGGCTCATGGATGAGCATGCCCCTGGGGAGGAGGGAGGTGTGTGACCCTGCAGAAGAGGTGAGGACCCTCTGCAGCAAGCGCAGCTGCAGGCGGGACTGGCCCCTCAGTGCAACCTGGAGGGGCTGCTGAAGGAGAGCTGCCCTAGGGGTGGGGGGGGGGGGGGAAGAAGAGGAGGGAGTAAGGGCGTTGCCCAGGGCAGAGGATGCAGCTCACCTAGAAGAGGCTCAGAGGGGAGCCTGCCAGGGTGGAGAACCGGTGACTTCGTTGTGTGATAGGCAGAGGAGATGG
Source organism: Trachypithecus francoisi (assembly GCF_009764315.1). Classification (NCBI taxonomy): domain Eukaryota; kingdom Metazoa; phylum Chordata; class Mammalia; order Primates; family Cercopithecidae; genus Trachypithecus; species Trachypithecus francoisi. Next base: position 85,918,465 of record NW_022681470.1, read on the forward strand.
GCATGAGACCAGTGTCCATGGTGGGCCTCTTGCACCCAGGCCTGCCGGGGCTCAGCGAGCCTCCCCTTCTTGGTGTGGGGGACACACAGGCCAGCTGAAGTTTTAGGGCCCAAAGGCAGCAGTGTGTAGGACAGGACACCCCCCCGCACCAGGCAGGTCTGCGTGCCTCAGGGAGGTGCTGCAAAGCTTGTAGGCTGGGAGCAACTGAAAATAGCGGGCACTGCGAGGGAGGGTGAAGGAGGGGGCCCTGCCTGGTTGCTTGGGGGTATAGGTTTAGGACATGTGCTCCAGTAACTGTAGCTGGGACAGTGGGTCCCTGTAGGTAGGGAGAGGGAAGGAGATGTTCTCAGCGGCTAGAAGAGCCGTTTGCAGGTGAGGGTACCAAACCCCAAATGCCCAGAAAGCGGCAAGTCGGCACTCCTGGGCCACGATGCGAACGGGTGATGCTTCCTCAGGGCGCGAGGCGGGGGGGTAGTGGGGGAGTGGGGGGGGGTGGGGGTTGGAAATATAGAGGTGTTGAACTGGGTTCCCCAGGCAGCACGGTGGGGTGGACCCGGGCGTCATTCCAATCCCCACTAAGGGCGTCCCCACCTCCTCGCAGGTCCCCGCCGCCACCCTCATGGATCAGCCACAGTTCAGCGGGGCGCCCCGCTTCCTCACCCGGCCCAAGGCCTTCGTGGTGTCGGTGGGCAAGGACGCCACCCTTAGCTGCCAGATCGTGGGGAATCCCACGCCACAGGTGAGCTGGGAGAAGGACCAGCAGCCGGTGGCGGCGGGCGCACGCTTCCGTCTGGCGCAGGACGGCGACCTCTACCGCCTCACTATCCTGGACCTGGCGCTGGGCGACAGTGGGCAATACGTGTGCCGCGCGCGCAATGCCATAGGCGAGGCCTTCGCCGCTGTGGGCCTGCAGGTGGACGCGGAGGCCGCCTGCGCCGAGCAGGCGCCGCACTTCCTGCTGCGGCCCACGTCCATCCGCGTGCGCGAGGGCTCAGAGGCCACCTTCCGCTGCCGCGTGGGTGGCTCCCCGAAGCCGGCAGTGAGCTGGTCCAAGGACGGGCGGCGCCTGGGTGAGCCCGACGGCCCCCGCGTGCGCGTGGAGGAGCTCGGTGAGGCGAGTGCGCTGCGCATTCGGGCGGCGCGGCCGCGCGACGGCGGCACTTATGAGGTCCGCGCCGAGAACCCGCTGGGCACCGCCAGCGCCGCTGCTGCGCTCGTGGTGGACTCGGACGCCGCGGACACTGCCAGCCCTCCCGGGACTTCCACTGCCGCGCTCTTGGCGCACCTGCAGCGGCGGCGCGAGGCCATGCGCGCCGAGGGCGCCCCGGCCTCACCGCCCAGCACCGGCACGCGCACCTGCACTGTGACCGAAGGCAAGCACGCGCGCCTCAGCTGCTACGTGACCGGCGAGCCCAAGCCCGAGACGGTGTGGAAGAAGGACGGCCAGCTGGTGACAGAGGGCCGGCGCCACGTGGTGTACGAGGACGCGCAGGAGAACTTCGTGCTCAAGATCCTCTTCTGCAAGCAGTCGGACCGCGGCCTCTACACCTGCACGGCGTCAAACCTCGTGGGCCAGACCTACAGCTCCGTGCTGGTCGTAGTGCGCGGTGAGCTCCTGGGTGCGGGGCGCGCGGGCCCAGGCTCCTCCCCAACCCCTGCACCTGAGTCCTTTCGCCCTTGCCGGTGTAGTTTCCCACCCGCGTCTGTCCGGTCGTGGAATCCAGGGTTGCAGGTGTCCGTTCCTGGTGCGCAAGATGCGGGCGACGCCCTATGACCTGCCTTAATGACCCGCAACCCGCTTTCCAAACCCAGTCCCCTGCCCGCCCCGCCCCCTCCGCGTGCCATCCCACCCCACCCCACCCCACCATTGGCCCACAGACGGGGGGAGAGGCGTGAGGGGGGCGGGGCCGCAGGGGATCCCACCGCCTCAGCCCTGCCCTCTCCCTCGCGCTGCTCCCTCTCCAACCTCCACCACTCTGCTCTCTGCTCTTCTACTCCCCGCCCCGCAACTTCCCGACTCTCCCCTGCGCCCTCCCCAACCCGTGGCCCCTCTGCCTCCTGCTAGCTCCTCTCCCCACCCCACTCCTCTACCCTGCACCCTCCTCTTTCCAGCCTCCCAGCCCCTCTGCTCCTGTTCCCTACTCTTTCCCACACCCTCACCTCTGCATCCTCCAGTCTCCTTTCCGGCCCACAATCCCCCAATTTTCCCCCTCCCACCCCGCCTTCGTCCTGCACTCTCCGGCCCCGCCCCTCTCACCAGTCTCCTCTCCTGGCAGAGCCCGCGGTTCCCTTCAAAAAGCGGCTGCAAGATCTGGAGGTGCGGGAGAAGGAGTCGGCCACGTTCCTGTGCGAGGTGCCCCAGCCGTCCACTGAGGCCGCGTGGTTCAAGGAGGAGACGCGGTTGTGGGCGAGCGCCAAGTACGGCATCGAGGAGGAGGGCACCGAGCGCCGCCTAACCGTGCGCAATGTCTCGGCCGATGACGACGCCGTGTACATCTGTGAGACGCAGGAGGGCAGCCGCACGGTGGCGGAGCTCGCAGTCCAAGGCAGGCGGGGCCGGGCACGGGGGCAGCTTCGGGGAGGTAGCGGGGGCAAGGAAGCACCGAAGAGGGAGGCGGGGGGAGCCAGGCCGAACGGGCTGGGCGGGCACGGGGACCGGCAGGGTGTGGACAGGCTGGGCTTGCGAGGTACGAGTTGGGACCGGGGCAGGCAGGGGCGGGACTGGGGCGGGAAGGACAGGTAAGGTGGGGGCGGAGGAGCAAGCTGGGGCGGGGCACGGGGTGGGGATTAGGGGGAATGGGAGATGTAGTGGGCAGGGGTCTTGCGGGACCGAGCTGGAACTTGAGGCGGCGGGACAGGAAAGGGGTTGAGCGGAGGAGTGAATTGGAGGCAGCCGGGAGACGCGGGCGAGCGGAGGAGCGAGTCTGGAGCGGAGGGTGCAGGGGCTGGTCTGACCGGCCGGGCTCCCTCCACCCCAGGAAACCTCCTCCGAAAGCTCCCTCGGAAGACGGCGGTGCGCGTGGGCGACACGGCCATGTTTTGCGTGGAGCTGGCCGTCCCGGTGGGCCCCGTCCGCTGGGTGCGGAACCAGGAGGAGGTGGTGACCGGGGGCCGCGTAGCCATCTCCGCAGAGGGCACGCGCCACACACTGACCATCTCCCAGTGCTGCCTGGAGGATGTGGGCCAGGTGGTCTTTATGGCTGGCGACTGCCGGACGTCCACCCAGTTCTGCGTGTCGGGTGAGGGCCTGAGGGTGCTCCCAGGATGGCGTTGCTTCCCTGCTGTCTCCCTGGTCCCAGTCCCCTGCCCTCCATTAGCTCAATTCTGTGGGCTTCAGCCTGCTGCTGCACAGAGGGCCGCCGGGACAAGACCATAGTCCTGGCCCTCCAAGGTTAGGCTCCCTGAGCCCCTGCAGTCTTTCAGCTGCAGCCAGAGAAGTGGCTGCAGGTCTAGGGATGGAGGTTGTGGTTAGTGGTCCAGGTTCCCAGAGCAGCCCCAAGAGAGCTGGGGATCCTGTGATACCCCTCCAGGTGATTCCAGACCCAGGGCTAGGAAGAGGCTCCCAGTAGGTGACCTCTGCCCACCCTCCACACAGGCCCCAGGAAGCCTCCCCTGCAGCCCCCTGTGGATCCTGTGGTGAAGGCCAAGACAGAGAGTTCCGTGATCCTCAGCTGGTCCCCACCACCCCATGGGGAGCGCCCTGTCACCATTGACGGCTACCTGGTAGAGAAGAAAAAACTTGGCACCTACACGTGGATCAGGTGCCACGATGCTGAATGGGTGGCTACACCTGAGCTGACCGTGGCTGATGTGGCTGAGGAGGGGGACTTCCAGTTCCGAGTGTCAGCTCTCAACAGCTTTGGTCAGAGTCCCTACCTGGAGTTCCCGGGGACTGTCCACCTGGGTAAGTGGGGCCTTCCTGTTACAACCTACGGGACTGCTCACCTGCCCTGGGATGCCCCAGGTCCAGCCTCAGGGGAGGTCAGAGTGGCCTCATGAAGACCTTCTGTGGGGAGGGGGGCTGCCAAGGCGTTGCCCTGATGCAGTTCCCATGGTGGGAAGGAGAGGTGACCCCACGACAGGGCCCCCGGGAGCCTGCCTATCTCCAGCAGACCCAAGGGACAGGGCTCCAGGGCTACCCCACTCTGGTGAGGCTTATGGGATGCTAGAGGGGTCTCGGGGTGGCTGTACCTTGTCCTTGTTCCTTCATGAGCCTGACTTGTGCTATGGTCGCTCTGTGTGCTGGCCGGGCTTCCTGGAGGAGGGACATTTGGGTCCAGGCTCTGTAGGAAGAGGAGGGGAAGACAGAGACCCCCTCAGCACTCCCTACTCCTCTTTGGCCCCTTTCTGACGCTGCCCGCCCCACAGCTCCCCAGCTGGCCGTGAGGACACCGCTGAAGGCAGTGTGGGCAGTGGAGGGTGGCGAGGTCACTTTCTCCGTGGAGCTTACGGTGGCCTCAGCGGGTGAGTGGTTCCTGGATGGGCAGGCCCTGAAGGCCAGCAGTGTGTTTGAGATCCACTGTGATCGCACCTGGCACATGCTTACCATCCGGGAGGTGCCTGCCAGCCTGCACGGGGCGCAGCTGAAGTTCGTGGCCAATGGCATTGAGAGCAGCATCCTGATGGAGGTCCGGGGTAGGTACAGGGTCCCAGCCTGGGACGCTGAGCCTCATTTCTCCAGAGTGGGCTGGGTCAGGGCTCTAGGAAGGGCTGCTACAGGTCTGAGGGCCCCAGGACACCCTTTCAGCCTGCAGGTCACCGGGATGAAGCAGGCAGGGTGGTGGGCGTGCGAGGACTCACCCAGGCTGGCTGGTGGCACTGGTCCCTGGCGTCTGGGTGAAGGCCTGGGGCTGCAGGGATCCTGTTGGGCAGAGTCTCATGTCTGTCTCCCTCCTTCCCTCCTTTCCCACTCCTCGCTCCTCTCTCTTGTTCATCTTTTTCCTTCTGTTTCTTTCCTGCTTCTCTCTGTCTCTGCTGTCCCATGTCTGGCTGTTCCACCTCCGTCTCCCCTGCTTCTCTGGTATATTTGTGACCTCTGTTCTGCTATTTTCTCCCCTGCCTGCCTCTCCCTCTCTATCCTCGTGTGCTGTTCTCCTGGGTCCCTCCTTTTATCTCTTTCTCTGCCCCGTGTCTGTCTCTCCTTGTCTCCCCTTCCGTCCATTCCCCTCTGTCCACCTTTCTGTGCCCCTCCATCCATTCCCCTCTGGCCACGCATACCCGGTCCCCAGCGGCACCAGGGCTGACTCTCCATAAGCCGCCAGCCGCAGCTGCCCGGGAGGTGCTGGCTCGGCTGCATGAGGAGGCGCAGCTGCTGGCTGAGCTGTCAGATCAGGCTGCGGCTGTGACGTGGCTGAAGGATGGTCGCGTGCTGCCCCCAGGCCCCAAGTATGAGGTGCAGGCATCGGCCGGGAGGCGGGTGCTCCTTGTGCGAGATGTGGCCCGGGAAGATGCAGGCCTCTATGAGTGCATCAGCTGTGGGAGCCGCATTGCCTACCAGCTGTCCGTGCAAGGTGGGGGCAGCTGGCAGCCTCTGCGGGGTTCTCTGACTTTGTGGGGAGGGTGAGGGACAGGGCAGTGGGGGCAAGCCCAGCTTGGTAGGAGAAGGGACTCTGTAACTGGGTGGTTGCTCTGGTGGGCACAAGTCCCAAGGTTAGAGTCAGCAGGCCGAGCTGGTTGCTTGCCCAGCAGGGTCCCTCTGGCCTGGTGAGCCTGGGTGTCCTGTGTGGTCCCAGAAGCTGGAGCAGCTCCAGCTTGTGAGCACTGTGGCCGAGTTTGTGCTCAGGGCCTCTGCAGTCCCTGACCCACCCTGTGTCCTGCAGGCCTCCCGTGCTTTCTGCACAAGGACACGGCAGGCAGCTGTGTGGATGCCCTGGCTGGGGGCCCGGTGCAGTTTGAGTGTGAGACTTCCGAAGCCCATGTCCACGTGCACTGGTACAAGGATGGCATGGAGCTGGGCCGCTCCGGTGAGCGCTTCTTGCAGGAGGATGTGGGGACGTGGCACCGGCTGGTGGCAGCCACAGTCACCAGGCAGGATGAGGGCACCTACTCCTGCCGTGTGGGCGAGGACTCTGTGGACTTCCGGCTCCGCGTCTCTGGTGAGCACCCTGTGTGTGCATGCGTCCCAGCCCATGCGGGGTAGGGAGCAGGTCTGGCTGCCTCCAGCACAGCAGGATTAATCTTCCTGACCCTTCTTTTCTCCAGCAAATGGTTCAGGGTGTCAACTGAAAAAAAAAATCAAGGTTTTAAAAGAATTAGTTTTATTCAGAAGGCTCGAGAATTGTGGCCCAAGAGAGTCTTTCAAACTTTCTATTAAGTTGTTCCAAAGCAGAGTTTTGCAGGTCATACATAGGTGTGGAAGGCTCTGCAGCTGCTCAGAAGGTACTTTTAGAGCCAGAGCTCCTCACAGCTTGGGTGCACCTGGTTACAGATGACAGAGGCACAGTCGTGAATACTGCCAGATGTTATCTCACATGCAGGGAGAAGAAGGGGCCTGCACCATTGAACTTACCTTTCCTAAAATTGCTGTACTTCAGGCAAGAGACATGGGAACCTGCACTCTGCCCCCAGGGCTGTGCTCACTAACTGGGCCAGGATTGGTGAATTCTGCTGGCAAACCAGGATGAGCAAACATAGCTTCTTATGTTTGCTGCCTTGTCCCAGAGGACATTTGCTTCTCTGTTTGGGAAAAGAAATGACATGAAAAACTGATGTTTACATGGGTAAAGAATCTAAATGTAGAAAATAAGAAAAGATAACATGAAGGAAATTGTGGAAAGTGGACATGGACTTGGTTTTTTTAGGCTTTAGGAGAATCTTTTCCATCTGCACCTGGGCCTCCGTCTTCTGTTGTGTTTCATCGTTGCTGTTGGGGCTCACTCACAGCTCTGCGGACGCTTTTGTGTATTGTGTGTTTGTGGGCCAGGCTTAGGGCTGGGCACTTCATTTAAAATGTGTTTTTATCTTATTTTGTATTTTATTTATTTTATTATTTTATATTTTTGAGACAGGGTCCGCCTAGGCTTGGGTGCAGTGGTGCCATCTCGGCTCACTGAAGCCTCAACTTCACAGACTCAAGCAATCCTCCCACCTCAGCCTCCTAAGTAGCTGGGACCACAGGCGCGCGCTATCAAGCCCAGCTAATTTGTGTATTTTTTGTAGAGATGAGGTCTTGCTATGTTGCCCAGGCTTGTCTCAAGCAATCCTCTTGGCTCAGCCTCCCAAAGTGCTTGGGCCAAAAATGTTTCTAAAGCCCTTCTCTTCGTTTTTAAGATGAGGGGACTGAGGCTGAGCGGAGCCACAGATGGGAGTGTCTTTGACAGGTTAAGATTTGCATGTAGGTGGCTCTGAGCCCTGGCTCTTTCTGGAAGCCTCCTGGGCCCAGAGATGTTGGCTGGGAGGCTGAAGGAGGAACACAGAGGGCTTCTCAGGGAGCATGGCTGTGGGACCTCCATGGGCCGGGTCCCGCTCACATATGCCACGACAGGGAGGGCCCAAAGGCCAGGCTCTGGAAAACTATCCTGCTGGCTTCCAGGGGGAGGTATGTGGGCATTTAATATATAAAAGTTTAAAAATCATGCCAGCCCAGCCCTCTAACTTTCACAGTCCAATGGCCAATTCATTCACAATGCAGAGCACACCCTGTGCCTGCTCCCTGTCGTTTGAGTAATCGGGAGCATCTGTGAAGCTGAACCTTCTCTCTGTCTTGGTCCACATGATGGCCTGTGTCCATAGGCGGTGGACCTCCAGGACGGGCGGGAGTTTAGGAGAGAGAGAGACAGCATGCTGGGTCTGCGAAGGACACTCAGGCCACAAGGCCCTATTGACAGCTTCTCGTAGGCACACGCCCCACCCTCCTGGCACATGCTAGGGCCTTTACTGGGTAGGGGTTGGGCATCACAGCTGCCTGTGCATGGGAAGAGCTACGCCTGAGCACACGGACCACGGAGGAGCCTGTGGCAGGACTGTGCATGCCTGGGGTACAGAATCTGATAACCAAGAAGCAGGCCCTGCAAACCTCACTTGGAAGGGCCTCTGACCCCACCTTCCCCCTTATCCATCCCAGAGCCCAAGGCGGTGTTTGCCAAGGAGCAGCTGGCTCGCAGGGAGGTTCAGGCCGAGGCGGGGGCCAGCGCCACGCTGAGCTGTGAGGTGGCCCAGGACCAGACGGAGGTGACATGGTACAAGGACGGGAAGAAGCTGAGCTCCAGCTCGAAAGTGCACGTGGAGGCCGTGGGCTGTACGCGGAGGCTGGTGGTGCAGCAGGCGGGCCAGGCAGACTCTGGGGAGTACAGCTGTGAGGCCAGGGGACAGAGGGTCTCTTTCTGCTTGGATGTTGCAGGTGGGTCCCTAGTGGCACAGTCAGCGCCTGTCCAGGTGGTGGAGTGTGTGCTGCACTGGCACTCAGCACCTCTGCCCCTCTCTGCATCTCCTGTTCCTGGCCTGTAAGGGAAGGCTGTGCTGCCTGCAGCAGTTCTGTTAGAAAATCCAGCATTCTTGTGCACACCCACAGAGCACCGTGCTGCACTAGGCAGGATCCCTTGTATGTTTATTCAGAAGCCTGTTTTCTGCTCCTGGTTGAGACCTTGCGCAGACCAGTGGCTTTTGTCTTTGTTCTGGGGGAGCTGCAGTTGTGCTTTTTGTTTAGGGCGCTGCAGTCTCAGCTGACCATGGAGTCTTCTCTCCCGTGGGGACCCTTGGTGTGTCCCCTCTGCTCCCAGACTCAGTGTGTGGGGACGGCATTCCTTGTCTTCCCCTCCTGGCCGCACTGCTGCCTGCAGCTTCTCCCTCTAGAGTAGAAGGAACCGGGAAGGTGCCGGAAGCTCACGCTTGACTGGAGTTGCCTTAAGATGACCTTGTGTGGGCCCCGCCAGGGCTTTACAGTAAGCCCCCCTGGTGGGTTCATCGGCAGCCCCATCACCTGTCCCTGAGGGTCCACATGCATGTGCCCTGCTGAGGTCATGCTTTCCTCGGGGCCACCTCATTCTCTTCCTCTGCTTCCTAAAACACCGGACATCATCTTCTTCCTGCAGAGGACACTGGAACCTCTGGGCGGTCCTGTCGCTCCTGCACACCCCTTCTTCTGCCTTGGCTCAGCCCGATCCTGGCCGAGGAAATCCTGTGCATCTGTCGCTTGTGTGATTCGGGGAGGCCTCTGGCTACTCCCACCTTAGTGTTTAGGCTTTTCGGTGGGAGGCAGAATGCCCCAGTGGTTGGCGACCAGCTCTGGGACAGCTTTGGCGCCATTCCCAATGGGGTAAATGAACCCACCCCTGCCCATCTCAAGCTACACACGTGGCTTTGCTGAGTTTGGGATTGGGAAAGATGATGGTGGCTCTCAGGAGCGTAGTGCCCTGGTGCCTATAGGTGCTCTGTGTGTCCGCTGGAGGTGCTGGTCTTGGTTGTAGGGGGAGCAGCCCTCTCCTCTCAGTGCTCCGTGGGTGGGGGATGGGACCCGCAGCACGTCCTTATCCAGTGAGGTCCTTTCCCAAGACCCTCCTCTGTAGCTGCCATACTGCGGTGGCTGCTACCCTGTGTGCAGGGAGAGGGTCAAATCAGCAAAACTGGTTGTTTTTTTTTGGTAATTTTTTGTTGGTTTTTTTCTTTTTGCTGATTTCTTTCAAGATTTGTCTCGGCCGGGCGCGGTGGCTCAAGCCTGTAATCCCAGCACTTTGGGAGGCCGAGACGGGCGGATCACGAGGTCAGGAGATCGAGACCATCCTGGCTAACACAGTGAAACCCCGTCTCTACTAAAAATACAAAAAACTAGCCGGGCGAGATGGCGGGCGCCTGTAGTCCCAGCTACTTGGGAGGCTGAGGCAGGAGAATGGCGTGAACCCGGGAGGCGGAGCTTGCAGTGAGCTGAGATCCGGTCACTGCACTCCAGCCCGGGCGACAGAGCGAGACTCCGCCTCAAAAAAAAAAAAAAAAAAAAAAAAAGATTTGTCTCTCCTCCTGGCTTCCTATGTTGGAGTATCATATCTACTTTGTCTTGGTCCCTGAGTTAAAATTTCCAGTGTAATATCTGATTGCACATATAAAGTTGTCTTTGTTATCATGAAATTAAGGAAGCTCTGGTGCCAACAGTTTTTTTGTTTTGTTTTGTTTTGAGACGGAGTCTCATTGTGTCACCCAGGCTGGAGTGCAGTGATGTGATCTTGGCTCACTGCAGCCTCAACCTTTTGGGTTCAAGTGATCCTCCTGACTTGGCCTCCTGAGTTGCTGGAACCACAGGCATGTGCCACCACACGTGGTTATTTTTTAAGCAATTTTTTGTAGAGATGGAGTCTTGCTGTGTTGCCCAGGCTGATCTTGAACTCCTGGCCTCAAGTAGTCCCCCTGCCTTGACCTCCCAAAGTGCTGGAATTACAGGTGTGAGCCACTGCACGTGACCAACAATTCTTTTTTCTTTTTGAAGTGGAGTCTCGCTCTGTCGCCCAGGCTGGAATGCAGTGGCGCAGTCTCAGCTTACTGCAACCTCCACCTTCCAAGTTCAAGCGATTCTCCTGCCTCAGCATCCTGAGTAGCTGGGATTATAGGCGCCCGCCACCACCCCCAGCTAATTTTTTTATTTTTTATTTTTAGTAGAGACAAGGGTTTTGCCATGTTTACTAGGCTGGTCTTGAACTCTTGACCTCAAATGATCCACCTGCCTCGGCCTCCCAACGTGCTGGGATTACAGGCATAAGCCACTGCGCCTGGCCCAACAAGTTTTTAATAATGACATTTGAGATGTAATCGATGCACAGATTTTAAGTGTATCATTTGAGGGATTTTGGAAAATGTAGATACCGTGCATCACCATGTCCGCATCAAGGTACTGAGCATCTCTGTCCTGCTAGAAAGTTCCCTCATGCAGTCTACCCTCCACCCTGCCCCAGGCAACTGCTGTCCTGATTCTCTCCCCATAGGTCAGTTGTGCCTTTTCTTTCTTTCTTTCTTTTCTTTTCTTTTCTTTTTTTTTTTTTTTGAGATGGAGTCTCACTTTGTCTCCCAGGCTGGAGTGCAATGGCGCGATCCCAGCTCACTGCAAGCTCTGCCTCCCTGGTTCATGCCATTCTCCTGCCTCAGCCTCCCGAGTAGCTGGGACGACAGGTGCCTGCCACCATGCCTGGCTAATTTTTTTGTATTTTTAGTACAGACAGGGTTTCACTGTGTTAGTCAGGATGGTCTCGATCTCCTGACCTCGTGATCCACCCACCTTGGCCTCCCAAAGTGCTGGGATAACAGGCGTGAGCCACCGCGCCTGGCCCAGTTGTGTCTTTTCTAGAACATCATTGAAATATTCAGAAACCCACCCTCTACAAAATGACTTGAAATGGGACATCAAATGTATAAGGAACTTTGAAAAAAGGGATTGCCCAGGGACCAAAAAGTAAGAGGGAACTGTAGGATGGGTGCAGTGGCTCACATTTGTAGTCCCAACACTTTGGTGGGCCAAGGAGGGAGGATCACTTGAGACAGAAATTTCAAGACTAGCCTGGGCAACATAGTGAGACCCTGCCTTTACAAAACATAAAAAAGTAGAATAATAATAATAATAATAAAAAACAAAAGAATGACTGGGTGAAGTTGGGGTCTGTGTGTACTTTGCAGTACCATAGAGCAGTCAAAACGAGCATAGGGCTGCGCATTGCAGCTGAAGAAGGGCGATCGATGCACGCGGCGTTGTGCTGGAAAAGCAGGTTACAAAGCACAGCTTAACATTCTGTGTTTAGTGGTTAACAACACGCAGTGGCAGCAACACATGGCAGCTGCGGTTTGTCTCCTGCCTGGAATGTCCGGAGATGCTCTTCTTAGAGTGCCACACCTCTCACCTGTGTGAATCCTTGGTCATTCTATTCCACACAGGAGGAAGTCGATGTGCAGAGGTGAAGTCACTTTGTCCAAGGTCACACCATGGGTAAACGGTTGAACAGAGCAGCCTGACTTGCACATTCACCCTCAATAAACACACATACCGAGACAATAAAAGGAGATTCCAAAACCAGGATTCAGGCTGGGGTTACCTCTGAGGGGCTGGGAACTAGTGGTGATGGCGTTCTTCTTTCTTTACCAGGTGGGGAGTGTGTGGGTGTTCATTGTATTGATGTTTTCTTTATTTTCTGCATATTCTTTCTTACCCACTGATCAACAGCATGTACATATTGTTTAGAAATAGGAAGGCAGAACTCGGGGAAAAATGAAAGGACTTTAAATTGGAGTTTCTGCAGAGCTAGGTACGGTGTGGGGCCAGGTGGAAGGGTAGGGTGTGGTGTTTTGGTATGTTTTAGCTTATTTTTATTTATTTTTTTTTGTGGTACTCTAGTTTTTAATACTACTTTGTCTGCATGTGTATTTGTAGCTAGTTAATGGGCACAGATAGCACCTAAAAAGAAAACTGTTCTGTCTGATTTCATATATTCAAAGTTCGAAGACAGGTTCTACGGTTAGGAATGAGAATGGTGGTTGCTTTTGTAGGGGAGGCAACTGGGAGCTGTGTGGGTTTGGAGTGTGGGTTACATAGGTGCACACATCTGTCAGAACTCACAGAATTGTGCACCAGATCTGTGCATATCGCTATGTGTACATGTTATCTTAGTTAAGAGGTAGCATAAGGGATTTTCGTTTTTAGAGACAGGATTTTGTTCTGTTGCCCAGGCTGGAGTACAGTGGTGCAGTCAGGGCTTACTGCAGCTTTGACCTCCCAGGCTCAAGCAATCTTCCCACCTCTGCCTCGTGAGGAGCTGGGTACTCGCATACCACTGTGCTCAGCTAATTTTTTAATTTTTTGTAGAGGCAGGGTCTCACTATGTTGTCCTGGCTGGTCTTGAACTCCTGAGCTCAAGCGATCCATCCAGCTTGCCCTCCCAAAGTGCTAGGATTATAGGCATGAGCCACTGTGCCCGGCCTCATAAGCCATTTTTCAATGTATGAGTTTCCTCTCTGTGTTGAGGGAAACCCCAGACAGATACAGAGCAGCTCTGGCTTTAGTGCAAACCAGGGGAGAAGTAGCCGGGGGATGATCTGTTTGGGTCATGGTTTTGTGGGAGAGAGGTTCCCACATGGCCTGTGAGTTTCAGCGTGAACCCAAGAGGGTGTCTGTGTTTGCTATTTCTCCAGGCTTTCTGGGTTCTCAGGCAGAGTTTTCGTAAGTGCCGAGGGCATGATGTGGGTGTTTCACACAGTACCAGCAGCTTTTCCTTTCAAAGGGGAACTCTGCCAGGGTGGTGCTTTTTTCTAAGGCGTTACGGAATGTTTGGACTCCAGAGTATCTGCTACATGTTGCTGATGGGCCTTGGAAAATTCTTCCCCATGCTGATGCTTGAAGCTTCCAATATGTGTTCTCTCTTGCTCAAACCCTCCGGCTGGCGGTTAGTGAGGCCACTGTTCATGGGCCACAGACAGCCCGTCATCAGTGGGCTCCAGCCTGAGCAGCCTCTGCATCTGAAACTTCAGTTTCTGTGCGCTGGAGTCTCTGACTGTGCATCCTTCTGTGTCCATCCCCAGAGCCCAAGGTGGTGTTTGCCAAGGAGCAGCTGGCACACAGGAAGCTGCAGGCAGAGGCAGGAGCCAGTGCCACACTGAGCTGCAAGGTGGCCCAGGCCCAGACAGAAGTGATGTGGTACAAGGACGGGAAGAAGCTGAGCTCCAACTCGAAAGTGCGCATGGAGGCCACAGGCTGCACGCGAAAGCTGGTTGTGCAGCAGGCAGGCCAGGCGGATGCCGGGGAGTACATCTGCGAGGCTGGGGGCCAGAGGCTGTCCTTCCATCTGGACGTCAAAGGTCAGTTGATCGAGCAGACATTTGAGCATCTCATGGGAGCAGGCCTGGGGGCAGTGTTTCAGCATAGGCTGGGACAGTGCTTGGCAGCCTCCTAAGGGCCTGTTTCAGCTAGTTATCTGCTGCTGAGTAACAGATCACTCCAAACTTAGAGGCCTGAAAGAATGACCAGTTTACCTCTCACCATTTTACAGGTTGAGACTTTGGTCAGGGCTCAGCAGGGGTGGCTCATCTGTGCTTCATGTGGTGTTGGCTGGGGCTGGGGGATCTGACTGGCCTTATTGGTGCACCTGAACAAGGTCCAAGCTGGGATGGCTCCAGTGGATGGCGGATGGCCAGGATGATAGGCCTGTCTCTTCTTCTGGTGTCAGCTGGCCTCACTCCCATATCTGCAACCTCATTCTTTCCTCCGTGGTCACTCTCTTTTTGGGCTTCTTTCCATGGTGACTGGATTCTTCTCCTAGGGAATGGTAGAAACTATGAGGCTTGTTAACCTGGGTTTTCAGGACTCCCAGAGTGTTACTTTCCCCCATGTTCTGTTGCTCAAAGCTAAGCATAAGGCCAGCCTAGTCTGCAGGAACTTGGGTGTAGGGAAGTAGACCCTACTGTCAGTGGGGGAGTGGCATGTCCTGTTGTAGAACATTGTGCACCCAGGGCATCTTGACTCATCACAACCTTTTTAACAGTTTATCACAAGGACATGGGCTCTGTTTAATTCCCTGCCATCCTGAACATGTTATCTTTTTCTTTCAAATGCTTGCCTCATGGTCAAAAGGTGGCTTCCATAGCTCCAGCCATCATGTTCAACATGGGAAGATGTAGAAAGGGTGTGTATTAGTTTTTTTGTTTTCTGCTTATTTTTTTAACTGCTTTGCAACAAATTACCACCAACTTAATGGCTTGAAACAATGCTCACTGAGTAGCTCACAGTTCTGTAAGTCAGAAGTACAGGCATGGTGCGCCTGGGTTCTCTGTTCAGGGTCTCAGAAGCTGAAGTCAGGTGCCTGCTGATTAGTTCTCTTGGTTCCTGTTTCTAGCTTACCCAAGTTGTTGGCAGAATTCAATTCCTTGCAATTGTGGGTCTGTGAGCCGGTCGTCATCAGGCCAGTAATGGATAATCTCCCTTGTGTCATGTCACTCTCAGACTTCAAATCTCTTTTGCCAGGGAAGAGACCTCTCCCATTTATGGCCTCACCTGATTAGGTCCAGCCTACCCAAGATCATCTTCCTTTCGAGGAACTTAAAGTCAACTGATTTGAGGCCCCATTCCATCTGCAGGTTTCCTTCACAGCAGCACCTAAATTTAGTGTTTGGGCATTCTTAGAATTCTGCCTCCCTCATTGTGGATGTTTCTGGCTGTCTCTTCTGTTTGGAAAACAAAAACTTTTCTTGGAGTAGGGAGTACATCAACTCCCATGCCTCCCTGACTTGGTGGGGTCTTGCAGCCATGCTCAGCTCCAGGTAACCTGGAGAATGTGCCCCTGGCCTTACAGCCTTGGCAGGGGGACGTGGAGGAGGAGGAGGTGGACCTGTGGTGGGAGAAGCTGGCCTGGGACTGACCCCGCAGTTCATACCCCATAGCCTGGGTTTCCACCTCTTTCTGCGGCAGGCTGGCGGTGGGATCGGCGTGTGTGTGGGGTCAGACTGCCACTTGTGTTTCATTCCTGTCTGTCTGTTGAGTGACCTTGGGCGAGTTGTTGATGTTGTTTCATCCCCAAATTCACATCCACCTGGAACCTCAGAATGGGGCCTTATTTGGAAACAGGGTCTGCATAAGTGAGGCACCTTGTGATGAGGTCATGGACTAGGCTGGGCCCTGAGTCCAGTGGCAGTGTCCTTAGACAGACAGAGGCACATACAGAGGAGGCAACCATGAGAGACGGAGGCTGACACTGGAGTGATGAGGCCACAAGCCCAGAGATGCCAGGAGCCCCTAGGAGCTGGGAGAGGCAGGGTGGGTCCCAGCCCTGGTACACCTTGATCTCAAACTTCTGGCCTCCAGAACTGTAAGAGGATGATTTTCTGTCATTCTGAGCCATTTATCTTGTGGTGAGCTCTTATGGCAGCCCCCATAAACTCAGACAGTTGGCCTCTCTGTGCCTCAGTTTCCTCATCTATAACATGGGAGTCATGACTGTGGCATCTGGGGACTGTGCCTGTGCAGTGCACTGTGAATTATAGCTGCTGGGATTGGATTTTGGGTGATAAATAGGTCAAGGAAGGAGGGCACGGCCAGCCTGGTGGTGTAGACACTGGCTAGCCTTCACCCTAGAGGGCCATGGTGCGGGGTGGGAGGGGATGGAGGTGTGCCAGGCTGCAGGAGCTCAGAGGCACTAGCTGCCAGCAGAGTGGGCACCAGGGTCTCTGGAAACGTCTCAGTGGCAGTGGCTCATCCAGCCTGTTTCCCTGTCTGTAAAATGCGGATCCCAAGTGCACCCGGCTCTGAGGGCAGGAGAGGGGATTAACATGAGATGGTGCTTGTCAGGGGCTACACTAATTGCTTCATCCTGTCTTCCTGCTGCTGTTTTTACTCCTGGGGTGACGCATGGCTCAGACACTAGGGGGCCCAGGCTTGCACATCTGAGGGCTCTGTCACATTTGTGCACCAGGTAAAGAAGCAGACAATGTCTGCAGCATGGGCCAGGGGTCCTGTGTGGCCACACAGAGGAATGCTGATGTTCAGCAAGTGCCTCGGTCCATGAGGGCTGCTAGAGCAGAGCACCATAGCCTGGGTAGCTCAGAATCCACAGAAGTGTGAAGCGTGCTGCTTGCAGAAGTCCAAGAGTAAGGTGCCAGCAGATTCGGTGTCTGGGGAGGCCACTTCCTGGTTCGTAGACGGTGCCTTCTCACTGAGTCTTCACAGTGGAAGGGACGAGGGAGCTTTTGGAGTTTCTTTTATAAGGGCATTCATCTCATTCATGACGCAACTGCCTCCTAAAGGCTCCTCCTTCTAACACCATGACCTTGGGGATAAGGATTTCAATGTGGGAATTTTGGGGGCCACAGACATTCCAACCATAGCAGTGAGAATGTGGGTGCTAGGTTTTGTGTCGCTCTCAAGGTTTTACCCCAAAGGCAGGACTGGCAGGCTAGCGTGTTCTCTGCGTAAATGCTTTTGTTAAATTGACTTCTTAATATATGTATCATGCCCATCTGCTATTCTTGGAATATTGTGTCCCCTCCACAGTTCATGTTGAAACTTAGTCCCCTGAGCAACAGTATTAAGAGGGGGTCTTTGGGAGGTGATTAGGCATCGAAGGCTCCACCCTCATGAATGGATGAGTACCCTTAGATTATAAAAGGGCGAGTTCACCACTTCCATCCCGTCTCCCAGGTGAGACACAGCAATAATGCGCTGTCTTGGAAGCAGAGAGCAGCCCTCACCAGGCAGCTGAACTTGCTGGCACCTTTTCATTTGTTTGGTTTTTGAGGCAGGGTCCTGCTCTGTCACCCAGACTGGAGTGCAGTGGTGTGACCATGACTCACTGCAGCCTCGACCGCCTGGGCTCAAGCAATCCTCCCACCTCAGCCTCCTGAGTAGCTGGAACTATAGGCACGTGCCACCATACCTGACTAATTTTCTCAATTTTTTGTTTGTAGAGATGGGGTCTTGCTCTGTTGCCCAGGCTTATCTCAAACTTCTGGGCTCAAGCAATCCTCACAGCTCAGCTTCCCAAAGTGCTGGGATTATAGGAATGAACCACTGCACCAGACCTGATTGATTTTTTAAAGTATGTAATTCATGTAACATAAAATTCACCCTTTTATAGTGTATGATTTGGTGGTTTCTAGGTGGCACAAACACACCACAGTCTAATTCCAGAATATTTTCATCAACCCTGAAAGAAACTCTATGCCCCTTTGTAGTCATTCCCCATTCCCCTTCCCCTCAGCACTTAGCAACCGCTAATGTGCTTTCTGTCTCCCTGGATTTGCCTGTTCTGGACATTTCATTTAAACAGAATTATATAATATGTGGCCTTTTATGTCTGTCTTTTTTCACTGGGCGTGATGTTTTCAAGGCTTATCATGTTGTAACATGTATCAGTACTTCCTTTTCATAGCTGGGTCATATTCCATTGTATGAACAGATCACATTTTGTTTATCTATGCATCAGTGGACAGGCATTTGAATTGTTCCCACTCTGGCAACTGTACATTATACTGCTATAAACATTTGTATGCAGGCTTTTGTGTGAATGTATGTTTTCAGTTCTCTTGAGTAGATGCCTAAAGAGTAGGGTTGCCAGGTCATATGGTAATATTATTTATCGTAGTAAGGAACTGTCAGACTGTGTTCTAGAGTGGCTGCACCATTTTACATTCTTCAATCAGCAATGTATGAAGGTTCCGGTTTCTCTACATCCTCACCAACTCTTCTCGTTTTCTATTTATTTATTTATATTTTATTTATTCTTTTTTTAAGAGTCAGGATCTCACTCTATTGCCCAAGCTGGAATGCAGTGGTGTCATCATGGTTCACTGCAGCATTGAACTCCTGGGATCAAGCAATCCTCCCATCTTAGCCTCCTGAGGAGCTGGGACTACAGGTGGGCACCACCACACCCAGCTAATTTTTGTATTTTTGGTGGAGATGGGGTTTCGCCATATTGGCCAGGCTGGTCTTGAACTCCTCACCTCAAGTGATCCACCCACCTCAGCCTCCCAAAGTGCTAGGATTACAGGCGTGAGCCACCATGCCCAGCCATGATGCTAGACCTTTTTTTCTGATAAATGATTTGCAAATATTTTCTTTCATTCATTTTTTTGATTATGTCTTTTGCTGCATGAAGCTTTTAATTTTGATAAAGTTTAGGCTGGACATAGTGATGTGCGCCTGTAATCCCACCTACTTGGGAGGCTGAGGTGGGAGGATTGCTTGAACCCAGGAGATTGAAGCTGCAGTGAGCTATGATTGCACCACTTTACTCCAACCTGGGCAACAGAGTGAGACCCTGTCTAAAAAAGAAATGTTTTCTTAGTAAAGCTTAATTTGTCCTTTTTGTTGCTTGTGTGTTAGGTGTCATTCCTAAGAAACCATTGCCCAATCCAAGGTCATGAGATATACACCTCTGTTTTCTTCTAAGATTTTAGTAGTTTTAGCTCTTACATTTAGGACTTTGATCTATTTTAAGTTAATTTTTGAATATGATGTGAAATAGTGGTCCACCTTCATCATTTGCATGTGGAAATCCAGTTGTTCTAGCATCATTTGTTGAAGACATTTTTCTCCATTGAATTTTCTTGGCACCCTTGACCGTAAATGTAAAGGGTTTATTTCAGGATTCTCAATTCTATTCCATTGATTTCTAAGTTTATCCTTATGTCAATACCACAGTCTTGATTACCATATCTTTGCAGTAAGTTTTGAAATTAGAAAGTGTGAATTTTCCAACTTTGTGTTTTTTCAAGATTGTTTTGGTTATTCAAGGTCTACTACATTTCCATATGAATTTTAGAATCAGCTTTTCAAATTTTGGAAAAGAGATAGGTGGGATTTTGATAGGGTTTGCATTGAATGTGTAGATCAATTTGGGGAGTATTGCCATTTCTTGTAATCCATGAGTATGGGATACATTTCTGTTTATCTGGGTCTTTTAAGGTTTCTTTCAATGGTGTTTTCTAATTGTCAACATATAAAGTTTACAGTTCCTTTGTAAATTTATTGCTAAGTAGTTAATATTTTGGATGCTACTCTCCTTGGAACTGTTCTCGTAATTTCAGTTTTGGAGTGCCATTGCTAAGGTACAGAAATAGAATTGACTTTTATATGTTGGTCTTGTATCCTGCAACCTTGTTGAACTTGTTGATTAGCTCTAATAGTTCTTTTGTGAATTCCTGAGGATTTTTTGTACACAAGATTGTGCTATCTCTGAATAGAGACAGTTTTACTTCCTACTTTGGGACGTTTCTTCTTTTTAAAGTGTAAGCATTTACAGCTGTGCATGTCCCCCGAGCAGTGCTTTCACTGCATCCTGTAGTTTTGGTATGTTGTGTTTTCATTTTCATTCATCTTATTTTCTAATTTTTCTTTTAATTTCTTTTTTAAAAGTGTGTTGCTTTATTTCCACATATTTATGTATTTTCCAGTTTTCTTTCTGTTTTCTAGCTTTATTCCATCATGGTCAGAGAAGATACTTTGTCTGACTTCAACTCATAAAAATGTATTGATACTTATTTTGTGGCCTAATAGATGGTCTGTCCTGGACAGTGTTCCATACACACTTGAGGAAAATGTGTATTTTTCTCCTGTTGGTTGGAATATTCTATACAGTCTTTTGTTGACTGGAATATTCTATACAGTGTTCTCTGTAGGGGATAGGTTCCAGGACTCCTGTAGATACCAAAATCCATGGATCATCAAGTTCCTTATATAGAATGGTGTAGTGTTTGCATATAACCTACGCATATCCTTCTTTATGTTTTAAATCATCTCTAGATTACTCATAGTACCTAATACAATGTAAATGCTATATAAATAGTTGTTACATGTATTTCTAAAAATTTATGTTACTTTTATTGTTGTGTCATCATTTTTTTTCCAGAATATTTTTGATCCTCGGTTGGCTGAATCTGCACACGTGGAACCTGTGAATTTGGAGGGCTGACTGTATAAATCAGTTAGGTCTAGTTGATTTATAGCGTTGTTCAAGTCCTCTTGGTTTTAATAGATCTTTTTTCTAGTCATTCTATTATTGAAAGTGGGGTATTGAAGTCTCCAATATTGTAGACATTTTTTCTTTTTGTAGTTCTGTTGATTTTTGCTTCTCATATATTGCCCTCTGCTTTAGGTGAGTATATGTTTATAATTGTGATATCTTATTGAGAGATTGGCCCTTTCACAGTGTGTAATGTTGTTTGTTTCTTCTGGCGGTTTGGTTTCGGGGTCTGCCTTGCCTGGCATTTGGGAGCCGTTCCTGCTCTCTTTTGGCTGCTGTGGTTTATGGAGCATCTTCAAGCCTTCCACCTGTTTGCGTCTTTGGCTCTAAAGTGTATGTCTTATAGATAGATGGATAATGACTTTTTAATTAAGAATTAATTTTATAATTGAGCTGAAATTCACATAACATACAGTTAATCATTTTGAAGTGTACACTTCAGTGGCATTTAATGCATTCTCAATGTTGTGCAGCCACCACCTCTGTCTAGTTTCAAAATTTTTCATCAGAAAATTTTCACCAGAACACCCCATAGTCATTGGGTTATTCCTTTACATTCTTCCCTCCCCCCATAATGTGGCCACCCCACATTTTGCTCGTTGTCTCTGTAGATTTGTTTGTTCTGGATACTTCATGTAATAGAAATCTTGCAATATGTGTCCCTTGTATCTGGTTCTTTTACTTTGTGTAAACTTTTCAAGATTCATCTAAGTTGTGCATAACATGTTCCAGTGCTTCATTACTTTTTATGGCTGAATAGTGTTCCATTGGATGTATATCACAGCATATCACAGATGCTGTTCATTTTTGTTGCTGTTTCTGTTACTTTTATTTGTGTATGTTTAGTGACTTTTCTGAACTAATTCTTTAAAGTCTATGTTCCTTATCATGAGTGGCCACTGAAGCCTCTGCTCAGTGAGCTTATTGGCCAGCTGATGATTAGAACAGTGATTTTACTAGATGTCTCCAACAATAAGTCTCTCTGTCTTTGGGGCCTGTGTGTGGGAATTGGCCCATGCATTCAACACAGCTAGGCAGACGACAGCTCTACCTGTGCCTTTACTTCTGGCGTCACAGAACCTCAAGGCTAGCCAGCTGTGTGAGTGTTAGGTCTTCTCAGATGTTGCGTGAGTGTTCACACAGCCTCTGTACATGTATGACCCTCTCTGTGCCCAGGAGTGTGTTGTTGGATCTTTCCAAAGCCTCCTGTGGATGTCTTGTTCTCCAGCATTTCCTTTTAGGCTGGAGACTTTTGATTAGATTATTGTTCATTGCAACCATTCTCCACTGCTTCAAGCAGTCATGGTGTTTGTAATTACCTCTGATATTTTTTCTTTTTTTTTTTTCATATTTACATTTTACATTTATGTGATGCATTAGAATTTATAAAGCATATTCACATGCATTAATCACTAAGATGGAATTTTTTTTCTTTTTTTTCTTTTTTTTTATTATTATACTTCAAGTTCTAGGGTACATGTGCATAACATGCAGGTTTGTTACATATGTATACTTGTGCCATGTTGGTGTGCTGCACCCATCAACTCGTCAGCACCCATCAACTCATCATTTACATCAGGTATAACTCCCAATGCAATCCCTCACCCTGCCCCCTCCCCATGATAGGCCCCGGTGTGTGATGTTCCCCTTCTCGAGTCGAAGTGATCTCATTGTTCAGTTCCCACCTATGAGTGAGAACATGCAGTGTTTGGTTTTCTGTTCTTGTGATAGTTTGCTGAGAATGATGGTTTCCAGCTGCATCCACGTCCCTACAAAGGACACAAACTCATCCTTTTTTATGGCTGCATAGTATTCCATGGTGTATATGTGCCACATTTTCTTAATCTAGTCTGTCACTGATGGACATTTGGGTTGATTCCAAGTCTTTGCTATTGTGAATAGTGCCACAATAAACATACGTGTGCATGTGTCTTTATAGCAGCATGATTTATGATCCTTTGGGTATATACCCAGTAATGGGATGGCTGGGTCATATGGTACATCTAGTTCAAGATCCTTGAGGAATTGCCATACTGTTTTCCATAATGGCTGAACTAGTTTACAATCCCACCAACAGTGTAAAAGTGTTCCTATTTCTCCACATCCTCTCCAGCACCTGTTGTTTCCTGACTTTTTAATGATTGCCATTCTAACTGGTGTGAGATGGTATCTCATTGTGGTTTTGATTTGCATTTCTCTGATGGCCAGTGATGATGAGCATTTTTTCATGTGTCTGTTGGCTGTATGAATGTCTTCTTTTGAGAAATGTCTGTTCATATCCTTTGCCCATTTTTTGATGGGGTTGTTTGTTTTTTTCTTGTAAATTTGTTTGAGTTCTTTGTAGGTTCTGGATATTAGCCCTTTGTCAGATGAGTAAATTGCAAAAATTTTCTCCCATTCTGTAGGTTGCCTGTTCACTCTGATGGTAGTTTCTTTTGCTGTGCAGAGCCTCTTTAGTTTAATTAGATCCCATTTGTCAATTTTGGCTTTTGCTGCCATTGCTTTTGGTGTTTTAGACGTGAAGTCCTTGCCCATGCCTATGTCCTGAATGGTACTACCTAGGTTTTCTTCTAGGGTTTTGATGGTATTAGGTCTAACATTTAAGTCTCTAATCCATCTTGAATTAATCTTCGTATAAAGAGTAAGGAAAGGATCCAGTTTCAGCTTTCTACTTATGGCTAGCCAATTTTCCCAGCACCATTTATTCAATAGGGAATCCTTTCCCCATTTCTTGTTTCTCTCAGGTTTGTCAAAGATCAGATGGCTGTAGATGTGTGGTATTATTTCTGAGGTCTCTGTTCTGTTCCATTGGTCTATATCTCTGTTTTGGTACCAGTACCATGCTGTTTTGGTTACTGTAGCCTTGTAGTATAGTTTGAAGTCAGGTAGCGTGACGCCTCCAGCTTTGTCCTTTTGCCTTAGGATTGTCTTGGCAATGCGGGCTCTTTTTTGGTTCCATATGAACTTTAAAGCAGTTTTTCCAATTCTGTGAAGAAAGTCATTGGTAGCTTGATGGGGATGGCATTGAATCTATAAGTAACCTTGGGCAGTATGGCCATTTTCACGATATTGATCCTTCCTATCCATGAGCATGGTATGTTCTTCCATTTGTTTGTGTCCTCTTTGATTTCACTGAGCAGTGGTTTGTAGTTCTCCTTGAAGAGGTCCTTTACATCCCTTGTAAGTTGGATTCCTAGGTATTTTATTCTCTTTGAAGCAATTGTGAATGGAAGTTCTTTCATGATTTGGCTCTCTGTTTGTCTGTTACTGGTATATAAGAATGCTTGTGATTTTTGCACATTAATTTTGTATCCTGAGACTTGGCTGAAGTTGCTTATCAGCTTAAGGAGATTTTGGGCTGAGACAATGGGGTTTTCTAAATATACGATCATGTCATCTGCAAACAGGGACAATTTGACTTCTTCTTTTCCTAACTGAATACCCTTGATTTCTTTCTCTTGCCTGATTGCCCTAGCCAGAACTTCCAACACTATGTTGAATAGGAGTGGTGAGAGAGGGCATCCCTGTCTTGTGCCAGTTTTCAAAGGGAATTTTTCCAGTTTTTGCCCATTCAGTATGATATTGGCTGTGGGTTTGTCATAAATAGCTCTTATTATTTTGAGGTACGTTCCATCAATCCAGAATTTATTGAGCGTTTTTAGCATGAAGGGCTGTTGAATTTTGTCAAAGGCCTTTTCTGCATCTATTGAGATAATCATGTGGTTCTTGTCTTTGGTTCTGTTTATATGCTGGATTACGTTTATTGATTTGCGAATGTTGAACCAGCCTTGCATCCCAGGGATGAAGCCCACTAGATCATGGTGGATAAGCTTTTTGATGTGCTGCTGAATCAGGGTTGTGAGTATTTTATTGAGGATTTTTGCATCGATGTTCATCGGGGATATTGGTCTAAAATTCTCTTTTTTTGTTGTGTCTCTGCCAGGCTTTGGTATCAGGATGATGTTGGCCTCATAAAATGAGTTAGGGAGGATTCCCTCTTTTTCAGTTGATTGGAATAGTTTCAGAAGGAATGGTACCAGCTCCTCCTTGTACCTCTGGTGGAATTCAGCTGTGAATCCATCTGGTCCTGGACTTTTTTTGGTGGGTAGGCTATGAATTGTTGCCTGAATTTCAGAGCCTGCTATTGGTCTATTCAGGGATTCAACTTCTTCCCGGTTTACTCTTGAAAGAGTGTAAGTGTCCAGGAAATTATCCATTTCTTCTAGATTTTCTAGTTGATTTGCGTAGAGGTGTTTATAGTATTCTCTGATGGTAGTTTGTATTTCTGTGGGGTCGGTGGTGATATCCCCTTTATCATTTTTTATTGCATCTATGTGATTCCTCTCTCTTTTCTTCTTTATTAGCCTTGCTAGTGGTCTGTCAATTTTGTTGATCTTTTCAAAAAACCAACTCCTGAATTCATTGATTTTTTGGAGGGTTTTTTGTGTCTCTATCTCCTTCAATTTGGCTCTGATCTTAGTTATTTCTTGCCTTCTGCTAGCGTTTGAATGTGTTTGCTCTTGCCACTCTAGTTCTTTTAATTGTGATGTTAGAGTGTCCATTTTAGATCTTTCCTGCTTTCTCTTGTGGGCATTTAGTGCTATAAATTTCCCTCTACACACTGCTTTAAATGTGTCCCAGAGATTCTGGTATGTTGTATCTTTGTTCTCATTGGTTTCAAAGAACATCTTTATTTCTGCCTTCATTTCATTATGTACCCAGTAGTCATTCAGGAGCAGGTTGTTCAGTTTCCATGTAGTTGAGCGGTTTTGAGTGAGTTTCTTAGTCCTGAGTTCTAGTTTGATTGCACTGTGGTCTGAGAGACAGTTTGTTATAATTTCTGTTCTTTTACATTTGCTGAGGAGTGCTTTACTTCCAATTATGTGGTCAATTTTGGAATAAGTGCGATGTGGTGCTGAGAAGAATGTATATTCTGTTGATTTGGGGTGGAGAGTTCTATAGATGTCTATTAGGTCCGCTTGGTGCAGAGATGAGTTCAATTCCTGGATATCCTTGTGACCTTTCTGTCTCGTTGATCTGTCTAATGTTGACAGTGGAGTGTTGAAGTCTCCCATTATTATTGTATGGGAGTCTAAGTGTCTTTGTAAGTCTCTAAGGACTTGTTTTATGAATCTGGGTGCTCCTGTATTGGGTGCATATATATTTAGGATAGTTAGCTCTTCCTGTTGAATTGATCCCTTTACCATTATGGAATGGCCTTCTTTGTCTCTTTTGATCTTTGATGGTTTAAAGTCTATTTTATCAGAGATTAGGATTGCAACCCCTGCTTTTTTTTTGTTCTCCATTTGCTTGGTAGATCTTCCTCCATCCCTTTATTTTGAGCCTATGTATGTCTCTGCATGTGAGATGGGTCTCCTGAATACAGCAGACTGATGGGTCTTGACTCTTTATCCAGTTTGCCAGTCTGTGTCTTTTAATGGAGCATTTAGTCCATTTACATTTAAGGTTAATATTGTTATGTGTGAACTTGATCCTGCCATTATGATATTAACTGGTTATTTTGCTCGTTAGTTGATGCAGTTTCTTCCTAGCCTCGATGGTCTTTACATTTTGGCATGTTTTTGCAATGGCTGGTACCGGTTGTTCCTTTCCATGTTTAGGGCTTCCTGGTGGTGACAAAATCTCTAAGCATTTGCTTATCTGTAAAGGATTTTATTTCTCCTTCACTTATGAAACTTAGTTTGGCTGGATATGAAATTCTGGGTTGAAAATTCTTTTCTTTAAGAACGTTGAATATTGGCCCCCACTCTCTTCTGGCTTGTAGAGTTTCTGCCAAGAGATCTGCTGTTAGTCTGATGGGCTTCCCTTTGTGGGTAACCCGACCTTTCTCTCTGGCTGCCCTTAAGATTCTTTCCTTCATTTCAACTTTGGTGAATCTGGCAATTATGTGTCTTAGAGTTGCTCTTCTCGAGGAGTATCTTTGTGGCGTTCTCTGTATTTCCTGAATTTGAATGTTGGCCTGCCCTACTAGGTTGGGGAAGTTCTCCTGGATGATATCCTGAAGAGTGTTTTCCAACTTGGTTCCATTTTCCCCCTCACTTTCAGGCACCGCAATCAGACGTAGATTTGGTCTTTTTACATAATCCCATATTTCTTGCAGGCTTTGTTCATTTCTTTTTCTTCTTTTTTCTTTTGGTTTCTCTTCTCGCTTCATTTCATTCATTTGATCCCCTTTCGCTGATACTCTTTCTTCCAGTTGATTGAGTCGGTTACTGAAGCTTGTACATTTGTCCCATATTTCTCGTGTAATGGTTTTCATGTCTGTCATTTCGTTTATGACCTTCTCTGCATTAATTAGTCTAGCTGTCAATTCTTCCACTCTTTTTTCAAGATTTTCAGTTTCTTTGCGCTGTGTATGTAATTCCTCCTTTAGTTCTGAGAAGTTTGATGGACTGAAGCCTTCTTCTCTCATCTCGTCAAGGCCATTCTCTGACCAGCTTTGATCCGTTGCTGGCGATGGGCTGTGCTCCTTTGCAGGGGGAGATGCGCTCTTATTTTTTGAATTTCCAGCTTTTCTGCCCTGCTTTTTCCCCATCTTTGTGGTTTTATCTGTCTCTGGTCTTTGATGATGGTGACGTACTGATGGGGTTTTGGTGTAGGTGTCCTTCCTGTTTGATAGTTTTCCTTCTGACAGTCAGGACCCTCAGCTGTAGGTCTGTTGGAGATTGCTTGAGGTCCACTCCAGACCCTGTTTGCCTGGGTATCAGCAGCAGAGGTTGCAGAAGATAGAACAGTGAGTGTACCTGTCTGATTCTTACTTTGGAAGCTTCCTCTCAGGGGTGTACTCCACCGTGTGAGGTGTGGGGTGTCAGACTGCCCCTAGTGGGGGTGTCTCCCAGTTAGGCTACTCAGGGGTCAGGGACCCACTTGAGCAGGCAGTCTGTCCCTTCTCAGATCTCAGCCTCCATGTTGGGAGATCCACTGCTCTCTGCAAAGCTGTCAGACAGAGTCGTTTGCATCTGCAGAGGTTCTGCTGCTTTTTTGTTGTTGTTATTTATCTGTGCCCTTTCCCCAGAGGTGGAGTCCACAGAGACTGGCAGGTTTCCTTGAGCTGCTGTGAGCTCCACCCAGTTCGAGCTTCCCAGCGGCTTTGTTTACCTACTTAAGCCTCAGCAATGGCGGGCGCCCCTCCCCCAGACTCGCTGCTGCCTTGCAGTTAGATCGCAGACTGCTGTGTTAGCAATGAGGGAGGCTCTGTGGGCGTGGGACCCTCCCGGCCAGGTGTGGGATATATTCTCCTGGTGTGCCCGTTTGCTTAAAGCGCAGTATTGGGGTGGGAGTTACCCGATTTTCCAGGTGTTGTGTGTCTCAGTTACCCTGGCTAGGAAAAGGGATTTCCTTCCCCCTTGTGCTTCCCAGGTGAGGCGATGCCTTGCCCTGCTTCAGCTCTCGCTGGTCAGGCTGCAGCAGCTGACCAGCACCGATTGTCCGGCACTCCCTAGTGAGATGACCCCAGTACCTTAGTTGAAAATGCAGAAATCACCGGTCTTCTGTGTCACTTGCACTGGGAGTTGGAGACTGGAGCTGTTCCTTTTTGGCCATCTTGCTCCGCCCCAGTATTTCTTTTATGAACGTAGGTGTGGTTTCCTTTGTCTTCATCCTGGTTGGGATTGTAGAACATCTTGAGTCTGTGGGTTTATATCTTTCATTAGTTGTTTGTTGTTGCTGAATCCTGAATCTTCAGTGCCTGTGAAATGGGTTGGTCCCAGATTTGTGTTTCTGACTGTGCATCCCTCCTGTCCACCCTCAGAGCCCAAGGCAGTGTTTGCCAAGGAGCAATCAGTGCATAATGAGGTGCAGACTGAGGCAGGAGCCAGCGCCACACTGAGCTGTGAGGTGGCCCAGGCTCAGACGGAGGTGACATGGTACAAGGACGGGAAGAAGCTGAGCTCCAGTTCGAAAGTGCGTGTAGAGGCCACAGGCTGCATGCGGCAGCTGGTGGTGCAGCAGGCAAGCCAGGCAGATGCTGGGGAGTACAGCTGTGAGGCCGGGGACCAGCGGCTCTCCTTCCACCTGGATGTTTCGGGTCAGTGCTTTAGGGATACTAACTTTGTAGAGGAGATGATGAGACTGGTTGATAGACTCTGGTGCTCTTCCCATTAGCCTTTACCTCTGTGGTTTCCTATCTTCCCAATTCCTATTTCATAACTGGTGTGGTCAAGTGAGGCCAGATGGGAAGGGTATGTGTGGAGGGACAGGGGCTGTTGCTGCGTACCTGGAATGGTGTTTATATGCAGTAATACTCGACCATATGTTCCCATCATCTGCCTAGAACCTTGCTGGTGTTTCTTCTTGTCTCTACCAGGCCCTGTGGTCAAGTTAGACCAGGTGTCTCCACCTGGGGATATGTGAATTTCCTTCTATTGGATGTCTGGCAGCTCCCACATGCCCGCATGCTTGTTCTCCCTAGTGACAGATGTTTGAATTTAACTCAGCTGGGAGAAAGGGGAATTTCAGCCACACAGCCATACATGGAATTATCTCAATATCACACTGTGGATTATCTGAATTTCAATGTCCGGGGACCTTCTCCCTTCTTTTGCATGAACATGGAAGTTACCTGTACACCCACAGGTAGCAAAACCTAGATCCATGTTTGTTGCAATGTCTGTGGCAAGTAAAACAGCAGCATGGATTGGTACATATGAGCCTGTGATATGCACCCATGAGGTCTGGAATTCTCTTCCAAAAACAACTCTTGTTTTCCTTTGTTTTTAGTTAGAACATGTCAGATTCTCCTTGGAGCTTGATTTTTAAATTGAGAATTGGAAAGGAATAAGTAGCTTATATGACATCACCAGGCACTGATACAACTGAGATGCAATAGTAGCATATATTAGTCTGTTCTCACACTGCTAATAAAGACATACCCAAGAGTGGGTAAGGAAAGAGGTTTAATTGACTCACAGTTCTGCATGGCTGGGAAGGCCTCAGGAAACTTGCAAGGCCTTAGGAAACTTACAATCATGGTGGAAGGCACCTCTTCACAGGGCTTCAGGAGAAAGAATGAATGCCGAGTGAAGAAGGGAGCTCCTTATAAAACCATCAGATCTTGGTAGTAGTCACTCAGTCTTATGAGAACAGCATGAGGGAAACTGCCCCCATGATTCAATTACCCCCACCTGGTCCCACCATTGCAGCGTGGTGATTATTACTATTCAAGGTGAGATTTGGGTGGGGACAGGGAGGCAAACCATATCAAGCAGGCCCTGACTGACAAAAGCAGTATTTATTCAGTGGCATTTCCCAGTAATTATGTTGTGGCTTTTCCTGACTGGGTCATAGAGAATTCTGAAACTACATTTATTTTCTTTTCATTAAGAGAATCTTCACATCAGAGATCTGTGGGCTGCAGCCCCATGTTGATGCCTGGGGGCCAACACATGACAGTCTGGTATTACCACTGGGCCGTAGTTTGTGGGTGGTTATGGATGCCAGTAAACCCACTATGTGTCTTTCTAAAGTGCTGTTTTAGGAGAGTATGACAAATTATTTACTGGTAATAAATATGAACAGGTTCAACAAATTGTTAAATTGCTTAAAAAGTATATAAAAAGTAACATAAGAAGAAATAGACAACTCAGATAGTCCTATAACTTTTAAATAAATGGAACTAGTAACAAAAAATGTTTTCACCAAGAAATTTCTAAGCAATATCTAATAACTATACAGTAAATTGTACCAAACAATCTGCAAATAAATTATTCCATGTTCATGGAGATTCTTCTAGAGAATACAATGAAGAGATGCACTCTCTGATTTGTTTCATGTAGATAGCATGATGTTGATACAAAGTAGGAAGAATTAAAAATAGGCCAACCTGTTATGGATAGCAAGGACAAAATCTTAAACAACATATTATTAATATATATTTAGCAATATACTAAGAGAATAGTATGCTATGAAGAAAGTCGTATTACCCAGGCATGGTGGTGTGCACCTGTAAGTCCCTGCTACTTGGGAGGCTGAGGCAGGAGGATCATTTGAGCCCAGGAGTTGGAGGCTGCAGTTAGCTATGATCACACCACTGCTTTCCTGCCTCGGCAACAAAGCAAGATCCCATCTCTAAAGAAGCTGAAAAAAAAGTAGCTGGCTGTGGTGGCATGTACCTGTAGTCCCAGCTACTTGGGAAGCTGAGGTGGGAGGATGGCTTGAACTCAGGAGACTGAAGCTGCGGTTAGCTATGATTGCATCACTGCACTCCACTCTGGGTGACAGAGTGAGATCTTGTCTCAGAAAATAAAAGGAAAAAAAAAAAAAGATTTTGGACCAGTAAACCATATGGGAAATAAATCAGACCAGGATCTCAACCACACACAAAGTCAACTCCAGTTGGTTAGAGTTGTCAGAATCCCGGGGAAACCCATACAAGTCTTAGAGGAAAACAGAGATGTTTCTGGTGACTTCACAGTAAAGCATGACTTCCTAAACAGAACATACATGCCCTGATCACAATGAAACACATTTGATATATTTGAATACATTAAAATTAAAATTTTTGATTCTTTGGACGACACCATAAGAGAATGAAAAGGCAAGCTACACAGAAAAGGAAGATATTTCTAACATGCTAATGGTCACTGCTCTAGTATTTCAGTGTAAAAAGAGATCTTAAAATGAAGTGTAAAAGAAAGACAGTGCTATTGAAAGTCAGACAAAGCACTTGCACAGTGACACCACAGAAGAGTGAAGACTCCATCCCCAGACCATCAGAAGGCACCCAGCTTACAGTCCTCCTGACAGGGCCCCAGGAAGCCACGGGAGGCCCAGGCCCTCTCCGCCGAGGCCAGAGCTGACCCTGCTGACAGTGGCAGGAGCGGGAGCCTCAGACTCTGGGGCCCTGGGGTGAGGACGCACCCTGCACAGTCGCCTGGGGAGAACCCGGCACATCTGTGAGGGGAGCTGTGCAGGCGTCAAGACTCCAGTCCCTGCCCTGGAGGATCTGTCATGGCAGCCCTGCCTGGGACAGCCCGTGGCACCGTGCAGAATGGATGGAGAAACTGTGTTCCTTGTGCTGGGAGGTGGTGGGGCTTCTCCCGACCACACAGCCAGTGCAGAGCCTGAGGCTGGGGAAGGTTCTCTCCCTCCCGCCTCCCTGTCCAGGCCTTCTCTCCCCAGTGCTGCCTTCCTGATCTAGATGGTGGTGGTCACCCTGTGCATCTCTGCCTTCCCCAGAGCCCAAGGTGGTGTTTGCAAAGGAGCAGCCAGCACACAGGGAGGTGCAGACCGAGGCGGGGGCCAGTGCCACGCTAAGCTGCGAGGTGGCCCAGGCCCAGACAGAGGTGACATGGTACAAGGATGGGAAGAAGCTGAGCTCCAGCTCGAAAGTGCGAATGGAGGCCGTGGGCTGCACACGGAGGCTGGTGGTGCAGCAGGCGGGCCAGGCGGACGCCGGGGAGTACAGCTCCGAGGCCGGGGGCAAGCGGCTCTCCTTCCGCCTGCACGTGGCAGGTCAGTGCTTTGAGGGCGCCGAGGAGCCTCTTCAGAGGTGATGGTGGTTCTGACTCATAGCCCCAGCATATCTCTGTGCACTTTCCTTCAGCCTTCACGTCTCGGGCTTCCCATCCTCCTGCTTCCATTTCCATCCCTGTGGCTGGGGCGAGAGAGGGGTGTGCATGGGAGGCAGAGGGGCTGTATCTGCAAACCCAGAGGCATGTTTGCACTTTATAATGCTCAGTCACTTGTTCCCAGCACCTGCCCAGAACCTTTCTGGTGCTCCTTGACATCTGGGACTCTCGATGTACCTTGTCTTGGGTTCTGAGGTTGACCAGGCGTCTCTCTCCTGGGGTTCTGTGAATATCCTCTCAGTATATGCTCTGGCAGCTACCATATGCCCTCACCCAGCAGCACATGCTGGGTTCTGGTCAGCGAGAGATATTTTAATTTTTTTCCTGGTGGAGTGACCCAAACCTTCATTCCTGAAGGGTTTGGGTCATTTGTAGTCCTGCCTGGATTGGGCTGTTGTAGTTTCCCACTGACCTTAATCACAGGGCATGGTAATACTGAGACACACCCGAAGGAATTGCCTATATTCCACACACATGCCTCCTTACCTCCATTGTGAAGTAGTAGACTGATTTCATCTTAATAGTTTGGGTCAGTCACCGTAACCAACAATGTAACTCCCTTAGCCTGTTGACTTAAAGGTAGGAGGAGCCCAAAGTGGCCAGGTGGCATTCTTAACTTCCAGTTTAATGGGATTGTTGTTGTGTCTCCTGGTGGCAGCATTCCTCCTTCCGGAACTAAGATCTCTAAGCCAGCAGAAGGTAATGTCATGAGAACAGGAAGCAAAAATTTTGCTAGTGGGTCACTAGGGGTGATGGTGAGTGGTGCCACTTCAACTTCCATCCTTTGATTCCCGGACTCGTGAATCCTGGCTATGGGAGAAACAGTACCATATATTGGACACCGATTCAGAGCATACGCAGCTTCTGGAGAACTTTGCCCCAGCCCTGAAAAGTATTGTCACCTAGCTGGCTTTGGAATTGTGACTTCAAAAGGCCATTCCACTGTTCTATCAGTCCACCTGCTTCAGGATGATGGGGAACATGGTAAGACCAGTGAATTCCATGAGCATGAGCCCACTGCCACACTTCTTTAACCACAGAGTGCCTTGGTCAGAAGCAATGCTGTGTGGAGTACCATGACGGTGGATAAGGCATTCTGTGAATCTATGGATGGTAGTCTTGACCAAAGTGTTGTGTGCAGGATAGACAAACTCGTATCTGGAGTAAGTGTCTATTCTGGTGAGGACAAACCATTGCCCTTTCCATGATGGAAGAGGTCCAATATAATCAACCTGCCATCAAGCAGATGTCTGATCACCCTGAGGAATGGTGCCATATCAAGGGCTCATTGTTGGTCTCTGCTGCTGGCAAATTGAGCACTCAGCAGTGGCCTTAGTCAGGTCCACCTTGGTGAGTGGAAGTCCATGCTGCTGAGCACACTTGTAACCTCCATCCCTGCCACCATGGCCGCTTTGTTCATGGGTAATGACAGGGATGGCTGGGGAAGGAGGCTGAGTGGTGTCCACAGAACGAGTCATCCTATTCACTTGATTATTAAAATCCTCCTCTGCTGAGGTCACCCTTTGGTGAGCACTCGCATGAGATACAGATATCTTCACAATTTGTGACCACTCAGAGAGGTGCATCCACATATCTCTTCCTCAATTTTCCAATCACGCTTCTTCCAGGTCCCTGACCATCCAGCCAAACCATTGTCTACAGCCCATGAATCAGTGTATAATCGCTCATCTGGCCATTTCTCCTTGAAGCAAGTGCACAACGAGGTGCACTGCTTGAAGTTCTGCCCACTGGGAAGATTTCCCTTAGCCACTGTTCTTCAGGGATGTCCTAGAAAGAGGCTGTAGTGCTGCAGCTGTCCACTTTTGGGTGGTGCCTGCATATCGTGCAGAACCATCTGTGAATCAGGCCCTAGTCTTCTCTTTCTCTGTCAGTTGATCATAGGGGACTACCCATGAGGCCACTGGGGCAGGCTGGGGGAGAGAAGGCAGGGTGGCAGGAGTGGGGACCATGGGCACTTGAGCCACTTCCTCATGTAACTTACATGGGCTTTCAGGATCTACTCTAGCCCTATCATGTATATACCACTTCCATTTGATGATAGAATGCTGCTGTGCATGCCCAACTTTATGGCTACATGGGTCAGAAAGCACCCAGGTTATGACAGTCAGTTCAAGTCACATGGTGACTTGATGATCCGTAGCCAATTGTTCAGTTTCCACCAAAGCCCATTAACAGGCCAAGAGCTGTCTCTCAAAACGGGAGTAGTTACCTGCAGAAGATGGCAGGGTGTTGCTCCAAAATCCTAGAGGCCTCCACTCTGATTCACCTGTGAGGGCCTGCCAAAGGCTCCAAACAGCATCCATATCTGCCACTGGCACCTCAAGCACCACTGGATCTGCTGGGTCATATGGCCCAGGTGGCAGAGCAGCTTGCACAGCAGCCTGGACCTGTTGCAGACCCTTCTCCTGTTCTGGACCCCACTCAAAACTGGCAGCCTTTTGGGTCACTTGGTAAATGGTCCAGAGTAACACACCCAGATGAGGAATGTGTTGCCTCCAAAATCCGAATAGGCATTGTGTCTCTTTCTTGGTTGTAGGAGGGGCCAAATGCAGCAAGTTATCCTTCACCTTAGAAGGACTATCTTGACAGACCCCACACCACTGGACCTCTAGACATTTTACTGAGGTAGAAGGTCCCTGAATTTTAGTCAAGATTTATTTCCCATCCTCTGAAATGCAAATGTCTCACCAGTAAGTCCAGTGTGTTTGCTGCTGTGTATGTCTGTGTTCCCTTGGCTGGTACATAGGGAAGCCTGATAAATACAATTAATTTTCTTTCAGAAAAAAAAGGGAGAGTATTTATGCCAAATAGGGGTGGGCTGAAGTCCCATGGTGACCTCTGGGTGCTAACACATAAGTTTGGTATTACATCAGCATCAGTGTTATGTGGATGTGTATAGATAACAGAAATCCCACTGTATATATTTGTGAAGTTATTTTCAGAGAATATGACAAGATATTTCATGTAATAAATTTGAAAAGTTGGGACAATTTGGCTAATTCCTAGTAAATTACATGAAAACTCACATAAGAGGATACAGAAAACTTAAATAGTCCTATAAGTTTTAAATAGATGGAGGCAGTAGTAAAAAAATATTTTAAATCCAAGAATTTTCTAGTAAACTGTTTCAAATATTCTGGAAAGCAGTTATTCCATATTCATGAATATTGTTCTGGAGAATAGTAAAAGGAGATTGACTCCATATGCCATTTTATGTATTTTTTATTTTTATTTTTATTTTTTGAGACAGGCCCTCACTCTATTGTCCAGGCTGGAGTGCAGTGGCACAACCTTGGCTCATTGCAGCCTCTGCCTCCTGGGTTCAAGTGACTTTCCCACCTCAGCCTCCCAAGAAGCTGGAATTACAGGCATGCACCACCAGCACAAAAATAGCATGTGTGCCGGCTATTTTTTTGTATTTTTTTTCAGTAGAGACGGGGTTTTGCCATGTTGCCCAGGCTAGTCTCAAACTTCTAGGTTTAAGCTATCCACCTGCCTTGGCCTCCCACAGTGCTGGGATTACAGGTGTGAGCCACCATGTCCAGGCCATCATTTTATGTAGATAGTGTAACATTAATACCAAAATCTGACAAAGGAAGTAGGAAGAACTAAATTGTAGACCAATCTGTATTGATTTGTCATTATCGATATCAAGAACACAATCATAAACAAAGTATTAGCAAATGGAATTCAGCAACGTATCAAGAAGACAATGCACTCTGTTGAAGATCCTGGTCCCAGAATGCAAGGCTAGTTTGGCTTTAGAAGCATTAGGTCAGTATAATAAGCTTGACCTTAACAGATTGAATGAAAAATGATGTAGTTATCTCAATAAATGCAGATTAAAAGTATTTGATAAAATCTAGAAGATATATTTGAGAAAATTAGCACTATCATAGGATTCTTAACAAACTTTATAGAAGTGTTCTTCCTTAATTTGATAAATGATACTGCAGAAGCACCACTAGGATCCCACTCAGAGTGAACCTTGAAAGGTTTGATTCAGAGGAGACAGGGCAGTGTCACCACTTGTATCCAACATTGTACATAAGGGTAAGGAGGAAGATAAAGCAAAAGGCATAGCACTTGGAAAAAGTAAAAGTGAAATTTACTGATGATATGACCATCCACTTGGAAAATCCAATAGAGAACTTAGTAGACTAAGTAACATTGTTGAGAATGATTATCCTGTAAAAAAAAAAAAAAAAAACACACAGAAAACACTTATGTATCTATATACAGCATTAAACAGTTTGCAAAATGAAATTGGAAAAGACTTACAGTAGCATCAAAATTACAATGTTTCTAATTCAAAGTCTAATAAAGATGTTTAAAGCCTGGGGAGGGGCTAGGAAATTATTGTATGTTTTGCAAGAAAATTAAGAAATCTAATTAAATGGATAGAAATTCATGAAAAAATTAAAATATGTTCATTAACAATCAGGATCCAAACAGTTTTTTTTTGTGGGGGAATGAAAAGAAAATCAAAGTATGAACATGACTCTACCAGATGTCGAAAATTATTGTAAAGTTACAGTACTTAAGACAATGGATTTCAACGAATGGTTAGGTATCAGAACAAAGAGATGGAATAGTGAACTCAGAAAGAGTCCCATGCATCGGTGATCTCTGGACATCCCCCCCCCCTTTTATTTTTTCAACCATGGCATCTGTGCAAGAAATAGAGAAAGGATAGTGTTTTCTTTTTTCTTTTATTTTTTATTTTTGAGATGGAGTCTAGCTCTGTTACCCAGGCTGGAGTGCAGTGGTGCAATCTGGGCTCACTGCAAGCTCCGCCTCCTGGGTTCATGCCATTCTCCTGCCTCAGCCTCCCGAGTAGCTGGAAATACAGGCATCTGCCACCACGCCTGGCTGATTTTTTTGTATTTTTAGTGGAGACGGGGTTTCACCATGTTAACCAGGATGGTCTTGATCTCCTGACCTCGTGATCTGCCCACCTTGGCCTCCCAAAGTGCTGGGATTACAGGTGTGAACCACTGCACCTGGCCAAGGATAGTGTTTTCATAACTAGTGTGTGGACCATTTAAACATATGGGAAGAATTAAAGCATATTGGTAATTCGTAGCATGTGTGACAGTCAGCTCCAGGTGGGTTAGAGACCTCAGGGTAAAAGGTAAAACCATAAACCCCAAGACGGTAAGCATAGGCTATCTATAGAATTTAGGGTTTAAGGAAGTGTTTAAATAGTACACGAATGCCCTAACCACAATGGACAAGATTGATGTATTTGAGTAAATTAAAACTAAAATGTCTGATTCATCAGAAGAAGCCATAAAAGATGAAAACCCAAGTCACACAGGTAGGGAAGATACAAAGTACATAATTCTGACCTCTCTAACATTTAAATATATAAAGAAGACCTTAAAGCCGGGGTCCCCAACCCCTAATCTGTGGACCAGTACTGTTCTATGGCCTGTTAGGAACTGGGCCACACAGCAGGAGGTGAGTGGCAGGTGAGCATTCCTGCCTGAGCTCTGCCTCCTGTCAGATCAGCAGCAGCAGTAGATTCTCATAGGAGCATGAACCCTATTGTGAACTGTGCATGGGAGGGATCTAGGTTGTGCTCCTTATGAGAATCTAATGCCTGATGATCTGAAGTAGAACAGTTTCATCCCGAAACTGTCCCCCAGACCTCCATCTGTGGAAAAATTGTCTTCCATGAAACTGGTCCCTGCTGCCAAAAATGTTGGGGACTGCTGCCTTAAAGTGAATAAAGACAAGACAGTGCTATCAATAATGGGATAGAATTGAGTAGTGACACTACAGAGGAGTAAACAGGAATGGCCAATCCTCTAGAAAGATGCTCAGCCCTGTGAGCCATAGAACAGTGAAGAAAGCCACAGTGACACACCCCACTGAGGCCAAAGCTGACCGTCCTGACAGTGGCAGGAGCGGGAGCCTCAGGACTGGGGTTCTGTGGTGAGGACACGCCCTGCACAGTCGCATGGGGAGACCCTTGCTCCATTCATGAGGGGAAGGGTGCAGGCATCAGGACACCAATCCCTGCCCCAGATGAACTCGTGCATGCAAGATCTGTCACAGCCACCCCACCAAGGACAGCCTGTGGCACTGTACAGAATGGATGGAGAAGCTTCCTTGTGCTGGGAGGTGGTGGTGCAGCCTGGAGAGCATCTGTCCCTTGCACCTCCCCTTCCAGGCCTTCTCTCCCCAGTTCTGCCTTCCTGACCTAGATGGTGGTGGTCACCCTGTGCATCTTGCCTTCCCCAGAGCCCAAGGCAGTGTTTGCCAAGGAGCAGCTGGCGCACAGGGAGGTGCAGGCCCAGGCGGGGGCCAGCGCCACACTCAACTGCGAGGTGGCCCAGGCCCAGACGGAGGTGACGTGGTACAAGGACGGGAAGAAGCTGAGCTCCAGCTCGAAAGTGCATGTGGAGGCCGTGGGCTGCACACGGAGGCTGGTGGTGCAGCAGGCGGGTCAGGCAGATGCTGGGGAGTACAGCTGCGAGGCAGGGAGCCAGCGGCTCTCCTTCCACCTACACGTGGCAGGTCAGTACTCTGGGGGATGGAGAGTGACCTTGTGTGGAGGTGATGATGAGACTGGCTGATGGACTTCACGACCCCCAGTGCCTTTTCCATGAGACTCCACCTCTCCACTTCTACATGCCCTCACTTCCCAGTTTCATGCCCGTGGCTGGGCCAGGCTTGGCTGGATGGGAGGGTACAGGGAGGGCCAGGCCCTGTGGTGCACTTGGAGCGGCGTTCCCATGCAGTGCAGCCTCATCACACTGAGCCCCTACCCCAAACCCCCGTGCTCTTTGGTGTCCAGGCCCCTGGCGCTGTCTGGCCCTGTGGTCTGAGGTGGACCAGGTACCTCCCCTGGGAAAGTGGGGTATCCTTTCTATCATCCAGTATCTCCCGCCTGCCTCCCTTCAGCACCATGTGGGGCTTCTAGCCCATGAGAGACATTTTGAATTCATATGAACCACATAAGGGGAAATTCTGCCCAAGCAGTCCCACTTGGAATTCTCTCTAGACTGAACTTTGGAGCATCAAAGCTTTTGGTGTCCCCGGAGACTCTTTCCTTTTTTTTCATGGACCTAGAAGCTTTAGAAGTTCACTGTGAACCCATATGTAGCAAAATCTTGGTCCTTGTTTTCTTGCAGTGTCTGTGCAAAAAATCCCAGCCCAGAGGGCTGGTGACTGTGCCCCTGGGATACAATTGCGAGATTCCAAGTGCTCTTCTTAAGGGTAATCTGGCTTTCCTTTTGTCTCTAGTTACAACGTTCTGAGTCAGAATTCCCCCTTGGAGTCTGATTTATGAATTTAGTAGTGGAAAGGAAGAAAGAGCTTAAGCTATCTCAGCACACCTAAGATATGTATATATTTTATTAAGAGAGTCTGGCCTGGGCATAGTGGCTCAAGACTGTTGTAGTCCCAGCACTTTGGGAGGTCGAGGCAGGAGGATTGCCTGATCCCAGCAGTTTGAGACCAAATTAGGCGCTATAGCAAGACCTCATCTCTACAAAAAATACAACAATTAGCTGGATGAAGTGGCACATGCCTGTAGTCCTACCTATTCAGGAGGCTGAGGCAGGAGGATCACTTGGGCCCAGGAATTCCAGGCTGCAGTGTGCCATGATCACACCACTGCACTCCAGCCTGGGCGACAGAGTGAGACCCTGTTCTGGAAAAAAAAATAAAAACAAAAACAACAACAACAAAAAACAGGCTAAATGTCAGAGAGAAAAAGGTTGTGGTACTACATTGACTCCCAAATGCCAACCCTTGAGAGCTTGGCATTCTATCAGTATATAGTCATTTGTAGTTGTGTATAGATACCAAAAAAGCCCACGATGTGTCTTTCTAAAATATTGTGTTAAGAGAGTGTGATAAATTAATGGTAATACATTTTATAAGTTTTGGAGAATTGCCAATTTCTTAGAGAAAACTATATGAAAAAGTTACACGGGAAGAAACAGACAACTCAGATAGTCCTATAGCTTTTAATTAAGTGGAACTAGTGATACAAATATTTTTATAAAAGATCTAAGCCCAGTGGATCTACTGATAAATTATACCAGATATCCTCAAAACAAATTATTTCATGTTCTTAGAGATCCTTTCAGAGAATAGAATGAGAAGATACACTCCTGAATCTGTTTTATGTGGATGGCATAACATAGATACCAATTATGATAAGAACAGTATAAAGATTTGAAATTACAGGCCAATCATTATGGATATGCAGGCCAATGCTTCAACAATATATTTTCAAAGTGGTATGATCAGTATGTCAAAAGGAAAATGCACTATGATAAAAGGCATAATTTAGAAATGCTATACTGGTTCAATATTCAAAACATCAGAAAATGTCAAACAGATTGACAGAGAAAAACAATATGATTATCTGAATAAATGCAGAAGAAAAGTTTGATAAAATTTAACATCATAAATTCTGAACAGCTCTTTGATAAAATTTAGCATCAGGCCTGGCACAGTGACTCATACCTGTAATCCCAGCACTTTGAGAGGCTGAGGCAAAAGGATGGCTTGAGCTCAGGCATTCGAGACCAGCCTCCCAAGCAGCAGGGACCACAGGAACATGCTACTGTTCTGCAGGGTGCCCTGGGGGTGTGACAGATCCTCCATGCAGAATGAATGGAGAAACTGTGTTCCTTGTGCTGGTAGGCGGTGGTGTAGAGCCTGGAGAGCATCTGTCTCTTGCACCTCACCTTCCAGGCCTTCTCTCCTCAGTGCTGCCTTCCTGACCTAGGTGGTGGTAGTCACCCTGTGCATCCCTGCCTTCCCCAGAGCCCAAGGCAGTGTTTGCCAAGGAGCAGCCAGCGCACAGGGAGGTGCAGGCTGAAGCAGGGGCTAGTGCCACACTGACCTGTGAGGTGGCCCAGGCCGAGACAGAGGTGACGTGGTACAAGGGCAGGAAGAAGCTGAGCTCCAGCTTGAAAGTGCATGTGGAGGTTGCAGACTGCACACGGAGGCTGGTGGTGCAGTAGGCAGGCCAAGCAGATGCCAGAGAGTACAGCTGTGAGGCTGGGGGCCAGCAGCTCTCCTTCAGCCTGCATGTGGCAGGTCAATGCTTTGGGGATGCTGAGTTACCTTGTGTGGAGGTGATGATGAGATTGGCTGATAGACCGCAGTACTCTTTCCATTAGAGTTCATCTCTGGAAGTCTCTCGTAATCCTAGCTGCCATTTTCCTACCCATGGCTGGCCCGAGGTTGGCCAGAAGGGATGAGCGTGTACAGGAGACACTGTGAGTTGTGTTTCCAGGCAGTAATGCTGTTCACATATTCCCAGCACCCAGTCAGAACCCACAGGTGCTCCCAGGTGTCCAGCCCTTTGGCTCAATGGAACTGAGGGGGCTGCTACAGGAGGCTGAAGTAGACCAGATGTCTCTCACCTGAGGCCATCTGAGAGCTTGCACCCAGCCTCACCAGCACGACCTGAGGGCTCTCCCTATGGAGAGATGGTTGAATTCCATTGAACCAGGATAAGGGCAAATTTCAGCCACACAATCATTCTTGAAATTATCTCATGATTTGAACTTTGGATTATCCAAGTTTTAGGTGTTCGGGGACCCTCTTCTCATCTTTCTTATGGGCATAAAAGATCTCTGTGCACCCACATGTGGCAAAATCTATATCCTGGGTTTTTTTGTTTTGTTGTTGTTGTTTTTGAGACAGAGTCTGTCACCCAGGCTGGAGTACAGTGGCACGATCTC
Source organism: Trachypithecus francoisi (assembly GCF_009764315.1). Classification (NCBI taxonomy): domain Eukaryota; kingdom Metazoa; phylum Chordata; class Mammalia; order Primates; family Cercopithecidae; genus Trachypithecus; species Trachypithecus francoisi. The sequence continues at coordinate 85,960,207 of NW_022681470.1, forward strand.
AGCTCACTGAAACCTCTGCCTCCTGGGTTCAAGCAATTCTCCTGCCTGAGCCTCCCAAGTAGCCGAGATTACAGGCGCCTGCCACCACACCTGGCTAATTTTTGTATTTTCAGTGGAAATGGGGTTTCATCATGCTGGTCAGGCTGGTCTCAAATTTCTGGCTTCAAGCAATCCACCTGCCTTGGCCTCTCAAACTGTTGGGATTACGGTATGAGTCATTACACCCGGCTTGTTTTTGTTATACTGCCTACAGAATAAATACAGAGCTGGGAATTGGTGGATCTGGACTGCGATACACCACTGTGAGGTTTGGAAGTATCTTCTGAAAGTGTATATTGTTTTCATTTGCTCTTATGTCAGAACATTCTGTGACTGAACTTCCCTTAGTTTAATTTCGTATATTTAAAACTGAAGAGGAATAAACAAATCAAGCTACATCAACACACATTTTAAAGATGAATTACTACACAGCAGCCACTGACAGATAAAGCAGTATGTGTTTCATACTGTTCTAATAATTCATAGCTAGTTGATAGAGAAATCTGAGAACCAGCTTTATTTTCCTTTAGTAAGAGAGTCTTTTGTTGGATGGAGATGGAGTGCAGTCACATACTTGTTCATAGGTACTGACACTTAACACTGATGTCACATCAGCATCTAGGAGTTTGTGGGGGTGTATAGATGCCAGAAACCCCACTTTGTAGGTACTTGAAATGTTGTTATGTGAGAACATGCCATTATTATTTTGAGATAGAGTCTCGCTCTGTCACCCAGGCTGGAGTGCAGTGGTGCGATCTTGGCTCACTGTAACCTCCGCCTCCTGGGTTCGAGTGATTCTCCTGCCTTAGCCTCCAGAGTAGCTGGGACTACAGGCACGCACCACCATGCCTGGCTAATTTTTTTGTATTTTTAGCAGAAACAAGGTTTCATTATGTTGACCATTATGTTGAGCTCCTGACCTCAGGTGATCCACCTGCCTCGGCCTCCCAAGGTGTTCTAATTACAGGGGTGAGTCACCATGCCCGGCCCTATTATTTATGCAAGTAAATTTGAAAAGTTTTGGCAAATTGATCAATTTCTTCAAAACTGTATCAAAAGTAGAAATAGGTAAGTTGAACAGTCCTATAACCTTTTATAGAAATGCAACAAATAATCTTCTCATAGAAGATTACCCCAGTGCTCTACTGTAAACTGTACCAAATATTATAGAAAGAAATTATTCCATGTTCATAGACATTCCTCTAGAGTATTGAAAAAGGACCTCTGGCCGGGTGCGGTGGCTCACGCCTGTAATCCCAGCTCTCAGGGAGGCAGAGGCGGGAGGATAGCTTGAGCCCAGGAGTTCGAGACCTGCCTGGGTAATACAGCGAGACCCTGTTCTCCACAAAAAGGAAAAAAAAAAAAAAAAAAAAAGACGAAAAAGGACCTCAATGCTCTATCTCGTTTTATGTAGGTAAATATTATTAATACCAAACTCTGACAGGGTGAATATGAAGAATTAAAATTGGCCAATCTCTTATCAGTGTCAAAGCTCATTATCTTAAACTAAATATTAGCACCCTGAATTCAGCAATTTATCAAGAGGATAACACACAATGACAAAAGTCATAGTCCAGTAATGCAAGACTGGTTTAACATGAGAAACATTTGAAAATCAGTACAAAATGTGACATTAATAGATTGAAAGAAAAACGAATGTGATTACCCCAATAAGGAGACTAAAAGCATTGGATAAAATATAACATCATAAATATGCAAAAAATATTTGGAAAAATTTAGCATCAATTCATGTCATACAATTCTTAACAAACTCTAAATAAAAACATTTTTCCTTAATTTCATAAGCAATAGTATAAAGAAAACAAGCTAACATTACACAAACATGAAACCTTCAAAGTGTCGCCTTTGAGATTGGAAACAGGACAAGGACTCCATCCATCACCACTTCTTCCAACACTGTATAGCAGACAGAGGAGGAAGAAAGTACAAGGTGTAAAACTTGGAAAATAAAACATGCACCTCACAGACGATATGGTTATTAATTTAGAAAGTAAAAAAAAACCCTAATTATTAGTAAGACATTTGGGAATGGTTATCACATAAAAAAATCAATATACAGAAAACACTTCTAGATCTATATACCAGAAACAAGTAGATGGAAAATAATGTTTTAAGAGATTTCCAGTACCATCCAAAGTCTTGTAGTTACCAATTGCAAGCCTAACAAAAGATCTTTAGATGGTTTGTGGGGGGGAAATTATTAAACATTGTTGAGAAACAGTAAAAAAGATCTCAATAAATGGTTAGAAGGCTGTGGAAGACCTGAAAGTATAAATCCCAGTCAACCGTAGTTCTGTTGGGTGAGAGAATACTGACAAGCGCATAGCAAAGGCCAAGCAGAGCCAAGCTACCCTTGAAGAACACAGTGTGAGGGCCTTTGCTGTACCAGACAGCAGGGTGTCCTCTAAAGCAGGGGTGATCCAGATACCTAGACCTAAAGGCAGAAAGAGATCAACAGACCAAAATAATTGAATACTGAGCTCAAAACAGCTTTGATGGAACCAGATTCCTCCTCCCTTTCTTTATTTTTTACCCTGGTGCTAGGAGGAGGTGTAGAGGAAGGGTGATCTTCTCACAAATGGTGCTAAGACAATTAACTGTTCGCAAAAATGAAATAAAATTGGGTGTCTACCTCCCCATACAAGAAATCAACTCAATGTGTGGGTAGAACAGCTATTACCAGATAATATAGATAATATAGATTATCTGGTGACCTCTGGGTAATAGAAGATGTTTTGAACAGAACATGAATGCACTAGCCACACAGGATGAATGATTATTTGCCTGCAATAAAACTGATCACTTTATTTCATCAGAGAACCTTCATACAGGAGTGAAAGGGCAAGGCACAGAGATGGAGAAGATGTTTGTAACATACATAGCTTTTAAGTATATGAAGTTCCTAAAAATAAATATGTAAAAGACAGTGCTACTGAAAATTGGGGTTGGGCGTGGTGGCTCATGCCTGTAACCCAAACGCTTTGGGAGGCCAAGGCAGGAGGATTGCTTGAGCCCTGGAATTTGAGAACAGTCTGGGCAACATAGCAAGACCCTGCCTCTAGAAAATAAAAAATAAAAGAGCTAGGCATAGTGATGCATGCCTGTAGTCTCAGGCTCCTTGGGAGGCCGAGGTGGGAGGATGTCTTGAGCCTAAGGATTGAACCTGCAGTGGGCTATGATCACACCAATGCACTCCAGCAAGGGTGACAGAGTGAGACCCTGTCTCAAAAAAGAAAAGAAAATTGGGCAAGACACTTTAACAGTGACACCACAGAAGAGCGAAGACTCTGTCCCCAAACCATCAGAAGGCACTCAGCTTGACAGTCCTCCTGACAGGGACCCAGGAAGCCACAGGAGACCCAGGCCCTCTCTTCAGCGGCTAGAGCTGACCCTCCTGACAGTGGCAGGAGTGGGAGTCTCAGACTCTGGGGCCCCGGGGTGAGGACATGCCCTGCACAGTCCCCTGGGGAGACCATGGCACATCCATGAGGGGAGCTGTGCAGGTGTCAGGACCCTAGTCCCTGCCCTGGAGGATCTGTCATGGCAGCCCTGCCGGACAGCCCATGGTGCAGTGCAGAATGGAAGGAGAAACTGTGTTGCTTGTGCTGGGAGGTGGTGGGGCTTCTCCCGACCACACGGCCAGTGCAGAGCCTGAGGCTGGGGAAGTTGTCTCCCTCCCACCTCCCTGCCCAGGCCTTCTCTCCCCAGTGCTGCCTTCCTGATCTAGATGGTGGTGGTCACCCTGTGCATCCCTGCCTTCCCCAGAGCCCAAGGCAGTGTTTGCCAAGGAGCAGCCAGTGCACAGAGAGGTGCAGGCCGAGTTGGGGACCAGTGCCACGCTGAGCTGCGAGATGGCCCAAGCCCAGACAGAGGTGACGTGGTACAAGGATGGGAAGAAACTGAGCTCCAGCTCGAAAGTGCAAATGGAGGCCGTGGGCTGCACACGGAGGCTGGTGGTACAGCAGGCGGGCCAGGCAGACGCTGGGGAGTACAGCTGCGAGGCCGGGGGCAAGCGGCTCTCCTTCCGCCTGCACGTGGCAGGTCAGTGCTCTGGGGGCCCTAGGAGCCTCTTCAGAGGTGATGGTGGTTCTGGCTCATAGTCCTAGCATATCTCTGTGCACTTTCCTTCAGCCTTCATGTCTTGGGCTACCCATCCTCCCATTCCCATCTCCACCCCTGTGGCTGGGCCGAGGGAGGGATGTGCCTGGGTGGGAGAGGGCCTGTTCCTGCAAAATGGGAGACGTGTTTGTACTTGGTAGTTCTCAGTCACACCTGCGGGCACCTTCCTGGTTTTCTTGGTGTCCAAGGAGTCTCACTGCCCCTGGAGCTGGGGGTTGAGGTGAACCCGGCATCTGTCACATGCACAGAGGTGAATGTGCTGTTGTTGGATGTCTGGCAGCTCCCGCATCCTCACCCCACAGAGCGTAGGGCTCTCGCCAGGGGAAGGGAGCTGCCTCCATTTCATTCAAACAAGATAATGGGAGTTTTCAGTCACCAGATTGTCCTTGGAATTTTCCCAAAACTAAAATTTGGCTTATCATAGTTTTAGAGGAGGAGAGACACTCTTCCCTCTTCCCATATGTTACAAAATGTAGATCCCTGACTTGCTATGATTGTGTGAATCGTAAGGAGTGGTGCCCCAGTGGAGACGTGCCTGTGCAGTGCATCCATGGGCTTAGAATACTGTTTCTAAGACAAAGCATGTTTTCTTTTTGTCCTCAGTTGGAGTATTTGGTGTCAGTGTTCTCCTTGTAGTTTGATTCAGAAATAGAAAAGAATAAGTAGAGTAGGCGACACCACCACACTTTGTCAAAGGCGAGTTCCCTTCATAGCAGCCTCTGTTTGTTATGTGTATTTATTTTATAGAATTTCCTAATGGTTACTGTGTTTGAGCCTCCATGGCTGCTTCATAGAGAAGTCTGAGAAACAAATTTATTTTCCTTTCACTAAGATAGTCTTAGTAACCCCAGCTGTAGATCCTACACTGACCTCTAGGTGCCACCATATAACAGTTTGTTACTGCATCAGCATAGAGTGGTTTGGGGGGTGTATATACAGCCAAAACCTCACTCTGTATGTTTGTCAAATTTTAAGAGAATATGACAAATTATTTTATAGAAATACATTTGTGGTAATAAATTTTGTAGTAATAAATTTGAAAAATATTGACAATTTGGCCAGTTCCTAAAAATATATCAAAAGTGACACAAAGAGAAATAGATAACTCTAGTAGTCCTAGAAACTTAAAAAAATGGAACCATGAAAACCATCTGCTCATAGTAAAAGACATAAGCCTGGTGGCTTTACTGCTAAATTATACTAAATATTTAGGAAATAAATTATTCTATGTTCATACAGATTCTTCTACTAGGGAACAGAAAAGCAGATATACTCTCCAGATAGTCTTGTAGAAACATGATATAGCCTAGGGCAGTGGCTCATGCCTGTAATCTCAACACTTTGGGACGCCAAGGTAGAAGGATCACTTGAGCTTAGGAGTTCGAGATCAGCCTGGGCAACACAGCAAAACCCTGTCTCTGAAAAACAATTTAAAAATTAGCTGGGTGTTGTAGTGGGTGCCTGTAAGTCCTAGCTGCTTGGGAGGCTGAGGTGGGAGGACTGCTTAAGCCCAGGAGGTTGAAGTTACAGTGAACTATAATGGTGCCACTGCACTCCAGCTAGGTCAACAGATTGAGACTCTTGTCTCAAAAAAGAAAAAAAAGAAAAATAAGAAATATAATATGGATATCAAAATATGACAAGGAATGTTAACAAGAATTAAAATTTTAGACCAATCCATTATGGATATCAAGAAAAAATATTAGCAAACTGAATTTAGCTATCTCTCAAGACCCTCTAAGGAAGGATGTAGTCCCAGAATGCAAGGCTGGTTTAGTTTTAGAAACATGCAAATCTATATAAAGGATGATGTAATTGGATGCAATGAAAAAGTTATGTGATCTTAATAAATACAGAGTACGGTGTTTGATTAAATTTAATATTAAAGTTTAGAAGTAATATTTGATAAAATTCAGCATCAATTCATGCCATGAATTTTTTAACAAATTATAAAGTGTCCTTCTTTAATTTGGTCAATGGTACTGCAGAAAACACCAGGTAACTGCATATTTAAAGAGCACCTTGAAAGCTTTGCCTTTGAGATAGGAATCAGCATGTGGAAACCAACCATCCCCAACTTCCATTCAGCACTGTACAGCAGAGGAAAGGGGAAAGGAAAAGAAAAGGTATAACACTTGGAGAAAAACCTAAGTGGGATTCACAGATGATATGAGTGTCAATTCAGAAAATCCAAAAGATAGAGAGATAAATAATAAGTAATAACAAATAATATGAGAGTTGAGAAACATCACATAGAAATTCAACATGCAGAATACACGTATATATGTATGTATGTACACATACACACACACACACTAGCAACACAGTTGTAAGGTGAAATTTTAAAAGATTTACAAGAGCATGAAAAGCATCAAGTATAGTAAAGATGTTTAATATCTCAGTGGAGGAAAATTGCCAAACATTTTTGTTTTTGAGTCAGGATCTCACTCTGTCACCCAGAGTGGAGTTCAGTGGTACAATCATGGCTCACTGCAGCCTCGACCTCCTGGGTGGGCTCAGGAGATCCTCCCACCTCGGCCTCCTGACTTGATGAGACTATAGGCCATGCACCACCATGCCCAGCTAATTTTTTAGGAAATTTTTTTGGTAGCAACAGGGTCTCACTATTTTGCCCAGTTTGGGCTCAAACTCAAGCAATCCTCCCACCTCAGCCTCCCAAAGTGCTGGGATTACAGGTGTGAGCCACTGTGCCTGGCCATTGTGAAACATTTTTGGCAGACAGTAAGAAGACCTAAATAAATAGAAACCCATGGAAGACTCAAATATGTTCACACCCAGTCAAAACCCAAGCAGATGTTTTTCTTTGGGGAGGTGAAGGTTGAGAAGCAGATCCTGAAGGCCAAGTGGAGTAACATACTCTTGAAGAGCCACTTGTGAGCATTTGTCTACCAGATATTAAAAACCAATCAGCTGCAGGAATGGAGACAGCCAGGCACAACACAAGGACAGTTGTCAGACCAAAGGGACAGAATTGTGAGCTCATGATCAGACCCAAATACCTGGATTCTCCCTTTTATTGTTTCTTGTTTTTGTTTTTTTTTTTTTTTTTTTGAGACGGAGTCTCACTCTGTCGCCCGGGCTGGAGTGCAGTGGCCCGATCTCAGCTCACTGCAAGCTCCGCCTCCCGGGTTCACGCCATTCTCCTGCCTCAGCCTCCCGAGTAGCTGGGACTACAGGCGCCCGCCACCACACCTGGCTAATTTTTTTGTATTTTTAGTACAGACGGGGTTTCACCGTGTTAGCCAGGATGGTCTGGATCTCCTGACCTTGTGATCCGCCCGTCTCGGCCTCCCAAAGTGCTGGGATTACAGGCTTGAGCCACCGCGCCCGGCCTATTGTTTCTTGTTTTTTTGTTTTTGTGTTTTGTGTGTGTTTTTTTTTAACCTTCACACCTGCACAGGCAGTGGAGAAATGATATCTTCTGAAAAAAAAATGGTTCTTTGATTTTTTAACCTTATAAAAATCTAGACTAGTAACTTATTTCACACTAAAATGTAAGTTCCAGGGAGGTTAGAGGCCACAGAGTATAAAAGGTAAAACCATAAAACCCCTAAATGATAACATAGATTGCTGAAAACTTCAGGGAAAGGAAAGATTTCTTAAAACTACAGAGTGGAACAATGGTATATTTAACTACATTAAAACTACAACTTTAATTTGTCAAGACATCATTTGAGAGTGAAAAGGCAGGTCAAGGACATGGGTAAGATGTTTACAAATACACAGTTATCATTTGCTAGCATTTAAAATATATAAAGAGTTCCTAAAAATAAGGAAGGAAAAGACAGAAAAAGCTATTGAAAATTGGACAGAAGCCTGAAGAGTGACACCCCAGAAGAGCTGATGTAACGACCAGAAGTGGTGGAAAGGGCTCCACCTTGCATGTCACCAGGCAATGCATGACAAAGCCCAGGCCTTCCCCGCAGAGGCCAACGCTGACCCTCCTGACAGTGGCAGGACTGGGAACCTCAGTATTCTGGGGCCCTGCGGTGAGGACATGCCCTGCAGTCCCGTGGGGAGACGCTGGTATATCCGTGAAGCGAGCTGTGCAGGCATCAGGACCCCAGTCCCTGCACTGGAGAAGCTCGTGCACGGAGTCTGTCACTGCTGTCCTGCCTGGGACAGCCCATGGCACCGTGCAGAGTGGATGGAGAAACTGTGATTCTTGTGCTGGGAGGTGGTGGGATTTCTCCCGGCCACATTGCCAGTGCAGAGCTTGGGAAGGTTCTGTTTCTCCTACTTTCTCATCCAGACCCTCCTACCCTAGGGTGGTCTTCCCGACCTGGGCAGTATCTTTGACCTTGTGTGTCCCTCCTTGTCCATCCCCAGAGCCCAAGGTAGTGTTTGCCAAGGAGCAGCCGGCACACAGGGAGCTGCAGGCTGAGGTGGGGGCCAGTGCCACCCTTAGCTGCGAGGTGGCCCAGGCCCAGACGGAGGTGACATGGTACAAGGACGGGAAGAAGCTGAGCTCCAGCTCGAAAGTGCGCGTGGAAGCCGTGGGCTGCACACGGAGGCTGGTGGTGCAGCAGGTGGGCCAGACAGAGGCTGGGGAATACAGCTGCGAGGCTGGGGGTCAGCGGCTGTCCTTCCACCTGCACGTGACAGGTCAGTACTTTGGGGATGCTGAGTGAGCCCTGTTTGGAGCTGCTGCTGTGACTGGAGTAGAACCACTGCTGACTCAGTGTGCTTTCCATTAGATTCCATCCCTCAACTTCTCCCATCCTCTCACCTCCTACTTTTATGCCTGTGGTGGAGCTGGGCTGCCTAGTGGGAAGGGGGTGAACAGAAGGGTCACAGCCCTCCTTGTCCATGTTGAGTGGTGTTTCCATGCAGACATGCTGGGTCACATTTTCCCAGTACCTTCTCTAAACCACTGATGTCCCGAAGTGTCCAGGACTCTGGTCCTATCTAATGCATGAGCTGGTGGTAGGCCAGACATCCCTCCCTCGGGGATGCTCCTGCAGTCCCTGCATGGCCTCATCTGGCCCCATGTGAGGGCTCTCCCTGTGCAAAGAGATTTGAATTCGTTGAGCCAGGGTGTAGGGAAATTCCAGCCACACAGTGTTATTTGGAATTATATCAATACTGAACACTGGGTTCCCAAAGTTTTCAGTGTTCTGGGACACACCTCTGTCCTTCCCCGTGGATGTAGAAGCCCTGTCTGAGTCTTCATTAAAACCCAGATCCACAGCGTTAGTGTGTGCAAAATGAGTAAAGAGCAGCGCATTGGCAGGTGCACACCCGACACTGGAATTCCGTTTCGGAAGCCAATCTCAGTTTCCTTTTGCATTATGTTAAAATGTTCTGTGTCTGAATTCCCCTTTGGATAGATTTAAAAGTGATAGGAATAAGTAGCTTATGGCACAGTCACACACTGGTAGAATTAAGTTACGGTGGTAGCAGCTGCTGACTGGGGAAGCCATATTTACATCATCCTGTTTCCTTGACAAGTCCTGTGCCTGCCCTCTCTGGCTGATTCATAGGAAGTCTGAGAACGATCTTTACTTTCCTATTGTTTGTTAGGAGAGTTTAACTTCAAACTCCAACCCTGAGCCCTGAGTGCTGCCACATAACAGTTGGTGTTATGTATGTCTAAAATGGCTTACAGATGTGTAGATACCAAAAGTACTGCAAGTAAATTTGAAAAGTGTTAAATTATATAATTTCTAGAAAGCAAAAATAGACTTAAGAAACAGATAACCTATATGCAGTTATCTACTGTTACCGAAGTTATCTGCAGTTACTACAACCTAGTAAAAATTAGAACCGATAGCAAAAAATCTTCTTATCAAACAATATCTAAACCATGTGGCCCTATTGAGAAATTCTTCCAAACATTCTGGCCAGAAATTCTTCCATGTTCGTGGAAATTCTTCTGGAGAATGGAAAAAGGAAGATATACCCTCTAACTCATTATATGCAGATAGCTTAATGCCATGACTAAAATCTGGCCAGAAAATAGGAAGTTTGCATATTGTAGATCAAACAATTATGGATATCATGGCCAATTTTTTAAACAAAATATTAGTAAACTGAATTCAGCAATACATCAAGACGATCATACACTATGATGAAATTCATAGTCTAGGAATGAGGGCTGCTTTCATGTTAAAACATTTGAAAATCATGATATTATGTGATTGGAATTTTAAAACAATGTAATTATCTTAAACTCTGAATAAAGTACCATATTTGATAAAAATTTAACCTCATACATTCAGAAGAAATGTCTGGCAAAATTTAGCATCCATCGTGCCATAAAATTCTTAACAAAGTATAAATAAAAATTTTTTTTTCTTAATTTGACACAGGGTATTACACAAAAATCACAAAGGGAGACTGTGTAAGCTTTGCCTCTGAGCCAGGGACAGCATGAGGAAGCCAGTGGTCAGCACTTCCACCCAACATTGGACACACAGTTAGGAGGAAAGTAAAACAAAAGGTGTAAAACTTAGAAAAAGGTGAACTGACAGAATATATGGTTTACCCAGAAGATAAATTATTAGAGAGTTGAGAAAGATCAACCCTTGCAAGATCTATGTGAAGAAACTTCCATACATGTAGACTAGCAGCAAGCAGTTGGAAAACGAAAACGTAAAAGATTGACAGACGCCTCAAAGGCATCATGTTTATGATTCCAGTCTAATAAAAGATGTCCAGAGGCTCTGGGGGGGAAGCTGTGAAACACTTTTGAGAGACAGTAAAGATCTAAAGTGGATAAAAGTCATGGAAGAATGAAAGTTATTCAGTCTCAGTCAAAATCCAAACAAATGTGGTTTTGGGGGATGCGAGGTTGAAAAATGACAAGTGGATTTAAAGCCCCATACATGCTTGAAGAAGAGCCACATGTGTAGACACCCCAGTCCCTGCCCTGGAGGTGCTTATGCATGGAGGGTTTGTCATAGCTGCCCCACCTGTGATAGCCTATGGTACCGTGCACAGTGGATAGACAAACTGATTCTTGTGAGGCGAGGCAGCAGGGCTTCTCCCAGCCACACAGCCAGTGCAGAGCCTGAGGAAGGTTATGTTTCTCCTACTTCCTCATCCGGGCCCTCCTACCCTAGGGTGGTCTTCCTGACCTACGCTGTATCTTTGACCTCATGTATCCTTCCTTGTCCATCCCCAGAGCCCAAGGTGGTGTTTGCCAAGGAGCAGCCGGCACACAGGGAGGTGCAGGCTGAGGCAGGGACCAGCACCATGCTGAGCTGCGAGGTGGCCCAAGCCCAGACGGAGGTGATGTGGTACAAGGACAGGAAGAAGCTGAGCTCCAGCTCGAAAGTGCGTGTGGAGGCCGTGGGCTGCACACGGAGGCTGGTGGTGCAGGAGGCAGACCAGGCGGATGCCGGGGAGTACAGCTGCGAGGCTGGGGGCCAGCGGCTCTCCTTCCACCTACATGTGGCTGGTGGGTGCCAGGGTTAGGTGAAATAGAGGTGATCCTAAGTGTCAGGTGTGAAACTACAAGGACATGTTTGGGTGGCCCAAGGTGCTGTGGGCCCTGGCACCTTCCCTCTCTGTAGGCCTTAGAATCTGTGTCCCCAGCTCTCCCCAGCGGCTCTCAGGCCAGTGTCCTTATATCATGAGACCAGAGCAGGCCCATGGACTGAGTTGACCATGGTGTGTGCCCTGCAGTGGCTGAGCTGGGGGTGGTAGGGACAGTAGCATGATGTCCTTGGGGTGGGGGTCTGGGGTCTGGTCTCATGTGAGGACCCCTGTCTGGGTGGTAGGGACGGTAGCATGATGTCTTCGGGGGTCTGGGGTCCAGGTGTAGTCAGATGTGATGACCTCTGTCTGGGTGGTGGGGACAGTGGTGTGATGTCCTTGGGGTGGGGGTCTGGGGTCTGGGTTGGTCTAATGTGATCTGCTGACTCCTCTGTGGGTGCTGGGCTATGGGAGGGCCCTGCAGTGACTGGAGAGCGTGTCCTGGGTGGTGGGGGGCTTGTCTCTGTGCTCTGGGCCCTAGATGTCTGCAAGCCTGTGCTGGGCCCCTTGGTCATCACCATGTGTCCACCTGTCTTTCTGACATCCAACCCCTTCCACCCTGTCCCTGAGCCAGGGACAACAGACCACACTCAGCTTGGCAACCTCTTTCCGGTGGCCCTGCCCGACACTTTGCTGCCTCTGGGCCAGCCCAGGTTGCTGGTCCATCCCTCCTGACCCTTCATGTCCTGCTGCCTGTGGCCCCATGTGGTGGGGAGGGCTGGTGATGGGTGAGGGCCCCAGGGCCCTGGAAGACCGGGGCAGGGAAGGGACCGCATCCTGTTCCCAAGGGACATGATGGTGGTGCTGCCAACATGCACTCTTAGACCTTTGGCTCTGGTAGTGCCGGGGGGAGCTCTGTGTGTCACGGTGCACTGCTCAATGATGGACAGCCCCGCCTGGCTGTCGCTGGTCTAACACATGGGCTGCGTCTGCTCTGGAGCCTCTAACCCTACATCCCTCCTCGTCCATCCCCAGAGCCCAAGGTGGTGTTTGCCAAGGAGCAGCCGGCATGCAGGGTGGTGCAGGCGGAGGCGGGGGCCAGCGCCACACTGAGCTGTGTGGTGGCCCAGGGCCAGATGGAGGTGACGTGGTACAAGGATGGGCAGAAGCTGAGCTCCAGCTCGAAAGTGCACGTGGAGGCCGAGGGCTGCACACGGAGGCTAGTGGTGCAGCAGGCGGGCCAGGCAGACGCTGGGGAGTACAGCTGTGAGGCGGGGGGCCAGATGCTCTCCTTCCACCTGCACGTGGCAGGTCAGTGCTTTGGGGTGGCAAATCCGCTTCACCTGGAGCTGATGGCCACACTGTATGGCCCCTGGGATTCTGGATGGTGGTTGATGGTGCTCAGGACTGCACTGGGCCATCCTTGAAGAGCAATGGGTATCAGGGGTGCCAGGTGGCATTAGGGTGGCCCTGAAGGGGAGCGGGGCCGGTCCAGGGATGCCAGGGTCCCTCTCATGCCAACTGACCTCTACCCAGGGCCGGAGCCCCAAATTTCAGAGAGACCCTGCCGCAGGGAGCCTCTGGTGGTCAAGGAGCATGAAGACATCGTTCTGACTGCCACGCTGGCCACACCCTCTGTGGCCACGGTGACCTGGCTTAAGGATGGTGTGGAGATTCGCCGCAGCAAGCGGCACGAGACAGCCAGCCAGGGGGACACCCACACCCTGACCGTGCATGGCGCTCAGGTGCTGGACAGTGCCGTCTACAGCTGCCGTGTGGGCACAGAGGGGCAGGACTTCCCAGTGCAGGTGGAAGGTGAGCCGGGCACGGGGCGGGGACTCCTCCAGACCCCTCTGTCCTAGTGCTGGGCAGGGGCAAAGCTAGGGCTCAAGTCTGATCTGTTAGGAACCTGGCTGATGTCCCCTTCGTGCCCACAGAGGTGGCCGCCAAGTTCTGCCGGCCGCTGGAGCCTGTGTGCGGTGAGCTGGGCGGCACGGTGACACTGGCCTGTGAGCTGAGCTCAGCGTGTGCAGAGGTGGTGTGGCGCTGTGGCAGCACGCAGCTTCAGGTGGGCAAGCGCTTCCAGATGGTGGCCGAGGGGCCTGTGCGCTTGCTCACTGTGTTGGAGCTGCGCGCAGAGGACGCGGGAGAGTACGTATGCGAGAGCCGTGATGACCACACCAGTGCGCAGCTCACTGTCAGTGGTATGTAAGGGGTCAGGTGTTCCTATCCAGGGCAACTTCCTGGAGGAGGTGGCCTTTGGCCACACTCCTGCAGTGTGGGGGCTCTGCTGGTCCTGCGCTCCAGCCTCTTAAGCAGTGCTCCTGTCTGCAGTACCCCGAGTGGTGAAGTTTATGTCTGGGCTGAGTGCTGTGGTCGCAGAGGAGGGCTGCAAGGCCACCTTCCAGTGTGTGGTGTCCCCCAGTGATGCAGCAGTCGTGTGGTTCCGGGACGGTGCCCTGCTACAGCCCAGCGAGAAGTTTGCCATATCACAGAGTGGCGCCAGTCACAGCCTGACTATCTCGGGCCTGGTGCTGGAGGACGCAGGCCAGATCACTGTGGAGGCTGAGGGCGTCTCATCCTCTGCTTTCCTGAGGGTCCGAGGTGAGTGTAGGGGGCAGCAGGACTTGCCTGGCTGGCCAGGGCTCTTTGCACAGGCACCTCCCCTGTGGGCTGGTTCTGAGTGGGCACCTGGAACTGCTGTCCTGTTACGGCTGGTCTGGCTGATCTCAGGAGACACAGGGTGTGTGGACTGCAGAGAGGAGATTGGGGTAGGCTGGATGGGTCAGTTGCCTTCTCTTGGTGTAGAGAAGATGCAATCCTGCAGATGCACCTGGTGGGGAATGGGTGGAGGTTGAGGCAATCCAGGGAGGCTTTCTGGAGTAGGTGGGTGCATACTTAGTCTGATGGATGGCAGGGAAGAGTGAGTGGGGTTAGCACCAGTGCAGGCAGTGACATGGGCTTCCCATGCTGCTGAAGCCAGAAGCCAGAACTTTCCCTGAAGGGAAGTGGGAGTCATGGCAGGTTCTGGAGTAAGGGAGTGATGCAGTAGATTCACCTTCTGCGGAGTTCACGGGTGGCCTAAGGCAGAGGCCCGCCAGCGCCTCTTCCTCAACCTGCATAGGACTCCTGGGCTTTGCTAAACCGCCGTTGCACCGGGGGGAGCTCTGTCTTCCCGCCTCTGCAGTTCCCGCCAGTGCTACTAGTGGGGATTACGCCTAGGATTTCGAGACACCAGGGCCTGGCGTCTTGTTCAGAACAGGGGAGCTGGAGGTAGAAGCGGGGATTAAGGAAGCTTCCCGGTTTCCTCGCTTAAAGTCCCGGGTGCGCAGCTGCGGCCCGGCCCACGTGTGGCCAGGGCCGCGCCGCCGTTTGGATTGGGATCTCTGGGCGCGGTGCGGGCAGCTCTGCCTGGGCGCGGCTCAGGGCAGGCGCCGGGGCAGGGCAGGCCCTCTGTACCTTGGCTTGCCCGCGGAGGAGGGCGAGGGCCGCCATGACCTCCCCTCTCCTGCGACCCCAGAGGCGCCCGTGCTGTTCAAAAAGAAGCTGGAGCCGCAGACAGTGGAGGAGCGGAGCTCAGTGACCCTGGAGGTGGAGCTGACGCGGCCGTGGCCGGAGCTGAGGTGGACACGGAACGCAGCGGCCCTGGCACCGGGAAAGAATGTGGAGATCCACGCCGAGGGCGCCCGCCACCGCCTGGTTCTGCACAACGTAGGTTTTGCCGACCGTGGCTTCTTTGGCTGCGAGACTCCGGATGACAAGACACAGGCCAAACTCACCGTGGAGAGTGAGCCACGGGCGGGAAGGGAGGGGCATTGAGGAGGAGGGAGGAGGGAGGCGGGGAATTGAGGAGGAGTGAGGACGTAGGCGGGGTACTAAGGGGAGGAGGGAGGAGGGGCACTGAGAGGAAGAGAGAGGAAGGAGGTGGGGCACTGAGGGGAGGATGGAGGAGGGATGTGGAGCACGGAGGGGAGGAGGGAGGAGCCAGGCGGTGCACTGAGGGGAGGAGGAAGGAGCCAGGCGGTACACTGAGGGGAGGGTCAGGCCCTCTGGATGGGGCCTAGGGCTGGGGGAGGGGCAGGTCTCCCGCCCGGAGGGGCTAGCACTGGGGGTGGGCGTGGGGCGGCTTCTGCGGCCCTCCCTGAGCTCCTGGGGAAGCTGGCTGTACCCCAGGGTTCTAAGGCGGTGGTCTCAGAGCAGCAGCTGACCCGTGACCCCACATGTGCACCGCAGTGCGCCAGGTACGGCTCGTCAGGGGCCTGCAGGCAGTGGAGGCACAGGAGCAGGGCACGGCTACCATGGAGGTGCAGCTGTCGCATGCAGACGTGGAGGGCAACTGGACTCGTGACGGCCTGCGGCTCCATCAGGGGCCCACGTGCCACCTGGCTGTGCGGGGCCCCACACACACCCTCACGCTCTCCGGGCTGAGGCCAGAGGACAGTGGCCTTATAGTCTTTAAGGCTGAAGGAGTGCACACGTCGGCACTGCTCGTGGTCACCGGTGCGTTGGGGGGGCCGGCAGGGCACAGCACAGATCATGCCTACCTGTTTCGAGGGAGCCCCGGGGAGGTTGGTGGGGACTCTGGGGACCTGGATGAGCCAGCTCCGTATAAGTCTGTCCAGCTCGGGCACTGCCCCACCCTCGTCCCTGTCCCTGTCCCCACCCTGAAGGCTCCTCCAAGCCCTTTTTCTCCTCCCACCTCCTACTTCCTCCTCCCCAGAGCTGCCTGTGAACTTCAGCCGCCCGCTGCAGGATGTGGTGACCACTGAGAAGGAGAAGGTTACCCTGGAGTGTGAGCTGTCGCGTCCTAATGTGGATGTGCGCTGGCTAAAGGTGCCTCCCCCTGACCCCACTCCGTTGCCTCCTTCCCTCCTCTCATGGGGGCAGGCCCAAGTGGAACCCCAGGGCTGAACCACCTGTATGCCTGACCGGGCTTCTGCGCTCCACAGGACGGTGTGGAGCTGCAGGCAGGCAAGACGGTGGGCATCGCGGCCCAGGGCACCTGCAGGAGCCTCACCATTTACCGGTGCGAGTTCGCAGATCAGGGCATGTATGTGTGTGATGCCCATGATGCCCAGAGCTCTGCCTCTGTGAAGGTGCAAGGTGAGGGCTTCATGGGGCACGTGGGGCATGGCAAGTGTGGGCACCTCCTCCTGTCTTCCATGTCCCCCAGCCAGGGGCTTGGCCACTCTGGTTTCACCTTCACAACCCTTGGCACACTGGGGCACTGGGTGGGGGGTGCTGGGGGTGGCTCTGTGCGTCCAGGTGTGGCAGGGCCTCCCTTGCCACCCCAGGCCGCAATATCCAGATCGTGAGGTCCCTGGAGGATGTGGAAGTGATGGAGAAGGACGGTGCCACCTTCTCTTGTGAGGTCTCCCACGACGAAGTGCCTGGCCAGTGGTTCCGGGAGGGCAGCAAACTGCGGCCCAGTGACAACGTGCGCATCCGCCAGGAAGGTGTGAGGACCAGCGGCTATGGTGGGCATGGCCCAACCCCCAGGTCCTCCTCTGTCCCCGCTCATACTGAGCCACCTTTGTCCCCAGGAAGGACATACACTCTCATCTACCGGAGGGTCCTGGCGGAAGATGCAGGAGAGATCAAATTTGTAGCTGAAAATGCAGAATCGCGTGCCCAGCTCCGAGTGAAGGGTGAGGTGGGGGCTGAGGGGAGGGCAAGGCTGGACAGTGTGCATGTGTGGCCAGCTGGGTCAGCACAGGCCCGGATACCCCAGGCCTGCTCTCAGGGCCAGGACAGCAGGGACTCACGAGGAGGGAAGGGATTGTCACCTCCTTGGCAGGAAGATAGAGGCCAGAGAAGCGGCCATGAGGGGCTTCTCCCTTCCTTAAAACCGAGATCCTGATGAATCCTCTCTCTGGCTGCAGCACCTGCTGCAGAGGCCAGGCGTGAGGCCCTGTTGGTGGGGGGCTTGGGCGGGGGGCTTGTCGGGGGCGGGGAGTTCTACCTGGTGGCAGTGAGGAGGAGGATCAGGGAGAGTGGTGCTGGGGCGGAAGAGGGAGAGGCTCTGCAGACAGGTGGAGTGGGGACGGGCCAGTAGGGCTAAGTCAGTGGTGTGCGGGGAGGGGACATGAGTTCCTGGGACTGGGCTAGGGTATGTGGTTATGGTTCCGAAGTAGGGGCTTGGGGAGAGGACTGCAGAGGGTGGGGCTACATGGGGCAGAGCCTACCCTGCTCTTGGTGGGCCGGGACAGCGGGCAGGACCTGGGCGGTGGAAGTGGGAGTGTGGGATATGGGAGGGCAGGGTAGGCAGAGGCAGGCACACTCCCCTTGCTGGTGGTCTGCTCTGTGGAGCAGGTCCTAGCACAGCTCCAAGGGGGATATACTCGGCCTCACCACCTGCTGTCCCCTGCCGGGCAGACGTGGGCTGTTGGGGCCTAGTGGGGTCCGGGCCCTTGGTCGCCCAAAACACCCAGTGCCTTATCGGAGCCTGGGCCTGGGAGCCTGGAGCACCATCTCTGATCCACCCCGTGCCCCAACCACGCTCACAGAGCTGCCAGTGACCCTCGTGCGCCCTCTGCGGGACAAGATTGCCATGGAGAAGCACCGCGGTGTATTGGAGTGTCAGGTGTCCCGGGCCAGTGCCCAGGTGCGGTGGTTCAAGGGCATTCAGGAGCTGCGGCCCGGGCCCAAGTACGAGCTGGTCAGTGATGGCCTCTACCGCAAGCTGATCATCAGTGACGTCCAGGCAGAGGACGAGGACACCTACACCTGCGACGCCGGCGATGTCAAGACTAGTGCACAGTTCTTTGTGGAAGGTGCAGGCAGGGAGGGCAGCTCTGCAGGTTGCTTTTGTTGGGGGGAGTCTCCTAGGTCCATGGTTTGCCCTACACTCCTGGAGATGCTGGGACTGGGTAGCTCAGGAGGATGCTAACGTGCATCTAGTGGGGCAGGGCTTGTTCCCAGGAAGGAACCCTGCCAGAGGGGCAACTTGTCCTATCCATGGGATCCGCCAGCAACTGCTTCTCCCCAACAGAGCAATCCATCACCATTGTGCGGGGTCTGCAGGACGTGACGGTGATGGAGCCCGCTCCTGCCTGGTTTGAGTGTGAGACTTCCATCCCCTCAGTGCGGCCACCTAAGTGGCTCCTGGGGAAGACAGTGTTGCAGGCTGGGGGGAACGTGGGCCTGGAGCAGGAGGGCACGGTGCACCGGCTGATGCTGCGGCGGACCTGCTCCACCATGACCGGGCCCGTGCACTTCACCATCGGCAAGTCTCGTTCCTCTGCCCGCCTGGTGGTCTCAGGTGAGCACTCACGCCCCGGTGGGTGGACACGAGGCAGAGGCACAAAAGGACAAGGCTGTGGGTGGGTACAGGGCAGGGTCATGGGAGAAGGAGGCTCAGTGCAGTGACGGGACACAGTTCAGGGCCACAGATGGGTGTCGCTCAGGACCAGGGGAGGACACAGTTCAGGACCACAGAGGACACAGCTCAGGGCCAGGGGAAGGCATAGTTCAGGGAACAGTGGACATGGCTCAGGGCCAGGGGAGGACACAGTTCAGGGCCATAGGTGAGCAGGCTTAGGGCTTGGCAGGCAGGACAGGGTGATTGGTTCCTGTGGCCCCGTGGCCCAGCCTGTCTCCACTCCCTGCAGACATCCCCGTAGTCCTCACACGGCCGTTGGAGCCCAAGACAGGGCGTGAGCTGCAGTCAGTGGTCCTGTCCTGCGACTTCCGGCCAGCCCCCAAGGCTGTGCAGTGGTACAAGGATGACACGCCCCTGTCTCCCTCTGAGAAGTTTAAGATGAGTCTGGAGGGTCAGATGGCCGAGCTGCGCGTCCTCCGGCTCATGCCTGCCGATGCTGGTGTCTACCGGTGCCAGGCGGGCAGCGCCTACAGCAGTACTGAGGTCACTGTGGAAGGTGGGACATGAGGGGCACGGGGCTACTGAGAGGGTTTTGGGGAGGGGTTGCCTGGTGATGTGGGCACTGAGGCCCGGTGTGTCCCTTGCAGCGCGGGAGGTGACAGTGACAGGGCCGCTGCAGGATGCAGAGGCCATGGAGGAGGGCCGGGCCAGCTTTTCCTGTGAGCTGTCCCATGAGGACGAGGAGGTCGAGTGGTCGCTCAACGGGATGCCCCTGTACAACGACAGCTTCCATGAGATCTCGCACAGGGGCCGGCGCCACACGCTGGTACTGAAGAGTGTCCGGCGGACTGATGCAGGCATAGTATGCGCCTCTTCCCCCAAGGTGTCAACCTCTGCCCACCTGGAGGTCCGAGGTGAGCCATCCCACCAGTCTTCGGGGCTCCCCACTAGGGATGGGACAGGTGCTTGGCTCCCCTCACCCTCCTACTCCTCCTGCAGTGAAGCCGGTGGTGTTCTTGAAGGCGCTGGATGACCTGTCCGCAGAGGAGCACAGCACCCTGGCCCTGCAGTGTGAGGTCTCTGACCCCGAGGCCCATGTGGTGTGGCACAAAGATGGCGTGCAGCTGGGCCCCAGCGACAAGTATGACTTCCTGCACACGGTGGGCATGCGGGGGCTCATGGTGCATGACCTGAGCCCCGAGGACGCCGGCCTGTACACCTGCCACGTGGGCTCCGAGGAGACCCGAGCCCGGGTCAGGGTGCACGGTGTGTGGCTGTGGGCATGGCGGAGCTCGGGGAAGGGAGGTGTGCTGGATGGGCATGGATGTGGGGCTGGCCACTACCTGGGTGGCCCACGTCATTCTCTGAGATTGAAGGGCTGCTCTGCTGAGCCGGGGAGGTCAGGGGAGCCTTCTAGAGGAGCCATGACTTGACATGGTCCTGTGAGGCCTGGGTGCAGGCAGGTGGACCTGGGGACGATGGGTCCCGGAGTCAGGGTTGGAGGCTGTGCTGTCCCTGCCTGGTGGTCCCGACGTAGCCCAGGGATGTTGCCCTGTACCAGGGGATGTGTGCAAAGAAGCCACCAGGCCCGTGTGGGGACACCAATGGGGATGGCCAGGGAGAAGCCGAGATGCCAGGCAGGGGCTGTGAGTAGGCCATGTCTCTGTCCTTCATGGGGCCCCAGCAAGGCCCCAGGGCCACTGGGCTGACAGGGTGGAGCCATCCCTGAACCCAGCCCTGCAGCACTGGGGGTGTGCGTGCCCTGGAGTCTGTCCTGCTTTTCAGGGGCAGTTCCCTCAACTGCAGGGTGGCTACCTGGCCCCCTGTGTGTGTGTGCCCAGTCCCAGTGGCATCCTGGTGTGGGTGACAGGCGGCGTCACCAGCCTGTTTGCTGGTCCTTGACAGTCTTGTAACGAGATGGGGAAGGGGCAGGAGGCATGGCGATTTTGTCCTGGAGCTGGGACTACGGGGTCCTGTGCCTCCTCTCCTCCCTGTGATGACCATGGGTCCTCCCTCTCCCTGCTACACTGATTGGAGCTCAGAGTTGTTGGTTATGCAAATGCCAGGGGACAGCCAGCTCCAGCAGAGAGGTGTCTACTCAATGGCTGGTGCAGTGTGGCACCCTGCCCCCACAGGGCCTGGCCTCTCCCAGGGTCTGACACCTCCCAGGGTTTGATCCCTGTGGGGTCTGGTCCCTCTAAGGGATCCAGCTCCTCCTGGGGTCTGGTCCCTGTGGGCTCTGATCCCTCCCAGGGTCTGGTCCCTTGGGCCCTGATCCCTCCCAGGGTCGGGCCCTTCCTAGGTCTGGCCCAGGGCAGTGCTGTCCTCTCGCCTGGCCTGACAGTCTCCGATGGCCCGCAGATCTGCATGTGGGCATCACCAAGAGGCTGAAGACAGTGGAGGTGCTGGAGGGGGAGAGCTGCAGCTTCGAGTGCGTCCTGTCCCATGAGAGTGCCAGCGACCCAGCCATGTGGACAGTCGGTGGGAAGACGGTGGGCAGCTCCAGCCGCTTCCAGGCCACACGTCAGGGCCGAAAATACATCCTAGTGGTCCGGGAGGCTGCGCCGAGTGATGCTGGGGAAGTGGTCTTCTCTGTGCGGAGCCTCACCTCCAAGGCCTCACTCATTGTCAAAGGTGGGCAGGGCCTGCCGGACGGGGGCTTATCACCTGGGCTGAGGAGTGGGGACCCTGGGCCTGTCCCCAGGAGTCCAGGAGCTGGGCCCCAGTGACTGCAGAAGCCGGTGGGGGTGCTTTTGGGGCCTGCCTCCCCCAGCTGCTGCAGAGCACCCCTTCTAGGAGCCACAGGGCCTGAGGCACCTGCTGGATGCTGGGGGCAGTTCTCGTGTGGAAGTGGGGTTGCACTCTTCTCTGAGCTCTGATACAGGCCTGGATTCTTTTCCAATCTCTGTTCTGAGTACACTGAGCACTTGGTAGCTCCCAGAGCTGTGGCTCACAGGGCCAGTCTGGCAGCACTGGCCTGAGGGCCCAGCCACCTGCTCCGCTGACATCACCGCCAGCGCCCGAGTTTGCGCCCCTGACGAGCACACTTGGTGCAGTTCGGTGGGGCACACTCAGAGGATGCCAGCGTGGGCCTGAAAGATGCCAGAGGATAAAATTCTGTAGTTGTTGATCTTCCTGCCTCCTGAGTCCCACCCTGGTGACAATGGGGACACTAACATTTCAGGACTCTGAAGCTTCTGAGGGCTGAGGTCCCAGAGTTTGGGGGTTGCAGGTTCTGTTGTCTTGGTCACCAGAGAGTCAGTGTTCTCAAATACTTGTCCTTGCCCCAATCCTGGTCATGGTGAAGGTGGTAGGGTTTTGGCTGGGTCTGTGCGTAGAGCTATGGCTGTAGCCAGGATGGTGGCTGGGGCCGTGACTACAGTCATCTGTGGCTGGCTCCATGGCCGTGGCTGTGCTTCAAGGGCAGCTGTCTCTGCTCTCTTCAGAGAGGCCGGCGGCCATCATGAAGCCCCTGGAAGACCAGCGGGTGGCGCCAGGGGAGGACGTGGAGCTGCGCTGTGAGCTGTCACGGGCGGGCACGCCTGTGCGCTGGCTGAAGGATGGGAAGGCCATCTGCAAGAGCCAGAAGTACGATGTGGTCTGTGAGGGCACGATGGCTGTGCTGGTCATCCGCGGGGCCTCGCTCAAGGACGTGGGCGAGTACACGTGTGAGGCGGAGGCTTCCAAGAGCACAGCCAGCCTCTGTGTGGAAGGTAAATGCTGCAGGAGCCCCATGCACGGCCCTGGAGTGGCGTCTCTACCCTAGCGGGGCACGGGGCCACCTGTGGAGCCTGAGCTTCTCTGTCCCAGGTGAAAGGGCTCACCCAGGTCCCAGAGCTTCCCCAGCCAGGCCTGGAATATAACAGGGCCGGCCTGGGGTCTGTGCAGGCCTCATGCCCCACCTATTCTGCCTCCATCTCCCTGCCCCAGAAAAAGCAAACTGCTTCACAGAGGAGCTGACCAACCTGCAGGTGGAGGAGAAAGGCACAGCTGTGTTCACGTGCAAGACGGAGCGCCCCGCGGCCACAGTGACCTGGCGCAAGGGCCTCTTGGAGCTACGGGCCTCAAGGAAGCACCAGCCCAGCCAGGATGGCCTGGCCCTGCAGCTCACCATCAGTGCCCTGGAGAAGGCAGACAGCGACACCTACACCTGCGACATTGGCCAGGCCCAGTCCCAGGCCCAGCTCCTAGTGCAAGGTGAGGCAGCCAAGTGTGCTCGGGTCTAGGCTTTGAACGGCACTGGAGACTTGGAGGTGGACAGGCCCAACCTCAGTTTCTTATCATAAGGGTAGAGGGGTGCACCCTGGGTGGTCACTGAGGCTCCCCAGCATGGCTGTGAATGAGCTGCTGGTGCTCACTTACTTGTGTGTTGATTTGGTCACTGTGTATTTCTCCCACATGCCCTGTGTGCCTGGCCCCCATGCGTGAGCTCAGTGTGTATCTATACATACATTGTGTCACCCTTATCCCAGAGGGACAGCCTGACTCAGCTGTGCCGGGCAGCCTCAGGTGCTCCCAGGGAAGAAGTGATGGTCATTAGGGTTGTCATTGAGAGTTACAGTGGCATTTTAGTCTTTTTCTTGTTTACAAAAGAATACCTGAAACTGGGTAATTTATAAAGGAAATAAAGTTACTTCTTACAGCTCTGGAGGCTCAAGGTCAAGGGGCCACATCTGGTGAGGGCCCTCTTGCTGGCAGGGACTCTCTGCCGAGTCCCCAGGGGGTGGCATGGGGCATCTCATGGGGAGGGGACTGAGTGTGCTAACTCAGGCCTCTCTTCATCTTTTAAAGCCACCACTCGCATGAAAGCACTTTAACACATTAACGTGTTAACCCACTGATCCATGAATGGATTAACCCATTCCCACCTTGGACCCAATCCCCTCTTAAAGGCTCCACCTCTTAATATTACCACATTGGGATTAAGTTTCAATATGAGTTTCCAAGGGGACATTCAGATCATAGCAGGTGGCTGTTTGATCTTACTGTTTGGCTCCACATTTGAGTGGCAGGCAGAGTGATAGCTGTCATTCTCCCCACTCTGTAGATAAGAAAACTGAAGCTTTAGTGGGTCCATGGCCAGGGCAAGGTCATCAGGCACATTGGGATCAGAGCAGGCGAGGCCCAGCCCCTTCACCGCAGCCTTCACTTGGCTCTGAAGTCCCAGGCTGGTGTGTCCAGAGCTGAGTTTGCAGGGGGTCCTTACTGGGGTCTGACCACAGGGCGTTCACAGGGTTCAGTATTTGAAAGGCCCCAGTTATGATCATCAGAAGTAATGTAAAGCAGGAATCATCACTGATTTTTCCTCTCCAATGGAGTTGGTGACCCTGGTGAAAGCATTCTGTTAACACAGTAAAGCCCCATGATCTAATAAAGTTGGTACCCATAGTTAATTTTTTTTAAAAGCCATTAAGAGTGAGAGTCATAAGATAACAAAAGATGCTCTTTAAAAGTTTAACATGGCTGGATGTGGTGGCTCACGCCTGTAATCCCAGCACTTTGGGAGGCTGAGGCAGTTGGATCACGAGGTCAGGAGTTCTAGACCAGCCTGGCCAACATGGTGAAACCCCATTTCTACTAAAAATACAAAAATTAGCCAGGCATGGTGGCACATGCCTGTAATCTCAGCTACTCAGGAGGCTGAGGCAGGAGCGTTGCTTGAACCCGGGAGGCGGAGGTTGCAGTGAGCCAAGATCGTGCCACTGCACTCCAGCCTGGGAGACAGTGAGACTCCATCTCTAAAAAAATAAAATAAGTTTAACGTATGAGGATGTCAGCTGGCCTGGTCAGGGGCCCAAGCCATTTCCTTGTGTGCCATCCACTGATGAGAGCTCTTCATCCATGTGGATTGCCCAGGTTGGGGTCGCCTTCTTTGAGGTGGAGCTATGCCTGCAGGACACTCGTGCATGCAGAAGGAATCTGAATGCAGGACCTGTCTCGATATTCATAAATGCTCATCTCTTAGCATCCCTAATTCAGCAGCCAAAAAACCTCGTTTCTGGGAATTCACATTTCCTATCTTCCAAGCATTTGATTTCAATTTCAGCATAACTATAGCCATTTTTTTTCACACTCCTCTTTCATCTGTTACTACAAGAGTTAATTTCATGGCACAATTGTAATGATAGACACAGCTGTGTAAGCAGGTTTGGGAGCCAACCGCTCTTGGGAGCACAGCTTGGATGGGGGGCAGAAGTGTGCTCTCCTGGGTTCTCAGCAGGCTGCAGACTCCCCCAGCAAGCCTTGCAGAAGGACCTCCAAGGTGCAGAGAAGTGGACTCAGGGCTCCAAGTTGCCCTCAAACAAGTATCTTTGGACCGTTCAAACTCTGAGCCACTTACTGTTTTCGGAGTTCTGTCCCTGCAAACTTGTTAAAACACAGTCACCTTGCTCTGTCCTGGGGAGTGTCTGTCCTGGGGAGCACTGCTAGCTGAGCCTGCCCAGGACGCTGTGCCTTTGCAGGCCGGAGAGTGCACATCATCGAGGACCTGGAGGACATGGATGTGCAGGAGGGCTCCTCGGCCACCTTCCGTTGCCGGATCTCCCCGGCCAACTACGAGCCTGTGCACTGGTTCCTGGATAAGACACCCCTGCATACCAACGAGCTCAATGAGATCGAGGCCCAGCCTGGGGGCTACCACGTGCTGACCCTGCGGCAGCTGGCGCTCAAGGACTCGGGCATCATCTACTTCGAGGCGGGTGACCAGCGGGCCTCGGCCGCCCTGCGGGTCACTGGTGGGTCACATGCCCACGTTGCACATGTTGCTCAGAGCTGCAGACAGGTGGAGAGGCAGATGGCAGCTCAGCCATGTGCCTAGTATCCCTGGGCACACAGAGAAAGCACCATTGGCTGACTGTGGGGTGGGGGCTCGGAAGGCTGAATTGGGCTTTCAGGATGAATGCTTCTGCATGGTTTGCAGAACTGTTCTTGGTGTGGCGCTGGCCAGGCTGCATCCCCACTGGGGCAGGAGCCGCACGGAGCCTTCCCTGTTCCCTCCACAGCCTGTTATGTGGCCCCAGCGTGAGGGTGACTGGTGGGTGCGGAGCCAGGGTGTTGCCTGGTCCGCAGTGAGACCCAGGGTTTGTCCCTGTTGGCCCCTCCAGCAGCAGCACGACAGGATCCCACATGCTCCTGCTTCTCTCTCTGTCCCCCAGGTAAGCCAAGTGTCTTTTCCCGGGAGCTCACAGATGCCACCATCACAGAGGGTGAGGACTTGACCCTGGTGTGCGAGACCAGTGCCTGCGACAGCCCTGTGTGCTGGACCAAGGATGGGAAGACCCTGCGGGGATCTGCCCGGTATCAGCTGAGCCACGAGGGCCACCGGGCCCAGTTGGTCATCACTGGGGCCACCCTGCAGGACAGCGGACGCTACAAGTGTGAGACTAGGGGCGCCTGCAGCAGCTCCATTGTCAGGGTGCACGGTGAGCCCCAGCAGCCCCAAAGCCCAGCCACAGGCCAGGTGCCTACAGCTCTCTTCTCAGGCAGCACCGTCTTCAGGGCAGGGCATGTGCGCCCACAAAGAGTCCAAGGTGGGAGGACCCAGGCTCCCGTGCATCCTGTATGGGGTGCCCACGGCTCCCTGTGTCCTTCCTGGCTCTCCCTGGCACCTCATCCACCCTGCTTGGCTTCCGCTCTGGCCTCTGCCACACCACAGGAGCCGCCCTGCAGAGCTGTCTCCTCTGCGTCCCTGAAGAGCTGTCCCTCTGTGCATGCCTGTGTCCCTGACCTCCCATCTTAGGAGGCGCCAGCCACAGTGGCTTAGGGCCCACTGTGACCTCATTTGACCTTACTTCCCTCATCACAGCCATGCTTTGAGGTCTGGGCTAGGGCCTCCAACTGTGAATTTGGGGGCACAGGTCCCTGACACCCCACCCTTCTGTTCTCCTGCTTGGTTCACCCTTTCTATCCCTCACCCTCAGAGCTGCCCCTTTCCAGAAGTCTCGAGGTCCCTGCCACAGCCCCAAAGGAAAAGGGGGACCCTGCAGCTGATGTCCCCAGCCCTCCACCACCTTAGGGGACCCCTAGTGGACCAGTCAGGGGAGGGCGAGCTGAGCCTGTGCCTGTCTGCAGCCCGGCCGGTGAGGTTCCAGGAGGCCCTGAAGGACCTGGAGGTGCGAGAGGGTGGTGCTGCCACACTGCGCTGTGTGCTGTCGTCTGTGGCTACGCCCGTGGAATGGTGCTGTGGAGACAGTGTCCTGAGGCCAGGTGACAAATACAGCCTACGCCAGGAGGGTGCTGTGTTGGAGCTGGTGGTCCGCGACCTCCGGCCGCAGGACAGCGGGCGGTACTCATGCTCCTTCGGGGACCAGAGTACTTCTGCCACCCTCACGGTGACTGGTAAGTGTCTCTGTTCACCCTGCCCATGTGGCCCAAAGATGCCACTTCCTCCAATGCAGGGGAGCAAAGACGGTGCTCTCTGTGTGTGACCTTCCTGCAGCCCTGCCTGCCCAGTTCATTGGGAAACTGAGAAACAAGGAGGCCACAGAAGGGGCCACGGCCACGCTGCGGTGTGAGCTGAGCCAGGCGGCCCCCGTGCAGTGGAGGAAGGGGCCCGAGACCATCAGAGATGGGGACAGATACTGCCTGAGGCAGGACGGGGCCATGTGTGAGCTGCAGATTCGTGGCCTGGCCATGGTGGATGCTGGGGAGTACTCGTGTGTGTGTGGAGAGGAAAGGACCTCAGCCTCACTCACTATCAGGGGTAAGACCATGTGTCCAGAGTCGTGTCCGGTGTCCAATTCTTTACCTCTGCTGTCAGTCGCACCAATTCCAGTCTCCCCCAACTGTGCCATGCTCTTCCCAGCACATCATGGAGTCCCTTCCAGCTCTCTGGACTGTTGAAGGAACCAGGAGAACCTGGCATTTGCAGCCAGACTCCCACCCTCGAGGCACCCTGGGACCTGTCCTGTGGGAGTCTGTCTTATCCTCCATCTCGCCATGGCCTGTCCCCCTGTGCTTCCCAGAGTCTGATCTCCTGCATGTCTGTCTGTCCATCCCTCCCCAGCCATGCCTGCCCACTTCATAGGAAGACTGAGACACCAAGAGAGCACAGAAGGAGCCACAGCCACGCTGCGGTGTGAGCTGAGCCAGGCGGCCCCCGTGGAGTGGAGGAAGGGCCGTGAGAGCCTCAGAGATGGGGACAGACACAGACTGAGGCAGGATGGGGCTGTGTGTGAGCTGCAGATCTGTGGCCTGGCCGTGGCAGATGCTGGGGAGTACTCCTGTGTGTGTGGGGAGGAGAGGACCTCCGCCACTCTCACCGTGAAGGGTAATGACTGCCTCTGGCCACGTGCATGGGTGGCTGTGTCCGAGTGGGTGTGCGTATTCCTGCCCTGTGCCCATGTCTGCGCTATGGCCTTCCCTGTTTCTGCGTGTGGTTCCTTCATTCCTTCGGTAGGGATTCCTCACACCTGCTGCGTATTACCTGTCTTAGGAGCAGTAAGACAGCAGAGAAGAGAGGGCTGTTTGAGCCCTGTGGGGTTGTAGGCAGAGACAGAGGATATGGGGAGAACCAAATCATTACAAAAGTGAGATCATAGATCTTCTCCAGGGTTAACACCAGGAAGGCAGGAAGGCAATCAGGAGGAGCCCCAGGTATGGAACACAGAAAGGAGTGGGGAGATGGCACGTGGGCTGGAGTGCACAGCCAGGGAGGGGAGGGTCCATTGTGAGGAGGCGAGAGGCAGGGTGACTGTGGGGAGGAGGTGATGGGGTGACTGTGGGGAGGAAGTGATGGGGTGACTGTGGGGAGGAAGTGATGGGGTGACTGTGGGGAGGAGGTGATGGGGGTGACTGTGGGGAGGAGGTGGTGGGGATGACTGTGGGGAGGAGGTGGTGGGGATGACTGTGGGGAGGAGGTGATGGGGATCACTGTGGGGAGGAGCAGCCACAGTGACTCTTCGTGTGTCAGCCAAGCAGAGCATCCGTGTGGAGTGGAGGAAGGGGCCCAAGACGATCCAAGATGGGGGCTTTGACCAGGACAAGACATCCAGAGCCCTGTGGCCTGCCTGTGGTGGATCTAGGGTGTCATCATGTGTGGGGGGTGGGAGTGGATCTCAGCCATGGCTGGGTCCCCTAGGGACATGAGGCTGCAGAACTCACCCTGGGCCCTGAACCTCTCAGTCACAGCAAGGAGAGGATTCCAGCCTCAAGCCACCAGTGTTAGCAGAAGGGACAGAGCCCTGCAGGCCTGGCCTCTTGTGTCTGTGGAGCTGGGACCCATGGCCCGGTGTGGCTGGTGGTGTGGTGCGATGTGTACAGGTGCTCGGGGCCTTGGCCTGGCTCGATTCTGTCAGGGAAAGCACATGGGATAAAGCCGGCCCAGGTGGAGGGCCCGAGCACCTTAGAGGGAATGCAGGGAAGGACTCTCCCAAGCTTGAGGACTTTCTTGCCCGGGACTCTGGTGGGCTCCCCTCACACTGCAAGGGGTGATCCCTCAGGCCGGTGAAGGGGCAGGTTCTGGGGGCCAGGCATGGCTGTCTGGATGCCAGTGCCTCCTCAGACCGGTGGCTGAAGAGCAGATGACCAGAGTGGACCCCTGCCGGCTGCCTGAGGCAGTTGCTTCCAGAAGTGGGCGAGTTCCAGGAAAGCTTCAGGTGGTGGATTCCCTGCTGGACCCCCTCTTGTGCCTCCTTAGAGGGCACCCTGGCATGCTGGAAGTTTCCACTGGACCCCGAAGCCCCAAGGATGCTCTGAGCTGCAGTTCCCTGGGGGCGTCCAGGGGATGCAGCTGGGCACTCTGAGGCTCCAGTCTCCGTCTGGTGGGCTGGGAAGCCACCCAGCTTCAGTGCACAGGAGACAGTGGCCCTCGTCTGTCCCTGTGATCCATGGCTATCTCCTGCATGCAGGGCATGTCCGGGTGGATGGTTCCTTCACGTATTCGGTTGGTCATTTCTTATCTGCTGGACCCATGCACCAAGGCACCTGCTGCGTGGGGTTCCTGCTTGCATCATGAACACAGGGTGACAGTCAAGGTGGAGGGCGGCACCCTCCTTTCTCCCAGCAGCAAGCTCTTTATTCCCTGTCTGCCCTGGCTCTGGCCACAGGAGCAGCAGGAACTGATGAGAAGCAGGAGCCTGGATGATTTTGTGGGAGATTTTTAGGCAGCTGATTTTGTGTCTTTTTCCTCCAGCTATTCATCAAGATCATGAGGCTGGGCTCACACCTGTAATCCCAGCACTTTGGGAGACCGAGTCAGGAGGGTCATTTGAGCTCAAGAGTTCCAGGCCCAACCTGGGCAACCCAGGGAGACCCTATCTCTACAAAAAATATGAAAATTAGCTGGTTGTGGTGGTGTATACCTGTGGTCCCAGCTACTCAGGAGGCTGAGGTGGGAGGATTGGTTGAGGCCACAAGTTTGAGGCTGCAGTGAGCTGTGATGGCACCACTGCACTCCAGCCTAGGCAACACTGAGACCCTGTCTGAAAAAGAAAAAAAATTATGAAGGAGCTACAAAATAGGGAGCCACAGAATGGGGCCTGGGCCACAGTATATTGTAACTGAGCCACCAGGCTGGTCTTGGGCCCTTGAGCGTGATGACAGATTCAGTCTGAGCCAGGATGGGCTGCAGAAGACCTTGGGGATGGGGAGATCCTGTTTGGTTCTATCTCTTCCTCCCCATCTCATGGGTCTTGTGGCCACTGCATGTGTCTGCCATCATCTTGGGGTCCCCGCTAGGATTCCAGCTCCTCTGTGTCCTGGGCGGCTTTCCTCTGCGTGTCCGCGGCCAATCTGTTCTCTGCTCCCAGGGCACTGTTTCATATCCACGTGTCTATGCTTTAATTCCTAGTTTCCTCCATAGTTGGAGTGTGTCCTTGCTGAGTGTCCCAAGGTGTCTCCAGAGGGCCTCATGGTCTTTGTGTCCTCTCCAGCCCTACCAGCCAGGTTCATAGAAAGTATGAGGCCTGAGGACACCTCAGAAGGGGCCACACCGTGATGCTAACGGGCTGGACCGTGGGAAGCCGCAGTGCACAGCCTGTACTCAGCACACCCCAGGAGTGGCCTGTGTTCAGATGGCTTCCCTGTCTTCTCTGTGTTGTCCATGTCCTGTCTCTTCTGTGGGCTCAGAGGGTGTGATTGTGGCCATCTCTTTCTGATCCCCCAGCCCTGCTGGCCAAGTTCACAGAGGGTCTGAGGAATGAAGAGGCTGTGGAAGGGGCCACAGCCATGTTGTGGTGTGAACTGAGCAAAGTGGCCCCTGTGGAGTGGAGGAAGGGGCCCAAGAACCTCAGAGATGGGGACAGATACATCCTGAGGCAGGAGGGGACCAGGTGTGAGCTGCAGATCTGTGGCCTGGCCATGGCGGATGCCGGGGAGTACTTGTGTGTGTGCGGGCAGGAGAGGACCTCAGCCATGCTCACCATCAGGGGTAAAGATCATGTGTGGCCTTGTGGACCCGTGGCTTGGTATCTACATGTCACTGTGTCATTCTCATCTTCCAATGTGGCACAGCCCCTGTGGCAATCCTGGGGTTGTCTCTTCTCCAAGTGAGGTCCTCCGGTTGTCTCCCGCCTACCCTTCTTGTCCAGGAGGTGTCCTCATGCTCATGCTCATCCATTTGTGTTCTCTGTTCTTCCCAGGCCATTTGCTTCCTCCCCACGTGAATGTTTATTTGCTTCTTCACGTGTGGTCCTTTGGTGGTTTGTGTGGCTCCTTGTGGGTGTCCATGTCCTGTCCACAGAGTCTTCCAGACAGTCTGATGATCTCAGCGACTGCTTGGTCCTTCCCAGCTCTGCCTGCCAGGTTCATAGAAGATGTGAAAAACCAAGAGGCCAGAGAAGGGACCACAGTCATGCTGCAGTGTGAGCTGAACAATGCAGCTCCTGTGGAGTGACGGAAGGGGTCTGAGACCCTCAGAGATGGGGACAGATACAGCCTGAGGCAGGATGGGACCAAATGTGAACTGCAGATTCGTGGCCTGTCCATGGCAGACACTGGGGAGTACTTGTGTGTGTGGGGGCAGGAGAGGACCTTGGCCATGCTCACCGTCAGGGGTAAAGGCCACATGTGGCCAAGGAGAGCCATATTCTGGTGTCCATGTATCGATGTCATGCCGTCTGTACTCACCCCATGTGCTCTCCCTGCATCTGCGCCACCCTGTTCCCATCACTCTGCAGGGTCTCCTCCAGCCTCCAAAGCTATTGTGGGAACCAGGAGAAACCAGCCTTGCAGCCAGCTTCCACCCCATGTGCCTACAAGGATGGGCTCCATCATGTTGTCCTGTTGGCTTCTGTACCTTGCCCTTCATGCTGTCCTGTCCTCACCCCCAGAGTGCTCCAGTGGCTCTCATGGTCCTTGTGTGTGTCTGACATACTCTGGCTCTGGCAGCCAGAGTTACATAAAGTGTGAGGACTCAGGAGGCCATGGAAGGAGTCACAGCTACAGTGCTGACAGGCTGGAGCATGGGAAGCCCCAGTTCACAGCCTGTGCTGAGCACACCCCACATGTGGCCTGTGTCCAAATGGGTTCTGTGTCTTCTCTTTGCCATCCATGTTTTGTATCTTCCATGTGCTCAGAGAGCATGATTGTGTTCATATATTCTGATCCTTCTCCAGCTCTACCCGTCAAGTTCACAGAGGGTCTGAGGAATGAAGAGGCTGCAGAAGGGGCAACAGCCACGCTGCGGTGTGAGCTGAGCAAGGTGGCCCCTGTGGAGTGGTGGAAGGGGCATGAGACCCTCCGAGATGGAGACAGACATAGCCTGATGCAGGACGGGGCCAGGTGTGAGCTGCAGATCCGCGGCCTGGTGGCAGAGGACGCTGGGGAGTACCTGTGCATGTGCGGGAAGGAGAGGACCTCAGCCATGCTCACCGTCAGGGGTAAAGGCCACACGCGGCCAAGCAGCGCCATGTTCTGGTGTCCACGTGTTGACTTGACGCCATCTGTCTCTGCCCATGCTGCGTTCTCTCCCCATGTCTGTGCCTGCCTGTGTAACTGCACAAGCTTCTTCCAGCCTCCAGGGCTGTTGTAGGAAGCAGGAGGAAGCAGCCTCTCTAGCCGGCTCCCACTATGTGCCTCTGAGGACTCTGTCGACATTGTTACGTTGGATTCTGTGTCTTCCATCCTGTCACATTCTGTCCCCTGATGTTCTTCATGTGTTTCTGACCCTTTCTGGGTCTGGGTGCCAGAGATTCCTATAGAGGCTGAGATGTGAGGAGGCCACAGGAGGGGCCGTGGCCATGTGCTGTAGAGCCTGTACTGAGAGAAGTCCCAGTCCACAGCCTGTGCTCAGCACACCCCCATGCAGCCTGTGCCTAGTTGAGTTCTGTGTCTTGTCTGTGCCATCTGTGTCATTCCTATCTCTTCCATGTGCTCAGAGAATGTGATTGTATCTGTGTCTTTTGACCTCCTCAGCCCTGCCTTCCAAGTTTATAGAGGGTCTGAGGAATGAAGAGGCCACAGAAGGGGC
Source organism: Trachypithecus francoisi (assembly GCF_009764315.1). Classification (NCBI taxonomy): domain Eukaryota; kingdom Metazoa; phylum Chordata; class Mammalia; order Primates; family Cercopithecidae; genus Trachypithecus; species Trachypithecus francoisi. The sequence goes on from NW_022681470.1 coordinate 85,993,554, forward strand.
CACGGCCATACTGTGGTGTGAGCTGAGCAAGGTGGCCCCGGTGGAGTGGAGGAAGGGGCATGACTGCCTCAGAGATGGGGACAGACACAGCCTGAAGCAGGTTGGATCCAGGTGTGAGCTGCAGATCCGTGGCCTGGCTGTGGTGGATGCCGGGGAGTACTCGTGTGTGTGTGGGCAGGAGAGGACCTCAGCCACACTCACTGTCAGGGGTAAAGATCGTGTGTAGCTATGTGGACCATGGCTTAGTGTCTCCACATCTCTGTGTCACCACCTTCTGCCTTCAAATGTGGCATGGTTCTGTGGCAACCCCATGGTTGTCTGTCCTCTAACTGGGGTCCTCTGGGCATCTCCTGCCTCCTTTCTTACCCAGGAGGTGTCCTCATGCTCATATCCTTCTGCTTGTGTGTTCTCTGTTTCTCCGAGGCCATTTGCCTCCTCCCCATGTGCATGTTTGTTTGCTCTTTCACGTGTGGTCCTTTGATGGTTTGTGTGGCTCCTTGTGGGTGTCTATGTCTTGTCCACAGAGTCCTCCAGACGGTCTGATAATCTCAATGACTGCTTGGTCCTTCCCAGCCCTCCCTGCCAGATTCATAGAAAATGTGAAAAACCAGGAGGCCAGAGAAGGGGCCACAGCCGTGCTGCAGTGTGAGCTGAGCAAGGCGGACCCCGTGGAGTGGAGGAAGGGGTCTGAGACCCTGAGAGATGGGGACAGACACAGCCTGAGGCAGGACGGGACCAGATGTGAGCTGCAGATTCGTGGCCTGTCCGTGGCAGACACTGGGGAGTATTCGTGTGTGTGTGGGCAGGAGAGGACCTCGGCCATGCTCACCATCAGGGGTAAAGACCACATGTGGCCACCTGAGTGGTTCCTGTCTCCTCCCGCCTAACCCATATGTTCTGTGCTCTCCCAATGCCTCTTGATGTCATTGCCTCAAGACAATGCCTCAAGTGACTCATTCAGTCACTCCCCTGTGTGATACATCCCACAAATGCACATGGAACCCACTTGGATGACGTAATCTAGGGCCTGGGAATATGGACTTCAAGAGTAAATAGGGCAGGGACCCAAAGGAGAGCTCCACAGACAGACGTCAGGGTCCAGGAGAACTGTCTGAGGCCACTGGCATCTTGCTGGGTCTCGCACATGTGCGCGGGCTCTGGGGACCCAGGCCTAGAGGTGAGGGCCTGTGTTTCTGCTGATGGACATGCACAGTAGGGTTGGGGGCTTACTGAGGAGGTGGTCAGGCCAGGCTCCACTAAATCTGCTGAGAGTGTTTGAGTGGTTCTTGTGGTCATGCTAGGCTCCTGAAGGACTGCTGCCTTTGTCTGCTCGGTGGACACAGCAGAGCACTACATCTGGGTAACTTCACAGCAGATACTTATTTTCTCAGACTTCTGGAGTCTGAAATTCCAAGATCAAGGAGTCACTCAGTTGGTTTCTCCTTAGGCCTCTTTTCTTGGCTTGTAGATACTCTCTGGTCATATAGGATTGGGCCCACCGTAACAACCTCATTACCTGTCAAAGATCCTATTTCAATACCATGACATTGTAAAGTACTAGGGGTTAGGATCTCAACATACAGATTTGGGGAGGGGACTCAATTCAGACCATGACATTCTGCCCTCTGGCTTCCCACAATTAATTACCTTCTAACATGCAAAATACATTTACTCCTTCCTAACAACCCGTAATCTTAACCCATTCCAGCATCAACTCAAAATCAAAATCTCATCTGAATGTCATCTAAGTCAAGCATGAGGGAGGTGAAATATGACTCATTCTGAGGCATAATTCTTCTTCAGTTGTGAAACATGAAACCAGACAAGTTTTGTGCTTGAAAAATTCAATGGTGGTGCAGGCATAGGATAGACGTTCACGTTCAAAAGAGAGGAAGTTGGAAAGAAAAAATGGGTCATGGATCTTATGCAGGTCTGAACCTAGCAGAGCAAATTTCACTAGATTTTAAGGCTGGTAACTTAGTACAGTGGCTCACGTCTATAATCCTAGCATGTTTAGGCAGGTGTTCTAGACCAGTCTGGAAAATATAGCAAAACCCTTTTTCTAAAAAAAAAAGGATTAGATGTGGTGGTGCACACCTGGGGTTCCAGTTACTGCGGAGGCTGAGGCTTGAAGATCACTTGAGCCTGGGAGTTTGAGGCTGCAGTAAGCTATAATTGTACTGCACTCCAGCCTGGGTGACAGTGAGACCCCATCTTTACTTATTTTTTTAAAGCCTGAAAAATAATTCTCTTTGACTTAATTCCAGTCCTGCATGCCAACCAGAATGTTGTCCCCAATCTGTCAGACCTGGGTAATATCTTATCCAGTCATCCTTGGGTAACAACCTCTTCCCCCTCTGTTCTGGGAAGAGGTGGTCCTGATCCCTGGACCTCTAGTGGCAGTGACAGCCCTGCTGATGCCTTTGGGGCCATTCTTTTATTTTGAAGGATAAGACATGTTTGCAGCCATATAGTGATAATAGCTCATCCTGGTGAATCCCAGAAGTCTGATAGTCTTCCTTCATTTTATCCCACCTCAGTCCAGTTCACTCCAATCTGCTGGTATAAGATTATCAAAAACTGAGTTGGCCTCCCATGCAGTTCATGGAGGTCCACACCATCAGACAAGAGGCTTTTCCAGATAACTGGATCTCTATTCCTGGCTTCTGTTGAGATGACTAATTGGATCCATAAATTGCACACCTGGTGCTTTAGCAAATGGTTGTCTAGCCACACCCTTGATGTTCTCTTCAGAACACAGTTTCTCATTTTTTACCATGTGGTTAGGCTGAAAAATTTCCAAAGCTTCAAGTATTGGTTCCTTTTTTATTTACAATTCCTTCTTCAATTTGTTTCCCTCCTCTTGCACTTTACAATAAGCAGCAAAGAGAAAACAGGTTGCACCTTCAACACTTTACTTAGAAATTTCCTCAATTAAACATGCAAAATTTTATTGTTTCTTAGTCCTACCTTCCACACACAACAACACAATTTGGACAAGTTCTTTGCCACATAATAACAAGGATCACCTTTCCTCCACTTTCCAATAACATGTTCTTTATTTCCATCTAAGGTCTGACCAGAAGCATTTTTAATGTCCATCTTTACATGAACACGTTGTTCACAGCAATCTAGATTTCCACTTCCACATTTTTAGATAATTGTTACAATGGCACCCTACTCCTGGTACCAATATTTCTGTTAGATTTCTGACTAGAAGTCTGACGTGAAGTGTTATTAGGTTGACTTCCTCTGAGGCTTCTCTCCTTGGCTTGTTGATGCAGTCTTCTGTTTTTTCACGTGGTCACCCCTCAGTGTGTCTCTGTGTCCTAATATCCTCTTTTTATAAGGACGCCAGTCATACTGGATTTGGGTACACCCTAACAACCTCATTTAACCTTAGTTACCATTTTAAAGGCCCTATCTTTAATACAGTCACGATCTGAGGTTCCAGAGGTTAGGTTTGAACATAGGAATTTGGGGGGACACAATCAGACCATAACAGGGGGTAACCAGGGTGAGGCTTGCTCCATTGTACTTTGTGAGCTCTCACTCTGCCTAGAGTCAGGAAGCAAGAGAGGACAGCAGGTTGAAGGGTCAGAGGTGTGGTGTCGAAGCCATATCTGGAGTCTGTTGGGGGTTTTGGTGATTGAGCCAAGGCAATGTGTATCCAGTAAAGTCAGGACAGGAGCAGTGAGGTGGAGACAGCAGGTCCTTGTGTGGGCTGGTATGGTTGGCAGTGAGCCGAGGTATGCCCATGCATGAGTAGTGCTTGATGGAAGCCCTGCCTGGGATGGGTATCTCCTGTATGAGAATGGGGAAGCAGGTGTCAGGACAAGGAGGTGTCTCCTGTGAGACTGGAGAGAGAGAAGAGGGAGATGTGTCACATTATTGCATATGTGGAAGTTGGAGGAGCCTGTCTTGCTTCCTAGTAATGATAGGACATGGGTAGGACAAGATGTCCTTTGAGAATAGATCCAGAATGGAGCCCATCTCCCAGTCAATCTGCACCTCACAGGCAGAACACAGGAAGACCTCAGTCTCGCACAGTCTTTGGTCCACCTTATCCCATATCCTCGAGATCTGCTTCTGTTTCCTTCCTGGATAATCAGGTTGTGTCCCTCAGATCCTCCAGAGGATTTGATGGCTTCTGTCCATGTGACCCTTCCTAGCCCTGCCTGCACGATTCACTCAAGATCTGAAGACCAAGGAGGCCTCAGAAGGGGCCACAGCTACACTGCAGTGTGAGCTGAGCAAGGTGGCCCCTGTGGAATGGAAGAAGGGTCCTGAGACCCTCAGAGATGGGGGCAGATACAGCCTGAAGCAGGATGGGACGAAGTGTGAGCTGCAGATCCATGACCTGTCTGTGGCAGATGCTGGGGAATACTCATGCGTGTGTGGACAAGAGAGGACCTCGGTCACGCTCACCATCAGGGGTAAAGTCCATGTGTCCAGATCTGCGTTCTGATGTCCCGTTGTTCACTTCCTGCCATCAATCTCTGCCCATTGCATGGTCTCCCCCAGACTGCCACACTCTTCACATCATGCCACACTATCCCTTCCAGCTTCCTGGGCTGCTGAAGGAACCAGAAGAAACTCTCATCTACATCCAGATTCCCACTCCTGTGATACTGTGGGCCCTGTCCTATTGGATTGTGTCTTGTCTTTCATCTTGTCATGTCCTGTCTACCAGCACTTTCCAAGGAGTTTAATGTTCTCTGTGTTTTCTGACTCTCTCTGGCCCTGCATGCCAGATTCATGTTATCTCTGAGACCTGAGGAGCCCACGAAGGGGCCATGACTGTGATGTTACCAGGCTGAACAGAGGGAATCTACAGCCTGTGCTTGGCATACCCTGCTTGTGGTCTGTGTCCAGTTGGGGTTTGTGTCTTCTCTGTGCCATCCATGTCCTGTGTTTTTCATGTGCTCAGTATAATTGTGTCCATGTCTTTCTGATCCCTCCACCAGGCCTGCCCGCCAAGTTCACAGAGGGTCTGAGGAATAAAGAGACCATGGAAGGGGCCACAGCCACACTACAATGTGAGCTGAGCAAGGCAGCCCCTGTGGAGTGGAGGAAAGGCCTCAAGGCTCTCAGAGATGGGGACAAATACAGCCTAAGACAAGAAGGGGCTGTGTGTGAGCTGCAGATTCATGGCCTGGCTATGGCAGATACCGGGGTGTACTCATGTGTGTGTGGGCAGGAGAGGACCTCAGCTACACTCACTGTCAGGGGTAAAGATCCTCTGTGGCCATGTGGGCTTGTGGCTTGGTGTATACACCTCTCTGTGTCACCACCTTCTGCCTCCAAATGTGGCAGAGCTTCTGTGGAACCCCTGTGATTGTCTGTCCTCTAACTGGGGCCCTCTGGGTTTCTCCTGCCTCCCCTTCTCATCAGGAGATGTCCTGCTCATGCACGTCCCTGTGTGTTCTCTGTGCCTCCTGGACCATTTGCCTTCTCATTGTTTGTATATTGCTCATCTTGCTGTGGTCCTTGGTGGTTTGTGTGGCTCCTTATTGGTGTCCATATTCTGTCCAAAGAATCCTCCAGACAGTCTGATGATATCAGTGACTGTTTGGTACTTCTCAGCCCTGCCTGCCAGATTCATAGAGAGTATGAGAAGTCAGAAGGCCACAGAAGGGACTACAGTCACACTGCAATGTAAGCTAAGAAAGGCGGCCCCCGTGGAGTGGAGAAAGGGGCCCAACACCCTCAAAGATGGGGACAGATACAGCCTGAAGCAGGATGGGACCAGGTGTCAGCTGCAGATTCGTGGCCTGGTCATAGCAGATGCTGGAGAATACTCGTGCATATGTGAGCAGGAGAGGACCTCGGCCACACTCACCATCACGGGTAAAGACCACATGTGACCACCTGAATGACTTTTGTCTTCCCCAACTTAACCCACATGGTCTGTGCTCTCCCAGTGTCTCTCAATGTCGTTGACATTTTATTCAGTCACTCATCTGTGTGTTCTGTCCCACAAATGCACACTGAGAACCCACTTGGATGACCTAATCTAGGGCCTGGGCATACAGACCCCAGGGGTCAGGACAGGGAGAGCAGCAGACAGGTGTCAGGGTCCACGAGAGCTATCTGGGGCCCCTGCCATCTTGCAAGGGCCTGTGGATGTCCACCAGCTCTTGGGCCCCAGGCACGGAGGTCAGGAAATGTATGTCCTTTGACAGACATAGCGATGGCTTAGGCCAGGCCCCTCTTCAGTCTGGTGAGTGTTTTGATTGATCCTTGTGGTCATTCCAAGCTTCTAAAGGAGTATTGTCTTCATCTGCTCAGGCTGACGTAACAAAGCACTGCAGACAGTGTGGCTCAAATAACAGAATTTATTTTCTCAGAAGTGGGCTGAAATCTCAAGATCAAGGTGTCAACTCCTCTCTTCTTGTAGACTGCTGTCTTCTCCCCGTGTCTTCATATGGTTGTCCCTTTGTGTGCATATGTGTGTCCTAACCTCTTTTTATAAGAGCACCAGTCATACTGGATTTGGAACTACCCTAACAACCTCATTTTACCTTTCAATGATTGTCTTTAAATACAGTGACATTCTGAAGTGTACTGGGGGTTAGGACTTCAACATACGCATTTTTTCTGAGGTGCAATTCAGACCATAACACTCCACCATGTGAATTCTCAAAATTCATGGCCTTTCTCACATGCGAAATATGTTTACTTCTTCCTAACAGTCCCAAATCTTAGCCCATTTCAGTATCAACTAGTCCAAATCACCTCTAAATATAATCTGAGTCAACTATGAGGGAGACAAAGTGTGACTCATCCAGAGGCAAAATTTTTCTTCATCTGTGAGGCTGAGAAATCAGACAAGTTATTTGCTTTGAAGTCACAATGGTGGGACAGGCATAGGATGAACATTCTTAATCAGGGAAAAACTGGAAAGGAGAAGTGGGTCATGGGTCCCAAGCAAGATGTAGCCCTAGCAGGACAAATATCATTAGGTTTTAAGGCTTTGGATTAATGCCCTCTCCTCTGGACCCAATAGGATTACAACTCTACCCACTCAGCCCTGAGTGGAGGTGTCTGGCTCTCTGCAACTGAGGAGGAGACAGCCTTACTTCCGGAGCCTGTGCCCTGTACCCCCTGGTTATAGTGCCATTCCTGTCAACCCCTGAACCAATTTTGGGGTCATTATTCCTTTTTCTTGCAGAATATCATGTTTATATCCATGTAGCTCTATTGGCCTATCCTGTGGATTCTCAGAAGTCTGACATCCTTTGTTCATTTTGTCCCATCTCTGTTCCAATCAATTCAAGCTAGCACAGCGTTTCCTCTGGTATAAAGGTCTCAAAAAAACTTTGTCCCATGTGATCCATGTGGGTCAAAGCCACCAGACAAGAGTTTTCCACAGATCTTTCCTTGATGATCTCATTTTTATTACTGGCTTCTGCTGAGAGAGCTGAATGGATCCATAAACCACACACCTGATCTGTTTAGCAAATGGTTGTCCAGCATTGATACTCTCCCAGAATAATGCTTTCTCAATTTTTTTTTTCCCACAGTACGTACAGCCTGAAAATTTTTCTGTATCTTCAAGTTCTGGTTCCTTTTTGCTTAACAAATCCTTTTTGAATTTATCTCTCTCCTCTCGCATTTTAATATTAGACAGAAACCAGGCTATGGTTTCAATTCTTTGCTTAGAAACTTCCTCAGGTAAATATATCCAGTTTTGTTGTTTGTAAGTCCTACCTTCCACAGAACGCTAGAATAAAATTTGACCAGGTTTTTGGCCACTGTATAACAATGATAGTCTTTCTCCAGTTTTTAATAATAATGTCTCCCATTGTCATCTGAGGCTTGACCAGAATCACTTTTGACACCCATATTTTCACCAACAATTGCTGCCTGCAAACACAGTTTTTTGGCATGCGCCTGAAATATCTTTCAGCTACCTCCCATTACGAAGTTCTAAAGCCACGTCCACATTTATAGGTATTTGTTCCTTTGGCACCCCACTCCTGGTACCAAAGTCTGAATTTGTTTGCTTGGGTTGCCATAAAGAAAGTGTCATAGACTGGATGGTATAAATAATAGAAATGTATTTCCTCACCATTCTGGAGGCTAGATGGTTTGAGTTCCAGGTATCAGTAGGGTTGGCTCCTTCTGAGGCCTCTCTCCTTGGCTTGTAGGCAGCCATTTTCTCTGTGTCTTCACTGGTCCTTCTGTGTTTGTGTCCTAATCTCCTTTTCTTATGAGGACAGCATTTATATTGGATTAGATGCCACCCTTGTGATCCCATTTAGCATTAATCAGCTCTTTGAAGGCCCTATCTCAAAAACAGTCATATTCTGAAATAGTGGAAGTTACGACTTCAACATTTGACTTCTGTAGAAACACAACCCATAGCAGGCTATGGCTATGTAATTGGGTTAGGCTCTGCTCTGCTAACTTGTGAGCCCCCTGCCTGGAGTCAGGAGGCAAGAGAGAATGGTAGATTGTAGGTTCAGAGGTGTGGTTCGAGGCCACATCTGGTGTCTTCATGATCTAGGTGATATGAATCAGGGTAATATATAGGAATGTGGATTCGTAGAGTCAGTCCAGGAGCATGTTAGATGGAGGTAGCAGGGCATTGTGTGGGCTGGGATGTTGTACAGTGAGCTGAGGTAGATCTAAGCATGGGCAGTGCTGGATGGAAGGCCTGTCTGGTCAGGCTGTCTCTTGTGTGAGGGATGACAAGGGAGCAGTGGATGTTGGGACCTGAAGGTGCCTCCTATGTCATCATAGATGTCCATCACATTATTGCATATGTGGGTTGCAAGTTGGAGGAGCCTGTCTTGCTTCCCCATGATGAAAGTTCACAGGTAGGACAAGATGCCCTCTGAGAAGAGATCCAGGATGGAGCCCATCTCCCACCCAATCTGCACCTCACAGGCAGAATGTAGGAAGTCCTCACTGTCAGATGCACTTTGTTCCACCTCATCCCAAGTCCCTCCAGCTTTCCTGCTTCTGTTTTCTTCCTGGGTGTTCAGGTGTGTCCCTCAGATCCTCCCGAGGGCTTGATGGCTTCTGTCCATGTGACCCTTCGTACCCCTGCCTGCCCAATTCACACAAGATCTGAAGACCAAGGAGGCCTCAGAAGGGGCCACAGTCATACTGCAGTGTGAGCTGAGCAAGGTGGTCCCTGTGGAATGGAAGGAGGGACCTGAGACCCTCAGAGATGGAGACTGTGTTCTCTGTTCCTCCTGGGCCATGTGCTTTCTCACCCTCTGTACATTCATTTGCTCATTCTGCCATGGTCCTGTGGTGGTTTGTGTGCCTCCTTGTGTGTGTCTGTGTCCTGTCCACAGAGTCGTCTAGTTATTCTGATGATCTCAGTGACTGCTTGGTCCTTCCCAGCCCTCCCGGCCAAATTCATAGAAGATGTGAGAAATCACGAGGCCACAGAAGGGGCCACGGCTGTGCTGCAGTGTGAGCTGAGCAAGGTGGCCCCTGTGGAGTGGCAGAAGGGGTCTGAGACCCTCAGAGATGGGGACAGATACAGTCTGAAGCAGGACGGAACGAGGTGTGAGCTGCAGATTCGTGGCCTGGCTCTGGAGGATACTGGAGAGTATTTGTGTGTATGCGGGCAGGAGAGGACCTCAGCTATACTCACCGTCAGGGGTAAAGATCCCGTGTGGTCACATGGACTTGCGGCTTGGGATCTATGTCTCTGTGTCACCACTTTCTACTTCCAAATGTGGCATCCCTGTGGGAACCCTGAAGTTGTCTGTCCTCTAACTGGGGTCCTCTGGGCATCTCCTGCCTCCCCTTCTCTTCATCAGGAGATGTCCTCCTGTTCATCCCCATCCCTGCATGTTCTCTGTTCCTCTTGGGCCAGGTGCTTTCTCGCCTTCCGTACATTCGTTTGCTCATTCTGCCATGGTCCTTTGGTGGTTTGTGTGGCTCCTTGTGTGTGTCTGTGTCCTGTCCACAGAGTTGTCCAGATAGTCTGACGATCTCAGTGACTGCTTGGTCCTTCCCAGCCCTGCCAGCCAGATTCATAGACAACATGACAAACCAGGAGGCCAGAGAAGGGGCCACAGCCACACTGCAGTGTGAACTGAGCAAGGCGGCCCCAGTGGAGTGGAGGAAGGGACCTGAAACCCTCCGAGATGGGGACAGACACAGCCTGAGGCAGGATGGGACCAGGTGTGAGCTGCAGATTCATGGCCTGGCTGCGGCAGATGCCGGGGAGTACTCGTGCATTTGTGGGCAGGAGAGGACCTCAGCCACACTCACCATCAGGGGTAAAGATCACATGTGGCCAAGCAAAGCCATGTTCTGATGCGCCAGTACTGATTTCATGCCCTCCGTCTCCTCTCCATGTCTTCTCCCTGTGTCCATGTCATCCTGTTCCCATAATTCCACAGAATCCCTTCCAGCCTCCTGGGCTGTTGCAGAAACCAGGGGAAAACAGCATCTCCAGCCAGCTCCCACCTGTGTGCCAGCATGGGCTCAGTCATGTTGCCCTGTTGGGCTCTATGTCTTGTCCTCCATTCTCTCATATTGTGTCCACCAAAGTGCTGCAGATGATCTGATTTTCATGTGTGTCTGACCCTCTCCAGCTCTGTATGTGCCAGAGTCGTACAAAGACCTAGGCGTGAGGAGGCCACAGAAGGGGCCATGGTCATGTGTTGTACAGCCTGGACTGAGGGAAGCCACAGTGCACAGCCTGTGCTCAGCACATCCCGATGTGGCTCGTGTCCATTTGGGTTCTATGTCTTTTCTGTCATCCATGTCCTGTCTCTTCTGTGGGCTCAGAGGCATGATTGTGTCCTTATCTTCTGACCTCCCCAGCCTTGCCTGCCAAGTTCACAAAGGGTCTGAAGAATGAAGAGGCCACAGAAGGGGCCACAGCTATGCTGCAATGTGAGCTGAGCAAGGCAGCCCCTGTTGAGTGGAGGAAGGGACCTGAAACCCTCAGAGATGGGGACAGATATAGCCTGAGGCAGGATGGGACCAGATGTGAGCTGCAGATTCATGGCCTGTCCGTGGCAGACACTGGGGAGTACTCGTGTGTATGTGGGCAGGAGAAGACGTCGGCCACTCTCATTGTCAAGGGTAATGACCACATGTGGCCACATGGACTAATGTGGGTGTGTGTCTTTCCTCCATGTGCAGTCCCAGGGACAGCACACCTTCTCCTTGTGGATGCTCCTTTCCACTTCCTCCTGCTGTTTCCTCTGTCCCCTCTGCTCATGGGTTCCAACGTTATCCCATGCCCTGGTATCTATACTGAGCTTCAGCCATGTGACCTTGCGTATCAGTCATGGTTGTAGGGAAGGAATTCCCACCTTGTCTCTCTCCCCCTGCCTCCCATCACTACCTAATCAATCCAACTTTCTGCCATCCTTCATTTGAGACCTGAAGTCTTTTAGCCACGGGGTCTCATGTCCTTCTCGGAGGGAGGCCTTTGGTGCCCAGGAAAGGGAGGCAGGACCTAGAGACCTGGGCCCTGCAGGCTGGCCCTGGTTCTCAGTGCAGCCTTGTGGGGCAGACAGCCCCCATGACACCTGAGTGTCTTAGGGAACCCGGTCCCTGCCCTGGAGTCTGGGGGACATGGCCCTGTCCTGGGGTCTGGAAGACATGGCCTCACTCTGGAGTCTGAATACACATCCTTGCCCTGGGATTTGGGTGCCCATGGAGGGGAGGTGGAACCTATAGCCCTGGGCCCTGGCCTCGCCCTGGGATCTGGGGGACTCAGCTTTGCCCTTGGGTATGGGGTACAGGGCCTCACCTTGGGTTCTAAAGTACACATCCTTGCCCTGGGCTCTGGGGGGTGTGGCTCTGCGGGGGTTGGGAGTGGGGTCCTGGGTGAGAGGACAGCCTCCTAAGCCCTGGGTAGATCTAGCCCCTCCCTGCTTTCCCACCACGCTGCCTCCTCGCTCCTGAATCATAGACTGGTGGTACCATCTGAGGCAGCACCACCTGTGGAGCCAGGCCAGGGAGCTGGGAGGAGCCCAGGCCCTCATCTGCCAGCCCAGAGAGCGGTGCCTGGTATAGATCTGGAGCTGACCCTGCCCCCTGCCCCTTGCAGCCCCACAGCCAGTGTTCCGGGAGCCGCTGCAGAATCTGCAGGCAGAGGAGGACTCCACAGCCACCCTGCAGTGTGAGCTGTCTGAGCCCACTGCTACAGTGGTCTGGAGCAAGGGTGGCCTGCAGCTGCAGGCCAATGGACGCCGGGAGCCACGGCTTCAGGGCTGCACTGCGGAGCTGGTGTTACGGGGCCTACGACGTGAAGACACTGGAGAATACACTTGCACCTGTGGCTCCCAGGCCACCAGTGCCACCCTCACTGTCACAGGTGGGAACCCAGGCTGGCCTGGCCCAGGATATAGCGCAGTTCCAGTGCTTTGGGCCTGCCTCCTTCCTGGAAGCTGCTCTGGTGCGGTTCTCCCTCCCCACTTTGCACCGTATCACACTTGTTGGTTCCCCCTTATAGCTCCTCAGGGACCTGCCCTCACGCCCTGCTCCCTTCCCTGCAGCTGCCCCTGTGCGGTTCCTCCAAGAGCTGCAGCCCCAGGAGGTGGATGAGGGAGGCACAGCACACTTACGCTGTGAGCTGAGCCGGGCGGGTGCAAGCGTGGAGTGGCGCAAGGGCTCCCTGCAGCTCTTCCCTTGTGCCAAGTACCAGATGGTGCAGGATGGTGCAGCTGCGGAGCTGCTGGTACGCGGAGTGGAGCAGGAGGATGCGGGTGACTACACGTGCGATACGGGCCACACACACAGCATGGCCAGCCTCTCTGTCCGTGGTGAGCTGCTCACCAGCCCCTGCCTCCCACAGCCCCTCACCCTTGGTCAGAGGCAAGGAGTGTTAAGCATCCCTTCCTGCATCCCCCGCAGTCCCCAGGCCCAAGTTCAAGACCCGGCTGCAGAGCCTGGAGCAGGAGACAGGTGACATAGCCCGGCTGTGCTGTCAGCTGAGCGATGCAGAGTCGGGGGCTACGGTGCAATGGCTCAAGGAGGGTGTGGAGCTGCATGCAGGCCCCAAGTACGAAATGCGGAGCCAGGGGGCCATGCGGGAGCTGCTGATCCACCAACTGGAGGCCAAGGACACGGGCGAGTATGCCTGCGTGACAGGCGGCCAGAAAACCACTGCCTCCCTTAGGGTCACAGGTGAGCGGTGGGGCCTCCCAGAGGAGAGGGTGAGCCCTTCCCTGCCATCCCACCCACTTATCGTTGCCTTCTGGGTGCACCTGAGTCCCCTGCTCTCACGCTGTCTTCCTCCTCACCCCCGCACCTCCCAGTGTCCCTGTCAGGGCTCTCTGAGAGAACCTGGGCAGCAAGGAAACAGGCTGCAGCCCCTCAAGCCCACCCCTGAGGCCGGTGTGAGGGTGCGCTGCTGAGCTCCCACCTATTTCTCCTGCAAGCCTTGCCTCCCTGCTGTGCTAGCCAGGGTGGGGCTGGCTGCGTTGTGGGAGTTGACAGGCAGTCGGGTGTCCCACGACCCCTTCCCATTCCTCAGACACAACTGCCCTCTTGGCCCACACTTCCAGCCCAGGTTCTGTCCCCAAAGAGCTCAGTGTCATGGCGGGATCTGTGCTTGTGAGCACATCAGGAAACAAAAGCCATGTGGGACAGATGGGCCATGGCAGAAGAGTGTGAGGGTGCCCAGGAATGCTTCCTGGAGGAGGGGGCATGGGAGCTTGGCCTAGGCTCTTTTACCTGGCTGGTAAAGGGAACCATCTCGCCCCACCCCTCAGAGCCTGAGGTGACCATTGTACGGGGGCTGGTTGATGCAGAGGTGATGGCCAATGAGGATGTTGAATTCAGCTGCGAGGTGTCCAGGGCTGGAGCCACAGGCATGCAGTGGTGCCTACAAGGCCTGCCACTGCAAAGCAATGAGGTGACAGAAGTGACTGTGCGGGATGGCCGCATCCACACACTGCGACTGAAGGGTGTGACACCTGAGGATGCTGGCACTGTCTCCTTCCATTTGGGCAACCATGCTTCCTCCGCCCAGCTCACCATCAGAGGTAGCCACAGGCAGGCCCCACCAGTGACTGCACGGGGTTAGAATGTCTGGGCCCTGCTGGGTACGGAGCCAGACAGCAAAGATTTCTGCCTTTGGAGGCTGGGGCCTGGCAGGGAGGTGGACCTGTGAGCTGACATTTCAGGGTGGCCCCAGGATGTCAGAGGAGAGTGGGCTGAGTCAGACTGGTGAGACAGGTGGTCATGGGCTTCCAATAGGCTGACACAGTGTTGGAGTTTGCATCTTGGCCCTCGTGGCGGGGCCACTGCAAACCATAGCCCACTCCCAGCCCTCAGTCATCTGCACCATCTCCTCTAGTTCTCACACTAGTCCCATTTACTCACCCATCATCCATCCTTTCATTCATCCATTTATCCATTCACCCATCCATCCACCTATTCACTATCCATCCATCCATCATCCATCCATTATCCATCGATCCATCCACAATCCATCTATTTATCCATTGATCAGCCATCCATCCATCCACCCATTATCCATCCATTCATTCCTCCATTGATCCATTCACCCATCCACTGTCCATTAGAGCAGACTCTGCCTGCAACTGGAGTGGGGAGCTGAGAACAGGCCCCCATGTGCAAGTCTTTGTGCGTGGGGGAGGATACCCAGGGATGGACTCCCAGGACGATGAGACTGTGCTGATTGAGGGGGCACCTCAGACGCTGAGGCTGACACCCCAGACGCTGAGGCTGATACCCATGCCTCCCCTGTGTCTAGCTCCTGAGGTGACCATCCTGGAGCCTCTGCAGGACGTACAGCTCAGTGAGGGTCAGGATGCCAGCTTCCAGTGCCGGCTATCCAGAGCTTCAGGCCAGGAAGCCTGCTGGGCTTTAGGAGGGGTGCCCCTGCAGGTCAACGAGATGAATGACATCGCTGTGGAGCAGGGCACACTCCACCTGCTTACCCTGCACAAGGTGAGGCTTCTGGGACCTGAGTGTACCAGGACAGGAATGCTTCCAACTCCATTCAGGAAGGTCTTCCACCAGGGGGTTGTGTTGGGGAAGTGATGACCCCCTGTCATTGAGGTCTGGCAAACTGGCTGGGCTCCTCCTGGTCGGGATGGGGGCTCTCAGGGCCAAGCATGTCTCTCCCTGCTTCCTAGGTGACCCTTGAAGATGCTGGAACTGTCAGTTTCCACGTGGGCACGTGTAGCTCTGAGGCCCGGCTGAAAGTCACAGGTGGGCAGCCCCTTTCCACACCGGTCACTCTGCCTGCAGATGCCCAGCTTCCTGGGCACCAGAATGTCCTACTCATTGGCAGCTGTCAGCGGGCAGGGGGCAGAAACCCAAGACTTCCTACAGTGATCTTGTCTTGGGCCTGGCAATTTTCCAACCCCTGGCCACTGAAGCCAAGGACCAGAGAGGTCACTGGTGAGTAGGCTGGTGAAGGTAGTCTTGAGAAATTCCAGGGTGTGTGTGGGGTCCCTGTCCAGGATTAATGCCACCTGCGGGAGGGAGATGGGGGGCCCAGCTGCCATAGGCTTGGGCCCTAAGGTGGAGGCAGGACCTGCCTGACTTCCATCCTCCGAAAGCCTACTCCTGTGATACGGATGCACACACATGCCAGTGCATCTATGTTTACACACATCTACATGCCTGACAGGCTCAAAGGTGCAGATACAAAAGCATGCCTATGACAAGTGTATGGATTTGGGCAAGCGTGCAAACAAGATTTTAGGAACCTTCAGCCTGGGTCATACTTTGCCCCCAGAGCTGGTCCTCCCTGAGTGCTTGTCCTTGAGTGTTCTTCCCCTACTGTCCTGCCTTTAGGTCTCAGATAGGTCCCATCTGTGTACTCATCATCCATCTGTTCATCCATTTATCCATTTACCTATCCACCTTCCATCCATCTGCTATCCACCATCCATCCATCATCTGTCCATTCATCTGTCATCCATCCTTCTATCATCTGTCCATCAGTCCATTCATAATCCATCCATTCATCCATTTATCATCCATACAGCTACCATCCGTCCATTCACCATCCACCGTCCATCCATTCACCATCCACCCGTCCACTATCCATCCATTTACTATTCATCTATCCATCCCACTGTTCCTCCATTCATCCATCCATCTGCCCATTCACCATCCATACATCACTTATACATCCTCCATTCGTCTATTCATTATCCATTCACACACCCACCATCCATCTACCCACCCACTGATCCATCTGCTATCCGTCCATTTATTATCCATCTATCCATCCACTATCCATTCACCCATCCTTCCATTCATCTACCATCCACCCATCCATCCATCCATTCACCTGTCTACCATCCATCTACCCTTTCCCCATCCACTCATGTATTCATCACTCACTCATCCACTATTCAGCTATCTTTCCATTCATCCACCATCTATCCACCATCCATCATACATTCACAATCCACCTGCTATCCATTCATTCACCATAGAATATACCCTCTAAGCTCCTACCCTTTAGCAAGTCCTGAACCTCATGATGGGCCAGATGCAGTCTGCCTTCAGGGGATCCCCAATCTGTTGGAGGAGTTGGACATGGAGATAGTGTGTCCTTCATCCTAGGTGCCACCTCCCACTCCCAAGTCTTTAAAAGGAGACAGATGCAGTCAGTTCTGTCACCTGTGGGTTTGGGAAAGGTTCTAGATGCCAGTGCCCTCAACTTGAATGATGAAGACAGGAAGTTTCCCAGGTGTCCTGAGCAGGGGCAGGATAGCAGGGGCCTGGTATGTTCATCAGAGTGGGCAACTGTATGGAGCAGCATGGAGCTGGGCTGTGCTTTGGCCCCTCTCTAGGTGAGGTATTCTCAGCCTGGGTGAGCTGACTCACAGACATCTGGCTGTGACCTTGTGGTGAGGGCCCTGGCACAGGTGTGTAAATGGGTGCCCATCTCAGACCTAGGTAGGTTTTAGGTGGCGTGGTGGAAGAGCTTGGGAACTTGCTGGAGACAAGAATGAAGAGTTGGTGGGGCAAGATGAGGAGGTGGTCAGATGTGCACTTGGGGAAGACAGTCAAGGGAAGACCTAGAGCTGGTGGTGGGGTGTCAGTGGTACACATGAGGAAGAGCATGGAGAGGCTTCCAGCGGAGGGCCTGCTTGGGTGGGCACAGGGGCTGATTTGCCTGGTGTTGTCCTGATGGGTGGCTGGTATCTCTGTAAGTTCTCCCCACCCACACTTCCTCACCCCATGGGATGGAAGTCTCTTGTCTGGGCTTTGCCAACTGCAGTTTCTCTCTCTTTGTGAGGAGGCTCACAGGATGGTCTCGGGAAGTTACTCAGGGGCAAGCAAGGATGGAGGGCGACATCTCCGTTGCCCAATTCCAGGCAGCAGGTGGTGGAATAAGCCTTTGGTTCTGTCTTCCTCCCTTGCCTGTGTGGTGTGGAGTTCAACTGTGTGGGCAGCAGTAGCCTGGGCAAGTTCTCCTATCTGCCATGACCACCCTGAGTTTCCATCTGAGAGGTGGATGAGAGGGAGGAGGAGAGTGTGGAAGGCACAGGCCAGGCAGTGACCACAAACATGTCTAGGCAGCTCCTTGAGTTTGGGCCCTGCTGTGTGATCAGGCAGGGAGCAGTTGCCACTCCACATAAGGGCCCTGGAATTCTGGGCTGAAGGGGCCTTGGAGGACATCTGGACAAAATGCCCTCTTGGGATGGGACAAGCATCTGCTTCCACACCCCCAGGGACAGGGAACTCACTTTCTGAGGCCAACTCCCATCTGCTCACAGTAGGAGGCCCTGTGGCTTCTCCTACCCAACCCACATTGGGTCAGATAAAGCACCAAATGCCAGAAAGAACCCCAGCCATGGGGCTTGGAGCTTGTCCATTCTGCCTTCTGAAAAGGGCATGTGTGCCTGTCATCAGCCTCCTGTTGGTGAAACCAGGCATGTTCTGAAGGGGTGTGTGGGGGTGCAGGTCTATGAGCTGAGGCTGAACCACTCTCCACGGGCTCACTCTGGGTGGCCTCTGTGTCTCCCTTTGTGATCAGGGTGGGCCAGCTTGCCTGGGTGGATTTCTATTCCATAGTCCTAGGTCACTCTCCTGGTCTGGGTGATACCTGCTCTGGCAGGGTGGCCCCAGTACCAGTTACTAGCCCCAAGGCTATTCTAGCAAGTCCCACTTTTGGTGGGGGTGAGGGGACAGGGTCTCCTGTTGCCCAGGCTGGAATGCAGTGATGTGAACATAGCTTAGTGTAGCCTCAACCCCCCTGGGCCCAAGCAATCCTCCCACCTCAACTTGGTGAGTAGCTGGGATTACAGGCACATGCCTCCACGGGGTCTCACTATGTTTCCCAGGCTAGTCTTGAACTCCTGGGCTCAAACAGTCCTCCCACCTTGACCTCCCAAAGTGCTGGGATTGCAGACACGAGCCACTGTGCCTAGCCAAGTCCCACTTCTGACGCCAATTCTACAGAACAACACACTCACTGTTTTTCTCCTATTATACTCTCATAGCACAGAACACTCTGTGACCAGATGTGTGGGGGCCATACACTAAGCGATTCTCTAGCAGACAGCAACTGGCTGTCTACACTTCAATTCTGATACTTTCTACTTGGAGTGAGAGTCAGATTTCATAGATTAAGGGCTCAGTCCCACAAGACTGCCCCACTTCAGATGCCAGTGGGAAGTCCCACGCCACCCACACTTCTGACTAAACAGCTATGAAATGGGGTTCCCACTTCTCCTCCTTGAGTTTGATTAACTTGCTAAGACGGCTCCCAGAATTCATAGAAACACTTGTATTAAGCAGCTATTATAAAGGATACAGCTCAGGAATAGCCATGTGGAAAAGATTTAAAGGGCAAAGGATGGGGGTGGGGGTGGGCATAGACCTTCCATGTCTTTTCTGGGTGTGCCATGCTCCTAGCACCTCTGTATCTTCATCAACCTGGGAACTCATCAAATCTCATTCAAGAGCTTTTATAGAGCATAATCTCTGTTCCCCTCTCCCTTTCCTAGAGGTGGGAGGGTAGGAAAGTTCCAACCCTCTAAACACTTGGCCTTTCTAGAGGTCCATTCTGATGTTGTCCAGGACCCCTACCTGAGCCACCTCATTAGCATAAACTCAGGTGTAGTCAAAGGAGTACATTATGAACACTCGGGAACTTCTGAGGGCTTTAGGAGCAGAGACACAATCTATTCTTGTGCCACACCCCCACACCAGTGAACCCTAAAGTGGCCCGGTCCTGTGGATTCCCAGGTGTCCCAGCCTTGCCCTCCTTCTTACCCTCTTGTGCAGAGGCAGCACCGTGCCTGGTACGTGGCTTGCAGAATGTGGATGTCTTCGCGGGGGAGGTGGCCACGTTCTCCTGTGAGGTGTCTCACGCGGGTGGGCCGGAGGCCCGCTGGTGGCTGGATGGGACCCTGCTACAGGATGGCCCCCAGAGTGCCATCACTGTGCGAGACGGGATATTTCACTCCCTCACGCTCTCAGGCCTGGGGGTGGCCGACTCCGGCACTGTCACCTTCCGCGCAGGGCCCCTGGTCTCCACGGCTAAGTTGTTGATGAAAGGTATTGGCCGATGGCAACCCCTGCCATGCTGGCACTTTTGTATGCTTCCTGCGGGCTCCTGGGATTAGGGATTGGCCCCCAGGGCCACAGAGTAGGCACCACTCTATGCATGCTGTCTGCCTACAGTGGCATAGGTGGGCATGGAGGCTGGATGAGAAGTCTGGGCTTAGGGAGCGGTGTAGCTGGACACCAACCCATGCCCTACTGGCTATCACCTTGCTGGCCGCACGTGCCGAGCCATGAAACCCAGTCCCTTGTGTAGCCAAAAGCAGCCCCTGCCGAGTCTACCCCTGCTGTCACCTGCTTCCTCCGCTGTGGGCTTAGGCTGGATTTATGCCCTTCTGGGAAAGAGCTGGCCATATGGGAGTCCCCTCCCAGTGACTTACATGGTGGCTTTGCCCCCTGTGTGTCCGCAAAGAAAATGTGGAAGGTTCACCTGGGTCCCGGGGCAAACAACCATTTGTGGAGCAGGATTTGTACCGTGGAGATGGGACAGAGACCCCAAGAAAGATGGCAGAGTCCTTGCAGAAGGGGCGAGCTGGGCTGGGGCTCTGGCTCCTGAGCCAGGGCCAGAGGGCATGGGGTGGGGGGACTTTGGAGGGTTTGTGTCCCTGTTGGGGCAGTGTGCCCAGGGCCAGAGGGAGGTAGAGGCAAAGGGGACCAGGAGGGGCCCCCCTGGAAAGATACCAAGCCCGACAGTGCTGTCTCCCATGGGTGGGGGTGAGGTGTGTCTGCAGTGGATAGCCCTGGGCTGTTGTGGTGGGCCCCCTTCCCTGGGCTGTATGCCAGGCGGTCACTGCTCTGCCATTTCCTGCCACAGCTCTGCGCTTGCTGCCGCTGAAGCCTCTAATGCTGACAGCAGAGGGTGGGATGGCTGCGGTGGCTCAGCTCCAGGGACTGATATGTGTCCGGCATGTTGGCCGACAGATCCCGTGGTGGAGGTGGTCAGTGCCATGCAGGATTTGGCTGTGGAGGAGGGTAGCTCGGCTGAGCTCCTCTGCCAGTACTCACGGCCCGTGCAGGCCACATGGAAGATGGACGAGCGGGAGGTGCGCACGGATGGGCACCGTGTCATCATAGAGCAGGACTGGAACGTGGCCAGGCTGACCTTCAGGCCGGCCTTGCCCTGTGACAGTGGCATCTATTCTTGTGAGGCTGCAGGCACCCGTGTAGTGGCCCTGCTGCAAGTGCAAGGTGAGGCCGCCTGGTGGGCAGCCCCAGGCCCGGGGCAGCTTTGGCACAGCTTTGGCTGTGCAGTGATAGTGGAATGGCAGGCAGTGTCTGGTGGCGCTGGGACACAGGTGGCTCGGACAGGTGGGAACAGGCCACATAGGTGGCAAGCTCGCTGCACCAGGAGCTGAGCTGTGGGTAGGCAGGGCATGCACAGCTGCTGCACTTGTGGCTTCCATGAAGAATGTGTGGCCAAATTCGAGACTCCTACACGTGAACCCACAAGAGAATTAGAAAGGGAGGGGAGAGCGGAGGGCAGTGGATTAGGGAGGAGGTCTCTGGTTGTTGTGAGTCTGAGCATGGCATCCTAGGGGCTAGGCAGCAGGTCTAGTAGCTCTTTTTGGGTGTGCAGAGAAAGGGGGATGTTTCCAGACACTGAAGCTGCAGTGGGGCCATGGCAGGTAAAGCATGGCTCTGAGCCTCATGGCTGTGTTTAAGCCCAGTTTTGCGGTTGGCGAGTTTCTAGTCTTGTGAATACCTGTGAGGTTTCTCACCTGTGAGGTCAGGAACCCAGTGCCAAAGTGGGCAGGGCATGGTGGGGGGGGCCTGGGTGACTACAGAGGCAGGCATGGTGGCTCCACCCTGGACACTGAGTGCCCCCCTCCACATAGCTTCTGGGGAGGGGGCATTTTGTTTGACTTTTTGTAGTTTTCAGGACACTCCCAAGGGATGTGGGGATCCTGGAAAAGCAGGCATGGTCTGAGCCTCCCTCTTCCGGCAGCCAAGAACACGGTGGTGCGGGGGCTGGAGAACGTGGAGGCGCTGGAGGGCGGCGAGGCGCTGTTCGAGTGCCAGCTGTCCCAGCCTGAGGTGGCTGCCCACACCTGGCTGCTGGACGACGAACCCGTGCGCACCTCGGAGAACGCCGAGGTGGTCTACTTCGAGAACGGCCTGCGCCACCTGCTGCTGCTCAAAAACTTGCGGCTGCAAGACAGCTGCCGGGTGACCTTCCTGGCTGGGGATATGGTGACCTCCGCGTTCCTCACGGTCCGAGGTGACTGCGCTGTGCCAGTGCGGGGCGGGGCAGATCCCACTAGAGGCTGCGGGGGGCGGGGGGGATGCGGGCGGGGTGGCAGAGGGGGCGGGGCTGGGGGGCTGCGGCTGCAGAGGGGACATCAGTCTCCAAGACCCTCCTGCAGGAGGCTGGGCCGCCCGCGCTGCAGAGGCGCTGAGGCCCTGGTGCTGCTGGCAGGGCCGGGGAAGGGAGCCGCACAAGGGGCAGGGTTAGCCAGGGGCCGGCCCCTCCCACCTGAGGCTGGGAGCCACCCGCTCTGCAGTGGGTAGAAGCCCCGGGGCCCGAGGCTCAGGAGGGGTGCACGGTGTGTTCACCGTGCGCGGAGAACAGAGGCTCTCCGGAGCCAGGAGGGGGACGTGTTAGTCTCTGGGACCCACAGGAGGCTGGGTTGAAGGCAGCCATGACTGGGGGCCAGATGAGAGGTGTCTCCCGCGAGAGGCTGGGCTGACTTTGGGAGAAGGATTTGCTGGGGCCGCAAGTGGGGAGCTTCGGTCTCCCAGACCCCTCCCACCCACGCAGGTGGGATGAAGTGAGGGTCTGAAGTCCAGGCCCTGCTCCGGCCCTTGCCCTTACACCCCTTCCTCGGGCACACCCACAGGCTGGCGCCTGGAGATCCTGGAGCCGCTGAAAAATGCGGCGGTCCCGGCCGGCGCGCAGGCCCTCTTCACCTGCACGCTCAGCGAGGTGGTGCCCGTCGGAGAGGCGTCTTGGTACATCAATGGTGCGGCGGTGCAGCCGGATGACGCCGACTGGACTGTCACCGCCGACGGCAGTCACCACGCCCTACTGCTGCGCAGCGCCCAGCTCCTCCACGCCGGGGAGGTCACCTTCGCTTGCCGCGACGCCGTGTCTTCTGCGCAACTCACCGTCCTGGGTGGGTGGTGGGCGGACTCCCTTCTCCCTCCCCTGCAGGTCGGGTCTGGGGCCCGCCCGGCTTCCAGAGCTTGCGGGTCCCTAGGTGACCATCCCGGGCTGGATTCTGCAGTATCTGCCCACTGCAGAGCCTGGGGTTGACTGCCTGCAGATGTGGGCCTGACCGTGGGAGTCTGGGAGGCTGCCCTTGGCCAGGCATAACAATGCATGAGTCTACCACCTTGTGGGTTCATAAGGCCAAAGTCCCCTCATTCTGCTCCACCTCCCCCTCAGCTCCCTCAACTCCTAATGCAGATCTGAGCCCAGCTCTGGGGAGACAGGAGGTGCAGAGACTGCCAGGGGCTCTCTACACTGGGTGGGCTCTGGGCACATATAGTCTCCATGTGACACGCAAGTGCGCCACCACGGGGCCTGGACAGCATCCCTCACTCCCTGAGATGGGCTGGGCCACTGGGTACAGCAGCACGCTGCCTTCGGGTGCAGCCACACCACCTGCAGCCAGTAGCAGAGCCCAGTGGCTTCCAGAGGGGCTGTTAGTGCCCACAGGGAGCCACCCCCCTGACTGGTTCCCCTTTTCCCCAGGCCTCCCTGACCCCCCAGAGGATGCTGAAGTGGTGGCTCGCAGCAGCCACACTGTGACACTGTCTTGGGCAGCTCCCATGAGTGATGGAGGCGGTGGTCTCTGTGGCTACCGCGTGGAAGTGAAGGAGGGGGCCACGGGCCAGTGGCAGCTGTGCCATGAGCTGGTGCCTGGACCCGAGTGTGTGGTGGATGGCCTGGCCCCCGGGGAGACCTACCGCTTCCGTGTGGCAGCTGTGGGCCCAGTGGGTGCTGGGGAACCGGTTCACCTGCCCCAGACTGTGCGGCTTGGTGAGTTGCTTCACTGGGGCCTGGGGAGTTCACAGCCCCCACAAGCTGGAGGAGGGAGGGGTCCCCAGGGGTGGGGCCTGCACCCTGGGTGCATCTTTGCTGATGGAGCCTGTCTTCTGTCCGTGAATGCTGTTCCCCAGCAGAGCCATCGAAGCCTGTGCCTCCCCAGCCCTCTGCCCCTGAGAGCCGGCAGGTGGCAGCTGGTGAGGATGTCTGTCTGGAGCTTGAGGTGGCAGCTGAGGCTGGCGAGGTGATCTGGCACAAGGGCACGGAGCGCATCCAGCCCAGTGGGCGGTTCGAGGTGGTCTCCCAGGGTCGGCGACAGATGCTGGTGATCAGGGGCTTCACGGCAGAAGACCAGGGCGAGTACCACTGTGGCCCAGCCCAGGGCTCCGCCTGCCCCACGGCTGCCACCTTCCAGGGTGTGTCATCCCTGTCCTTCCAGGTTCCAGGGTGGGGGGCTTTGGTGTGGGGGTGCAGCCTGGCCTTCCTCTCACAGGCTCTCTTAGGGAAGGGCTGAGGGTCCTTTTGAGGATCCCATCACATAGGAGAGACTGAGGCTGCAGAGGGAGATGTGGTAAACCCCATGTTGCAGAGTCTTGATGGCCTAGGCCAGCCTGCCTGTCCCTGAGCAGGTCCTGGGTGGTGCAGCCCTTGGTTCTCCTATTCTGGTCCCTTTAAGCTTCTGGGCCCCTGCACACAGACATCCCCTGTACTCTGAACCCCCTGAAAACCTCAGTGCTCCGAGCCCTCCCACACTCTGAGGCCTGTCCCCTGAACTCTGAGCCTGATCCTCCCTGCATGGCAGCCAGCACCCCCATGAGTCTAGGCACTCTATCCCAGAAGCAGGACCAGAAGGGCTCAAATCAGCCCAATTTGCTTTTGCAGAGTCCTTTCCTGTTCCGGTCATCACATGCCCTGTGCAGGGAGGTAGACTGTGGCCTCACTCAAAGTCGGTGAGCCAAGGCTCAGGGGCTCTGAGACTTGCAAAGATTGTGCCATCTGAAGTAGCTAGTGCCAGGTGGGGGTAGAGGCCTAGCAAGGCCACAGCCCAGCTACATACTGATAAGCAACTGAGGTCTGGGCTGATGGCTCTGAACTAGCCCACTGACCAGTCTTTTGCCTTCCTCAGTGGCACTGAGCCCAGCCTCTGTGGATGAGGCCCCTCCTCAGCCCAGCCTGCCCCTTGAGGCAGCCCAGGAGGGCGACCTGCACCAACTGTGGGAGGCCCTGGCTCGGAAACGTCGCATGAGCCGTGAGCCCACGCTAGACTCCATTAGCGAGCTGCCTGAGGAGGATGGCCGCTCACAGCACCTGCCACAGGAGGCAGAGGAGGTGGCACCTGATCTCTCTGAAGGCTACTCCACGGCTGATGAGCTGGCACGCACTGGAGAGGCTGACCTCTCACACACCAGCTCTGATGATGAGTCCCGGGCAGGCACCCCTTCCCTGGTCACCTACCTCAAGAAGGCTGGGAGGCAAGGCACTTCACCACTGGCCAGCAAGGTGAGCCCCCCCAACTTGGCCTGCAAGGAGAGGTCTGAGACCTTCACCATCCATCCGTCCATCCATCCATCCACCCACTATTCATCCATTCGCCATTCATCCACCCATCTGTGCATCTACTCATCTATCCATCTTTTCTTCCATTCATCCACTCATGTGCCATTCATCCATCTTTCCTTCCTTCCTTCCATGCATCCATTCATCCATCTTTCCTTCCTTCCTTCCATGCATCCATTCATCCATCTTTCCTTCCTTCCTTCCATGTATCCATCCATGCATCTTTCTCTCCATCCATTCATCCATACACCATTCATCTATCTCTCCATCCATGCATCCATCCACCATTCATCCACCCATCCATGCATCCATCCATCCACCATTCATCCATCCATGCATGCATTTTTCTATCCATCATTCATCCAACCATCCACTATTCATCTATCCATCCATTCATGCACCCATCCACCATTCATCCACCCATCCATGCATCCATCCATCCACCATTCATCCATCCATCCATACATGCATCCATCCACCATTCATCCATTCATTCATGCATACATTCATCCATACACCATTCATCCACCCATCTATGCATCCATCCACCATTCATCCATTCATTCATGCATCCATCCATCTAAACCACTCATCCACCCATCTGTGCATCCATCGATCCATCCATCCTTCCTTCCATCCACCCATCCACCATTCATCCATCTATGCATCCATCCATCCATGCATCCACCCATCCTTTCATTCATCCAGCTGCCATCCATCTATTCAATCCAACTGCCATCCATCTATTCAGGCATCCGTTTTTCCGTCCTTCCATCCTTCTACCTAATCCATCCATTCATACATCTGTCTTTCCTTACTTTCATCTGTTTATGCATCATCCATCTACCATCCATCCATCCATTCATCCATCCTTCCATCCATCCATACACGATCCATCCATCAATGCATGCATTTATTCTCTTCTGTCTGTCCAAAATCCGTCCTTCAGTCCATGCATCTGTCTATTCTTCCTTCTATCCATCCATCCATGTATCCATTCTTCCTTTCATTCATTCATCCATTCATGCATTCATTCTTTCTTTCATCCACCCATCTATTTGTGTGTCCATCTTTCTTTCCTTTCATCTATTCCTTCATTTGCCATCTATTCATATGTTCATCTTTCTTTCCTTTGTTCCATCTATTCATCCACCATCTATCCATCCATGCACACATTCTTCCTTCCATCTAGTCATGCATTCACCCATCTGCCATCTATATACTCATCCGTCTATCATCTGTTCACCATCTTACCATCTGTCCATTCATCATCTTTCCATAATCCTTCCATCTATGCATGTATCCATTCATCCATCTACCATCCTTCCATTTGTCCATCCATGTATACTTCCATCCTTCCTTCTTTTCATCTATTCACCCATTCTCCTATCTGATATGCACCCATCTACCCACTATCCATTCATGTAGCTACTCACTATCCTGTTATTCATCCATCCATCTACCATCCACCCACCATCCTTCCATTCCATTCCATTCCATTCCATTCATCCATCCATCTACTATCCATCTGCCACTCCTGCACCTGTTCACCTTCTTTTGTCTGTCACAAATGTTCACATTCATTTGTCTGTCAGCCTGTTTACCCACCTATACAGCCATACAACTCCATCCATCTGCTGTTTATCATCCATGCACCTACTCTTTCACCCATCCATCCACCATTTGTCCATAATCTATTCCTGTACTTGTTCACCTGTTTGTCTGTTTGTCTGTCAGCCTGTTTACCCACTCATCTACCCATACTACCATCTGTGTAACCATTCACTCATCCATCAGCTACCCACCCACCCATCCATCTATCCATCCATCCATACACCTGTTTTCCCATTCAACCATCCATTAATCAATGTATCTCTCCATCCACCCTGCATCCATCCATTCATATACACATCTGACCATTAAAACTTTTGCCTGAAGAGTTGGAACTGGTCTCTTCATGGTGTTCTTCACAACCCTGTTCATCGTGGTCTGAGTGATTGTGTAAAGTGATTTCCAGGAAGTGGGCTTGCTTTATGGAAGGTGCTGTCAGACATTTAGGTCAAATTGAAGCTAGTGTTGGTCCAATCGGTAGGAGGAAAAAGGGCATACTGGAGCAAGACCTGGAGCTGCCCCTGCCATGCATTCCACACCAGTCGTGCCCTGTTCCTGGCCTCAGATTCCCTATCTCACCATGACGTCAGGCTCTGTGCCCACAGGTTGGGGCCCCAGCAGCCCCCTCTGTGAAGCCACAGCAGCAGCAGGAGCCGCTGGCTGCTGTGCGCCCACCGCTGGGAGACCTGAGCACCAAAGACCTGGTGTCCATTGATCCCTCAATGGACAAGGCAGCTGTGAAGATCCAGGCCGCCTTTAAGGGCTACAAGGTCCGGAAGGAGATGAAGCAGCAGGAAGGGCCTATGTTCTCCCATGCATTTGGGGACACTGAGGCACAGGTAGGGGATGCCCTGCGGCTGGAGTGTGTTGTGGCCAGCAAGGCAGATGTGCAAGCCTGCTGGCTGAAGGATGGTGTGGAGCTGACCGATGGGCGGCACCATCACATCGACCAGCTTGGGGATGGCACCTGTTCTCTGCTGATCACTGGCCTGGACCATGCTGATGCTGGCCACTACACCTGTCAGGTGAGCAACAAGTTTGGCCAGGTGGCCCACAGTGCCTGCGTGGTGGTCAGTGGGACAGAGAGTGAGGCCGAGAGCTCCTCTGGGGGTGAGCTGGACGATGCCTTCCGCCGGGCTGCCCGGCGGCTGCACCGGCTCTTCCGCACCAAAAGCCCGGCTGAGGTTTCAGACGAGGAGCTCTTCCTGAGTGCAGATGAGGGCCCTGCAGAGCCAGAGGAGCCCGCGGACTGGCAGACATACCGTGAAGATGAGCATTTCATTTGCATCCGTTTTGAGGCACTCACTGAGGCCCGCCAGGCGGTAACTCGCTTCCAGGAGATGTTTGCCACACTGGGCATCGGGGTGGAGATCAACCTGGTGGAGGAGGGGCCTCGGAGGGTAGAGATGCGCATCAGCAAAGAGGCCCCTGCCCCTGTGGTGCCTCCAGAGCCATTGCCCAGCCTACTGACTTCTGATGCTGGTGAGTCTGCACACAGCCTCGGTCTGGGGTCACGAACCAGGGTGCAGAGGCAGGGAGAGGCAGGGGATAAGGATCCAGAGTCTGCTGCAAGCTTAAGGGGTTACCCGTGCCCACCATTGGGTTCTTTGTAGGTGCAGCCCACTGAGGTGTGAAAAGCCCTGACTTTGAAGTTAAATAGAGCTGAATTTGAACTCCAACCCTGTCTCTTACTAACTATGTGCTTTGGGGGAAGCTGCTTAGCATCTTTGTACCTCATCTTTCACATCTGTGAAATGAGAATGGGAATGCAGTTCTACCTTGGTATACACAGAGGATGGATTTTAGAACCCTTATGTGTACCCAAATCCACACATACTCAAGTCCCCAAATCAGCCCTGCAGAACCTATATATATGAAAAGTCAGCCCTCCCTATACAGGGTTTTGCATTCCACAGATGCTGTATTTTTTTATCCAGTTTGGTTGAAAAATATCCACACATAAGTGGACCCATGCAGTTCAAATGCATGTTGTTCAAAGGTCATTTGTATTCACTCTCTAGAATTTTTTAAAAATGAGACTCTGAGGCCGGGCGTGGTGGCTCAAGCCTGTAATCCCAGCACTTTGGGAGGCTGAGACGGGTGGATCACGAGGTCAGGAGATCGAGACCATCCTGGCTAACACGGTGAAACACCGTCTCAACTAAAAAATACAAAAAACTAGCCAGGCGAGGTGGCGGGCGCCTGTAGTCCCAGCTACTCGGGAGGCTGAGGCAGGAGAATGGCGTGAACCTGGGAGGCGGAGCTTGCAGTGAGCTGAGATCCGGCCACTGCACTCCAGCCTGGGCGACAGAGCCAGACTCCGTCTCAAAAAAAAAAAAAAAAAATGAGACTCTGAAACCTGTATAAAATGCTGCACTCCTCATGGTCCAGTCTGCTACCGTTTCCCATTCCAGCATCTAGGAGTAATTCAAAAGCCATTTCCTTATTTACTTGTATCTCTCTAGGAATGTTAGAGAGGGTATGATGAATGACCCACAGTGTTATTTCTTGAAACTTCTCTCCAATTTTGAGCCTCTGTCTTGCTTCAAATCCCTCACCTGCTCCTCCTGGACTTACAGGCCACACAGTCTTTATCTTTGCTTTACCTCCCTTTCCTCCCTGTTTCCAGCCCTTTATCGCTTTTGCCTCAGAGCAGCCTGCGAACCAAGCTGGCAAACAGAATTCTTAGAGAACAAGAAAGAGAGAGAACCTTAGCAGGCAAAGATACCATTCTGTTTAGCTGTCAGGGTCTATGAACGCTCCCATATGAATGATTGCTCTGTACATCATATTTGTCAAACCATTCATCTGGTGGCAACTTGCATGTATGTGGCAGGCAGACGTGATCATTGTTCCCTGGGGCTAAATCACCCATCTATCCCAGCCCCAGTGTTCCTGACCGAGTTGCAGAACCAAGAAGTACAGGATGGGTATCCTGTGAGCTTTGACTGCGTGGTGAGAGGTCAGCCCATGCCCTGTGTGCGCTGGTTCAAGGATGGGAAGTTGTTGGAGGAGGATGACCACTACATGATTAATGAAGACCAACAGGGTGGCCATCAGCTCATCATCACAGCCGTGGTGCCAGCAGACATGGGTGTCTACCGCTGCCTGGCCGAGAACAGCATGGGTGTCTCCTCCACCAAGGCTGAGCTCCGTGTGGACTGTGAGTACTGCGTCTGGTTTGGTGTCTCCAGGGTGGGTGGTGTAGGGGCTCCTGAGTTGGTCTTGAGGATGATTCAGAGAGCATTCGTCTCAGGCCAGGCAGGATTTGGGGCCTCAGAGTCTTGTGGCTGATGGAAAGCTCTCTGGGAGCTAGGGCCAAGACAGGCCCCCAGTCTGGAGCCCCTTGGGGTAAGGGATTGAGGGATCTCATCTCTGGGAGAGGCATCCTGGCTGGAACAGAGGCCCAGGAGGGTTTGGAAGTGGACCTCATGGAGTAAGGTGAGGGGGTCAAGAAGGGTGAGTCCAGCCTACCCCAACCACTCCCTTGAGGTCCCTTTTGAAGGCTGTCAGATGGCTTGATCAGGAAGCCTCTCAGGAGAAGCTCAGGGGCATGGTGAATGGTTCATGGCACTGTGACTGGAGGGCAGTGGTATAATCATAGCTCACTGTAACCTCAAACTCCTGGCCTCAAGTGATCCTCCTGCCTCAACAAAGGTTTTAAATTTTAATAAAGTACAATTTATCTACTTGTTCTTTGGTTGCTTGTGCTTTAGTTGTCATTTCTAAGAAATTATTGCCTAATCCAAGGTTATAAAGAGTTAAACACCTGTGCCTATAGTAACTCATGTATTTAGGTCTTTGGTCCATTTTGAGGTTTTTTTGTTTTGTTTTTTTGTTTGTTTTTTTTTGTATATGATACGAAGTAAGGGCCCAAGTTTGTTCTTTTAATGTGGATACCCAGTTGTCTCAGCACCATTTGTTGAAAAGACTATTTCCCCATTGAATTGTCTTGGAATTCTTGTCAAAATTTGATTTTCTCTAAATGTGTGGGTTTATTTATGGACTCTAAATTCTGTTTCATTCATCTAAATGTCTTTCATTATGCCAGCACTACACTATCCTGATTACAGTAGCTCTGTAGTGGGTTTTGAAATTGGGAGGGTAAGTCCTCCAACTTCCTTCTTTTTCAAGATCGTTTTGCCTATTCTGGGTGCCTTGCATTTTCATATGAATTTTAGGATCAGCTTATCTCTTTCTTCACAAAAATTCTCTAGGTATTTTTAAAGATTTTTTAAAAAATAACTGGTTATGAGTAATTTGATTATGATGTTCTTTGGTGTACTTTTCTTTTTCTTTTTCTTTTTTTTTTTTGAGGCGGAGTCTTGCTCTGTTGCCCAGGCTGGAGTGCAGTGGCCGGATCTCAGCTCACTGCAAGCTCCGCCTCCCGGGTTCTCGCCATTCTCCTGCCTCAGCCTCCCAAGTAGCTGGGACTACAGGCGCCCGCCACCTCGCCCGGCTAGTTTTTTGTATTTTTAGTAGAGACGGGGTTTCACTGTGTTCGCCAGGATGGTCTCGATCTCCTGACCTTGTGATCCACCCGTCTCGGCCTCCCAAAGTGCTGGGATTACAGGCTTGAGCCACCGCGCCCGGCCTGGTGTACTTTTCCTCATGTTTGTTGAGGCTGGACTTTGTTGACTCTCTTAGAACTGTGGGTTTAGAGTTTTCATTAAGTTTGGAATTTCTGTGACCATTATTGCTTCAAATATTCTTTTCTTCAATTACATATATATTAAGACATATTATTATTATTGCTTCAAATATTCTTTTCTTCATTTACCTGTATATTAAGTTACATGGAGTGTGTACAGTTCACTAATGCTCTTTTCACTTTTAAAAATTCCTGTATCTTTCATTTTGCATAGTTTTTATTCATGCCTTTACGTCCACTGTCTTTTCTTCTGTAATATCCATCCTATGAATCTCATTCATTTTATTATTTGTCTCTATAAGTTCTACCTGAGTTTTTTAAAATATATTCTACATCTCTACTTAACCTTTTGAATGCAGAGAATACAATTTTAATACCTGTTTTCATGTCTCCTCTACCAGTTCTAACATCTGCATCAGTTCTGGGTTGGTTTCAGTTGATTATTTTCTACTTTATGGGTCATCTTTTCCTGTCTCTTGGTATGTCTGGTGATCTTTGATTGAGTGCCTGACATTGTAAACTTTACCCTGTTAGGATATTTTGTATTTCTGCCGATCTTCTTGAGCTTTGTTCTGGGATACAGTGAAGATACTTCGATGCAATTTTATTCTTTGGGGCCTAGCTTTTATGATTTCTTTGTTGGCTCCAGAGCAGTGCTCAGTCTAGGGCTAATTATTTCCCACTGCTGAGGCAAGAACTTTCCTGAGTACTCTACTTAATGCCCTTTGAGTTAGGAATTTTTCTAGTCTGACTGGTAGAACCAGGAGCTATTCCTGGTACTATTTCCCCTAATCCTTTCAGGTGGGTCTTTCCTCACATGAAAATGCTAATCAGTATTCTGCTGAGTCCTTGAGGCAGGTCCTTTCTCTGTACTGCTTTCTTTTCTCCAGTACTTTGTCTGTAAACTCTAGCTGCCTTAGTCTCCCAGGACTCGAGCTCCATCTTCTCATCTCAAGGAGTCTGCTGGGCCCTACCTCAGTTTCCCTTCCCTGAGTCTACAAATTCAAGGCAGGAAATTGGAGCAATCATAGGGCTCATCTTTGTTTCCCATGTTTAAGAAATCGCTTGGCCGGGCGCGGTGGCTCAAGCCTGTAATCCCAGCACTTTGGGAGGCCGAGAAGGGCGGATCACGAGGTCAGGAGATCGAGACCATCCTGGCTAATACGGTGAAACCCTGTCTCTACTTAAAAATACAAAAAACTAGCTGGGCGACAAAGCGGGCGCCTGTAGTCCCAGCTACTCGGGAGGCTGAGGCAGGAGAATGGCGTAAACCCAGGAGGCGGAGCTTGCAGTGAGCTGAGATCCGGCCACTGCACTCCAGCCTGGGTGGCAGAGCAAGACTCCGTCTCAAAAAAAAAAAAAAAAAAAGAAATCGCTGTCCTGGCCTGGTGCACTTTGGCTCATGACTGTAATCCCAGCATTTTGGAAGGCTTAGGCAGGAGGATCACTTGAGCCTAGAAGTTCATGACTAGCCTGGGCAACACAGTGAGACCCTGTCTCTACAAAAAAAAAATACAAAAAAAATTAGCCAGGTGTGGTGCTGTACATCTATAGTCCCAGCTACTTGGGAAGCTAAGGCAAGAGGATCGCTTGAGCCTGGGAGGTTGAGACTGCAGTGAGCTATGAATACACCACTGTACTCCAGCCTGGGTGACAGAGTGAGGCTCTGTCTCGAAAAAAAAAAAAAAAAAAGAAAAGAAAAGAAAAGTAGAGACATAGAATATATTTTATTTATTTATTTTTATCTCTCAAGGTTTATTTTTCAGTTCTTTACTTTTTCCATTAAGTTATTGGGGTACAGGTGGTATTTGGTTACATGAGTAAGTTCTTTAGTGGTGATTGGCGAGATTTTGATGCACCCATCACCTGAGCAGTATACACTGCGCCTTGTTTGTAGTCTTTCATCCCTCGCCCCCACTCCCACACTTCCCCTCAAGTCCCCAAAGTCCATTGTATCATTCTTATGCCTTTGCATCCTCATAGCTTGGCTCCCACATATCAGTGAGAATATATGATGTTTGGTTTTCCATTGCTGAGTTACCTCACTTAGAATGATAGTCTCCAATCTCATCCAAGTCACTGCAAATGCTGTTAATCCATTCCTTTTTCTGGTTGTGTAGTATTCCATCCTATATATATATACCACAGTTACTTTATCCACTCGGTTGGTTCCATGATTTTGCAGTTGTGAATTGTGCTGCTATAAACATGCATATGCAAGTGTCTTTTTGAAATAATGACTTATTTTCCTCTGGGTAGATACCCAGTAGTGGGATTGCTGGAAGAAATGGTAGTTCTACCTTTAGTCCTTTAAGGAATCTCCACACTGTTCCATAGTGGCTGTACTAGTTTACATTCCCACCAGTAGTGTAGAAGTGTTTCCTGACCACTGCAACCACACCAACATCTACTGTTTTTTAAATTTTTAAATCATGACCATCCTTGCAGAAGTTAGGTGGTATCACATTGTGGTTTTGATTTCCATTTCCCTGATGATTAGTGATGTTGAGACAGAATATATTTTAAAAGCCCAAGTAGAACTTCCAGAGATAAAAAGTCCAATGGATAGGATTAATAGCAGGTAGAGAAGAATATTATAAATTTATTACAGAAGAGGGCGGGCGCGGTGGCTCACGCCTGTAATCCCAGCACTTTGGGAGGCCGAGGCGGGCGGATCATGAGGTCAAGAGATCGAGAGCATCCTGACTAACACGGTGAAACCCCGTCTCTACTAAATATACAAAAATTAGCTGGCGTGGTGGCAGGCGCCTGTAGTCCCAGCTACTCGGGAGGCTGAGGTAATGGCGTGAACCCAGGAGGTGGAGCTTGCAGTGAGCTGAGATTGCGCCTCTGCATTCCAGCCTGGGTGACAGAGCAAGACTCCGTCTCAAAAATATACATATATATATATTACAGAAGAAAAAAATACATCATTCAAGGACATGATAGAAAGAGGATGAGGGAGGTCTCTGGGGTCCCTTCCATAAGGGCAGTAATCCCATTCATGGAAGTTCCACCCTCATCACCTAATCACCTCCCAAGGGCTCATCTCTTCATCCATAGGGGGTTAATATTTCAGCATATGGTCTTTGGGGGGCATCTCAACATTTAGTCCATAAAAGAGGGTAAGTCCAACCTCAGTCACTCCATCTTGACTAGAAACACAAGTCCTAGCTATTTGAGGCCTGTATCTTTTCATCCCATTATTCCCTAGTAGGATGGAACCACTATCACTGTTTCTTCTGAGGCCTCTGGATCATTCGTTATTAGTTTGTCGTATCAAAGAGGCTTGTAGTTAGTTATAGGCCTTAAAGTATGGGGCTGGTAATAGCTAGGGGTGGAGAGGCTACAATGTCACTATTCCCCCTATGACTTCCTAGCTCCCAAGTCTAAGTGGCTTCCAGGCAAGGCTCTGTAGTCAGGACCTCTGAGGGCCGAGGCCATCCTGGTGCAGGAGCTCGTGCTGGGGCAGACGGGATGGCAGGCCTTGCTCCAGTTCCCCTCTTCCTTCCCCAGTGACAAGCACAGACTATGACACTGCAGCGGATGCCACGGAGACCTCATCCTACTTCAGTGCCCAAGGGTACTTGTCCAGGTAGGAGCTGCCAGAGGTGGGCTGTGCCCCACGGACTGACGTTGCAGGGCCTCTTGAGGAGTGATGCTGCTGGGTGAGGGAAGGGCTTGGTCTGACAGCGTCCAATCCTGGAGCCTTCCTCCAAGCCCTGGTGGTCTCTGTCAGCAAACAGGGGCTTCCAACGTCATCCATGCCCAAGCCCCTCAGCACCCCTTCCGCCCTGCTCCCCTCACTGCCCTACTTTATGGCTGATCCCTTTTCTGTTCTCCTGTCAGCCGGGAGCAGGAGGGAACAGAGTCCACCACTGATGAGGGCCAGCTGCCCCAGGTGGTGGAGGAACTGAGAGACCTCCAGGTGGCCCCTGGCACACGCCTGGCCAAGTTCCAGCTCAAGGTGAAAGGTGAGAGGGAGAGGGAGTGGGGACACGGTCATGGCAGGATGGAGGCCAAGGAGCCGTGCCCCATCAGTTACAATTGAAAGGAGACCCCAGCAACAGGGTCAGGCAGTCACTCTCCCTGCTGCCTGGGTGCTGGAGGCCGACACTCCATCACTGGTGGTGTGGGGGTCTTTGAGGGACCCTCTCTCCAGGCCTTCATCTGTCTCCCATCTGGAGGACACAGTGCCCGTGGGTGGTAGCCCAGGCTGACCACTCCCCCTCCTGTGGCCCAGGCTACCCTGCTCCCAGATTATACTGGTTCAAAGATGGCCAGCCCCTGACCGCATCTGCCCACATCCGCATGACTGACAAAAAGACCCTGCACACCCTGGAGATCATCTCAGTCACTCGGGAGGACTCTGGCCAGTATGCGGCCTACATCAGCAATGCCATGGGTGCCGCCTACTCATCTGCCCGGCTGCTGGTCCGAGGTGGGTGCTCCAAGGGGCCGGGCAGAGACTTGGGCCCTGGGCAGCATCCTGGGCAGGGCTGACATCCCCTGCACACCTTGCCATATCAGGCCCTCAGCGGGAGTCACTGGTACAAAGTGGCACAGGTGGCCAGAAGTTGGCCCTTCAGGGAGCGGGTGTGCAGCCCTCTGTCCTGACTGATGGGCAGGCTGAAGGTTGAAGTTGACCCAAGAAAGTGGGTAAACACTGAGGCTCTAGGTAAATCCAGGCACAGCCAGAGCCGGTGTAGCTTGGGACTAGAGGACCCTACTTCCTTATTGTTCAAAAAGTTCTGAGCACTGAGAGTTCATTCCAAGTTTCACTCAAACCCGTCCCGCCACTGCTGCAGCTTTCCCCAGCGTCCCCAGGTGTGAGTCCTCTGCTGCTCTGGGCAGCATTATTTGGTTGTGTGCTGGTTCCAGTGTGGGGCCACAGAGTCCGTGGCAGGGTGAGGGTGGGTGGTGGGGCATTGGGTCTGGTCCATGCGGCCTGTTGCCTCTGTCACCAGAGGATGTAAGTTGCAGGGCTCCATGGCCCAGGTTTCAGGCAGGGGTTAGGACGTTTGCTTAGGGAGCAGCGCTGCCCTTGGGTTCCCTCACTGCAGGGGCTAGAACTGCTGGGCTCCCGCACAGCGCTGGGTAGGAGCCACGGCGGGGGCCTGTGTGTGCTGGGTGTCTGACTCTAGTGCCTCTTTCAGGCCCCGATGAGCCAGAAGAGAAGCCTGCATCAGGTGAGGCAGCTCCAGACAGTCAGGGAGAGGCCAGGTGGCCATGGGTGCCGAGGGCCTGACCCTAGGGCTGGCCGCAGTGGAGGTGTGGGTGGCCATAGGCTGGCTCAGGGAGGGCGCACCTAAGAGACAGCCCGGCCGAGGGGACAGCGTGGTGCTGTCCAGGTGCTGGCTGTGGAGAGCCACCTGGGGGCCTGCAGACATCATCGGGGGCCAGGAGGCAGGCAGTGGGGGCTGTGCCAAGGTCTCTGCCAGCCACCCTCTGCCCCCTAGATGTGCATGAGCAGCTGGTGCCACCCCGAATGCTGGAGAGGTTCACCCCCAAGAAAGTGAAGAAAGGCTCCAGCATCACCTTCTCCGTGAAGGTAGAAGGTAAGGCATTTCCTGTCCCCTGCTATGGAAAGATCACCCCTGGGGGATGGGACAGAGGTGCCCCCTCCCCACTCAGATCATCCTGAGGGAGGGCCACAGGCAGGGCTCCACCTCCAGAGGCCCCGCTCCTGGCGGGGTGCACTCACCACCTCCTACCCGCCCCTAGGACGCCCGGCGCCCACCGTGCACTGGCTCAGGGAGGAGGCTGAGAGGGGTGTCCTGTGGATTGGCCCTGACACGCCAGGCTACACCATGGCCAGCTCTGCACAGCAGCACAGCCTGGTCCTGCTGGACGTGGGCCGGCAGCACCAGGGCACCTACACGTGCATCGCCAGCAACGCTGCCGGCCAGGCCCTCTGCTCTGCCAGCCTGCGCGTCTCGGGCCGTGAGTGGGGGGCGGGGAGGTGGAGGGCTGGGACATGGGAGGTGGGCACTGGGTAGCTTTGGAGTCTCCTTGGGGCACACTGCCCATCACCACCATCTGCGCTGGGACCCTGTGCGACCCCCTCCTTCCTCTTCTCATTCTTTGACAGCACCAGGGAGACCCCAAGACGGGTCAGGCCCTGGTGGTGCTGGTGGTTTTGAGCCTCAGAGTCCCCTCTGGGCCCAGGCCCCAGAGGTTCTGCACTGCCGGCTCCAGGGACTTTTCCTGAAGCCCCCTGCATCCTGGGCCTTGCTCAGCCCCTCTGAGGACAGGAGAACCCCTGTTCTCCTCCCATCACTGTTGGGGTGACCACAGGCCAAGAGTGGGATGGGGAGGTGAGCTTGGGCACAGCCCTTGCTCAGGGCTTCGGAGGGACCCAGTCCAGATCTGGAATCAGACATGCTGGGGTTGGGAGCACCGTCCTGATGGCTTGCCCGGTTCTCCTGACAGTGTCTAAGGTGGAGGAGCAGGAGAAAGTGAAGGAAGCACTGATTTCCACTTTCCTGCAGGGGTAAGTGAGGGTTGCCCCTGGAGGCTGTTCCGGTCAGGGCCAGGGAGGATGCTCTAGGAGTGGGGGATGGGACGGCGCTGACCCTGGGGAGAACACCTGTCCCAGAGCATGTCCTGGCTCTGCCCCATGCAGGCCGTGTGGTTTGGGCCAGCTCTCTTCCTTCTCTGCACCTCAGTTTCCCCATTGTAAAGCGAGGGCTTCTGTTGGGTCTCTCTGGTATGGAGCCCCTTTCTCTAGTATCTTGGTCTGTTGTCCCCAGACCCTCTTTTTGTCAGGAGCTTCTGCATAAGGACAGAGGGTGGTGGGGTCCAGCCCAGGCCTCTCAGGACACCCCCTTTGCCCGTTTAGGACCACACAAGCCGTCTCAGCACAGGGGTTGGAAACTGCGAGTTTTGCTGACCTTGGAGGGCAGAGGAAAGGTACAGTCAGGGTGGGTGCATGCCTGTGAGGGGCCAGGGTGGCTGATCCCCTGATGCTGGGATCAAGGAGGAGGCTGCCCGGGGGTGGCTCCAGGCCTCAGAGGCCCCTCCTGAGCAGCACAGCACTGAGACACCTGCTCACACAGCCAGGACCAACCCATGCCTGGACTTCAGGCTTGATTAGTGTCGGAACCATGTCTGATCCCCATGGATCTGGGAGCCTGCGGGGTCCCTGGGCCAGCCCTGGGCACAGAGCTCACATCCAGCGGGCTGTGTAGATACCAGGGTCTGGGTAGAACTCCTAGGGGCTGGGCACTGAGAACAGAGGCAACACAGCCCCGCTTTGGACCCATGGCCCCTTCTGCAGCCTGATGCCCAAGTCTGGCCTCTGCTGACTCTGTCCCCAGTGCCCCTCATCCACTGTCCACTCTCAGTCCCCACTGTGCTCTCTGTCTCTGGACATTCTCAGCCCCCTGGTCATGCCTCGGCTTGACACTAATGAGCCAGAGTGACTCCTCATCCTGGCCAGTTGCCACCGGCCTCCCGCCCTGCCAGCCACTGAGTCTCATCATCTCCCTGCTAGACATCAGCACCATGCGGGGGAGGCTTGGCTGTTTGTTCACCATTGGCTCCCAGGGCCCAAGATGGGCCTACAGCATGGGGTGCTTGGGACACATCTGAGGGGCATGCAGCAACCTGAGCAGAGTGTTTATATCCCCAGGAGAGCCTCTGGCTGCCAAGGAGGCCCTCAGACACCTGTCCCTTGCTGAGGTGGGCACAGAGGAGTTCCTGCAGAAACTGACCTCCCAGATCACCGAGATGGTATCGGCCAAGATCACACAGGGTGAGGGGCAGTGGCCCATGTCCCAGGGTCACTGGGATGTGTCCGGGGTGTTTGCCCTTCCCCTGAGCCCTGGAGAGCCAGAGGCAGGCCAGGGTGTCATGATCCTTACACCCCCAGCCAAGCTGCAGGTGCCTGGAGGTGACAGCGATGATGACTCCAAGACACCATCTGCATCCCCCCGCCACGGCCGATCACGGCCATCCTCCAGCATCCAGGAGTCTTCCTCAGAGTCAGAGGATGGCGACGCCCGAGGCGAGGTGGGCAGCTGGAATCCTCTGGGAGCAGGGCAGGGAGAGGCCCTGACCTTCCTGAAGAGAAGGTGAAGGGTGGAGAGGGGCTCAGGAGGCAGGACTCCCATGGGACTTTAGGGAGGTGGGACCCCAGCAAGTTGCAGGAACTGGTGAGAACAGGATCTTCTCCACACGGTGTCCTGCGGAGATTTGCCTTCCTGGAGAGCCATTTGTTTGGTTCATTCATTCACTCCTTCATTCCTTCAAAGGAGAATGTGTCTCAGACCTCCAGTATACCAGGAACCCTGTTAGGGCTTGGGGTGGGTGTGGAGACGGGGAGAAGGTAAACAAGTAACTGACTGTAGGCAGTCCAGGCCTGGAGACGCCAGGGCTGTGGTGACCTCTAGGGTTGGGGGTGGGGCAGGGGAGGTCTCTCACATTCCTGCTGTTCTGCGTGGGACAGGAACCAGGCGTGTGCATGCTGACTGGGGATCCCTGCCCTGTGGCTTGGGATCTCGGCAGGCCCAGCTGGCACCTCCCGGGTCTCACCACTTTAGCACCCCCACCCCCCTCTCAGATCTTTGACATCTACGTGGTCACCGCCGATTACCTGCCCCTGGGGGCTGAGCAGGATGCCATCGCACTGCGGGAAGGCCAGTACGTGGAGGTTCTGGATGCAGCCCACCCACTGCGCTGGCTCGTCCGCACCAAGCCCACCAAGTCCAGCCCCTCACGGCAGGGCTGGGTGTCACCAGCCTACCTGGACAGGAGGCTCAAGGTACCTGAATGGCCAGGCAAGGTACCTGAATGGCCAGGTCCTGGAGGCCCCTAGGAGGGGCGTCCCAATTTGAGGGGCGAGAGCCCAATCCGCACAGGGCAGGGCCAGAGTTCAGCACCCCGACCAAATACTCCTGTCCCTCACCAGCTGTCACCTGAGTGGGGACCTGCTGAGGCCCCTGAGTTCCCCGGGGAGGCCGTGTCTGAAGATGAATACAAGTCAAGGCTGAGGTGAGTGGCTGCTGGGCCGGAGGTGGTGGCACTGGCATGCCACCGACTGGACAGTCTCCCAAAGGAGCTGGCCGCTTGCCCTGGCTCTGGGTCCAGGCCCTAACCCTGGAGGTCTTGGGGTCATGGCCATGCTGATTCCTCTTCAGGGGCCTCTGAAACAGTGCTCCTGTGTGAGCCTGTCAGGGACAGGTAGGGGCCAAGGACAGCAGAGCAGGCCCAGAGCTGCCTGGGTTCCCACAGCTGCCCTCCCAGTCTTGCACTGGCAGGACCCATCTGGGTTGCTTCCTGGTGTTGGGACCGGCTTCCTGGTGTTGTCCGAGAGGGAGCCTCTCTCCACCTGCTCTCCCACTTCCTGTGAGCAGGCGACAGGCTGCGCAGCAGGAGGCGCTCCCATTTAGCATCTGAGGGATTGGGAACCTTGTGGCCCGCAGTCCCTGCATGGGAAGCAGGAACTCCGTGGTCCCTTATGGCGGCCCCCCCCTGCCCAGCTCTGTGATCCAGGAGCTACTGAGTTCTGAGCAGGCCTTCGTGGAGGAGCTGCAGTTCCTGCAGAGCCACCACCTACAGTACCTGGAGCACTGCCCCCACGTGCCCGCAGCTGTGGCCGGCCAGAAGGCAGTCATCTTCCGCAATGTGCGGGACATCGGCCTCTTTCACAGCAGGTGGGTGGGTGGGGCCACACACACACACACACACACACACACACACACGTCCATGCATAGATGCACTGTAGGGCCAGGCCTCCTGCAGGTGGGTTGGAGCCAAGGAGGGAGAGAACCTGTACTGACTTGATTTATCCCTCAGCGCACCTCCCCTCAGAAACCCAGACATGTGTACCTGGCTTACTTGTGGGAAGCCCTGCGGTGCACCAACAGCTAATTGGCATGTGCACAAGCCCACGTGCATGCACACCCTCACACGTGTGCACACATGAACACATACATGTGTACAGGTGTAGCCTTTAACAGCATATACCCATGTGCATGGCACATGTGCACATCTGTAAATGCACACACATGCACACAGTACACACATACACCCATATACATGTGTACATCACCTGTGTGCCCACAGTGCATACCTATAGACATGTGCATACACATATATGCCTGTGTATATGTATACATGTTATACACATGGACACACATATGTATGTCTCCACACTATTTTTGCACACCTATGCATGTGCACTACTGCACACATGTGCACACCCAGCATGTACATGCCCACCCTTTCATCTGAATACTTGAATACATGCACACATGCATATAACACACAGCATCTCCTTCCCCCACCACCTGCCTGTGTATGCAGCCACATGTGCTCATACACATTTACATGCCTCCACAAATGTGCATGCCCACATACATGTACACATGTAATATTCATATGAACTTTCATACACGGCACACAAGCACTTCTTTGCATGTCCACACATGTCTGCATGCATATTCTCACAAACCCCAGGAGCCACAGGCCCCAGCCCTTGTGCAGGGCCAGCTTCCTCCCAGAGGTGAGGGCTCAGGGCCAGGCTATGGAGCTCAGGCTGAGTCCTGATGCCATCCCCCTTCACAGCAGCTTCCTGCAGGAGCTGCAACAATGTGACACGGACGACGACGTGGCCATGTGCTTCATCAAGAACCAGGCAGCCTTTGAGCAGTACCTGGAGTTCCTGGTGGGGCGCGTGCAGGCTGAGTCGGTGGTCGTCAGCACGGCCATCCAGGAGTTCTACAAGGTGCCCATGCCTGAGCTCATGGACTCCTGAACCTCAGTGCCTGCCCTTGGCTCCCTCTGAAGGCTCACTGAGCCCAGGCATCCTCCAAGGTTCATCCTGGCCTGCCCACATCAGAACCTGTGTTCATCCCCGACCTTGCCACTGCCCACAGCCTCCCTGCGGCCCCCTTGGGCCTCAGTTCAGAAATGCGGGTGGAGCTCCTTCTGCAGCCCTGTGCTCCTGGGCAGGCCATTTCAGCAGCCCAAGTCCTGTGCTTGTCACCTGTCAGTAGGTGATGACAGCTGTCACTTGGGGTGCAGTTTGTGTGTGCACCCTGGGGACCCACCCTCCAGCTCTCAGGGACACAGCCATCAGGGGGCCTTGCATTCCTGCCCTAAAACCCACCCTCGTGGTTCCCACAGAAATATGCGGAGGAGGCCCTGTTGGCAGGGGACCCCTCTCAGCCCCCACCGCCACCTCTACAACACTACCTGGAGCAGCCGGTGGAGCGGGTGCAGCGATACCAGGCCTTGCTGAAGGTGGGCACCACCTCCCCTGCCCCACCTCCTCTGCCCAGGCTGGGTCTTTTGGGGTCCAGCCTGTGGAGCAGTCTGAACCCTGACCTTCGTCCCGGCCCCAGGAGCTGATCCGCAACAAAGCGCGGAACAGACAGAACTGTGCGCTGCTGGAGCAGGCCTATGCCGTGGTGTCTGCCCTGCCGCAGCGCGCCGAGAACCAGCTGCACGTGTCCCTCATGGAGAAGTACCCGGGCACCCTGGAGGCCCTGGGCGAGCCCATCCGCCAGGTTGGGGAGGGGCAGGGGCCGGGGCCGGGAGATGCGTGTGAGGTGGGTGGATATTGGGGTGTTGGCTTGCATCTGGGGCTGCCAGGAAGTAGGGGTGTGTGCATGAGTTGGGCAGGGCACTGGGTACTTGGGTGGCTGTGGGGTCTGCACCTCTGGGCAGTCTGGCCCAACACAGGCTGACCGCAGTCCACACCCTCCCCCAGGGCCACTTCATCGTGTGGGAGGGTGCGCCAGGGGCCCGAATGCCCTGGAAGGGCCACAACCGTCACGTGTTCCTCTTCCGCAACCACCTGGTAATCTGCAAGCCCCGGCGAGACTCCCGCACTGATACCTTCAGCTACGTGTTCCGGAACATGATGAAGGTATGTGGGCTCCAGGCTGCTGGGCGGGGCTCCCTGTCCCTCAGCTCCGGGGTGGATGCTGGTGGCCACGCCTGCAGCCGCTGGTCCAGGGTGGCCTGAATGTTTCCTCATCGAGTCGCACATCTGTTGAGGATGGTCAGCCCGTGTCCCCATCCCTGTGCTGACACCCTCCCCTACCCACAGCTGAGCAGCATTGACCTGAATGACCAGGTGGAGGGGGATGACCGTGCCTTTGAGGTGTGGCAGGAGCGAGAGGACTCGGTGCGCAAGTACCTGCTGCAGGCACGGACAGCCATTATCAAGAACTCGTGGGTGAAGGAGATCTGTGGCATCCAGCAGCGTCTGGCCCTGCCTGTGTGGCGTGAGTGTCCACCTCCCTGGGGGCCCAGGTGGCTGAGCCGGGATGGGGCACCCAAGCCTGTTCCTG
Organism: Trachypithecus francoisi; assembly: GCF_009764315.1. Taxonomy (NCBI): domain Eukaryota; kingdom Metazoa; phylum Chordata; class Mammalia; order Primates; family Cercopithecidae; genus Trachypithecus; species Trachypithecus francoisi. Next base: position 86,037,160 of record NW_022681470.1, read on the forward strand.
CAGCCGCACAGGTCCCTACCTGGGTGGGTGTGGGGGTGGGCTCGTTCCTAGGACAGACGGCTCAACCAGCCTGTGGCATGTGACGACTACAGCCTCATGGGGAGCCCCTGGGCTGGGTGTTGATTGGCCCTGACCCAAGGTCGGGGATACCATGGGGGCCCCAAGCTCAAGGCACCCACCCAGATCATGTCAGGGGCTGTGAAGGGTCTGGCAGCCCAGGGTCCGCTTCCTCAACCAGAACAGAATCTTCCCCGGAGCCCCCACTGCTCTCTGTTTAACACACGCCTGCCTCACTCACCTGACTCTGGATGGGGACCTTGGATGAGGGGTGACAGGGGACAGTCCCCATAGTGGCCACACCATCAGATGTGGGGCTCGTGGTGCAGGGCAGGTGACCTGCCAGGTGCACCTGGGGGTGCCGCAGCCCAGTGTCCCCCCACAGAGCACTGAGGGCCATGTGTGTCCTCAGGGCCCCCAGACTTTGAAGAGGAGCTGGCCGACTGCACAGCCGAGCTGGGTGAGACAGTCAAGCTGGCCTGCCGCGTGACGGGCACACCCAAGCCTGTCATCAGCTGGTACAAAGGTAAACCCCGGGGCCGGGGGCTGTGGCCTTCCTGTCCAAGATGCTGGCCCTGCAACAGAAAAGAGCCTCCCAAGAGAAACAGGCTGTGAGGGCTGGGGACCCAGTATGGGATTTGGCCGGGAGTCTGGGGCATGAAGGACAGGCCTCATATGTTCACTTGCCACCTGCCTTCCAAATCAAAGGCAGCATGGTTGGGGACACGGAGATGCCGAGACGTGGAGAGAAGAGAGTTCAGTGGGGGGACTCGGCTCTGCAAAGCTGCTAGTCCCATAGTCAGGGCTGATTGCGGCCAGTGGGCCCAGGTTAAAGTAGCTGCTGGGAGAGCCACCTAGGGAAAGGTCCAGGTGGCACTAGGCATGAACTTCCAGTTGTCCCCTACCGGGGGCATCATTTCTCCCAGTGACAGCATGTGACAACATGCACAGGGTGGTGCCAACCAGGTGCTTCCCTGGCCATTGTGTCCAGGGTTTTGCAGGCTCAGCCATGGAATCGTGGCTCACTGCTCTGTGGTGGGCCTTGGGCTCCAGCCCTTCTGGAAGCCAAGCTGATGCTGTATGGCCCAGGGACCCCCAGGAATCTCAGAAATCTCACGGCCAGCATAGATGATCCCATGTGGCCCAGGGATCCCAAGGAGAACAGATGCTTTTACCAGGCAGGATATCCCAAGGGCCTGAGATCACCTCCCAGGAACTGGGGACCTCTCCCTGGGGAGCATCGATCCTCCCCTGTGCTGGAGCCATGTCGGGTTTGAGCAGCAGAGGGACACAGTTTGGCTCTGTCATCTGTCACCTTGGCTGTAATGCCAGGAACCTGCTGGGGAGGGCCAAGAGGGGACCTGGGACACCAGCCTGGGAGTCACCGTGCTGGAGCTGGGGACCCGGGCTCAGGGATGGCTGTGGATTCCAGGGGCGTGTTGAAGGCTGAGCTGGCCCGATTTGCTGATAGGGTGGCTGGCTATGTGGAAAGAGCTTGGCATCCAGATGTGCACACAGTTGGGGCTGGACATCCACCAGGGTGGTTCTGTTTGCAAAGGTAGAAGGCTGGGGAGAGGCATGGTGGTGTGCACACAGGGCTGGGTGGGAGGAAGAAGCACCAGGCCTGGGAGGACTCTGCAGAGTCGAGGTGCCTGCAGTGATGCTGGCAGAGGGGCCGAGGGGTGGTTGGAGAAGTACAAGTAAGGCTCAGAAGAGGGATGTGGCCGGAGGCGACGAATGGGACGTTGTCAGCTCACAGAGCATCTGACCTGCCAGTCGATGCAGACGCAGAGTGCATGTGGAGGGGGTGAGGCCCAAGCACCCAGGCTTGAGAGCCCCCACTTCCAGAGTCTGCAGAAATGAGGGGACGTGAACCCAGGGGAAGGAGCGGCCAGGGAAGTGGGGGCCCAGGAAGCCAGCAAGGGAGAGGCCAACGGGGAGTGGGCAGGGGCATCCAGGGCTGCCAGGGTCCCCAGAACTGTGGAACCTCCCATTCTACCCTTCACACACGTGCAAGTCAGCCTGTCACAGTTTACACACATACACATTACACACACTTGTACACACACGTACATAGACACAGAGATACATGCTACACACTCATTCATATGTACATACCACATATATATGCATTACACACACATATACATTAACACTATGTGTAATATACATAGATGTACACCACACATACAGATACTACACATACATGCATAGTATACAATACATATAAACAAATACATACCGTACACATGAATATGTACATAGATACACATTATACAGGTACACATACATGCACACATACCACATGCACATGCATCATGCACAAGTGCACACTACATGTACCTATACAACTACATATATACACAGATACATGCAAACATGCACTATACACATACACAGATACATGCACATTACACACACAAGTACATACTTTACATATGCACACACACTATACACAGCTACACATACATGTATTGTACACACTGTACACATATATAAATATACATATTAGAGACTGATTTGTTTTTCTAAGACCACCAGAGCGAGCACAAAAGAACCAGCGAGTAGGCAAGGCTAAAAGCAAAACTGCAAATTTATTCTTTGGTCATCTAGCTCCAGAGAAAAAGGTATGGGGGTGAAGTCTGTTGGCCTCCGGCAAAGGAGGCCGAGAGAGTCACCCAGTAGAGCTCTCAGGCAGAGTTCCTAATGCAGTCCGGACAAAGGTAGGGGCTGAGGAAGCCCGCCCCGTGCATCTGCCGGGAGTGGCTTTTCTAGGAGTGGAAGGGCAATAGGCGGGGCACGGACGCGTTGCGGGGGGGGGGGGGGGGGGGGGAAGGCGCCGCAGGTGCCACCAGGTAAATCTTGATCTCTTCGGATTGACATCACCTGGCGCATGCCTGGTTGGTCTGCACCTTCCCGGGCGCCAGCTGCATCCTCGCGCACACGGGGAAAAATTGGTGATGAAAAACCCGGAAATGCACCATCTTGCCTCTGTTCGTCAAAACATTCCAACCTTTTATTGGTAATAGTGATAAGGGGCGCCGTGGTCTGTCTGGCTACTTCCTGCTGTTAAGGGGCGTCGTCAAGGTCGGGGCCCATGGTTGGCATTTGGACGTACGGATGAAGAATAAAATAAGGCACAGTATTAGTATAGGAATGAGGAATGGAAGCATTTGTTGGAATAGGGGCAAAACCCAGAAGGAAGGTCCCAGCAAGGTTGAGGAGTATGAGATAGTTAAGAAAATTTAGTAAGTTTGAGGCGAGTGGGGGAAAGCCAAACTGATTTCCACTGATTGCTTTCGGTAGGGGCCCTTTTTAGCTGGGAATGAGGAACGAGTGCTCAGAGTAGTTGTTGACCAGGCAGCAATTAAGGAGTGGAGTTTTTGTGGAGTGGATGGCTTTCCGCTTACTCCTACTACAGAGATATTGGATGGAAGCCTAGGTCCAGAGAAGGATGGCAAAACAGAATAGGTAGCCTCGCTGTTGATTAAAAAATTGATTGTCTTACCCGCTACCAGGAGAGTTACCCGCGGCTCGGCGAGGGTGATGGGGGTCCCCGAGTCTCGGCACCTTCAGTTGTCGTCGTCTAGATGTAGGAGCTGGAAGGAGCTCCCAGGATCCTGGGAAAGGGGGTCACGTGGAGACGCAGCACCTGTTCTCAGGGTGGGGCAATCAGACTTCCAGTGTCCTCCCTGCCGGCAAGCAGGGCAGGGGGTTGCTGGTGGATGAGGGTTAGGACATTCACTGGTCCAATTTCCTGATGCCTTGCACTTATAGCAAGGCTGCGTTGGGGCTCGGGGACCTTGCGGACACCTGTTGGCATAGTGTCCTGCTTTGCCGCACTTATAGCAGGCTCCTTTTGTAGCCTTGGAGTCTGCGGAGTGTGTACTCTCTGGCCTGGGGTTACAACTGGGCTGTAAAGCCGCTGCTAGGAGCTGTAACTTCTGTTCAAGGCGAGCTTGCCGTCTCCTCTCTGGAGTTATAGACCTTAAAGGCTAATTTAACCAGGTCTTGTATTGGTGCCTGAGGACCATCCTCTACCTTTTGAAGTTTCTTACGAATGTCAGGAGCTGATTGAGAATGAAATAAGACGCCAAAATAGTGGCCCCTGTGGGGGAGGCCAGATCTAACCAGGTATACTGGGTTAGAACCTCAGTCAGTTTAGGGTAGAGGTTAGGATAACCTGGAGGTCATGCCAAGTTAAGTCATAGGCCTGACAAAGGTATCTAAATCCCTTTATGTATATGGTAGGATTAGCTGAGAAATCCCCTAAACGCCTCTCAATTTTGGAAAGATCGGCCAATGAAAAAGGGACATGTACTCTGACTACCCCCTCTGCCCCAGCCACCTCTCACAAAGGTGCTAACACTGTAGGAGGGTGTGGGCAGAGATAGGGGACTCAAGACAGCCAGTTGGGGGCCCCGAAGGAGGCACGGGACCGAGTGGATTACTAGTAGATAAGGAGGAGGAAGGAGGAGTCTGGGCAGGAAGGGAGGGGTTGGAGAGAGAGGGGAGAGAAGGAGGAATATAGGGCAAGTTGGGACGAGAGCATAAGGCCCAAAGCCCTGTACGTAATTAATTTCGGACCACTTGCCTAGCCGCTGGCAGAAATTGCTGAGGTCGATCACGCCACAGTGGAAAGGAAAATTAACCGCTTCCTCCTAAGGTCTTGTTCAAGCTGTAAGGTTTTTTAAATTGGCTAGGAGGCACCCTAAGGGGGTGCTCTTTGGAATTTGGACTGGGGGTTTCCCGTTTGTTTCCTCTTTACTTACACAATGGACACAATGGAAATGGATCCCTGCCTGGCTTCAAAGCGTCCTTTGGTACCAGCAGAGACAAACTGGAGGCTCTTGAAGCCGTAATGGAGATTACCTTCAGGCGGACGTCTCCGTCCTGAACGGGTCTCCCGAGCCACATGGTGGCTCCCAAGCCACTTGGTGGCTCCAAATGGACCTCGGACCTGCGCAGGATTTCTGGCCGAGGGAGGTAAAGAGGAGACAAGGGCACTTACCCCAGAAAGGCCGTGAGAGTGAGGGAAGCGGGTCTCAGGTCCTGGTCCGTCTGCCGCGTGGGAGCAGGAGGAGGTTCCTCAACCCTTAGAGGCCTGAGGAGGGGTCTCCTCCTGGGTTTCGGCACCAACGGATTTGTTTTTCTAAGACCACCAGAGCGAGCACAAAAGAACCAGCAAGTAGGCAAGGCTAAAAGCAAAACTGCAAATTTATTCTTTGGTCATCTAGCTCCAGAGAAAAAGGTATGGGGGTGAAGTCTGTTGGCCTCCGGCAAAGGAGGCCGAGAGAGTCACCCAGTAGAGCTCTCGGGCAGAGTTCCTAATGCAGTCCGGACAAAGGTAGGGGCTGAGGAAGCCCGCCCCGTGCATCTGCCGGGAGTGGCTTTTCTAGGAGTGGAAGGGCAATAGGCGGGGCACGGACGCGTCAGGGGAGAGGGGGGGAAGGCGCCGCAGGTGCCACCAGGTAAATCTTGATCTCTTCGGATTGACATCACCTGGCGCATGCCTGGTTGGTCTGCACCTTCCCGGGCGCCAGCTGCATCCTCGCGCACACGGGGAAAAGTTGGTGATGAAAAACCCGGAAATGCACCATCTTGCCTCCGTTCGTCAAAACAGAGACCACACATATGTGCACACATAGATAATACTGCACACATACACATATATACACAGCCACATACCATACACAATACACATGCACAGATACATGCAACACACATGCATGCTACACACATAGACACCACACATTTATATTCATAAATACTACACACTCGTCTGCATGCATACATACACAGTACACATATATACACAGATCCACCATACACATAGGTACACACAGGCATATGTAATACACATCTGCATGTAAACATGCACAAATGCTACATATGCGCATATATACATGTATAGTTATTTGCACACACACAGAAGACACAAGACGTCCAAGACAGAAATGATTCATCACTCAACAGGAGGCAGCAGCCAGAACAAGCTCTTGCCACAGCTCTCAGGGGTAGTGTGGGAGAAACCTGCACATGCATGTGCTGCACCATGGATTTCAGGGGCTGCATCTCATCACCTTAGGTGTCTCCAGGGAGGGAGGCATCTCTGCTCCACTGTCCTGGAATGTCTCCTTGTGTGAGCACTGCTGTCTGGAGCATCTGGGCTGCAGGAGCTGGCCAACCGTGGGGCATTGTGCCCCAAGAGACCCAGCTCCACCCTATTTCCACAGGCTCCAGCCCCTCGGGAATTTTCCCACACTTGTGCCCAGCCCTCAGCCATCCTGGCTAATCTGACTGACGCTGGCTGGTATGCCGTCCTTCCAGTCTAACTCAGGCTGCATTTAATCAAGCCTCTCAGCAGGGGAGATGCCAACCTGTGGGACTGCCCTGGACCACCCCAAGACACCAGCCACCACGTGTGTAGCTCCCACACAGGAAGTCTTGAGAACACAGTTATTGTTTACAATTTGGGGACTCCTAGGAAGGCACACATCAGTACTGATTGATGGTACGTCCCAGATGACCCCCCAGGGGGTCACCTGGGCTGTCAGGTTAACCTCAACCGGCCTCCAAGCCCCCAGTTCAGTCCTTATAACCTAGTGCTGTCCTGGTGTTGCGGACACCATCCAGGCACTCAGCCCTTCCTGTTCTCACTGTCCACAGCAGCTGGGCCCACGGGTCTGCCTATGACTGAGGACGGGGCTTGAGAGGAAGGACTCCAGGGAGTTTTGCCTGGGTGTGTTGGGAGGGGCCATCCCGGTGTCCACTGGTGAGAGCTGATGAACACAGTGGCTTGGAGGGCTGCCCTGGGATACTTCTGGAGGAAGGCTCGGATGGGTCGTTAACGCCTGCTCCCTGGTGTCTTAGGAGCTTCCCTCCTGCCACCTGTCCAGACCTCTCCTCCGGGAGGTTAGGTTCAAGAGGAACAAAATCTTTTTTATCAAAGCCTGCCGGAAGCCAGTTGAATGCCCTGAGCCCTGGTCCCTTTGGACCAGGCTGCCACCGAGGGTTGGTCATGGCAGAGCCTGGGTTTCCCTGTGGATGGAGGCCCTCCCCTTTCCCTTGCTTCCTAACCACCAGTAGGCAGCTTGCACGAGAGAGCTCCTCTCTGGGGACAGCTGCCCTTGGTGATTGGACTGCCTTCCAAAGGTCCATAGGCCAAGAGGAGGTGGGCGCAGTCAGACTGCCGTCCCCTTGCTGAGTGGCTCTTGTGGTAGATATCATAGGACATCAAACTGCAGGAGGTGTGCGTGGCACATGCCTTCATGGTGTGGCTGGAGACCCAAAGCAGCCTCACAGCAGGTAGGCCTCCACAGAGAGCCTGGAGAGGGACAGCTGGCCTAGGGGCCATGGAGAGCATTCCCCTCAGCCCTCCGCAGATTCACTGAACAATCAGCTTGCAAAAGACAAACAGATAGTAGGAAAGGCAGACACATTTATTGAATGTGTAGACACTGGATCCTTCAGAATGAAGACCAAAGACCCAGAAGAAGCTGTCTATTTTAATGCTTAGGTTCCATAAAGTATGGACAACTGTGCCGAAATAGGATTGGGCAAATAGGGTTGGATCTCGTGAGAACAGACTGAGTGGGGACATCCTGCTAGGCCTGTGTGTCTGGATTCTTCCTGGCCTTCTGAGCAGTGTCCTTTCCTTCTGAGTGAGAAGCAGGGCCCTTGCTGGTATGGGGGTCTTGGATCTACAGCCAAACAAGGTAGGTCCGATCATTTCTTCATGGCCAAGTTTTACACAGAAAGATGGAGAGAAAATTGGAGTCCTATTTTTAGGCTTTGTGGCTGACTTTAGAGTAAAAGGTGTTCTAGTTTCTATGACCCGCCTTGGGGAAGAGGGATTTTAGTTTCTATGGCAGCCTGGGAGGAGAATGAGGAGCTAGAGACAGGAGGGGAGGAGAAAGTCAGAGAGATAATTTTGCTTCTGAGGCTGCTTGGGAGGCCCTCATTTTGGGATCTTGTTTTCTGAGCCCCAACACTGTGTTCATAGGAGCAGTCTGCCAGGATGGAGAGTGGGTTCACCACGTACAATGTGTTCTCTCCTGTAGGCTTGAGAATGTCTCTCCAGGATGTCCTCAGTCTGACATGTGATGTAGATTCTGCGTCTGTACCCTGCCTGTGGTGGGGCTCAGTGATGTGGTGTCCTGGGGGCTCTACACAGGAGCCTTGGCAGTCTGGCTAGGGTGTCCCCATCAGCAGTCTTGATTCACTTCATTGTTCATTGCCCCAGGAAGAGGTGTCTTTAACCTGCCAGCCTATTTAAAATTATCTCTGAGCCTGGCATGGTGTCACATGCCTGTGATTTTGGCTGCTTGGCAGGCCATGGCAGGAGGAGTCCATGCACTCCCTGCCGTGTCCCCTCTGCCTTCCCTTGGGGGAGTCTGTCGTCTCAGGGAAGTTGCTTGAGCCAGGAAAGGATCTGTGGTATAGAGGGGATGGAAGGGGTTAGAGGACAATGACGGAACAAGACACACCTCCGTGGCTCAGCCAACCATGGAGGTAGGACCCTGTCTCTACCGCAAACACATAGATCCCCTACTGTCACCCCCAGAAGAATGGAAGGCCAGCATGCTGGATGCAGGAGGCTGCTCCACAAGATGCCTAAGCTGTGGCCATTCTTCCTGAGTGCGGGCTTGGTGCCCATCCTCTCCCCTCTGAACCAGCCGGAGCTAGATGGGCTGAGCCCTCTCCTGCCTCGCCCATCGTGGCTGCTGGTGGCCCTACCCGAGCACTCAGTTCAGACATGAGTGTCCGTGGCTGTGGTCTGAACAGGGTCAGAATCTTCTTCAGATCCAGCGCTGGCTCTGGCATTTATTGTGAAGTGGCTGAACTGAGGCTGAACCAGCAAAGTCCCTGGCAGGGATTGGAGAAAGAGCGCCAACCAAGGCACCGCCCAGGTGTCTGTGTTTGAACCCACTCCTCAGTTCTCAGACTGCAACTACCTGCCTAGTTTCTCTCCTTAGCAGGACAACAAAGTAGAGAGAGATCCACAGGGCCACTTCTTCTTTTCCTTCCAGAAGGCCATGCCTCTGACAGTGTCACTTCCCTGTCCCCCAAATTGTAAATCAAAAACTGTGAAGGGCCCAAAATTTTACCCCACTTGCAATCTTGCAAGCTAGCCTGCCAGCCAGATGTAGACAAAAGATACAAGACTCATGGGTCAGAGACAAAGACTTTTTACCAGCAGTGCCTCAGTGTCTTTCATCATTGCCCCCACCCGTTTCTGTGAGGAGGCGATGGAACCAGGTGTTAGTTGCATGCAGGTGTTGCCCCACGAGAGAGAAATCCTGAATCTTAGGAGACTTGGAGCTCTTTTTATGGGGCTGCTGGTACATCTGCCCATGCTTCACTCCAGAGATAGTGGATGACTTCCTACCCTGGGATGCAGAGATGTCTCCCAGGAAAGGAATGGAAGGGTTTTGTCTCTGTTGCCCTGGAACACAGCCAGGCAGACGGGCATCTTCTGCTTCACTCTCCTTACTTTCTACTCTATTCTCTTCTTCTTCTTCTATTCTAAACCTGGCTGTGAGTGCCTTTGCTCAGAGGGCTGAAATGTGGATCTGAATTCCAGGGAGAATTGTTTTCTCACAGCAAGATGAGGACAGAGCTGCCGGTAGCATGGCGGCCCTGACAGTAGCTTTGGGGGAGAGAAATGGAGCCCAGGGGATGGGCTTAGTGGGGATGGGAAGAGATGTCCTGGAGGGTGTGAGCACAGCTCCTTTCTGGAGTTGCCATAAAGGGGTGCAGAGATCTGAGGTGGTAACTAGAAGGTTTTTGAAAAAAATTATTTAAGATTATTTCTGAGCTGGGTGGGGTTGCTCACACCTATAGTCCCAGCTACTCAGGAGGCCAAGAGGGGAGGATCGCTTGAGCCCAGAAGTTTGAGACCAGCATGGGCAACAGAGTGAGGCCCTGTCGCTACAAAAAGTTAAAAAAAATTAGCCAGGCATGGTGGCGCACCTGAGGCGGGAGAATCACTTGCGCCCAGAAGGTCGAGGCTGCAGTGAGCTGTGATCGCCCCACTGCACTCCAGCCTGGGCAACAGAGCAAGACTCCATCTCTACAAATATATATGTGTATGTGTGTGCGTGTGTATGTGTGTGCGTATAATGTATATATATATGTGTGTGTATATATAATATATATCTCTTACAGTGCTATACAAATCATAAGTCAGTGCTGGTTGTGACCTTTGTGATTTAAGCAATCTGTGGGGCACACCCGACACTATTGGAATGTGAATCGATGCTGTTTTATATATTTAGACGTTATGTGGGAAGGAGTTCTCCACAGTGAGAGGCCGTGCCTTCCGGTCCCTCACCTGAGGAGGAAGCATGCCTTGGCCAGAGAGGTGTAGTCAGTTGTGTGTTCATACCAAGGTGATTTACTTCACATTCTTCAGTCTTCAGATATTCGTATTAGAAGGCTGTGCATTTGGAGGCATGAGGATGTGGCCTGGGAGAGGAGAGTGGAGCTGGGGGTGAGACTTTGGGCTGCCATGTTCTCCACAGGAGCAGCTGCAGGGAGAGAAGGCAAGGAGGGCTGTGGGCAGTGATTTAGAGAAGGGGCTGCAGGCCCTAGACTGGGCAGGCAGGGGTGAAGAGGGGATCAAGGTGCTGTGAGCTGGGGTGCAGTCAGTGCATTAGAGGTCCTCGGAACATTGCAGGACTGCTGAGAGCTGGGGTGACCAAGGACTCAGCTGCCCATAGAGGATGTCCTCTGTGGGGCTCAGGTCCCCTGGCCTGCCCCCTGCCTCTAGCTAGTGTCCAAGGTGGACAGAGAAAGAGACAGACAGAGTGAGAGACAGAGACACAGAGAGATAGAAAGGCGCAAAAGGCACAGACAGAAAAACAGACAGATAAAGACAGAGATGTGGAGTCAGAGACAGACACAAAGGCAGGGACAACAAGGAGACAGAAAGAGAGACAGAGACAGAAAATAGAAACAGACACAGAGATAGAGACAAAGAAAGAAGCTGAGTCCGAGACAGACAAAGAAAGATGGAGACAGAGAGGCAGAGACACAGAGAGAATGGGAGCTCGTGTCAGCCTCTCCCTCCAGGGTTACAGGTCAACCTGGAAGCTGGACCCGGCAGGGAGCCTGTGCCTGGCCCTTGTGCTGCAAGTGTGGCCCCTCCGTCCCCTCTCTGACCATGACTGCAGCCCCCAGGCCAGGCCCAGCTTCTCCCCGCTAATGGAGTGAGCCCCTGGGTCCCCACCTGAGTGATGGCCCCTGCTTGTCCTTTCCAGATGGGAAACCAGTGCAGGTGGACCCCCACCACATCCTCATTGAAGACCCTGATGGCTCATGTGCCCTCATCCTGGACAGCCTGACCGGTGTAGACTCTGGTCAGTACATGTGCTTCGCGGCCAGCGCCGCTGGCAACTGCAGTACCCTGGGCAAGATCCTGGTGCAAGGTTAGCCCGGAGGCCTTCCTGGGGGAGGAGCCACCCTGACCCTCCCACCATGGCAGGCCCAGCTGCGGCGGGGTGGTGGGACAGTGGGGTGGACATCCAAGCATGTTCTGAGGGGATCACTGGGGGCTCATAGAGGGCACTGGGAGGGGTGGGGACCCTGCAGCCCCTTCCCTGGCATCAGCCTCAGCTCCGTCATGGCATCTCTACGTCTCTCTGTATCTGATGCACTGTGTCTATTTCTGTCTTTGTCTGTCCATATCCGTATGTCTCTATCTCTGTCCTTTGATCTCTGTCTCTGTCACCCTGTCTCTGTATGTCTTTTTTCTGTTTCTGTCCTTCTGTCTCTGTTTGTCTGTCTCTATCTATGTGTCTCTCTGTCTCTCTATCTTTCTGTCTCTGTTTCTCCATCTGTCTCTCTGTCTCTGTTTCTTTATCTCTGGTCTCGATGTCTATGTCTCTCTCTCTTTCTGTCTCTATCTCTGTCTCAATTTCTCTTTCTCTGTCTCTTTCTGTCTGTTTTTCCATCTCTATCTCTTTGTCTCTATTTCTCTATCTCTACTTTTCTCTCTGTATTTCTTTCTCTGTCTCTCCTTCTCTGTATCTTTATCTCTCTCTGTTTCTCCATCTCTATCTTTCTGTCTCTGTGTCTCTTTCTTTGTAAGTCTTTCTGTCTCTGTCTCTATCTCTATATCTGTCTCTCTCTCTCTGTCTCTTCCCTCCACAACCCCACAGTCCCACCACGGTTCATGAACGAGGTCCGGGCCTCGCCCTTTGTGGAGGGAGAGGATGCCCAGTTCACCTGCACCATCGAAGGCGCCCCATACCCGCAGATCAGGTGGGGCCCAGGCCTGCCTGGGGATGGGGCATGAGGGGGCTGGCTCCCACCTGGAGCATGGGGCACGGACCATGTGTTCCCGTGTCAGGGCTGGGCTGGACATGGCCACTGGCCTTCAGCTGAGAATGGGCTTCGTGGGGCTCTGGTTCATTCTGGATGTGGGACACCCCTCAGCCGGGAGGACACGGCCAGGCTGTGTCTTGGCTTCTGGAAGGGTGGGCTCTCTGAGGACCCCTGGGGTCTGAAGGCAGGGCAGCTGGGTCGTGAGCACAGCCAGATTTGGCCCTGAGACAGGACATAGGAGGATGTCGCCGGTGGGGTAGAGCATGGCCCGAGTCCTGCCTGCCTCACGTGCCCTCCGGGTGGATTCCAGGTGGTACAAGGACGGGGCCCTGCTGACCCCTGGCAGCAAGTTCCAGACACTGAGTGAGCCTTGCAGCGGCCTGCTAGTGCTGGTGATCCGGGCGGCTGGCAAGGAGGACCTGGGGCTCTACGAGTGTGAGGTGAGGGTTGCAGGAGTCAGGACCTGCCTCGGGGCCCAGGCCATCCGTGCCGGCCATCCTCTGGGGTCTGATTGTGGAGGGGCTTAAGAGCCCAGGCCCTGTCCTCAAGGTGGAGGGCTCTTGGCAGAGGCCAGGGGACACCATACCCACTGCAACACCTTTCCTTGATGACAGGCCAGAGGCCACCATACCACTCTCACCCCCCCGTCACAGGCGGGGGCCACCATGCCACTGTCACTGTCATCCCTGGCCACACTACTGCCCCATGCCCTGGCCTTATTCTTCCTCTGCTCCAAAGCCTCTCCTCGGCTCCCATGTCAATCTGGATGCCTCCCTTGGCTTCCCTGGCCATTTCAAGGATGCCACTTGGTTTTTGCCTTTGGGGGACCCGGCATGGCCTCATGAATTTTGTCATTCATGTCAAATGGAGTGTCAGTCATCCAGTGTAGCCTGGCCCTGCTCAGGTACCTTTTACCTGTGAAGATGTCCAGCCTACAGGTGGACAGAGCTGCCTTCTGCTCCAGCCACTGTGTCTGCAGGGCTGGGGCAGGGGCTCCCCAGGGTGGGGCCCAGTCCCAGTCCTCCGGCCCTTCAAAGCCTGCAGTGGTTGTGGTGGTCATGGTGGCTGTGTGCCAACTGTAGGTGCCCCAGACCCCAGGCACTGGCCTCTGTCCAGCTCCTCCAGGGGCACTTGTCCGGCCACCACCCCCCACCATGTAGCTGCTGCTGTGAGCCTGTGGGGAGCCTGCCCCACACCGCTCTGGCTGGGGAAGCCAGAGACCCAAGTGAGCTCTTGATTTGCACTAATACCTTCACTAGCCACGCATGGGGATTTAAATTTAAATTTAAATCAACTAAAGTTAAATCCAAAGCTAGGTGCTGTGGCTCACGCCAGTAATCTCAACAATTTGGGAAGCCAAGGCAGGAAAATCCCTTGAGTTCATGAGTTTGAGACCAGCCTGGGCAACATATTGAAACCCTGTCTCTTAAACAGGGTTTATGTTTGTCTAACTGGTGTGTCATCTCACACCAGTTAGAATGGCAATCATTAAAAAGTCAGGAAACAACAGGTGCTGGAGAGGATGTGGAGATATAGGAACACTTTTACACTGTTGGTGGGACTGTGAACTAGTTCAACCATTGTGGAAACCAGGGTGGCGATTCCTCAAGGATCTAGAACTAGAAATAACATTTGACCCAGCCATCCCATTACTGGGGATATACCCAAAGGATTATAAGTCATACTGCTACAAAGACACATGCACACGTATGTTTATTGCGGCACTATTCACAATAGCAAAGACTTGGAATCAACCCAAATGTCCATCAGCGACAGACTGGATTAAGAAAATATGGCACATATACACCACGGAATACTATGCAGCCATAAAAAAGGATGAGTTCGTGTCCTTTGTAAAGACATGGATGCAGCTGGAAACCATCATTCTCAGCAAACTATCGCAAGAACAGAAAACCAAATACTGCATGTTCTCACTCATAGGTGGGAACTGAACAATGAGATCACTTGGACACAGGAAGGGGAACATCACACACTGGGTCCTATTGTGGGGAGAAGGGAGGGGGGAGGGATAGCATTAGGAGATATACCTAATGTAAATGACGAGTTAATGGGTGCAGCACACCAACATGGCACATGTATACATATGTAACAAACCTGCATGTTGTGCACATGTACCCTAGAACTTAAAGTATAATAAAAATAAATAAATAAATAAAATAAAATGCATAGGCAAAAAAAAAACTAAAAAATTACTCAGACACAATGGTGCACACTTGTAGTCCCAGCTACTCGGAAGGTTGAGGTGGGAGGATCCCTTGAGCCCAGGAGTTGAAGGCTGCAGTGAGCTGAGATCGTGCCATTGCACTCCAACCTGGGTCACAGAGCGAGACCCAGCTTTAAAACATACATAAAATGAAGTTAAGTTCAGTTAAAGATTCGGTTCCCTGGCTGCTCTGGCCCCATGTCCCATGCTCAGAGCTGCACGTGGACAGGGCAGATGGAGAGCATCCTCATAACTGCAGGGGACCCTCGGGCCATGTGGGTCCCCCAGGGATGCTGTGGCTGGGCTGGGGCCCTTCCCCTTGTGGGGGACACACCAGGATGGAGGCTGCCCATGCTCCCAACATGGCCACAGGGAGAGGGAGAAGCCTTGGGCTCTGAGCCAGCCCTGCTGTCCTTGCAGCTGGTGAACCGGCTGGGCTCCACACGAGCTAGTGCAGAGCTGCACATTCAGAGCCCCACGCTGCAGGCCCGGGAGCAGTGCCACAGGGAGCAGCTCGTGGGAGCAGTGGAAGGTAAGTCCCACCCCTGTCCTCGCCACCAAGGCAGCTCCCCACGGCTCAGACCCAGGCTGGACCCTCACAGGCCTGGCCATGTCTGGGGGGACAAGACTCTCACCCTTCCCAGTCAGGGTCTGCTGCCTGGAGGACACTGGAGGAGGGCTGGGCTGGCATTGTGGGGCAGGGAGAGCCACAAATGGGAGATGAGGAGGCTGCTGCGGGCCAGGCACAGGTCCCAGCCCCTGGCTGGAGGCCGCACCTGTGTGGGCTGGTGGAGGGTGGGCCCTGAGCCCAGAGCCTGAGTGGAGGCTGGAGAGGTCACTCTGGGTGAGCGGGGTTCCCAAAGCCCTGCTGCGGTCCAGAGAGGGAAAGCCTCTGCACAGAGGCCAGGCTTACACCCAGGGCAGCTCGCCGGTGGTGGACAGGAGGCAGTGGGCAGGAGGCAGTGGGCAGGTTGTGACAGGAACAGTAGGAAGGATGTCTCTGCAGAGGGCCAGGCTGCTGGGCCCCAGCTTGGCTCCCAGGAGAAGGGGCAAGTGTCAGGGGCCTGGCCCCTCCATTGAGGGTAGGGCTGGTTGTGGAGAGACCTGGCCTCGTCTGGGACTGCTCCTGGGTTCCTGGGAGGGCCTTGGGCTGCAGAATGACCTCACTAGGGATGGAAGGTGATGGGCCGGGGGAGAGGTGGGACACATCACCTCATTCCTCCAGGCTCCCAGATGCTTTATTCAGGGCAGGGCAGCCAGGATGGGAAGGGGGTCATCGAGCATCCGTCTTGGGCTCCCAGTTGGGCTGCCTGTCTGGACAGGTTTTGAGCCTCCCATCCCTGGGGACATGCAAGTGGAGGCTGGTTCAACACCTGGCGGAGCTGCAACTCCCACTGTGGGTTGGAATATGTGTCCTCCAAGTCTTAAACATTGGCTCCTGCAACCCCCCCTCAACTGTCTCTCCCAGTGCCCAGTGTCTGAAAGCCAGTTGCTCATCTGGACCCCACAGAGCTGGGCCATCTTTGATGCCCTCCATGACCCTCAGGGAGACCCCTCCCTTGCTGGGCAAATGTCCTTGTTCCTCAGCCCACACAGTGCCACAGGCACTGGCCAACCCCTGACTGCCAGTGCCCATGTCTGACGTGTCTCTGGGGGCCCTGTGACCTCCGTCAGCCCCACAACTGGTGGCCACAGCACCACACACAACTGCTTCCGGAGCTGCCAGCACCTCAGCCTCCCATGAGTCTTATGTCTCACGGCCAGGGAGGTGCCCAGCTGGGACACTGGGACACCCAGGGCTGCCTCTTGCTGGTGACAGGAGTGTGCTCCACAGTCGTTCACTTGGCTGTCACAAGTCTCTCTCTGGGTCCGGAGGAGGGGGTGGCAGGGGAGAGAGGCCACCAGTGCTGGACAGGGTGTTGGCGCCTCGGCGAGGTGAGAACGCAGGTCCTTGAAGAGCCTGAAGCTGGAGCCAACACCTCCCCGCTTCTAACTCCTATCCTGCTGCTTCATCTTTAACCCAGCAGCTCTGCAGCCCGAACAGGCCCTGGCAGACCTCTGCGGGGTGGGCGCTGCCCCCTTGCTTGTGGATCACGCTGCGCACGGCTGCACTCCTCCCATGGTCGCAAATACTCACTCTGGCCCACAGCCGATCAGGTGGCAGTTTAGGTACATGAATGAAGGTGCCAGAGAGTATATGGGCCCAGAGGTGCCTGGCTGTCAGCCCCAAGTACAGGGAGGATGAGTGGGGAGGCCCTGGATTTTCCCATCACTCTGCAGTTTCCATCACTGGCCTGCAGGTGGTGGACACCTTGGCTTTCTCTGAGGTCAGCTTAGTCTAAACACACAGAGCCTTTTGGTTAGATTTCATTGTCTCCTCCCATGGGCACTCCTCTCTCCGGGGGGAGCCTGTGAAATACACACTTACACATATGTATACATGTGCATGCACACACATGCATGCACATACATCTGTGCACATACACACACTTGCACATGTATGTGCCCAGAAATGCACAGTACGTGTGGCTTGCAAGTGTACATATAGATGCAGGTAGTCCCTGAAATTCACGTGCTTCTTATCTGAGACAGGTGTAAAGCCTTTCTCCACATGGCAATCTAGCAAAGCAGACGGTGTCCCACCCCCGACCCAGAGCTGTGAGGCCGTGTGCCCCAGGCTACGTTACTTGACTTTTCTGGGCCTCCTGCTTGTTTTTTTCCCTCAGGGTGCTGGGAAGGGTCACTGAGATGTGAAGGTGCTAGTGGCCTGTGGACTGCCCACTGGCCAGCTGGCTAGGGCTGGGAGAGGGCCATCTTTGTGTCCTGATGATTCTGCCCGGGAGCTGCAGAGGAGGAGTCCTTGAGGTGAACTGGAAGGAGGAGCTGCCTGATCCCAGATGCGTCCCATCCCATATCTGGAACCACAGGCCCCATCCTGCTGGCTCTGGGGAGGAAGGCAGCTAGGAAAACCAGGAGAGACCATGGAGTATGTGGACTGAGGATGCTCCTATAGGGAGATTTGGGCTGACGCTCACTTGGAGCTTAGCACCCTGCCCAGGCATCCCCTGGGGCTGTTCTTGGCAGGACTTCTGTGGCTTTGTGCCACAAAGCTCAGGTGTGCCACTTTCAGGACTCCAGAGTCCCTCTCTCTTGAGGACTTTTTGTAACAGAGGCCCCAGCTACCTCAGCCTCAGTGTAGCTGCTGGCTCCCTATGCAGCCACAGGCCATGTATTCCCTTCTAGGACTTGGTTTCTGTGTCTGAGAAGTGGGATTGTAGGTCCGACAAATTCACAGGGCTCCCTTGGCACATGGGTTGAAGGAGAAGCTGGGATTTCTGTGCTGGGAGCATAGGTAGGGTCTTCATTCTCCCCCCAGACCCTCAAGACCCTGCAAGACCCTCGAGAGGGACAGTGGGTCCTGCCTTCACGAGGGGACACATTGTCCTCAGCCCTCATTCCACAGCCACTCAGGACAGGCATCATCACCTCCATGTTAGAGACCAGAGAACTGGGGCTCTGAGTAGACAGCCTGCCCAGGGGCAGCTTAGCAGGTGACTATAATGCTGTGCCACTCAGATAGCTCAGCCCCCGGCACTGGCTGGTCTGTAACCCTCGCTATTCCGACTGTTTTCTTTGTAGTCACTGAGCAAGAGACTAAAGTCCCCAAGAAAACCGTCATCATGTAAGTGCAGGCGTGTTCCTAACCTTCCTTCTGACTGCAGTGCCTCCTGCATGCCACTGACCTGCCTGGATCATGCCTGTGTGGCCTAGCCACCTGCTTGCCGCCTGTCTGCTCACATAACATTCACCCTCTGACTGCCAGCACCTTACAGGTACTTGCAGTTACCTTGCATAGGCGCCTTCCCCTGGGGCCTCGATTACCTCCACACTTCACAGCTCTCTCTTCCAGGGCCTCAGTACACTCCATGGTCCCACTGTTTCAGCAGAGTAGATTTACTCCACACACTTCACAGTGGTTCATCCAGGGATTCATCAGGTGCTAGGCCTGAGAGCTGCTTTCCTCAGTGGGCGAGAGACAGAATTCTAATCCTCAGCACCCTGGGATTTACAACAGTGTTGTCCAACAGAACTTTCTGTGATGATAGAAATGTTCTATATCGGCTGGGCACAGTGGTGCACGCCTGTAATCCCAGCACTTTAGGAGGCCAAGGTGGGTGGATCACCTGAGGTCAGGAGTTCGAGACCAGCCTGGCCAACATGGTGAAACCCTGTCTCTACTAAAAATACAAAAATTAGCCGTGTGTGGTGGCGGGCCCTTGTAATCCCAGCTACTCGGGAGGCTGAGGCAGGAGAATTGCTTGAACCTGGGAGGCAGAAGTTGCAGTGAGCCAAGATCACGCCACCGCACTCCAGCGTGGGTAATAGAGCAAGCTCTGTCTTGAAAAAAAATAAAAAGAAATGTTCTATATCTCCCCTGTCCACTACAGTAGCCACTAGCTACATGCGTCTTTTGAAGCATCTGGAATGTGTCTAGTATGATTGAAGGACAAATTTTAAATTTTAATTTTTGTTCATTTGAATTTAATTTACATAGTACACTCATAGTGGACAGCACAGCCTTAGGGCCCTTAGAGGTCCCCTAAGCCTGATTTTCACATTTGGAAGATGGAGAAACTGAAGTTCAGGGAAGAGAGGAGGTTAGCTCCGGGTGGCTAATGATTGGAAGCCAGCGGAGATCCCACTTCCCCAGTGCCACGCCCACCGTCCCTTTCTTCATCCTTCAGTGCCTCAAGGATTTAGCAAAATCACACATGCTGCTGCTGCTGAAGTAACACAAGAGGACCAGAACTGGGTGAACCCATAAATGTAGGGTTGGTTTTGACCTGAATAATCTGAGAGGACTTCCAATAGAAGGTGTGTGCAGGTGGGAGTGATGGAAGAGCTTGCAAAAGCCAGGAGGCAGGAAAAACTGTGGTTTCCTAAGGCCAGATGGCTGAGAAGCTCCAGCACGGGAAAACTCTTAGTTCTCAAGGGGCCTACAACCTCCAAAAGGGGCCTTCAGTTGGCCCTATTATAGGAAAATCCCATTGCCAGACATTTGTTGAGATCCTGGGTTAACCCTTCCTTGGCTTTCTCCCTCCTTCCCTAAAGCAAGTTGCTCCTATGATGCCACCCCACAATAGATGGGACTGCCTGGATGCTCGTAAGCACCCCACTCCTGGAGGTATGCAATGGTGCCAGAGCCTCACATAGATTAGTTCTACATTTTGTCCCTTTGGGAGCACTATTATTATCTACATTTTATGGATAAGAAAATGGAGGAGCAGAGATGGAGCCAGAATGCCCCACTGGCAAAGCTTCAGAGGCGACTCATGCCTAGGGAAGGGAGGACCAGGTGATTTACAAGCATACAAGTCCACTCTGTTCCAGGCTTAGGAAGGTGGGAACCCTCACCATGCAAGAATAATTTACCCACTCAGCTTGAGGAATGGAGGGAGCCAACTGCATAGGCATGGCGCTGAACCCAAGGGTGGACCACACGGGAAGAGGCACCAGGGAGGCAGTAGACCCGAGAAGGAAACAGGGCTTGGAGGCAGACCCCATGTGCTGTGCTTGCAGTATCAGTACAGGATGCCCATGTGTCCTTGTGGGGGTAGCAGTGAGTCCAGCATTTGGGGGGATATTTAGGAGTCCCCATCCCCATCCACCTGTTGGGCTGCACTCAACTTACCACCCTGCATCAGCAGATCGGGCAATGTGAGGTGAGCAGATGGGGCCTGGTCCAGGCTCTCAGCCACAAGCGTACTGCCCTAGAGCCTGGGTGTGAGGCAGGAAAGCAGCCTGTGGGTATGAGTGGGCCACATCTCTGAGCCTCAGCTTCCCCATCAGTTAAGTGGAATACATCACTCCCTCCTTAATAGCTGAGGGCTGGAGGAGGCAAGACCTGTCATTGCTGTGCACCCCAAGGGGTGGTCACACATCTCTGGGCTCATCCCTGGGAGCAACTGCTTCCAGATGGAGCCCTGAATTAGACAAAAGCAAAGCTAAACAAGAGAGAGGCAGTACCTTGGACAAAGAAGACAGCTGGCAGTAGCTCACTTGGTGACAACTTTGTCACCTCATACATGCCACATTCCTTGTCCTGAGCTTGAGGGAAGTGCAGGGCTGAGGGAAAAATGAGTAATAGGCAGGGAACTGATATGTGTTGTGTGTTACTCAGCACGTTCTGCTTCCCTACCTGTTACTCAGTTTGCTCTCAGTGCTCAGCAAGGTCAGGGACACTGGGCACCAGAGGAGGACCTGGGCTGACTGCTGCACTTCTCCCTCTTGGCCCCAGGCAGATTTTGAGCCTCTTTGAGCCTCTCTGTCCCCTATAAAGTGGGATCAGACCCTCTCCCAGGTTACTGCAGAGTCAGACAAGAGAACTTGCAAAGTGCTCCATGCACAGCCACATACAGCCGACCTTGCATTCTGCCTCCATCACTCCACCCCAGTCCCATTTTGGGAGATGGAACCAGGCAGGAGGAAGGGCTTGTCTGATGGCACATGGCTCATCACGGCCAAGCCAAGTCTGGGGGCCAGGTATCCAGCCAGGTTTCTTTCTTGGCCTGCCTAAAGCCTTTCAAGGCCTCACACTCTCAGACCCAAAGGCTAGGAGAAAAGGTCTGAGCTCAGCCCCCACCCCGCCCCCGCGGCATGAGCTGTCCAGCCCATCCCTGGCTGAGGATTTTCAGGGTGTGCAGTCCCTGCCCTCTTAGAGTTGGCCACTCACCGTCCCCCATGATACAAAGCACAAAGCCTGCTGGTGGGATGGACCTGGAGGGGAGACTGTCACTGGGGCCACTGCACTCAGGATGTGACCCAGTTTTTGGAGGCACTTGCCTTTGCAGTGCGGCACGGGCCTCCCCACGTACCTCACCTCTTGTTTTCAGATCTGCACACCAGAGACTGAGGTTGGCCACATGGGATCTTGTGCTTTGTTTCTTTGGTTCTATGGCAGGGGGTGGGGGACTCTACAGGTTGGGCTCACATGCATGTGTAAGAGTTCTTTGTGCACTCTCACCGCTCGCTTGCTGGTGCAATAACCTGAGCTCTTACGCTGCCCTGGCGTAAGAGCCCATCTTTTCTCGGGCCCTCTCCTCCTTCCCCCAGAGAAGAGACCATCACCACTGTGGTGAAGAGCCCACGTGGCCAACGACGGTCCCCCAGCAAGTCCCCCTCCCGCTCACCTTCCCACTGCTCTGCCAGCCCGCTGAGGCCGGGCCTACTGGCCCCTGACCTGCTGTACCTCCCAGGGGCTGGCCAGCCCTGCAGGCCTGAGGCAGAGCCAGGCCAGAAACCCGTGGTGCCCACACTGTACGTGACAGAGGCCGAGGCCCACTCTCCAGCTCTGCCCAGACTCTCGGGGTCTCAGCCCAAGTGGGTGGAGGTGGAGGAGACCATTGAAGTCCGGGTGAAGAAGATGGGCCCGCAGGGTGTGTCTCCCACCAGAGAGGTACCCAGGAGCTCATCAGGGCATCTCTTCACGCTGCCCCGTGCGACCCCCAGAGGGGACCCCAATTCCAACAACTCCAACAACAAACTGCTGGCCCAGGAGGCCTGGGCCCAGGGCGCAGCCATGGTCAGCGTCAGAGAGCCCTTCGTCTTCCGCATGGATGCCAGAGGCAGTGTGGACTGGGCTGCTTCTGACGTGGGCAGCCTGGAGCTGGAGGAGACCGGCGTCACCCTGGAGGAGGAGTGCACCATGGAGGAGGCGGGAGAGGAAGAGGGGGAAGACGGAGATGCCTTTGTGACGGAGGAGTCCCAGGACACACACAGCCTTGGGGATCGTGACCCCAAGATCCTCACGCACAATGGCCGCGTGCTGACACTGGCTGACCTGGAAGATTACGTGCCTGGGGAAGGGGAGACCTTCCGTTGTGGTGGCCCTGGGCCCAGCGCCCCTGATGACCCTCCCTGCGAGGTCTCAGTGATCCAGAGAGAGATCGGGGAGCCCACGGTGGGGCAGCCTGTGCTGCTCAGTGTGGGGCATGCACTGGGTCCCCGAGGCCCTCTTGGCCTCTTTAGGCCTGAGCTCCGTGGGGCATCACCACCAGGACCCCAGGTCTGTAGCCTTGAGGGCACCTCCTTCCTCTTGCGGGAGGCCCTGGCTCGACCTGTGGGCAGTGCTCCCTGGACGCAGTCTTTCTGCACTCGCATCCGGCGTTCTGTGGACAGTGGTCAGAGCAGCTTCACCACAGAACTTTGCACCCAGACCGTCAACTTTGGGACAGTGGGGGAGACGGTCACCCTTCACATCTGCCCAGACAAGGATGGGGATGAGGGGGCACAGCCCTGATGCTGCTGCCGTGGTAGCTTGGGGCAGCAGGGAGAGGGACATGCCCTTGAGGCCTAGGATGCTGCCCAGCCTCAGCAGCAGCCCCTAGGAGCCTCCTGAGGGCCTCCCTGTCACTGGTCCCGGGCCCTTCTTACCTCACTCAGCTTCAGCCAGGAGGACTGGGTGGCGCTTGTAACGTCAGAATGACTGGCTCAAAGACCTGAGAGCTCTGGGCTGTTTCCTCTCAGCCTGGCAGGAGCCTCGGGACTGTGGACGAAGGATATGGCCTTGGGCATTTGTCCTGTTCCACATGGGCCTGGTCCATCCCTCCTGGCCACAGCTGCCAGGCCTGGCATGGCCTTGCCTCTTCTGCAGTCTTGGTGACTGAGACCCTTGGGTGGCTGCTTCCCAGCTCTGCAGGCCCTCCTGGCCTTCTCTGCAGGGTGGACATGGGGTCTGTGTGTGGGCAGCAGCCTGTCTCTCAGCAAGAATAAAGTAGCTTCCTGCACACCTCTCTGACTCTCCTTGCCTCTCCACTGGGCAGCCCTGGGTCCCCTCCACCTGCAGCCCTCAGGGGAGCCCATACCCTCATCTGCCCTTGACTGTGAGGTCACCTGGCTGGCCACTGCCTGTGGAGTCCTGGCCCACCCTGGGGTCCCTGAGTGGACCTGCGACAGCTGGTTCCCATCATGGAGGGGCCACTCACAGGGGCACACGGCATGGCCAGAATAGCCAATCATGCTCCTTCCTAGCATGCTGGGTACCAGACAGGCCTTCCCCAGCCCTGGGCAGTGGGGACTGTTGTCATGGCAGACGTGGGGATGTGGTGACCCCGTGGGGCTCAGGATCTCAGCATCAGGGATCCTTCATTGTCTCTGGCCGGACGATCCCAGCACCATTAGAGGACAACCCCAAGCCCTCCAGCTCCGAGGCTGGCCCAGGGGTCCTGCTGACTGCATTGGAGTGAGGAAGGTAGAGAGGAGGGTGCCCTGGCAATGTAGAGAGCAGCCCAGGTCTCCTCTCCAGGCTGGCGACTGGGGATGCAGCAAGGGCCCTCAGCAAGGGCTTGAAGACACAAACAAGGCGGGAGGCTTGGGGCAGGTGACCTGCTGGACCCGTGTGCGAGGTGCATGGCTGATGGCCAGGTGGACAGGGAGGCTGCTGAGGGGGAGCTGCCAGTGGGGACCATGCCCAGCAGGGCTCTAGAGGAGTCTCTTGCAGCCAGCAAGGGGCCAGGTGGGGCAGCCGGGGCTGGGGTTGCAGGTGGAAGGGAGGGCAGATTTGGGTCACAGGTGGAGAGAAAGCCCCTGACAGGCGAGTTCAGGCAGGGGCTGCCCTGGGAGGGAGGGCCCATCCCCAGAGAGGGGTCCACGGTCATGGCCACCTGGACACCCACTGAACCCAAGCTTCCTCTGGTTCTCGCCTTGGCACCAGGCTGTGCCCAGGTTTGAGGAGAGGCCAGCCCTGGTGGGGGGTTGCAATCACTGGCAGAGCCAGGGCTTGGGGCGGGTATCCAGGCCCGGCTGCTCCCTAGAGGTGGTGACACTCTCCCGAAGGTTCCCGGGGAGGATGGGCCTGAGCTCGCAGGGAGTCTAGGAGGAGGAAGTGCCTGCCTGCAGCATGGGTCTGTGGTTTGTTTCCTCTCTGTGTCCCAGGCCTCCACCTCCAGGCAGTCTCCTGAGAGGGGAGTGGGTGGGGAGGACCCCAGTGTTGGACCACCTGGGCAGTCTCTGAGGAGGGGGACGGGGTTCCTGGAGACCCCTCTGGAGGCTGCAGCTATCCCAGACCCCTGGGTCTCACCTGCTCTGCACTCATCTGCCTCTTCTACAGACACCACCCTGGAGCGAGTGGACCAGGAGATCACATCCGTCCTGGAGAGACTGCTGGGCCCCAGGGTGCCAGGCCCCTTCACAGGGGACCTCACTGGCCCCGGCCCCTGCCCTGGGGGGGCACCTGCACTCCAGGAAACCGGCTCCCAACCTCCAGTCACCAGATTTTCGGAGGCACCCGGTGAGGCCCAGACGCATGCTGACATTAAGACCCCCAGGGATTGACCCCAACCTGGCTGTGCAACGTGAAGGGTACCCATCACATGGGCATGAACTGACTAGGCCCCAGTGACTCCGATTTGGAATCCCAGTGGCTCCATGCACTGGGGGTCCTGGGCCAAGCCTACCTCTTGCTTGGCCTCAGTTTCCCCGTCTGAATCTAGGCACAGAATGGGTTCTGGAAGGTTCCTCCTGCTCTGAATCTGTTCCAGGAGCCAGAGGCTTCCCATGGTTAGCCTGTGATGGCAAATTCAGGTGCCCTGTGCTCCTCAGTGGACAGGGAGGAGGGGGAGCAGGGGGTGAGAAAGGGGAGGAGGAGACGGGAGAAGAGGGAGAGGAGGAAAGGGATGGAGGGGGCAGAAGACAGGAAAGGAGGAGGGGGTGGAGGAGGGAGGGGCAGAAGCAGCCAGTACCCGAAACAGACCAGACCAGACTGGCTGCTACAAGAGCCAGCTCTGTGGGTCACTCAAGCCCCTTCCCCCAGGTGTTATGATCACCCAAGCCCCTTCCCCCAGGTGTTGGGGTTCTCCTGTTATGAAGCACTTTAACCGCTTCTTCTTTTTTTGTCTTTCGGATGGGGTCTTGCTCTGTCACCTAGGCTGGATTGCAGTGTGCAGGGGTGCGACCACAGCTCACTGCAGCCCCAACCTCCTGGGTTTAAGTGATTCTCTCACCTCAGCCTCCCAAGTAGCTGGGACTACAGGTGCATGCCACCATGCCCAGCTAATTTTTTTTATTTTGGGGTAGAGATGGGGTCTTGCTGTGTTGCCCAGGCTGCTCTCAAACTCCTGGGTTCAAGCCATTCTCCTGCCTCAGCTTCCCAAAGTGCTGGGATTACGGGTGTGAGCCTGGCTGCCAACATGCCCGAGCCCTGGCCTCACTCCAGCCCGGTCCTCAGGTCCCCGATCAAGGAACTTTTCCTAAAGGGACAGATAGTGCATCTGGGGAAACTGAGGCCTGGGTTGGGGGAATCTCATCCAAGTCCCTGCTGCTCACCGCAGGTGGATGGGGGCCTGGAGTCAGGCGTCCAGAGAGCCATGAGGACAGGGCTGAAGCGAGGCCAGAGCTGGGGCAGGAGGGCAGCCAGGCTCCTCCCCTGCCCCGTCCAACGTCCTCTGCATCTTGCTTCTGTGGGCTTCTCGGATCCGTGCCCTTCTCCTTCTCATTTGGCCCAGCCCCAGCCTTGGTTGTCTTCACACAAAAGACCATCACGGCCTTGCATCCTGTGTGCCTACCCACTCTGGTCACCCCACACCATCTTGCAGGGCCTTCCCTGATGCAGCCTCCCTGGCCACCCCTACCTGGTTCCATCACCTTGGAGAAAGGCCATCAGGCTGGAACCAAACAGGATGAGACCTCCAGGGCTCAGTGCCCTCCCCAAGGACAGCACAGGACAGTCCCCCACCATGGTCTCACGCTTAATCCCCTGAACACATGCTCCAACAGTCCCACAGTCCCTATGCTGCTTCTGTGGCCTCCCGCAGGGCTAGGTGGCATAGGGTTCGGGGCAAGCAAGCCGCCTTCCCCAGTGAGATGAGAAGGCCAGCCCCTCAGGTCTGCTTCCCTACAAGAGGCACGGAAGCCCCCAGGCCTTCAATGAGCGCAGGCTCCTCCCTCTAGCTGCCTGGGCACCCTGGGGCCACCTAGGGCCAAGAGGCGTCTCTCTAGGCCCCAACTTGGTGTACATTTGCTCCGTTTGCCTATCACGGGGCTGGCTGGGCGCAAGGCCTGGCCCAGGAGAAGGGGCACGGCATCCCTGTCACCCTGGGAAATGGTCTCTTCTCATTCTTCTGCCTGTCACTCTTCCCCATGCAGTGACCAAAGGCCGGTGTCCGTAAGGGAAGGACAGGCAGAGGCTGGGGCAGGGGTCTGGGAGGACTAGCCCTGGCCCTCACTCGAACTCTGCCTTGTGGGTGGAGTGCACCCTGCCACATCCAATGGGCTGTGTGCCAGGGCCACAGTGGTTGAGCAGACAAACCCGCCCCAGGTGCCGTGCCGCTTGGCCCATCGGAGCAGATCGTGGGCTCCTTCACAGGCCTGACGCTCGTTCACTCTGCCCGATGCTTCTGCAGAGTGGGAATGGGTTGGCCTGCTCTGGCCATGACCCCACCCGCCCTGCCTGTGGCGGACACCCTTCCCACTTGTCCACCTGCTTGAAGCTCAAGTGTACTCCCACAGCCACCTGCCCTGCCTGTGCTGCCTGTGCCGCCGGCCGGAGCTGTCCCGAGCCCCACTCCTCTACCCAGTCTGCCCTGGGTCTCTCTTGTCCTCTCTCTCACAGCTGGGTGGAGCGGTGTCAAGGGCCCTACCTGTGACCTCTGGGCAGCCCCATGGGGTGATGCCATGGCCCTCTGGATCCTGCCCACCATTGCTTGCATGCTAGGAACTGTTGAATGCTCCTGGCACACACGGTGCTGAGACAGAGCTGCCTGCCCTGTCTGGCTGTCAGGGAGTGTTCTAGAGGGCAGAGGCCACCACATCCAGTTGTAAGCCTGGCGGGTGGGCAGGGGACCCTCGGGGCTGGTGGCACCAGGTCAGATATGGAGGGTGCTTGGCACCTGGGCTGTGCAGGGTGGCTAACTGCACATGCTTGAGCTGTGGGCTGGGTACTGGGTTTGAGGCCTAGGACCTTGCCAGGATCTCACCCACGGCCCAGGGCCCCCGGAGCCCAAAGCTCTGCCTGGGCTTTCCTAGCCTGGGAATGTGGGGACCTGTTGCAGGTACCACCTGGGCTCCATCTCATGAGGCCCTCATCTCCCAGCAGCTGTGCCCCAGAGGGTGCCACAGCCCCTCCTCCACGAAGGCCCAGAGCAGGAGCCAGAGGCCATTGCCAGAGCCCAGGAATGGACTGTGCCCATTCGGTAACCGCCCCAGACTGCTGGGTCCTGCAGTGGGGACCAACCCCCAGGGGACATCTCCGGGCAGGCAGGGTAGGGCACGAGTTACCGCGGTGTCCTCACAGCCCTCCACTCTTTGCCAGCAGCCACCCCAGGCATGGCGGGTCTGGGAGGAGAGGCCACCCTTGGGATGAGAGGTGTTGGGGGCCCCCTTCCACACTAAAGGTTGGGCCCCCGTCTGTACATCTCATCCCAGAGGGGCTTTGCTGCAGCCCCTTCCGAGTGGTGATGAGCAGGGATACCCTATCTCATCGGGAGAATGTGTGGGGGCCCGGCAGAGCCTCACCCCACTTCCTAACCCCAGGATGGAGGGTGCAGCCAGGCCTGGGGCAGGCACAGGGGAGCTGCTCTGGGATGTCCACAGCCACGTGGTCACGGAGACCACAGAGAGGACCTACACATACCAGTCCATCCACACACACACCGCAAGTACGGGGTTGGGCCCAGCTGGGTTATAAGTGTGATCCCCATACCCCCTGCCCAGGGCTGGGGGGCATTTGCACATCTGCAAATGGCCACCCAGCCTGTCTCAGCCCTGCCCCAGCCTGGGACGCCCACATTCTACTCACTGTGTCCCCTCAGAGGGGCCAGAACCCTCCACTGGGGAGACGCAAGTGGCAGTGAACTTGGTGTTCATAGGACCCTGTCCCTGAGAACGGCAGCCAAGTTAGTGAGCTCTGCTGGCCCCACCAACTCCTCCTGATCACCTGGCCAGCTGAGGTCAGAGTGGGAAGAGGCAGTGGTTCCATTGAAGGAGCACCCCTAACTGTCAGAAGCCTGGGCAGTCAGGATGGGGTGCTGTTGCTTGGGCTGTGGGGGGCGTTCAGTTGCCCACAGTGTATCTCAGGGCCTCAACAACCACCCAGGCATGGTGGGCTGTGGCTGGCACCCAGGGTTGTGTGGCTGGTGAGGTGGTTTCCATGGTTCCCTCCCTGCCCTCCCAGGGCCCCCATCCATGCAGGTAACCATCGAGGATGTGCAGGCACAGACAGGCACAACAGCCCAATTCGAGGCTGTCATTGAGGGCGACCCACAGCCCTCGGTGACCTGGTACAAGGTAGGTGTGCAGGTCCAGGTGGGCGAGATTCGGGGATGGCCCCAGGATCTGGGGGACCCACGGGAGATGGGTGCAGTCCACACTGTGCACTTCCTCCCACATCCCCTCCAGACTGGACACACAGCAGGTGTCGGAAGCACTGCTCAGTGAAGGGTGGGGTGATGGGGTCCCCCAGAGTGGGCTGATGGCAGCCCTGCCGATCCTGTGCCTCCAGGACAGCGTCCAGCTGGTGGACAGCACCCGGCTTAGCCAGCAGCAAGAAGGCACCACATACTCCCTGGTGCTGAGGCATGTGGCCTCGAAGGATGCCGGTGTTTATACCTGCCTGGCCCAAAACGCTGGTGGCCAGGTGCTCTGCAAGGCAGAGCTGTTGGTGCTTGGGGGTGAGTTGGTCGACCCCTCCTGGGCCCAGGCTCTGCAGCTGGGCTGGCCAGGTACAGGTCTTGTCTCCATGGGGCAACCTCTCTTCCCATGGGTGGTACCTGGGTGGGTGTGGTCCCTGGGTGGGTGTGGTCCCATAGTCTTGGGTCCAGGAAGCAGCTCCCATTAACACCACAGCACTGGGTTCCGTGGGGATCAGGGTGGTCACCTTTGCCCATACCAGCCGCTTCCTACTCTTTAGGGGACAATGAGGTGGACTCAGAGAAGCAAAGCCACCGGAGGAAGCTGCACTCCTTCTATGAGGTCAAGGAGGAGATTGGAAGGTAGCACCCAGCCCCCTTTCCCCTGGACTGCCAGATGGCGCCTTTCCCCAGGCCACCTGGGCTCCCCTCACTCCCTCTTTCCTAGGGGTGTGTTTGGCTTCGTGAAAAGAGTGCAGCACAAAGGAAACAAGATCTTGTGCGCTGCCAAGTTCATCCCCCTGCGGAGCAGAACTCAGGCCCAGGCATACAGGGAGCGAGACATCCTGGCCACGCTGAGCCACCCGCTGGTCACGGGGCTGCTGGACCAGTTTGAGACCCGCAAGACCCTCATCCTCATCCTGGAGCTGTATCCTGCCCTCAGCCCCTGAGAGGGCTTGAGGAGGGGCATGCAGGGCCAGGCCAGGGCTCAGAGGAGCCATGTGCTTGGTGTCCCCTGCCTGGCTGGGTGGTGGCGACAGCCATCCAGCCGGGAATTTGGGTGGGGAGTCTTCTGTTCCACGGGGCAGTGACTGGAGTCCCCAGGGGGTACTGGTGGCTAGCTGGCCCTGATGACCTGATGCCCTCAGCAGGGATGGTGGTGGTCCGCTCCCACTCTGTAGATAGCCTCTTAGAGAGGAAGGAGCTGCTTGGCCTGGCTACTCTGGGGCACACCCTGCCACCCACATGGCCTTGTCTTGGAGGTCTCCTCTGTCCTCCGGTGCTCTTAACAGGGTGTCAGCCGGACACATGCCCCACTGCCCCAAGTCGTTGTCCTCTTTGCAGGGAGAGGGTGCTGGATGGCCTCTGTACAGAGGGGACAGGATGCCCCCTTCCACTGTGCCAGTGCAGTGACTGGCCTCAGTCCCCAGCCTCAGCCTGCAGCCCCTCCCTTTTCAGGGCTGCATGCCATCTGGGGTTCAGAGGGGTCCCCGTTCCACTCTCCTCAACCCTGAGCATCACCCCCTGCTGCCCCCAGAGATCAGATGTGCCCATAGTCCTGGCCACCTCATTGTGAGTGTGGGTTTCTGGGGGCAGGCAGGTTTCAGCCTCCCAAGCCTGCTTTTCCTTGATGGGATCCCAGGTGCTCATCCGAGGAGCTGCTGGACCGCCTGTTCAGGAAGGGCGTGGTGACAGAGGCCGAGGTGACTGGGCCGCTGCCTTTCACTGCCCCAGCCATGCACCCTACCCCAGGCCCCTTTCAGACACCAGGTCCCTGCAGATACAGTCCCAGTCACAGCCCTCTCTAGCTCAGGGGCCTCTGGGGGCTCCCTAGGGCCTCCAGGGCATGTTGACCCCTCAGTCAGGCTCTACACGGCCTGCCACTCCGCCTCACCTGGCCAGCTGACCAGCGCAGCCCGCCCCTCCCCCACTGAGGTTCACAAGTCCGTCGTATTCTCCCCACCTTTGAGGGATCTCCTGGCTTAGGGGCACACAGGACCCAGGACGGCTTTGCATATCAGCTGCCGAAGTCAGGAGGAGGCTGGACTTGAAGTGGAGAGGGAGGCTGGGGCTGGGCTCCCACCTGAACAGCAGCCCTTGCTACAGGTCAAGGTCTACATCCAGCAGCTGGTGGAGGGGCTGCACTACCTGCACAGCCACGGCGTTCTCCACCTGGACATAAAGGTTCGTATGTCCTCATCGCTGCACCCCAGAGCCTGGGACCTGCAGGCCAGTGGGGCAGGCTCACCACTCCCAGCTTCACTGAGAGGGCTTGCTTGCCTCCAGGGACGGGGAGCTCACCACCTCCAGGCAGCCCTTTCGAGTGGGGTGTGGCTCTGGTGGAGCAGAGGCTGTCCCCAAATGGCTGTATCAGGTGCTCCCCACTGTCCCACCCTGCCCCTGGGCCTCTGGGTATCCTCACCAGGCCCACCAGCCCCAGGAGTCACCCCCTTAGGGCACGGCTCTCACCCACTCCCAACTCTCCCCGACAGCCCTCTAACATCCTGATGGTGCATCCTGCCCGGGAAGACATTAAAATCTGCGACTTCGGCTTTGCCCAGAACATCACCCCAGCAGAGCTGCAGTTCAGCCAGTACGGCTCCCCTGAGTTCGTCTCCCCCGAGATCATCCAGCAGAACCCTGTGAGCGAGGCCTCCGACATCTGGTGAGTGGGTGGCTGGGCCAATGGGTCTGGGTCTGTAGCTTCTCTGGGAAGCCGGTCCCCACAGATGGCTGGGCCCTCTCCTCTGCCCCAGGGAGGCAGCAGGCAGCCTACTGGTCAGCCAAGGGGTCCTCCCTGAACCCGTCTCCTCCTACAGACCTGGGCTCCCCACTTCTGTGTGTGTGTGCCTCTTACCTGAGGGCCAGGCCTGGGGCGACGCACAATGTGTGGTTTTGTCTTGCAGGGCCATGGGTGTCATCTCCTACCTCAGGTGAGCAGAGCCCTGCCCCATCAGCTGACTTAAGACCCCTCCCTTGTAGGCCCACTGAGGGCATGTGCACCGCTGGCTGCTCCCCAGATCAGAGACCCGAGACCCAAGAGGCAACTATCTTGGGAACAGGCAGTCAGCCAACCCTGATAAGAGGTTCCTGCCCAGAGGGTCTCACAAACACCCTGTCATCAGAGGGCTGTGCCGGGTCATGAGGCAGCCAAGCCACTGCCCTGCAGGACTGGGGGTTGTCCAGCAGTCACTCATAACAGCCACTGCTGCCCTGAGGATGGCGGTGGTATAGATAGCCTGGACCTCCTCAGCAAGTTGATCCTTAATTCCTAATTCAGGCTGATCTTGATGCCTGCCCCAGACTGGATCCCTATTTCAGACTAAGGCTGGTGCCCAGCCAGGCTGACCCTACATCCCTGTCCCAGCCTGAGCCTGTATCCCGATCTCAGACTAAGGCTGGTGCACACCCAAGCTGATCCTATATCCCTTCTGCCCAGATACCCCAGGCTTGGTCTGGGTCCCTGTTCCTAGCTGAGCCTGGATCTCTCTGGGCAAATCAGAGAAACTTGCTGGGATTCTCAGAGCTAGATGGGAGTGGGACTAAGAGCCCATCCGCAGTCAGGGCCTCATCTGAGGGCTGGACCCT
Organism: Trachypithecus francoisi; assembly: GCF_009764315.1. Classification (NCBI taxonomy): domain Eukaryota; kingdom Metazoa; phylum Chordata; class Mammalia; order Primates; family Cercopithecidae; genus Trachypithecus; species Trachypithecus francoisi. Next base: position 86,069,701 of record NW_022681470.1, read on the forward strand.
CCCTCTGCCTTCAGCCTGACCTGCTCATCCCCATTTGCCGGCGAGAGTGACCGTGCCACCCTCCTGAACATCCTGGAGGGTCGTGTGTCATGGAGCAGCCCCATGGCTGCCCACCTCAGCGAAGACGCCAAAGACTTCATCAAGGCTACACTGCAGAGAGCCTCTCAGTGAGTGCGCCCCCAGGCTTCTCCTGCCCGGGGCCAGTCAGCCCTGCCCCAGAGGGCAACTGACCACCTGACCCCTCCTGAGCCTACCTCTCCCTGCAGGGCCCGGCCTAGTGCAGCCCAGTGCCTCTCCCACCCCTGGTTCCTGGTGAGTATCGGGGTCAGCCCCACACTATGCAGGCGGAGCCAGAGGCCAACAAGGGCAGGGCCTCTGGGCAACAGGGCGTGTGAGCACAGAACTGTGGCTGTGGCCCGGACTCTGCCCAGCCCAGAGGACATTTGTCCTTGTACATTAGTGAGAGGGCTGTGGGAACCTCAAGCTGGAACCACATTTCAGTGCCCCAGCCCCCAACCCCCAGCAGGAGGCAGGGAGAACTGCGAGGAGCTCAGGGACAGGGGGTCGCTGTCACCTCTGACTTCTGGTCTTTGCCATCTGCCCCACCTGGACATCTTGGGTGAGGGCTATGGTGTCCTGGACCCAGGGGATCCCAGGACTGGGGCTGCCCAGCAGGGCTTCCATCATGGGAGGGGCCCCTATCAGGGCACCATGGTCTCCCTGCCAAGTGGCTGCCCACCTCGGTCTCCCAGAAATCCATGCCTGCGGAGGAGGCCCACTTCATCAACACCAAGCAGCTCAAGTTCCTCCTGGCCCGAAGTCGCTGGCAGGTGAGCCGTGACCATCTGAGTAGGGACCAGTGAAGGGGAAACTGAGGCCCCACAGGGCCAGCTGCGCACCTAGGAGTGCAGGGAAGTGGGGCTGGGCTCCTTTGAGCATGCTGAAAGGAGATGGGAATCATCTGCTGGGCACAGTGGGGATGGGTGCACAGAGTCCCATGGTGCAGGAGGGCGGAATGACTGTGCCCTGGGGGCAGAGGACCCAGAGTTCCTGGGTCTCCCCACCTGATGCCTGCTGCCCCCATGCGGTTCCAGCGTTCCCTGATGAGCTACAAGTCCATCCTGGTGATGCGCTCCATCCCTGAGCTGCTGCGGGGCCCTCCTGAGAGCCCCTCCCTCGGTGTGGCCCGGCACCTCTGCAGGGACACTGGTGGCTCCTCCAGTTCCTCCTCCTCCTCTGACAATGAGCTCGCCCCATTCGCCCGGGCTAAGTCACTGCCACCCTCCCCGGTTACACACTCGCCACTGCTGCACCCCCGGGGCTTCCTGCGGCCCTCGGCCAGCCTGCCTGAGGAGGCCGAGTCCACTGTGCCCTCTGCCGAGGCCTCAGCTCTGCCTGCATCTCCTGAGGGTGCTGGGCCACCAGCTGCCCAGGGCTGTGTACCCCGGCACAGCGTCATCCGCAGCCTGTTCTACCAGCAGGCGGGTGAGAGCCCTGAGCATGGGGCCCTGGCCCCGGGGAGCAGGCGGCACCCGGCCCGGCGGCGGCACCTGCTGAAGGGCGGGTACATTGCGGGGGCGCTGCCTGGCCTGCGCGAGCCACTGATGGAGCACTGCATGCTGGAGGAGGAAGCTGCCAGGGAGGAGCAGGCCACCCTCCTGACCAAAGTCCCCTCCTTTGAGACTGCCCTCCGGCTGCCTGCGTCTGGCACCCACTTGGCTCCTGGCCACAGCCGCTCCCTGGACACGGAACATGACCCTCCGAGCACCCCACGCCGCTCCCCAGAGGCCTGCTGTGAGGCACAGCGACTGCCTTCAGCCCCCTCTGGGGGAGCCCCTATGAGGGACATGGGGCACCCTCAGGGCTACAAGCAGCCTCCATCCACTGGTGGCCACCCAGGCACTGCTCAGCCAGAGAGTCCATCCCTGGACCACCCTTGGGGGCAGCCAGCCCCTTTCTGTCATGCCAAGCAGGGTTCTGCCCCCCAGGAGGGCTGCAGCCCCCACTCAGCAGTTGCCCCATGCCCTCCTGGCTCCTTCCCTCTAGGATCTTGCAAAGAGGCCCCCTTAGTACCCTCAAGCCCCTTCTTGGGACAGCCCCAGGTACCCCCTGCCCCTGCCAAAGCAAGCCCCCCGCTAGACTCTAAGATGGGGCCTGGAGACATCTCTCTTCCTGGGAGGCCAAAACCTGGCCCCTGCAGTTCCCCAGGGTCAGCCTCCCAGGCGAGCTCTTCCCAAGTGACCTCCCTCAGGGTGGGCTCCTCCCGGGTGGGCACAGAGCCTAGCCCCTCCCTCGATGCTGAGGGCTGGTCCCAGGAGGCTGAGGATCTGTCTGACTCCACACCTACCCTGCAGCGGCCTCAGGAACAGGTGACCACGCGGAAGTTCTCCCTGGGATGTCGCGGGGGCTACGCAGGTGTGGCTGGCTATGGCGCCTTTGCCTTTGGTGGAGATGCGGGGGGCATGCTGGGGCAGGGACCCATGTGGGCCAGGATAGCCTGGGCTGTGTCCCAGTCCTCAGAGGAGCAGGAGGAGGCCAGGGCTGAGAGCCCACTGCCCCAGATCAGTGCAAGGCCTGTGCCTGAGGTCAGCAGAGCTCCCTCTAGGAGCTCTCCAGAGCCCACCCCATGGGAGGACGTTGGGCAGGTCTCCCTGGTGCAGATCCAGGACCTGTTAGGTGATGCGGAGGCGGCTGACACAATATCCCTGGACATTTCCGAGGTGGACCCCGCCTACCTCAACCTCTCAGACCTGTACGACATCAAGTACCTCCCATTCGAGTTTATGATCTTCAGGAAAGTCCCCAAGCCTGCTCAGCCAGAGCCACCCTCCCCCATGGCTGAGGAGGAGCTGGCCGAGTTCCCGGGACCTATGAGGCCCTGGCAAGGTGAAATGGGCCCCCACGCAGACCTGGAGATCACAGAGGAGCCAGAGGACGTGGATGCGCTGCTGGCGGAGGCTGCCATGGGCAGGAAGTGCAAGTGGTCCTCACTGTCACGCAGCCTCTTCCACTTCCCTGGGAGGCACCTGCCACTGGATGAGCCTGCGGAGCGGGGGCTGCGTGAGAGAGTGAAGGCCTCCATGGAGCACATCTCCCGGATCCTGAAGGGCAGGCCAGGAGGTGAACCCCCACCCCACCCCAGGCATCCTGCACGTCCAGGGGCCCCCATTCTGTACCTGGGGTTACTGCACTCCAGGTGACGGCAGGAGGCCCCCGGGGCACCCCCGCCGGTGTCCAGGTGCTGCCCACACCTCCTATACCTGCCTCAGGTCTCTGAATCTTGGGGTCACCTCTCCAGCCCTGACAACCCTCCCCACGGGGCAGCTGAGACCCAGCCCTGGGACCTAACATAGCTGAGGAGGCCTGGGGAGGCTATAGGTGGTATGCCCCTGGGGAAAGCATTTGAAGGGGCCAGAGTCTTCCTGAACCAGAATCCTTCCTGACCCCAGAGTCCTCCCGACTGGCCCCAGACCCTCCCTGACCCCAGACACCCCAACGCTGTACTCTTCCAACCCCAGATCCTGCCTGACTGCAGACTGTCCTAACCCCAGATCCTCCTGAGTCCTCCTTGACCCCATAGTCCTCTCTGACCCCAGACCCTACCTTACCCCAGACCCTCCCCAACTCCATACCCTACCTGACCCCAGACTCTCCTGACCTCAGGCCCTCCCTGACCCAAAACCCTTCCCAACCCCAAAACCCTTCACAGCCCCATAGTTCTCCCCAACCACATAGTCCTCCCTGGACCCTCCTGACCCTGTGCCTAGAGGTGGGGAGGGTGCCTGATATTCGTGTTTCCTCTGTGGCCTGGAAGTCTGGGGAGTGGGCAGCGGGCCCGCCGACCCCAGTTGCTTCCTGTCCCAGCTGCTCCGGGTCCTTGCAGCCAGAGGCGGCTGGTGCTACCCAGAGGGGCCAGGCCTCCTGACCATGACCTTCATCGGCCCCCTTCCTCCTGCAGGTCTGGAGAAGGAGGGGCCCCCCAGGAAGGAGCCAGGCCTTGCTTCCTTCCGGCCGTCAGGTCTGAAGAGCTGGGACCGAGGTGAGCAGGCCCAACACAGAGACCGGGCCCCCTTGCCTCTCAGGGTCCCACCAGCATGGCCAGACTGGTGGGGAGCAGGCTTTCACTCACAGGGGTGCGGGAACTGATGAGAGGTCCTGGTGGGTGTGGTGAGCTGAGCAGTCTTGGAGGACTTCCTGGAGGAGGAGGTGGTGGTGCAGATGGGCCAGTCTGGGGAGTGGGGAGTCAGGGGTGGTGGGGCACGGCTTCTCCTGGTGTCCCCACTGCAGGGTCCAGGCCATGCTCTGGGGCCTGGAGGTCACCCCTGAAGGCTGATCTCATCCTCCCTCCTCAGCACCGACATTCCTAAGGGAGCTATCAGATGAGACTGTGGTCCTGGGCCAGTCAGTGACACTGGCCTGCCAGGTGTCGGCCCAGCCAGCTGCCCAGGCCACCTGGAGCAAAGGTAAGAAGCTGTTCCAGGGGCTGGGGGCTGGTGAAATCGGGTGAGTGGCCATCGCCAGCCCCACAGGATGCCTCGCTGTCAGGAGGGAAACTGAGGCCCAGGGAGAGGTGTGAGGCCTGGCTGTGGCATGAGGCTTGCTCTGTACTTTTGCAGATGGAGCCCCCCTGGAGAGCAGCAGCCGTGTCCTCATCTCCACTACCCTCAAGAACTTCCAGCTTCTGACCATCCTGGTGGTGGCAGCTGAGGACCTGGGTGTGTACACCTGCAGCGTGAGCAATGTGCTAGGGACAGCGACCACCACGGGTGTCCTCCGGAAGGCAGGTGCGTGGGCCACACTGGGGGTCCCGCCAGGCCAGGGAGGCTGGGCCAGGGCTGCTGGGAAGCTTCATCCTCCATGGAATGCTTCTGGGCCCATGCATTGGCCGCTGAGGTGGCCGCTCCCCGACACTGAGCAGCCCACATCCCTATGGGGCCAGGCACCGCACACGGCCAGGGCTGCAGGAGGCCCAAGAAGGTCAACAGAGTTCTGACCACATGGGCTGCCCTGGGCTGGCGGGAGGTCCTGAGCTGGTTCCAGAATAAGGAACCAGCCTTAGGAAGGACGGCCGGATGCAGTTGCTGACGTTACAGAGCTCGGAAGGAAGCCTGTTCATCCACGCTCCCTGCTAGGGAGAAAGCCCATCCCATTGGCCACTTGCTAGGAGAACTGAGTTTCTTGGGCACATGACCCATCGCATCATCTTCCCACGTTCCTTCCACACCCATCCCTCCAGCCCATGCAGGAGTGGGCTGCTTCTGGTTCCATATCTCAATCAAAGTTGAGTTCCAAGCACAACTAAGTTACAGGCCTAGCTCTGGGACCCCTGGCCCAATGACCAGAGTGGGCCAGCCTGCCTGAACCTGTGTAGGGCAACCCAGTGAAGCCCGGCAGCCCCACCAGGGCCCCTCTGACCAGAGCCTGGGCCCCTGCACAGGGTTCTGGTCACACCGCGGTGAATGGGCCAGCCCAGGAGTGGGTTCTGGCAGGGCAGACACCTCCCCAGCCCCTCGCCAGGAGAGGCCCCTCCTACCATTCCTCACTGTGATTGGACCCTGAATGAACAGGACCAGGGAGGGTGGGCTCCAGAGCCCTGGTAGTTGCCAGGGTGAGGCAGGGACCAGCCAGATATTGCCCCCTGGCGGCTGGGTGCCCACCCTGGAGTCACTGACCATTGGGCAGTGCCTTGCAGAGCGCCCCTCATCCTCACCATGCCCGGATATTGGGGAGGTGTACGCGGATGGGGTGCTGCTGGTCTGGAAGCCCGTGGAATCCTACGGCCCTGTGACCTACATTGTGCAGTGCAGCCTAGAAGGTATGAGGTGGTCCCTGCGCCCAAGGCTCCGGCCACCCTTCATGGGGGCCATGTCGAGGGGCCCTTGGGGAGGTGCCTGGCCTGCTCTGTGCCCGTGGTTGGCCTCAGGGAAGGGTTTCTCCACCCCCATTGATGTGGTGTGCGGAGGCCTCAGTGGCCCCTCACATGCTCCTGTGTGGCCAGGCGGCAGTTGGACCACACTGGCCTCCGACATCTTTGACTGCTGCTACCTGACCAGCAAGCTCTCCCGGGGCGGGACCTACACCTTCCGCACGGCATGTGTCAGCAAGGCAGGAATGGGCCCCTACAGCAGCCCCTCGGAGCAAGTCATCCTGGGAGGGCCCAGCCACCTGGGTGAGCCACACCACACTCAGGGCTTGGAGGGTGGGAACAGCAGCTGGAAGACCTGGATTATGCTCCCTCCTGTGCAGGGTCTCCATAGCTGTCCACTTCCTTCTGGGGAGAGAGCTGCTCCTGGGCTTGGCATTCGAGGCCTACACACTTTAGGGGCTACCTCACTCCCAAGCCCCCCCCCTTCACTCACCTACACTTCCATACACTTGTTGGCGAGCCCACAAGTCCATTCTGCTTCATGCTGAATGTTGGTAGTGAGTGTTGGTAGTGGCTGCCCCTTGCTGCCTCTAGCTTTGGTGGAGGAATGCTGGGGTTGATTAGTAATGTCTGTCCTGGGATCAAGACAGGCAGAGAGGGCATGATTGCTATGGGTGGTCCATTCTCAAATGCCCCTGCAGCCCTCATACACACCCTCACTCAGGTTGGCTCTCACTGTTTGCTGTACCCCCTCCCTGTAACCTGAGGAACAAAAGGTGGGAGTGTGTAGGAGCTCAAAGCCCCAGTTGTCAGGGTACCTGGGAAAGGGTGATGGGAGAGGTGGGGAGAGCTGCTGTGGGGATGCCCTCTTCACCCCGTCTTATGGCCTGCCCCTCCTCCCACAGCCTCTGAGGAGGAGAGCCAGGGGCAGCCAGCCCAACCCCTGCCCAGCACAAAGACCTTCGCATTCCAGACACAGATCCGGAGGTACAGGGGCCTCGGGGGCTGCAGGCGGGTGGGGCCAGGGCCTGGAACCCCCTTGCTGGCCACCCATGCCCCCACACCCACCTTCTCGCTAAGCTGGGCTCCTGCTGTTCTGAGTGTTGGGAATCGGGGAATGGGAGGGGATCATCCACCAGCCTGACTGCTGTCCCCTTGAGCAGGGGCCGCTTCAGTGTGGTGCGGCAGTGCTGGGAGAAGGCCAGCAGGCGGGCGCTGGCGGCCAAGATCATCCCCTACCGCCCCAAGGACAAGATGGCAGTGCTGCGTGAATACGAGGCCCTCAAGGGCCTGCGCCACCCGCACCTGGCCCAGTTGCATGCAGCCTACCTCAGCCCCCGGCACCTGGTGCTCATCTTGGAGCTGTGCTCTGGGCCCGAGCTGCTCCCCTGCCTGGCTGAGAGGTGAAGGTGGCCTGGGGTGGCATGGTTGAGCTGATGGACTGATGGACGCAAGCCTCTGGGGTGGGACCGGAGGACCAGGCCCCTCTGCACAGCCAGTGCCCCTTCCAGTCCACGGGGAGTGTCTGAGCCCTGGCCCCGGTGGCCCCCACCCTGGAGCCTGGGCTGAGCAGCTTCTGCCCCCCAGGGCCTCCTACTCAGAATCGGAGGTGAAGGACTACCTGTGGCAGATGCTGAGCGCCACCCAGTACCTGCACGCCCAGCACATCCTGCACCTGGACCTGAGGTCTGAGAACATGATCATCACGGAATACAACCTGCTCAAGGTCGTGGACCTGGGCAATGCACAGAGCCTCAGCCAGGAGAAGGTGCTGCCCTCAGAGAAGTTCAAGGACTACCTAGAGACCATGGGTACGTGTGTGGACAGTTGGGGGAACTCACCTGGGGTGGGGGGTGGGGCAGGAAGAAGCCCCCTCTCCTCCAGTGCTGTCCCCTCTCCCAGCTCCACTGCCACCCACTTAGCCACACACCTGGCCCACACACCTGTGCCTCCACCTGTCCCACCTGTGCCCCTCCACCTGAGCCCAACCACATGTGCCCCTCCCAGCTCCAGAGCTCCTGGAGGGCCAGGGGGCTCTTCCACAGACAGACATCTGGGCCATCGGTGTGACAGCCTTCATCATGTGAGTCCTCCAGCCTGTCTGGGGGTTACTAGGTGGGCGGGGTAGTCTCCTCCCTCCACCCGAGGGTGCCCTCACGGCCCCTGCACCCCCGTCCACCCGAGAGTGACCTCACGGCCCCTGCACCGGCCACCCGTGGGTGACCTCCGTGCTCCTGCATCCCCTCCCCCTCCGCCCTGGTCTACCCGAGGAGGGTGACCTCAGGGCCCGTGCACCTGCCACCTGTGCAGGCTGAGCGCCGAGTACCCGGTGAGCAGCGAGGGTGCACGCGACCTGCAGAGAGGACTGCGCAAGGGGCTGGTCCGGCTGAGCCGCTGCTACGCGGGGCTGTCCGGGGGCGCCGTGGCTTTCCTGCGCAGCACTCTGTGCACCCAGCCCTGGTAAGGCGCGCCCCTCTCCTTCTTCTCCCCTCCCCCTCCTCCTTCCGTCCCGCCCCGCCCCGCTACTCCCTTTCCCCTCCGTCCTCTCCCCTCCCCCTGTCCCTCTCCCCTTTTCTACTCCCCTTCCCCACACCCCTCCAGCCGCTGGGCCACGCGCTGAGCGTTTGTCGGCCCCAGGGGCCGGCCCTGCGCGTCCAGCTGCCTGCAGTGCCCGTGGCTGACAGAGGAGGGCCCGGCGTGTTCGCGGCCCGCGCCCGTGACCTTCCCTACTGCGCGACTGCGCGTCTTCGTGCGCGATCGCCAGAAGAGACGGGCGCTGCTGTACAAGAGGCACAACCTGGCCCAGGTGCGCTGAGGGTCGCTCGGGGCCGCACCTCTCGGTCTCCCCGCTAGGGCTCGCTGCAGACGCGCCAATAAAAACGCACAACCGGGCGAGAAGTCTTCCGTCTCTTTGCATTATTTTCTTTTGGGAAGGGGAGGGAGTGAGGGCTCTGTCCCCGCCTTTCTGGCTGGGACGCTGATCAGGCTGCCCCGCTGTGTCTGGGCCTGCGAGCCCCTTAGAAGGCGTCCTTAGGGGTCGCTCCCTCACTCCCATGCTCCGTGCATTCAGCCCCGCGGGGCGTCTCCATCCTCACACCCGTGCGCGTTTATTCCACCCGCTGTGCGCCTTCCTCTCTTCCATCACGCTGACCTCCAGCCCCGCAGCCCGCTTCCTCCGCCGTCGGGCCAGCCGCTTGTTTCCAGAACTTCTCTGCCCCAGGAAAAGTTCTTGGGCAAAGCGTGCAAGCGAGGGCGGGGAGCCGCAAGCCACGATCCGCTGGCGGAGAGGAGGCTTCAGAGTCGCTGGCGCGTGGCCTCGGTGAAAAGCAACCCAGTGTTTGAGATTCCAGGGGCAATGACTGCGCTGGCCGAGCCCCGCCCTGCCCCTTGCCAGGAGTGCAGGAAGCCAGGGCCGTGGGGTGTGCGCATTGTCGTTCAAACGCTCCTGAACGTCCTTTCTCCTATTCTTCTTTGACGTGGGAAAGGGAACTTGAGATAGGTGCAGCCCAGGAGACCTGGGAGCTGGCAGGGAGGGCCTTCTCCTCTTGCACATAAAACCTTTTGCAGAGGTCCCTCAGACACAAGGCCAGGCCGCTCATACCTATGTCTGAGCACAGGTGGAGAGAAGGCTAACCGACCACTCTTGGCTAAAATGAGTCATGGTGATTCCTGGCCAGCTTAGATTTATGGAGACATCCAGTGATAGAGTTGTCCTGGCTCTCTCTGACAGCATGCAACCCAGAATGAGGCCCTGTTGTTTTATACTCCTTTTAATCACCAAAACATTCAGCTCTTCATAGCATCCTCTTCTAGAGCAGCCCCAGGGTTCCCGGGGTGGGGATATGTTCTCCACTGTCCCCAGCAATAAGGCCAACTTGTTGGACAACAGCTTCGTTTCTGGGGGGCTGGGGCTGCAGGGTGTAGACCGCAGTCTCTACCCTCCTGATTCTCAGCTCATCTCAGGGGCCCAATGTTGATGGGTTCATTCTGCAGTGTCCAAATGCTGAACACCTCCCCTGAAATCTTACTAAGCCCAGGACACTTTGAATTAAAATCCAAGCATCAGCCAGGCAAGCCTGGGATTACAGGCTTACACCTATAATCCCAGCACTTTGGGAGGCTGAGGTAGGAGGATCACTTGAGTCCAGGAGTTCAAGACCAGCCTGGGCAACGACCCTTGTCTCTACAAAAAAATTAAAAATTAGCTTGGCGTGGTGGTGCATGCCTGTGGTACCAGCTACTCCGGAGGTGAGCCCAGAGGTCAAGGCTGCAGTGAGCTGTGATTGTGCCTGTGCACTCCAGCCTGGACCACAGAGCAAGACCCTGTCTCTAAAAAGAAAACAAATCCAAACATCTTCTAACTTGAACTGACTGCCCTCACTCCCTCTGCTCCCACACTGCCTCTGACTTTACCTTCCTCCTCCTTTACGACCTCCTGAGACTCAGCGTGTCACCACTCAATGCATCACAAAGGGCACAGGCACCGTGCACTCACTTTCCCATGATGCTGATGTCAGGGTAGGGTGGGGGAGAAGGTAGTATCTTTTCCTCACCCATTGCAAGGCATATGGATGAACCTTGCATGTATGGCCCCAATCAGAAAGACAGGTTAACAAGATAAAGCATGACACACATCTATTTAACAAAAGGTTTTATGTGACAAGTGAGCCTTCAGAAACAAAAACCCAAAGAAACAGGCAAATCTGTCTGTTTTTTATGCTTGGGTTTGATGAAGAACGAACAGTCATGTAAAAATACGCTTAGAAAAAAAGCAGGTGTAACTTAATGGTAATAAACTGGGGGCAACTTGCCAAGGCCTGTTTGTTCAGATTCTTCTTGGCCTCTGGAATGAGGATCCTATGATCTGCTTTTGGGGGAGGTAGGTCAGATAATTCTCTTATGGCTTCCTTCAAGGAAGAAAGGCAGGAGAAGGTCAGAGAGGGACAATTTCCTTCAGCATGAGATACTCAGCATGTCAAGGTGCCATATTTTGGGGTATTACATTCTAAGCCCCATCACTGACATCTCACAAAACTGTAGTACAATATGACGACCATTAAGACTGGTACAGTCAGGACAGAGAACATTTCCATCTCGAGAAATCCCTTATGCCGCCCAAAAAGGAATAAAAATAACCACACCCACTTTCCTCCCACGGCAACACTCCTTAACCCTGGCGCCCAACAATTTGTTCTGCACTAATATAACTTTGTCATTTTAGGAACATTCTATACATGGAATAATCCTATATATGGTATATTTTGCCTGGCATCTCTGGAAATTCATGAAAGCTGCTGCATGTGTCAATAGTTCATTCCTTTTTATTGCTGCAGAATATTCCATCTTATGGATGCACCACTGTTTCTTTAACCACTTATCCATTGAAGGACATTTGGGTCATTCCTAGTGTTGGGCGATTACAAATAAAGCTGCTATAATCATTCATGTACAGGTTGCTGTGTGACTGTAAGTCTTCATTACTCTGGGATAAATGCCCAAGAATGCAACGGCTGTGTTGTGTTGTCATTTCATTGGCCAGTTTTGTATCCTTGTGGGTGAAATATCCATTCATGTCTTTTGCCCATTTTCTAACTGGATGGTTTGTTTACTTAATGTTGAGGATGAAGAGTTCTGTGTATATTCTGGAGACCAGCCATTTGCCATATATGTGGTTTTCAGATACGTTCTCCCACTTTTGGGCTTGTCTTTTCTTCCTCCTAACAGAGACTTTTCTTTTTTGAGGCAGCATCTCAGTCTGTTGCCCAGGCTGGAGTGCAGTGGCACAACCATGGCTCATTGCAGTCTTGAATTCTTGGGCTCAAGAAATCCTCCCACCTCAGCCTCCTGAGTAGCTGGAACTAAAGGTGTATGCCATCACACCTGGCTAATTTACTTTATTTATCTTTTTTTTAGAGATGAGATCTCACTGTCTGTTGCCCAGGCTGGTCTCAAACTCCTGGGCTCAAGAGATTTTCTCGCCTCAGCCTCCCAAAGTGCTGGGATTACAGGCGTGAGCTACCTCACCTTAACAGTGTCTTTCACAAAGCAAAAGTTGTTAAATTTAAAACGTTTTAAGCTGTGATAAAATACACATAACGTTTATCACTCAACCATTTTCAAGTGTACAGTTTTTTTTTTTTTTTTTTTGAGACAGAGTCTTGCTCTGTTGCCCAGGCTGGAGTGCAGTGGCACAATCTCAGCTCACTGCAACCTCCGCCTCCTGGGTTCAAGCAATTCTCCTGCCTCAGCCTCCCAAATAGCTGGGACTACAGGCATGTGCCATCAAACCCGGCTAATTTTTTGTATTTTTAGTAGAGACGGGATTTCATCGTGTTGGCCAGGTTGTTCTCAAACTCCTGACCTCAGGTGATCCGCCCCCCTCAGCCTTCCAAAATGCTGGGATTACAGGCATGAGCCACCATGCCCAGCCAAGTGTACAGTTCTGTATTGTTAATTATATTCACGTGGTGCAACCATCACCATCATCCATCTCCAGAACTCTTCATCTTGCAAAACTGAAACTCTGTCCTCATTAAAACCCATTCTCCCTCCTCCCAGGCCCTGGTAGCCCCCATTCTACTTTCTGTCATTATGAACTTGATTTCCTTTGATACTGAGGAAAGAGAGAGACCCTCTCATATTGTTTTGTATTATTTTATACTCAGTACCTGTTTTAAGAAAACACAAGGAAGCAAAACCAAAGACAGGCAGCCTGGCGCCAGACCCAAAACCAGGCCTGGGCCTGCCTGGCCTAAACCCAGTAGTTAAAAATCAACTCATAACTTAGAAACCGATGTTATTCATAGATTCCAGACATTGTATAGAAGAACATTGTCAAACTCCCTGTCCTGTTCGGTTTCACTGTGACCACCGGTGCATGCAGCCCCTGTCACGTACCCACTGCTTGCTCAAATCAATCATGACCCTTTCATGTGAAATCTTTAGTGCTGTGAGCCCTTAAAAGGGACAGAAGTTGTGCACTTGGGGAGCTCGGATTTTAAGGCAGTAGCTTGCCGATACTCCCAGCTGAATAAAGCGTTTCCTTCTACAACTCAGTGTCTGAGACGTTTTGTCTGCGGCTCGTCCTGCTACATTTCTTTGTTCCCTGACCGGGAAGCGAGGTAACTGACGGAGGCTGAGGCAGCCCCTTAGGCGGCTTAGGCCTTCCCTGTGGAGCATCTCTGTGGGGGACTCTGGCCAGCCCGAGTGACGTGATCCAGGGTAGGCAATTCCCCGGGTGGAACACCTCGCCAGAGCAGTGTGTAGCAGGCCACCGCGGAGGATTTAACACAGTGGCTGAACACCGGGAAGGAACTGGCATTTGGAGTCCGGAGATCTGAAACTTGGTAAGACTAGTCTTTGGAAGTTGCCCACTCCATTTGAGTGGGAGCGTGGCCTGATCACCCATGGCGTGCCTTTATTGGCACTTTGGTGTTGGTTTTGGTTTTGACTTGGTTTGAATTGCTTGACAGGCCTGGTCTTACAAACTTGCCTACTCCATTTGAGTAGAAGCGTGGCCTGATCGCCCATGGTGTGCCTGTACCGGCACTTTGGTTTTTGTTTTTGACTTAACTTAGATTGCTTGATACTTTGGTTTTGGTGTTGAGCTGGCTTGGATTTCTGGATACTCTGATTTCGGTTTTGATTTTGGTTTGGTGTCAACTGCAGAAGTGTGTGTGTGCTCTTTTTACCTCTTTTTTGTTTGGAGGTGTGCGTGTTGTGTGAGTGTGGTGTTTTGTCTCGAAGAAGCATGGGTCAGGCACAAATAAGCCCACCCTACTAGGAACTATGTTGAAAAATTTCAAGAAGGAAAAAAAAAAGAGGGGAGGCAGAATTTATATAAAAAGAATGTTATATAGTAAATTCTTATCCTGAAATAAATTAACTGGTTATTTGAAAATAAAAAAAAGTTTGTAATAAGTAAGAAAGTTGAGACATGTCAAAAAATTGAAAAAGTTGTGAAAGAAAAAAGTTATAAAAAATTGTTATGCAAAAAATGTTATATAATTTAAAAGTAATAAGGCCTCCTGAGTACTACTGAAAAAACAGTTTATGTGCAAGGTGTATAAAAAAAAGTAAAATATACCTTTAGTAAAGATTATAAGGAGACATAAGAATGTGGATTTTTGCCTACATTAAAAGGTTAAAGAAATGATTGTTTTAAAAATTTAAGCAAGTTTTAAAACGTTAATTATAAAGAAAAATCTGTGTGTAAACATATTAGCTAAAGTTAAAAAGGTATCATCCAGTTTTTCTGTGAACTGGACATTAAAGTAAAAATGCAACAGGTTTTTCTTAAAGCATCAACCTGCTCTTTAACAAATATTATAAAAGGTTAAAAATAATCTATAAAATCTTATGGTCAAACATGAAAAATTGGATAAATATGTCTACAAGGTTCTATTAAAATTAAGTTTAACATTAATAACACACTAATATAAAGGTAAAATTTAGCTTATCTGATATAAAACTCATACAAAAAGCATTATTAAATATAAAATGGTGTTTTTTTTTGGTCTAAAAACTAATAAAAATAGGTGCTAAAGGAAACATTCATTTTACTAGAAGATCATAGAAGTTAAAGACTTAAACTTTGGCAATTAAGACAGCATACCAAGATGCAAATGCCTGATTGAAATGGATCAAATATTCCATCTGCACATTAAACAAAAGCAATTGTTATGCTTGTGCACATGGCAGGCCAGAGGCCCTGACTGTCCCCCTTCCACTAAGGTGGTCCTCCAGTCGACCAGGCATGGGCTGCATGGTAGCTCTGTTCCAGGATTCTACAGCCTGGAATAGTAAGTCATGCCAAGCTCTTTCTGCTATATCCCAAAGTCCCTGTGGGGCAGCCCCCGAGGGGCATCTGGCTTCCATCTCCCAACACTAAGTTCACTTTGTATCTCTCATGGGAGGGAGGAGACTTAGCATTCCTTGGAGACCTGAAGGGATGCAGTGAGCTTAAGAATTTTCAAGAGCTTATCAATCAGTCAGCCCTTGTTCATCCCTGAGTGGATGTGTGGTGGTATTGTGGTGGACCTTTACTGGGCATTCTGCCAAGTAACTAGAGTGGCACTTGTGCTTTAGTCCATTTGGCTATCCCTTTCACCCTGGCATTTCATCACCAGAGGAAGAAAATAATAATAATAAGACATCATAAAGTGAGAGGAGCCCCTTTATAGGTCTTTGAACTCTGACATCTATTTAGATGCAATTGGAGCCCCGCAAGGAATACCAGGTCAATTTAAAGCTTGAAATCAAATAGTTACAGGATTTAAGTCAATATTTTGGTAGATGACAGTCAATACAAATGTAGATTAAATAAATTACATCTATTACAACCAATAGCAACGAGTTTTTCATGAGTTAAAAAGAGAAACTCATGTCGGCCCCAGCCCTGAGGCTACCTGACCTGACAAAACTCTTTACACTCTATGTGTCAAGAAAAAAAAGAAAAAAAAAGGCAGTTGGAGTTTTAACCCAGACTGTAGGACCCTGGCCAAGGCCAGTGGCCTATCTCTCAAAACAACTAGACAGGGTTTCCAAAGGCTGGCCCACATGTCCAAGGGCCCTGGCAGCAAAGGCCCTGTTAGCACAAGAAGCAGATAAGCTAACTCTTAGGCAAAACCTAAACATAAAGTACCCCCGTGCTGTGGTGATTTTAATAAATACCAAAGGACACCATTAGCTAATAAATGCTAGACTAACCAGATACCAAAGCTTGCTCTGTGAAAATTCCCACATAACCATTGAAGTTTGCAACACCCTAAACTCTGCCACCTTGCTCCTGGTATCAGAGAGCCCAGTTAAACATAACTGTGTATAAGTATTGGACTCAGTTTATTCTAGTGGGCCCAACCTCCAAGACCATCCTTAAACATCAGTAGACTGGGAGCTGTACATGGATGGGAGCAGCTTTGCTAACCCCTGCAAAGTGACTCTGAAAAAGACGACAAGCCCTGCTCCAGTCATACCTGGAAGCTGACTAGTCCACGCAGAGCCAAAGCATGAGGAAACTCATCATGGGACTCATTTTCCTTAAAATTTGGACTTGTACAGTAAGGACTTCAACTGACCTTCCTCAGACTGAGGGCTGTTCCCAGTATATACATGAAGTCACTAAGGTAGGACAAAAGATTGCTACAGTCATATTATTTTATGGTTATTATAAGTGTACCAGGACTCTAAAAGAAACTTGTTTGTATAATGACACCCAGTACAAAGTATGTAATCCAGGAAGTGACCAGCCCTATGTGTGCTATGGCCCCTCTGAACCTCCCATGATCACAGTTTTTAAAATATAATTAAGGGCTGGTCCTTTTCTAAGCGACACAAATAAAGTAACAGCTAGAACAGAAGAAAGAGGGGTCCCCAAAAATGTAACCTTAAAATTTGACGCCTGTGCTGCTATTAATAGTAAGCAGCATGAGATGGGATGTGGTTCTCTAGATTGGGAAAAAAGTTACACAGCAGAAAATAAGTATATCTGTCACGAATCATATTTAGGTGAGATGTGTCAATACTGGTCTTGTGTCATTTGTGCTACTTAAAAAAATAAAAATAAAAAAGATCCTGTTTGGCTCCAAAAAGAAAAAGTCAGTGCCTCCTGCACCAGTGGGAGCTGCAGCCCTTTAGAATTGGTAATCACAAACCCCTCAGACCCAAAATGGAATTTTAAAAAATACGTAACATTAGGCATTGATGGAAAAGGACTAGATCCTAGCGTAAGCATCCTAATAAAAGGAGAGGTTCAAAAACACTCTTCAGAACCAGTATTTCAGACTTTCTGTGATGAACTCAATGTGCCAGTACCTGAGATTCCAGGAAAATCTAAAACTTTGTTTTTGCAGTTAGCCGAACATGTAGCCTGGTCTCTAAAAGTCACTTCATGTTATGTTTGTTGAGGAACCATAACAGGAGATCAATGGCCATGGGTAGCCTGAGAATTAGTTCCTACAGACCCAGTTCCTGATGAATTCCTGGCCCAAAAGAACCACCTTGACAATTTTTGGGTTCTAAAAGTCTAAAATTTTTGGGTTCTAAAAGCTAGAGAAGGAAAAGGATTCACTCATTCTGTAGGGCGGCTTAGTTGTTTTGGGCAAAAGCTGTATAATAGCACCGCAAAAACAGTTACATGGTGGAGTTCCAATTATACAGAAAGAAATCCATTCAGTAAATTTCCAAGGTTGCAGACTGTCTGGGCCCACCCAGAATTCCACCAGGACTAGACTGCCCACACCGGGTTATACTGGATATGTAGACATAGAGTCTACGCTAAGCTGCCTGACCAGTGGACAGGTGGTTGTGTTATTGGCACTATTAAACCATCTTTCTTCTTACTGCCCATAATAACAGATGAATTTCTGGGCTTCCCAGTCTATGCTTCCCGCGAAAAACAAAGCATAGCCATAAGTAATTAGAAAGATGGTGAATGGTCCCCTGAAAGAATCATACAATACTATGGACCCACCACTTGGGCACAAGATGGTTCATGGGGATATCGGACCCCCATCTACATGCTCAACAAAATCATATGGTTACAAGCTGTTTTAGAAGTTATTACTAATAAAACCGGTCAAGCCTTGACTATTCTGGCCCAGCAAGAAACTCAGATAAGAAATGCTATCTATCAAAATAGATTGGCTCTCGACTACTTGCTAGCAGCTGAAAGAAAGGTCTATAAGAAATGTAACCTTACTAATTACTGTCTACACATAGATAATCAAAGGCAAGTAAAGACATAGTTAAAAATGTGACAAAACTGGCACATGTACCCATGCAAGTGTGGCACGGACTTAATCCGGGAGCCATGTTTGAAAATTAGTTCCCAGCACTGAGAAGATTTAAAACTCTTATAATAAAAGTTATAATAGTAATAGAAACCTGCTTACTGCTCCCTTGTTTGCTACCTGTACTTCTTCAAATGATAAAAAGCTTCATCGCTACCTTAGTTCACCAAATGCTTCAGCACAAGTGTACTATATATATAAATCACTATCAACCCCTTGCACAAAAAGACATGAGTAGCAAAAATAAGAGTGAGAACTCCCACTAATAAAAAGTGAAAGTCTCAAAGGGGGGAAATGAGGAAAGAGAGAGACCCTCTCATATTGTTTTATATTGTTTTATACTCAGTACCTGTTTTAAGAAAAAACAAGGAAGTAAAACCAAAGACAGGCAGCCTGGTGCCAGGCCCAAAACCAGGCCTGGGCCTGCCTGGCCTAAATCCAGTAGTTAAAAATCATCTCATAACTTAGAAACCGATGTTATTCATAGATTTCAGACATTGTATAGAAGAACATTGTGAAACTCCCTGCCCTGTTCTGTTTCACGCTGACCACCGGTGGTGCATGCAGCCCCTGTCACGTACCCCCTGCTTGCTCAAATCAATCATGACCCTTTCATGTGAAATCTTTAGCATTGTGAGCCCTTAAAAGGGACAGAAATTGTGCACTTGGGGAGCTCGGATTTTAAGGCAGTAGCTTGCCAACGCTCCCAGCTGAATAAAGCGTTTCCTTCTACAACTCAGTGTCTGAGAGGTTTTGTCTGCGGCTCGTCCTGCTACATTTCCTCACATAAGTAGAGTGCTGTGGTATTTTCCTTCTGTGACTGGCTTATCTCACTTAGCATAGTGTCTTCCAGGTTCATCCATGGTGGTTTTGTTTGACTGAGAGACTAGGCTGTGCAGTGCCAACATTCAGACCGATCAGGAGTTCCCGAATAGTTCTCAGGGCTGTTTTATTGTTCACAGGTCTCACTCATCTTGGGGGAGTCAGAAAATCACAGTGGATAGGGGGAAGGACAAAATGTGTCTGAACCAGAGCAAGAACCGTAGGAATGAGCATGAGTCACCACAGGAGCTGCTGGACTGTCCACTCAGAGAGTTATGTGTGAAATAAACATGGTCTGAGTCTGAAACCCCTCAAGGACCAGAACACTGGCCACATAGGATGGATTAGGACTATGTCTCTTGTCCCAAGTAACTTTCCAGTAAGGACAAGTACAACACAGCCTGGGCACCAGCCGACCAAAATGATGGTAAATAGTAACAATTAACACTAACAACAGGGCTTAACACCATTTATAGCACCTGTTATGCTTTAGGCATTACTGCAGGGAAATTACTCATATTATCCTAATATATCAAAACTGTACAAGGGAAAAGCTCTCTTAAATGGCATTTCTCCTCTGCTCTCACGCCACAGCAGCAATCAGCACAGAAGAAGATTCTGTGGCCAAACCTGTGAGGTTTCTCCTCACCACCAAGCAGCGGACATCAGCTGGGTGTCCTCAGTCCAATTCCAACACTAGCTACCTGGAGGTAGTGTCAGACCCCACAGGATTGGGGCTCACTTCCCAAGACTGCCCCCCACACAGACACCAGTCAAAAATCCAGGCCTTTGGAACATCTGACCAACTGGCTTCAAGTTGGGGTTCCCACAAACCCGTTTGTGTTCCATTAATATGCTAGAGTGGCTCACAGAACTCAGTGAAACACTTACTTATGTTTACTGCTTTATTAAGAAGGATGCTACAAAGGATACAGACGCATAGGGCAAAGTATGAAGGAAGAAGCGCGGAACCACTCTGCCCTCTTTGGGTGTACTGTTTCCCGGGAACCTGCACATGTTCAGCTATCTGGAAGCTCTCTGAACCCAGTCCTTTTGGATTATGGAGGCTTCATTACATAGGCATGATTGATTAAACCATTGGCCACTGGTGAACAACTTGACCTTCAGCCCCTATCCCCTCCCTGGAGATTGGGTGTGGGGCTGAAAGTCCCAACTCTCTACTCTTGCCTTTATCTTTCCAAGGACCAGCCCCACACTGGAACCTATCAGACAAAAGGCATTCTAAAGAAAACACTCTGGTGATCCCAAGGTTTTTATGAGTTATGAGCCAGTAACTGTGGGTGAAAAAAAAAAAAAAAAAAAAAAAAAATATATACACACACACACATACATATATACATAATCACAATAACTTAGTATCTAGGAAAGAGCTATGGCAATAAAAGGCAAAATTGATAACTGGTGCATTGGTAATCATAGTAGAAGATTTTAATATACTGTGTTTAGAAATCAATAGGTCATATATATATAAAAATAAATCAATTTCTGTAACTATTGATGGCATCACTGGAAACACTTATGTGATAGACAGGAAGACAGTACTTTGAAACCAGCAAATGAAGGATTCATATTACTTTCAGATATCCAGAGGCCATCCACATAAATGACCAGGCATTGGGTCAAAATCCTCTCAAAGTGAAGATCATACAGCCCACATTTCCTGCCCTCTGTGAAATGACATTAGTCACTGTCAATCAAAGAATAAACAGCAAGTTATAGCTAGCCACTTGGACATTTTAGAAAACATCCTAAATAATTTCTCCATTAAATGGGAAAACCAAACTAATAATTAATTTTAAAGAGGTGTCCTAAGGAGGAAGGAAGGAGGCTGGCAGCAAAAGACATTCCTTTATTTCCCCAGCTCTAGGAATTCTTAGTTCAATGTTGGGAAAATTATTTATTCTGGTCATAACAGGTTTCCTTTGGTAACATGAAAATGAGATTACTACAGAACCTAGAACATTAAATTAAAAATTCAAGTTTTTAAAATACCATGGAAATTTTTACTACCATATGGTACAGAAACAAATAGCATTCAGAATGCAAATAATTGGCTTATATCCTGGGACCCTGCATTCTGTATCCAAAGGTTGATGTGTCTTCAACACAGATGTCCACATGCTCACCTGCAGATAAGGATACTGGTGCCTTGGGCAACTGCGCTAAAAGATAAGATAGGTACATAGATATGCACAGATATAAATATATGATAGAGATACAAAGATATAGAGATGGAGGCAGATAAATATAGAAATGATAGATGGATATGATAGAGATCTAGAAGATAGAGAAGATAAATAGATGATATAGGTAGAGATAGAGACAAAGATATATTGAAAAACAGATAATAGAGCTATAGAAGATAAATATCTACAGATATAGATAAATGGATTGATTGAGATAGAAGATAGACACAGGTAGATAGATACACTAGATAGAGATATGGATGGATGGATATAAATACTACAGATAGAAGATAGAGATAGTTACATGATAGGTAGATGTAATAGAATAGATAGACATGATAGATATACAGAGATATAGAAGATGGAGATGTAGAGATAGATATACAAAGATAGATAGATAGAGACATACATTTAAAGCTATTGTATAATTTAGAATATGTTCTCTGCCCATAACAGGATTAAATTGAAAACCAGTAACCAGTTAAATATATCTGAAAAATCTCAAAGTGTTTGACATAAATACACTTCCAAGTAATCCATGAGTCAGAGAAGAAATGACAAAGGAGACCGAATGAGAATGGAAACAAAATATGTCAAAATTTGTAGGATATAAAAATGAATCAAACAGGAATTCAGCTGAAGAATACAATAAGTGGACTGAAAAAGTCACTAGAATTCAAGAGTAGACTTGACTAAACAGAAAAGTCAGCAAATTCAAAAACATGTCATTTAAAATTATCCAGTTAGAGAAGCAAAAAAATAATAAAAAAGAATAAAGAAAACCTAAGGGAATCCTAGAACAGAGAGAGAAAGGGGCAGAATGCTTATTTAAAGAAATAATGCCCTACAGAACAAAAAAGAAATAATGCCTTAAAACTCCCCAAATCTGGGGAGGCAAATGAACATCTAGATTTGTGAAGTCTAAATGGCCCCCAATATGATAAACCAAAGAAGTCTGCTCTAAGACATGTTATAATCAGATTGCCAAAGTCAAAGACAAAGAGAGAATTTTTTTTTATTTATTATTATTTTTTATTATACTTTAAGTTCTAGGGTACATGTGCATAACGTGCAGGTTTGTTACATATGTATACTTGTGCCATGTTGGTGTGCTGCACCCATCAACTCGTCAGCACCCATCAATTCGTCATTTATATCATGTATAACTCCCAATGCAATCCCTCCCCCGCCCCCTCCCCATGATAGGCTCCGGTGTGTGATGTTCCCCTTCCGAGTCCAAGTGATCTCATTGTTCAGTTCCCACCTATGAGTGAGAACATGCAGTGTTTGGTTTTCTGTTCTTGTGATAGTTTGCTAAGAATGATGGTTTCCAGCTGCATCCATGTCCCTACAAAGGACGCAAACTCATCCTTTTTGATGGCTGCATAGTATTCCATGGTGTATATGTGCCACATTTTCTTAATCCAGTCTGTCACAGATGGACATTTGGGTTGATTCCAAGTCTTTGCTATTGTGAATAGTGCCACAATAAACATACGTGTGCATGTGTCTTTCTAGCAGCATGATTTATAATCCTTTGGGTATATACCCAGTAGTGGGATGGCTGGGTCATATGGTATATCTAGTTCTAGATCCTTGAGGAATTGCCATACTGTTTTCCATAATGGTGGAACTAGTTCGCAATCCCACCAACAGTGTAAAAGTGTTCCTATTTCTCCACATCCTCTCCAACACCCGTTGTTTCCTGACTTTTTAATGATTGCCATTCTAACTGGTGTGAGATGGTATCTCATTGTGGTTTTGATTGGCATTTCTCTGATGGCCAGTGATGATGAGCATTTTTTCATGTGTCTGTTGGCTGTATGAATGTCTTCTTTTGAGAAATGTCTGTTCATATCCTTTGCCCACTTTTTGATGGGGTTGTTTGTTTTTTTCTTGTATATTTGTTTGAGTTCTTTGTAGATTCTGGATATCAGCCCT
The DNA here is from genome assembly GCF_009764315.1 of Trachypithecus francoisi. NCBI lineage: Eukaryota > Metazoa > Chordata > Mammalia > Primates > Cercopithecidae > Trachypithecus > Trachypithecus francoisi. The sequence continues at coordinate 86,092,326 of NW_022681470.1, forward strand.
TTGTCAGATGAGTAGATTGCAAAAATTTTCTCCCATTCTGTAGGTTGCCCGTTCACTCTGATGGTAGTTTCTTTTGTTGTGCAGAAGCTCTTTAGTTTAATTAGATCCCATTTGTCAATTTTGGCTTTTGCTGCCATTGCTTTTGGTGTTTTAGACATGAAGTCCTTGCCCATGCCTATGTCCTGAATGGTACTACCTAGGTTTTCTTCTAGGGTTTTGATGGTATTAGGTCTAACATTTAAGTCTCTAATCCATCTTGAATTAATCTTCGTATAAGGAGTAAGGAAAGGATCCAGTTTCAGCTTTCTACTTATGGCTAGCCAATTTTCCCAGCACCATTTATTAAATAGGGAATCCTTTCCCCATTTCTTGTTTCTCTCAGGTTTGTCAAAGATCAGATGGCTGTAGATGTGTGGTATTATTTCTGAGGACTCTGTTCTGTTCCATTGGTCTATATCTCTGTTTTGGTACCAGTACCATGCTGTTTTGGTTACTGTAGCCTTGTAGTATAGTTTGAAGTCAGGTAGCGTGACGCCTCCAGCTTTGTCCTTTGCCTTAGGATTGTCTTGGCAATGCGGGCTCTTTTTTGGTTCCATATGAACTTTAAAGCAGTTTTTTCCAATTCTGTGAAGAAAGTCATTGGTAGCTTGATGGGGATGGCATTGAATCTATAAATAACCTTGGGCAGTATGGCCATTTTCACGATATTGATTCTTCCTATCCATGAGCATGGTATGTTCTTCCATTTGTTTGTGTCCTCTTTGATTTCACTGAGCAGTGGTTTATAGTTCTCCTTGAAGAGGTCCTTTACATCCCTTGTCAGTTGGATTCCTAGGCATTTTATTCTCTTTGAAGCAATTGTGAATGGAAGTTCATTCCTGATTTGGCTCTCTGCTTGTCTGTTACTGGTGTATAAGAATGCTTGTGATTTTTGCACATTAATTTTGTATCCTGAGACTTTGCTGAAGTTGCTTATCAACTTAAGGAGATTTTGGGCTGAGACAATGGGGTTTTCTAAATATACAATCATGTCATCTGCAAACAGGGACAATTTGACTTCTTCTTTTCCTAACTGAATACCCTTGATTTCTTTCTCTTGCCTGATTGCCCTAGCCAGAACTTCCAACACTATGTTGAATAGGAGTGGTGAGAGAGGGCATCCCTGTCTTGTGCCAGTTTTCAAAGGGAATTTTTCCAGTTTTTGCCCATTCAGTATGATATTAGCTGTGGGTTTGTCATAAATAGCTCTTATTATTTTGAGGTACGTTCCATCAATCCAGAATTTATTGAGCGTTTTTAGCATGAAGGGCTGTTGAATTTTATCAAAAGCCTTTTCTGCATCTATTGAGATAATCATGTGGTTCTTGTCATTGGTTCTGTTTATATGCTGGATTATGTTTATTGATTTGTGAATGTTGAACCAGCCTTGCATCCCAGGGATGAAGCCCACTTGATCATGGTGGATAAGCTTTTTGATGTGCTGCTGAATCCGGTTTGCCAGTATTTTATTGAGGATTTTTGCATCGATGTTCATCAGGGATATTGGTCTAAAATTCTCTTTTTTTGTTGTGTCTCTGCCAGGCTTTGGTATCAGGATGATGTTGGCCTCATAAAATGAGTTAGGGAGGATTCCCTCTTTTTCTATTGATTGGAATAGTTTCAGAAGGAATGGTACCAGCTCCTCCTTGTACCTCTGGTAGAATTCAGCTGTGAATCCATCTGGTCCTGGACTTTTTTGGTTGGTAGGCTATTAATTATTGCCTCAATTTCAGAGCCTGCTATTGGTCTATTCAGGGATTCAACTTCTTCCTGGTTTAGTCTTGGAAGAGTGTAAGTGTTGAGGAAATTATCCATTTCTTCTAGATTTTCTAGTTGATTTGCGTAGAGGTGTTTTTAGTATTCTCTGATGGTAGTTTGTATTTCTGTGGGGTCGGTGGTGATATCCCCTTTATCATTTTTTATTGCGTCTATTTGATTCTTCTCTCTTTTCTTCTTTATTAGTCTTGCTAGCGGTCTGTCAATTTTGTTGATCTTTTCAAAAAACCAACTCCTGAATTCATTGATTTTTTGGAGGGTTTTTGTGTCTCTATCTCCTTCAGTTCTGCTCTGATCTTAGTTATTTCTTGCCTTCCGCTAGCTTTTGAATGTGTTTGCTCTTGCCACTCTAGTTCTTTTAATTGTGGTGTTAGAGTGTCCATTTTAGATCTTTCCTGCTTTCTCTTTTGGGCATTTAGTGCTATAAATTCCCTCTACACACTGCTTTAAATGTGTCCCAGAGATTCTGGTATGTTGTATCTTTGTTCTCATTGGTTTCAAAGAACATCTTTATTTCTGCCTTCATTTCGTTATGTACCCAGTAGTCATTCAGGAGCAGGTTGTTCAGTTTCCATGTAGTTGAGCGGTTTTGAGTGAGTTTCTTAGTCCTGAGTTCTAGTTTGATTGCACTGTGGTCTGAGAGACAGTTTGTTATAATTTCTGTTCTTTTACATTTGCTGAGGAGTGCTTTACTTCCAATTATGTGGTCAATTTTGGAATAAGTGAGATGTGGTGCTGAGAAGAATGTATATTCTGTTGATTTGGGGTGGAGAGTTCTATAGATGTCTATTAGGTCCGCTTGGTGCAGAGATGAGTTCAATTCCTGGATATCCTTGTGACTTTCTGTCTCGTTGATCTGTCTAATGTTGACAGTGGAGTGTTGAAGTCTCCCATTATTATTGTATGGGAGTCTACGTCTCTTTGTAAGTCTCTAAGGACTTGCTTTATGAATCTGGGTGCTCCTGTATTGGGTGCATATATATTTAGGATAGTTAGCTCTTCCTGTTGAATTGATCCCTTTACCATTATGTAATGGCCTTCTTTGTCTCTTTTGATCTTTGATGGTTTAAAGTCTGTTTTCTCAGAGACTAGGATTGCAACCCCTGCTTTTTTTTGTTCTCCATTTGCTTGGTAGATCTTCCTCCATCCCTTTATTTTGAGCCTATGTATGTCTCTGCATGTGAGATGGGTCTCCTGAATAGAGCAGACTGATGGGTCTTGACTCTTTATCCAGTTTGCCAGTCTGTGTCTTTTAATTGGAGCATTTAGTCCATTTACATTTAAGGTTAATATTGTTATGTGTGAACTTGATCCTGCCACTATGATATTAACTGGCTATTTTGCTGGTTAGTTGATGCAGTTTCTTCCTAGCCTCGATGGTCTTTACATTTTGGCATGTTTTTGCAATGGCTGGTACCGGTTGTTCCTTTCCATGTTTAGGGCTTCCTTCAGGGTCTCTTGTAAGGCAGGCCTGGTGGTGACAAAATCTCTAAGCATTTGCTTATCTGTAAAGGATTTTATTTCTCCTTCACTTATGAAACTTAGTTTGGCTGGATATGAAATTCTGGGTTGAAAATTCTTTTCTTTAAGAACATTGAATATTGGCCCCCACTCTCTTCTGGCTTGGAGAGTTTCTGCTGAGAGATCTGCTGTTAGTCTGATGGGCTTCCCTTTGTGGGTAACCCGACCTTTCTCTCTGGCTGCCCTTAAGATTTTTCCTTCATTTCAACTTTGGTGAATCTGGCAATTATGTGTCTTGGAGTTGCTCTTCTGGAGGAGTATCTTTGTGGCGTTCTCTGTATTTCCTGAATTTGAATGTTGGCCTGCCTACTAGGTTGGGGAAGTTCTCCTGGATGATATCCTGAAGAGTGTTTTCCAACTTGGTTCCATTTTCCCCCTCACTTTCAGGCACCCCAATCAGACATAGATTTGGTCTTTTTACATAATCCCATACTTCTTGCAGGCTTTGTTCATTTCTTTTTCTTCTTTTTTCTTTGGTTTCTCTTCTCACTTCATTTCATTCATTTGATCCTCAATCGCTGATACTCTTTCTTCCAGTTGATCGAGTCGGTTACTGAGGCTTGTGCATTTGTCCCATATTTCTCGGGTCATGGTTTTCATCTCTGTCATTTCATTTATGACCTTCTCTGCATTAATTAGTCTAGCTGTCAATTCTTCCACTCTTTTTTCAAGATTTTCAATTTCTTTGCGCTGGGTACATAATTCCTCCTTTAGCTCTGAGAATTTTGATGGACTGAAGCCTTCTTCTCTCATCTCTTCAAAGTCATTCTCTGACCAGCTTTGATCCGTTGCTGGCGATGGGCTGTGCTCCTTTGCAGGGGGAGATGCGCTCTTATTTTTTGAATTTCCAGCTTTTCTGCCCTGCTTCTTCCCCATCTTTGTGGTTTTATCTGCCTCTGGTCTTTGATGATGGTGACGTCCTGATGGGGTTTTGGTATAGGTGTCCTTCCTGTTTGATAGTTTTCTTCTGACAGTCAGGACCTCAGCTGTAGGTCTGTTGGAGATTGCTTGAGGTCCACTCCAGACCCTGTTTGCCTGGGTATCAGCAGCAGAGGTTGCAGAAGATAGAATATTGCTGAACAGCGAGTGTACCTGTCTGATTCTTCCTTTGGAAGCTTCCTCTCAGGGGTGTACTCCACCCTGTGAGGTGTGGGGTGTCAGACTGCCCCTAGTAGGGGATGTCTCCCAGTTAGGCTATTCAGGGGTGAGGGACCCACTTGAGCAGGCAGTCTGTCCCTTCTCAGATCTCAACCTCCGTGTTGGGAGATCCACTGCTCTCTTCAAAGCTGTCAGTGAGTCGTTTGCGTCTGCAGAGGTTCTGCTGCTTTTTTGTTGTTGTTGTTTAGCTGTGCCCTGTCCCCAGAGGTGGAGTCTACAGAGACTGGCAAGTTTCCTTGAGCTGCTGTGAGCTCCACCCAGTTCGAGCTTCTCAGGGGCTTTGTTTACCTACTTAAGGCTCAGCAATGGCGGGCGCGCCTCCCCCAGCCTCGCTGCTGCCTTGCGGTTAGACCACAGACTGCTGTGTTAGCAATGAGGGAGGCTCCGTGGGCATGAGACCCTCCCGGCCAGGTGTGGGATATATTCTCCTGGTGTGCCTGTTTGCTTAAAGCGCAGTATTGGGGTGTGAGTTACCCGATTTTCCAGGTGTTGTGTGTCTCAGTTCCCCCGGGTAGGAAAAGGGATTCCCTTCCCCTTGCGCTTCCCAGGTGAGGTGATGCCTTGCCCTGCTTCAGCTCTCGCTGGTTGGGCTGCAGCAGTTGACCAGCACCGATTTTCCGGCACTCCCTAGTGAGATAACCCCAGTACCTCAGTTGAAAATGCAGAAACCACCGGTCTTCTGTGTCGCTCGCGCTGGGAGTTGGAGACTGGAGCTGTTCCTATTCGGCCATCTTGCTCTGCCCCCCTCCGAGCCCAAAAAGAGAATTTTGAAAGCAGCATGAGGAAAGTGACATACATGGGAGCTCCAATCGGATTACTGGGGGACTTCTCAGGAGAAACCTTGCAGGCCGAAAGAGAGTGGGATAATATTTTCAAAGTGCTGAAGGAAAAAAAAACTGCTAACCAAGAATCTTATTCCTAGCAAAGCTTTCATTTGAAAATAAAGGCAAGATGAAGACTTTCCCAGACAAACAAAAGCTGAGGGAGCTCATCACCACTAGGCCTTCTTTACAAGAGATGCTAAATGGCATTTTCCCACCTAACAGCCAAGCAAACATGAACAGAACTAAAGGAAGAAACTCTAACACAATAATAGTAAGAGATTTCAATACCCCCACTTTCAATAATGAATAAACAACCAGACAGAAGATCAATAAGGAAACAGAAAACTTTAATAACATTATACACCAATTGGATCTAAAAGACACATACAAATATTCTACCTAACAACAGCAGAAGACACATTCTTCTCAAGCACATAGGGAACATTCTCAAGATAAGCCATTATTAGGCCACAAAACAAGTATTAATAGATTTAGGAAGATTGGAATCGCCTTATAAACATACACACACCTGACAACAGAGTCTCAAAACCAATGAGGCAAAAGCTATCAGAACTAAAGGGAAAAATGGTCAATTCAGCAATAATGGTTAATGATTCCAATAGCACTTCCTCAATAATGAACAAAATAACTAGAAAAAATGAGCAAGAATATAGAAGACTTACAAAACACTATCAGCCAATTGGGCAAAACTGACATCCATAAATGTTCTGTTTTTTTTTTTTTTTTGAGACGGAGTTTCGCTTTTGTTGACCAGGCTAGAGTGCAGTGGCATGATCTTGGCTCACTGCAACCTCCACCTCCCAGGTTCAAGCAATTCTCCTGCCTCAGCCTCCCTGGTAGCTGGGATTACAGGTACATGCCATCATGCCTGGCTAATTTTTTATATTTAGTAGTGATGGGATTTCACCATGTTGGTCAGGCTCGAACTCCTGGGCTCAAGCAATCTGCCTGCCTTGGCCTCACAAAGTTCTGGAATTACAGGTGTGAGCCATCATGCCTGGCCACAACTGTGTGTTCCAAGATTCTAGATTTGTCTATTTGGCAACCTGACATCACAGTGCCAACTGTATTCACTATATATTTTTATTTTCCATATTCTTGTTGCTCTGAACATGTGGCCTAGATGGCGGGGGAGAGACAGCCTCCTCCTCCCAGGGCAGGCCATTTCTCAGAGACAGCCAAGGGTCTTGCCCAGAACCATACCTTTAACCTCCAGACTAACCAATCCAGAGCCCAGATCCCAACAAGCTCCTTTATCAAACCCTCAGCACAAGACAATATGCCTAAATTAACCCAGGGCCAGGCACCCAGCAGCTAGGGATACTCTTTGTGCCCAAAGCCCACCAGAATTATAGAAAGTCACCAGTCCTAAGTGTTACCCTGTCCTGCCTTGTCTTTCCCACAGAAATCCCATCAAAGACTCTGGCCCAGGCTTGCCCCTGCTCCTTTATACCCCCTGGCTGACCCTGGTGCTTCCTTGTGTGGCCCTGGTGTCCTGGCATGCTCCTTCTCTTGGGAAACATAAGGGATAAATTCTTCTTCTTTTTTTTCTTTTTGAGATGGAGTCTTGCTCTTTCGCCTAGGCTAGAGTATATGGTGCGATCTTGGCTCACTGCAACCTCTGCCTTCCAGGTTCACGTGATCTCCTGCCTCCTGAGTAGCTGAGATTACAGGTGTGTGCCACCATGCCAGGCTAATTTTTGTATTTTTAGCAGAGACAGGGTTTCACCATGTTAGCCAGGCTGGTCTCAAACTCCTAACCTCAAGTGATCTGCCTGCCTCAGCCTCCCAAAGTGCTGGGATTACAGGTGTGAGTCATAACGCCCGGCCATAAATTCTTCTTTTTAATAACATTAGGCTCTCCCTGTTGTCATTCAGTCATCTCCATAAATTAAACTCTCGTGGGTATAGTCATGGACAGAACGGAACCCTCCATTGGATAACAGCAGAATGCATGTTCTTCCCAATGCACATGGAGCCTTCTCAGGACTGGCAATACGCCAGGCTATAAAACCGGTCTCAACTGACACCACACAAAGAACATTTTCTGACCAAAATGGAGTTTAATTAAAGTCAACAATAGAAGGAAACTTGGAAAATTTACAAATATTTGAAAATTAAACAATGCACTTTAAAATAAACTGTGTGTCAAAGAAGAAATCTCAAACACAATTAGGAAGTATTTTGGCCAAATGAAAATGAAAATGACATATTAAAAGTCATGGGATGCAGCTCAAGTAGTGCCTAAAGGGAAATGTATAGCCATAAATTCCTGCCTTAGAAAAGAAGAGGCCGGGCGGCTTACACCTGTAATTCCAGCACTTTGGGAGGCCAAGGTGGGTAGATCACTTGAGGTCAGGGGTTTGAGACCTGCCTGGCTAACATGGTGAAACCCTATCTCTACTAAAAATACAAAAATTAGCCGGGTGTGGTGGTGCACACCTGTAATCCCAGCTACTGAGGAGGCTGAGGAAGGAGACTCACTTGAACCCGGAAGGCAGAGGTTGCAGTGAGCCCAGATTGCGCCACTGCACTCCAACCTGGGCAACAAGAGTGAGACTCCATCTCAAAAATAAATAAATAGAAAAGATGAAAGATCAGAAATCAATAACCTAAGCTTCAATTTTTTTTTTTTTTTTTTTTTTATACGGAGTCTCCCTCTGTCGCCAGGCTGGAGTGCAGTGGCGTGATCTCGGCTCACTGCAATCTCCACCTCCCGGGTTCAAGTGATTCCCCTGCCTCAGCCTCCCGAGTAGCTGGGATTACAGGCACGTGCCACCACACCTGGCTAATTTTTTGTATTTCAGTAGAGATCAGGTTTCACCATGTTGGCCACGATGGTCTCAATCTCCTGACCTCATGATCCACTTGCCTTAGCCCCCAAAGTGCTGGGATTACAGGCATGAGCCACCATGCCCAGCCTAAGCTTCAATTTTAAGAAAGCAGAAAAAGGCTGGGTGCAGTGGCTGTCTTCAATCCCAGTGCTTTGGGAGGCTGAGGTGGGAGGATTGCTTGAGCTTAGCAGATAGAAGTTGCAGTGAGCTTTGATCATGCTGCTAGACTCCAGCCTGGGCAACAGAAAAAGACCCTGTCTCCAAAAAAAAAAAAAAAAAAAAAAAAGAGGCTGGGCACAGTGGCTCACACTTGTAATGCCAACATTTTCGGGAGGTCAAGGAGGGAGGATTACTTGAGTCCAGGAGTTTGAGACTAGCCTGGGCAACACAGGAAGACCCTGTCTCTACAAAAAAAATTAAAACTTAGCTGGGTATGGTGGTGCGTACCTGTAGTCCTAGCTACTTAGGAGGCTGAGGTGGGAAGGCTGCTTGAGCCCGCTGCAGATTGAGACTTGCAGTGAGCTGAGATCATGCCACTGCAGCCTGGGCGACAGAATGAGATGCTATCTCAGAAAAAAGAGGAGCAAACTAAACTCAAAGCATGCAAAAGAAAGAAAACAATAAAGAGGAAGGTGGAAATTATTGAAATAAAAAACAAACATAATAGAGAATATTAAATGAAATAAAAAGTTGTGGCCGTGTGTGGTGGCTCACGCCTGTAATCCCAGCACTTTGGGAGGCCAAGGTGGGCGGATCATGGGGTCAGGAATTCGAGGCCAGTCTGGCAATATGGAGAAATCCTGTCTCTACTAAAAACCCCAAAATTAGCCAGGCATGGTGGCACGTGCCTGTAGTCCCAGCTACTTGGGAGGCTGAGGAAGAAGAATCACTTGAACCTGGGAGGCAGAGGTTGCAGTGAGCCAAGATTGTGACACTGCACTCCAGCCTGGGCAACAGAGCAAGACTGTTTCAAAAAAAAAAAAGATCCATTTGTGACCTAATGTTAGTTTTACTGACCAAGAGAAAATAAGCAAATATCTAGAAAGACAAAAGTTACCAAAACTGACATTATAAATGAACTATCTGAGCAGTCCCATAACAATTAAAGCAATTGAGCTAGTAATTTGAAATCCCCTACAAGGGAAAGGCTGGGATCAGATGGCTTCACTGGAGATTACAGAGCATTAATCTCCCTCCAAACTCTTTCAGGACAGTGGGGGAGGGTGCTTCCTAACTCAGGAGTCTATCATCACCCTGGTACCAAAGCCACACAAAGGCACTAACGAAAACACTGTGGACCACAGCCCAGTGGTTGGCTCAGGCCTGTACTCCCAGCAACCGGGGAGGCAGGTGGGAGGATCGCTTGAGGCTGGGGGTTCAAGACAACTGGGCAACATAGTGAGACTCTGTCCTTTTAGAAAACTGCAGAGCAATATCCCTCACGAGTATAGGTATAAAAATCTTGAAGTATTAGCGAACTGCATAGAGCAAGACAGTAAAAGGACCAAGTGGGATTTACCCCAGGAACCTAAGACTGGTTCAGTGGCGGGAAAGCAGGTAATGAAATATGCTATATTAGGAGACTAGAAATAGGCCAGAGACATCTTTTTGAGGTAATGAAAATGTTCTAAAATTGAATCATGATGACGGTGGATTTAGTAAAAATCATTTTAATGGTACACTTGAAATAGCTGAATATTACTGTGTGAAAACTATACCACAATTAAGTTGTTACAAAAAGTCAGAGTGGTTGGAAGAGGTGACTCTGGGCTGGAAAGGGCAGGGTAGGGCAGGGAGAGCACAGGGGTCCAGGGTATGGCGGGGACAGAGCTCCACACCAGCACCAGGAAGGCTGCCTCAGGCTCACGAGTGGCTGTGCACTGCTTCCTCCAGATGGCAGGGTTGCTCCAGCGAACACAGGGCACCTGGGAAGGGACAGGACGTGGGGGGCGTGGAAGCAAACAGGGCGTGCGGGGCTTCTCTGGGTGCCTGGAGTGCATGGGGCTGGGTGTGGGGTGACCAGAGGCTCCGGGCACTGCTAACATGGGAGGCACTGGGCTTCGTGGCCACCCAGGGCATAAGGGGATCTAGGGTGCACGGGTGACCCGTGGGCCCTGGAGGGTCTGAGCTCACTGGGAGGCTACAGGTGTGGGGCGGGGGGGGTACACTGGGCGCACAGGGGGAGCATGTGGTGGGCAAGGGTGAGATGGGGAGGGTGCAGCATGCAAGATGGGCACTGGGGTGCAGGGGGCTCGAGGGCACAGGAAGCACCGGGATGGTTGGGTGCTGCACAGGTGGTGCTGGGCACCCTGCACGCAGCCTGCAGCATGACAATGTCCCACAGCTCTTGGGACATTGTGGGCACTCCGAGGGTGGCCACTTACTGTTAGGTGGGCACGGCTGGTGTGGATAATATGCAACGGGTGGCCTGCACAATGACCCTGTCTTTGGACCATGCTTGATGGTGCATTGGCGATGTACTGTGCAGACCCCCAGAGCTGGTCCCATTGCAGAGGGCCTAATCTCATTCATGAGGGCATCACCTTCATGAACTAATTACATCCCCAAAGCCCCATCTCCTCATAACATGAACTTGCAGTGAGGATTTCAACGTATGAATTTGGGGGAACCTAAATATTTGGTCAACTGCAAGCTGCACACAGTGGGGCTCCCTGATAGTGCAGGACACAGTTGTTCAGGCCATTCACTGTCACCCCTTCTGAGAGACCAGCTCCCTGCTCAGGGTCCTCCATGTTCCGTCATCTCTCCACTGCCTGGAAGCATGGGTGACACCCACAGGGCCCCAGCAGTCAGCTGGGGGACATCTGGAAAGATGAGTCATGAAGTCTGCCCTTCTCTTATGGAGTGTGCAGCTTTATTTCAAAGCTATGGCCAGAACTATCCTGGGTGCACCCTGTGGTCTCACCCACAAGGCTGCCCCCAGCTGTTACCACCAACCAGATGGGCTCTTCGCTTTCTTTGCTCAGGTGTGTGGTCCTTATGTGGAGCTGCTGAAGGAATTGGTTTTTTTTTTTTTTTTTTTTTTTGAGATAACCTGGTAAATGTTTCCTGTGTTCCACTGTGCTTCATTACAGTCTCCTGAAGATCATTTATTTAGTCATTCTCCTACTCTTGTCCTTTTCTTGGTAGGGGGATGGGTGGCATTATACAATACCACATTGAACAAGATCAGCAATTTTGAGGCGGCTGCCTCACTCCAGGAGGCACAAACGCAGCAGCTGGAGTCTTCAATTGGAGGGAAGCCCTGGATACAGCCACCTGGAAACAGGCTATGGCAATACTCACCCCACCAGGCCTGGTGGCTCAGCCTGAAATCCCACCACTTTGGAGGCCAAGGCGGGTAGATCACTTGAGCCCAGGAGTTTGAGACTAGCCTGGGCAATAGTGAGATTCCCACCTCTCCAAAAAAAAAAAAAAAAAAAAATTAGCTGGGTGTGGTGGTGTACGCCTCTGGTCCCAGCTACTTGGCAGGTTGAGACAGGAGGATCTTTTGAGCCCAGGAGTTCAATACCAGTTTGCGTAACATGGCAAAACCCCATGTTTACAAAAATTAGCTGGGCATGGCCCCATCTGTAGTGTGCACATGTAGTTCCAGCTACCCGAAAGGCTGAGGTGTGAGGACCACCTGAGCCTGGGAGGTTGAGGCTGCAGTGAGTGAGCCGTGGTTGCACCACTGCACTCCAGCCTGTGTGACCCTGTCTCAAAAAACAACAAACAAACAAAACCCCACCCCAAAACAGAGAAATGCCCAGACTCCTGGGTTCCACTCAGACTTCTCTTTGTTGCAGCCGAATGAAACTGCTGATCTTGCTCAACATGGTATTACATAATGCCTCCCCAGGCCCCTGCCAAAAAAAATACAAGAATGGGAGAATGACTGAATAAATGATATTCAGGAGACCGTACTCATTAAGCACAATGGAACACAGTTAACATTTACCAGGATAGCTCAAAAAAACATTCCTGCAATAGCTCCACATAAGGAACATATATACTGAGCAAAGAAAGCGGAGCACCCATCTGTGCCTGGGTGTGGGAAGCGGCTGCCCGTCCCAGCCCCTACTCTGCCTGAGCTTCCCGCCTGCCCCATCAACAGACTCCCTGGGGCTCTGCCCTCTGCTGGGCACAGTGGGGCACCCGCTATTGTCCCTGGACTAAGCAGGCACAAGCAGGATGACTTGTAGACAACAGCCAAAGTTTATTTAACGTGGGAATGCTTACAATAAATAAAGCGGGGGTAAAGAGAAGCAGAACAGTACCTTGAGAACAAAGAAACCCCAAACCCAACAGAAAAATCAAATCCTGTCTTCTGCTATAAGCCCTGGGCTCTGGGCAGCCACTGCTCCTCCCCAGGGTAGGGAGACTGCAAGGCTGGTGGCCAGCAGTGCACATCCCCAAGCAGCAGCTGGGACCCTGGGTCCAGAGGGGCCATTGGAGACCTAGGAAGTCTTTGCAAGGGCAAAAGCCAATGGCGACATGCCCATGAAAGCTTCAAGTCACAACGTGGGCCTGCAGAAGACATTTCTGGGCTGTGCTGTCTCCTCTAGGCCCACACACCTGCTGAACAGACATCTGTGCCCGGGCACCTCCCAGAAGCCCCTTTATTCTGAGACATCTACTCTTGGTTCCCGTCCTCACTGGCCCCTCCCATCATCTGAAGACTTATGACTGCTGCCTCCTAATTCTTCCAGAGTGGCCACACCCTGGACTGTGACGTGCTCTCACCCACTATGGGGTCACAGATAGGCATGGGGCTGGCTCCCATCCTGGTTGCCTCCCCCAGCATCTTCAGAGGTGGGGTGCACAGTAGTTTTAGGGGGCTGGCAAAGCTGCAGGAACTGTGCAGCTTAGGCGGACTGTGGATTCTGCAAGCCCCAGTGGAGCTTTCTTGGCTTCTGGAATCACAGTTCAGAGCTGCCGGGGTGATGGGGCTCCCAGCTTTGGTAAGGGCTGTTGGCATTAAGCAGCACCTGGTGGCTGGAGGGGTCTCCCAAAGAGGACAGAGCCTGCCCCATACCCTCCCGCAGTTTCCTGGAGTGCTAGAATTGGGGTTCTCCCACACAGGCTCAGAAAGGCACTAGGAGTTTCTCCTCTTGCTCAAAGGACACACTCTCTCCTCCCAGGTCCTCCAAGTGCCCAAAACACTCAGTGGCCTGGAGGGGCAGGAGAGGCAACAGGACTCCTCCAGGAAGGTCCGAGTCACTGGGGAGCCAGGGTGTCCCCGGACCCACCTTTCGGCCGGCAGATAGTCATCGGGGTTGGGCTGCTGGATAGGGGTGAGAAGAGGGGCCGCAGCGTCCCGGAGAAGGGGATCTCAGGGAAGATGAATAGTAGTGACCCATCGGTGGCGCTGTAGAACGAGAGATGTCTGGCCTCGTAGTCCAGAAAGATCCCCACACGCCTGGGTGGGTCCCGGAGTGGAGCCAAGGCCCGCTCAGAGGAATTGTAATAGCTCCCCAGGAAGACCAGGATCCAGAAGCCATTGCCCGCGGACAGTTCGCCCTTCTCCTTCCTGTTCACATTCTCCCTGCATACCCCCAGGGCCCAGCTGGTGCGGTCCCCAACCTCCACCTCCCAATAGTGGCGGCCTGAGGTGAAACGCTCCTGGCCTAGCACGCAAGGGCCGGGGTCGAAGCGCTCTGGGCTGTCCGGCAGGGCCTGCCGCAGTTCCCCCCGCTGTACGCTCCGCCTGTCTTCAGACAGGATCAGCTCAGGGTTGGCGGTATCCGGGTCCAAGGTCACATCCCCTGGAGAGAGAGGCCCAAGGTCACCCAGGCACAGCCACAGACAAGCTGGGGCCACCTGCCCGTGTCCTGGGCATGTGGGTATGATGATCCTCCCAGTTAGATGGCCTGGCTGTCTGCCCCGGGGTCCTGCAGCCTCACGACCTCCTGGAGTAACTATCTCCAAGTGGACATCCCCTCCCCACCTAGCCACGTCCAATATCCTAGAAATTGGTCCATGTTTTGCCTTCAGAAATCAAGAAGGAATCTTGGTTGCTTTCTTTTTTGTTTGTTTTCTAAAGAGGCAGGGTCTCCAGGCTGCAGTGCAGTGGTGTGATCATGGCTCACTGCAGCCTTGATCTCCTGGGCTCAAATGATCCTCCTGCCTCAGCCTCCCAAGCTGCTGGGATTACAGGCGTGTGCCACCATGGCTGGCTAATGTTTTTGTTTTTTATTTGTAGAGATGGGACTCTTGCTATGTTTCCCGGGCTGGTGTTGAACTGCTGGCCTCAAGCAATCCTCCCGCCTGAGCCTCTCAAATCGCTGGGATTACAGAGGTAAGCCAATGCATCCAGCCCGTTTTTTTCTTTCAATCCCCAGATGAAGGATGTGAATAAGTGCAGCTGTCCCAACCCTGACCACTCCCAGAGTTCAGATCTATCCGCCTCTGGAGGCCTGCACACAGTTCCTATGCAACAGGCTCCTGACCTGCTAGCAAGGACTGAGGACAGTACTTCCTTTGGGTGACTGTGATGCAAGAATCAGATTTGGGTTTTGTCCCCAGTTCCTGGCAGAGCTCACAGAACCCTGGGAATATCCTGAGTGATAGGAGCATCTAGTGTTATCATAAGACACCCCTTTCCATCACACCTTAGTTGAATGCCACTGCAGTGGCTGAGGTAGGGACCTGAGAGAGCCCAGCATAGGGTCAGCCACCAGAAAGACCAATCCTGTCAGTAGAGGGTGGGAATGCTCAGCCCCAGCCCCTGACCTCAGGAAGGGGAAAGGGGTCTGAGGTTGAGCCCCACCACCAATGACCAATGATTTAATCAATGATAACTGGAACCTCCACAAAGACACCTAAACAGTTCTTGGGACTTGGGGAGTTTCCAGGTTGGTGAACACACTGGGGTGCTGGGAACACACAGGGAGGGTGGGGAAGCTCTGTGCTCTTTCCCAGGCTTTGTCCATGTGTCTCTTCCATTTGGCTCTTCCTGAGTGGTATCCTTCACAACAAACCAATGACAGTAAGTGAAATGCTCTCCTGAGTTCCATGGGCTGTGCTAGCAAATGCTCACATCTGCAGAGGGGCTGAGGGAACAAAAGTATGGGCAGCCCCTGAAAGTTGTGACTGGCATCTGAAGTGAGTTCCATTCAATGCTGAATGGAATCCTTTGATACCCAATTCATTTCCAAAAGTTGAAGAATTGTTTGGTGTGAAAATACCCACACAAGTGATGTCAGAAGTATGAGCAGAGGACGTTTTCCCAACAACCCACCACCATGACACTGTGAGTTTGGAGCTTGCAGTGGAGGGACACAGAACACGTGGCTAACTGCCCAGGTCCTTGGCGGGTACCCTCCTGGAGTCATCTCCCCACCTGGGGCCTCCACACCCACCTCGAAACCTCCGCAGTGTCTCCACCAGTCCCGGGACCCTGCACACAGTCCTCAGCTCCATGGGCACAACTTCTGGGGGCTGCAGCTTCACATCCTGGACCCTAGAGGGGACAACCCAGATATCATCGCCATGGCCAACAGTTGGGTCCCACCCCACTCCCACCCCCTCCAGGAAAGCCTGGGCTCGTACCTGCGCAGGGCATCCTTGATGTCCTATGTGGGGAGGAGAAACAGCACACTCCATGTCAGTGATCATCGCCTGCTCCCAGAGTCCCCTCCCAGCCCCTGGAGCCTCACCCCATCCCCCTCTCCTACATTTGAGCCTCAGGCAGCAAAAACACACACACGGGGCCATAAACCACCCGCAGCAAGGCCCACAGACAGGAATGCTGGACAGAGGCTCCAGCATATGTGCCAGGAGGCATTACCAATGGGGTGCAGTCCAGTCCTGCGGACCGAGACCCACTTCTGCCTAACCCTTGGATGTAGGGCATCTGGCTGTCAGTTCACTCCCCCAGAGCCCCAAGTGGGCGCCCCTGGGTGCCAAGGACAGGACAGGCAAGATCCCAGCCTTCAGTGTAGGGGCGCCTTCACCCCAGCCGGAGCCCAACCCTGCAGTCCCATTGCTCCCTCTCCCAGCTCTGCCTGCCCTGCGGGCTCCCTGCTCAGCCCTACAACTGGGCGTGCCTCCTTCCTGTGTCACTGCCTGATACATGACAGCATCTGACTCCGTGTTAGGGCTCGAACTGTGTCTATCCCACCAAACCTGTACGTTGAAGCCAGAAACTTCAGGACCTCAGAACTTGACTATTAGAAAAAAGGACTTTTAAAGAGGAAATCACAGTAAAAAAAGGCCATGAGGGTGGGCTTTAATCCAACGTAACTTGTATCTCATAAGAAGGGGTGACTAGGGCATAGACACCCACAGAGGGGAGACCCTGTGAGGATACAGGGAAGAAAAGGCATTTATAGGCCCAAGAGAGAGGCCTCAGGGGGAACCAGCTTTGACCTCAGTCCTTCAGTGTGCAGGACTAGGAGACAATCAGTCTCTGCAGGAGAAGCCTCCTGGCAGGTGGTACTCAATGTGGCAGCCCGCTACACCCAAGTATTGGAACATTAGCTCCTAGGAGGCATGGTCTTGTATCTCTTAGAGCAGCCTTCAGTTCACTGCAGGGATTTAACCCACACTGTCAAATAGATGACCCACACCATGTTCATTCTAACACATGTGGTGCCAGCTACCAGGCCAGGATGCAGAGGTCAGTAAGCCATAATCCCAGACAAAGGTTTCCCTGTATGTAGGAGAAATGGCAAAGGAAGATTTTCACATATACAGGTAGTTAATTGTGTAGGAGGACAACAACACACTCTAGGCCCCAAAAAATTTTAAAAAAGGAGGCCAGCACTTTGGGAGGCCAAGGCAGGTGGATCACTTGAGTCCAGAAGTTTAAGACCAGCCATAGCAAGATAGCAAGATCCCATCTCTAAAAAAAATTTTAAAAATTAGCTGGGCTTGGTGGTATGTGTCTACCGTCCCATCTACTCAGGAGGCTGAGGTGGGAGGATTGCTTGAGCCCAGGACGTCGAGACTGCAGTAAGTCATAATGACATCACTGTACTCCAGCCTAGGTGACAGAGTGAGACCCTGTCTTAATAAATAATTCATAAATAAATAAAGAGGAGACTCTTGGTAGGGTTCTGGAGCCCAAGAGGAATTTGTTGGTAGACAGAGGGGAAGTGTGCAGGATGAGGGAGGGGTGTGCACAGGGCAAGGGCAGATGGTGCCGGTGTGAGCTAGGAGCAGCTCCACCTTGGTTATTCTACCTGGGGTGGGTGGCCCACCCCTGGTGTCATTTGGAGACAGGCAGTGGCTGTCACAAGGCCGGGTGCAGGGGCAGCAGGAGAAGGGCTTGGGGGTGGAGAAGAACCTTGGCCTCGACGAGGGAGTTTGGTCTCTGCACAGAACATGGGCCCTCCAGGCGCAGCATTGACTTGAACAAAATCACTCTGCGGCTACAAGCAGGGCCTGCTGAAGGGGGCAGCTAGGACCCCAGAGTCCATAGCAGCCAGAGCCCCAGAGTCCACAGCAGCCAGGGCCCCAGAGTCCACAGCAGTCAGGGCCCCAGTGGGTAGATTCCTGGGAGTCACTCAAGCCCTTACCTCCACTGTGCAACCCCTGTCCACTGGGCCTGGGTACTGGGAACGCGGGTTGGGTCCCCCAACCCAACCGGGGGCCAAGGGTGCAAAGCCACCCCCACCTCTCCCTCTCAAATCAGCACACAGCTCACACCAACACACAGCTGCTGGGGCTGCTCTCCTGCAACTCCCATGTGGGCAGACCCCCACAGCATGCAGACCAAGGCAGCTCTGTGCTGGCAGGTTCGGGGGGCAGGAGGGACCTCCCTGAAGCCTTGCAGCCAGGCCAAACCTGGGCAGGGAGCTTGGTCAAGGCATGGACAGGTGGGCCACTCAGCAGGGTGAATGCAGGTGGGCGTACGAGACCCAACACCCACCCACCCACATGCCACAACGTCTCAGCCGAAAGCCCAAATCGCATCTTCACACAAACCCTATGGGTCCCCACTTCCAGGTCAACTCACCTTCCTTCTAAACCCTTCCTGGCTTCTCCAACACCTGTCATCTCTGCTCTCCCTGAGGTCTCCTCCTCAGTCTCCTGGGTACCTCCCCACCCCACAATTTTCTGACCACAGGACCCTCTCCTTATTCTTCGGTCTTCCTACAGACACTGGCCAAGTGTCCTTCCCGCTTCCCAGGCTCAAAGCCAGTTGAAGTACAAGCTGGTGCACGCAGCACACGGAGTGGAGGGGTGGATGCTACAGACTCAGAGGTAGGAGGTGGGAGGTGGAGGAAACTACCTGCTGGGTACAATGTGCACCATAGGGGGATGGCTACACTCTGAGTGCACTTGTACCCCTTCAATCTACAAAAATAATTTAAAAATATATATATATAGAAAAAAGCTTACGATAGAAATGACAAATGAAACCAGGAGTTGGTGCCTGGACTGATGTTCTGCTGGGCTCCAGAGGCTGGCAGCAGGTCATCCCCTTGTGCAAAGCTGCCCAGCCACATCAGCAGCATTGTGGGCTCCACCTGAGTCTGGCAGCCCTGCCCCACCAGTGGCCGAATTCACTCACACAAGACTTCTCTCCTCTGTGGGAGCCAGAACTGCCTAGGGGCCTGTTTCCCTGTGAATCTTGGGGCCCCTTGGGTCTACACCATGCTGGGCATGGAACACATTTTCTATTTTGTGGGATAAACGTCCAGCTGAACCCCACAGGAAGATGATAGCAGACACTCCCAGCCCACATGGGGCCTCTCAGCATGGGAGTGCCGTCAGTCCTTATCAGTGCACGCTTGCCGAAGGGGGAGAGCTAACTCCAGGCCGCCTGACCTGCCGCCAGGCCAGAGGCCAGGGCATCCACTGGTTCTGATTTGGGGGCACACCAAGGAAAGCCCAGGCCCAAGGGGCCGGCTCAGGTAGTGGAGCACACACATGGGGAAAGATCTCCCAGAAGCAGAGGAGGAGGAGACACCACCCCTGATAACGGAGATGCATGGGGTGTGCTGGCGGGGCGAAGACAGAGTGAAGGGAGTGGGCTTCCTGCTGGGGACACCATGGCGGGAGTTCTATGGGAGACCCAAGGTGGTCCCGGCAAGCACACGCCCACTCTGCTGTGCCCACAGGGAGCAGCAGCATCAGTCAGGCTGAGATGGAGTAACCTTACATAAGCACTTAAGAAACACCACCTGTTTACATCTACAGAGGACAATCGATCTTCCCTTTTTCAGCACATGGATTTTGGGGGTAGGACGGGTGGGACATCTGTCCTGCTGCTGACTCAGCGTTTCACAGGCAAGAGCCAAGCACATCCAGCCATGCCATTAACCTCTTAGCCCAGACAACCTCTGCCCCTTCTTCTTGCACTTTCTGGCTCTCCCTCCCCCAGTGTGGTCAGGCCATGCCCGTGTGGCCATCATGGCTGCTCCCCGCCCAGCTCACCTGCAGCAGCCCCAGCACAGGCTGCTCCCCGCCCAGCTCACCTGAAGCAGCCCCAGCGCAGGCAGCTGGCAGCGGCCCTCGAGCTCGGCGATGAGCTCAGCTAGGTGGGCGCTCTGCTGGCCTAGGCGGGCTGCACCCTCCCGCAGCCGGGGCAGCACCTCCAGCTCCTCCTCCTCCAGCCTCTGTAGCAGCTGCTGCTCCTCCTCTGCCAGCAAACGGCGAAGACGTTCGAACTCACCCAGCACGTTCTGCCGCTGGCTCTCCACCATCTTCTGTGGGGCCCAGGAAGAAGGATAGCTGAGGCCAGACCCCAGGCCCAGCTGGACCCCAAGTCTGGTCAGACCCCAAGCCCACCCCGAGGCCGGGCTACACCCAACCTCCCCTCCGGGGCCTGCGAAACCCCAAGCACAGCCCCAGGTGTGGCAGGATCCCAAACCTACCACCGGGTGCTGGCCAGACCCCAAACCCACCTGTGGCACCTCCTAAATCCCAAATCTACCACTCAGGGATAGCCAAATCCCATTCTACCACGCAGGACTGGCTAGACCCCAAATCTAAACCCCAGGGCCGGCTAGATCCTAAATCCACTACCTAGTCCCTCCCCAACTTCCAAATCCACCCATTGGCTTGGTAGAACCCTGCATCTACCAGCTGGGGCCAGCTGGACCCCAAATCTACCACCCAGGTCCCTCCTGACCTCCAAATTCTCCCCTGGGGCTGCCCAGATCCCAAATCCACCACCTAGGGCCTCCTAGGTGATTTGGGTAGACCCCAAATCTACCCCAGAACTGGACAGATCCTGAATCTACTCCTCGGGATGGCTGAATCCCACATCTATGACCTAGTCCCTCAAAACCTGCAAATTCACGTCCAGGGCCCAGACCCCAAATCCACCTGAGAGTTGCCACCCAAGCATGCTGGGACCCTAGGATGGGGCCCTTGCGGTATGGGAGCCCACGCCTGCGACCTGGCAGGACAAGTGCACATGGGGAAGGACCAGCCCTTCAGTGGGCTCATTGGGGCCAGGCTGAAGCAGTGACTGGTCCTGGGACACCAAGCGCAAGTGTGCCTGGCCAGCATTGCCCCCTGGGGTCTCTTATACAGGACCTTCACTTCCTGCCCTGCCACCCAGAACCCTGGGAGCCCCAGCACCTGCCTGCCACAAGACGCAGGTCTCATCCGCCTGGGCTTGGAAGAACAATGCATCCTGCATCTGCTTCCGGAGATGCTCCAGTGACTTCTCCAGCTTCGCCTGTGGGAGAGGCCAGGCAGGGCCATGAGACATCAGTCCTGTCACAGAAGCTTGCCCTTTTGCACCTGACACACTGTCCTGAGTTCCTCCTCAGAGACAATGGACAAACTGAAATCTGCCTGGTGAATAAGGGAACTCAATGCCCTCCAATGAGCGTGAGCCCTCATGGTAGGTGGGCAACCTCTTGCCAGAGGCTGACAGCCCCAGCCACATTCTTTCCTTTCTCTCATATGAGATGTGTTTCTTGACCTTGACCTTGCTACCCTACCCCAGGCCTCACCCCCCTTTGCAAAGCTACCTCAAGGGTTCTGGCTGCCCACCCCATCTGTCCCCAAGCTGGCTCTGAAGGTGTCGAGCTCTCCTGTTCCCAAGCCAGTGTCTCCTCCTCCTCTTCATTCTCACCTGCCAGCTCACATAAGGGCCTTGGGCTAAGCCTATGCTGGGGTCCAAAAATTCTGCCCCATGTCCCCATAATTTCATAGGCTCAAATCCCAACTCCCAGGGTGATGACATTAGGAGACAGGGGTTTTGGGAGGTGACTAGGTCAGGAGGGCAGTGCCACCACGATGGGATTAGTGTTATAAAGGAATCCTCGCCCCTTTGACCATGTGAAGACACAGTGAGAGGGCACTGTTTGTGAACCAGGAAGCGCCCTCACCAGACACCAAACCTGCCAGGGCTTGATCTTAGACTTCTAGCCTCCAGAGCTATGAGCAGTATACATCTGCCATGTGTAAGCCATGGTGTTTTGGTAGGACAGTCAGCAAGGACAGAGATGCCTGGTTGCCCACCCCATCTTTTCTCCAAGCTACCTGGGATTTTGTGCATTTTCAGCTTCATCAGCTGTCACTGTAATAAGCCCCAGGACGGGTACACTTGCATTCTGCTTTCTTGGTCCTTAATTCTCATTCGCACGGTTCCTCATGTGGTGCATACCAGGAAGCAGTGAGAATCCTATACACAAGCTCGCTTTACTGTGTGTGCTCGGGGTGCCCTGAACCCACTTCGTGAAGGGTCTGCTCACTTCCACCCCATCTGACACCCTTATCAGCAACAGGCCCTGTGCTGGTCACACCTCTTTGCTTCTCAGCCACCCCAAGTCTTGGCTCTCATCTCTCTCTATCCATGCTCTGGAATGATGGAGGTGCTGGGAGGATCCACAAGTCTGCCCAGGTAGCAGAGCCAGGACATGGGCCCAGCTGCCTGGCTCCAGGTGCTCACTTTGGTTCACCACCTGGCCCTGCGATTCGGGAAGACTGGCACCTCTGGAGCACCAAGGACATGTCCAACTGCTTTATTGTCTCTGCCTAGGCTTAGCTTTCATGTGAGCTACAAGAACCCCAAGTGGGGGTCCCTGTCCCCCCGCCTCTCTCTTCACTGCTACCGGCCTGTTCCAGAAAACTCACACCTGGCCCCTGTGACCCCCAACCCTACCTCAAACACTTGGCCCAGCGCCTCTCAACTTCTCCCTCAATGCATCAGTCCCTACCTGACATTTTCAGTTTTTGTTTGTTTTTGAGATGCAGCCTTGCTCTGCTCACTGCAACCTCTGCCTCCTGCGTTCAAGTGATTCTTCTGCCTCAGCCTCCTGAGTAGCTGGGATTACAGGTGCCCGCCACCACACCCAGTTAATTTTTGTATTTTTTTTAGAGACGGGATTTTGCCATGTTGGCCAGCATGGTCTCAAACTCCTGACCTCAGGTGATCCGCCCACCTCGGCCTCCCAAATTGCTGGGAGGATTACAGGCATGAGCCACCACACCTAGCCAACATTTTTAGTTTTCAACACTAAGGTTACAAACAGCATTTGATCAGATGGAATGGGCCGTAAAGGAGCACAAGGTACTCGCATGGCAAAGATCTTGCATTTCAGGTACCTGCATCTTTGCGTCTCTGGCCAGATTAGAACAGAAACCTCTTACCCTGTATGTAGTCAGAACTGGGACGCTGGGGCTTGGTGCAGGCCTGGGATCTTCCCTGGCCTCCTCCTTCCTGTGGCAAAGCCCCTCCCCACCCAAGTGCCATCTGATATACAACCCAGAGGGATCTGGGGGCCGTCTTCTCTTTCCTATGATGCTGCTTCCTGGAACTGGATCTTACTGGGACTTTCCTGTTTACCACCTTGGGGCAACCCGGCCTGGGGCTTGTTCATCTGTCATGACCCCAGGTCAGGGCCAGGCAAGGAGTGAACTTATCATGGAGCTAATGGGCCCCAACTCTGGCAAGTGGACACACAGCCCCATAGGTGGGACTGAGCTTTCTAGGCCTATGGGGGCAGGTAAAACCAGTTTCCTGTGGTTAACACAGCATAGGCCCTAAGGCAGTGAAGAGGAACAGGATATGTCATCCCCAAATATACCGCTGTGGTATAAGGATTATTCTGAGTAAAAGCAGATGCAGGAAGAGCTCTCTGTACTCCTATCTGCCTAAAAGTAGGGTACTCATTCCCCATGAGAAAGGCACCCTCCCTCCACCAGGAAGAGGAGGGCACTCTAATCCCGGGAGATATTCTGCCTAAACAGACCTTACAACAATGACCATTATCTTGTGTTAGTTCTTCCCATCTATTTCCTAGTCACTTTCCCACAATTTATCAGTCCTAGACGCCGAATCCCGTTTCTGTGTCCAGTCACTTCTCCACAATTTACAAACCTTTGCTGAAATACACTTTTCTATGAAGTTCTTGTGCATGTAAAACTTAAAATATTAATCAAACTGTATGATATTTTTTCCTGTTAATTTGTCTTGTGCCCGTTTAATTTGCAGCCCCCAGCCACTGAACCTAACAGGGTAGAGGGAAATGTTTTTCTTCACCTGCAAAAGAAACGGTTAAGTGCTATCCCATGAGACTATATCGGATCAGCTCTACGGAGCTACTGGGCACTCTCTGCACCCATTGGGATAATTGGTATCAGAAGGGTAATTCTGCTGGGCTAACATGTTTGAGGTGTAGAGATTCCTGCATGGGCAAAGAACGAAAAGAAAACCCACAAGAATCTGTGTTTAGACAAGCCCATAGATATGGCTTTAAACCACCTTTCTGCTAAAATCCAAAGCAGAAGGGGACAGATTCAAATTTATTCTAGTATCCCAGAAGTTTTCTCTGTGATAGGGATAGACCAAGCTCAGTACTGATTCTACACTGGCTTAACTGCTAATCTGGCACACACAAGTGACCATGATGCAACACACAAAGTGCAATCAAGAAAGCTCCAAAGATGCTGCCATCTACCCCACACGTGGGCTCCCAGGAGCACACCCGCAGCAGGTCAGCCAGGAAAGACGACCGCGGGAGGGAGCGCAGGCCAGGAGAACGTGTGCCTCAGGCCCTTCAGCTTGGGGTTTGTTTGGGTTTTAAGTAGCAAGATAAGAGAAGAGGCGGGCTGAGCGCTGGCATCTCAGATGGCAGAGATGGCTCCCAGTACCCCACCCCGAAATGCAGGGCAGCCCTGGAGGGGAGGTTAGAGAGGAAACGACTGTGTCCCCCTCATCCTGCTCAGTCTGGGGCTTTCCCAGGACTTAAGTACTGACCTGATAACACAGTCCCTGCAAGGAGTCCATCTAGGATCGGCCACCTCTAAGGTTTTCCCATTTTCCTCTGATCCCGGCTCCTTTCTGGCCAGTGTATGGCCACATTTGCCTTGCCCCTACTCCACCATCTTCCACCTTCCTCTCTTAGTCTCTATCTATGGGAGGTACGCCCCTCACCCCCGAGAGCAGGGTCTCATTGGCGGCCATGGCTCCAGCCTCAAGGGGTCTGCTTGAGACAGGCTGTCATGAGCCCCCACAGCTGCCTTGCGCGATACCCCCCTTACCGGCCCAGGGCAGGCTGCATCCTGAGCTCCCCGCCCTAGACAGAGACAGATTACGCCCGGAGCAGTCCCCAAACCTCCCACCCGCCCAGGCCTCCCCAGTCCCCGGCTCCCCAATGCCCCTGCGCGCCACCCCCGCCCAGGCGCACCTTGAGGTCTTCGGCCGCGTCCTGCAGCGGCCGCACGCGGTGCGCCCAGTGCTCCCCTGACCGCTCGCAGGCCGCACACAGGAGGCGCAGCTCGTCCCCACAGAAGGCGGCCAGTGGCTCGCGGTGCGCGGGACACACGCCCTGCGGGACCGGCGACGGCGGGTGCAGGCGCCGCGCCATCTCGGCCATCTTGGCAAGCGGGCGGTTGGGCCGCAGGTTCCTCTGCGGGGACAGCTCGCGGCACTCCGGACACGCGTACGGGCCCTCGGGCTGGCCCCAGCAGCGCCGGATGCACTCGCGGCAGAAGTTGTGGCCGCAGTCGGTCATCACCGGATCTGTGAAGTAGTCGAGGCAGATGGCGCAGGTGGCCTCCTCCTGGAGGTTGGTGGACAGGTCGGGGGCGGCCATGGTGCGGACCGAAGGGAGGAAGGCGGTACTGTCCGCGGGGCGGCGGCGGGGAGACTCGGGAGCTCGCGGAGACGCGGGGTATCCGGGTGCGGTGGCGCAGGCGCGGGCACTCCGGGACGCGAGGCTTGGGACTCCCGGGTGCTCCGGCTCCGGGGCACGGGGACTCCAGGGCGCAGGACTCTGGATTTAGGTAGCGCTGGGCGCGTAAGCTCCGGTGCTCGGGGGACGCGGGACGTAGGGATCCCGGACGCCGGCAGGAAGAGGAGCCGAGGCGGAAGCAGGAAGCGACTGGGTGGGTTTTTTTTTTTTTTTTTTTTTTTTTTTTTGGAACAACCCGCTTTTGCCTCCGATTGGCCGCTGCCCGTCACGCGGCCCGCAGGCGGGACGGAATTGGAGAGCGTTCACTTGCTGACCTGGCGTCCCCACCGCTCCGGTTCCTGTGGCAAGGTCTTTACCCCTGCCCTGGGGAGGAATGAGGCGCAGGGGAGAGATGGGGATACCGGGCGGATAGGGGCAGGGGGCGGGGCGCAAGGTAGGGATGAGCAGGGGCGGGGCAAGGAGGAGGGATAGGGCACACAGAATGGGCTACCGGGGAGAGATGGGACAGGGGGCGGAGCTAGGAAGGATGGGGGCTCAGGGCGGGGCACACGGAAGCAACTGCAAGGACTAAGGGAGCCCGCAGCCTGGGGCATTGGAACCCCTCGCCATACCCCTAGTGCGTCCTCAACCCTCAGCCCGTGCTTCCCAGGGCGAGTATCCTCGGAAGGCCCGGCCCTCACAGCCTTGGCAGGCCAAGGTCAGAATGACTGGAGTTGGGGGATGCGACGGGGGCATCCCTCCAGGACCTCCAGGAGGCCCACATTCTCTCTGCGGGAACCACTCCGAAGGGACACGCTGTTCCAGGCAGCCCCTCGCGCAGACACTCCGGCTTTGTCGAGGTAGGAGTACGCTGACTCCGGAATTCTGCCGCGCTAGTGCTTGACCCTGCAGGGGTGGGTGGGGGGTTCCTTGGAAAAGGGAAGGGAGTTGTGGAAAGGAGGCCCCTACATAAATCCTAACCTCTTTGGGATTTTGCCCCTGCTCGTGCAGCTTCGGGGGTCGAAAGGGATGGCGGTGGGCAGCTCTGAGGCTTTTTAGGGGTTCAGCCTTTCCCATTTTCCCCCTTCGTAGGACCCAATAGGATGCATAGGACATTTCCATGGGCAACCTGGGACCATCCCTGACAGAGCAACCTAACCAACCCCGCTCCTCCCCGCCATAGGATATTTCTGCTTCTTTGACAGAGTAACCTAAACCCCTGGGGGCGGCTGGGAGCCACAGATTTGTGCCATTCCAAAGTGGGGGTGGGGGCATGGCTAAAGAAAACGTGACCATGCTGTTCCTGGTGTATAGATATGAATTTAGAAATGGTCCACTCAGAATGCAGGGGCTTTCAAAAGTTTCCTCTAGGAAGCATCTGTCAATATATACCCTCTTAATGTTTGACAGTTTTAATCGCAATTATATTTAGACTTTGAGAAACCCCCCTGCATGTCTAATGGCTGCCAGCCTGATGCCAGAGAACCCTGGCAGGTGGCCTGCAGTAAGCAGAAGGCCCACACCTTCTGCAGAGCCAGGGGCAATGCCCGAGTTCCCCGGCCTGCATCTCTATCCCTTCACCCACATGGTCACTGTGGAGATGACCATCTGACCAGACTTCGGAGCCCCTAGGCAGAAGAAAGGCTGCAGGGGGCCCGGGAAGGTGGCCTGGGAGTAGGTGTGCAGGTGGGATCCATCGCTCACGCTGTAGAATGACACCTCCCCGGCCTCGAAGTCCAGGAAGACGCCCACATGGCTGGGAGGCTCCATCAGCATAACCGGGATTGGGGCAGACAAGGCGGATAAGTACTTGGTTCCCTTGGACAGCTGTACCACCCAGAAGCCATTTTCGGGGCACTTGGGGACCCTGTCTTTCCTGCTCACGTTGTCTCTGCACACACCCAGGGCCCACAGCGCGTCCCCGGTGATGTTCACGCCCACCTCCCAGTAGTGCCTCCCAGAGGAGAAGGTTGTCTGGCCCACAGCACAGGGGTAAGCCATGAATCGGTCCTTGCTGCAGAACCTGCTGCCATCCAGCGAAGAGCCGAGGTAGCGCCTCTGGTGGCTCTCGTACAGGAGAAGGTAGGGGTATGCGGAGGTGGCATCAGGCACCACATCCTCTGTAGATGGGCGTGGCAGCGGAGAGATGGGGAAAGGTGTGGGGCATTCAGGGTCAACGGTGGGAGCGCCCGGGCCCTAGTGGTGGATGTGGCCAAATGGTCCCCTAACTCAGAGGCCTCCCCTGCTGTGAATCTGGGGTTACTTGATGCTTCCACACCCCAACTCTGTGTAGGTATTGGTGACAATACGGTACAGGGGGCTGGGCAGAAGGACCACTGGGAACTCAACAAGCTTCAGCCCATGAATTAGAACCACCGGTAATGCCACCCTACGAAGGCACAGTGAATAGCCAGTCACCGTCATCAGGCAGTGCACTTGCAGACCCCCCCCACTGATGGCTTCCGAGGCTGGGGGGTGCAGTGGGGCATCGCCAAGAGATCCTGGGTCAGAGGTCCCGGCCCTGGGTGCCCACTTACCTAGAAAGCCTCTTAGCACTTCAATCTGTCCAGGAACCCTGCACACAGTCCTGGGTCTGGTTGGAGGGGCAACCTCTGGGCACTGCACACTCACGTTGTTCTTCCTCCAGTGAGCACAGTCTTATTGACTCCCCTGGTCCCACAATCTTATTGTCCCCTCTGGCCCACTGCTGCCACTGCCCCCGCCCTCCCCCGCCTGAGGGGACCACATACCTGCTCAGGGGTTCCTTCATGTCCTGCAAAAGACGGGGACAGAGGGCAGGGAGTGAGCCAAGCTCCTGGCTCACCTCAATGTCCCTGCTCCCTTCTTGTCCGTGTCTTAGGGCAAGACCCGTCCTGTCCCCTGGGCATTCCCTTCCCACAACTGAGCTTCATGGAATTCCTGAGACTTCCCCACTGCCCTAGTTCCCACTACTACCAAAGCCCCCAGTGCCTCACCTAAGCTGAGCTACCCTGTCAGCCCATGGTCACACACCTGAGGTCCTGCAACTCAGAAGAGGCGGAGGGAGCCCTTCTGGGCAAGTGGCCACTCGACACTGACCCTCCTCTCCCATTTCAGGTGGTTGTGGCCCACCCAGCAGGAATGGGGTCAGGGCGCAATTGGGTGCGGTTTGGGGAGGGAGGGGGGCGGGTAACAGACTGAGCCATCTGGGGATTTTCTGTAGCCTCTTTAGGGATTGAGTTCCCTAAAGAGATCACTGTTCACTTCTCTGGCCTGGAAGCTATAAGGGACTTGTTTTCCAAAGGCCATATTTCTAGTTTCCAGAGTGTGACCCTAACTCTTGGCAGGGACTCTCATGCAGGTGATGCGCTTGGCCCTCTGCTCATAGGAGCACTCTTCTACCAGCTGCAGGGGCTTTTCCCCTCGGTTGGTCAGCAAACCAATGTAGTGGGTTGTGAACAGGCCACTTTGTTTTCCCTTTTCCTTTCTTTTTTTTTCCTAGATGTGATCTCACCATCACCCAGGCTGGAGTGCAGTGGTGCAATAGCTCACTGCAGCCTTGAACTCACGGGCTCGAGCAGTCTTCCTGCCTCAGCCTCCTGAGTCCTGGGACCACAGGCACATGTCACCATGCCCTGCTAATATTTTTAAGTTTTTGTAGAGATGGCGTCTCGTCAGCCGTAATCAAGCCCCCTCTCCAGGGCCATGGCACACAGGCTGGTCCCGGCAGGCAGGCTGGCTGCTTCACCTCCCCACTGCCATTGCCACACAACTCACTCCTGGAACAGTGTGCCTCCCCTCACTGAGACATGGAGTCGCTGTCCCAAAGCCGCACCTGGCTGCTAGGTGTCCCAAGCCACTTCTCTGGACTTGGAAGGAAATGGGGACACTGTCTCAGGTTGGAACCTGTAAGGGGCTGACTTGTGTCCCCACAAATTCACAGGTTGAAGCCTGAACTCTCAGGACCTCAGAATGTGACTGTGTTTGGAGACAGCATCTTTAAGGAGGGAGTTGAAGTCACTGGGGTGGGCCCTAATCCAGTCTGACTGGTGTCTTTATAGAAGGAGATGATTAGGACACAGCCATGCATAGAGAGATGATGCTGTGAGGACACGAGGAGGAGACAGCATCTTCAGGTCCAGGAGAGAGGCTCAGGAGGAACCAGGCCTGCCCACACCTTGGCCTCAGCCACCCAGCCTCCAGGACTAGGAGACTGGGGAGCTAACAGCCCTTTCCTATTGGCTGCCTCTTCCCCAAGCTCAGCCCCCGCTGCCCATGCCTGTCAGAGCTCACATTCCCCCCTGCCTGCCAAGCCCACCAGCTCACCTGCAGCATCTGGAGGGGCCCATGTGTACTCCGCTCCTCCAGCTGCAGCAGCAGCAGCTCCAGGGAGTGACCCTGCCGGTCCAGGCAGGCCACGCTCTCCCGGAGTCTGCTGGCAGTCTCCTCCTCTTCCCTCTCCAGAGCCCGGAGGAGCCTCTGCTCTTCTTCCACCAGGTAGAGGTTCATCTTCTCAAACTCCAGCACAATACGTTCTCTCCGCTCCTTCACCTTGCCCTGCAGGGTGGAGAAGCCCGGCATGTCGCCAGCAGGTGGCTCGGCTCCAGGGATGCTGGCACCTCTCCCCAGGGCCCTGGTGACCCACAGATCACCAGCAACCTGAGCTTTAGTTGGGGACCAGGAACTGTGACAGAGGCCGCCACCCCTGCTATCCTGTGATACACTGAGTGTAACCCTCTGAGCCCCAAACTGCAACTTCCACACATCCAAACACCCATGCACCCGTGCTCTGAGGAGGTTCAGAATGTTCACCCCCAAATAAGCCTCTTGGGCATGTTAAACAAAATTTATGGGTGGCCATTGTTTTTTGTTTTGTTTGAGACAGGGTCTCGCTCAGTTGCCCAGGCTGGAGTACAGTGGCACTTACTGCAACCTCGACCTCCTGGGCTCAAGTTATCTGAGTAACTGGGACCACAGGCATGCACCACCACATCCAGCTAGTTTTTAAATTTTGTGTAGGGACAGGGTCTTGCTCTGTTGCCCAGGCTGGAGTGCAGTGGCACAACCACAACTCACTGCAACTTTGACCTCCTGGCCTCAAGTGACCCTCCCACCTCAGCCTTCCAAGTAAGTGGGACTACAGACATGTGTCACTACCACCATGCCCAGCTAATTTTTAATTTTTTTTTAGAGACAGGGTCTTGCTATGTTGCCCAGGCTAGGGTTCAGTGGCATGATCGTGGTTCACTGCTGTCTCGGACTCCTGGGCTCAAGTGATCCTCAGGGGCCACTATTTTGAACTAGGCTCCTGTGCTAGGTCCCAGAAGACCAGACTCAACCAGAATGGAGTCACTGGTGCTAATGAAACCAAGGGGTTCATTGATCAGGTCAGCCTGCCCTGATTGCTTTTTGTTACTTTATTTTTCCTATTTCCAAGAAGCTGAAGGCCGTGCCTCTGAATGCTGACCAACCTTCACTGGCTGCTTTATAGATAATATTCATAGGTCACCCATGGGACTGGTCGCTTCAGGAACGTGGGGCAGCTCCTGTCCAGCTGAAACTGGTTGAGACCATCTGCCCTTCAAGTGGACCTGTCCCAGTGCCCGAGGTGGCCTTTTGATGTCAGAGGGCCAAAACTTCCAACCTCAGATCATGCTAAGGCTGCCATTTCTGGTACCTGTGTCCTGTGAAATGCCATGCACCCCAGAGATACCTGCACAGAATGGGCCTGCTGGACCACCCTGCCTCCCTAGCTCATAAAGACTCCTAAGCTGTATCACTCGGGAGGCAAATTTAAGAGCTGTTCTCCCTCCCCACTCGGTGGCCTTACAAATAAATCTTTCCTCTTAACTGGATGCAGTGGCTCACACCTATAATCCCAGTGCTTTGGGAGACTGAGGCGGGAAGATAGTTTGAGCTGAGGAGTTCAAGGCCAGCCTGGGCAATAGCAAGACCATGTCTCTACAAAAAAAAAAAAAAAAAAAAAAAAACCGATCTTGGTGGCAAGTGCCTGTAGTCCCAGCTACTCAGGAAGTTGAAGCAGGAGGATCACTTGAGTGCAGGAGTTTGAGGCTGCAGTGAGCAATGATCGCATCACTGCGCTCCACATCTCTAAATCTGTTTTGATTTTGTGTTTTGACAGGCATTAGGATTAGGGTGAACTAAAGGCCATTGAGAACCTGCAGAAGCAGGAAAACCTGTTTGCCTCCCCCATTAGCTGCCTAAAAAAATAAAGTGCCTGGCCTGGCGCGATGGCTCATGCCTATAATCCCAGCACTTTGGGAGGCCGAGGTGGTCAGATCATCTGAGGTCAGGAGTTCGAGACCAGCCTGACCAACATGGTGAAACCCCCCGTCTCTACTAAAAATACGAAAGTTAGTCGGGCATGGTGGCAGGCACCTGTAGTCCCAGCTGCTTGGGAGGCTGAGGCAGGAGAACTGCTTGGACCTGGGAGGCAGAGGTTGCAGTGAGCCAACACCACACCATTGCACTCTAGCCTGGGCAACAAGAGTGAAACTCCATCTCAAAAAAATAAAAATAAAAAAGTGCCGTTTCATGAAGGAAATTTCCAGTGGTCAAGGCATCTACATCAGGAAGAGATTTCCAAAAACAACTCTTCACCTGAGACACTTGCTTAAATACTTAACCAACATTATCTGCCTCCCCAGCCCAGAGGCCCCAAGCCCTGTTCCTTTGTGGTGCCGACCTATGCCCCCACCCTCTGGCTGCCTCCTTTGTGGTACTGAGCCCCAACCCTCTGGCTGCCTCTTTAAGTCTGATTTTTGAGGTCCCTTCTCCCCACCCTATGTGTGCATCTGTAATTTAAAATTGCCTTTTTATCTTTTTCTCTGCTGTTCATCTGTCTTAAGTCATTTTCATTCTGAGGCCAGCCATAGACCCTAGAAGGGTGGAGGCAGCTTTTTTCTTTTCCTGCCGCTGAAGCAGCATATCCCCACAGGTAGACACAGACATGTAAACGCAGGAAGATGGAGCAGCAGCAGGAAAGGGACTGGACAGCCCCAGGCACCCACCTGCCACTCGGCTAAGCTCTGTTCCTCCCTGGCCTGCAGATTCCCTGTCCTGGTGATCTGCTCCCGAAGGTACTCCGTGTCTTCCTCCAGCTTCAACTGTGGGACACACAAACCGCAGGATTTGGGATCAGTGATCTGCCCACCTCCTGCCTAGAGGTGCCCACCTCCACCCCAGAGACCCTCCTCAGAAGGGGCAGGGGATCAAAATACATCACCCAGAATGTGCCACCTTGGATTATTTTGAGCTAAAAGCACTTAAAAAAGGGCAGGTGTAAGAAATGCTGTGATCCTCGGCCTTCCTAAGAGCAGAAGGCACAGCCCACCATGCCGGATAGGCCTGCCCTAGGCCAGGAGGAAAGCCATGTTCTTACCAAGGGCAGGAAAGCCGAAACCAGAGAAATCTGTGCAAAAGGGACCCTGCTAAGCTAACCCTCATCCTCCTCAGGTATGTGTTTGGCTCTAACATGCTTCCATGGGCCTCCGGCTCCTCAGGAGGGACTCCCGGGTCATGGAAAGCTTATAGGGAATGAAATTCAGTGCTTTGCTTCTGCTCATCTGTCTCAAATCAGTTTGGTTCTCAGAGCCACCCAAAATACTATAAGAGAGGAGAGGTTAAGATTTTGCAATGCCTGCATCATACAGTGTAGGCCCACATTGTCTCCATGGACACTCCTCCCCAGCCCCAGGCCACCTTGTTCCCTGGACGACACCTCCCCAGCCCCTGACTTGGGCCACTTTGTCCCTGGACACCTTCTCCCTCCCCCATGATCTGGGTCACCTTGCCCCCTGGATGCCTCCTCCCCTTGACCTGGGCCCCGATGTGGCCCACCTTGTACCCCTGCACCGCCTCCTCGGCAGGCAGCACCCTGTGCAGTCGGTGCTCCCGGGACTCCCTGCACACCACACAGATGGGGCTCTGGTCCTCCTGGCAGAAAAGCTTGAGGGGCTCCTGGTGCTCCTGGCACAGGTCTTGCTTCTGCAGGCCAGGATGCTGCCGCGCCATCTCGGCCACCTTGGTCAGTAGCCGGTTGGGCAGCAGGTTCCTCTGCGGGGACATCGCTCTGCACTCGGGGCAGGGGAAGGAGCCCTTTTGCTTCCGCCTCCCCTTCTTGCCCCGCGCCTTCTCCCAGCTCAGCTGGATGCACGCGCGGCAGAAGTTGTGGCCACAGGCGGTCATCACAGGGTCTGTGAAGTAGTCCAGACAAATGGAGCACGTAGCTTCCTCCTGCAGCTTTCTGGCAAGTTCCACAGCCTCCATGGCTCCTGGGAGACACCAGGCAGGTTCCCAAGTTGAGGGACTGTGGAGAGGTGGGAGGAAGCGGGCCGATGCTCTGGGCACTGGCAGTGTGCAACTTTCCTGTACAGCCTCCCTTTACAGAGGAGGGCTAGGACTGCGGTCCAGAGTCATCATTTTTAGCCTTGTCAATAACAGACACAGGTGCCTCCCCAGAAACTACACAGACCCTCCCTGACCAATGCTTGCCAGGCCCCTCTGCCTCTCCTCTCCACTGGGCCTGGACCACTTCTGCCTGCTGCTGGCTACTCCTAGCTCCACATCTGATCAGTTCCTCCTCTAGGCCTTCAACCTGCCTTTCTGGAGCAGCCTGCTAGGTCAGCTTAGGGAGAAGCCCCTACCCTTGGAGCCTTCCCTTAATCACTTTCCAACCACTAACCACCCCCAGATCCCCACTCCCATTCCCACGTACATCCCCAATGGTCTTTGCTGGCCAACACTCCCCTTGCAAGTAACCTGACTAAAGAGCCTTTAAAGTGTCAGAATAATTTTTTCTTTAACAAAACCCCGTTCACCAAAGGAAAAAGGGATGGGCTATCAGAGGAAAAAAGCTCTCTTCCTTTTAGTGAGGTGAGGTTCAGAAAAACCATGCGTGTGCATACACGTGCCCACACGCACAAACACGTGCATACACGCACAGACGACCACACACCCATACACATACCCATGCATGTATACACACGCACACCCACGCATACACACCACACAAATACACAGGTACAAACATACAGAAACGTGCATCCACAGAAACACGCATCCACAAACAGCACACACAGGCACAGATGCACATATCTGTACGCATGCATGCGTGTACACACAGATACGTGCGCGTACACGCACAGACACACGAGCGTGCACACAGACGCCCCCTGCAATTTGAACACTCGCGACCCCCAGGCAGTGGAGAGTCACAGCCTTCCGCCTACGCCACGGGGTTGCTATGGTGACCCAGTGGCAAAGGGAATTGAAAATCGCGTCTATACTGCAAACACGAGTCTCCCCTTCCGTTCTGCCATCCCCTAAAGCGAAGGTGTCTAGGGGTCTCAGACTTCCCCGGCTATGTCCCAGTTAGATTTTCTCGGAGCTTTCTGCACGCCAACCACCCGGCGCCAGCCCCCTCCTTCCCCCCAAGAGCCCTAACTGAGGCACCCAGTCCACCCGGACCGAAGCCGGGCAGGGGCAGCGTCAGCGGGCGTGGGGCTCTGGCTCTGGCTGCGGGGATGGCAGTCCTTCCCGCTGTGGTCCGCTAGGGTCCCGGTGGAGTTACCTTGTCCAAGCGCGCTAGCCCCTGCAGGGACGCGGCGGCCGGCTGAGGCGGGAAGGCCTGGCGTTGGAGGGCGAGGAGGACCGGGTTAGGCTTAGGTCGTGGCCCAGTCGCCACAGGAGGGTGGCCTAGGCGGGGGGCGGGTACTCACCGCGGGGGGGCCTTGCACAGCGCCTAACGCACCCGGCCGAGCGCTCGCTGCGGGGAAAGGCTGGGTCTGCCCCTACGAAGCCCAGGGGCCCGCGGCCCGGGGCGTGGGGACGTGGGGTCGGGCGGCCGAGGGGCTTTGTGGCGTCAGCGGTGGGGCGGTGGGAGCCGGGGAAGGGGAGTGCTGGGCAAGGAAGAGAGGGTCGGCCGGGATGGGGGCGGCGCCTCTTAGGAGAGGTTGGGGGTGACTTGGGGATGGAAGGCGGCAGGGGGTGTGAGGCTCAGGACCGGACAGGGGACGGCGCAGCGGGGAGCTTACTGGGCGGTGGGGAGGATGTGGTTCACAGCCCAGCGAAGGGAGGAGTCTTGTTGTCCTGGGGTGGGACTTTTAGGGGAGGTTAAGGGAGTGTGGAGGGGGGTGGGAGTTGGGGGGTTACTTGGGGGTTAGGAGTGGAATGGGGACAGCTGGTGGGGCAAGGGGCAGCCATGCGAGCGTCAGGGTCCGGGGAGTGGGATTGGAAGAGGCTTCTCAACCTGGGGTTGGGGCTGCGGGAGGGCTCACGAGCCCCAGGCTGGAGGGTTAGGTGGGGGCTAAGTTGGTCGGGGTAGGGGATGGAGAGGAGTTTGTGGGGGCTGGGGCGGGGGTGAGGCAGCAGGAGCGAGTGCCGGTTGAGAAGCTATGAAGGAGGTCCCCAGGAGCAGCCAGCCCCCAGGTCTGCCCACATGGTGGGCAGTCAGCATCAGGCTGAGGGTCCAGAGAGGGGCGTCCCAATCCTGTGGGCAGAGCGGTTTGGAGGGACCACCTGGCAGGTCAGGTCACCTGGGGCGAGGGGGGACAGGGTGGGTCTTGCCCACACTCCCAGGTGGTTTTGTTACCAGAAACAGGTCCTGATCCAGACCCTGAGAGAGGGTTTTGGATCTTGGGCAAGAAAGAATTCGGGGCAAATCCATAGAGTAAAGTGAAAGCAAGTTTATTAAGAAAGTAAAGGAATAAAGAGTGGCTACTCCGTGGGCAGACCAGCCTGGAGGGCTGCAGGTTGCCCATTTTTATGGCTATTTATTTATTATATGCTAAATAAGGGGTGGGATATTCATGAGTTTCCCAGGAAAAGGATGGGCAATTCCAGAAACTGAGGGTTCCTCCCCTTGTTAGACCATATAGGGTAAGTGTGACCTTGGCTTGGTATCTGTAAACTGTTGTGGCACTGGTGAGGGTATCTCTTAGCATGCTCATGTATTATAATTAGTGTATAATGAGCAGTCATGATGACCAGAGGTTATTCTGGTCGCCATCTTGGTTTTGCCGGCCTCTTCACCACATGCTATTTCATCAGCAAGGTCTTTATGATGTGTATCTTGTGCCAGCCTCCTATTCCATCCTGTGACTTGGAATGTCTAACTTCTGGGGGATGCAGCCCAGCAGCTCTCAGCCTTATCTTACCCAGCCTCTATACAAGATGGAGTCGCTCTGGTTTAAAAGTCTCTTACTGTTTCAGCCAAAATGCCCAGGTCCTGGATGGTGGCCATTTCTCCTGGCCTTGAGTCCCCATGCCTAGTCATGATGCTTCATCCTCCAGTAGAGGGATGCACCTTTCACATGTAGGGTTCATCTCCTGCTTTCAGGAAAAGGGACCAGAGGCCTGTGTGCCCCGAGTCAGAGTCCTGGGATTGGGGAGAGAGAACAGATGAAGAAACCAAGGCTTGGCCCACACAGGGGATGCAGGCAGACAGGAAAACAGGGCCTCGAAGGCTAAGAGGCACCATTCTGCAGTCTCCTGGGTGTGCAGGTGTAGACAGCTGGCCACAGGCATAGATGGCTGGCTTTCCCTGGGCTCACTTGGTAGAGTGTTTCTTCCGTGGTCTCTCATCACTCGCACACACAAAGGGGTCTGTGTGCTGACAGGTGCGGGCTGACTGTGGACACTGGGTGATTAAGTGAATTACCCTTGTGAACCCCGAATATCTGAGACTACTTTCAATTAGGAAGTTTATTTTGCCAAAGTTAAGGACGCACGCCCATGACACAGCCATGTGCCCAAGGTGGTCCAAGCACAGCTTGGTTTTATACATTTTAGGGAGACATGAGACATCGATCAATATATATAAGATGAACATTGGTTCCATCCAGAAAGGCGGGACAACTGGAAGTGGGGAGAGGGCTTCCAGGTCATAGGTAGATAAGACACAAATGGTTGCATTCTTTTGAGTTTCTGATTAGCCTTTCCAAAAGAGGCCATCAGATTTACATTTATTTCAGTGAGCAGAGGGATGACTTTGAATAGAATGGGAGGCAGGTTTGCTCTAAGCAGTTCCCAGCTTGACTTTTCCTTTTAGTTAGTGATTTTGGGGCCCAAGATTTATTCTTCTTTCACACCCTCCACCCCTACCCAATCCTCTGCCTGTCATTTGCATCAGTGAGGGGATTGTGAGCTGCAGGTTTCCTTCAATTGGGAAAACGGAATCACAGAATTAGGGGGAAAATTGAATATATATATCTATCTATCTATATATCTCGCATAGCACCACACATGCCCTAGTCACCTGCTGACAATTTGTCACCCTTCGTTACAAATGGGTTACAAGCAGATGAGCCTAACAACTTCTTTGGGTTTTCACTTCTTTCCTGTACACCCCATGCACATAAATATATTAAGGTCAATACAATGTGGATGCCTTTCTCCTGTCTGTCTTTGGTCAGTTTAATTCACAGTCTTCCCCCTATACCAGCATGATGTGGGGGAATTCAACAAATACTTGTTAAAATGTGGCATCAGCCCAAGATGCTCATTATTAGTGCTCCTTTAGGCTCACCTGGTTATTGGGGTGAGAAATCTATCATCATGATAAAACAATTGGAACAACCTTCATATCCTCAAGTCATTAAGAAAAAAATCAGATAGCAGTTACATGTCCTGATAAATTGTTAGGTTTAATAAAAGGCAGGATGTAGAATATATGTAGTTTGCTACTATTTAGGTAAACAATTATTGTAAATATATCTCTTGAAAAACAAGAAACTCCATCTGATGAGGGAAATTAAGGACTGAGGAACCCTCTAATTGAGGGAGACTCAATTTTCACTATATATCCTTTTGGAATTCTTAAATTGTATACCACTGCTGTGGATTGTCTTTTTTTTTTAATTATTTAAGCAAAGGAGGGCCGGGCGCGGTGGCTCAAGCCTGTAATCCCAGCACTTTGGGAGGCCGAGACGGGTGGATCACGAGATCAGGAGTTCGAGACCATCCTGGCTAACACGGTGAAACCCTGTCTCTACTAAAAATACAAAAAACTAGCCGCGCGAGGTGGCGGGCGCCTGTAGTCCCAGCTACTCAGGAGGCTGAGGCAGGAGAATGGTGTAAACCCGGGAGGCGGAGCTTGCAGTGAGCTGAGATCCGGCCACTGCACTCCAGCCTGGGTGACAGAGCGAGACTCCGTCTCAAAAAAAAAAAAAAAAGGCAAAGGATCAGCAATGTCAGTCTTTAAACACAAAGTCTTACACTGTTACAAGGTAAATATCCTTTGCTCTTATTGAATGCAGCCCCCACTAAGTTATTAACATTGTAGAAAAGATTAGAGAGCAAAATTTAAGTGCTCATGTAAGTTAAAATGTGCTGAATTAAACAGAAAAGAAGAGGGGCTCCTGAAAATAGGGTGAGAGAGCCATGGCCTCTTTATGTCTTCAATTCAGACTCCTCAACAGAAGAGTCCACTGGGCCACAGAAAAACAAATCCAGATTGTTATGAACTGCATGTTTGTCTCCAAAATTCATATTTTGAAATCCTCACCTCCAAGGTGATGGTGTTAGGAGATGGGGTTCTTTGGAAAGTAATTATGCCATAAGGGTGGAGCCTTCATGAATAGGATTGGTGCCCTTCCAGAGATTTATTTTCCCCTTACCCCTTGCACCACATGAGGTCACAGTGAGAAGGCCCTGTCTGTGAACCAGAAAGCAGGATCTCACCAGAAGCTGAATCTGTTGGCACCTTGACCTTGGACTTGCCAGCCACCAGATCTGTGAACAATAAGTTCCTGTCACTTATAAACCACCAAGCCCATAGCATTTTGTTATAGCAGCCTGCATAGACTAAAATGAAAGAAGACAGATTAACGGGAGAAAGCATATACATTTTACTTTTACATGTACACGGGAGCCTTCACAGCAAAATGAAGACCTCAAGAGCAGTTAGGCCTAAGTGCTTATCCACTGGATGGACAAAGGGTAGTAATTATGAGACAGCAACTGGAATACCCGGGGAGGCTGGAGGAAGGTAAGAGCTATTTTTGTTTGTTTGTTTGAGGCAGAGTCTCACTCTGTCACCCAGCCTGGAGTGCAGTGGTGTGATCGTGGCTCACTGCAACCTCCACCTCCTGGGTTCAAGCAATTCTTCTGCCTCAGCCTCCCAAGTAGCTGGGACTACAGGTGCGCACCACCACACCCAGCTGATTTTTTTTTTTTTTTTTTTTTAGTAGATATGGGGTTTCATGTTGGCCAGGCTGGTCTGGAACTCCTAACCTCAGGTGATCTGCCTGCCTTGGCCTCCCAAAGTGCTGGGATTACAGGCGTGAGCCACTCTACCTGGTGATAAGAGCTATTTTAACAAAGCCTGTTTGTACACATTTCGCTGCACTTCAGTCCCCTTGCCTAGTCATGCTGTTTCTCCCCCTGGTAGAGGCAAGCACCTTTCCCATGGAGGGTTCATCGCCTGCTTTCAGGAAGAGGGGCCAGAGGGCCCTTCTTACACCTACTGCTCTTCAAGTGCCTTCAGCTGAAAATAATTCTTATATCAAATCTGCATATTTTGGGGAGGTATATTCTGCTATCTTGTTGGGAGCTGAAAGTCTGAGGGTCGTGACCAACTCAGCATTCCACTGGAAGCTATATGATTAAAGAGCAAACTGTTTATCATGAATGCAGGATGTGGGCAAACTCGCATCTGTGTCTGCCGCCAGAAGGTACACTGAGGGCCTCATTCCCTGGCTCTGTGCCCCTTGAGGTTATCTACTGGGACATCTGGAGCCTACTGTTCAAAAAATGTAGTCATGCAGGCCTGCACTAAGTCAAGCAGCTGGCCACAACCACCCCCTTCTCCCTATCTCCTTTACTCAATAAATATGAAGGGCTCTAGCAGCTCAGGGCCCTTGTTCACTAGAAGCAAGGAGACCCCTGACCCCTTTATCCAAATATACTCTTTTGTCTTTGTCTTTATTCCCACATTTGTCCTCCTTTGTTCAGTCCACCAAGGTCTGCGGCACTATCTCTTAATGCCTAACTCTCCTTTCTGTTGTTTATTTCTGGAATTTTAACCTTTGGATATTTAGAACCACTCATTCCACTTTTATAGACTGCATGCTCTCCATTGTGTATATGCTCTCAAGGAGTTGAGTACATGGTGAACAGATACCACATTTCAGTTACTATCCCACATCATTAGGACTCGCAGGATACAGAAGCAAAGGCGTTGGTTGTAATTGTAAGGTTCTGGCTCTGTTGCCCAGAATGGAGTGCAGTGGTGTGAGCACAGCTTACTGCTCACTGTAACCTGGAACTCTTGGGCTCAAGCGATTCTCCCACCTCAGCCTTCTAAGTAGTTAGGACCACAGGCACATGCCATCATGCCCAGTTAATTTTTGTATTTTTTATAGAGACAGAGTTTTGCCATGTTGTCCAGGCTGGTCTTGAACTCCTTGGCCTCAAGAAATCCTCCCATCTCAGCCTCCCAAAAAGCTGGAATTACATACATGAACCACCATGCCTGGGTGGAAAGTCTTCCTCAAGTACCCACTTACACAACCCAGAAAGACTTCGGTTACTTTCTTCCTGTGTCTAAACTTCTTTCCTTAGGTCCTCAGCAGTCAGTTCTGAGATACAAATTGCCCTGTGTTGCCTTGTTATTTCTTTATAGGGCATCAATTTGTACACTATCCACTCCATTAAACAGTGAAAACAAGGAACATATAAGACCAAGCTCTTGTTTTTTTGTTGTTGTTGTTGTTGTTTTTGTTTTGTTTTGTTCTTTGTTTTGTTTTGTTGTTGTTGTTTTTGACAGGGTCTGTTGCCCAGATTGGCCTCAAAAACTCCTGGGCTCAAGCCATCCTCTTGCCTCCCCAGTAGCTAGGATTACAGGCATGTCCCACACTGCCGAACTTAGACTCTGTTCTTCATACAAAGACCAGAATGACAGGGGGCTGCTCAAGTGGCTTGGTGTCCTACGGAAGGCAAAGCTTGATCATGATCCTGTCAAGAATGCATTATCTGCATCCAGTTACGCAAATGTAGCTAGCTGCCCAAATTACTGCTCCCTCCAGGCTACCCAGCAAGATCATCAGCAAGGTTACATAGATTTAGCTCTCCACCACTGGGCAAGACTTTGTCAGGACAAGGGCTTTGTAAAGCATAGAAGACTTGAACTTTACCTGCTCGGGAGGCTAAGGCAGGAAGATGGCTTGAGCCCAGGAGTTCGAGGCTGGCCACTATGCTCATGTCTGTGAATAGCCACTGCACTCCAGCCTGGGCAGCATGGCAAGACCCTGTCTCTGAAAAAACAAAACAAAAAGGGAAAACTTAAATTTATCCCAAAAGAGTCTAGTATTGAAAGTCAGAACTGACTTTCAAAACCAGAACACAGCTCTCCCTGAATATTCTAGGCTTTCTGGATAGCCCTTCAAGGATCTGGCACTCATAAGTTTAAATACATCCTGAGATTTAAAAGGTATGATTTTCAGTTGTGTGTGTCCTAATAAATTGATGAGGCTTTTGAAGTTTGAGTCTACAGGCTATAAATTGGGTTCAAAGAGACTTATAAAATCCACTGTTGCCTATTGATGGCGTTTTGTGCACACCCCTTGCTATGTATAAGAGCATCTTTTACTATCATTGCTTCTACACACAATACAGGCCCCCTTCACTCAAGCAGAAGCACCTTGAAAGCAGAGTGGGCAGCAGCCCACTCTGGGATTGGATTTTATTCCCAGAGGAAATGGATTTTATTCCCGCCATGATCCCAGCATGGGGTAGTGCTTGGCTTCATTCAGTTTAATAAAACCTTTAACAAATAAATGATTCC
The DNA here is from genome assembly GCF_009764315.1 of Trachypithecus francoisi. NCBI lineage: Eukaryota > Metazoa > Chordata > Mammalia > Primates > Cercopithecidae > Trachypithecus > Trachypithecus francoisi. The sequence goes on from NW_022681470.1 coordinate 86,134,369, forward strand.
AACCTGTACCAGAGGGAGACAATCCCTACATCCTTATCCTCATAGCCATCCTCAGGTTTTCCCAACATAAGTCTACTATTGGATCTGTGGCCTGCTGCCCTAGCTGAAGGATTTCTCAGCAAGTTGGTCTCTGTGTCTCTCATCCCCAGAGCACTGCCAGACTACTTTGTGGTGCTGGGAAGCCTGTTTCAAAGTGCCGGGCACATGGGCCATCCCTGTCTGCGACTGCTCAGTAAGCTGACTTCCAGGCCCTCTTTGAACTTTAGGCTGGGGTTTCCCAGTATTGATTTCACTTAGGCTGAATTAACAATGTACATGCCTGGCTGGGCTTCTCACACACAACTAGCTAGTCATCTACCCTAACAGAAGATAGGGTGAATTAACAACATACATGACTAGCCAGCCTTTTAACTGAATGGGAGATTGGGTATGTTAACACATACAGTGACGTGGACTTCTAACTGGAGATGGGCCAACACCACAGCTACATATGTGTGTGCACATGGGCACACGTGCACGTGCACACACACACCCCTAGCCAGCCTTCTAACCTAATGGGAAATAGCCCAAGTTAACAAGATACACAACTAGCCAGCCTTCTAAATTAACGGGAGGTAGGCTGAGTTAACACACACAAGTAGCTGAACTTTTTTTTTTTTTTTTTGGTTTTGAGACTGAGTCTCACTCTGTTGCCCATGCTGGAGTACAATGGCATGATCTTGGCTCACTGCAACCTCTGTCTCCTGGGTTCAAGCAGTTCTCCTGCCTCAGCCTCCCAAGTAGCTGGGATTACAGGCATGTGCCACCATACCTGGCTAATTTTTGTCTTTTTAGTAGAGATGGGGTTTCACCATGTTGGTCAGGCAGGTCTGGAACTCCTGACCTCAGGTGATCCACCCGCCTTGGCCTCCCAAAGTGCTGGGATTACAGACGTGAGCTGCCACGCTGGTGAAGTAGCTGGACTTCTAACCGAAAATAGGCCAAGATAACACATACTACTTGCTGGCCTTAACAGGCTGTCTAGGTAGAAGACTAGCTGGACTGGTAACCTCACTGGAAAGAAGCTGTGTGTACACACACACACACACACACACACACACACACACAGGACTTGTAACCTAATTTGAAAGAGGCTGAGCTGAGAACACACAAGACCAGCCAGCCTTCCAACCTAACTGTAGATAGGCTGAGTTGACACAACTAGCTGGGGTTGCTTACCTAACTGGAGATAGGCCAGTTACGCTACCCTCAACACCCCGTGCCCAAACAGACCAACCATGATTCTTATCTAAAGGGATAGGCCAAGTTAGCACCACACACGACTAGCTGGACTTGTAACTGGAGACAGGCTGGGAGGTAACGCGCATGAGTAGCTGGCCTCCTAACTGGACAGGGTGAACACAGGATTCGCCAGCCTCCCACCCTAATCAGAATTAGGTAAGCCAGCACCGGCCAGCAGAAGGAACCCCCAAAACCCAAGAGCCTGGCTTGCTACAGCAACTCTTCCGACCAGGTGGGTGGCTCTTAAAAGAGCCTTTTGTGGTGAACGTTGCGCAACGTCTCAGGTGGCGAGATGGCCCTCCTAGGCCCGCTCCCCGCGGATGCGGCGTGCCAGCTGGATGTCCTTGGGCATGATGGTGACTCGTTTGGCGTGGATGGCACACAGGTTGGTGTCCTCGAACAGCCCAACCAGGTAAGACTCGCACGCCTCCTGCAGCGCCATCACGGCCGAGCTCTGGAAGCGCAGGTCGGTCTTAAAGTCCTGAGCAATCTCGCGCACCAGCCGCTGGAAGGGCAGCTTGCGGATTAGTAGCTCAGTGGACTTCTGGTAGCGGCGGATCTCGCGAAGCGCCACTGTGCCAGGTCGGTAGCGGTGCGGCTTCTTCACGCCGCCAGTGGCGGGTGCGCTCTTGCGAGCCACCTTGGTGGCCAGCTGCTTGCGCGGTGCCTTGCCACCCGTCGACTTGCGCGCAGTCTGCTTCGTTCGGGCCATCACTTTGAAAGTGTTGTCTCTGTTGCGTCCTCTGACCAGACCTCGCTGATTGCCTGCTTTTATAGAGCTTGCCGCGTTTTCATTGGCTGGCCTCAGGTGGCGTGATGACCTCCTACTCTCTGATTGGTCCACAGGGCACTCCACTCGGCCACCTCTCCCTTATATTCGTGCCTGTTGGTCGTGGCCACCAGAGCTAGCACCAGCATTGTGAAGGGTTGATGCGGGTAGGCCATGGCGGTGGAGATCATCTCTCTCCGGCACAAGCTTCCTCTTGTCTCCTCAGCACTCCTCTTCTCCCTTCCTCATGACTTGGGTGGGAAGAGCCTTCCAGAAGCCAGCATGTGGCATTCCACTTTTTAAAAAAATTAATTAAAAAAAATTTTTTTGAGATGTTGCCCAGGTTGGAGTGCAATGGCCCGATCTCTGCTCACTGCAACCTCTACCTCCCAGGTTCAAGAGATTCTTCTGCCTCAGCCTCCCAAGTAACGGGGATTACAGGTATCCACCACAAAGAGATGGGGTTTCACCATATCGGCCAGGCTGGTCTCAAACTCCTGACCTCAGGTGATCCACCCGCCTCAGCCTCCCAAAGTGCTGGGATTACAGGCATGAGGCACCAGGCCCAGCTGGCATTCCACTTTTTTTTTTTTTTTTAATTTTTTTTTTAGTAGAGACGGGGTTTCACTGGGTTAGCCAGGATGGTCTCTATCTCCTGACCTTGTGATCCGCCCGTCTCGGCCTCCCAAAGTGCTGGGATTACAGGCTTCAGCCACCGCGCCCGGCATTTTTTTTTTTTTTTTTTTTTTTTGAGACGGAGTCTGGCTTTGTTGCCCAGGCTGGAGTGCAGTGGCGCAATCCCGGCTCACTGCAAGCTCTGCCTCCAGGGTTCACGCCATTCTCCTGCCTCAGCCTCCCAAATAGCTGGGACTACAGGCGCCCGCCACCACACCCGGCTAATTTTGTTTTGTATTTTTAGTAGAGACAGGTTTTCACCATGTTAGCCAGGATGATCTCTATCTCCTGACCTCGTGATCCGCCTGCCTCAGCCTCCCAAAGTGCTGGGATTACAGGCGTGAACCACCGCGCCCGGCCGGCATTCCACTTTTACACAGTGATACAGCTCTGGGATCCAGCCAGAGTTAAAGGAATTTTCCACTTTCTATGACCTGCAAAGAACTCCCTTCGCTGTATGGCTCAGATGAGCCTTAGGATGCTGAAGAAGGTAAAGATATGCCTTTCTGGCATATTAACTCTTTTGAGATAAAGGCACTTAAAAAAAAAAAAGAGGCAGGTGTAGGAAGATCATTCTGAATTTCTTGTTGTTTCTTAAAGGCAAGAGATAGAATTCCCCTATGAAAGATGTTCTCCTTGTAGTAAAAGGAAGGGAACGTTCTTATCGTCAAGGACCAGAAAGTGGAAGCTTCCAAATCTCCTCCAACTCTGAAGCTGAAATTTGATCCCTAAAGTTGGAGCCGGGGCTCAGTGGGAGGTGTGTGGGTCCTGGAGGTATCACCCTCTGAATAGAGTCCTGCCCTCCTTTAGGGTGAGTTCTCACTCTGTTGGTTCCCTGAAGAGCTGGTTGTTGAAAAGACCCTGGCACTCCCCTCCCCTCTCTCTCTGGCTTCCTCTCTTGTGGCAGCCCTGTGACCTCTGCACACACATGGGTTCCCTTTCACTTTCCACCATGAGCAGAAGCAGCCAGAGGCCCTCACCAGAAGCAGAGGTGGGCCCTATACTTGCTTCCTTCCATTCTCCCTGCCTCCCTTCCTTTCTCTCTCCCTCCCTCCCTCCTTCCCTCCCTTTCTTCCTTGCTTCCTTTCTTTTTAGCTTCTTCCCTCCCCTCCCCTCCCCTCCCCTCCTTTTTTCAGTCTTGTTCTGTTGCTCAGGCCCCTCCTACCTCAGCCTCCCAAGTAGCTGGGACCACATCCAGCTAATTTTTAAATTTTTTGACCAAGCTGGTCTTGAATTCCTGAGTTCAACTGATCCCCCAACCTTGGCCTCCCAAAGTGCTAGGATTACAGGCTTGAGCCACCATGCCGGGCCACCGTGCTTTTTTTGTTTTTTTAACCTGAGTCTCACCCTGTTGCCCAGGCTGGAGTGCAGTGGCGTGATCTCAGCCCACTGCAACGTCTGCCTCTCAGGAAGTTCAAGCAACTCTCCTGCCTCAGCCTCCCGAGTAGCTGGGATTACAGGTGTGAGCCACTGCACCCAGCCACCATGCTTCTTGTACAGCCTGGGAAACCATAAGCCAAATAAACCTTGAAGGGGTGGCCTGCCCCTCCACACCTGTGGGTGTTTCTCGTTAGGTGGAACGAGAGACTTGAGAAAAGAAATAAGACACAGAGACAAAGTATAGAGAAAGAAAAGTGGGGCCCAGGGGACCGGCGCTCAGCTTACAGAGGACCCACGCCGGCACCGGTCTCTGAGTTCCCTTAGTATTTATTGATAATTATCTTTACCATCTTGAAGAAAAGGAAGTGGCAGGATAATAGGATCATTGTAGGTAGAAAATTAGCAGTAAGACATATGGATAAAGATCTCTGTGACATGAACAAGTTCAAAGGAAAATGCTGTGCCTTGATATACATATGCAAACATCTCCATAAACCTTTTAGCAGCGTTGTTCCAAACTATCACATGGGGAGAAACCTTGGACAATACCTAACTTTCCTAGGCAGAGGTCCCTGCAACCTTTGGGGTCCTGTCCCTGGGTAGTTGAGATTAAGAGAATGGTGATGACTTTTTTACCAGCAAGCTGCCTTCAGGTACTTGTTTAACAAAGCACATCCTGCACAGCCCAAAATCCTTTAAACCTTAAGTCACCACAGCACATGTCTCTTGCAAGGACAAGGTTGGGGGCAGGGTCACAGATTAACAGCGTCTCAAATACAGAACAAAATGGAGTCTTTTATGTCTGCTTCCTTCTATACAGACACAGTAACAGGCTGATCTCTCTTTCTTTTCCCCACAAAACCTTTTTATTTTTCAATAAATCATCCAGCCTCAGGTAATCCTTTAACAACACGAAACAGACTAAGACAGAAACCAAGAGAAATCTATACAAACAAACTTTATTAAACTAACCCTTATCTTCCTAGTTGTTGCCACAGTTACTACTCTTTGTTCAACCTAGTGTGTAAGCATTTTGACCTAGTCATTTCTTCACCCCATTGACTATCCTCACCCAAGCCCTGTGGCCTTATCAAATCTCACAACTTACTAGTGTTTGTCCACCTCTGTATATAAGTGACCCTAACTGCCTCTTTGCATCTTCATTTCCTTATGAGGGCTCCTGTGCCACATTAAATTTGTATTAAATAACTGTATGTTTTTCTCCTGCTCATCTCTCTAATGTCAGTCTAATTATTGGGCCCAGCCTGGACCCTAAGATAAGGGAGGTAGAATTCTGCCTCCCCTACAGCGCCCCTTGTTGATGCATGACAGGCCCACTGTCTTGGTCTGTTTTGCGTTGCTGTAAAGGAATACCAGAGGCTGGGTTATTTATCAAAACATTTTTTAGCTTATGGTTCTGCAGGCTCTATAAGAAGCAAGCCTCCAGCATCTGCTTCTGATGAGGCCCTCAAGAATCCTCCACTCATGATGGAAGATGAAGGGGAGCCCCTGTGTGCAGAGGTCACAGGGAAAGAGAGAGGAGGAGGTACTGGGCTCTTTTTAACAACCAGCTTTGGCAGGAACTAATAGAGCAAGAACTCCACTCCCCACAAGGGAGGGCAGGAGTCTATTCATGAAGGATCTGCCCCCAGGACCCAAGCACCGCCCACCAGGTTGCACCTCCAACACTGGAGATTAAATTTCAACATGAGAATTAATGAGACAAACACCTTATTCAAACTATAGCACCCACTATATTGCCATCTTTGTCTTATCAATGACTACCTGAACCCCTTGTCCCCATGGGTCAATCCACACAAGGTGCTTGTTTGCCCAGCCTTGGTTCAGCTTCTCCCCTCCCCCAAGGCCCTGATGTTTGGCCCCTCCTGGAGCAGGCCAGACTCAGGGTAAAGTATCCTCAATCTCTTGTCCCCTCAGCCACCCTTCACCCCACTTCCCCAGATCTGGTTCTTTCCAGCCTCATTCATTCCTCCCTATATGAGAAAACTCTGCGTCACCTTTGAGAGCTTGCAGACCTTAAGGTCAATGCTTTCTCCCTATTGCAGTATTCTGGTATCTCCTATTGCAATATCCTTTTGCATAAAGATCTCTGCTTACTAAGTCTGGATTGGTTTTTTTTATTCGACAGTGGTTTTTACACAGAAGTCCTGCTGCTCTTTGCTCATCGGGTCTGGTTGGCTGGTCAGACATGTGGAAGGACCCTAGGACCATCCACCTGTGAAGCCCACCCAGGCTCACCCCTGGTGTAAACGATGTGGGGTCTGACCTGGCTAGACCAGATGCTGCTCAACCCTTTAACTGCCTGTGAGGATTTGGACACGTTCGATCTTCCTGGAGCTGTCTCTCACTCGAGAGGGGCAGCCTTGGGACTCTCCAGGTGTCCTTAGGGCTAATGGGGCTGATGATGGGCAGATGATGGATTACCAGCAGCTGCTGCGACCTCCCCAGGAGCACCTGCAAAGCAGCCCTTTCTGCCTCGTGACTCTGCCCAGGCCTCTCTGCGGAGCGTGGCACAGGCTTGGCCAGTTCTCTGAGTGCATCCAAGAGGCTCATAGGTTTTGGGCATATGTCTGCGACTTCACTTTTCCAGTCATAAGGGCTTTTGCCTTTAGATTCTCAGGGGCATTGAGCCCCCAAACCACCCAGACATAGCACAGGATGCCACCTGGTTCTATGTGTCTGAGCAAACAAATGCACACTCACACGAAGCACAGAATGAAGGGCTGCCTAAATGCAGACCCACCCACCCCTGGCAAGGCTTGAGAACAGCCTCTACATTACATGTAAAAGCTCTTTTTAGATGATCAGCTGAACAGTTCATTTTCTTGATCTCCAATCATTGTGTTCTATGTTGTTAAAACCCCCAGAAGGACCAAGACCCAGAGAAAAATGTCCCCTGAAAACTTCCCAAGAGGAGAGATTTCCTCTGCAAACTGAAGAAAGTGTGAGATATAAACATTCCCCCCAAGGAACTGGTCTGTCGAGGCCGCACGCATTCGGTAAATCAGTGTGTGTTCTCTGTCTCCTCATTCTCTCTGCTCATGGTTTTGTATGTACAGCTGAGGCAATAACGGGCCTTGTGTCCTCTTGTTAAAGTTCTTTGAGATTTGGGGGTCCTACATGGTTGGTCATGTTGCATCATCTCTAGGAGCACTCCTATCAGCAAACAACATGCTATCGCTTCTCCAATTTATCAATTGGCTTTTCTCCTTAGTCTGGGCAGCAGCAAGGCTGAAACCATCTGAACTTTCACAAACTCACTGTAAGGGCAGAGAGGGGGTCTTACAGGAACAGGCACTCCTTCTAGGTCGGGGGTAAAAAGTGCACAAAGCGATGGTGAGCTCTGTCCTCCAAAGACTCTTGCAAAGCCAGTGTGCACTAGGGTTTCCCACTGTTTGTTAGAAAGAATGCCTTCTCTCTCCATCCAATGTGCCCTTCCATCTGGCACCCCACTTCTCCGGCCCACTCTGCAGGAAACTCCTTACAAGTCCTGTCCATACTGACCATCCCCAAGTCCCATCTTCCCATTCTGTGGGCCTGGTGCACGGTGAGTGCTCCATTTGTGTCCAGGAGGGTGCCAACAGGAGACGACTTTCAGTACGGTCTGTGGAGTGAACCAGTCAGTCACATCATCAACTGGGATGGAGCCAAGTGCCAGTCACCTACCTTGGAGCTTCCAGAAGCTACAGGAAACACCAATGTGTTTCTAAAGCAGGGGAGTATGTTGGCTCAAGCCGGTTTTTTTTACAATTGGGTCTTTGCTGTGTTCATACCCACTTTCTAAAGGCCCTAGGATGGGTATGTCTCCACTGTCCTGATTCCCCACTGCCTCAATAGTGACAAAGAATCCTGCCACGTGTTCAGTGTTTTTCTGAATGATCCTTTATAATGTCTTCTTTTTTCTTTCTTTACTTTTTAAAGTTGTCTGCAAAACAAGGTATTAATCTATCTGTAATAGAACACGCTAAAGCAAATTTTTCTCCTTAAATAGGTAAGATGAACTTCCATCCAGATTGGGTGCTCTAGAACATTTTCTTATTAAAGAGATTTCTTTTCTTGTTCAGTTTGAATAGATGGCAAAAATTCCTCACACCATAAGCTTTTTTTGCTGTCTCATGAGCTCCTATCGCAGTTTGATGAAGCCTATAGATTCTGTCTTAGAAAGTTTTTTTTTGTTTGTTTGTTTATTTGTTTTTTTGAGACTGAGTCTCCCTCTGTCACCCAGGCTGGAGTACAGTGGTGTGATCTCTGCTCATTGCAACCTCTGCCTCCTGGGTTCAAGCAATTCTCCTGACTCAGCCTCCTTAGTAGCTGGGACTACAGGGACCTGCCACCACATCCGGCTAATTTTTTTTTTTTTTTTTTTTGTATTTTTAGTAGAGACGAGGTTTTACCATGTTGGCCAGGCTGGTCTCAAACTCCTCACCTCAAGTGATCCACCCTCCTCAGCTTCCCAAAGTGCTGGGATTACAGGTGTGAGCCACCATGCCAGGCCAAAAAGTTTTTAAATGCATAAAAATGTTTAAAAAATTATTAATACAAAGGAAATCAATTATATTGAAATAAGTTGTGAAAACATAACATTAACTTGTCATAGAGTTATAAATGTGCATCTTTATGAATGCATTAAATAATATTTGAATTGGGAAGTACTTGTAGCTACTGTCATTTGTGATGGGTGTTAAGGGTCTTCAAAGATATTTGCCATGACTGCACTTTAATAAAACTCCATCCTCTCTCTGCATATTAATTATACTGCTTTCTCAATGTTTTCATGATTGCCCTGGAGTTTTTTTACAACCCAAGTCTACTTTTAATAACACTATTCTGCTTCATGATCAGGAGTAGTAGCTCATGCCTGTAATAAATCTCAGCACTTTGGGAGGCCGAGGCCAGCAATGGCTTGAGCTCAGGAGTGTGAGATCAGGGCAACATAGTCAGACCCCGTCTCTACAAAAAATACAAAAAAAATAGCTGGGCATGGTGGCACGCACCTGTAGACCCAGCTACTTGGGAAGCTGAGGTGGAAGGATTCCTTAAGCCTGGGAAGTTGAAGCTGCAGTGAGCTGAGACTGTGCCACTGCACTCCAGCCTGGGCAACAGAGTGAGACCCTGTCTCAAAAAAAAAAAAAAAAAAAAAGAGAAGGAGCCAAACACTGAGGCCCCTTGGCCCAGTGATAGTGCCAGCACAAGGCCCACACGGGCACTTGGCAAATGTGCTGTGTTCTTATTGTTGCAAATGGCCTGTTAGCTGCCCAGGTCACAATGACTCCCACACCTGCACCATGCACCCAGCAGGCACTCAGTAAACACTGACGGCAGGAATGGTCCATGTGGGTCTAGTTCTGGTTCTTGTTTGTCTCTTCAGATTGTGTGTTCTTGCCTTTTGGCATGTCTTGTCATTTTGTGTTGAAGCTGGAGATAATGTATCAGGTAATAAGAACTCTGGTATGTGCCACTGCACTCCAGCCTGGGCCACAGAGTGAGACCCTGTCTGAAAAAAAAACCAAAAAACAAAAAACAAAAAAACCTTGGGAACATAGGCCATTAGTGTGAGCATTTATATCATCTGGCTCGGAGTTGGGCTCTTTTTCATGTTTATTATAGCCATAGGTACCTGAAGCGTTGTTTTCCCTAGGGTCCTTGTTCTCATCTCCCCTCCTGACTTCAATCTTTCCTAAGAGCTCCTTCACACACCATCAGGTGTATCATAGTGAGGACTAAGCTCTGACCTTTTATCTTACCCAAATAAGCTCTGACCTTTTATCTTACCCAAATTCCCACCTACGGGGTCTAGGGAGTCAACCCCTACAAACCATAAATTCTCATCAGATGGGTTTTATTTGACCCTATATATTGTGACTGACTTTTTGATCTGACTCTGGCATAACATTTTGAGATAAGGAAAAAATATTCAACCCCAAAATATATTTCCTTGCCATGCCTTGAAATTGCCCTGAAAAATCTCTTGTGGGAAAAATCGACATTCTATAGAGAATTCCCTTCCCCCTTTGTTTTCCTTCCTTTCTTTCCAGATCCAGGAGATAATCAGCCAAGAGCCAGACACCCTTTTAAGTCCCACAAGAAACAATTTACAACTTGGTGTCTCTGAAGTTCGCTATCTGAGAGCTTCCTATCTGAGAGTTTCCTATCTGAGAGCTTCCTCTGCGCAATAAAACTTGGTCTCCACAATCGTTTATCTCTAACCTGAACATTTCCTTTCTATCGATCCCAGGTCTTTAGACAAACTTGACCAATTATCTACCAAAAAAATGTTTACATTTACTTATAACCTGGAAGTCCTTGCTTCGAGTTGTCCTGCTTTTCTGACTCAAACCAATGTATTTCTTAATATTTGATTAATGTCTCATGCCTTCCTAAAATATATAAAACCAAGTTGGGAGATACATATATATACCCTAACTACCTTGGACACATGTTCTCAGGACCTCCTGAGGACTGTGTCACGGGCCATGGTGACTCATATTTGGCTCAGAATAAATCTCTTAAAATATTTTACAGAGTTTGACTCTTTTCATCAACAGTAGCTCTTTCTGTCAGACTGTACTCACGCTGGAGCCTTGTGGCGCGGTGGCCGGTGTGGGGTGGCGGAAGCATTCCATAGTGTTATGATGAAATCTCAGGCTCTTATTCGGCCTGTGCCCTGGGCTGTGACCTTCACAGGTATTTCCTAGCTGCTTTTGTCTCCTTAAGGCTAGAGGAGGCTGAAGTGGAGAGAATACGTTTCACGAAAGGAAAATAAATCTGAAAGGAAAATAAATCTTGGGGCCCCAGAATCACTAAGCTAAAGGGAAAAGTCAAGCTGGGAACTGCTTAGGGCAAACCTGCCTCCCATTCCATTCAAAGTCACCCCTCTGCTCACTGAGATAAATGCATATCTGATGGCCTCATTTGGAGAGGCTAATCAGAAACTCAAAAGAATGCAACCATTTGTGTCTCATCTACCTATGACCTGGAAGCCCCCTCCCTGCTTCAAATTGTCCTGCCTTTGCCTTGAGTTGTCCCACCTTTCTGGACTGAACCAATGTACATCTTACACATATTGATTGATGTCTCATACTTCTCTAAAATGTATACAACCAAGCTGTGCTCAGACCACCTTGGGCACATGCTGTCAGGACCTCCTGAGGCTGTGTCACAGATGCATATCCTCAACCTTGGCAAAATAAACTCTCTAAACTAATTGAGACCTGTCTCAGACATTTGGGGGTCACACCTTCCCCAGCTGGATTAAGCCTGTTAGTATCTCTCACCTGGAGGGCAGGCCTTTCTTGGGGGCATGTCCTGGGGGTACTTCACCATGGTTGCTTTCCCTCGTCCTGCCACAGCCTGGAGGGGACTTTTCTATTGCACCAAGAACCTAGTGGGATTCCTACAGGAAAAACCAAGAAAGGAGTGGGCCACCCACACCCACACTTCTGGAATTCGGTTTTCCACAAATTGAAAAAATTTGAAATTCCCAAAATGGAAACACCTTCAGTCCCCAGGAAATTCTTACTCTCAGGCTGTTCCACACTGATGGCTGGAGATTTCCTGCCAGTTAAAGGCTCCCGAAGCTTTTGCTCCAGGTAATCCTGGGCTTCTTTCATACCGGGGAAGGATGTATTTCATTATCACACAGGACGCTGGGGTTTGGTGTGCGTTACTTGTTTTATCATAATAAGAAATGATCAATTTATTTTATTCAAACTTTGCTATTTACTTAAAAAGATAACTATCCAATATTAGCAAAAATAATTTTAGAACTAAGAATTTTTACTTTTTAAAATGTATGAACATAATGAGTTACATTTACAGATTTCCCAATGGTGAATAGCCCTCCCATTCCTAAGAGCAGACCCTCTTCATTCTGGCGGTGGAGAGTGCTTGGCAGGCTGGTATGTGCATTCTGATTGTCTGACATCCTGCAGTGGTTTTGTCCAATTAGAGAGCTGAACTGGCAGCATCTTATTTAATTGTGCACTTTAATCCAATCAGATTGTATTTCTCTAAGCCCTCATTTGAATGTAAGCCACATAAATGGGACCAGCTGTGCAAATGACCTTTGCAAGGCAATGCCTTGTCTCCACTCAAACTCCATTTCTCCACCTAGGAGGATAACTTGACCGCTAGATGTGGTTTGTGTTCAGAATAATCAGGGGCGGGTTACAAGCTCCCCCATCATGCACCTAGTGTCCATAAGTGTGCACATCTCCACTAAGTTCCCCAGCTGCAAGGAAGCAGCTTGTATTTGCAGTAAAAACTGTCGTTGGCAATGTCAGCTCTTTTTGCCAGCCTAAAGCTTCTGAGAGACACTCAACTCAATTCCACCTGAGTCTGATGAATTTAATGGAAGAAAACTGAATTCCCAGGAAGTGTGGTGGTCTAACGAATTCCATCAGTAGGAAGCATTTTCTTGAGTTCTGTACTTCAAATATGCTGTGGAAGCAGCCACATTCCTTGTTGATGATAGTCAGGGTTAGTTTCAAAGGGTTCTAGCTGGCACAGGGATTTCTGAATCTACAAGACAAAAATGTGGAGAGAAAATAAGTTAGTATGAAAAAACAAGGGGGGCCGGGCGCGGTGGCTCAAGCCTGTAATCCCAGCACTTTGGGAGGCCGAGACGGGCGGATCACGAGGTCAGGAGATCGAGACCATCCTGGTCTACACGGTGAAACCCCGTCTCTACTAAAAAAAATACAAAAAAACTAGCCGGGCGAGATGGCGGGCGCCTGTAGTCCCAGCTACTCGGGAGGCTGAGGCAGGAGAATGGCATAAACCCGGGAGGCGGAGCTTGCAGTGAGCTGAGATCCGGCCACTGCACTCCAGCCTGGGCGACAGAGCGAGACTCCGTCTCAAAAAAAAAAAAAAAAAAAAAAAGAAAGAAAAAACAAGGGGAATAGCTGACAATACCAGCTCCTAGTGTGACTGTTGATTTTGTGCACTCGGGCCGACCCCCTCCTGCTCCTCAATGGTATAATAACATGGTAACTACGATGGGATTCTTGATTGAAAGGAGGAAATGCAGATGAGGGATTTCATTCTTTCTGAAAGTCTAAACTATTGACACAGAGTATGTAATCTTATGTCCTCTCCTGAGTCTTAGAAATCCCAGAAAGGCTATTTGATAGAAATCAGCATCCTCACCTGGAACTGTACTAAATGGATACAGCCTGGATGAGCACAGCAAGGTAAAAGGGATGAAGTGCTCATCTCTTTTTCATGTCAGGGGAGTGCTGAAGCTCTCATATAGTAACTTTCTCCTTCTTTACACAGATTATGTGTATTTAGTAGTAACTGTGCACCATCAATTCATAATGCCAACAAAAACATTGTCTAGACAGGGCTTCAGATATGCCCTGTCTATTCTTAGGAATTCCAGAAGCCAACTGGGCACGGTGGCTCACACCTGTAATTCCAGCACTTTGGGAGGCTGAGGAGGGCAGATCACGAGGTCAGGAGTTCAAGACCAGCCTGGCCAACATAGTGAAACCCAGTCTCTAGTAAAAATACCAAACTTAGCTGGGCATGGTGGCACGTGCCTGTAATCCCAACTACTCAGGAAGCTGAGGCAGGAGAATTGCTTGAACCCAGGAGGTGGAGGTCACAGTGAGCAGAGATAACGCCACTGCACTCCAGCCTGGGCAACAGAGCAAGACTCCGTGTCAAAAAAAAAAAAAAAAAAGAATTCCAGAAGCCTCTATTAACCCAAACTATTCTGGCTACCTCTAAAACAGACTTTGCGTTCATTTTCTATTGTTGCCATAACACGTTACCACAAATATAGTGGGTTAAACCAAAGCCCATTTATTGTCATACAGCCCTGGAGGTGGAAAGTCCAGATCACCCTGTGGGCAGTGCTGGTACCCTCTGAGGCCTCTCTCCTTAGCTTGCAGGTGGCCGTCTTCTCTCTGTGGCTCCTCATATTGTCTTCCTTCTGAGCATGTCTCTGTGTCCAAATTTCCCTTTTATCAGAACACCAGTCCCACTGAATTAGGACCTACCCTAATGACCTCCTTTCAGCTACCTCTGCAAACACCCTATCTCTAAATAAGGTCACATTCTGAGGTGCTGGGGGCCAGGACATATTTATTTCCAATATTCATGTCAATTTTGTGGTGTGACATAATTCAGCCTGTAGCACACAGTCACTATAGATGTGAGATCTCATAGAATCACCACAAACAGCAAAATTGACCCCTGATCACAGTTGTCAAACAAACCTAGCCATGGGCCTTTGAGGGAATCCCCCTGCGGTCAGCTGCCTCTAAGATGCCTGAAGGATTCCTGCCTCCTGGTGTTTGTGCCTGTGGGCGGTCCACACCCCTCGACTTACTGACTGGTTTAAGTAAGTGGATTCTGGCAGTAGTGATGACACTTGTGGGATTAGGTTATAGAAAGACCTTGGCTTCTCACGGGGGGTTCTCTCCCACTCTCCCTGGGTGGCTCCGTCTGGGGAAGCTGGCAGCCAGGCTGTGTGCAGCCCAGAACAGAAACCCACAGGACTGAGTCTAAAAGTGGACCTTGGCCGGGCCCGGTGGCTCATGCCTGTAATCCCAGCACTTTGGGAAGCCGAGGCAGGTGAATCACCTGAGGTCAGGAGTTTGAGACCAGCCTGGCCAACATGGTGAAACCCCATCTCTACTAAAAATACAAAAATTAGCTGGGTGTGGTGACATGTCTGTAATCTCAGCTACTTGAGAGGCTGAGGCAGAAGAATCGCTTAAACTTGGGAGGCCAAGGTTGCAGTGAGCCAAGATCACGCCACTGCACTCCAGCCTGGGCGACAGACTGGGGTCTCCATCTCAAAACACAAATAAAGTAAAAAATAAAATAAATAAATAAATAAAACTGGATCTTGAAGCCACTGACAGTCACAGGCCAGAGGCTGGGGGCAGGTTCTGCCCGAGTAAAGTCTGAGATGACTCCAGCCCTGGACAGCGCTGATGGCAGCCTTCTGACAGTCCCTGGGCCACAGGCCCCACCTAGGCAGCACTGCAATTCCTGACTGCCACACAGACACTGTGGGACAATACATATATGTTGTCTGGAGCTGCTAAGTTTTGGGGGTAATTTCTTAGGCAAATGTTACCTCCTTTCTAGACCAGGTCAGCCATATGTTGGATTTCTATTTGGTTAAAACTGTGAGTCACTTTGTAAATATCAAAATCTGCCTTATGTACCCTTTGGCCCCTAAATCAAGTCGTTAAGCAATGAGAACCTGAAACTTCAAGGAGTTTTATAGCCAGTGAATAAAAGAAAGTTCCTTTTAGGATAGTTGGGATAGTAAAACAATGTCAGCTTTTTATTATAGACTTCTAAATATCTCTAGTGTGCTAAATCAGGGACTTGGATTCCCACATTAGCCAGAATTTAGGGATGAACTGCCAACAAACAACCCCACAACCGCAAATTGGCCTTTCCTGCCTGTGGGTCTGTGAGTGGCAACAGGGCCCCCAAATGAAAGGGGGGTGCTCAGGTGCAATTAGTGCACCTCTCATTTGGGGATTCTTAGTTTAGGAGTGAGGGAATGCTACTCATCCCATTGAAAGAGGTGGGGAGTCAGCATTAGCTGGACCATATTAAATCTAAAGGAGCCCAAATATTTGTCACAATAATTCATTATTCTTCTTTCCACACTCAATGTACATTGCTCTTGAAAGATAGGAGAATATCTTCTCCAAAGGATGCCACCCCTTCCCCAAAGGATGCCACACCCTTCCCAAATGATGCCACACCCTCTCCAAAGGATGCCACACCCTCCCCAAAGGATGCTACCCCTCCCCAAAGGGTGCCGTGCGCTCCCCAAAGGATGCCACACCCTCTTCAGAGGATGCCACACCTTCTCCAAAGGATGCTACCCGTCCTCAAATGATGCTATCCCCTCTCCAAAGGATGCCAACCCTCCTCAAACGATGCCACCCTGTCTCCAAAGGATGCCAACCCTCCCCAAATGATGCCACCCCTCCAAAGGATGGCACCTCCTCTGTAGAGTGTGCCATCCCCTCCCCAAAGGATGCCACCCCCTCCAAAGGATGCCACCCCTTCCCAAATGATGCCACACCCTCTCCAAAGGATGCCACCCCATCTCTAAAAGGTGCCACCCTCCTCAAGGGATGCCACCCTTTCCCCAAAGGATGCCACTTTGGCATAAGGATTATTTGGAGCTGAAGGCCAATCTTTCTGCTCACCCCTATTTTCCTAAAAACAGGACAAAATGGACAAAGTTGTCTTTGCCTCTCTACCAAGAAAGAATCAATTTAATCATGTGAGATGACTTTAGACCCTTATCAGCCAGGAGACAACACCAGTGAAATCTGCATGCCAGGCCTTACTCGCCCGCCCTCTCTACCGCTGCTTCCCATAACTCCCCTCCTCTGCATCTTTCACTCTTTGCCTTAGCTGAAGGTGCTACACAGGCCAGAGTTCTCTAGCTGAACTAAGGAAAAGTCCTGCAGCAACAGTATTTGTTAGAATGTTGGGGTGCTCAGGCCTCTGAAACAGAACCTCTCTCTCTGATCTTCTCCCACCCTCCTTTTACCTACTCCTTTTGCTCCCCATGCAGGACACAGAAATGAAAACTGTAATCTTTCCCCACCTTTCTGTCTTGGACCTGGCCGTAAGGACATTTTCTGACTTCCCTTTTCTGACTGTGGGTCATAAGACTCCCAGTTCAGAGAGGGTCCTGCCCCATACCCAGGAGGAAGGATGCTGCCCAGAAACGCCAAGAAGAGTCTGAATACATGGGGTCTGCTGGGGTTCCCTGCTCAGTCTGTTGGGGTTACATCACACACTTTCTGTCTGGTAACATTTCTACACAGCTGTCTTCTATCATGTCCATCCAATGAGGTCTCCATAAAAGGCCCAAGGGGATGGGTTTTGGGGACTTCTGGAGGGCTCAACACGTGGGGGCTTGCAGGAAGGGAGAATTCATTTGCAGGCTGGGAGGGTGGCGCAGCCCAACTCCCCTGGGTCAGAAGGTCCTGTGCTTGGACCTTTGAAGACCTCTCCCTCTGCATCCCTTCATCTGGTTATTTATTTGTAGCCTTAAGCTATTCTTTAAATAAATAGGTAAATGTAAGTAAGTGTTTCTCTAGTTTTATGAGCTGCTCTAACAAATTAATCAAGCTTAAAGAGGGGGTCGTGGGAACCCCAACTTACAGCTTGTCAGAAGTTCTGGAGGCTTGCACTTGCCCATGGTGTCCATGGAAGCAGCCTTGGGGACTAAGCCCTCAACCTATGGGATCTGACACAATCTCGAGGTAGATACTGTCAGAATTTGTTTATTTATTTAGTCTTTTTTTATTGTTATGATTATTTTGAGATGGGGTCTTGCTCTGTTGCTGAGGCTGGAGAGCAGTGGTGATACCCTAGCTCACTGCAGCCTGGAACTCCTGGGCTCAAGTGATCCTACTTCAGCCTCCTGAGTAGCTGGGACTACAGGCATGCACCACCATGCTCACCTACTTATTTTATTCTTGTAGAGACAGAGTCTTGCTATGTTGCCCAGACTGGTCTCCAATTCCTGGGCTCAAGCGATTCCCTCCTACCTCTGCCTCCCAAAGCTGGGATTACCAAGGCAGGAGCCACTGTGCCTGGCTGGAATCAGAATTAAATTGGATTCAAGGACACCTAACTGGTGCCCACTACAATGTTGGTTGCTTGCTTGCTTGCTGATAGGGAGAAATCCTTACACGTTTGGTCACAGATGTCTTCTGTGTTCATCGTTGTGTTGTGAGATCAGAGGAAAAACAGTTGTTTTTTTTTCTGCATCAGAGGACACAAATATTCAGACGATAGCAGCTGTGGCAGGAATTTGCCACTCTATTCCAGCCAATGCCTGAAGACTGGTCCAGGCTCTTCCTTTCCTAGAGCATTTACTGAAACCAGCTCACAACTGGGAATGCTTCCTCTGGCGCTTTGAGATGTCCATGTGTCTCCTACAATCCAGCAGTGGCTCCTCAAGGAACCCAGAGCCATTCCTTTGAAACCAGGAGGGAGAAGGCCTCAGTCTCTGCCAGAAGGTAGAATCCTGACTTTGGGCCTGGCTGGTTAGCAGACGCAGATGGTCTCATCTGATTGGCACGGAGCCCTCGCTCACCCCATCTCCTTCCCTTTAAGACACTCCGATACCCCTGCACAAATTAGAATGGAGGCGGCTCTGTACTTACTGCAGCTGGCACTGAATGGAAATCTGTTTTCACTGCTTTAATGTCCAGCTTTATCTTTGCGTTAACTTAAAAAATCACAGGATCTATAAATTGGAAATGCAGACTTCATTTCTTGTAAAGGGTTATAGCCTACAAGGTGGCCATCCCTCGGGCAGGGAAGTGCAGCCTCAGCCAAACCCAACCAAGCCCAGGCACTTTGGGGGAGGGAGGAGTTGGGGCAGGAGCTCTGTGTTTGTTTGGCTTTGCCAAACACACATATTCCACAGCCTATGGGAAGGCTATGGAGATCCATGAGGGCGGCCCTCACATATATTCACAAAACACACATGCACATGACGTGTGATGCATACTTATCTTGGGTTGGAGGCTTCACATGTAAATGTATTCCAATTAGGTCTTTCAAGGACTCAAAGGTGCTCAAGTGCACAGCCTCTGTAAACTGGCCAGGACTAGCCCAAGGTTGTGGTCTCTCATCAGGAGAAAGCTCTTGAAGTCGTGTCTTATCCAGTGAATGCTGCTGTCATGGCTGGTGGAGCGGAGGTCAGAGAGTCAGCCACTGTGAGCTGGGTAAACTGCAATTGTCTTAACGTTGCTTAGCTGGAGGCTGGTGGTTCTTTAGCTGCTGGAGTAAAAGAAAACCCTTGCAGCAGTGAGAACATGGTTTATTCTTTAAGTGTAGACTTAATTAACCCTTAGGTCCTGTTTATAATTTGGCAACTTATTGCCACAAAGACTCCATCCTGTGTCTATGTTTTTTAAAAAAATTCTCTTAATCTCACCTGGACTGTCTCTATGTTAACATGAATGCTGTCAGTTGTGTCTAAACCTCAACAGAAAGGGGTATAATGAGATGTGTCTGACTCCCATCCTATCATGGCCAGAAACTCAGTTGTTAAGGTTCTATGGGGTCCCTTTTACCAATAGAGTGTCTGTGCAGTTGGTTGGGGGTGCTTAGGATTTTATTTTTAGTTTAGAGTCTCTAAATCAGGAGACACAGACCGGCTGGCCTATTTGTAGATATGCCAATTAGCATCCAGTGAAGGCTGGCCCTGGGTTTATGTGAAATGAGGAGGGTGAAACCCCAACCTGCAAGACCTTGGGCCCAAACTGCAGTAGCAACAATGCCAAAGTTGCAGCATTTTTCATAAAACAACTCTCACGTATTATTTTCCTTGAATTGCTTGTCATAGCAAGTGCGGAAGATTCACCGGAACCATCAGGCAGAACCACACATTTGTTTTCAGAAATGTCTTTCCTTTCTTTCCACAACGTTGCTTTGGCCTAAATGTTTGTGTCAGAAAGGTGTGAACCAGAGCAAATCCATCTTGAATAGGGGCTGGGTAAAATAAGGCTGAGACCTGCTGGGCTGTATTCCCAGGAGATTAAGGAGGTTAAGGCATTCTAATTCACAGGATGCGATAGGAGGTTAGCACGAGATACAGGTCATAAAGATGCTGCTGATAAAACGGGTTGCAGTAAAGAAGCCACCCCAAACCCACCAAAACCAAGATAGCGATGAGAGTGACCTCTGGTCATCCTCACCGCTATACTCCCTCCAGTGCTATGACAGTTTATAAATGCCATGGCAACATCTGGAAGGTACCCTATATGGTCTAAAAAGGGGAAGAACCCACAGCTCTGGGAAGTGCCCACACCTTTCCTGGGAAACTCATGAATAATCTCCACCTTATTTAGCATATAATCAAGAAATAAACATAAAAATGGGCAACCAGCAGACCATGCCACTGCTCTGCCTATAAATTAGTCATTTTTTTATTCCTTTCCTTTCTTTTTTTTTGAGACGGAGTCTTGCTCTGTCGCCCAGGCTGGAGTGCAGTGGCCGGATCTCAGCTCACTGCAAGCTCCGCCTCCCGGGTTTACGCCATTCTCCTGCCTCAGCCTCCCCAGTAGCTGGGACTACAGGCGCCCGCCACCTCGCCCGGCTAGTTTTTTGTATTTTTTTTTTAGGAGAGACGGGGTTTCACCGTGTTAGCCAGGATGGTCTCCATCTCCTGACCTCGTGATCCGCCCATCTCGGCCTCCCAAAGTGCTGGGATTACAGGCTTGAGCCACTGCGCCCAGCCTACTTTCTTAATAAATGTGCTTTCACTTTACTCTATGGATTTGCCTCAAATTCTTTCTTGCACCAGATCCAATAACCCTTTTTTGGGGTTTGGATTGGGACCCCTTTCCTGTAACATTTGTGTCCCCAGCCCAAACTTATCTGTGGAAGCTCCAACCCTCAATGTGAGGATGGCATAGGAGGTTGGGCCTTCGGTCATTAGGGTGGAGCCCTCACTGATGGGATTAGGGCCACTGTAAAAGGAACCCCAGAGAGCTGCCTTACCCCTTCCATCACATGAGGTTGCAACCACAAGCCTGCCCTCTACAGCCCAGAAGAGGACCTTCACCAGACCCCAGCCCTGCTGACACCTTCATCTTGAACTTTCAGCCTTCAGACTGTGAGCAAAAATTCTACTGTATATAAATTGCCCAGTCTCTGTTTTGTCGTAGCAGCTTGAAGTGACTGAGACAAATGTCCTCACTCGAGGATGAGGCATCAGCATTATCATGGAAGGACTACCAATGATCATGGTGACTTTTTTCTTCTTTATTTCTTTAAACTGACAAAAATTGTACATATGGTATACAAGGTGATGTTTTGAAATATGTATTATGTTTGGAATATGGATTGGGGAATGGCTAAATCAAGCTAATTAACAGACATTGCCTCACATATTTATTTGTGGTGACAACACCTAAAATCTACTCTCTTAGGAATTTTCATGTACTACATTGCTGTGAATTATAGTCACCGTGTTGTACATTAGATATCTTGAACTGACTCCTCCTGTGTCACTGAAATTGCATGCCCTTTAGTCAGCATCTCTAGCCCCCAGACCCTGGTGACCATCACTCCACTCTCTGCTTTATGATATCAACCTCTTTAGAGTCCACATAGAAGTGAGATTATGCAGTGTTTGTCTTTCTATATCTGGCTCATTTCACTTAACATAATGTTCTCATTTCACCCCTGTTGTCCCAAATGAGGGAATTTCATTATGTTTTAAGGCCAGAATAGTATTTCATTGTGCATATGTACCACATTTTCTTTACCCATTCATCTGACAATGGATACTTAGGTTAGCTCCATGTCTTAGTTATTGTAAATGGTGCTGCAGTGAACATGGTGCAGGTCTCTCTTCTGGATATGGATTTAATTTCCTTTAGATATATCCCCAGCAGTGGGGTTGCTGTATCATTTGGGAGTTCTATTTTGAATTTAATAATATTTTCCATAATAACTGTACTATCACGGTGATTTTGAAGATCAATGTATCTCCACAGGGTAGACATCTACACCATCATTAAAAAAAGAGAACAGTGGCCAGGCGTGGTGGCTCACGCCTGCAATCCCAGCACTTTGGGAGGTTGAGGCAGGCAGATCACAAGGTCAGGGGTTCGAGACCAGCCCAGCCAACATTGTGAAACCCCATTTCTACTAAAGATACAAAAAATTAGCCAGGCATGGTGACGCAGTGCCTGTAGTCCCAGCTACTTGGGAGGCTGAGGCAGGAGAATCACTTGAACCCAGGAGGCAGAGGTTGCAGTGAGCCAAGATTGTGCCATTGCACTCCAGCCTGGGGGACAGGGTGAGACTCTAAAAAAAAAAAAAAAAAGAGAGAGAACAGTGAAAATGAGAGACAAAAGCAGCTGATTCCCAGCTTCAATTTTGTCTATAATACTAATTTTCATGAAGAGCAACATAAACTCCTTGGAGTGCAGTTAAGTCCATATCTGGAGTCAAAAAAACCAAAAACTAAAAACAAAACAAAACACCCATGGTAGGTCTGAAATAACTTTTTGCTGTCAGAAAGCAAAGATGAGCCAGGTGCCAGTGGCTCACAACTGTAATCCCAGCACTTTGGAAGGCTGAGGTTAGAGGATGGCTTGAGCCCAGGAGTTCAAGGCCATCCTGGGCAATACAGGGAGACTTCGTCTACAAAACAAAACAAAAACAAAAATAAACAAAAAAACAAAAACATGCACACACACACGCACACACACACACACAAAACCAAAAACCAATTAGGCGCTGTGGTGCTCACCTGTAGTACCAGCTACTTGGGAGCCTGAGGCCGGAGGATCACTTGAGCCAGGAGTTTTGAGTCCACAGTGAGCCTGATTAGGCGGCAGAGCTAGACCCCGTCTCAGCAAAACAAAAACAAAGCAAAAACAAAAGCAAAGATGCTTCCAACAGTCAGGGTGACCCCAAAAGGATAGCAGCGTTTTGAAAATACCTCCCTGGGGCTGCAGTGTGACCATTTGAGCATTAAAAACAATCATACAAATGGTTAATTAGAACATGTCTCATTTATAAAAGGAGGAACGTTAACATACACGTTTCTAATAATAAGACAATAAAAGTATGGAAATAACATTGTGTTGAATTTTTACTGATTTTGTTTAAAAGGAGCGCGTTGACACATATGGGGGTTTTGTTTCTTTAAGTTCATGTCTGTTTATATAAAGTTTAGTTCTGGGTGTGTGTGTGTGTATCTGTGTAAGCAGGAAAGGGTGAACAAAATCGAGAACCCGGGACAAATGCACTTGAGAAGTGGCGATGGGAGGGCCAGGCTCGCCCGGGCTGAGTGCTGAGGAGGGGGCGCGTCCCACCCATGCAAGCCCCGAACAAAGGCGCCTGTCACTTGTCACTCCCCACGCGGGCTGGCTCTGGAAAGCCCAAGGAAAAAAGCCTCAATTTCAGGAAGAATAAGCCTCAGCCCATCTATCTAGGGAACACGCGATGCTGCGAGAAACCAGTGACTTAACGCGTGTAAAACCAGGAGAGCGTCGGAGGTTCTGACCCCGGAGGCGGAGCAGACCCGAGGCAGCTGCAGCGGCAGCGTGCGGAGATTCAGAGGGCGGAATCTGCAGCCAAAGCAACCTGGCCCAGAGATTTTGAATTGACCAATTGGGAGACGTCCCCTAGAATGAATAAGGGCCTCAAAGCCTTAGCGTTTTATGCAGAGTCGCAACCACCCAGCGCTGGGAACCTGAGCCTGCACAACCCAGCAGAAAGCAACAGTGACCGTCCCTGGCGCCCGGCATCCCTGCGCCCAGCACCCCTGTATCCCCGGCTCCTCTGCAGCTGTACAGCCTGCACTGCAGCGCCCCGCAGTCCCGCTGTCTGCTGCATCGCGCAGGTCTCCAAGACCGATCCCGGCTTGGAGGGGCTCTGCGGCCCTGGGCCTGTGCGCCTTTGCGGCCGGGCGGGTCATTTTCATGCCTAAGGACCCGCCCCTTGCACGCAACCTCAGGTAGCCAGCCGGAAATGGCGTCCAGGGCTCCAAATGACGACTCTTTTCACATTTCAGCGAAACAGCCGCACGCTTTCTCCCCAGATGGCCTCTGTGAAGCCTGAAAATGCCCGCTCCCTCCAAGTCCCTGGGCAATTGCTGGAACGCATCTCAGAGCCTGCGCGGGGCGGAGGAGGGGTATGTGCTTGGGCCACTAATTTTATTTTCTTGGAAACTTTTTTCCAGTCCAAACCGGAGTCAGCTCCTCTCACCCTTGTAGAAAAGGCTCCCGTGGGGGCGGGGCAGGGTGGGTTGGGGCCTAGCAGGGGGCGGGGGGGAGGCGGTCAGCACACCACCCTCCCGCCCTTTGTTTTGCTATTGGAGTTCAATTTCATTCCTTCTCCATCTTCCATTGACCAGAGAGGAAAGGAATCCTTTGAATTTTGTTTTTAAGTTCATCAAATATCCATTTAGCATCTACTGTGTGCCAGGCATAGCTGTTAGTACTTGGGGTGAACGCATCAGATGAAAACATGCCTCCCTGGAGCTTGCAATTTAGTGGAGGAGGCGGTGAGAGTAAACGTGAGGTGATGGCACAGTGTTGGAGGGGTTTCCACTATAGGCAGAGGGCGCAAGGAGGCCGTTGGTCGCGCAGGACCGGGAAGGCTGCAGTTGGAGAGCAAACCTGGAGGAGCAGCTGCCGTAAGGCCCAGAGTTTGAAGAGGCCGCCTCTAAGGGCAGTAGAGGGGACCTGGAGCTGGACGGTTGGAAGAAGGGTGGTCACAGGCAAGCAGAAGGGGGCCTCAGAAAGACTGGACCTTGTTTTGAGTTTTTGGAGGAACCTCCGTCCTATTTTCCCGTGATGGCTGCACCAGTTTACATTCCCCTCAACAGTGTGCGAAGGGTCCCTTGTCTCCACATCGTGACCAACACTTGTTGTCTCTTGTCTTTTTGATAGTAGCCATTCTATCAGGTGTTCGGAGACATTTCATTCTGATTCTGATTTGCATTTTCCTGAATTTTTTTTTTTGGCGACAGGATCTCCCTCTGTGGCCCAGGCTGGAGTGCAGTGGTGCAATCTCCACTCACTGCAGCCTAGACTTCCCCGGCTCAAGGGATACTCCCGTCTCAGCCTCTGGACTAGATTGGACCACAGGAACCACCACGCGCCGCCGATTTAAAAATTTTTATTTTGTAGAGACGGAGTCTTCCTATGTTGCCCAGGCTGGTCTCCAAAGCCTGGGCTCTAGCAATCCTCCCACCTCAGCCTCTGGGATTATAGGCATGAGCCACCACACGGACCCTCCTTGACTAGTAATGTTGAACACCTATTGATATACCTGTTGGCCATATGTCTGTCTTCTTGGGAGAAATGCCTATTTAGGTCCTTTTTCTATTTTTAAAGTTAGGTTATTTGGTCCTTGTTTTGTTTTGTTTTTGCTGTTAAGTTGTAGGAGCTCTTACATATTTTGGGTATTGACCCCTTACCAGATGTATGGTTTGCAAATGTTTTCACCCATCCATAGGTTGCCTTTTAATTTTGTTGATCCAGCCATCTCACTTCTGAGTATTTGCCCAAAGGAAATAAAATCACTGTCACAAAGAGATATTTGCATTCCCATGTTCATTACAGCACTATTCACAATAGCTGAGATACAGAAACAACCTAAATGTACATCAGTGAATGGATAAAGAAAATGTGGTATAGATATTATTGTTACATGCTATACCATACTATAATAATGAAAATTATTCAGATCTGAAAAAGAAGGAAACCATGTCAACAACATGGATGAACCCAGAGGACATTATGCTAAGTGAAATAAGCCAGGCACAGAAAGACAAATAATACTGCATGAGCCATCTTATATATGGAGTCTAAAAAAGTTGGGGGCTGGGTGAGGAGGAGTGCAAAGCTTCAGTTATAAGATAAGGAGTTCTGGAGACCTGAAGCACAGCATGGAGACTCTGGTTAATAATATATCATGAACATGAAATTTACTGAGTAGATCTTACATGTTGTCACTGCACACACAGACACATGCACACACACAGACACATGCACACACACACAGGTAACCACATGAGGTGATGGGTGTGTTAATTGACTCGACTGTGGTAATCATTTCACCATGTGACATGTACCAAGACATCATGCTGTGCACCTTGAGTATGTATGAGCTTTATTTGTGGATCATACTGTCAGAGGCATTTGAGTTAGAGTAACTCCATCTTGAACAGGGGCTGGGTAAAATAAGGCTGAGACCTGCTGGACTGCATTCCCAGGAGGTTAGACATTCTAAGTTACAGGATGAGATAGGAGGTCAGCACAAGATATAGGTCACAAAGACCTTGCTGATGAAACAGCATGCGGTAAAGAAGGCAGGCAAATCCCACCAAAACCAAGATGGGGACTAATGTGACCTCTGGTCATCCTCACTGCTCATTATAATACATTAATTATCATTAATTATAAGTAAAAGATACTCCCCCCAGCGTCATGACAATTTACAAATGCCATGGAAACATCAGGAAGTTTCCCTACATGGTCTATGAAGGTAAGGAACCCTCAGGTCCAAGAATTGCTCACCCCTTTCCTGGGAAACACATGAATAATCCACCCCTTGTTTAGCGTATAATCAAGAAATGACCATAAAGGTGGCCAACCAGTAGACCTCAGGGCTGCTCTGCCTATGGAATAGCCATTCTTTTATTCCTTTCTTCCTTTTTTTTTAATGGTGAAAAGATATATATATATTTAGAATTAGCCAGCTGGACTCAGTTTAGATGATCCCAATTTTGTTGGTAACATCCAAAGCATCGTAATCAGGAGCCAGTCGAACATATGCTCTCCATCAGGCTGATGAAGGTGTTGACCTTGGCCACGTTAATGTCACAGAGCTTCTTCACAGCCTGTTTGATCTGGTGCTTGTTGGCTTTAACATCCACAGTGATCACAAGTGTGTTGTTGTCTTCTGTCTTCTTCATGGCAGACTCAGTGGTCAGCGGAAACTTGATGATAGCACAGTAGTCAAGCTTGTTGGGGACACTCTGCCGAGGATATTTGGGATGCCTCTGGAGTCACAGCGTCTTGGGCCACAGAAGGTGGATGACATGTGGATCTTCTTTTTTTGTAGGTGGCTATGGACACCTTTCAACACTCTTCGTGGCCTTCAAAGCCTTTGCTTTGGCCTCGGCTTTAGGAGGGGCAGGAGCTTCCTTCTTCGCTTTCAGTGCCATCTTGTGAAAAGCTCCTTTACTTTCTTAATAATTTTGCTTTCACTTTATGGATCTGCCCCGAATTCTTTCTTACATGAGATCCAAGAACCCTCTCTTGGGGTCTGGATCGAGACCCCTTTCTGGTAACAGTACCTTAATGAAGCTGGGAAAAAATTAAAAGGGACCAATAAAGCATTCTCAACAACAAAGAGAGTGGGGCTTTTCTTTGTAGGGCCCTGTGAGGCCTCCGGGAGATTTCCAAGAAGCAAGGGCTTTGAGACTGTGTGGGTAAAGCTCCTGGGGTTGGAAATGTGATAGTTTTATAACTGTGATGATAGGGGCAGGCACAGTGGCTCATGCCTGTAATTGGGAGGCCAGGGCCTTGGAATGCATGAGCACAGATGTTGGAGACCAGCCTGGGCAATATGGTGAAACCACTGTCTCTACAAAAAATACAAAAAACTACCTGGGTTTGGGGAGCCTGCCTGTAGTCCCAGCTACTCAGGTGGCTGAGGTGGGAGGATCACTTGAGGTCGAGAAAGCAGTGAGCGGTGATTGTTGCCACTGCACTGCACTCCAGCCTGGGCAACAGAATGAGACCCTGTCTCGAAAACAAAAAAATATGATGATGACAAGTCTATCATGCACAAGCATGCTGCCCTGCACACCTGCAGGGATAGTCCCACTGGTTGCACTGATCCGCTGTGCAGGTGTGCTTGAGAATGCAGCCAGGCGGGGTTTCTCCTGACATCCCAGAGCTCGGCTTACGGCGGGAGTGATGTGACAGTCACCTACTCAGTGCCACGAAGGGAGGTAAAGTGGTGATTGAATGGAAAGTAGTGTGTCTGGGCTCCCTTGCCTTGGGGTTGCCTCCAACAGCTGCTGTGCCTGAGGGACTCATGAAAAGTCATTTTGAAGCTGCAGGTCGCAGCATAGAAGGGCTCACAGAAAATTTTAGAGTAAGAATGTCACACCTATGCTAGGTGAGTCAACTTACCCCTCTCCACCTCCCATCCTGGGGGCAGGTGTCCATAGGTGTTGTCTCTCTCTGCTGTCAGACTTTTCCCAGATAAAGTCCTGCTTACGAAGACCAGAGCTCAGGTGCAAGAGCAGGAGGGGTCAACCAGAAGGTCAGGGATGGGTTAGCTGGTGAGTCAGGAAAGGGTCAGTGGAAGGTCAGGAGGGGTTAGGGTTGGGTCAGTGAGGAGGCATGAGGGGTCACCCAAAGGGTCAGGAGGGGTCAGCTGGTGGGTCAGGGAGGGTTAGGAGGGGTCAGTCAGAGCATTAAGAAGGGGTCATCAGTGACTCAGCAGTGGGTTGGTGGTGGGGCCAAGGCCCCCTGGGGCCTCGCCTGGAAGCTGCTCACTGTCCCTCGGGCCACAAGCTGGGGGTCACAGCAAGTCGGCAGGCCAACCTGGTGTCCCTGCTAAGGGACAGCTCCAAGGCCGTGTGTGCCAGGGCGGGGGGACCTCTCACCACAGGTCCTGTGGGCTCCACCCTGACACTTCCTTTTTCCCATGAGCTCATCCAAACCACGACTTGAGTGACCACAAGCCATGGACTGTGGACGTTTCCCAGAGCTCCAGGCTCATACTCACCCACTTGATACTCACATCTGTTCAAGGGGCCTGACCACCCTGCAGAGAATCCTACAGAAGGTTCTCCATGCCCCAGCCCCACCCGAACACTGAGACTTCCCTCAGTCATCCCCAGCCGGGGAATGGCTCCATCCTTCTCTGGTCACTCAGTTAAGTAAAATAGACAAATGAAAGTTGTCCACGCAGGCTGCTGTAACAAAACACCACAGCCTGGGAAAGTTAAAGACAACAGGGTTTAGGGCTCGCAGCTCTGGAGGCTGGAGTACAAGATCCAGAGATAAGTCATAAGTAGAGTTTGTGGGTCTCAAAGGCAGAGGCGTGGCAGGACCAAAATACTGAATATTCAGGAGACAGTGAGTAAACAGAAGGCCTCAGGGGCCTCAGGGCACTAAACATTGATGATTGCTAAGTACACAAGTGCCACTTAATGTGCAGGATCACTAAATATACAACAGAAAGGCACTAAGTAATTCATAGTCATAAAATATACCAGAGACACTAAATATTCAGGATCACTAAACACATAGGAGGAACTAAATATTAATGATCCCGAGATAGGCTGGGCACGGTAGCTCATGCCTGTAATCTCAGCACTTTGGTAGGCCAAGGAGGGCAGGTCACGAGGTCAGGAGATTGAGACCATCCTGGTGAACACGGTGAAATCCCGTCTCTACTAAAAATACAAAAAAAAAAAATAGCTGGGCATGGTGGCGGATGCCTGTAGTCCCAGCTACTCAGGAGGCTGAGGCAGGAGAATGGCATGAACCGGGGGGGCGGAGCTTACAGTGAGCGGAGATCATGCCACTGCACTCTAGCCTGGGTGACAGAGTGAGACTCCATCTCAAAAAAAAAAAAAAAAATATATATATATATATATACCAGAGACACTAAATATTCAGGATCACTAAACACATAGGAGAAACTAAATATTAATGTTCACAAAATATACAAGAAGCACTAAATCTTCAGGATCACTAAATACATTAGAGACATCGAAAATCCAGGATTGGTAAATGTATGAGAGGCAAAGTGTTCATGCTCACTAGGTATACAAAGTACACTAAATATTACATATTCATGGTGACTAGTTGTACGAGAGGCACTAAATATTCATGATCACTAACTATACAAGAAGCACTAAATATTCAGGATTGCTAAATTTATGAGATGCACTGAATACTTATGACCACTATATATACAAGATGCAGTACATGTTAGATGTTAATGATCCCTAAGTATACAAGAGGCACTAAATATTAAGATAAATAAACATGAGGCTTAGGTATCTAGGATGACTAGATACGCAAGAGGCACTAAATATTCAGGACAACACTAAGTATACAATAGGCACTGAATATTCAGGATACGCTAAACAGGCCTGGCTCATTTGAAGCACTCCCGTTGGGATCACCATCCCAGCCCACCTTTCCCTACAGCATGCCTGTGTCTCAGTGGCCACACCTGCCCACCATGGACCCACCAGCTGACCCAGCAGCTGACTCATCCTTGATCCCTCCTGACCCTCCATTGACCCTTCCCTGACTCACCAGTTGAACTCCTCCCTGACCCCTCCTGACCCTCTGCTGGCCCTCGGTGGGTGGTGAAGGCCCAGAAGCCAGATCTAGCCTGTTCACCAGATACCTGCTGTCCGGGAAGCCTGGCTCCCACCTCAGCCCCACAGGCCCACTGGCCACAATGCTTTGGGCTAGTTTGTTATCTTGACAGGAGAAACCTGGAAGGGCCTGGCCAGCCGGTGACCAGTAGGGCCCTCTCAGGGCCATGAGTGGGCTGAGGGCACAGCCCACTGGGCAACAAAGGTGGTCTGGGGCCCAAGGGCAGCTCCACAAGGGGTGGCTGCTGGGTCCAGGGTCTGGAAGCCACGTGGTGCCCTGGACTTGGCATCCCCAGCCACCTGCACAGAAGCAGCTGCCACCGGGCAGCGGTGGGACAGATATGGCCAGCATCCCACTGCAGCTGACGCTTGGTGAGCAGCATGCAGGAAACTAGAGACTCTTCCAGGCAGGTCTGAGGCCTACTCTGGCGATCAGAGTTGGGGGCCCTGTGAGATGGGAAAACACACAGACAGGGACAACGAGGATGAGTTCAGTACAACCCACACTGGACAGGGGTCAGAGCAGGTACCCAAAACTGCTTTCCTGAAGGACTGGCATCACAAACACTTTAATGCAGCATCTCAGGAGAGGAAGAAATTGCAGGGAAGAAGGTGGTAGTTTTTTATGTTTTGTTTTCTTTTTAATTGGAAGACTCAAGCATTTTGGTGTTGAGCCATGTGGGAACTGACCAGCTGGGGCTGGGGAGAGACCCACGGCCAAGAGAGAGGAGGAGAGGGATGTGGGACACAGCTGAGCCAAGCCGCATTCTGCAAAACTGCAAGCTCTCTCTGTGGGTTACTCCTGAAGCTGGCTTCAGCTGCCTTCTCCCTCTGGGACATATCTCCTTTTCTCTTCTTCCTCCATAAAGTGCCTGCCCATAGGGATGTGTGAAGTGTCAAGAGTAAACTTCCAGAGAAGGCGGGTGCATATTGGGAATGCAGCGGGCAGGGAAAGGTCACAATTTATCCACAGGAAGACAGCCAGCCCTGTGGAGATGAGCTGCCCACAGCCACCAAGAGGACCCTCTTCTCTGCACAAGTTCCCCAAGTTATGGCTGCTGCTGCACCAAAGGCAGTCCCTGCTGCCCCTCTTCATACCTGGGGTAGGCCAGTGGCATCCTGGAAAGCACTAGAATGGGCCTCTCTCCTCTCGGGCATCTGGTCTACCCTCCCCACAGCCTTTCTGGGACCCCAGGCTTTCTTGCCTTGCCTTTCTGTTCTCCCGGTTATGGGATGATTTGGTACACATTCGTGTATTAGGTTCAGATTTTTAAAAAAATTGAGTGGTGAAATTCACATGACACACAATGTACCATTTTAAAGTACACAATTCAGGTGCATTTAGTACATTCACAATGTTGTGCAGTTACCACCTTTGTCTAGTTCCAGAACATCCTCATCACCCCTAAAGGAAGCTGTCCCCACCAGGCAGGCACTCCCCTCCTCCAGCCCCTGACAGCCAACAGTCTGCCTTCAGTCCCTATGGATTTGCCTGTTCTAGACGTTTCGTATCAATGGACTCAGACAATCTGTGGCCTTTGTATCTGGCTTACTTCACTGAGCATGTTGTCAAGGTTCATCCCTGTAGTAGCATGTCAGTGCTTCATTTCTTTTGAATGACTGAATAATATTTCATTGTAATTGGATAGACCCCAATCTGCTTACCCATTCCTCAGTTGATGGACATTTGGGTTGTTTCTACCTTCTGTATTTCATGAATAATGCTGCCATGAGCATTTGTGTACATGTTTGTGAATAAATGTATATTTTCATTTCTCTTGGGATTATATACCTAGGACTGGAATTGCAGGACCATACGGTGATGTCTTCTTTATGCGAGAGTCTAATGAAGCTGGGTGCTTCATTACAGGCTCATGCCTGTAATCCCAGCACTTTGGGAGGCCAAAGCGGGCAGATCACCTGAGGTCAGGAGTTTGAGACCAGTCTGACCAACAAGGTGGTGAAACCCTGTTTCTACTAAAAATATAAAAATTTGCCAGGAGTGGTGGCAGGTGCCTGTAGTCCCAGCTGCTTGGGAGGCTGAGACAGGAGAATTGCTCAAACCCTGGAGGCAGAGGTTGCAGTGAGCTGAGATCTTGCCACTCCACTGAGATTATACCACTGCACTCCAGCCTGGGCTACAAAGAGATACTCCATCTCAAAAACAAAAAACAAAAAACAAACAAACAAAAAACAGCCAGGCATGGTGGCGGGCGCTACTTGGGAGGCTGAGGCAGAAGAATCACTTGAACCCAGTAGGCAGAAGTTCCAGTGAGCCGAGATCACTCCACTGCACTCCAGCCTGGGACACAGGGCATGGCTTTGTCTTAAAAAAAAATGAAAATAAAAATAAAAAAGAGTCTAATGAACTTTCTTTTACCGAAGCAGGCAGCACTGGGTAATTTACTACATTTCTGAATTGGATAACCGGATAGAGAACCAGATCTTAGACAAGAGCTGTCCAGTGGAACTTTCTGTGATGCTGGAAACATTCTGTATCTGTGCTAACATGGTATCCACTGGCCACATGTGGTTAGGATGACTGACGAACTACATTTTGTATTAAATTTTAATTATCTGAAAATTAAATAGCCTGTGTGGCTCATTGCTGTGTGTGAAACATCACAGCCTCAGAGATAACAAACGCAGTGCTACCCCAAAGTAGCCCTCCCACTACGCTGCCTCCCCCTTTACTCCATTTGAGTACCTTTTACAAAATCTGGAAATCCATGGTGATAATCAAAACACTTAAGCCCCCAGACCCTGCAAAAACCTTAAATACCATTAAAGGGTATTTGAAGAGCTAGAGTGACCTACATAGATATAAATACATACAGATAAATTTCAACTGAAAATGAAGGCTTTCACAAGAAAAATAATGAAAAGAGCCCTGAAGGCTACTCCCTCTCCTGGCCAGTCCTTGCAGTTTTGTTTTACTGAAATGCTGCCCACTCATGATACACACTGTGAATATTGTGCTGTTTAGATCCACACTGTTGGAGCAGCTGCTTACCAATTTTTGAGTCAAATAGTTTCATAGCACTGGGATACTGTCTAAAGACACGCAGATTTATGGTTAGCTGGTGTCCAGGAAGCCCTGACTTGAGTAGACCCAATTTTAGTAGGGTAAATATAAACTATATAATATTCCTGAATCATTTTACTGGCCTATATTTGTTATTACAATAAATAATAATTGCTAATTACCCTGATCTGATAATAAATGTATTCAAAATATCACTATGTACCCCATGTAATATACAATTGTTAGGTGTCAATTAACTAAATACTATCACATTGGGGATTAAAGAAAAAATAAAAACAAAGGAATCATCCATATTTTGAGAAATAGATTAATGAAAACTACACAGATAACAACAGAAGAGTAACACTTTCTGAGCTCTGATTTTGTGGCAAAAATTTTTTAAGGGATTATAATGGATTAAATCAATGAACCTCTCTCCTCCAAGATTTAGAGGCTATTAACACAGCCATTTCAGTTAATTTGCCTGGAGGTCTCCGACGCTCTTAAACCCTCCTTTTTATAAGGAAAAATGTAGTTACAGTTATTTTCCTCAAGTCCACATGTGTCATCATTCATCTGGTTCTAACAATACTCATTTTAAATTTGCTTAACTCGCAGATTTAGTTTTCCTTTTCAAAATCAGTGTACAAATTATTTTGTTCTGATTTTAGCAATCAATTTAAGAGGATCTTTGATTAATGTCTGACCAACTCGAATTAAACAAACTAAATTCCTTTAAATAATTATCCTATTCCAAATTAAGTCTTCTTAGAAGGTTTATACTTTTCAGCATCTACTAATCTGGTTCCTTTTAAGTACTGAACCTTTCCTCATGACCTTTAGAATTCCCAGCCAAATAGATTAAATCTTAACCCTGGTGGAGCTCACATTGTTAAAACTTAGCAATTTAAATAGAAATCCATAGACTCACTCTTCAGAATTAAAGTGCAAACTACTTAGAGATCATAAATACTTTTAATATCAGATAAATCATTAAGAAATTACATTCTGTACTCGACGACCACACTGGAACCTTGCCGGAGTCAAGAGAACTTGTCACTAGTAATTATGAAGACACCTTTACGGTGAGCGTATTAAAACCCCTACCAGAGGTTTTCGATGGGACTCAAGAGCAAGCGGTAGCCACCTGTGGGCGAGGGTTCCTTGCTGTTAACAGAACACGTTGCCCACCAGGCGAGCATGCGGCCCAATCAGTCTCCAGGGTCTCGGTTCCCGTTGCGCCCTTC
Source organism: Trachypithecus francoisi (assembly GCF_009764315.1). Taxonomy (NCBI): domain Eukaryota; kingdom Metazoa; phylum Chordata; class Mammalia; order Primates; family Cercopithecidae; genus Trachypithecus; species Trachypithecus francoisi. The sequence continues at coordinate 86,168,667 of NW_022681470.1, forward strand.
CCCATGGCCACTGCGCTCATTCATGAGCCTAGGGTGATCAGGCCTCCGTCCTATAAAGAACTGCAGGCTCAGTGAGGCTCTTTTCTCGAGATGGTGGGTGGCTCTGAAAAGAGCCTTTATGTCCATCAAAGGGGCCCCAGGGGCAGCGGGCGGCCTCACTTGCCCTTGGCCTTGTGGTGGCTCTCCGTCTTCTTGGGCAGCAGCACGGCCTGGATGTTGGGCAGGACGCCGCCCTGCGCGATGGTCACACGGCCCAGCAGCTTGTTGAGCTCCTCGTCGTTGCGGATGGCAAGCTGCAGGTGGCGCGGGATGATGCGCGTCTTCTTGTTGTCTCGCGCCGCGTTGCCGGCAAGCTCCAGAATCTCGGCTGTCAGGTACTCCAGCACCGCTGCCAGATAGACCGGGGCGCCGGCGCCCACGCGCTCGGAATAGTTGCCCTTGCGGAGCAACCGGTGCACGCGGCCCACGGGGAACTGCAGCCCCGCGCGCGAAGAGCGCGACTTGGCCTTGGCGCGAGCCTTGCCGCCCTGCTTACCGCGACCGGACATTTCCGATTCAGGGTCAAAAGACAAGGAGAATCCAAAAGCAAGACCGAAAACAAGAGGGAAGAGAACTCCAGCGAGCCCTTATCTATGGTAAGGAGGTAGGCTAGACCGCGGAGTTCGATTGGATGGCTATGGTAGCCAATCAGAAAAAGAACCTGGCACTCCTAATTTGCGTATTACTTTCCCAGCGATGACGTAGAACAACGTTTGATCCAATCAGAAGTGAGCAAATCCTGAGCCTTCATTTGAATACAAAACGTACAAATAGAGTTACTCCGAGCGCTGCGCGTTTCTTTTTGGAGAGACACAGCCATCATGCCAGATCCGTCCAAATCGGCTCCTGCGCCCAAGAAGGGTTCTAAAAAGGCTGTTACCAAGGCGCAGAAGAAGGACGGCAAGAAGCGCAAACGCGGCCGCAAGGAGAGCTATTCTATCTACGTGTACAAGGTGCTGAAGCAGGTGCACCCCGACACCGGCATCTCGTCCAAGGCCATGGGCATCATGAACTCCTTCGTCAATGATATCTTCGAGCGCATCGCCAGCGAGGCCTCCCGCCTGGCGCACTACAACAAGCGCTCCACCATCACGTCCCGCGAAGTGCAGACAGCCGTGCGCCTGCTGCTGCCGGGCGAGCTGGCCAAGCACGCCGTGTCCGAGGGCACCAAGGCTGTCACCAAGTACACCAGCTCCAAGTGAGGCGCGTCCCGGCGCCCCGAACCCAAAGGCTCTTTTCAGAGCCACCTCCAAGCTCAAAAAGGAGCGTGCCACCTGGTCTGGTTGTGACCTGTGATTTAATTGGAGTAATGGGGGAAGGTAGAGTGAGCTGTGGGGGCGCAAGTCTTAGAGATAAAACTAGGCTTCCTGTTTGTAATGGCGCATTTCCCTTAGAAAGGCTACGTTCGTCTTCTTTTGGCCACAGGCAAAGTCAGAGAGGGCGCAGTACAGGAGATTGAACCATGGATCCTATCCAAAGATCTGTGTGTGGCGTACGCCCTGCGCGTGAGGACCGTGGATCACCTCCAGAAAGATCTTGTGCCACTTCTGTTCCCCCAGTGCCTCCTGGTGGCTGAGACCGGAGGACGTGCTCTCTGAGGTCCGGGGTTGGGGGTGAGGAGGTTGTCGCGCCGTCTGGGTGCGGGCGCTTGGGTCCGTCCTTCTCCCGCCCCTTTCCTCCCTCCTTAGCCACAACTAGACACCGTGAGCTTCTAGCCAAAACCTTTTCAGCGGCGTTGCGCCTAAGTAGCTCTGTATGCCACGCCTTCCTGCTTTAAACATCAAAACGGCAGGCTCACAGATCTCCTTATCACTCAGTTAAAATTTCCCCAATTAAGGGATTCTGGTATTTTATCCCAAAAATGTGTGTGTATGTGTGTGTACGCAAAATGCACAGTGAAAGATTATTTTGAATAATGCAAATATAGTGCTTTTTAAAAAAATTCCAGCAAATCATAGGCAAAATAACTATGATCTTTGGATGACACATTAAGTAAAAGCTAAGGCATGCAGGCCTGACTGGGGCCCAGGCTGTCCTCCCTCTAAAAATACCCCATATCGGTGTCACCCCAACCACCCTCTAAGCAGAAACATTGCCTGGAATTAGAATTCAGATTCCAAGCTCAGTTCCCACTGGTAAAGGATGCACTCTACTCAGGATCAATTCCCACTGCACACCCCCAACACAATGACAGCCACGCATTTATCAACATTTAACTTCTATGGTCTCGTAAAGCATATCAATTTTCTTGGGTTAGTTTTTTCTTAAAGGGAGTTTTCTTTCCTCCAAATTCTTTCTGTAAATAGGCCTTATTTATTTATTTATTTATTTTATTTTTATTTTTTGAGACGGAGTCTCGCTCTGTCACCCAGGCTGGAGTGCAGTGGCACTCTCGGCTCACTGCAAGCTCCGCCTCCTGGGTTCACACCATTCTCCTGCCTTAGCCTCCCGAGTAGCTGGGACTACAGGCGCCTGCCACCACACCCGGCTAATTTTTTTGTATTTTTAGTACAGACGGGGTTTCACTGTGTTAGCCAGGATGGTCTGGATCTCCTGACCTCGTGATCCACATGCCTTGGCCTCCCAAAGTGCTGGGATTACAGGTGTGAGCCACCGCGCCCTTCCTAGGCTTTATTTTTTAGAGCACTTTTTCAGAGCAATAAGCTTTTTTATTAGTAGTACATAGTTTTACATATTTGGGGGATACATATGATATTTTGTTATATGCATAGGCATAACAATCAAACCAGGGCAACTGGGACATCCGTCATCATATTCACCCCCTCTTTAGGTCGAGATCATTCCAATTCCTCTCCTCCAGCAATACAACTAATTATTGTTAGCTGCAGTCACCCTACTTTTCTAACCAACACTAGATGTTACTATTTCTCCTAAGTGTATTTTTGTACCCATTGGTCAGCTTCATCTCCTCCTTTCCCCACCACTCTTCCCAGCTTCTGGTAACCAGCAATCAACTTTCTACCTCCGTGAGACCCATGTTCTTAGCTCCCACGTATCACTGAGATCATACAGTATTTGTCTTTCTGTGCCTGATTTATTTCACTTAATATAATGTCCTCCAGTTCCATCCATGGTGCTGCTAATGATGGGATTTCATTATTTTTTTATGGCCAAATTGTATTTGAATGTGTAAATATACCACATATTCTTTATTCATTTATCTACTGATGGACACTAAGGTTGACTCTCTTTCTTGGCTATTATAAATAGTGCTGCAATGAACATGAGACTGCAGACATCTCTTTGATATACTGATTTCCTTTCTTTTGGGCATATACCCAGCAGTGGGATTGCTGGATCATATGGTAAGTCTGTTTTTAGTTTATTTAAGAATGCCCATACTCGTCTCTATAGTGGTTGTACTGATTTACATTCTTATTAGCAGTGTACAAGCATTCCCTTTCCCTGCGTTCTCACCAACAGGTTATTTTTTGTTTTTTTAATCAAAGTCGCTTTAATTGGAGATGATTCCATCCAAATTATTTTATTTACTGCATAATAATTAGCAAATCTGACTTAAAATTTCCATCTGAGATGGGTGAGGGGCAATCTCTTAAATCCATTTCAGATTGTATGCCAATCTGGAGGGATTTTGTAGGCATGCAATCTGACATGTATTTCAGTGATTGTCACTCACCCATCTCAGATAGGTGAGATATGAACCTTAGTTTAAAAATCTGGCTTAGTTTGAGAATCTTGGCATGTCTCTCCAACCCAGAAAATGCTTCCATTTTGTTGAGTGGGTCCTAATTCCCTTAGTCTCCGTGGATTCTCACATATTTGATGTGCACTCCGTTTATCATTAACATTTGTCTTTCTCCATTGTAACACTATAATTAGAGAAATGGGTTCTGGACACAATTGCTTTGAATTTTCTCCATTATAAAATCTCAGTAGCAGGGATCCTGTTTTACCTTCTTTGTCTCTCCCTTAACAGATCCCTGCCCTAGGAGGAAGGTACAAATCCCATGCATTCTGGGCCTGGGGGTGCTAACGCAGCAGAAAGAGATAGACAGCCTGTTTTTACTTCAAGTTTGTGTCAGGGGAATCAGAAGGACTGAGACATGAATTGACTGACATTTGACATTATCCATCACAAAATGCCTTCTTAGAGAATTACACTTGGAAATGGTCATGAAATGTTCATCTTCTGCCTTGATTTGATCTCTGGCACCAACCAGCGTTGTTGCCTTGTGCTAACACAATCATTCACTCTGTCTGCTGGAGACTGGTTTCACTTTATTAAACCTATGTTTTAAGTTCATTAAGGTGGAGAACTATACGGATCTGTGAGAGTAATTTCACAGCTGCAAATGTTTAAGGTATTGACATCCAATCCATGCTGACAGGAGGCTGAGGGCTTGGATTTTCCAGTCATTGGGCACTTGTTTCATAGTGGAGAGGACTGGATTCAATAGATTTTCATACAAATTCTATATTTCTTGAGAATACTAAGGGTGTTGACAAGTCCCACCTACTTTTGATGATGGATCACTGTTTAATATTTGGATTATAACTGGGGATGCAAAGAATTGAATAAAATGCCTATGACAAAGTTGCCGTTCCTGTGTATTTTTTCTAAAATTTTTTTGGAGCATATATCAAAACAAAACAGAAAGGAAATGAGCCCGTGCACTGCTAGCATTGTAGCAATATGGAAATGATCCCATGCTCTGCTAACACTGTAACCATATGAACACTGCATGCATGCAGTCACTGAGGTGAGGAGGGGAGAAGAGTGGGTGCACCATCCAGCTCATTAAAAGTCAGTTTCACTAAAATTTCATCAGTTTGGTAATAATCTGTCAAATTATTTATGTTTTGAACAATTGTGTACTGTCGAGATGATTTTTCTAAAACACTGAGAGACTACCCAGAGGTATGTTTAAATTTCAATGTAGACTCTTTTGCAGAGAACGATAACAGACAAAACACCATTAAACATACAATAGATATATTATGGTAGGGTGAAATTTTAAGGCAAATGGAGAATAGAAATAGGCATTCAGGAAGAAAAAAATCATCTGAAACATCTCATTGTCAAAGAAAAATTTGGTCATGTATTTTATGAATTGATTATACTATCATATTGATATTCCAAAAGACACCTTAAGACTGATGTGAGAATTTTGATTTTTAAAAAGTCCCATATTGGTATTTGTATCTTTGCAACTATTTTAATTGTAAATAAAAATATTTTAGATAGCTTTAAAATATGCGAAGTTCTCAAAGATTCTTTAGAGGAACCACGCAGGAAAAAAAGGTGGGGAGTAGCGGACAAAGCCGTTTTGGTAGAGGATGTCCACATTGACCTTTCCTTCTGCATCCCAGGCACACCACGCGTTCCCTTTGGAGAGATGACTTGGGGGGGAAAAATAGTTTTCATTTAATTTTATTAAAAAAATATTTCTCGGCCGGGAGAAGTGGCTCACGCCTGTAATCCCAGCACTTTGGGAGGTCGAGGCGGGTGGATCACGAGGTCAAGAGATCGAGGCCATCCTGGTCAACATGGTGAAACCCCTTCTCTACTGAAAATACAAAAATTAGCTAGGCGTGGGTGGCGCACGGCTATAGTCCCAGCCACTCCGTAGGCTGAGGCAAGAGAATCGCTTGAACCCAGGAGGCGGAAGTTGCAGTGAGCAGAGACCGCGCCATTGCACTCCAGCCTGGGCGACAGATCAAGACTCCGTCTCAAAAAAAAAAAAAAAAAAAAAAAAAAAAAAAAAAAAAATTCTCATTTAGCTTTATTGAATTTTTATTCCCTGCTGGAAACGGTGACACAAATGCTCAATACTTCGAATTTTCACAACGGTTTGGGGAAGCAATTACTGGACATCTCCTTTTTCTAAACAAGAAAAGCCAAGTCATGAAAACGTAAACAATGCCCTTTCCAGAGCGAAAACTCTTCGTGCCAAAGAGCTTTCCTGCGCCAAAATGGCAGTCCCCAAATAAATGCCTGAATTTGGAGGGGGTAGGAAAGGAATTCTGTGTTGCTAACGCCTCGCAGAAAACAATATGGTAGAAGAGGGAGGCAGCCACATTTGCTCAGAAAAAGGGAATTCTTTCCCTCCTGAATTAACCCCTTTCCCCACCCCCACTCCCATAAGGGTTAAAGCTACCGGCAGCTGGGGTCGCTTATTACATCCGGCTCCCCAGCGCAGGGCGCTGCTTTGACGCAGTGCTTCGATTCGGTATCAAACATCCTGCCATCGCAGTATCCTGCCAGGAAAATATCCTCCCGGAATGTTCATCACTTAAATCTAAGTATGTCTCTGTTCCAGGCAGGGATGGAAGTCTTAAGCAAATGCAGAGCCAGGCACCACCGCCAGGAGAACGTGACAACGCCCATGCCCTCAGAGCCCGTGGTCTTGCGCCAAGTCTGGCCTCACCCATGGGATGCGAGTAGGGATGGGGAGGTTGGCACAGCGTCTTTCTGGGGGAGGTGACCCGCACCGCTCACATGCACGGCGCACGCCAAGCTCAGTTGGACGCCGTCCTGAACCGGGCGCAAGCGCTCAACATCCAGGAAAGCACCACTTGCTTATAAAAGACATTTGGGGTCGGACGCGGTGGCTCACGCTTGTAATCCCCGCACTTTGGGAGGCCGAGGCGGATGGATCAGCAGGTCAGGAGATCGAGACCATCCTGGCCAACATGGTGGAACCCCGTCTCTACTAAAAATACAAAAATTTAGCCGGGCGTGGTGGCCCATGCCTGTAATCCCAGCTACTCGTAAGGCTGAGGCACGAGAATCGCTTGAACCCAGGAGGCGGGGGTTGCAGTGGGCCGAGATTACGCCACTGCACTCTAGACTAGCGACAGAGCAGACTCCGTCTCAAAAAAAAAAAAAAAAAAAAAGGCTCGTCGTGTGTTAACATGCCTGCGCAGAGGGAGGGGGTGGAGAGGGGGTCCTTGATCGGCTCCCAACATTACTGAGCTACATCACCTGAGCACTGTTTCTACCCGGATTTCCGTAATGAGCAGTTTTTCTCGTTCTCTGCCGGCGCACGCGCGCGCGCGCGCGCACACACACACACACACACACACACACACACACAAGAGGCTCAGATTCGGCCGCACCCGGCAACCGCTAGGGTGCATGGAGACATATTAGGTTACATAACCCTTCACCGTGTTCGAAACCCTTTCTTGATCGTGTGGGTGGCTCTGAAAAGAGCCTTTGGGTTCAGGACGCCGGGACGCGCCTCACTTGGAGCTGGTGTACTTGGTGACAGCCTTGGTGCCCTCGGACACGGCGTGCTTGGCCAGCTCGCCCGGCAGCAGCAGGCGCACGGCTGTCTGCACTTCGCGGGACGTGATGGTGGAGCGCTTGTTGTAGTGCGCCAGGCGGGAGGCCTCGCTGGCGATGCGCTCGAAGATATCATTGACGAAGGAGTTCATGATGCCCATGGCCTTGGACGAGATGCCGGTGTCGGGGTGCACCTGCTTCAGCACCTTGTACACGTAGATAGAATAGCTCTCCTTGCGGCCGCGTTTGCGCTTCTTGCCGTCCTTCTTCTGCGCCTTGGTGATGGCCTTCTTGGAGCCCTTTTTAGGAGCCGGAGCCGCCCGCGATGACTCCGGCATGGCGAGGTGACAAGAGCTCTTAGACGAACGCGGCCCCGAGGCGGGCAGGGCTATTTGCCATCTTTATATTCAAATGAAGGCTCCAAATCTGTAGGGTCTGATTGGACGGCCTGACGTCGCGGCCGCCACTGGGAGGAATTTATGTAAATAGGAGAGTCCGGTTCTTCTTTCCTATTGGACGGTGGTCCAACCAATCCCAAGGCATATCCGCCGCGCACAGGAGCTGAGGCTGCGCATCTTTGTTCAAAGCCTTTGTTTTAAACCTGGAGATTTTTGTGTCCGCAGCGGATCTGGACGTAGCTAAAAGAAACTGAAAAACGGTTTCAACCCTAAATTGCAGTCTTCTCTGGCTGTGAGGCACATACATGGGGGCATTTTTTTTCCTGAGGCCCACAGTTAAGGAGTGGTAGTTAGTGCTTATTTAGAAGGGGAGGTGGGGGTGGGAATGGCAGTTTGCAAGGACCTTAACCCTTCATTTCTTGCCCTTCCCTCCATTCCTCCAAAGATCAAAGGGATGCATTCCTCTCAGAATTCAATTGTAAATCCAAACGGTTCTTTAGGAAATATAGAAAATAGTACAGAAAACATACAAAGGTACTTAAATTGGAATTGTAGTCATGAGGCAGAGTTTTAACTGGAGAAAGAAATTGAATGGTTTTCAAATGAAACCTAGTCCTTCCTATTGTTTTTAAGATCCCCCCAAACCCCTTTGAAGTGACAGCCATAATGCAAAGGGCTTGCTGTGGGAGATCTCATTTGTTTCCCAGTGTCCCCGAGAGGTGGGTACTGTGATTGCTTGCGATTATCCGTCAGAGGGCAGGCTTATGGAAGGCACTGTCTCCGAGCTGCACCCCTCTCCCCGCCATTATATTAACTCCCAATGAAGAAACGTAAGGTGTTGTGTATTTCAGCTTCAACTGAAGAGCTGGTTAAAAAAGCAGAATCTCGGGCCCACTCCAATCTGATTGAGTCAGAATTTGCATTTTAAAAAGACTTGTGGGCACTTTACAATTTGAGAAGCCCTAGTCCAGAGGTCATTTATCTGCACTAGCTGGGGCAGATAATTTACCTCTCCATACCTCCATACACTCATCTGTGAAATGAGGCTGCCAGTGCCCACCTGATAGCGTTGCTGAGCATTAATGAGTGTGAAGCAGCGGGCAGAGTGCCCAGCATCTATTTTGTGCTTAATTCCTGTTAGCACCTTTCCTTCTTAGGACTGATCCAGCCATAAGCAGCTTGGGCTACCTCAGCAGAGCGTGCTCTATGCCCGGGGCAGATCCATCACATAAATATGTAGCACGAACCTTTCTCTCTCACCAGCATGCTGACTGAGCTTAATTCACAGGGAAGGATGTGGCTTTCACGTTTGAGTCTCCAGAGCACAGAATGTGGCACCCAGCAGGGGCCCAGTCAGTATTTGCCTGTGAATAAGTCTGTGAGCTGAGGCAGTGCCTTCTACATTCAAGTCTGTCCTCTGAGGTCTTCTGGGCATCTTGAGACTGTGGGTTCCCTGAGTGGCTTTAGGCATACCCAGCATTAAGCACTTTATCTGTTTCCTTTTGAAATATGTGGTTGATTTAACAAGCATTTCTAGAGTGCTCACTGAGAGCTGGCTAGGTAAGCACTTAATAAATACTTGATTGAATTTAGTTCTCAAACAGCCCTTTGACTAAGATTCTCTGCTTGACTAAACTCTGGTCAGGCTCCAGAACCTCCTCCTGGGTCCATCTGTGCACTTTCTTTTGAAATCCAGTTTTAGGAAGAGCCCCGCTAAGTCAGTTTAATCAGAACCCCTGATTCTGAATATCTGATCGCCCTCTGTGCTATCTGATGGGGTACCTCATCCTCCATCCCCAGGTGGTGTCTGATCACCCTGCCTGCCTCCAGCAAGAGCCCTGTGAAGTTGGTTTACCCAGAATCCCCCTCAACCCTGATATCTTCTCCTCCTCCTCCTCCTCCTCCTCCTCTCCTCCTCCTCCTCCTCCTCCTCCTTCTTCTTCTTCTTCTTCTTCTTCTTCTTCTTCTTTCTTCTTCTTCTTCTTTCTTCTTCTTCTTTTGAGATGGAATCACCAGTAGCACAATCTCAATTCACTGCAACGTCCGCCTACCGGGTTGAAGTGATTTTCCTGCCTCAGCCTCCTGAGTAGCTGGGATTACAGGCATGCATGACCATGCCAGGCTAATTTTTTGTATTTTTAGTGGAGACAGGGTTTCGCCATAAAACTGCTGCCCTCAAGTGATCCACCCTCCTCAGCCTCCCAAAGTGATGGGATTACAGGCATGAGCCACCGTGCCCGGCCCTGATGTCTCCTCTTAGTACTGTTCTATCCACTGATCTACCCTACTCCTGTCTATACATTTCCACTTGTCAGTGCAGTACTCAGAGTTGAGCCCAGTTTCTCTACCCTGCTGCAGAATCCCACTGCAATGGTCCTAATCCTACTCTATCATCCTGAATGAAATCTTCCTCACCATGCTTTAACAAGTGTTAATATATATACATATATAGTACTGCTTGCCTTGGTCCTGCCAGCCCAGTAAGAAGCTGGTCTTCCCACCAGGTTCTTACTAAGGCTTCCTGGCTTCCTACTGGTATGGGAAGGTTTGAAACAAAACTTGGAGTGGAACAGGAGGTGGGCATTCTAAGGACTTTGGGTAAGAATATGTCGTTCAGGTGCTAAGATTTAGGATTTGCTCTGCCCACCATCTGGCGGCTGCTTAGTGGTGTCAGGAAATCAGACCTGGTTCTCATGGGTGATTGCTAGGGACTCGAAGTCTGTGTTCCCTCCAAATTTCTAGGTTGAAAACCCCCATCCCCAGGGTGATGGTGTTAGAAGGTGGGGTCTTTGGGGGATGATTAGGTCATGAGGGTGGAGTGGCATGGTAGGATTCCTGCCCTTATAAGAACAGACACAAGACAGCTGGCTTTTCTCTTTCTCTGTGCTCCAGGGCCCAGGGGAAAATCTTTCCCATTACCCTCTGAAGGTTCACTAAACATCAGCTGACAAAAGGCAGATTAAAAGAGAAAAGCATACACATTTATTTGATCATAGTTTTGTGTGACACAAAAGCCCTCAAAATGAATACAGAGGAAGCTGTCTATTTTAATGCTTAGGTTCAACAAAATTTGGACTGCTATGTAGAAATAGGATTGGGCAGGATCTACTGCTAATACACTGAGTGAGGACATCCAGCAAGGCCTGTCTGTCTAGATTCTTCTTGGCCTCTCTGCGTGACATTCGTTCCTCTCGGGTATGAGATAGGACCCTCTGTGAAATGGGAGTCTTATGACCTACAACCAAACAAGGTGGCCCAGAGAATTTATGGTCAGCATTTGCACAGAAAGGCAGGAGTTAGAGTAATATTTTTAGGATTTGTTTCTGGCTTTGGGAAAAAGGGGTTGTGGTTTTTATGACCTGCCTTGGGGAAGAGGGATTCTAGTTTCTATGGCCAGTCTGGGGGAGAATGGGACTGAGATAGGATGGCAGGAGATCAGAGAAAGTTTTTTGCTTCTGAGGTCTTCATTTTAGGGTATCGCTTTCTAGCACCATGTGAGGACACAGTGAGAAGGTGGCTAGGTGCAAACCAGTAAGAGTGACCTTACAAAACCCAACCCTGCTGACACCCTGATCTCGGACTTCTAGCCTCAGATAATCAGCACTCTTTGGGGGAAAATAATGACATAAAATGTATGTGTTGTGTAATTATAATGTGCAATTTGTATTAAATGTCTTTTTTTTTTTTTTTAGGTGGCAGAGTCTTGCTCTGTTGCCCAGGCTGGAGTGTAGTAGTGGGATTCATAGCTCACTGCAGCCTCAAACTCCTGGGTTCAAGCAATCCTCCTGTCTCAGCCTCCCAAGTAGGTGCATGCCACCATGCCTGGCTAATTTTTTTTTTTTTTTTGTAGAGACAGGGTCTTTCTATGTTTCCCACGGGTCTCTTTTCTCCCAAAGACTTTGATAAATGTCTGTTGTTTAATTCCCCCCTTCTGTAGCATTTTGTTAGAACAGCCTGAGCCAACTGAGACAGTGTCTTGGATCAAGACCAACATGATGTATTGGCAGATGGACACTATGGAGTAAACTTGAAGCTTTCCTCATGTGAAGAAAAGAAGGAAAAAAGAAGAGAGGGAAGGAAGGAAAAGAAAGAAAGAAGGAAAGAAAGAAAGAAGAGGGAGAGTTGGGGAGATGGAGGGAGGGAAGGACAGGGAAAGAGAAAGAAAAAAGAAAAAGAAACAGTGGCCTCTAGCTTAGTGACTGGGTTTAGATGATTAAGAAAAATAATAAACACCTTACCCCACCCCTCGCACTTCTTTAATGGTTCTAGAGTACAGTACCTGGGCTGGAAGCCAGTCTACAAATGTGTTGAATGAATAACTGAATGCATGAAATCAGCTCATCTTTACACCTTAGATTTTTGTGCAGCTCTGGATGATGTATCCTTCTTTACTAGGATAAGGGGCTACTGCAGTGAGCGTTTTCCCCACCAGTCAAGAAGCCAGTTCCCTTTAAGTCTCACAAACAAGCATTTAACACAGGCAGGGCATATTCGCTGAGGCCTGTAATCCCAGCACTTTGAGAGACCCAAGCAGGTGGATCCCTTGAGTCCAGGAGTTTAAGTACAGCCTGGGAAACACAGCGAGACCCCTGTCTCTGTTTTATTTAAGCATTTAATAAAATTGCATGTTGCAATGGCAAATGTACATGCTCCATCCAGACCCTACCGGTAGGGTGGGATCTGTGTGGGGGACAGTACTCTGCAGATAGAGAGAGGACAGGCTTCTAGGCTTCCCAAGGACTAGAGGGAACCTTGTGGGATTTAAAGTGGGAGGAACTGGGGGTGGCTGAAATGACAGGGTGTGCTGTGGAGTTCTGCAGGGAACTTTGGGGCCTCCCTTAATGCTTGCAGGATTGCAAAGAAGGAAAAAAAGGTTTGGGCAGCCTTGCACTTCGCAGGGCTTCCAGTTGATATCCCATGGACAAAGGCCTTCCTGCCACAGCCAAGGTGCGTTTCTATCAGGAGCGACTCCTGGGGCACCTGAGGGCAACCTCCTCCCAGCGAGCCCCCACCCTGCTTAAAGGCACTGGGTTGCACCGGGCCGGCACCTGGGGGCTCCCCAGCCCAGCACTGGGGACAAAGGCCGGTGCCCTTGGGGACCTGGCGCCCAAGAGAGCAGGCCCTCTGACCAAGGCGAGGAGCCACATCGGCTGATTCCCAACGCCCAAGTCCGCAGAAGCAGCTTTTGTGCTCATTTTCATTGCATTTCAGTACTTAGAAAAGAGCTGCAAATGCCAGCAGCAGGTGGTGTGGATGCAGAAGCAAAGCAGGAGCATGAAAGCCAATCAGTGAAGCAGCGGTGAGGCCCGGGCGAGGGCACCAGCCTGGGAACCCGAGGTGTGCTCCCCGAGCAGCGGGTCTGGGGTAACCTGAACGGCGGCCTTTGGTGGCCCTGTCCACCCAGCGAGGCAGCTCCTGCCCTACAGTAGCTTTTGGCGAAAAGTTCTTCAGCGCCAGTGATCTCCCCTCCCCAAGCTACTATTATACCACAGATTTCTCTTCTTACCTACTGCAATTAAATCTCTTACCGGCTGCTGACTGCGAAGCTGGTGGCTTCAAGCAGCATTTGGAGAAGATATGGAAACCGGCAATGTACGTATCACAAGACATAAGGGAATTTTATGTAATAAATAATAAATAATAAATATTTATTATTTAACCAGGAGAGGTGGTTTCCACCAGGGGAGGGAGAACAACGGAGTGTGCGGGTAGGGGTGCCCTACGGTGGGCTAGGAGGGGTGCAGGGGGAGTGCGGGAGGAGGTGGGCAAGTGGGCGATACCGGGGTTGGCTGGGTTGGGAGGGGAGGGGCTCTCAGATGGGAGACAAGAGGTATGCGGGGAGGGACACTGGGAGGAAGTGGGGTGGGAGGATGGCGGGAGGGTCGCGGGGAGGGGAGCAGGAGTGGGGGCAGGGCCTCCGCGGGATGGGTGGGGAGGGGAGCTGGACTGATCCCCGATTTACCCTGAGGAACACCCAAGCTGGCCTCCTCCACCCCGGAAACGCCGAAGCAGCCTCATCCCTGTGCCACAGGGGTGTCAGGAAGTCTTGGTGACATCCAAAGATTGGGGAGAAAACATTAAGGCACAAACATGCATAAAATACAAAAAATTCCAAACTCAGAAACAAAACCGAGGGTCGCAAAGAGGCAACGGAATGAAGGGTGGCTTTGGAAAGCTCGAGAAGGCGCATCAGCCAATTGGTTTGTGGTGTGAGGCGGGCGAGAATGAATTTAGAACCAACTGGATACCGCACCCCTAAGTATTGGGGCGTCACAGCACCGCGGCACCCCTGCACTGTTTACCCATCTTCCCCCGCACCCCTGCAGCCCCAGCATCCCAACATTCCTGCACTCTACTGCCGGGGCTTCCCTCTATCCCTGGCCCCCCTGTGAACTCAGCACCACACCATTTGACAACTCTCCGCCCGGCACCCCTGCACTTCTGCACTCGGGTACCACTGCACCCCTGCATTCATATCCTCTACACCCACACCCCTGTAACCCCAGCACGCCGGAGCCCCAGCACGCCTGCACTCAGGGACCCCAGCATCCTCTCAATTGGTCACTCCTATAATCCCAGCAGCACCCCATCTGACACCCTTGCGTCCGCCACCCCAGCACTGCGGTACCCCGGCATCCGTGAAGCAGAGCACCATGGCGCTGCATGCCCTGAGCCTAGGCTGCCCCTTCGCGCAGGAACCCAAGACGGAGCGCAGCGGCGTTGCGCCTGAAGAAGTGCAAGACTAGTCACCAACACACCTAAGGAAGCCGGCTCCAGTGCCGCCTCCGTGGGGCGCGGGCTGGAGATGGAGGCCCAGGTCTCTGGACTGCGCAGAAACGTTTTTCCCAGAACTGCCCAAGACGTTACCTAAGTGAAGTGAGTTATTTTCCCAAGTGCACTTGACGCTTCTTTCCCAGGCCAGGATGGGAAAATGGGCTGACCACCGCGTCCCTGTCCATCTGTGTCCTCCAAAGGAGGCTGGAGGATCACTTGAGGCCAGAAGTTCAAAACCAGCTTGGGTGACACGACATAACAAGACCTCGTCTCTATAAAAAATTTTAAAAAGTTAACGGGTGTGGTGGCCTGCGCCTATCGTCCGCCATCTACTTGGGAGGATGAGGCGGGACGATAGCTTGAGCTTGGGAGTAGGAGCCTGCAGTGAGCTGTGATCGTGCCATTGCAGTCCAGTGTGGGTGACAAAGCAAGATCCTGCCTCCAAAAAAAAAATAAAAATAAAAATAAAAAAAGCTAATCTGAGTCTAGACTGGATGCCCCAGCCAAGTCTTCTAGTCTTGTTTTGTAGCCTCAGATTCCGCACCCTGCCATCTTCCGAAGTCACCCCAGGGGGCTTTTTATTCCGTGGAAGCCCAGAATATGCCTCCTGCAAGATGAGGGATTGTTGGGCTCAGGGCAATGGAGAAGAAAGTATACAGGAGAGCTCACTGTCCTCCCTCTGGGTGGCTAAAAGCAGGACATGGATTTACAGAGGGCATCCAGCCCCCACCCCACTTCACCAGGGAGAAGGGAGGTTAGCCCTGAAGACAACTTTGCACCTTTATTGACTGGAGATGCTACCAGGGGATCTGCATTAGCAAAGGCTACTAACGAGACTTCATGTGTGAAGACCACAAGGATGACCTTTATGATGATTTACTTCCCTTTCATGAAGAGTAACTACATGTTCTCTTTCTTAGGACTTTCTTAATGACATTTTATTTCCTCTAGTTTACTGTATTGTAAGGACACAATATGTAATACATAGAACATACAAAATTTGCCTTAATAGACTGCTTATATTATTGGCAAGGCTTCCAACAGTAGCCTATTAGTAGTTAAGTTTTGGGGGAGTCAAAACGTATGTGAAGACCAGGCACCATGGCTCATGCCTCTAATCCCAGTGTTTTGGGAGGCCAGAGTGGGAGGATTGCTTGAGGCCAGGAGTTTGAGACCAGCCTGGGCAACATAGCAAGATCACATGTCCACAAAAAATACAAAATACAAAATTTACTTGGGCATGGTGGCTCATGCCTGCGGTTCTAGCTATTTGAGAGACTGAGGTGGGAAGACTGCTTGGGCTCAGGAGTTTGAGGCTGCAATGAGCTATGATTGCACTCTAGCGTGGGTGACAGAGTGAGACCCCAACTCAAAAAAAAAGGTTATACTTGGATTTTCAACTGGACAGGAGTCAGCACCCTTAACCCATGTGGCCTTGTCCAAGGGAGAGCTGTGCATGCAATTATACAAGTGCTTTCTGAGTGCGTTTCCTTCCTGTTCTTCCTGTCTAGCTTCTCACACCACCCTGTCCCCACCTGTAGTAGCAACTTCCCTAAATTCCTCCTTATGGGCTATACAATTTTTGGGGAGGGTTTCCCAAAATGTGGTTCTGATATCCACACACCTACCTAACATTTCTTACTCCACATCCTCGGGGGGCTGGTCTCGAACTCCTGACCTCAAGTGATTTGCCTGGCTTGGCCTCACAAAGTCCTGGGATTACAGGTGTGAGCCACCATGTCCGGCCCCCAGTGAGATTTAAAAAAACTTCTCAAAGGCCCCAGCCTCAAGCTGAATCTTCTACAAAACTGAACTCACCTTCTCACCCCAGTTCTCCACTCCAGGGGATGTACACCCCATAGAAGCCCTGGTGGTGTCTTCTCACTCTTCTCCATTTCTAGTCAATGGCCACACTTCTCTCCATAGCTCAGCACCATGGTGCTGCTCACACATGGGCAGGCATTCTAGATGAGTCCTCCACCTGGCCTAGGAACCTGCTCCCTGGCACTTGGTCTCCCTCCAACCAATTCCTGTTTCTGCATTAGGGCACTGAGAAATTCACATCTCTATTGTGTAAGCCCTCACTATGTACATGGTCCCTGGATGCCCCACCCACAGTCCTAATTCTGCAGCCCAGCCAGGACTCCATGCTATCTCTTCTTCTGGGCCTCCTCTCACTTTTTAAAAATAGAATTAGAGGCGGGGCATGGTGGCTGACACCTGTAATCCCAGCACTTTGGGAGGCCAAGGTGGGTTGATCACGAGGTCAGGAGCCTGAGACCATCCTGGCTAACACGGTGAAACCCCATCTCTGCTAAAAAATACAAAAAATTAGCCAGGCGTGGTGGCAGGCACCTGTAGTCCCAGCTACTCAGGAGGTTGAGGCAGGAGAATGGCGTGAACCCAGCAGGCAGAGCTTGCAGTGAGCTGAGATCGTACCACTGCACTCCAGACTGGGAGAGAGAGCTAGACTCCATCTCAAAGAAAAAAAAAGAAGAATTAAAAAAATTACTCAGGTACAGTGAGGCCAACAGATCAGGAGAAAAACACCATCGAAAAGACAGTTTATTACTCACAGTTCCCAAGAGGAGGGGGTTGCTATGCCTTCGATGCCACGTGGGATAGCGCCAGCGTCAGTTAAGAGGCAGATGGAGGGAGGGGACAGTGTGGGCAGGAGCCTTTACTGTGTCTTTCACCAGAAGGAGCAGGCAAGGCAGGCCAGGCTAGCTCACACTGGCTGGTTTGAATAAGCCCAGCAGGCTCTGGGCGTCTAACCTTGGGGTGCTTTGGGTCACACACCAAGCAAGCAATTCTGTAGATTCCCCAGTGGACACCAGCTGGGTGTCCTCCAATGCAATGCAATTCCGACAGCAGAAAAATGCAAATGGGAAATTTTAAAAAGAGTGTTCAGTTTTGGCAGATTGGCAATATGTGTAGGTATTAACCTGATGTGCTCCTTTTAGTCTCCTTTTATATAAGACACAGGGGCTGGACTGTGCTATTCAAAGACATCTTTCAAATTTAACACTTTGTGATCCCCCTCCACCCTTTTTCCATTTACACATAGAAAATTTGGAGTGTCAACCAAAATAACAGAGTGAGGCGATAGTGGCCTAGAGTGTGACAGCCCCCATAGATGAAGTGGTTGGGGGTGTGGGCTCTGGGTTGGTGAGTTTGTGTATGAAATGCACAATCCCAGTAAATTTTTTTCTAGCTGTAAATTTTTTTTTCTAGCTATAAAATTGGCCCTGGGAGAAGCCGTCCCTCCATGGCCAGTGAGGCTCTGGATGTCAAAGCATCTGAAAATACAGAAAATCAAAGGCATGGTTACTATACTTGCATTCCTCTTTCTGCCAGGAATGCTGTTTGCTCTTGTTGGGACTCAAAAACTGACACCCCAGCGCTTTGACATGCTGAACTGAATAAGAAGCCTCCAGGTCTCTCTGACCTTCCCCTCCTTCCTGTCTCCCAAACTTCTGTCTCTCCCAAAGCACTAGATGAGGCTGTTCTGTGAAATTCCCCTATCTGCCTAAAGTGCAGACCTGCTGCAGCAGAAAACAATGGCCTCTGATCCCTTCCCTGAGTTTCCAATGGCTGAACTCTCATCACAGGAATGAGGACTGAAGTTAGTCAACATGCCTGGACAGACCTTTTTTTTCTAGCTGTAAATATTTTTTTCTAGCTATAAAATTTGCCCTGGGAGAAGCCGTCTTTGTCACAAACCAACAGACTCTCCCAGGCCATTGTACATTCTTCAAACCCATTGAATTTTCCTAAAAAATATTTACTATCCCCCTCAAATAATGCACGCTTCCCTATCTCCCTTTCCCCTAAGAGGAGAATAAGGGACTCTGCACCCCATTGCACGGTGGGGTAACCACCCTGTGATTCTCCCCATGCACGTTAGTAGATGTGTAAGCCTTTCCTCCTAGCAATCTGCCTTCTGTCAGTTGATTTTACAACAAAACTTCGGAGGATAAAGGGGAAGTTTTCTCTTGGCTCCTAAGCTGTTCACCCTGTTGATCAGAAACAGGGTAATGCTGATGACACACCAGTAACGTCCCGATCCTTGATGCCCCTGCCCCCAACTTTCTAGGTCTGTGCAGTTAGACCACATCTTTTTTTTTTTGAGACGGAGTTTCACTCTTGTTGCCCAGGCTGGAGTGCAATGGCAAGATCTCGGCTCACCGCAACCTCTGCCTTCCAGGTTCTCCTGCCTCAGCCTCCCAAGTAGATGTGATTACAGGCGTGCGCCACCACACCCAGCTAATTTTGTATTTTTAGTAGAGATGGGGTTTCTCCATGTTGGTCAGGCTTGTCTCAAACTCCCAACTTCAGGTGATCTGCCCACCTCAGCCTCCCAAAGCGCTGGGATTACAGGCATGAGCCACTGCGCCCAGCTAGCTCACATCTTATGATGTCCCGTATCTGGAGAGAGGGCTGTTGTCAACAATGACCTCAGAGACGCACAAACCCTCAGTCAGTGCAAGAATCCAAGTATCCCCAGAGGGCCAGCGAGTCCACTTCAAACAGGAGCTAGGAGGAAACCTGACTGGTGCTCACCTGCTTGCTGGGGTAGGAGGCTGTTATAATGTGAATTATGTCCCTTGAAATTCACAAGTTGAAGTCCTACCCCCAGGACCTCAGAATGTGGCTGTGTTTGGAGACAGAGCCATTAAAGAGGAGATAAAGGTAAATGAGTTCCTTTGGGTAGGCCCTAATCCCATAGATGTGGTGTTCTCATAATGAGGGGAGATTAGGGCACAGACTCAGGAGGGATGGCCCTATGAGGACCGGTGGGGAGACTGCATCTATAGGCTCAGGAGAGAGGCCTCAGGGGGAAATGTCCTTGCTCACACCTTGATCTTGGACTCCAGCCTCCAGCACCATGAGAAAGTAAACTTCTGTGGCTTACGGCACCCAGTCTCTCTACTGCAGTGTTATGGTGGTGTGAACCCTGAAAATCTGAGACAGGTCTCAGTTAATTTAGAAAGTTTATTTTGCCAAGGTTGAGGACATGTGCGTGACACAGCCTCAGGAAGTCCTGCCAACATGTGCCCAAGGTGGTCAGGACACAGCTTGGTTTTATACATTTTAGGGAGACATGAGATATCAATTACTATATGTAAGAAGTACATTAGCTCCTTCCAAAAAGGCAGAGACAGCTCAAAGCAAGTCCCCCAACCCCCACTGTACCGGGGGCTTCCATGTTACAAGTAGATGAGAGAGAGAGATGGTTGGATTCTTCTGAGTTTCTGATAAGTCTTTCCCAAGAGGCAATCACAATATGCATCTATCTCTGTGAGCAAAGGGATGTCTGAATAGAACGTGAGGTAGATTTGACCTGAGAAGTTCCCAGCCTGAAGGGGCCCAAGTATCTTCCTTTCACAGTGGCCTGAACCAATCGAGACAGGGAGGTTGCAAGTTTTAGATGGAAGAAACCACAGAGCTGTAACTTATGTCTGAAGGGTGTGCAAGACAAGCAAGGCCCTTTTGTGCTCCAGTCCATATTTTTGTCAACATCCCGGTTCAAGCTGGGAACCAAGTGATGGGATCTGAACAGAGACTATCATTCATTCACTTCAGGGCCCTGGGAGAGAAAACCAAATTTGCTTGGGTCAGGATTATGGAATTGCTTTAGAATTATATATAGTGAATCAAAGGCTGAGAATAATAATAATACCTATTATTATGATTACTTTCAGTTGAGAAATAGCTTAAGTTCTAGGCCAGGTATGGTGGCTCATGCCTGTAGTCCCAGCACTTTAGAAGGCTGAAGTGGGAGGATCACTTGAGCCCAGGAGTTTGAGACCAGCCTGGGCAACGTGGTGAAACCTCTTCTCTACAAAAAATTTTAAAACTTAGCCAGCCTTGATGGCACACACCTGTAGTCTCTGCTACTTGGGAGACTGAGGTGGGAGGATTGCTTGAGCCCAGGAGGTGGAGGCTGCAGTGAGCCCTGATTGCACCATTGAACTCTAGCCTGGGCAACAGAGTAAGAGCAAAGCCCTGTCTCAAAATAATAATAATAATAATAAAACCATTATGTCTCTAAATGTGTTGTAATTTTGTCTTTTGGTAGGCATAGGATTAGACTGAACTGAAGGACACTGAGAATGCATTTCTTGAATAAGTAAATAAAATAGAAATACCTTAGGTATTTGAACTCTGAAAATTTGAGACAGGTCTCAGTTAATTTAGAAAGTTTATTTTGCCAAGGTTGAGGACAGGCACCCATAACACAGCCTCAGGAAGTCCTGACGACAAGTGCCCAAGGTGGTCGCAGCACAGCTTGGTTTTTTACATTTTAGGGAGACATGAGACATTAATCAATATATGTAAGTACATTGGGTCAGTCTGGAAAGGCAGGAAAACCTGAAGCAAAGGCAGAAAGATTCAAAGCAGGAAGGGGCCTTCCTAGTCACAAATAGATGAAACACAAACAGTTGCATTCTTTTGAGTTTCCGATTGGCCTTTCCAAAGGAGGCAATCAGATATGCATCTATTTCAGTGAGCAGAGGGGTGACTTTAAATAGAATGGGAGGCAGGTTGGCCCTAAGCAGTTCCCAGCTTGACTTTTCTCTTTAGCCAAGTGACTTTAGGGCCCTAAGATTTATTTTCCTTTCACAGGTATATTTAGATTTTTAGAACTCTAATTTTTTGAGCAATTTTGACATCTGAAATATTGAAAAGATTACCATTACAACTGCATTTAAAATGAAACATTGAGTAATTGGTTTTGACATGAGTTTTTAAGTTGAAAGGTTTAAAAATTATACAAAGGCTATCCATAATATTGGATAATACAGTTAGCTTAATATTCACCATCTTTAAGTGTAGCAGTTAATTTTGTGAACGTTATCTTTGCCTGCGGGGAGGGTTGTCTATGGTGGTGATGGCATCTGTGCAAGGCTGTGGTTTTTGTAGGCTTTTTTTTTTTTTTTTATCAGCCCCTTCATCATTTCCTTCTTTTTATCCCTTGGCCCCTAGCTGGTGTGTGGCTCTGGGCTTGGGCCCTGCTCAAATGCATCCTCTTTCTCTGGCTGGAGCTGGTCCAGCCCCTGATGGGAGGTCTGACTACTGGGTCCTTAGGCCCTTCCCCAGTCATGATAATGTCATCAGTGCCAGGCCCAACACCCACCCTGGATATTTAGAGGAGGGGAGCTCTGATTTCCTGGGCTGGAGTGGCTGTTAATGGAAGCCCGACCTGGCCAGTGGGCCTTGAGGAGACAATTGCCTGGGGCTGTAGGGGGACCACCCAGGAGGAAGGGGATGGTTAAACCTACTTTCCTTGCTTAAAGGAAAGGCATTTCCATCCCCTGCAACTCAAGACATACAGGAAAAATCAATGGATGTGTTTTTTACAACTTTCCACTCAACACAACCCTTCTGCTACCAGATGTTGGCAAGGGTGTTTCCCCACACACCAAGCAAGCAACTCTGCACATTCCCCAGTGGACACCAGCTGGGTGTCCTCCAGTGCAATTCTGACAGCAGAACAATGTAGACAGAAATGTTCAAAAAGAGACTTTATTTTCAGCAGGTTGGAGTGTGTGTGTGTGTGTGTGTGTGTGTGTGTAACATGCTTAGTCTCCTTTAGTAAGACACAGGGACTGGTCTGAACCATCTGGAAGACATCTCTCAATTTTGACATTTTATGATTCCCCCCTACCTTTTTTTCACTTACACGTAGAAAATTTGGTGTCAACTGAAATAAACTGAGACAAGCTCTCTAAAAGAAATGTATCTGGGAATAAAGCATTGCAATGGGAATACATGTGCCATGGTAAACACTAAGTGCGTATTCAGAGAGGTAAAGCATTGCAATGGGAATACATGTGCCATAGTAAACACTAAGTGCGTATTCAGAGAGGTAAAGGAAGACAAAGGTTTTTAGAGGACAAAATAAGAAGAATTACCTAATTGTTTTGAAATAATTATCTGTGGTTAGAAATGTCAGTAACAAGGGTGACACCAGTCCGAAGTTAAACAGGAGGTTACTGGGGATATGTCCTTGCAGAAGTCTTTTTTCTGTACCCTGGCGATGGCCTCTGAGCAAGGCTGTGGTTTTTGTAGTCTTTTTTTTTTTTTTTTTTTTAATCAGGCATGCAAGCCTGGCAATCTTCTCTTCAGGACTTCTCCAATTCTATTCATCAGGGTTTTGTGAACATTCGTGACTCCATTTCTATTCTGACAACTTTCTCAGGAAGAAAAGCAGAGTGATTTCATACCATGTAGGAAGTTGTGTTTCTTAGTTGTATTTCTGCCTTTTAGGAGCAATGAAAATGAATTACTTCAGATTCCTTTTCCATGTGCCAGACATGAGATTTCCCAAGTCATATCTTCCTATCCAAACATCCTTGCATCTCCCATATTTCTTTTAAATACACAGCTTATGGCCTCTTCAACATTCGCTTTTGTATACTCTGACTTGTGAGACTAGAATTTTAAATAGGGTAACTCGCAATGCCATAAAATACATATAACAAAAGACACATCAAATATACAAGGTAAATGTGGGATTAAAATTTCCTGTAATTAAGGCTGGGTGTGGTGGCTCTCAACTGTAATCCCAGCACTTTGGTAGCCTGAGGCAGGTGGATCACATGAGGTCACGGGTTTGAGACCAGCCTGGCCAACATGGTGAAACCCCATCTCTACCAAAAATACAAAAATTAGCCTGGCGTGGTGGTGTGTGCCTATAGTCTCAGCTACTAGAGGGGCTGAGTCAGGAGAATCGCTTGAACCCGGGAGGCGGAGGTTGCAGTGAGCCGAGATCATGCCACTGTACTCCAGCCTGGGTGACAGAGTAAGACTGCCTCAAAAATTTCCTGTAATTAGAATGATTTACGTCTCTTCTAGTCATCCATTTTTTGGTTGTTTCTGTTGCCTTAAAAAAAAAAAAAAAAAAAAGACTGGCCAGGAGCCGTGGCTCATGCCTGTAATCCCAGCACTTTGGGAGGCCAAGGCAGATGCATCACCTAAGGTCAAGAGTCCAAGACCAGCCTGATCAACAAGGTGAAACCCTGTCTCTACTAAAAATACAAAAATTAGCTGGGCGTGGTGGCAGGCGCCTGTGGTCCCAGCTACTCAGGAGGCTGAGACAGGAGAATTGCTTGAGCCCAGGAGGCAGAAGTTGCAGTGAACTGAGATTGTGCCACTGCACCCCAGCCTGGGGGACAGAGTGAGACTCCATCTCACAAAAAAAAAAAAAAAAAAAAGGAAAAGACTTCATCACACTCTTAGAGAAAATATTCACATGCTTTTGTGGTTGCCAGTGAAATTCCCAAACATTTTACATTAATCAGTTGAAAATATTATCCTGAGAAGATGATGGTTCCGCACCCAGCACCGTTTTGTGGCAGAATGGTGTCTTATTTAGTTGGTGGTGCTAATGCGATGGGAATTCATGAGCCCAGAGACATTCAACACTCGTCAATGTTCTTCTGTCTTTGTGGAGTCTATGAGATGTCACGCTGAGAAAAAACAAACAAACAAACAAACAACAAAACCCACTGCCTACTCTGATCCTGTCTCTGATCAGAAAGTGAGAGCCTTCAATTTTCCAAACAGTTCAAAAGGCAGATGAGGGAGGAGAGTACTCTTTCCCCACTCAACTGAGTGCTCCAACAGCATCAGGTTCACTCTCTAATCTGGAGGGTAGAGAGGAGGGAGGCTGGATGGAGAAGGGCCAGGCGGCTCAGAAAACAAGACCCAAAATGAGAGCAACCTGATTTGTTTTTCTAAGACCACCAGAGCGGGCACAAAAGAACCAGCGACCAGGCAAGGGTAGGAGCAAAACTGCAAATTTATTTTTGGTCACTTAAGCTGTGGGGGAGAGGTCTGTCGGCCTCTGGCAAAGGAGGCCGACAGAGTCCCCCCAGTGGGGCTCTTGGACAGAGTTCCTGCAGTCCCAACATCCCGACAGGAGTAGAGGACTGAGGAAGGCCCCGCGTGGTGTCCGTCGGAGCGGCTTTTCTAGGAGTGGGTGGGCAATAGGCAGGGCACGGGCGTGTCGGGGGGCGTTCCGCAGGTGCGACCAGGTAAATCTTGGTCTCTTCGGATTGACGTCACCTGGCGCATGCCTGGTTGGTCTGCACCCTCCCTGGGCGCTGGCTGCATTTTCGCGCGCGCGGGAAGGGAAAAGTTGGTGAAGAAGAACCCAGAAGTGCACCATCTTGGCTCCGTTCGTCCAAACACAACCTAAGCAGCCTCTGAAGCAACATGTTTTCTCTGACCTTCTCTGGACCTCCTGTCTCTTGCTCCTCATTCTCCCGTCTGACCATAGACACTAGAATCCCTCTTCCCCAAGGTGAGTCATAGAAACCAGAACCCAAAGCCAGCCATAACATCTAAAAAATATGACTCTAATTTTCTTTCTACCTTTCCGTGTAAAACTTGGCCATGAAGAAATGATCTGACCTACCTTGTTAGACTGTAGATCTTAAGACCCTCACTCCAGAGAGGGTCCCGGATGGATGGAAGGAAGGAAGGAAGGAAGGAAGGAGCACTGCTCAGAGAGGCCACAAGAATCTACACTGACAGGCCTGGCTGGATGTCCCCACTCAGGCTCTTCTCATTAGATCCGACCCTATTTGCCCAATTCTATTTCTGCACGGCTGTCCATACTTGCAGAACCTAAGCATAAAAATGGACGATTTCCCTCATATCTTGGCCAGGCATGGTGGCTCACGCCCTTAATCCCAGCACTTTGGGAGGCTGAGGTGGGTGGATCACGAGGTCAGGAAATCAAGATCATCTTGGCTAACAGGGTGAAACCCCGTCTCTACTAAAAATACAAAAACTTAGTCGGGCGGGATGGCATGCGCCTGTAGTACAGCTACTCGGGAGGCTGAGGCGGGAGAATCACTTGAACCTGGGAGGCGGAGGTTGCAGTGAGTTGAGATCACGCCACTACACTCCAGCCTGGGTACCAGAGCGAGACTCCATCTCCAAAAAAAAAGGGACGATTTCCCCCATATCTTTAGGTTTCTGTAGACACAGTAAATAAATGTGTCTGCCTTTACTCCAATTGATTTGCCTTTTGCATTCTTTCTTTCCTTCCTTCCTTCCTTCCTTCCTTTCTTCCTTCCTTCCTTCCCTCCCTCCCTCCCTCCCTCTCTCCCTCCCTCCCTCCCCACTCCCTCTCTCTCCTCTCTCTCTCTTTCTCTCTCTCTCTCTCTCTCTTTCTTCTTTTCTTTCAGAGTCTCACTCTGTTGCCGAGGCTGGAGTGCAGTGGCACAATCTTGACTCACCAAAGCCTCTGTCTCCTGGGTTCAAGCAATTCTCCTGCCTCAGCCTCCTGAGTAGCTGGGACTACAGGCATGCAGCACTATGCCCGGCTAATTTTTGTATTTTCAGTAAAGACGGGGTTTCACCATGTTGGCTAGGATGGTCTCCATCTCCTGACCTTGTGATCTGCCAGCCTCGGCCTCACAAAGTGCTGGGATTACAGGCATGAGCCACCGCGCCCAGGCTTTTGCAATTTTTCATCAAAATTTGAGAGGACCAAGGGTTCCCCTTGGCACCTACACCAGCCACCCTGTCTTGGGAAGTGGGGATGCTGGCACTGTAGCAGGACGAGCCACAGACAAAACTCCTCAGACACCGTGTTAAAGAAGGAAGGGGTTTATTTGGCTGGGGGCATTGGCAAGACTTCTGTCTCAAGAGCCGAGCTCCCTGAGTGAGCAATTCCTGTCCCTTTCAAGGGCTCACAACTCTTAAGGGGGTCGAGATTGATTGAGAGGGTCGAGATTGATTGAGCAAGCAGGGGCTACGTGACTTTGGGATGCATGCACTGATAATTAGATCAGAACAAAACAAGATAGGGATTTTCACAGTGCATTTCTATACAATGTCTGTAATCTATAGATAACAGAACCAATTAGGTCAGGGGTCGATCTTTAACTACCAGGCCCAGGGTGCGGTGCCGGGCTGTCTGCTGTGGATTTCATTTCTGCCTTTTTGTTTTGACTTCTTTCTTTGGAGGCAGAAATTGGGCATAAGACAATATGAGGGGTGGTCTCCTCCCTTATTCCCCTCTTTTGAGACTCTCACTCATTTTATTAGTGGGAGTTCTCACTTTCATTTTCACTACCCATGTCTTCTTGCAAGACAGATCCATAGTGATTCATATAGCACATTTGTGCATTATGAGGAACTAAGGTAGTGATGAAGCTTTTTATCATTCGAAGAAGTACAGGTAGCAAAGGGAGCAGTAAGTAGGCTCCTATTACTATTATAACTCTTATTAAAGAGTTTTAAATCCTCCTAGTGCTGGGAGCAATTTTCTAAACATGGCCCAAGGGTAAAATCTATGCCACACTTGCACGGGCACGTGTGCCAGTTTTGTCATATCTCTAACCATGTCTTCAACTACTTGCCCTTGATTATCTATGTGTAGGCAGCAATTAGTAAGGTTAAATTTCCTACAGATCTCTCCTTCAGCTGCTAGCAAGTAGTCCAGAGCTAATCTATTTTGATAGATAGCATTTCTCCTCTGAGTTTCTTGCTGGGCCAGAATAGTCAAGGCTCTGCTGGTTTCATTAGTGATTATTTTTAAGACAGCTTGTAACCTTATGATTCGGTTGATCATGTAAATGGGGGTCTGGTATCCCCATGAGCCATCTTGTGCCTAAGTAGCAGGCCTATAATACTGTATGATTCTCTCAGGGGGCCATTTATCTTTTTTTTTTTTTTCAATTTCTTATAGCTATGCTTCTCTTTTCAAGGGAAGCATGGACAGGGAAGTCCAGGAGTTCACCTGTTTTTATGGGCAGTAGGAAGAAAGATGGTTTAATAGTGCCAATAACACAACTACCTGCCCACTGGTCAGGTAATTTGGCATAAGCTCTATGCCTACATATCCAATACAATCCAGTGGGGGCTGTCCAGTCCTGGTGGGACCCCAGGTGGGTCCACACGGTTTGCAACTTTGGGAATTTGCTAACTGGATTTCTCTCTGTTTGATTTGAACTCCACCAAGTGACTGTTTTTGTGGTACCATTATACAGTTTCTGTCCCAGACAACTAAGTCATACTACAGGGTGAGTGAATTCTTTTCCTTCTCTAGCTATGCAATACTGTCCAATAATTGAGGCTTTTAGGACCCAGAAATTATCAGGGTGATTCTTTTGAGCTGGAAATTAATCAGGAACTGGGTCTGTAGACACTAATTCTTGGGCTTCCCATGGCCATTGATCTCATATTACAGTTCCTCCACATACATAACATGAAGTGACATTGAGAGACTGGGCTAATTGCAAAAACAAATTTCTTGTTTTTCCTGGAATTTCTGGTACTGGTACATTTAGTTCATCATAGAAAGTTTGAAACACTGGTTCAGGAGAGTGTTTGTACACTTCTGCTCGAACCAAGATATTTACTCAAGGATCCAGTCTGGCCCCATCAATTCCTAAGGTCACACACTCCTCTTCTTTTCAGCAAGGATCAAGAGGATTGGTTATTACTAGCTCTAAGGGGTTACATTGTCCCTTAATACAGAAAGGGCCATTTTTTCCTTTCTGAAGGTGGACTGGATCCTTTTCATCATTTTTTTCTTTTATCTAAGTGGCCTAAATGACACAAGACCAGTTTTTACATTTATTTCCACACAGTCCTAATTTATGACAGATGCACTCATTTTCTGCAATGTAGCCTCTTTTCTAACTAAGAGAACCACACCTTATTCCTAACTTATTACTATTAATGATAGCACAGGCATCAAATTTTAAGGTGACTTGTTTGG
Source organism: Trachypithecus francoisi (assembly GCF_009764315.1). Classification (NCBI taxonomy): domain Eukaryota; kingdom Metazoa; phylum Chordata; class Mammalia; order Primates; family Cercopithecidae; genus Trachypithecus; species Trachypithecus francoisi. The sequence continues at coordinate 86,196,895 of NW_022681470.1, forward strand.
GCAACCTTTTTTTTTTTTTTTCTGTTTTGGCTAACACTTTATTCATATCATTTGTGAGCTCCCACCTGTCATTAGTTCTTAATCTTATTTTGAGAACTTGGTCATGGGAGACTCAGATGGGTCATAACACATATCAGGTTGGTCATTTCCTGGGCTACGTAGCTTGTATAGAATAATATTATACAAACAAGTTCTTTTTAGAGTTCCAGTACACTTAACCATAAAATAATAGGACCATAGCAACCTTTTGTCCTACCTCAGTGACTTGATGTATACACTGGGAACAGTCCTCAGTCTGAGGAAGGTCAGTTGAAGTCCTTACTGTACAAGTCCAAATTTTAAGGAAAATGAGTCCCACGATGAGTTTCCTCATGCTTCAGCCATACATGGACTAGTCAGCTTCCAGGTGTGACTGGAGCGGGGCTTGTCATCTTCTTCAGAGTCACTTTGCAGGGATGGCGAAGCTGCTCCCATCCATGTACAGCTCCCAGTCTACTGATGTTTAAGGATGGTCTTGGAGGTTGGGCCCACTAGAATAAACTGAGTCCAATACTTATACACAGTTATGTTTAACTGGGCTCTCTGATACCAGGAGCAAGGTGGCAGGGTTTAGGGTGTTGCAAACTTCAATGGTTATGTGGGAATTTTCACAGAGCAAGCTTTGGTATCTAGTTAGTCTAGCATTTATTAGTTAATGTTGTCCCTTGGTATTTATTAAAATCACCACAGCATGGGGGAACTTTATGTTTAGGTTTTGCCTAAGAGTTAGCTTATCTGCTTCTTGTGCTAACAGGGCCTTTGCTACCAGGGCCCTTGGACATGTGGGCCGGCCTTTGGAAACCCTGTCTAGTTGTTTTGAGAGATAGGCCACTGGCCTTGGCCAGGGCCCTACATTCTGGGTTAAAACTCCAACTGCCTTTTTTTTTTTTTGACACATAGAGTTAAAGAGTTTTGTCAGGTCAGGTAGCCTCAGGGGTGGGGCCAACCTGAGTTTTTCTTTTAATTCGTGAAAAGCTTGTTGCTGTTGGTTGTAAATAGATGTAGTTTATCTAATCTACATTTTTATTAACTGTCACCTACTAAAATATTGACTCAAATCCTGCAGCTATTTGATTTCAAGCTTTAAATTGATCTGGTATTCCTCGTGGGACTCCAGTTGCATCTAAATAAACATGAGAGTCGAAAGACCCATAAGGGGCTTCCCTTGCTTTATGGTGTCTTATTATTTTTCCTTCTGGTTGATGAAATGCCAGGATGAAAGGGATAGCCAACTGAACTAAAGTACAAGTGCCACTCCAGTTATTCAGCAGAGTGCCTAGTAAAGGTCCACCACAATACCACCACACATCCGCTCAGGGATGAACAAGGGCTGACTGATTGATAAGCTCTTGAAAATTCTTAAGCTCACTGCATCCTTTCAAGTCTCCAAGGAATGCTAAGTTTCCTCCCTATTGTGAGAGACAGGAAGTGAACCTAGTGTTGGGAGACAGCATTTCTCATCAGAAGCTGGATGGCCCTCCGGGGCTGAACTGCAGGGACTTTGGGATATAGCAGAGAGAGCTGGGCATGACTTGTTACTCCAGGCTGTAGAATCCTGGAAAAGAGCTACCATGCAGCCCACACCTGGTCGACTGGTGGACCACCTTAGTGGAAGGGGGACAATCTGGGCCTCTGGCCTGCCATGTGCACAAGCATAACAATTGCTTTTGTTTAATGTGCAGATGGAATATTTGATCCATTTTAACCAGGTATTTGCATCTTGGTATCCTGTCTTAATTGCTAAAGTGTGTTTTAAGTCTTTAACTTCTATGATCCTCTAGTAAAATGAATGTATGGTTTTAGAGAAATTACAAAAACCAGTTGGGGCAGTCCATCCTTGCTCTTTAGTGGTCCACAGAACGTTGGACCAACTATGGCATGAAAGCTGTACATCGGGGGGCAACAGTCCTGGTTGGCACTGGTGTCTTTATCGAAATCTCCCCAGATTAAATGGTCGTAGTTTACTAATGCCTAGTCTGAGGAGAGTCAGGAGGGACAGAAGTACTTTTCTGAAGTAGAAAGCTGTCTTTGAATTGGCAAGTCCTCACAGGGTATAACAAGGTAAGCATTAAATGCAATAGTTTGGGGTGAAATTGACTTGGTTATATTAATAACTAGATGGTCAGCAATAGAATGAGGAAAGAAGAAAGAGTAATGAACAGATTAAAAGAATTAAATTTTTCTTTGCTTTAGTTTGGTAGGGTTTTCCCCTGGGACTATGGCCCACAACTCTGTGGCGGGGGGGGCACTTTCTTGACTTGGGTGTGATGAGTCCCTCCTTTTTTTGCTGTATGAACAGCACTCTTGGTAGTTAGCAGCACAAGGTAAGGTCCTTCCCAGGCTGGCTCAAGTTTTTCTTCTTTCCACCTTTCGATGAGAATGTGATCTTCAGGCTGGTGCGGGTTTACCGGAAATTCTAGGGGTGGTACATGTGCTAAAAGACTTTTAGTTTTTTTTTTTTTTTTTTTGCGAGAAAGGAAAGTGGAAGATAAAACAAGTATATAATTTTTAAGAAATTGACCTTTTGTTTTAAATGTGGGGACCTTGGTAGTGGACTCTATAGTCCTTAGTGCCTTTTTACTGAGAAATTTCCTTAAGCACCTAGTTTTATTAGTTTTTAAACCAAAGAAAGCCAAATACCATTTTACATTTAACAATGCTTCTTGTATGATTTTTATACCAGATAAGCTAAATGTTATCTTTATATTAGTGTGCTATTAATGTTAAGCCTAATTTTAATAAAACCTTGTAGATATATTTATTTAATTTTTAATGTTTGACCATAAGGTAAGATTTTATAGACTCTTTTTAATCTTTTATAATTTTTGCTAAAGAGCAGATTGGTGCTTTAAGAAAAACCTCTTATGCTTTTACTTTAATGTTCGGTACAGAAAAACTGGATGATACTTCTTTAACTTTAGCTAATATGCTTACACACAGAATGTTCTTTACAATTAACGTTTTAAACCTTACTTAAACCTTTAAAACATTAATTTTTAACTTTTTAATGTTGGTAAAAATGTACATTCTTATGCCTCCTTATAATCCTTTTACCAAAGGTATGTTTTGCTTTTCTTATACACCTTGTACATAAACTGTTTTTTTGTTTTTTTGTTTTGTTTTTCTTTTCAATAGTTTTACATTCAGGAGGCTTAGTTTTTTTAAATTATACATTTTTTGCATAAATTCTTTTTTAACACACTTTTTAAATAACTTTTTTTTTTTTATGTCTATGGACTAGACTGTCTAAGGCCACAAGTTTAGAAGTTACTATAATACATGTTACACTGTTAACTTTTAGCAAACTTTACTTTTGTTGAAAACCTAGTAAGTTTGGGGTTTTAATTATCTTTTGCTATTAATAAGACCTTGTTTTGTCCAAATTAGAATTGGTGTAATGACTTTTAAAGGAACAGGGTACACTTTTTTTTTTTCTTAACTACTTGTATATCTCTTTCTTTCTTTCTCTCTTTGACTTTGTCTCTCTCTCTTTGACTTTTCTTTTGCCTCTGTCTCCTCTCTCTCCGCCACTCTTTCTTTCTTTTCAGGAGGAGACCACCCCTCATATTTTCTTATGCCCAATTTCTGCCTCCAAAGAAAGAAGAAGTCAAAACTAAAAGGCAGAAATGAGATCCACAGGCAGACAGCCGGGCGCTACACCCTGGGCCTGGTTGTGTTATCTATAGATTACAGACATTGTATAGGAATACACTGTGAAAATCCCTGTCCTGTTTTGTTCTGATCCAATTACCGGTGCATGCATCCCCCAGTCACGTACCCCCTGCTTGCTCAATCAATCAAGACCCTCTCATGTGCACCCCCTTAGAGTTGTGAGCCCTTAAAAGGTACAGGAATTGCTCACTCAGGGAGCTCGGCTCTTGAGACTGAAATCTTGCTAATGCCCCTGGCCAAATAAACCCCTTCCTTCTGTAACTCGGTGCCTGAGGAGTTTTGTCTGCCGCTCTTCCTGCTACATTTCTTGGTTACCTGACCAGGAAGCGTGGTGAATGGTGGATGGTGGAGGCAGTTCCGTAGGCAGCTTAAGTCTGCCCTCTGGAACATCCCTGCAGGGGACTCCGACCAACACGAGCGACGTGGATCCTGAGAGCGCTCCCAGGTAGGCATTTGCCCCGGTGGGACACCTCGCCAAAGCAGTGTGTGGCAGGCTCCTGTGGAGGATCAATGCAGTGGCTGAACACCAGGAAGGAATGGGCACTTGGAGTCTGGACATCTAAAATTTGTTAAGACTAGTCTTCGAAACTTGTCCACTCTGTTTGAGTGGAAGCATGGCCTGATCAGCCATGGTGTGCCTTCATCGGCACTTTGGTTTTGGTTTTGACTTGGTTTGAATTGCTTGACAGGACCAGTCTTGGGAAGTTGCCCACTCCATTTGAGTGGAAACGTGGCCTGATCACCCACAGCATGCCTTTATCGGCACTTTGGTTTTGGTTTTGACTTGGTTTGAATTGCTTGACAGGACTGGTCTTGGGAACTTGCCCACTCCATTTGAGTGGAAGTGTGGCCTGATCACCCACGACGTGCCTTTATCAGCACTTTGGTTTTGGTTTTGGTTTTGACTTGGTTTGAATTGCTTGACAGGATTGGTCTTGGGAACTTGCCTACTCCATTTGAGTGGAAGCGTGGCCTGATCACCCATGGTGTGTTAGGCAGGGATCTAGACCCGACATGGCGGTGCCACCCGGCGTAGCAGGACCTTTGTTTGAGACTTCCCTTCCTCTTTGAACATACTCGCAGACTTGCATACATCAGAAGTTCCAGCTGGGCAACCACACTCCCCCATGACCTGCAGCTCACCTGCATTCCACGAGTTCATAAACAGCAGTTGCGGTTAACAGTTTCCAAAGACCTCTTCCTCATGACCCTTACTCAACTCTTGCCCTAGTGTTTCAAGACCCCCCAGGCCCTGTTTGCACAACCAGCTTCCCTACCTCTCGGGCTATAAAAAGCCCCTATCCTCCTCCCTCAGCGCGACTTCCTCGGCCCGCACTTTGGACGGAGGAATCTCACCCACAAGCCCTAATAAAGGCTATTCTCACTGCCATTTGCCTTATGTCTTCATTCCCGGTTCAGCTCCAGCCTCAGTTTACCTTTACATTTGGTGCTGAAACTCGGGAGGAGACCCCCCCCTTCCCGAACCCCTGCCAGGTCGGGCAGGCTCTCCTCTCCCCGAGCCAGGATCTCCTTTCTGAGCCGGGAGCTGTTTCACCAAATCCAAGACTCAATTCAATCACTGATGGATAAGTTTTCCCCTGTCCTGTAGGCCACCTCCGGGAAGTCCCTGTCCAAAATGCGTGGCCACGTCAGGGGCTCCCTCCAGTCAACTGTGACCTTGGCACTGGGGACTAGGAGATGTCCAACCTTCCCGGAAGCCGCCGTACCCCTCATTCCACGTGGCAGTAGGAGGATGCTCCCATTGCCACCAGACTGCCCGCCTTAGGACCATGGGAACTACCCAGTCCAAACCAAACTGAAAATCCCCTCTGAGGTGCCTCTTGGCTAATTTCCAGACTTTAAGTCTCAGCCAAGACCTAAAACAAAAGTGGCTCATTTTCTTCTGCACAGTAGCATGGCCACAGTATAAATGGTGAGTTGGTGGGAACTAGAATGTGCTGCCGGAGCAGGCAGCCTTCAATAAGTCAGTCAATTTTAATACGTTAAAGGAGGTAGTCCAAGGCTCAGATGAAAATCCGGCTGTTTTTTCTTAACCGACTGACAGAGTCACTTATTCAGTACACCCGCCTTGACCCTGCTTCCCCTGCAGGAGGAGCCATCTTAGCTTCATACTTTATTTCTCAGTCAGCCCCCAATATCCAAAAAAAGTTAAAAAAGGCAGAGGACGGCCCTCAAACTCCCATCCAGGACTTAGTCAAACTGGCCTTCAAGGTCTACAACTCCAGGGAGGAAGCAGGTGAGGCCCAATGACAGGCCAGGCTAAAACAGAAGATACAACTCCAAACCCAGGCCTTGGTAGCAGCCCTGAGGCCAGCGGGCTCCAGGAGCTCCCAGAAAAGAGGTACTGCCCGAGTGCCACCTGGTGCCGGCTTCAAGTGTGGCAACGACGGTCACTGGGCCAGGCAGTGCCCTAACCCAAAGGAGCCAACTCGCCCCTGTTCAAACTGTTGGCAGATGGGCCACTGGAAGTCAGACTGCCCCGACCTAAGGACGGTCACTGCGCCTCCATGTGACAACCCTCTTCCAGGTATTGGAGGTGCCTCCAGCTCCTTGACACTGACGAAGATTGAAGAGGCCCAGACTCGGGGACCCCTCTCACTCTTGCTGAGCCCAGGGTTATGCTCCAGATAGTGGGTAAGTCCATATCCTTCCTTATGGACACGGAGGCTACCTACTCTGTTTTGCCTTCCTTCAGTGGCCCCAGCCACCCTTCCACTGTCACAGTCATAGGAATTGACGGCACTCCCTCCACCTACCACCAGACTCCTCCTCTGTCTTGCCCCTTGGATGGCTCCCTCTTCTTGCACTCATTTCTTATCATTCCTTTGTGCCCAGTCCCCTTGTTAGGACAAGATCTCCCCTCCAAGCTAGGGGCCTCAGTTCACTTCTGACCCAACCCCTCCCCACACCTTGCGTTCCTCTTCCCCCTCCTCTCACCTGATGAACCCTGCCAGGCTGACCCCCTACTCCCATTTCCAGTCCCCATTAACCCTGAGGTGTGGGACACCTCCACCCCGATCATTGCCCAGCACCACACTCCGGTGCCCATCCGGCTAAAAGACCCTTCCAAGTTCTCCTCTAGACCCCAGGTCCCTGTCTCCCTTGAACACTGACAAGGACCAAAACCCATCATTACATGCCTGCTCCAGCAGTACATTCTAGTTCCCACCAACTCACCATGTAATACTCCTATCCTGCCTGTACGGAAAAGCTCTGGGGCCTATCGCCTCGTACAGGACCTATGCCTCATCAATGAGGCAGTAGTCCCTACCTTTCCAGTTGTTCCTAATCCATATACACTCCTATCGTACATTCCCCCTGACACCACCCACTTCACTGTCCTTGACCTGAAGGATGCCTTCTTTACCATCCCTCTACACCCAGACTGCCACTTTCTGTTTGCTTTTACATTGGAAGATGAGACACTCATATTTCTTCCCAGCTGACTTTGACTGTTTTGCCTCAAAAGTTCCGTGATAGCCCCCATTTTTTCGGACAGGCACTGGCACAGGATGTTGTCCTCTGTCCCCTGATCCACAGCACACCATTGCAGCATGTTGATGACTTATTACTATGTAGTCCTTCCTAGGAGTGCTCCCTTGCAGATACTGCTACACTTTTAGATTTTCTAGGCGACTGAGGTTATCAGGTTACCCCCGGCTAAGGCTCAACTTTGCAGCCCTTCTGTCACCTACCTAGGCATACTCCTCATACCCACTACAAAAAGCCTCACAGCAGATAGAATAAGCCTCATTGAAACTCTCCAGCCTCCTCAGGATGCGGAAAAGATCTTGTCCTTCCTAGGACTGGTGGGCACAGTGAGTCTTATCCTGTGGCCTGACTCAGGATCTTTAAGGCCTACATCAAGGTCGTAAGCAGCCTCATCAGCCTGGCCTCTGACATCAGACAACAGGAGGAAGCCATCTCAGCTCTAGCCCGGGCAGCAAGCCCCAGGACAGCAGCAACCCTTTTTCCTGGCTAATCTTAGTCAGGGAAGAGGCTCAAATGGTACACATGGCCTAGGTACACAACATCTCTTGTTATTTCTTGTGTGCAGCCTTGAATAAGCCCCCACTAGTTGCGGTACCCTTACCCAGCCCTTTTAACTCCTCTAACCTAACCCCCTCCTTTCCCCTTCCCTGCCGAACACTACATCAATGAGTCAGGATTAGTAGAAACCAATCTCCTCACTCTAGAAAAGATTCAGGAAACACTCCACCAGAAAAACCTCAGATCAAGGCCCTCACTTAGGTGGTGGCAGTCATCTGTGGCAGGTTAAGTCCTACCCTTTCTAAGCCCCTTACTAATCATTGGCTTCTTGCTACTTATAGCTCCCTGTGCCCTCCGCTTCATCCAGGACCGCATGAAAGAAGTCTCCCAGGTCACTTTCAATCAGATGCTGCTCTACCCCTATACCTGAGTTCCGACCTCTGAAGAACCCCACAATGACCCATACCAGCAGGAAGCAGCCAGATGAACATGTCGCCCCATTTTCTTATTAGAAAGAGGTCGGAATGTTAGGCAGGGATCTAGACCTGACATGGCGGTGCCGCCCGGCATAGCAGGACCTTTGTTCGAGACTTCCCTTCCTCTTTGAACATACTCGCAGACTTGCATACGTCAGAAGTTCCGGCTGGGCAACCACACTCCCCCATGACCTGCAGCTCACCTGCATTCCACGAGTTCATAAACAGCAGTTGTGGTTAACAGTTTCCAAAGACCCCTTCCTCATGACCCTTACTCAACTCCTGCCCTAGTAATTTCAAGACCCCCCAGGCCCTGTTTGCACAACCAGCTTCCCTACCTCTCGGGCTTTCGGGCTATAAAAAGCCCCTATCCTCCTCCCTCAGCGCAACTTCCTCGGCCCGCACTTTGGACCAAGGAATCTCACCCGCAAGCCCTAATAAAGGCTATTCTCACTGCCATTTGCCTTATGTCTTTGTTCCCGGTTCGGCTCCAGCCTCAGTTTACCTTTACAGTGTGCCTTTATTGGCACTTTGGTTTTCGTTTTGATTTGGTTTGAATTGCTTGACAGGACCAGTCTTGGGAACTTGCCCACTCCATTTGAGTGTAAGCGTGGCCTGATCAACCACAGTGTGCCTTTACCGGCACTTTGGTTTTGGTTTTGACTTGGTTTGAATTGCTTGACAGGACCGGTCTTGGGAACTTGCCTACTCCATTTGAGTGGAAGGGTGGCCTGATCACCCACTGTGTGCCTGTACTGGCACTTTGGTTTTTGTTTTTGACTTGACTTGGATTGCTTGATACTTTGGTTTTGGTTTTGAGCTGGCTTGGATTTCTGGATACTCTGATTTTGGTTTTGATTTTGGTTTGGTGTAAACTACAAAAGTGTGTGTGTGCCCTTTTTACCCATTTTTTGTTTTGTGGTGTGCGTGTGGTGTGAGCATGGTGTTTTGTCTAGAGGAAACATGCATGAGGCACAAAGTAAGCCCACCCCACTAGGAACTATGTTGAAAATGTTAAAAAAAAAAAGTATTTAAGGGAGACTATGGAGTACTGTGACACCAGGAAAGCCTAAAACTTTGTCTAAGATAGACTGGCCAGCATTAGAGGTAGGCTGGCCATTAGAATGAAGCCTGGACAGGTCCCTTGTTTCAAAGGTATGGCACAAGGTAACCTGTAAGCCAGGGAACCCAGACCAGCTTGTTTTAGATCCTCTGCCCCCAACACATGGTGGTTGAGAGAACAGCAGCTTAAGTGGCTGGCAGAGGCAAGGAAAGACCAGCAGAGAGAGAAAGGAAACAGACATAGAGGAAAAGAGGCAAAGAGAGAGTAAGAGACAGACAAATAGGGAGTCAAGGAGAGAGAGAAAGACAGAGACAGAGAGAGAGAGGAAGAGACAGAGGCAAAAGGAAAGTCAGAGAGAGACAAAGTCAAAGAGAGAAAGAGAGATATACAAGTAGTTAAGAAAAAAAAAAAAAAAGGACCCTATTAAAAGCCAAGGTAAATTTAAAACCTGTAATCGATAATTGAAGGTATTTTCTGTAACTCTATAACACTCCAATACCACTTTGTTGTCAGTGTAAACAAGGGTGTATCCTGAAAGCACTGAGGCTTTCCTTCTGCTAAAAAAATTTAAAAAATGTTATCATCTTCGGAAAAAAGGGGGAGTGGAATTTATATAAAAAGAGTGTTATATGGTAAATTCTTGTCCTGAAATAAATTAACTGGTTGTTTAAAGAAAAAAATGTTTGTAATAAGTCAGAAAGTTAAGGCATGTCAAAAAAAATTGCCTGTAAAAGTCGTGAAAGAAAAAAAAAAGGGTTATAAAAAAATGTGTGTTAAAAAAAGAATTTATGGCCAGGCGCGGTGGCTCAAGCCTGTAATCCCAGCACTTTGGGAGGCCGAGACGGGCGGATCACGAGGTCAGGAGATCGAGACCATCCTGGCTAACATGGTGAAACCCCGTCTCTACTAAAAAATACAAAAAACTAGTCGGGCGAGGTGGTGGGCACCTGTAGTCCCAGCTACTCGGGAGGCTGAGGCAGGAGAATGGCATAAACCTGGGAGGCGGAGCTTGCAGTGAGCTGAGATCCGGCCACTGCACTCCAGCCTGGGTGACAGAGCGAGACTCCATCTCAAAAAAAAAACAAACAAAAAAAAAAAAACAAAAAAAAAGAATTTATGCAAAAAATGTTGTAGAATTTAAAAGTAACTAGGCCTCCTGAATGTAAAACCATTGGAAAAAAAAAAGTTTATATGCAAGGTGTATAAGAAAAGCAAAATATATCTTTGGTGAAAGGATTATAAGGAGGCATTATTAAGAATGTACATTTTAAAAAATTATTCTTTTGAAGGTTTAAGTGAATTTTAAAACATTAATTGTAAAGAACATTCTGTGTATAAACATATTAGCTAAAGTTAAAGCAGTATCATCCAGTTTTTCTGTGAACTGGGCATTAAAGTAAAAGCATAACAGGTTTTTTTTTAAGGCACCAACTTGCTCTTTAGCAAAAATTATAAAAGATTAAAAAGAGTCTATAAAATCTTACCTTATGGTCAAACATTAAAAATTAAATAAATATGTCCACAAGGTTTTATTAAAATTGGGTTTAACATTAATAACACACTAATATAAAGATAAAATTTAGCTTATCTTGTATAAAAATCATACGAGAAGCATTGTTAAATGTAAAATGGTATTTGGCTTTCTTTGGTTTAAAAACTAATAAAAATAGGTGCTAAAGGAAATTTCTCAGTAAAATGGCACTAAGGACTATAAAGTCCACTCCCAAGGTCCCTGCATTTAAAACAAAAGGTCAATTTCTTAAAAATTATATACTTGTTTTATCTTCCACTTTCCTTTCTCGCAAAAAAAAAAAAAAAAAAAAAAGGATGGACTCATCACACCCAAGTCAAGAAAGCGCCAACCCCTCCAGAGTCATGGGCCTTAGTCCCAGGGGAAAACCGTCATGCGCGTCTGTGTGAAGAGAACATTAAACAGACATTGTGTGAGCAATAAAGCTGTTTATTTCACCTGGGTGCAGGTGGGCTGAGTCCAAAAGGAGAGTCAGGGAAGGGAGATAAGGGTGGGGCCGTTTTATAGGATTTGGGCAGGTAAAGGAAAATTACAGTCAAAGGGGGGTTGTTCTCTGTCGGGCAGGAGTGGGAGTCACAAGGTGCTTGGTGGGGGAGCTTTTTGAGCCAGAATGAGCCAGGAAAAGGAATTTCACAAGATAATGTCATCACTTAAGACAAGGACCGGCATTTTCACTTCTTTTGTGGTGGAATGTCATCAGCTAAGGCTGGGCAGGGCATTTGCACTTCTTTTGTGATTCTTCAGTTACTTCAGACCATCTGGGCTTCTACGTGCAAGTCACAGGGGATGCGATGGCTAGGCTTGGGCTCAGAGGCCTGACAAAAACTCTACCAAACTAAAGCTAAGAAAAATTTAACTCTTCTAATCTATTCTATTACTCCTTTCCTCATTCTATTGCTGACCATCTAGTTATTAATATAACCAAGTCAGTTTCACCTCAAACTATTGCATTTGATGCTTGCTTTGTTACACCCTGTGAGGACTTGCCAAGTCAAAGACAGCTTTCTACTTCAGAGAAGTACTTCTGTCCCTCCTGACTCTCCTCAGACTAGACATTAGTAAACTAGGACCATTTAATCGGAGGAGATTTTGATAAAGACACCAGTGCCAACCAGGACTGTTGCCCCCCGATGTACAGCTTTCATGCCATAGTTGGTCCAACGTTCTGTGGACCACTAAAGAGCAAGGATGGACTGCCCCAACTGGTTTTTGTAATTTCTCTAAAACCATACATTCATTTTACTAGAGGATCATAGAAGTTAAAGACTTAAAACACACTTTAGCAATTAAGACAGGATACCAAGATGCAAATACCTGGTTAAAATGGATCAATATTCCATCTGCACATTAAACAAAAGCAATTGTTATGCTTGTGCACATGGCAGGCCAGAGGCCCAGATTGTCCCCCTTCCACTAAGGTGGTCCACCAGTCGACCAGGTGTGGGCTGCATGGTAGCTCTTTTCCAGGATTCTACAGCCTGGAGTAACAAGTCATGCCCAGCTCTCTCTGCTATATCCCAAAGTCCCTGCAGCTCAGCCCCGGAGGGCCATCCAGCTTCTGATGAGAAATGCTGTCTCCCAACACTAGGTTCACTTCCTGTCTCTCACAATAGGGAGGAAACTTAGCATTCCTTGGAGACTTGAAAGGATGCAGTGAGCTTAAGAATTTTCAAGAGCTTATCAATCAGTCAGCCCTTGTTCATCCCTGAGCGGATGTGTGGTGGTATTGTGGTGGACCTTTACTAGGCACTCTGCTGAATAACTGGAGTGGCACTTGTACTTTAGTTCAGTTGGCTATCCCTTTCACCCTGGCATTTCATCAACCAGAAGGAAAAAAATAATAAGACATCATAAAGTGAGAGAAGCCCCTTATGGGTCTTTCGACTCTTATGCCTATTTAGACGCAATTGGAGTACCATGAGGAATACCAGATCAATTTAAAGCTTGAAATCAAATAGCTGCAGAATTTCAGTCAACATTTTAGTAGGTGACAGTTAATGAAAATGTAGATTAGATAAACTACATCTATTACAACCAATAGCAATGAACTTTTCATGAATTAAAAGAAAAACTCATGTCAGCCCCAGCCCTGAGGCTACCTGACTTGACAAAACGCTTTACACTCTATGTGTCAGAAAGAGAAAAAAAAGGCAGTTGGAGTTTTCACCCAGACTGTGGGGCCTGGCCAAGGCCAGTGGCCTATCTCTCAAAACAACTAGACAGAGTTTCCAAAGGCTGGCCCCCAGGTCTAAGGGCACTGGCAGCAAAGGCCCTGTTATAACGCACAATAAGCAGATAAACTAACCCTTAGGCAAAACCTGAATATAAAGCCCCCTCATGCTGTGGTAACTTTAATAAATACCAAAGGACATCATTGGTTAAAACAAATGGTAGATTAATCAAGTACCGGCCGGGCGCGGTGGCTCAAGCCTGTAATCCCAGCACTTTGGGAGGCCGAGACGGGCGGATCACGAGGTCAGGAGATCGAGACCCATCCTGGCTAATACGGTGAAACCCCGTCTCTACTAAAAAAAAATACAAAAAAATTAGCCGGGCGAGGTGGCGGGCGCCTATAGTCCCAGCTACTCGGGAGGCTGAGGCAGGAGAATGGCGTGAACCCGGGAGGCGGAGCTTGCAGCGAGCTGAGATCCGGCCACAGCACTCCAGCCTGGGCGGCAGAGCGAGACTCTGCCTCAAAAAAAAAAAAAAAAAAAAAAAAAAATCAAGTACCAAAGCTTGCTATGTGAAAATCCCCACATAACCATTGAAGTTTGCAACACCCTAAACCCCATCACCTTGTTCCCGGTATCAGAGAGCACAGCTGAACATAACTGTGTAGAGGTGTTGGACTCAGTTTATTCTAGCAGCAGTTTATTCTAGCCCAATCTCCAAGACCCTCCTTAAACATCAGTAGACTGTATACGGTACGTGGATGGGAGCAGCTTCGCCACCCTCTGCAAAGTGACTCTGAAGAAGATGACAAGCCCTGCTCCAGTCACACCCGGAAGCTGACTGGTCCACGCATGGCCGAAGCATGAGGAAACTCATCATGGGACTCATTTTCCTTAAAATTTGGACTTGTACAGTAAGGACTTCAACTGACCTTCCTCAGACTGAGGGCTGTTCCCAGTGTATACATCAAGTCACTGAGGTAGGACAAAAAATTGCTATGGTCCTATTATTTTATGGTTATTTTAAGTGTACTGGAACTCTAAAAAGAACTTGTTTGCATAATATTATTCTATACAAGGTATGTAGCCTAGGAAATGACCAATCTGATGTGTGTTATGACCCATCTGAGCCTCCCATGACCATAGTTCTTAAAATAAGATTAAGGACTAAGGACTGGTGGGAGCTCACAAATGATATGAGTAAAGTGTTAGCCAAAACAAACAAACAAAAAAATGGTTGCCCAAACAAGTCACCTTAAAATTTGATGCCTGTGCTGTCATTAATAGTAATAAGTTAGGAATAAGGTGTGGTTCTCTTAATTAAAAAAGAGGCTATATGACAAAAAATAAGTACATCTGTCATAAATTAGGACTGTGTGGAAATAAATGTTAATACTGGTCTTGTGTCATTTAGGCCACTTGGATAAAAGAAAAAAAAACGATGAAAAGGATCCAGTCCACCTTCAGAAAAGAAAAAATGGCCCTTCCTGTACTAAGGGGCAATGTAACCCCTTAGAGCTAGTAATAACCAATCCCCTTGATCCTCATTGGAAAAAAGGGGAGCATGTGACATTAGGAATCGATGCGGCCAGACTGGATCCTTGATTAAATATCTTGGTTCGAGGAGAAGTGTACAAATGCTCTCCTGACCAGTGTTTCAAACTTTCTAAGATAAACTAAATGTACCAGTACCAGAAATTCCAGGAAAAACAAGAAATTTGTTTTTGCAATTAGCCGAGTATGTAGCCCAGTCTCTCAGTGTCACTTCATGTTATGTATGTGGAGGAACTGTAATGGGAGATCAATGGCCATGGGAAGCCTGAGAATTAGTGCCTACAGACCCAGTTCCTGATGAATTCCCGGTTCAAAAGAATCACTGTGATAATTTCTGGGTCCTAAAACCTCAATTATTGGATAATATCGCATAGCTAGAAAAGGAAAAGAATTCACTTAGCCCGTAGGATGACTTAGTTGTCTGAGACAGAAACTGTATAATGGTACCACAGAAACAGTCACTTGGTGGAGTTCAAATCACACAGAGAGAAATCCATTTAGCAAATTCTCAAAGTTGCAAACTGTGTGAACCCACCCATAGTCCCACTGGGACTGGACAGTCCCCACTGGATTATACTGGTTATGTGGGCATAGAGCTTATGCCAAATTACCTGACCAGTGGGCAGGTAGTTGTGTTATTGGCACTATTAAACCATCTTTCTTCCTACTGCCCATAAAAACAGGCGAACTCCTGGGCTTCCCTGTCTATGCTTCCCTTGAAAAGAGAAGCATAGCTATAAGAAATTGAAAAAAATGATAAATGGCCCCCTGAGAGAATCATACAATGTTATAGGCCTGCTACTTGGGCACAAGATGGCTCATGGGGATACCAGACCCCCATTTACATGATCAACCGAACCATATGGTTACAAGCTGTCTTAGAAATAATCACTAATAAAACCGGCAGAGCCTTGACTATTCTGGCCGACAAGAAATTCAGATGAGAAATGCTATCTATCAAAATAGATTAGCTCTCAACTACCTGCTAGCAGCTGAAGGAGAGATCTGTAGCAAATTTAACCTTACCAATTGCTGCCTACACATAGATAATCAAGGGCAAGTAGTTGAAGACATGGTTAGAGATATGACAAAACTGGCACATGTGCCCATGCAAGTATGGCATAGATATGATCCTGGGGCCATGTTTAGAAAATGACTCTCAGCGCTAGGAGGATTTAAAACCCTTATAATAAGAGTTATAATAGTAATAGGAGCCTACTTACTGCTCCCTTGTTTGATACCTGTACTTCTTCGAATGATAAAAAGCTTCATCACTACCTCAGTTCACCAAAATGCCTCAGCACAAATGTACCATATAAATCATTATCGATCTGCAAGAAGACATGGGTAGTGAAAATGAAAGTGAGAACTCCCACTAATAAAATGAGTGAGAGTCTCAAAAGAGGGGAATAAGGGAGGAGACCACCCCTCATATTGTCTTATGCCCAATTTTGGCCTCCAAAGAAAGAAGAAGTAAAAACTAAAAGGCAGAAATGAAATCCACAGGCAGACAGCCCAGTGCCACACCCTGGGCCTGGTAGTTAAAGATCGACCCCTGACCTAACTGGTTCTGTTATCTATAGATTACAGACATTGTATAGGAATACACTGTGAAAATTCCTATCTTATTTTGTTCCAATCCAATTACCGGTTCATGCATCCCCCAGTAACATACCCCCTGCTTGCTCAATCAATCACGACTCTCTCACATGCACCCCCTTAGGATTGTGAGCCCTTAAAAGGTACAGGAATTGCTCACTCAGGGAGCTCGGCTCTTGAGACTGAAATCTTGCCAATGTCCCCAGCCAAATAAACCCCTTCCTTCTGTAACTCGATGTCTGAGGAGTTTTGTCTGCTGCTTGTCCTGCTACATTTCCTTTCTCTCTCTCCTTGACTCCCTCTTAGTCTGTCTCTTCCTCTCTCTCTCTCTTTGCCTCTTTTCCTCTCTGTCTCTTTCCTTTCTCTCTCTCTGCTGGTCTTTCCTTGCCTCTGCCAGCCGCTTATGCTTCTGTTCTCTTAACCACCGTGTGTTGGGGGCGGGGATCTAAAACAAGCTGGTCTGGGTTCCTTGGCTTACAGGTTACCTTGTGCCATACCTATGAAACAAGGGACCTGTCCATGATTCCTTCTAATGACCAACCTACCTCTAATGCTGGCCAGTCTACCTTACACAAAGTTTTAAGTTTTCCTGGTGTCATAGTACTCTGCAGTCTCCCTTAAATCCTTTTTTTGAAAAATTTCAACATAGTTCCTAATGGAGTGGGCTTACTTTGTGCCTCACCCATGTTTCCTCTAGACAAAATGCCACGGCTCACACCACATGCACACCACAAAACAAAGGTGCTCCTCCCTTAGCACCACACAACGTGGATTCTGCTAGTGGTAAGTGAGAGAGGCTTTCAGGCAACAATCTTTGCCAGTGTCTACTTCCAAAAGTCTGTAATGTTCATGTGTGCAAGTTCATGGCTGCTATCATTTACTAAGCCATGCCCCCAGTATTGGACCTTCAAGGTTTTTTGTTTTTTTTTTTCTCCAAAATGAATAGTGATATGATATACATTTCCTCCTTCCTTCTCTCTTCCTCTCCCTTCCTCTCTCTCTCCCTTCCATTCTCTTTCTTTCTCTTTCTTTTTTCTCCTTCTTTCCTTCCCTTCCTTTCTTCTTTCTCTCTCTTTTCCCATTCTTCCTTCCTTCCTCCCTCCCTCCCTTCATCACCATTCTCTTAATCTTAAGTACCCAGTGACACTGCCAAAGGTCGCAGGGACTTCTGCCTAGGAAAGCTAGGTATTGTCCAAGGTTTCTCCCCATGTGATAGTCTGAAATATGACCTCGTGGGAAGGGAAAGACCTGATCGTCCCCTAGCCTGACACCCGTGAAGGGTCTGTGCTGAAGATGACTTGTATAAGAGGAAAGAAGGCCTCTTGGCAGTTGAGATAGAGAAAAGCATCTGTCCCCTGCCCGTCCCTGGGCAGTGGAACATCTCTGTGTAAAATCCGATTGTATGTTCTGCTTACTGAGAAAGGAGAAAACCGCCTTACGGCTGAAGGTGGGACTTGCTAGCGCAATGCTGCTCTTTATGCACTAAAAAGGTTTATGGAGATGTTTGCATATGCATAACAAGGCACAGCACTTTTCCTTAAACTTATGTCACAGAGATCTTTATTCACATGTCTTACTGCTGACCTTCTCCCTACCATGATCCTATTATCCTGCCACTTCCCTTTTTCTAAGATGGTAAAGATAATTATCAATAAATACCGAGGGAACTCAGAGACAGGTGGCAGCGTGGGTCCTCTGTATGCAGAGCGCCGGTTCCCTGGGCCCACTTTTTCTTTCTCTATACTTTGTCTCTGTGTCTCATTTCTTTTCTCAAGTCTCTAGTTCCACCTAACGAGAAACACCCACAGGTGTGGAGGGGCAGGCCACCCCTTCACTCAAGTAGCTGGCACTATAGGCGTGCACCACCATGCCTAATTTTTGTATTTTTAGTAGAGACGGGGTTTCACCATGTTGGCCAGGATGGTCTTGATCTCTTGACCTTGTGATCCGCTTGCCTCAGCTTCCCAAAGCGCTGGGATTACAGGCGTGTGCCACCACACCCAGCCTCAGATGATCCATCCTCCTCCCAAAGTGCTGTGGTTACAGGCCTGAGCCATGGTTCCTGGCCACGTTGCTTTTTTTTTTTTTTTTTTTTTTGTCTGCTTACTTAATAGTGGAAAGAAAGAGAGTCTCGTTTTATTTTCCTCTTTCTTAACTGGGCAGAGTGTATTTTTTTTCTCATGTGTGTTCAATCATTTGTGCGTTTTTTTCCTGTGATTTGAAAAATCCCATGACAAGGTGCATTTTCCATTGTGCTTTTCCTTACCAAATTTTAAACTCTTTGTATATTGGTGGCTAAAATGTTCCTAATTTGGCAATTTGCCTTTAATTATCGTTTTTGACATTTTCTCATTCGCAAGGTTAGTTCACTATGAAGTCTGCTCATTTTTTATATTTTTTTACTTTTCTCTCCAGCAAGTTTCTAGTTGACTCAACAAATTAGCAAGGCTCTGCTGGAAGCCTTCTAATCTTTACTACACAGAAATAACCTCGGCTTACTATTCATATTTCCCACGGGCATTTAGTGCAGTTCCAAGTCGATTAAAAAAATCTTAACAAAGACAAAAATACCTCATTAGATCCTGCGCTTGTTTGGAATACAGATTAAAAAAAAAATTTTTTTTTTAAGACAGAGTCTGTCTCTGTTGCCAGGCTACAGTGCGGTGGCACTATCTTGGCTCACCGTAACCTCCGATTCCCTGGTTCAAGCGATTCTCCTCCCTCAGCCTCCAGAGTAGCTGGGATTACAGGAATGCGCCACCACGCCTGGCTAATTTGTGTATTTTTAGTAGAGACGGGGTTTCACCATGAGCCAGGATGGTCTCGATCTCTTGACTTCGTGATCCGCTCGCCTTGGCCTCCCAAAGTGCTGGGATTAGTGGCGTGAGCCATGGCGCCCGGTCCAGATTAATTTTTTAAAATGCAAAACTTGCACCGTCTTTTTTTTTTTTAACGATGCTTGTTTTCAAAATAATTAAAAAACAAAAACACAAAATTGCTCTTCCCAAAGACTTCTTTCTTTCCTTTAAATTTATTTTTTAAAGAAAAGCTAACGGCTGGGCGCAGTGACTCACGCCTGTAATCCCAGCACTTTGGGAGGCCGAGGCGGGCAGATTATGAGGTCAGGAGTTTGAGACCAGCCTGGCCAACATGGTGAAACCCTCTTCTCTACTAAAAATACAAAAATTAGCCGGGCATGGTGGCGGGCGCCTGTAATCCCGGCTACTCGGGAGGCTGAGGCAGGAGAATCGCTTGTATCTGGGAGGCGGAGGTTGCAGTGAGCTGAGATCGCGCCACTAGCGAGGCTCTGTCTCAAAAAAAAAAAAAAAAAAAAGAAAAGAAAGAAAAGCTAACAAATCCTCTTCTGTCATGTATCATCACTGAATGAATGAGAGGTCCTGCCAGCCAGGAGACAGTGGACTACCAGGGTAGCTTCCCAGAGGTCCAGAAGGGAGGCCGCGTGAGAAGAGGCTCCGGGATGGGTCCACGCAGCGAGATCCCACGCAGGGTGGGTGTATACGAGTGTCCACGTCCGAAGGGCCCGTTCAAGGGCAGGTCCCTGAAGATTGGGTGCACGCAGGGCACGTCCACGCGGGCAGGCCCGTGCACGCAGGCAGTGCCCACGCAGGGCGGGTCCGTGTAGGATGAAAGCAGCGAAGGAGGCCCACGCAGGCCATTTCCCGCCCCGTCCTCAGCCCACGCGGGCGAACTACGGGGTGGGGGGACGGGGGGGGGGGACGCGCAGCTCAGATCCTAGCAGCTTACAAGAACAACCTTTTAAAAAGGGAACCTTTAAGTAAAAATAAAACTTTGTTTCCTTCTTCTACAGGAATTACTGATGTAGGAAGGGACAGTCCCAGTAAGATTTCAGGATACGACTTAGGCCAGTCCGCAGGCAGGACAGTGAAGCGCGCAGCTGCCAGGACTTACGGGGTGACGTGCGCCGCTGCTAGGACCTTGCAGGTGGAGATCACAGTTGCCAAAACCAAGGCGGAGGAGTGCACGGCCGCTAGGATCCGGGGGGAGGATCCTACCGCGGCCCGGACTTACGGATGCAGTACACTGCTGCCAGGATCTTGTCTGTGGAGGGCAGCGCGGCCGGTACCTCAGCCTGCAGCACACCGCTGCCAGGATCTCGTCGGCTGAGGGTTCCGCGGTCCGGACCCCGCCCCGTGCGCGTCCCCGGCGTTGGCGTCGTCTTCCTGGTGCTGGTCTCCGTCCGGTCGCCGGTCGCCTTGGTCTCCTGCCCTCCCCAGACGCTCCCGCACCCTTGGCGACCCCGCCGTCCGCAGCCCTGGCGCTCCCTGCGGGCCCCGCCGAGGCCGCCTGCGCCCTGTGCCAGCGCGCGCCCCGGGAGCCGGTGCGCGCGGACTGCGGCCACCGTTTCTGTCGGGCGTGCGTGGTGCGCTTCTGGGCCGAGGAGGACGGGCCCTTCCCGTGCCCCGAGTGCGCCGACGACTGCTGGCAGCGCGCCGTGGAGCCCGGCCGGCCCCCGCTCAGCCGCCGCCTTCTGGCGCTCGAGGAGGCGGCCGCGGCGCCCGCGCGCGACGGCCCGGCCAGCGAGGCCGCGCTGCAGCTGCTGTGCCGCGCTGACGCCGGCCCGCTCTGCGCCGCCTGCCGCATGGCTGCAGGCCCGGAGCCACCCGAGTGGGAGCCGCGCTGGAGGAAGGCGCTGCGCGGCAAGGTGCGCGCGGCGGGGTTCCGTGCCCCGCCCCGGACGGTGCCCTGCGCCTCTCCGCCCCTGCCCGGGTCCCCCTGAGCCCTGCGCCCTTCCCGTCTCCACTGTCCCTGTCCCCGGATTGTCCCCCTCCCCTCACCGCCACGGGTCCCCGCTCCAGAGTGTGCTGGGCCCCTCCTTCCTGCGGCTTGCCTCCCCACGTTTCCTGCGTCTCTTCCGAGTCTGGTCCGCGTCCCCATCTTGGTGTCCCCTGCTGGGCGGTGCCTTATCTCCCCACCCCCTACCTTCTACGAAGTCCTTCCCCCACCAGCGTCCATTTTTGTGGTCCCCACCACTAGCTGTGCCCTGCCTAACCCTCATAGACCCCCTCCAGTTCCCACAGATTGACTCCCCCACTCACTGTTCCCTTGGGGAAGATATCACACCTCTCGGCCCTCTGTATTCCACTATGTCCACAGGCCTGGCCCGCCTTCTCGTCTGCTCTCCGGGCCACCTAGCCCTCACTTGCACCCCCTGTCCCCTCTCCCGTCTTTCAGAGACCCGCTCTGGGAGTCTGGCAGCGGCGGGTCCGGGAGTCTGGAGCCTTTCCCATGGCGGGTTGGTTGGGGGATACAGAGTAGAAGAGAACAGCCAGCCTGGGGTCCCGCTCTTGAATACAGGGGAGGGGAAGCCAGCCAGACTGTGCCCCTGGGCGCTCCTCCTGCATTGAAGGCTCTTGCCACCAGGTAGAGTGACCCCCATCCGGCTCAGGCAGGGCAGGGTGTAGGGCAGGCTGTGCAGACCTGTGGTACAGACTGAAGTCACACTGAATAGGGCCACTTACAGACACAGAACTCCTAAACCCACCTAGACAGTCCCCTTAGCCCCAGCACCCAGATCCTTCTGAATAGGTGTGAAGCCCAAGAAACCTTTTGGCTGCCTGTGCGTTCCTGCCGTAGACAACAGGGCTTCGAGGTTATCTCTGGAATGGTCAGACTGTGTGCATTCAGCTGGGGTGATGTCCTTCAGAACTGGGCTGGGTTGGGGGAGACCTGCCCACCCCTGGTGACCTTTCTCTCTTTCCAGGAGAACAAGGGGTCTGTGGAAATCATGAGAAAAGACTTGAATGACGCCCGGGACCTGCATGGCCAGGCGGAGTCAGCAGCTGCAGTGTGGAAGGCAAGTGGGGGGCCTGAGGCAGCCTGGAATGAAGGGACCATGGACTCAGGGCTCTAGACAAAGGGACCACCAGGCCAAGCAGGCCAGGCCTCTGAACTGCTCAGCTGGTTGGTTGGAGGAGGGGCCTCTGGACTTCAGTGAGCTTCAGGGTATTTTTCTAGGATGTGTTTGTATTTTTCAAATAGAATCTAGCCAAAGTCAGTGGAAGCCTCTTTTTCGCTTCACATTTTACCTGTAGGGGATGGCGGCATCAGACTTACTCTTTTTTTTTTTTTTTTTCTCAAGAGACAAGAGTCTCATTTGGCTGAAGTGCAATGGCCTGCTTGTAGCTCATTGCAGCTCGAACTGGCCTCAGGTGATCCTGCAACCTCAGCCTCTGGGACTATAGGCATGTGCTACCACACCTGGCTAATTTTAGAATGCTTTTCTAGAGCTGGGGGTCTTGCTGTGTTGCCCAGGCTGGTCTTGAACTCCTGGCCTTAAGCGATTCTCCCACCTTGGCCTCCCAAAGTGCTAATTTTTTTTTTCTTTTAAAACACATCTGTAACTTTCTGTGGTCCTCTTGTTCTGATCTGAGAGTTGCTCATTTTTTTTTAAAGGCTAGAAGTCCAGGATCAAGGAACTGGCACATTCTGTGTCCGTTGAGAACGCTTCCTGGTTCATAGATGGTGCCTTCTCACTGTGTCCTCACATGGAAGAAGTAAGGGTGTCTCTGGGGTCCTTGAAGGACACTGATTCCATTCTTGAGAGTTCCACCCTTACAAGCTCATTACCTCTCAAAGGTCCTGCCTCCTAACACCATCACCTTAGGGACGAGGATTTCAGCATGGGGATTTGGGGAGGACACAGACATTGAGACCACAGCAGTGTTACTTTCCTTGGGTGCCTTCCACAGCGTTACATCCCAAAGGGACATCTCACTAGATTCTTTGAGGTTACTCACCAGTAAAGCTCTTCAGTCGTTTAAACTCTCTTTGGTGACTTTTTCCTCATGTGTAGTAAAAATCTGTGTGCCATTTTCTCTGGGTTTCATAAATTCCTACCTCCTTTTAACCTGAAAGACGGAGTGATTTTCACAGGTGCAGCAGCTCTTGGGTAATTGGCTGCACCTCGAGGCTGAGGCCCGCATTTTTACCCCAGCTTGAGGCTGAGGTAGACTCTCTGTGTTCCCGGTGGTGCTGAGCCCTTGCCTACTCTCCACAGGCCTGAGGTGCAGGCCTCACTCAGACAGTGACAGGTGACACACAGGGTCCCTGATGCCAGTCGGACCCCTGGCACTCCACACTGCCCTTAGGGGCTCCTCTGAACTTCTCCTTGCCTTTTGAGCGGTCGACACTGCTCAGTGCAAGTTAGGCTGGAAGGCTTTGGGGACCACCAAGTTTTCAAAACCCTGTGTTACTCCCAAGGAACTTGTTTTGCCCACAGATTTTAGCAGGTTGGAGTTTTCAATCTGTCCTGTTTTGGGGGTTGGTGGCTTAGATGCTGGGATGAGAGAAACCACCTAAATTCAAAAGAAGGAGTTTGCAGTGTGCCGCATCAGCCAACCAGCAGACACCCAGCTGTCATTTGCATTCTCTGTCAGCAACAAAAGCCTTGGCTTGTCATGACTATGGCTGTCACCTGCCCTGTGTGGCCCAGGGCCAGGTGGAAGCCATCCATGACTCTGAGTAAAATCACAGTAGCATCCTGCTCTGCTCTCCTGTTTCCAAGGTTAGGGGTTGGCTGAAAACCAGCTGAACAGTGGCAAGTGTGAACGCTATTTGTTGAAGGCTGATGGGATGGTTTTAAGCTGTTGGAGTTCTGGTGTGGGCACAGCAGGGACATTTCTGGCAAGATGGGTGTGTGTCCTGCCCTGACAGTAACGTGCCTGACAGGCTCTAGACCTAGCAGGGCCACTCAAGGATTTGCTGTCCCCTCGGCCATGGGAGACGGGAGAGGAACAGTCTTCATGTGCAGCTGACCACTGCAGTGTCGGGGAGAAAGAACTCTACTTCTCCCCTTTTAGGGCCCCAGGCTGGGCCAGAGAATTAAACTGACATAAGCTAAACTAACAGGGCCAGGTGCAGTGGTTCATGCCTGTAATCCCAGCAACTTGGGAGGCTGAGGTAGGAGGATTGCTTGAGGGTAGGAGTTCGAGACCAGCCTGGGTAACATAGTGAGACCCCCCATCTGTACAAAAATTGAGAAATTAGCCAGGTGTGGTGGTGCATCTGTGGTCCCAGCTACTTGGGAGGCTGAGGTGGGAGGATACTTAAGCCCAAGAGGTTGAGGCTGCAGTAAGCTGTGATGGCACCACTGCACTCCAGCCTGGGTGACAGAGTGAGATTCTATCTCAAAATAAAGGAAGATAGATTAGTGGGAGAAAAAACATACTTTTATTTATTTTTTTTTGAGATGGAGTCTTGCTCTCGTTGCCCAGGCTGGAGTACTGTGGTGCCATCTTGCCTCACTGCATCCTCTACCTCCTTGGTTCAAGTGGTTCTCCTGCCTCAGCCTCCTGAGTAACTGTAACTACAGGCGTGTGCCACCACGCCTGGCTAATCTTGTATTTTTAGTGGAGATGGGGTTTCACCATGTTGGCCAGGCTGGTCTTGAACTCCTGACCTCAAGTGATCCACCCAGCTCGGCCTCCCAAAGTGCTGGGATTAGAAGCGTGAACCACTGCACTCGGCCTAATAGTCGATGTGCCTGAGCAGCATGTTTTAGAGTGGCATGTTCTTAACTCCTTCAAGAAGGAACAGATTCCCCTTCTCCTGGGGGGCGGTGGGCGAGGACACAGGTCTTTTCCTGCCACCTGTCTGCAGGGACACGTCATGGACCGTAGGAAGAAGGCACTGACTGACTACAAGAAGCTGCGGGCCTTCTTTGTGGAGGAGGAGGAGCACTTCCTGCAGGAGGCTGAGAAGGAGGAGGGGCTCCCTGAGGACGAGCTGACTGACCCCACTGAGCGGTTCAGGTCACTACTGCAGGCGGTGTCGGAGCTGGAGAAGAAGCACCGGAACCTGGGCCTCAGCATGCTGCTGCAGGTGTGGGATCCCGGCTGGGTCTGTCCACCATCAGGCCAGGGTGGACGTAGGCAGCAGCGAGCCACTGGGGGGCCATTGCCCGAGGTCAAGGCTTAAAAGCCCAGCCTGACTCCCACTGCCGTGGCCTTGCAGGGCTGAATTTTGGGAATGGGTGGGTGGTCAAAGAAGGTGATAGGAAGGGGTTTTAAATTGAGAAGGGTCCGAGGTGTCCCTCACCTTCACAAGGGAGGACACTTGGTATCCCAAGTGTCTGAGCATGGAAGGCTTCTGCCTCGCCTTAGGGTCCTGAGGGCAGAAGCAGCCAAGAAACCCAGCCTCAGGGCTTTTCTTCTGCCTCTACCCAGGGCCTGGCCCGAACCCCAGAGCCTGCAGCAACCCAGGTGGCCCTGAATGGTTCAATTGCCTGTGCTAGCCATAGGTGACAAGGCTTTGGCCTTGGGGAGACAGAAGTCTGGGCTAGGCTCTGGGTTGGTTGTGCTCAGGACAGTACCTCATGCGCTGTCTCATGTGCACTCTCTCTTGCTCTCTCTCACTCTCTCCTTTTGTCTTTGTCTCTGCCTCTGTGTGTCTCTTTCTCTGTCGTTTTGTCTCTCTGTCTTTCCCTCTACCCTCCCATGCAGTGATGGCGCCAACCGGCGGCAGTCCCAGAGCTGGAGGCAGGAGGGGATGGATCCTCATCTCCCTGGGAAGTGTTGGCGTGTGGCTGTCAGGGAAGCATGGAAGGCGCCCGGCCTTGGGTCCGTCTATATAGTTGTGTGTTTCAACAATGTCCCTTTATCCTTCACCCTGAGGCGTGAGTGTTTTGGGGGCTGCAGACACCTCCCGGTAGAGGCTGGACCTGAGGACCCTTCCAACCTGTGCCCGACCCTTCCTGAAGTTCTGGCCACAGCCCATCTTCCATGAGTCCCGGCAGCTCTGGGCCATGCACTTCCTCAGTCACCCATCTGCCCCTCACCTTGTCGTCCAGGGACCCAGACCCTGCACCTTCCATGCGGGCCCACAGATCCTTGGCAGGTACCTGAGGTGCACCATTGAGTGTCGAATTTGGGGTTAGCATCTAGAAAGAAGAACGCACGTGAGACTCTGTGAAGGCTGGAACTCAGGTCTTCAGGGAAGAGAAAGGAAGACTGGATTGCACCTTGATGCCTCCTGAGGAGGCGGCCCTCCTCTTGAGGTGGGCGTGCGCCCCGCCCAGCCTTATCTGTGGTCTGTCCACCTCCCCCTTCCTGGCCCCCACCCTGCCTCTGTGTCTCCCAGAAGCCCTCCCTGGGCTCCACCTGCCTCTGCAGAAGGAACTCTCTCTGTTTTCCTGGGTGAGGGGCTGGCAGGTGGCTAACCCCATTTAGCATCTCCAGGCCCTGCCATGGTGTCTCATCTTGCTGTTCTCTCTGGCTCTTTTTCTCGTCCCATTTCCTTTAGTAGTTGAATTTTACAAAGCTCGTAGCAGTAGCTCAGTTGCCTGCAGCATCCTTGTGTGTAGATAAATTAGTGTAGTTGACAGAAACTCAGCACTGGGGACAGGATTGCAAAGTCGGGGACATAGATATAGGCAGATGTTGAAATTTGGGTATAGCTGGGCTTGTGAGCAGTGCCTGTTTCCAGATGAAGCCTTTCAGCCTTTCCGAGTCCCCGGCCTTTGGTGCGATGTCTGAGTTTGACCTACCCAGCGTGTGGGCTGGTTCAATGTTGAATAAAGTGAGTTTGTGTCAGCTCGTTTGCTTTGTCTCCGTATGTCCACCTGGCCTCTTCCCCCTGCTCTGGCCACCCTCCAGTGTCAAAGGAAAATTCCTCATGACACTTGCTAAAGCATGGTGAGGAGAACTTTCATTGGGACCATTGAGATGGGTGTGGAGCCCTTTCCTTGGGGCCTCAGGGGAGGTGGGGCTCCACCCCGACACAGTAGGGCAGGGGTTGGAGAAGCTGAGGAGCAGTGTGGGGTCCATGGGTGGGAATGACTGTGAGGAGACATCAGGGCTGAGGGGGGTCTGCCTAAACCCACCTCACAGAGTCCTTGCTGCAGGCAGTCAGGGTGATCAGACATTGGTTGCAAACGGTCTGATAGGAACCCAGTCAGGTACCATTGAGGGTGGTCAGATATTATGGTTGAACCAAATTAGGGTTCTTGCTAAAACTGGATTTCATAAGAAAGGGCACAGAGGGCCCTAGAAGATTCCAGAGCCTGGCCAAGTAGAGAATCTTTGTCAGCACGCCAACATCCCGATCCTGAGACCTCCAGTTTGTCTTTCTCACTGTCTCTACCTGCTGCAGTCTGCTGTCGTCCCCAAGCGTCCCTGCCCCTGCGCTGCGCACCTGTGATGCATGCCTGGCCAGGTCCTGATGGGACAGAGTCTCCCGCAACATCAAAGTGTCTCCACATCACCAGGTCCAACAGTGGCTTCACCATCCTCACCTAATCTAGCTGACCAGCAACATCCCACCCTGTCAATTACAACCTCTTTATAGTTGAAAAAATTATATACTTAGGGACACAGTGTGTGATGTTTTGATATCTATGTACATTGTGGAGTGACAGAATCAAGCAGATTCATGTATCCATCTCATGTTTTTTTTGTGGTGAGAACATTTGAAATCTACACTCAGCAATTTCAAATACAGTCACAGTCATCCCTCTGTGTCCAAGGGGCATTGGTTCCAGGACCACTTCATGGATACCAAAATCTGCAGATGCTCAAGTCCCCTGCAGTTAGCCTTCCCTCTGCACGTATGTGGGACACTCAGATACAGAGGGCTGACTGCGTACAGTACACGGTTATCAGCTGAAGTCACCATGCTGTGCAATAGACCTTGAGTTTATTCTTGTATAACAGGAACTCTGTACCCTTTGACTAGAATTTCCCCAAATCCTCTTGTCTCAGCCCCTGGTAACTACTGTTCTATTTCTATAAATCAACATTTTGATTCCACATATAAGTGAGATGATGCGATATTTGTCCTGGCTTATTTCACTTTAATAATGTCCTCTAGATTCACCCATGTTGCAAATAGCAGGGTTTCCTTTATTATGGCCAAATAGTATTCCATTGTGTGTATACACCACATTTTCTTAATCAATTTTTCCACTGTATCCCTTTATCCACTTTGCTTCTAGACCACGTAGGTTGATTGTATATCTTGGTGGTTGTAAAAGTGCTGTAAGAAACACAGTGTGAGTATCTCTTCCACATATTTATGTCATTTCCTTTGGGAAAATACTTAGCAGTAGGATTGCTGGGTCACAGTACTCAAATTTTTAAGTTTTTGAATAACCTCCATATGTTTCTCCATAATGGCTATAATAATTTACATCCTCACCAACATTTGTTGTCTTTGAAATTAGTCATTCTAAGAAGTGTGAGATAATCTCATTGTGATTTGGTTTGCATTTCCCTGATGATTAATGATGTTGAGCATTTTTTTGTATACCTGTTGGCCATTGGTGTGTCTTCTTTTGAGAAATGTCTCTTCAGGTTCTTTGTCCATTTTTAGTCGTTTATTTGCTTTCCTGCTATTGAGTTTGAGTTCCATGTATATTTTGGATATTAACCCCCTACCTAATGTATGGTTTGCAAATATTCTCTCCCGATTTGTGAATTGTTGTCACTCTGTTGATGATTTCTTTTGCTGTGCAGAAGCATTTTAGCTCTATGCAATCCTGTTTGTTTATTTTTCTTTTGTTGCTTGTGCTTTTAGGGTCACATGCAAGAAGTGATATGACCCTAAAGCCTAGGCCAGTGTCATGGAGTTATTCACCTGTGTTTTCTTCTGCTGGCTTTACAGTTTCAGGCCTTACAATTAAGCCCTTGTCTGTGTTGAATGGATTTTTGTGTAGGCACATTCCCTCCACAAGGGCTTCCTCTGGCCTTGCTGATAATCTTCCATCTCCCTTGTGTCCTCTCCACTCCACCCTCTTCATGTGGAAGGACTCTTGGCATCCTCTTGTGGCCTCTCTGTCTTACCCAGACCCCCATGGTGACCTCACACTTGCCTCTCCGACGTGGGTCTCTCTTCCAAACCCTCTTCAAGGACCAACCGTGCCTTCATCCCAGACTCACCCAGGGGCCCAATCCCTGCAGTCCTCAGACAGACATCTCAGAGCTGTCTCGGAGTTGTCTTCTCTAACAGCCCACAGTAGGTCTGCAAAGGAATCCTGCAGGCTTTTCCTGTAGCCACAGACCTTGACCTTGTCTTAACTGCTCCCCGCCAGTCCCCCACCATGGCCCACTGGCACTGTCCCCTACTGCCCAGGAGACCTGGAAACCTCATCTCCTCCCCCTGCTCCAACAGTGCATTCTCAGCCCGGCAGGTATATGGGTTTCTACCTTAAAATATGTAGGATGAACCAGTCTGGTGATCTGATGTACAACAGGAGGACTGTGGGTAATAAAATTGCACTGTTTTGGGAGTTCCTGCTAAATGACTAGACTTCAGCTGCTCTTGCCACAAAATTCTAAAAATGGTTGACTCTGGGAGGTGATGGGAAAGTTAATTACTCCCCTGTAGTAGTAACCATTTTGCTATCTGTTTGTACTTTGTAACATCACGTTGCATACCTTAAATACACACAATAAAATTTATTAAAACAGTAAAAAAAAGAAGCAAGAGCCTGCCCCCGGTGTACTCAAGGCCCTGCAGCAACTCAGATTCCTTCAGGGAAAGCTTCCCAGTGGCCTGGGGGGGCGCTACATAATCCACCCCCAGCTGTTCCTCTCTCTGGTCACCACTGTGCCCCCTGCTCCCAGCAGACCCAGCACGATGGCCTCTCTTCAGCAGGCCAGGTGGGCCCTGCCTCGGCCTCTGATCTCCAGGGAACGTTTCTCCCCGATATCTGCATGGCGGTTCCCCCAGTCCTTCAGGTCTGCTCCCACAGGGTGTTTTGTAGAAATGGCTTGAAACAGACAGCCTTACTCAACCCTTGACTCTGCAAGCTCTGAGGAGCCACTTGTGTCCCTGTGGCTTTGCCGCAGCAGCCAGATCTCTCTGGTCAAGGGCAGCTCTGGGCTGGAGGATGTGGGGAGTGGGTGACATGTGGAAGGAAACTGAGGCCAGGCACTGCATAGAGAAGCAACAGTTTGTTTGCTGGAAGGTAGGGGACACATTCTCAAGACACTGATGTATTTGTCCAGTACCTCGATACTTTTTTCTCAACTCTTATTTTCAGAACTTTGTGGGAAAGCTGTGGATAGTTGGGACCCAAAGGTCGTTTTCAGTTTCAGGATCCTGTGGCCAAAGAGAGGAGATAAAAATGTTTGGGGCCATTTTACCATCTACATTACCTAATTGAGTAGCTATTATTTCATGAGGTTGACAACAGCAAAATATAAGGAGATGCTTATACTCTTTAGTAACTGGAGAATCGTATTTAAAACCATAATGAGATTCTGCTTTAGCTCGGGGCAAGTGGGGGTGGTGGTGGTTCAGGCGGGTGATGGGAACTGCAGCACTAGGTGATGTTGAAGTCTGAGTGACAATAGCACATTAGGTGAGCTTAGAGGTGCTATGAGGAGTGTAGAATAAGGCCGCTGCTTTGGAGTGCAGTCTGGGGTCAAACTAAAAGGCATACCTTGGAGAAACCGTGGGTTTGCTTCTAGACCACTGCAATACAGCAATTACTGCAATAAAGCAAGTCCCATGAAATGTTTGGTTTCCAAGTGGATATAAAATGCTTTTATAGGCTGTACTGTTGTCCCCTAAGTGTGTAGTAGCATTATGTCTAAAAAAGCCAATGTATGTACCTTAATTTTAAAATACTTTGTTGCCAAAAAATGCTAATAATCATCTGAGTGTTCAGTGAGTTGCCATCTTTTTGCTGGGGGAGAGTCTTGCGTCAATGTTGGTGGCTGCTGACTAATTAGGGTGGTGGCTACTGGAGTTTGGGGTTGCTGTGGCAATTTCTTAAGACAATGAAGTTTGTCACATCAATTGACTCTTCCATTGAAAAGACTTCTTGTAGCATGTGATGCTGTTTGATAGCATTTTACCCACATAACATCTTTAAAAATTAGTCACTCTTGTCAAACCCTGCCACTGCTTTATCAACTAAGTTGATGTCAGTTCTAAATCCTTTGTTGTCATTTCAACCATGTGCACAACATCTTCACCAGAAGTACATTCCATCTCAAGAAACCACTTTCTTTGTTCATCCATAAGAAGCAACTCATCATTCATTCACATTTTCTCATGAGACTGCAGCAATTCAGTCCCATCTCCAGGCTCCACTTCCAATTCTTGTTCTCTTGGTGTTTCTACCACATCTGCAGTGACTTCCCCCCCTGAAGTCTGGGATCCTTCAGAGTCATCCATGAGGGCTGGAATCAACATCTTCCAAACTCCTGTTCGTGTTGCTGTTTTGACCTCCTTCCATGAATCATGAATGTTCTTAAGGCATCTAGAATGGTGAATACTTTCCAGCAGGTTTAAAAAATTTTTTTTCCCAGATCCATCAGAGGAATCACTGTTTAAGGCAGCTGCAACCTTATGAAATGTCTTAAATAATAAAACTTGAAAGTTAATTATGGATGTTAACTTGAAAGTTAATAAGACTTGAATGTTGTGTTAATGGGTATTTTAATATTTTAATGGACTTAAAATAGTAAACCATCCTGTAAACAGATGTGCTGTCATGTAGGCTTTGTTCTTTCATTTATACAGCACAGGTAGAGTGGATTGAGCACAATTTCTAAGGGCCTTAGAATTGTTGTAATTGGTGAATGAGCATTGGCTTTAATTTGAAGTCACTAGCTGCATGAGCCCCTAACAAGAGAGTCACCCTGTCCTTTGAAACTTTGAAGCCAGACATTGACTTCTCTCTAGCTATGAGAGTTCTGGATGGCATCTGCTTCTAATAGAAGGCTGTTTTGTGTGCATTGAAAATCCGTTGTTAGTGTGGCCCCCTTCATCAGTGATCTTAGCTGGATCTGTTGGAGAACTTGCTGCAGTGTCTCCATCAGCTCTTGCTGTTTCACCTTTCACTTTTATGTTACGGTGGTGGCTTCTTTCCTTAAACCTCATGAACTCTGCCAGCTTCAAGCTTTTCTTCTGTAGCTTCCTCACCTCTCTCAACCTTCATAGAATTGAAGAGAGGATCTTGCCCTGGATTAGGCTTTGGATTAAGGGAATGTTGTGGCTGGTTTGATTTTCTGTTCAGACCATGCACACTTTCTGCATGTCTGCAATAACAGCGTTTTGTTTTTTTATCATTTGTGTGTTCACTGGAGTACTTTTAATTCCCTTCAAGAATTTCTCCTTTGCATTCACAGCTTGGCTGACTGGCACAAGCAGCCTCTTTCTGCTTTGGATGTGCCTTCCTCACTAAGATTAATCATCTCTAGCTTTTGCTTTAAAGTGAGAGGTGTGTGACTCTTCCTTTTGCTTCAACACTTAGGGGCCATTATAGGGTCATTAATTGGACTAATTTCAGTATTGTTGTGTGTCAGGGGATAGGGAGGCCTGGGGAGAGAGAGAGAGACAGGGGAATGGCTGGTCTGGTGAGCAGTGAGGATGTACATGCCATTTTTTCTATTAAGTTTGCTGCCTTGTATGGACGCATTTCTTAGCATCCCTGAAGAATTTCAAAGATAACATGAAAGATCCCTGATCACAGATTACCAGAACAAAACTAACAATAACAGAAAAGCTTGAAATATTGCAGGAGTTACCAAAATGTGACACAGACACCAAGTGAGCACATGCTGCTGCGAAAATGCCACAGGTCACCTTGCTCAACACATACTTGCCACCCACCTTCAATTTTTAAATGCAGTATGCATGAGGCATAGGCTGTATATGAAAGGGAGTTAGACCAACCAGACGCCAGGGGGAGCCAGTCCCCAACACAGGGCTTGTTTCTCACACCAGCTGCATGTCTGTGGGGTGAGTTGTTCCCCAAACCACCTCCGGTTCTATAACTCACTAGAAAAGCCCCCAGAGCCCACTGAAAGCTGCTACACTTTCCGTTACAGTTTATTATGGGGAATGGAGACAACGTTAAGTCAGCCAAGGGAGGAAACCCATGGGGGAGTCCGGGAGAGATAACAGAGCTTCCACTGTCCTGTGCCCGTGGAGTCTGGGCTGTGCTACCTTCCGGGCACCCTATGTGATTGTGCACGGGAAGTTCTGCCAACCAGGGACACTGCCCAACCTTAGTATCCTGTCTCTTCTGGCATCCAGCACCTAGGGATGGCTGACTTCCCACATGGCCAGTCTTAGTCTCCAGCCTCAGAGGAAGTCAAACTGCAGGACCCAAAGGCTCCTACCCGATATAACATTGCTGCTGCTGGGCTTGGCTCAGGGACTCCCACCCCCATGTCACAGTGTTCTCTTCAGTGTGGCCAACCTGCCCTAAACCACATTATGGGACTGTCCAGTGTGACCCAAGGCCACCAGGCAAACAAAGACCCTCCTATCCGGCATCACATCCGAAGGGCTTTGAGATCACTTCCCAGCAGCAGAGTGCAAGGGCAGGGGGTCTTGTTGGGAATGGCTCAGTTGTGGAGTATGCAATTTGCATGCCCACGCTGTGGTCTGAAGGTGTCCCACCCTCCACATTGTATGTTGAAATCCTCACCTCCAAGATGATGGTGTTATGAGGTGGAGCGTTTGGGAGGTGATGAGTTCATGAATGGGATTACTGCCCTTATAAAAGGGACCCCAGAGAGCTCCCTCATCTCTTCCACTACGTGAGGACTCAGTGAGAAGACGCTGTCTATGAACCAGGAATCAACTTCACTGGCCACTGGATATGCTGGTGCCTTGATCTTGGACTTCTGGCCTCCAGAGCTGTGAGCAGCACACTTCGGTGGTTTCTAAGCTGCCCAGGCTATCCACATGGACTGGGATACTCTGTATTGCATCAGTTCCACTCCTGGGCTGTTATGCCAAAGAGATGCCAACAGGGTTCCATGAGGGCTCAGGCATGGGATGGTTACAGAGTCATTGGTTGCTGTGGTGACAGGTCCTCACTGCTGAGGATGTGGAAAGGTGAATATGGTGGAGGCCTCCATGGGAACTGAGTAAAACTTGTTCTGCTACAAGGGCCTGCACATGCGGTGCCCTTGACAAGAGGTGTGCACATGAGATTTGCACGTGGGGGTGCCCTAGGTTGTGTGTGTTTGTGCATGGATGAGAGAACTCCAGGAAGAGCCCATTTTGCTGAAGATTTCCTAAATGCAAATGCAACTTCTTCCAAGATGCAACATGCAGAAGATGGCAGACAGGCCGGCAGGCTATTGCCATTCCTGAAAACTGGGTTTATCTTTTTGGAATCCAGTGGATAGACTGCCCACCCAATCGCTGTTGGTGGTAGGATGCCCCCAAGCCTCGTTCTGCTGCGGGAGAGTGGGCTCACTGAACACAGAGCTATCTACAGCTGCAGAGGCTGGCTGGCAAGCACAGGGCTGTGGATACTACACCCACCAATGGGCTGAAGGACTTTGCATCTCAGGAGCCTCATTGGCTGTGCCAGAGAATGGTTTGTCCAACCCAAAGAGATCTGAAAAGTCACCTCATTTGCATACAGCTCCAGCAGAGCAGCTCCCAGCGGTGTTCTCCGGGCCTTTGGCCTGGCCACCCTTAGGGACTGAAGATGTGCTGTGGTGGGTCACTCTAGACCACTCATTTCTTTGGATGCCTGAGGATTGCTCTGTAGCCCCTGCTGGTTGGGAGGCAGAGGAACCAGCCTTACAGCTCAGTCACACTGAGTCTGCATGCCTTTCTCCTGTGAATCAGCCTTCTGCCAGTTTATTTCATAGACACAGTTAACCGGACTCAGAGGTAGAGGGATGGTAGTTTTCTCTCCAACAGACCTAGGAAGTGCAGATGAGCTAAAAGGTCTATTCTTCTGCCTTCCAACCTTCTTTTTAATTGTTTATTATTTTTTATAAAGATGGGGGTCTCACTATGTTGCCCAAGCTAGTCTCAAATTCCTGGCCTCAAGTGATCCTCTCACCTTGGGCTCTCAAAGTGCTGGGATTATAGGCATGAACTGTTGTGCCTGGCTACAACCTCGTTTTCCCAGCAGACAGGCTGGGCACCACTTGGTTTCCACAGGTGACGTGGTCAGGCTTCTTTATTTTTATTTTTTTTTGAGACAGAGTCTCGCTCTGTTGCCCAGACTGGAGTACAGTGGTGTGATCTTGGCTCACTGCAACCTCCACCTCCTGGGTTCAAGCGATTCTCCTGCCTCAGCCTCCCGAGTAGCTGGGACTACAGGAGTGTGCCACCACACCCTGCTAATTTTTGTAGTTTTGAGATGGTGTTTTGCCATGTTGCCCAGGCTGGTCTCAAACTCCTGACCTCAGATGATCCACCCACCTTGGCCTCCCAAAGTGCTGGGATTATAGGCATGAGCTACTGTGTCTGGCCAGTCAGGCTTTATTTTAAAAAGAAAAAAACGGGTAAGACTTTTACTCAACCAAGTGTCCCATGGCCAGAGTTAATGAAGAGATACGGAGTTGTAGAGGATGTCTGTAGTGTCCAAACTGATACGGTTAAAACCTAGACTTTGCAAGGAACCCTTGCAAGTCAGGAAAAGCAAGAAGTCACTGGAATGAAAGAGAGGATGGGCCAGGGTATGAGAAGGAATTGCAACAGAGGAAGCTGTCATAGTCCTTGGGGCTACTACAACAATACCATTGACTGGGTACCTTATAAACTACAGAAATGAAGTTCTCAGAGTTCTGGAGACTGGAAGTCCAAAATCAAGGCATGGCAGATTCAGTGTCTGGTGAGGCCCCACTTCCTGGTTCACAAATGACAGTCTCTCGCTGTGTCCTTACATGGGGGAAGGGGCCTGGGAGCTCTTCGGGGTCCCTTTTATAAGGACACTAATCCCATTCATGAGGGTCCCACCCTCATGACACAACCACCCCTCAAAGGCCCCACCTCCTAACACCATTACGTTGTGGGTGAGGATTTCAATATGAGAATTTGGGGGGACATTCAGTCACAAACATTCAGTCTATAGCAGAAGCTAAAAAGGCTTTGAAGCCTTGGAGGAGACTCTCAAACTCTTTAGTTTTTGGAGCAATGAAAATTGTATGCTGTCTAGGTGTGGCGCTCACACCTGTAATCCCAGCACTTTGGGAGGCTGAGGCCAGAAGATTGCTTGAGGCCAGGAATTTGAGACCAGCCTGGGCAACATAGCGAGACCCTGTCGCTACAGAAAATACAAAAATTACCTGGGCGTGGTGGTGGGTGCCTGTCGTCCCAGTAACTCAGGAGGATCACTTGAATCTGGGAGATGGAGGCTTCAGTGAGCCGTTATTGTGCCACTGCACTCCAGCTTGGGTGGCAGAGCCGAGAGCCTGTCAGGGTCTCAAAGAACAAAAGAAAAAAAAAAAAAGAACACAAGAAAAAATTGTACACCCACAAGAGTAATGACTTGTTATTGGCATGTTAGATTGGTGGAAACGAGACACCTGTCCCCTGCCACCTCCCTGTCACCCACCTCCTGCATTGGGCATGGTTCTGCAGCACTGTCTAGCTGACTTTGTCAATTAAGGACCTGAGGACCTGGGAGTCCCACCCCTGGATTTGTTACATTCCAAAGATGTCCCCTCCCAGCCCACAAGGGGATACATGTTCCATGTCAGCTGCACCACTGTGGGTGGTGACAGGTAGGGCAGGCATCAGCTCCCTTCCCTGCAGGGGTGGAAGGTACAATGAGGGGATGGAGACCTTAGAATACGCTACAGCCCTTGGAAAAAGCAGATAAGCCAGACTCATCATAACACGGGTGAGTGGGACTCTAGGGCCGGAAGCTGAGTACCCCCAAATGAGAAACCAAGTGAAGGATAAATACACCAGACCATTTACTGAAATGGAAAATGCTTGCCCACCAAACGATCAGTCATGCTTTAAAAGGACACTTCAAATAGATAAGACAAATGGCACCCATTGGAATAGCTGCCTGTGGGGTGGGAAATGGGGGAGATGATTGGTTAGTGAGGGGAAGAAAGGGAAAAACAAAGCATAAGTCATCAAAGCATGCACGGTGGGAAAAGCAGGGAAAACCGCCCAGCTGCTCCCTAGTCAGCCCATGTAGGGCTGTCCTGGTTCAGGAATTCTCTTTATGGAAGAGTACCAGGTAGGCATTTTCTCAACGAGGGGATAGAAAGCAACAAAGTAAAGACGTGAGGAAGTTACAGGGAAAGTGGGGTTTCACCGTGGGGCAAAGAGAAGTGCCCATACCACCTGTGTTCTACAAATCAGATCACTCAAAGGATGCCTGGATGAGGTTTTTATTTTGTAACAGGAATCTTACTCAATTGGACACAGATAATTTATTCTTTTTTTTTTGTTTTTTATTATACTTTAAGTTCTAGGGTACATGTGCACAATGTGCAGGTTTGTTACATATGTATACATGTGCCATGTTGGTGTGCTGCACCCATGGACATAGATAATTTAAATGACACAAATACTCTTTTTTTTTTTTGTGGAAAGATTGTCTTTTGGATTCTGAGCCTTTATTAAACCTACATTCATGAAGAGGGGTGTACTAGTGAGTTCTTGCTTTTTTTGAGAAAGCATCTCACTCTGTCACCCAGGCTGGAGTGCAGAGGCATGATCACAGCTCACTGCAGCCTCGACCTCCTGGGCTGAAGCAATCCTCTCATCGCCTCAGCCCTTGAGTACCTGGAACTACAGGCACGCATCACTACACCTGGCTGATTTTTTGTTTTTGTAGAGATGGTTTCTTGCTATGTTACCCAGGTTGGTTTTGAACTCCTGACCTCAAGCGATCCTCCTGCCTCGGCCTCCCAAAGTGCTGGGATTACTGGTGTGAGCCACTGTGCCTGGCTGTGAGCTATTAATATTTCTATTTGACAAATAAATCTAAATGTTTATAAAACCATCAAGAAATGAAATGTCAACTGTCAGCAATGCAGTGCATACTTAAATCAGCCAGATTTCAACTGTTACTGAACAAAAGAACAATCTCTAAAATGTCTTTTTAAAGGCATTTTTGTACAAATAAGAATCTACAGATTAAAAAAAAAAAACACAACCAAACACGTTGGAAATAGCTATAAGTACTCCTCATTTCTCTTATTTGACAGAACAAGACTATCCTCTTGTGAAAGTTTTCAGTTCCACACCTTGGAGCAGCCACTGAATTGTTTTGTGAATGAGTGGTGTTTCTCCCTTTGCATGGGCAACTTCTGGTTACATTTGCAGGGTTCTTTTGTTAATTGTAAAGCTTGGCACTCTCATGGCTTGGCTCTGGAATGCACTCGTTGGCCTCCTGAAACCAAACAGGCTTTCAGGTCACTCTGCTTCCTGGTCTGAAAGAGTTGCCAGGCCGCTTGTCCCCAGCACCTTGCTCCCGGCGTGGGCCAGTCAGGTGCTGGCACAAAGAGATTGGGAGGCAGAGTGATCCGGTGCACAGTGCCCGACCTTGAGCTCTGGGATGCCTGGTGACCTGTGTGCCTGGCCACCTCCTGGATCAGGCAAGCCAGTAATGACAGTTTCTCTTGGGCAAATTAAGATCCGCTGGGAAAGGCCAACTCGTCTTGAGTTCGGCATTTCTGTGGTTCCTGGGGGAAGGGCATGTCCCTCTCAGCTGGAGAGGCATGGCAGGCAGAGCTCAGTACCTGCTTGTAACTCTAAGGGGACAGGACCTTGAGCCTTGGGGAGTGGGTAGGTGTGTGGCTCTCCCTGACTGTTTCTCAGTGCCACCAGCCTTGGAGGACCCCAGAGTGTGATAGCATATGCCACTCTGAATACACCGTTCTGGTATATTGATTGTTTTGAGCTGAAGCCACTTGAAAATCAGCAAGTGCAGGAGATGTCATCAGCCCCTTCTGCTGGAGCTTCCTCAACCCAGGAAGATAAACTCATGACAGGAGAGTGACTAGAAGTGAACTCCACTCAGACTAACCAGGTCACAAGCATCATAGCTTTCATCCATTCTGCTACAGACCTGTTCATCTTTCCTAAAAGTCATTTACTCTCTCCTGAATTGCCGACAGCCTCCTCCTGTCTCCCTGCTGCAGATGACATATAAGCTCCTAATTCTCACACTTTTTCGGGTATTTTTTTTTCCCTGTGAGGCCCCTGTGCATGTGTTAGTTTGCGTGCCTTTCTCCTGCAAATCTGCCTACTGTCAGCTTATTGCTGACCCAGTTATCCAAGCTCAGAGGAATTGGATAAAAGTAGTTCCCTCTCCAAAGGACCTAAGAATTATGGCTGAGCTGAAAGGCTGTCTACTCTGCCCTCCAACAAGCAGGCGCAACCCTGGGGCAGTCAAGGAAGCGAACGGCCTCCAGAATGACCCCTTTGCAGCCCGTGAGGGCGGCCAGGGCCAAGTGCGGGGAGAACCCGGATCTCATCCACTCAGATACTTGGTGCTGTATGCAAATGAGGTGACTTTCTAGGTCTCTTTTGATAGGACAAATCGCTCCCTGGAACAGCCAATGGAGCTCCCAGGCTGCAGAGTGCCTTCACCTCATTTGTGGGGGCAGCATCCACAGCCCTGTGCAGAGTGTACCGGGGCGCCCTTGCGAGGTATAAGGACCAGGCGTGCGGGTGCATTCTGTTGCTCCGCCAGGGCGGCTGTTCCGGGAGTATGGCTGCTGGTGTGCGGGTCTCCTGGCCTGCTGTTGTCAGGCAATGCGGCGTCAGACAGGAAGATGCACATCTTCCTATGCCACCTGCAGCTGGCCATCTGCAACCAGGGGAAGCTCAACAAGCTACCGGGCGTGTGACCATCGTGCACAGCGGCATCCTGCCCGACATCCAGGCCACGCTGCTGCCCAAGAAGATAGGGAGCCACCACAAGGCCAAGGGCCAGTGAGGTTGCCAGCCGCCCCGCACCACCACAGGCTCATTTTCCCATTTTTTGTCCGGATTTTGTTTTGTTTTTCTTTATATATGTGTATGTTTAATTGACACATAATAATTGTACATATTTGTTGGATACTTAGTGATGTTTCACCAAATACGTACAATGTGAAGTGATCGGGCAGGGTAGTTAGCATGTCCATCATCTGAAACGTTCATCATTTCTTGGTGTGGGACCATTCAATATCTCCTTCTAGCTGTTTGAAACTATGTAATATATGGTGGTTAATATAATCACCCCATAGTGCTGTAGAACGCGAAGACTTACAGTCAAGATGTGGAATCAACCCAGGTGTCCAACAACAGATGAGTGGATAAGGAAAATGTATATACACAATATTATCCAGCTATAAAAAGACTGGGGCTCATTTCCTGGGTCATAGGTGGCTCCCCTTCCTGCATCCTCGAAAGGTGGAAGGGGCAAGGGAGACCTCTGGGGTCTGTGAAAAAAAATTAAATTATGGGACCCCCAAACTCATGTAGCCAAAGAGAAAAGTCAAGCTGGAAACTGGGTCACAAAAACCTGCCGCCCCCTTTTGGTTCCTAAATCAGATGGCTACAAGATGAAAAGCTACCTGCCTCCTGACATTTTGCCCACAAGGAGATTCCTGGGGAGCTGTTAAAACTTCACTATGGCAATGCAAATTGATAGCTTGTCTTTTTTTTTTTAAATTAGATTATCTTTATTCTTTTTATTTTTATTTTTTTCTTTTCTATTTATTTATTTATTTATTTATTTATTATACCTTAAGTTCTAGGGTACATGTGCATAACGTGCAGGTTTGTTACATATGTATACTTGTGCCATGTTGGTGTGCTGCACCCATCAACTCGTCAGCACCCATCAATTCATCATTTATATCATGTATAACTCCCCAATGCAATCCCTCCCCCCTCCCCCCTCCCCCCTCCCCATGATAGGTCCCAGTGTGTGATGTTCCCCTTCCCGAGTCCAAGTGATCTCATTGTTCAGTTCCCACCTATGAGTGAGAACATGCGGTGTTTGGTTTTCTGTTCTTGTGATAGTTTGCTAAGAATGATGGTTTCCAGCTGCATCCATGTCCCTACAAAGGACGCAAACTCATCCTTTTTTATGGCTGCATAGTATTCCATGGTGTATATGTGCCACATTTTCTTAATCCAGTCTGTCACAGATGGACATTTGGGTTGATTCCAAGTCTTTGCTATTGTGAATAGTGCCGCAATAAACATACGTGTGCATGTGTCTTTCTAGCAGCATGATTTATAATCCTTTGGGTATACACCCAGTAGTGGGATGGCTGGGTCATATGGTACATCTAGTTCTAGATCCTTGAGGAATTACCATACTGTTTTCCATAATGGTTGAACTAGTTTACAGTCCCACCTACAGTGTAAAAGTGTTCCTATTTCTCCACATCCTCTCCAACACCCGTTGTTTCCTGACTTTTTAATGATTGCCATTCTAACTGGTGTGAGATGGTATCTCATTGTGGTTTTGATTGGCATTTCTCTGATGGCCAGTGATGATGAGCATTTTTTCATGTGTCTGTTGGCTGTATGAATGTCTTCTTTTGAGAAATGTCTGTTCATATCCTTTGCCCACTTTTTGATGGGGTTGTTTTTTTCTTGTATATTTGTTTGAGTTCTTTGTAGATTCTGGATATTTAGCCCTTTGTCAGATGAGTAGATTGCAAAAATTTTCTCCCATTCTGTAGGTTGCCTGTTCACTCTGATGGTAGTTTCTTTTGCTGTGCAGAAGCTCTTTAGTTTAATTAGATCCCATTTGTCAATTTTGGCTTTTGCTGCCATTGCTTTTGGTGTTTTAGACGTGAAGTCCTTACCTTGCCCATGCCTATGTCCTGAATAGTACTACCTAGGTTTTCTTCTAGGGTTTTTATGGTATTAGGTCTAACATTTAAGTCTCTAATCCATCTTGAATTAATCTTTGTATAAGGAGTAAGGAAAGGATCCACTTTCAGCTTTCTACTTATGGCTAGCCAATTTTCCCAGCACCATTTATTAAATAGGGAATCCTTTCCCCATTTCTTGTTTCTCTCAGGTTTGTCAAAGATCACATGGCTGTAGATGTGTGGTATTATTTCTGAGGGGTCTGTTCTGTTCCATTGGTGTATATCTCTGTTTTGGTACCAGTACCATGCTGTTTTGGTTGCTGTAGCCTTGTAGTGTAGTTTGAAGTCAGGTAGCGTGACACCTCCAGCTTTGTCCTTTTG
The DNA here is from genome assembly GCF_009764315.1 of Trachypithecus francoisi. Lineage (NCBI taxonomy): Eukaryota > Metazoa > Chordata > Mammalia > Primates > Cercopithecidae > Trachypithecus > Trachypithecus francoisi. The sequence continues at coordinate 86,238,927 of NW_022681470.1, forward strand.
CCTTAGGATTGTCTTGGCAATGCGGGCTCTTTTTTGGTTCCATATGAACTTTAAAGCCGTTTTTTCCAATTCTGTGAAGAAAGTCACTGTAGCTTGATGGGGATGGCATTGAATCTATAAAACCTTGGGCAGTATGGCCATTTTCACGATATTGATTCTTCCTATCCATGAGCATGGTATGTTCTTCCATTTGTTTGTGTCCTCTTTGATTTCACTGAGGAGTGGTTTATAGTTCTCCTGAAGAGGTCCTTTACATCCCTTGTCAGTTGGATTCCTAGGTATTTTATTCTCTTTGAAGCAATTGTGAATGGAAGTTCAATCCTGATTTGGCTCTCTGCTTGTCTGTTACTGGTGTATAAGAATGCTTGTGACTTTTGCACATTAATTTTGTATACTGAGACTTTGCCGAAGTTGCTTATCAGCTTAAGGAGATTTTGGGCTGAGATGATGGGGTTTTCTAAATATACAATCATGTCATCTGCAAACAGGGACAATTTGACTTCTTCTTTTCCTAACTGAATACCCTTGATTTCTTCTCTTGCCTGATTGCCCTAGCCAGAACTTCCAACACTATGTTGAATAGGAGTGGTGAGAGAGGCATCCCTGTCTTGTGCCAGTTTTCAAAGGGAATTTTTCCAGTTTTTGCCCATTCAGTATGATATTGGCTGTGGGTTTGTCATAAATAGCTCTTATTATTTTGAGGTACGTTCCATCAATCCCGAATTTATTGAGCGTTTTTAGCATGAAGGGCTGTTGAATTTTGTCAAAAGCCTTTTCTGCATCTATTGAGATAATCATGTGGTTCTTGTCTTTGGTTCTGTTTATATGCTGGATTACGTTTATTGATTTGCAAATGTTGAACCAGCCTTGCATCCCAGGGATGAAGCCCACTTGATCATGGTGGATAAGCTTTTTAATGTGCTGCTGAATCCGGTTTGCCAGTATTTATTGAGGATTTTTGCATCGATGTTCATCAGGGATATTGGTCTAAAATTCTCTTTTTTTGTTGTGTCTCTGCCAGGCTTTGGTATCAGGATGATATTGGCCTCATAAAATGAGTTAGGGAGGATTCCCTCTATTTCTATTGATTGGAATAGTTTCAGAAGGAATGGTACCAGCTCCTCCTTGTACCTCTGGTAGAATTCAGCTGTGAATCCATCTGGTCCTGGACTTTTTTGGTTGGTAGGCTATGAATTATTGCCTCAATTTCAGAGCCTGCTATTGGTCTATTCAGGGATTCAACTTCTTCCTGGTTTAGTCTGGGAAGAGTGTAAGTGTCCAGGAAATTATCCATTTCTTCTAGATTTTCTAGTTGATTTGCGTAGAGGTGTTTATAGTATTCTCTGATGGTTAGTTTGTATTTCTGTGGGGTCGGTGGTGATATCCCTTTATCATTTTTTATTGTGTCTATTTGATTCCTCTCTCTTTTCTTCTTTATTAGTCTTACTAGCCATCTGTCAATTTTGTTGATCTTTTCAAAAAATCAGCTCCTGGATTCATTGATTTTTTTGAAGGTTTCTTTGTGTCTCTATCTCCTTCAGTTCTGCTCTGATCTTAGTTATTTCTTGCCTCCTGCTGGCTTTTGAATGTATTTGCTCTTGCTTCTCTAGTTCTTTTAATTGTGACGTTAGGGTGTCGATGTTAGATCTTTCCTGCTTTCTCTTGTGGGCATTTAGTGCTATAAATTTCCCTCTACACACTGCTTTAAATGTGTCCCAGAGATTCTGGTATGTTGTTTCTTTGTTCTCATTGGTTTCAAAGAACATCTTTATTTCTGCCTTCATTTCGTTATGTACCCAGTAGTCATTCAGGAGCAGGTTGTTCAGTTTCCATGTAGTTGAGCGGTTTTGATTGAGTTTCTTAATCCTGAGTTCTAGTTTGATTGCACTGTGGTCTGAGAGACAGTTTGTTATAATTTCTGTTCTTTTACATTTGCTGAGGAGTGCTTTACTTCCAACTATGTGGTCAATTTTGGAATAAGTGCGATGTGGTGCTGAGAAGAATGTATATTCTGTTGATTTGGGGTAGAGAGTTCTGTAGATGTCTATTAGGTCTGCTTGGTGCAGAGTTGAGTTCAATTTCTGGATATCTTTGTTAACTTTCTGTCTCGTTGATCTGTCTAATGTTGACAGTGAGGTGTTAAAATCTCCCATTATTATTGTGGGCATCTAAGTCTTTGTAAGTCTGTAAGGACTTGCTTTATGAATCGGGTGCTCCTGTATTGGGTGCATATAGATTTAGGATAGTTAGCTCTTGTTGAATTGATCCCTTTATCATTATGTAATGGCCTTCTTTGTCTCTTTTGATCTTTGATGGTTTAAAGTCTGTTTCTCAGAGACTAGGATTGCAACCCTGCCTTTTTTTGTTTTCCATTTGCTTGGTAGATCTTCCTCCATCCCTTTTTGAGCCTATGTGTGTCTCTGCACATGAGATGGGTCCCCTGAATACAGCAAACTGATGGGTCTTGACTCTTTATCCAATTTTCCAGTCTGTGTCTTTTAATTGGAGCATTTTGCCTATTTACATTTAAGGTTAATATTGTTATGTATGAACTTGATCCTGTCATTATGATGTTAGCTGGTTATTTTGCTCGTTAGTTGATGCGGTTTCTTCCTGGCATTGATGGTCTTTACATTTTGGCATGTTTGGCACTCCCTAGTGAGATGACCCCAGTACCTCAGTTGAAAATGCAGAAATCACCAGTCTTCTGTGTCGCTCGCACTGCGAGTTGGAGACTGGAGCTCTTCCTATTTGTCCCTCTGCTCCGCCCCAAGTGTTACTTCTCACTTTCTAATCTTTCCTTCTTTCTCTCTCGCTTTCGTTCTTTCCCCTTCCTTCCTTCCTTCATTTTTGTCTTTCTTTCCTTCTTTCCTTCCTTCCTTCTTTCTTTCTTTCTTTCTTTCTTTCTTTCTTTCTTTCTTTCTTCTTTTCTTTCTTTCTTCTTCTCTTTCTTCTCTTTCTTTCTTTCTTTCTTTCTCTCTTTCTCTCTTTCTTTCTTTCCATTTTCTTCCAAATGCAGTCTCACTCTGTCACCCAGACATGAGGGCAGTGGTGTGATCTCAGCTTACTGCAAGCTCCTCCTCCAAGGTTCACACCATTCTCCTGCCTAAGCCTCCCCAGTAGCTGGGAGTACAGGTGCAGCCATGACACCCAGCTCATGTTTTGTAGTTTTAGTAGAGATTGGGTTTCACCGTGTTAGACAGGCTAGTCTGGATCTCCTGATTACGTGATCCATCCGCCTTGGCCACAGAAAGTGATGGATTACAGGCATCATCCACTGTGCCCGGTCTGCTGTAGGCTTTTGTGGCTTTCCCTCCCCTCCTTCCCCCTTCTGTAGACATGCTTCCTGACCTCTGCTGACCCTGTTCTCGCTTTAACGCCCACCTAAACCCTGCTGCATCCAGGGACATTCTCCTGGGAGTCTGCCACCAAAGCACCACCGGGCAGCTGCATCCCACTACTTCCACCTTGCCGCCACCCCGCCGGGCTCCTGGATTCAGTCCAGGAAGGCAGAGTGCTGGATTCTGAAGGTGCAGGTGCAGGTTTCCTACCTTTCCCGATGCCTTCCCGTTACCAGAACACCCAGGCGATTCAATCCACCCATCGGGTGCCACCAGAACCTTCCAAACCGGGGGAAGGGGTGGTCAGGGGCAGCGGGTGCCACATACGCCAGCCAACACCTCCGCTCCAGTAGGCAGGGGCTGCTTTATCCGGGGAAGGACATTGCATTGCCAGCCACCAGGAAAGCAGTCCTTGTGAACCCAGATTCCCATCGTCAACTACTCTGTGTAAACTCCAGTCCCGAGGACACGCCAGAGACTCAGGCCTTGTGTCCCATGGGCACACCCGGTTCCATGGCTCCTGCCAAATGGGCGGGCTCACTTCACAAATCAAGGGGCCCACTGCACCGCATCAAGAGCACAGGGAGGTGCCAACAAAGGAAGGAGCCCAGAATTCCCATCTCCAAGCAAGCAATTAATGCAAGACAAAAGCTCTCTCCTGTTGCATGGACGGCCTGGCCACCCTGTTCTGGCCCAGCCCAAGCCACCTGCACCCTATCCCGGCCTGCTCAAAAAGGCCCCACCTACCGGCAGAGGGCGTTCCCTCTCCAAGGCTCTATCGTTCTCACTCTCTAGCTCCCTCCCCCTCTCACTTCTGGGTTTGCCCCTACACCACGTGCTACTTTTGTCACCTTCCCTCTGTCTCTCTGTCTCTCTCTCTTTCTCTGTCTCTCTGTCTGTCTCTTTCCCTCTCTCCCTCCCCTGTCTCTCTCAAAGGCTGTCTCTCTCCCTCCCTCGGTTTCAATCTCTCCATCCATCTCTTCCTTGCTCTTCTTCAAGCCATTTGTGTGTGCATGCATGTGTGTGTGTCTCTCTGTGTGTGTGTGTCTGCATGTGTGCCTCAGCCCCTCTCGCCAGGATCAGGCTTCCAGCTCTAGTGCTAGCCCGGGGCAAAACAGGGCCATCCCCCAACCTCCAACCCACCACACCCTCTTGCCCAACTGCCAGGTCTTGGTTGGGACAAACGACCTTGTTGGGGACGTTATGAGAAAAAGGCCATGCGTGGTTCAGTTGGCTGTTCGCCCGTGGCCAGCCATGACAGCACTTGGTGGATGGGGTAAGAGGGGGCCAATCAGGAGCTACTGAGCGGCCAGGAATTCAAAAGAATACCTCCGCAACAGTGGGGAGGACTGGATGTGGTCCCACGATCATGGGCCCTGGTCCCTGACACCTCGGAGCGCTTCCTGTTTCGAGTGGGCCTGACCTGGTGGAAGCTCGGGGGCTCAGGAGCTGGGGGAAGGCCACGGGCGAGCAGCTTTTGTGTCCCCATCCCAGCCTGGTGGCTCCGGGCTGGTGTTGCCGGCTGCAAGCCTGTGGGCATGGCTAGGACTGGCTCTTGAGGCAGCCAGGCACCTCTGCCATCGTCTACTGCCATACCATCCTGAACGCTTCTGATCGCGTCTGATCTTGGAAGATAAGCAGGGTCAGGCCTGGTTAGTACTTGGATGGGAGACCACCTGTGAATACCGGGTGTTGTAGGCTTTTTTGCTTTCTTTCTTGCCTTTCTTTTCTACCTTCCTTTCTTCCCTTCTCTCTCTCTCACTCGCTTTTCTTTTCTTTTCTTTCCTTCCTTCCTTCCTTCCTTCTTCCTTCCTTCCTTCCTTCCTTCCTTCCTTCCTTCCTTCCTCCTTCCTTCCTTCTTTCTTTCTTTCCTTCTTCCTGTCTTTTTCTCCAGATGGATTCTTGCTCTGTCACCCAGGTTGGAGAGCAGTGGCGCGATCTCGGCTCACTGCAAGCTCCGCATCCCGGGTTCACCCCATTCTCCTGCCTGACAGATGGGGTTTCACTGTGTAAGCCAGGCTTGTCTGGATCTCCTGACCTCGGGATACACATGCCTTGGTCCCCAAAAGTGCTGGGAATACAGGCATGGTCCACCGCACCCGGCCAGCAGTAGGCTTTTGTGGCTTCCCCCCTCCCTCCCTTCCCCCTACTATCGCCATGCATCCCAACATCCCCTGACTCTGCTCCCCCTTTATCGTGCCTCTACACCCCCACTGCAGTCGGGGACCTCCTTCTAGGTGTGCGCCACCAAAGCACCCCTGGGCAGCAGCATTCCACCACTTCCATCTAGCTGCCGCCCAGCCAGGAATCTGGCTCCAGCCTGGGAGGGCAGGGGGCCGGACCCCAAAGGCGCAGGCTCAGGTGTTGGCATTGTGAGAAAAATGCCAAGTGCCATGGGCCGCCTGTTCGCCCTTGACCAACCCTTACGTCTCTGGCTGGGTGGGGCAAGAGGGGGCCTCACAGAAGCTCCTGAGCCGCCAGGGATCCAAACGAATACTTCCACGACAGGGCGGAGGACCAGACAGGGTCCCAGGATCCTGGGCCCTGGGCCCTGGTCTCTGATGTCTTGGAGCACTCCCTGTTCTGAGCGGGCCTGATGTGGTAGTAGCTTGGCAGCTCAGGATCCGGGGTGAGGTCGCAGGCGAGAGGTTTGGGGGTACCGATATGAGCTGTGAGGCCCTGGGCTGGCGGTCCCGGCTGGATGCCAGCGGTCATGGCTGGGCCTGGCACTTGTGGCAGCCAGGCGCCTCTGCCTGCATCTATAACCATATCACCCTGAACGCGTCCCATCTTGTCTGATCTTGGAAGACAAGCAGGGTAGGACCTGGTTAGTACTTGGATGGGAGACTGTCTCTGAATACCGTGTGCTGTTGTCTTTATTGTTTTCTTTCGTCTTTTTTTCTTTTCTACCTTCTTGTCTTTCCTTCTCTCTCTCTTTGTTTCTTTTCTTTCTCTCTCTCTTTCCTTCTTTCTTTCTTCCTTTCTTCTTTCCTTCTTTCTTTCTTTCTCTCTTTCTTTCCTTTTTTTCTTTCTTTTCTTTCCCTCTCTCTTTCTTTCTTTCTTCTTTCTTTTCTTGGTTTTTCTTTCTTTCTTTCTTTCTTTCTCTTACTTTCTTTCGTTCTTTCTTTTCTTTTGTTCTTTCTTTTCTTTCTCTCCTTCCTTCCTTCCTTCCTTCCTTCCTTCCTTCCTTCCTTCCTTCCCTCCCTCCCTCCCTCCCTTCCTTCCTTCCTCCTTCCTTCCTCCTTCCTTCCTCCTTCCTTCCTTCCTTCCTTCCTTCCCTCCCTCCCTCCCTCCCTCACTCCCTCCCTCCCTTCCTTCCTTCCTTCCTTCCTTCCTTCCTTCCTTCTTTCTTTCTTTCTCTTCGAGACGGAATCTCACTCTGTCACCAAGGCTGGAGTGCAGTGGCACGATCTCGGCTCAGTTCAAGCTCCACCTCCCTGATTCATGCTATTCTCCTGCCTCAGCCTTCCAAGTTGTGGGACTGCAGTGCCCACCAACATGCCCAGCTCATGGTTTCTAGTTTTAGTAGAGATGAAGTTTCACCGTGCAAGCCAGGCTGATCTGGATCTCCTGACCTCATGATCCACCTGCCTCAGCCTCCCGAAGTGCTGGGATTACAGGTGTGGTGCACCACACACAGCCTGCTGTAGGCTTTGGTGGATTCTCCCCTCCCTCCCTTCGCCTACTGTCACCATGCTTCCCAAACTCCCCTGACCCTGCTCCCCCTTTATCACCCATCTACACTCCTGCCACAGCCGGGGGCCTCCTTCTGGGTGTCCACCACCAAAGCATCACTGGGCAGTAGCATCCCAGTGCTTCCGCATCACAGCTGCCATGCCAGGAGACCGTCTCCAGCTCGGGGCAGGGAAGGGGGCAGGACCCCAAATGTGCAGGCATGGGTTCTGTGCCGTTCGCGATGCCTTCCCTCCCTCGGAACTTTCAGGCAGTTCAGTCCACTCATCAGGTGCCGCTGCAATCTTCCAAACCAGGGGAAGGAGTGGGCAGGGGCAGCAGGTGCCACACACACCAGCCAAGACCTCCACTCCAGAATCCAGGGGCTGCTTTATCTGAGGGAAGGACATTGCTTTGCCAGCCACCAGGAAAACAGTTCCTGTGCACCCGAATTCCCATTGCCACCAACTTCGTATAAACTCCAGTTCAGAGGACATGCCAGAGAACCAGGCCTCAGGCTCCATGGGCACGCCCATTGCCACAGCTCCCGCAAAACGGGTGGGAGCACTCTGCAAATCAAGGGGCTCGCAGGACCACAAAAAGAGCACCGGGAGGTACCAACAAAGGAAGGAGACTATTAAACTCACCTCCAAAGCAAGCAATCAACCCAAGACAAAACCCGTCTCAGAGCTCCATTGCTCCTCTTGCATGGACGGCCTGGTCACCCTGTTCTGGCGCAGCCCATGCCCCCTCCACCCTATCTGCTGCCTATTGAAGTGGGCGCTCCCTCTCTAAGGCTCTATTGCTCTCGCTGTCTAGCTCCCTCCCCCTCTGTCTTCTGGGTTTGCCCCTGTACCTCACGCTACTTCTGTGGCCTTCCCTCTGTCTCTCTGTCTCTCTCTCTTTCTCTGCCTCTCTGTCTGTCTCTTTCCCTCTCCCCCCCGTGTCTCTCAATCGCTGTCTCTCTCCCTCCCTCCATTTCAATCTCTCGATCCATCTCTTCCTTGCTCTCCTTCAAGCCGTTTGTGTGTGAGTGCGTGTGTGTGTGTGTTTGTCTGTGTGTGTGCAGGCGCCCGTGTGTGGGTTCCAATGCATGAGTGCCCAGGCGTGTCTGTGTGGGGGCTGTGGATTTGCTCGTGGTGGTGGAGTGTGTCTGGGTTTCTCTCAGCCCCTCTGGCTGGGGATCAGGCTCCCGGCTCTAGTGCCAGCCCGGGGCAAACAGGGCCATCCCCCAACTTCCAATGCCCCACGCTCTCTTGCTCCACTGCCAGCTCTTGGTTGGGACAAGCGACCATGATGGGGACAGCCACGTGCGGCTGGGCCAGCTGTTCGCCCTTGGCCAGCAGTGACGGCTCTGTAAGGGTGGGGAAGAGGGGGCCTCACAGGAGCTCCAGAGCGGCAAGAGATCCAAAAGAATACCTCCGTCACAGGGTGGAGGACTGGATGGGGTCCCAGGATCGTGGGCCCTGGGCCCTGATGCCTAGGAGCACTCCCTGTTCCAAGTGGGCCCAACATGGTGGAGGCTCAGCCGGGGAACACCACAGCTGGGGAACACCTCCTTGGGGTCTGCCACCAAAGCACCACTGGGAAGCAGCATCCCACCTCTTCTGCCTCACTTCCGCTCCACCAGTAGC